>NC_088223.1:33447884-34742884 GCF_036934945.1 Oncorhynchus masou masou | reverse complement strand
AGTTTTTTTTATAGACATTTGGACATATCCTTAAAAGACCTTCATTACACCTACAGAATATCTTCTGTATGGGCATGTAAAGGCCTGATATACAAGAGAATTCCATTTGAAACCTCATTAACATCCTAAAATAATGGATGATACGAATGTGAGAAAAGGTTTTATTTCAAACGGCTGAGTTTTATCCAGGCACCGTGGTGTGTCTCTGTGCTGTCAAAAGCTGCTGGATAGCAGAGAGTAGTAATTAGTCTTTTCCCTTTCCCTTGGGTTAAACTCAAGATGTCCTGCTGTAATGCACAGTAGGTTGCTCTCTCTCTGTGTGTGTGTGTGTGTGTGTGTGTGTGTGTGTGTGTGTGTGTGTGTGTGTGTGTGTGTGTGTGTGTGTGTGTGTGTGTGTGTGTGTGTGTGTGTGTGTGTGTGTGTGTGTGTGTGTGTGTGTGTGTGTGTAGGTCTATTTTTGTGGTAGACAGATGGTTTAAGGTTCAAAACAACTTGACAAAGCTCATTTTCTAGTGCCATCTTGCACATATGTACAGACCGGAGTTGTAACTACCTCATGTTTTCTCTGTGTGTTTCCAGGTGAAGGATGAGAGGAAAGTCCAGGAGTTGTTTGACCTGGCTGACTACGAACGCTCTGAGGAGCTGCGCAAGGCCAAGAGCCGCAGTAAGAAGAACCACAGCAGGTTCACCCTGCTCCGCTGCAAGCAGCCTGGGAATATAGTGAGTCCTTCTTCCCAGGGAGAGTGAAGGAGTCAGGCAGGGAGACTCAGCAGGGCCTGGGGTGTGTAGGCCTCAGTGGGAAGTCCTTACTGCAGGTGTTGATTTTAGCTGAAAATGCATTTGAAGTTTTCTTTTGTTAAAAACTGAAACTTGAGGCAAGCTTATCATCAGACATAGTTTGTGGTTCTCTATAAAGAGAGAGTATGAGACATAAAGTACAAGCTTATCGTCAGACATAGTTTGTGGTTTTCTATAAAGAGAGAGTATGAGACATAAAGTACAAGCTTATCGTCAGACATAGTTTGTGGTTCTCTATAAAGAGAGAGTATGAGACAAAGTACAAGCTTATCATCAGACATAGTTTGTGGTTCTCTATAAAGAGAGAGTATGAGACAAAGTACAAGCTTATCATCAGACATAGTTTGTGGTTCTCTATAAAGAGAGAGTATGAGACATAAAGTACAAGCTTATCGTCAGACATAGTTTGTGGTTCTCTATAAAGAGAGAGTATGAGACATAAAGTACAAGCTTATCATCAGACATAGTTTGTGGTTCTCTATAAAGAGAGAGTATGAGACAAAGTACAAGCTTATCATCAGACATAGTTTGTGGTTCTCTATAAAGAGAGAGTATGAGACATAAAGTACATAAAGTACAAGCTTATCATCAGACATAGTTTGTGGTTCTCTATCTAAAACAACCAAATGTACATGTTTCATATACAACAGGTGTAGACTTACAGTGAAATACTTACTTACAAGTCCTTTCCCAACAAAGCAGAGTTAAAGATAATTGAGTGGCTACGGGTACTGAGGTTTTGTATCCCAATAGAGATGAATAGTAATGGCGTCTGGTTCATTGGACAAAAGCCTATGGGAAAATGAATGGCGTTTTTGGATAAATGCCCGAAAATAAGGTCTGTGGTAAACACAGGCTTAGGAAATCTTGAAGCATTTATGTCATTTTTTAAAAAGCACTTAAAAGCTTCATAATTCATAGAGGTCATGTTAACTGACTGATATTATCTCATAGAACAAAATGTATAAGATCTCCTAAGCCTGTGTTAACCTCAGACCTTGTTTTCTGCCGTGCACACTCCGGTACCTACGTAGCTGCTGTGCTGACTGCTTCGCTGCTGGTCCCCCTCCTTGATCGCCTTTGTCTGGTCAATGGTGTAGCCTACTAACTTCATGTCGTACACAAAACTGTTCAAACTATTGTATTCCATGCATCAGTAAGCCTAAGCAGGATTTCATGTTCTTTTTCAGTGGGAAGTAGACTACATCAAATCAAATTGTATTGGTCACATACACATGGTTAGCAGATGTTAATGCGAGTGTAGCGAAATGCTTGTGCTTCTGGTTCCGACAGTGCAGTAATATCTAACAAGTGATCTAACAATTCCCCAACAACTACCTAATACACACAAATCTAAAGGGGGAATGAGAATATGTACATATAAATATATGGATGAGCGGCATAGGCAAGGTGCAATAGATGGTATAAAATACAGTATGTACATATGATATGAGTAATATAAGATATGTAAACATTATTAAAGTGGCATTATTTAAAGTGGCATTGTTTAAAAGTGACTAGTTATCCATTTATTAAAGTGCCCAGTGATTGGGTCTCCATGTAGGCAGCAGCCTCTCTGTTAGTGATTGCTGTTTAGCAGTATGATGGACTTGAGACTGAAGAAAAGCTTCTGTCTCTCTGTCCCAGCTTTGATGCACCTGTACTGACCTCGCCTTCGGGATGATAGCGGTGTGAACAGGCAGTGGCTCAGGTGGTTGTTGTCTTTGATGATCTTTTTTGCCTTCCTGTGACATCTGGTGCTATAGGTGTCATGGAGGGCAGGTAGTTTGCCCCCCGGTGATGCATTGTGCAGACCTCACCACCCTCTGGACAGCCTTGCAGTTGAGGGTGGAGCAGTTGCCGTACCAGGCTGTGATACAGCCCGACAGGATGCTCTCAAATATGGATCTGTAAAACTTTGTCAAGGTTTTGGGTGACAAGCCACATTTCTTCAACCTCCTGAACCCGCACCCTAGTGGGGTCCCAGTTTTGAGGGTCAGCGAGGTGGAGATGTTGTTTCCTACCTTCACCACCTGGGGGCGGCCCATCAGAAAGTCCAGGACCCAATTGCACAGGGTGGGGCTGAGACCCAGGGCCTCCAGCTTGATGATGAGCTTGGAGGGTACTATGGTGTTGAATGCTGAACTGTAGACAATGAACAGCATTCTGGCATAGGTATTCCTCTTGTCCAGATGGGATAGGGCAGTGTGATGGCGATTGCGTCGTCTGTAAACCTGCTAGGGCGGTATGCAAACTGAAGTGGATCTACGGTGGCCAGTAAGGTGGAGGTGATATGATCCTTGACTAGTCTTCCAAAGCACTTCATGATGACAGAAATGAGTGCTACTGGGCGGTAGTCATTTAGTTCAGCTATCTTTGCCTTCTTGGGTACAGGAACAATGGTGGCCATCTTGAAGCGATTGAATATGTCCGTAAACATACCAGCCATCTGGGGTGCGCATGCTCTGAGGATGTGGCTTGGGATGCCATCTGGGCCAGCAGCCTTGTGAGGGTTAACATGTTTAAATGTTTTACTCACGTCGGCCACGGAGAAGGAGAGTGGGTAGGGGGGGCACAGTTCTTGTTAGACGGTGGCACTGTATTATCCTCAAAGAGGTGTTTAGTTTGTCTGGAAGCGTGACGTCGGTGTCCGTGACGTGGCTGGTTTTCTTCTTGTAGTCCGGGATTTCCTGTAGACCCTGCCATTATTTATATGTTTTACACAAAATACATTATTCACATATACAAACTTTGTTGTCAGTATTGCAAACATAAGCAAGACACAAACATAAACCTTAACAAAGAGGTTTCCAGAGGGGCGGGTGTAGGCAGGGCAAGTCAAAATAACATGGCTATATACAGGGAGTACCAGTACCAAGTCGAGGTGCAGGGGTACGATGTAATTGAGGTAGCTATGGACATGTAGGTAGGGGTAAAGTGACTCGGCAACAGAATAATAGACAGTAGCAGCAGCGTACACTCAATTGGCAGTTTATTAGGTACATCACCCCGTTAACAAAAATGGAGTCACATGCACCGGTTTCACTATCTCAGAACTGGCTGGCCTCCTAGGCTTTTCATGGACGACCGTGTCTAGGGTTTACCGAGAATGGTGCAACAAACAAAAAACAGCTTGTTGATGAGAAGTCGAAGGAGAATGGCAATAATTGTGCAAGCTAACAGGAGGGTCGCAAATAATGGGGCAGTGGGGTGCAGAACGGCATCTCGGAACGCACAACTCACCTGTCCTTGTCACAGATGGGCTATTGCCGCAGACAACCACATCGGGTTCCACTCCTATCAGTATCATGATACAAGGCGAGATCCACATGCAGACACAGGAGGCAGATGGTTGGAGTCTTACAATATTTATTAATCCAAAAGGGTGGGGCAAGAGAATGGTCGTGGACCAGCAAAAGGGTCAAAACCAGTTCGGAGTCCAAAAGGTATTGAAAGGCATGCAGAATCAAGGCCAGGGGACGCAGGATGATCAGGCAGGCGGGAAAGTAGTCCAGAGTCAGGCAGGGATCAAAACCGGGAAGACTATCAAAAAGAGAATAGCAAAGGAGAACGGGAAAAACACGCTGGTTGACTTGACTAACATACAAGACGAACTGGCACAGAAAGACAGGAAACATAGGGATAAATACACTGGCGAAAATAAGTGACACCTGGAGGGGGTAGAGACAATCACAGGAACAGGTGAAACAGATCAGGGCGTGACAGTGCCGACACCTGGCGTCCTACCTGAGTGCATAACTGGCTGGCTGGAAGTGGAAATCAGCGATGAGGGCCTGGTCCAAGATGTCTTTAGCAGGGACCCAGCACCTCTCCTCCAGGTCATAACCCTCCCAGTCAACCAGGTACTGGAAACGCCTGCCCTGCGGTCGAACCTTCAGGAGGCATCTCACCGTATACGCTGGCTGGCCACCTATAACCTGGGGGGAGGGATGGGCCTGGAGACAGTAGACAAAGGACAGTGAGCCATAGGCTTAATCCTAGACACATGGAAGGTAGGGTGAATACGGAGGGTACGGGGCAACACAAGATGGACAGCAGTGGAACTCAGAACTCTGGAGATGGGAAAAGGACCAATGAACCAGGGAGACAGCTTGTAGGACTCTGCCCGAAGGGGCAGATCCCGAGTGGAAAGCCATACCCTCTGCCCAATGCGGTAGCAGGGAGCTTGGGTCCGGCGACGGTCCGCCTGTCGACGATACCTGGAGTTGGTCTTGAGAATAGCCGCCCTGGCACTTCTCCAGGTACGTTGAAAGCGGCGGACAAACATCTGGGTCGAGGGTACGCTGACCTCCTGCTCTTGTTCAGGGAAGAGTGGAGGCTGATACCCCATGGAGCACTCGACTTTTCTCCAGGGGAGAGTACCTTGGCAGAACTGGGAAGAGTGTTCCGGGCATACTCCACCCAGACCAGTTGACGGCTCCATGTAGTGGGGTTGGTTGAGACCAGGCACCTTAAGGTGGTCTCCAGGTCTTGGTTGGCTCGCTCCGACTGACCGTTAGTTTGGGGATGGAATCCGGATGACAGGCTGGCCAATGGCCCAATAAGGGTGCAGAATGCCTTCCAGAACTGAGATGAGAACTGAGGACCCTGATCGGAGACCATGTCTACCGGGAGTCCATGGATCCGGAAGACATGCTGCACCATAAGCTGGGCCATCTCCTTGGCAGAAGGTAGTTTGGGGAGAGGGTGAAATGGGCGGCCTTGGAGAACTGGGGAAATGTTTCCATTTTTTGAGCACACACAGTGCATGCGGTGACAAAGGCAGAGACATCAGGGACCATTGTGGGCCACCAGAAACGTTGTCGAATGAAGGCTAGTGTACGACGGGACCCTGGATGACAAGTCAGCCTGGAGGAATGAGCCCATTCCAGGATCCGGGACCAGACTGGGTTAGGGACAAACAGCCGGTTACCCAGGCCCCCTTCAGGTCCAGGCTGGGAGCGTTGCGCCTCGCGAATCAGGTTCTCCATACCCCAATCCACGGTGGCAACAAGGCATGAGATAGGGAGAATGGTTTCGGAAGTAAAGGGTGTGGCAGAGGAACTGTATAGGCGGGAGAGAGCATCAGGCTTCACATTTTTAGACCCTGGGCAGTAGGAAAGGTTCAAGTTTAATCTGGTAAACAAGAGGGCCCACCGGGCCTGCCTTGAGTTGAGGCGCTTGGCTGAACGGAGATATTCCACATTTTTATGGTCGGTCCAGACCAGGAATGGCTGTTCTGCTCCTTCCAGCCAGTGCCTCCACTCCTCCAACAACATTTTCACCGCCAGGAGTTCTCGGTTGCCAACATCGTAGTTCCTCTCAGCAGGACTGAGACGATGGGACAAGAAAGCACAGGGATCAAATCAAATGTATTTCTAATTATAAAGCCCTTCTTACATCAGCTGATGTCACAAATTCCTGTACAGAAACCCAGCCTAAAACCCCAAACAGCAAGCAATGCAGGTGTAGAAGCACGGTGGCCAGGAAAAACTCCCTAGAAAGGTCAGAACCTAGGAAGAAACCTAGAGAGGAACCAGGCTATGAGGGGTGGCCAGTCCTCTTCTGGCTGTGCCGGATGGAGATTATAACAGAACATGGTCAAGATGTTCAAATGTTCATAGATGACCAGCAGGATCAAAGCACAGCCCCCACACCACTAGTGGGATATCCTCAACCACCACTTACCATCCTGCGACAAGGCCGAGTATAGCCCACAAAGATCTCCGCCATGGCACAAACCAAGGGGATGAAGCTTCTGGTCCCGGGCAGATCGCTGGGACAGTATGGCCCCCTCTCCAACATCTGAAGCATCCACTTCCACCACAAATTGACACAAGGGGTCCTGATGGATGCGGATGGGTGCTGTTGTGAACCGATGCTTCAGGTCCACAAAGGCTTTGTCGACAGCTGGAGACCATTTGAACGGTACCTTGGGGGAGGTGAGTGCCGAGAGGTGGGCCGCCAGGGTGCTGTATTCCCGAATGAAATGGCAGTAAAAGTTTGCACAACCAAGAAACCCTGGACGTTGGTTGAGGCCAATCCACCACTGCTTTCACCTTTCCAGAATCCATCTGAACATTTCCCTCAGCCATGACATATCCCAGAAAGGTGATAGAAGAGCGGTGGAACTCACACTTCTCGGCTTTTACGAACAGTTCTCCAGGAGGCACTGAAGGACCTGTCTGACGTGGAGTACATGTTCTTGGGCAGATCGGGAAAAAAACTGGATGTCGTTCAGGTAGACTAACACAAACCAGTTAAGCATGTCCCGAAGCACATCATTGACCAAAGCCTGGAAGACAGCGGGGGTGTTTGTGAGTCCAAATGGCATGACCTGCTTCTCATATTGTCCACTGGCTGTGTTGAAGGCTGTCTTCCATTCATCCCCCTCGCGTATCCGAACCAGGTGGTAGGCATTCCAAAGGTCCAACTTGAAAAACATGGTAGCCCCCAGGAGAGATTCAAATGCCAAGGAGAGGTAGGGGATAACGATTTTGACAGTGATATCGTAAAAGTCCTCAGTAGTCAATGCATGGGCGCAGGGTCTTGTCCTTCTCCACAAAGAAAAACCCTGCGTCGGCAGGAGATGCAGACGGAGGAACGGCCAGAGACTCTTCTATATACTCCTCCACATTAATGGTCTCTGGTTGGGACAGAGAGTTCAACCGACCCTAGGGTGGTGTAGTGCCAGGGAGAAGATCAATTGTACAATCATAAGGACTGTGCAGGGGCACGTTCCTTGTTAAACACTTCCAGGAGGTCATGGTATTCCGTCAGGATAACAGTCTTGCTAACCTCCTGAGGAAGACGACTAGGGGAAGGCTGTGCTGCTTGAAGGCAGTGGGAATAGCAAATTGGGCTTCAACCCAGGATGGAGCTTGTGGTCCAGTCAATCACAGGATTGTGCTTTTGGAGCCAGGAAAATCCAAAAACAACTGGAACATGGGGAGATGCAATGAGGAGGAACTGTATTGTCTCACTGTGGTTACCAGAAACCCATAATTGAACGGGCACAGTACTATGGGTGACTTCCCCTATAGAGAGGCCGTCCAGTGCCCTAGCATCCATGGGCACAGAGATAGGATGCGTGGGAAAACCAAGCTCCGAAGCTATCGTGCAATCCATAAGACATTCATCAGCCCCAGTGTCAATGAGAACTCAGAACAAGAGCAAAAAGGGGTGTGCGGGTGATGGGTATTAGGGAACTCCCAGTCTGACTCACCATAGTACTGGTACCCACTAGAGACAAGGGTTTCCTAATAGGGCAGGTAGCAATAAAATGTCCTGCCCTCTACAGTACAGACAGCAGTTATTATTCATCCTCCATGAGCACTCCCAAACTGATAGCCTAGTTCTTCCCAACTGCATAGGCTCAGGAGTATCCAACTCACCTGTCGTAGATTCACGAGAGAGCTCGGGTGACTTCAACTCCTCTTGGAAGAGCTGCCTTCGGAGTCATCCGGTTTCCATAGTAGGTGAACGTGCCATATCGAGTGCACGAGTGTGCCCGAGACCAGACCTCTCATTCTTGCGTTCCCTTAGGTGTCCATCAATTTTAGTGGTTAAGGCGATAAGAGATTTGAGATCCACTGGCAGTTCCCGAGCAGCTAGCTCATCCTTTACCTCCTCAGATAATCCGTGCAGAAAAGTATCAAAAAGAGACTCCGGGTTCCAGGCACTCTCGGCGGCCAACGTCCAAAAGTCCACCGATTGAGGTTTTTCAAAGGTGGCAGACAGTCTCTGAGCTAACTCCCTGATTTGCTCCATAATAGCCTTTAACCCATGGTCATGGCATTCCGTCAAGGAACTGAGTGCTGTAGCAACTCCTGATGTCTCCCAATGGTTGCTCCCTGCAGGGAGACAGCATGGCGGAGCTGGTCCAAGTCTGCTGGGTCTGTCATGGCCAGTTCGTACTATCAAGGCACAAGGCGAGACCCAGATGCAGACACAGGAGGTAGATGGTTGGTGTCTTACAATATTTATTAATTTAATAATCCAATCAGCTAAAAACAAGAAGAAGCGTCTCCAGTGGGCACGCAATTCTACCAGCTCTTACAGTCTCACATCAGAATTGGACATTCATGTTTCTCAAACGTCAAGTGTTTAAGGGTAAGTTGAGGCATTAACTCTGAATTTGCAAGTTTAGGGTTAAGTTCAGGCATTACCTCGAATTCTTAAGGTTTGGCATTAACTCTGAATGGTTACTCTAAAGGTTAAGGTTTGGGATAAGCTTAAAACAAAATTATCAAAAGCAACTTTTGATCACTGGATTCAAACTTGCAACCTTGGAAATCAGAGGTAGGTCCCTACACCCATCTGCCATCCCCATCCACAATGCCCTAGCAAAACTGAAACCTACTTGAAGGTGACAACCCTCACTGTTGCCCCTAGTGGCCGGTTTCCACGTTGTCTCCTGACGTCCTCAGATACGAAAATACGTTGAATACTGACTTGTATCACAGGTGACCTGGCTGCGCGATCACCAACACTGGACAATTGAGGAGTAAAAAAACATTGCCTGGTCCGATGAATCCCAGTTCCTGTTGCATCATGCTGATGGCAGAGTCAGGATTTGGCGTAAGCAGCATGAGTCCATGGCCTCATCGTGCCTGGTGTCAACGGTACAGGCGGTCGGCGGTGGTGTAATGATATGGGGAATGTTTTCCTGGCACACGTTAGGTCACTTGATACCAATTGAGCAACGTTTCCATGCCCTGAAGAATTCAGGCTGGCTGGGACCATCCGACCCGGTACTAGATGGATGTGCCTAATAAACTGACCAATGAGTGTATGTGGTAAGTGTGAGTATGCATGTGTGCACGTATGTGTGTATGTGTGTGTTGGGGTATCAGTGTAAGTATGTGTGAGTGTATGGGTAGAGTCCAGTATGTGTGCATAGAGTCAGTGCAAGAGAGTTAGTGCAAAAAAATTAAGCTTTCTGTGCCCCTCTCCATCTCTCACAAATCCCTCTAAACAATGCTTACACCAATTTATTCCTTTCAAATCCATGATGGGAGTGTGCAAGTGCACACTTAATTTTTTAAAACATTTCTTTACTAGGCAAGTCAGTTAAGAACAAATTCTTATTTTCAATGATGGCCTAGGAACAGTGGGTTAACTGCCTGTTCAGGGGCAGAATGACAGATTTGTACCTTGTCAGCTCGGGGATTTGAACTTGCAACCTTTTGGTTACTAGTCCAATGCTCTAACCACTAGGCTACCCTGCCACCCCAAGAAGGAGGGGTGGAGTAGCCTAAACTTTCTCATCTTCTTTCAACCAATCAATTTCCTTTTTGTCTTCAGGTTCCCAATCTTGTGTTTTTAGCTGTTAGCCCTGAGGAGAAGGAGTCATGGGTCAATGCCCTCAATACAGCCATCATCAAAGCCAAGAACCGCATTTTTGATGAGGTAGGTCAGTCACTCTTCTCCTCCCCTTCCCTGTCTCTATTTCGCTAGCTCTCACTTCTCCCCAGCTTTCTAGAGCTTTTCTTATTTTTCTCTCTCATTAGCGTGTCTCGCGTGCAACATTTATGAATGAAACCTCCAAATGCCCCCACAGCCAGCCCTAAAAATGTTTAACCTTGCAGTTACTAAGCACACTGTAAAATTGGTGAATTTGGACAAAATCACAGCCTACATCTATTAATACGAGAAACACGTAAATTCAATCTCCCCAGGCGTGGATGAGAGATCAAAGTGTTTATATCTCGCTGACTCATCCATCTCCATCGGGAACAGAGTCCTTGTTAATGCTCCGTCCCTGCCGACGCCCACATATTTTCCCAGTGCCTCGCTATCGAACAGTGGCTCAATCCCCATCACACACTATGGGGTGAAAATCTATCTTCCACAGCTAGAGTTTGTCAAGAAGTGAGAATGAACTCTGCATCATGTCTGCTGCCCTGATAGTAAGAATCCTCTGTCAACGCCCTACTTTTGTACTCTACTCTAATGTACACCATGTTCTGTACATTACATTCCCATAACTCTCCCTCCACAAATATACATTTCTGTTTTGCTGACTGTCAAATAATGACTCGGTCTCTTTCTGATTGTCTCCTTAGGTTACAATTGAAGAGGACAGTGTCCTGGTGCACCCTACACGTGATCGTGCCAAGATTCCCCATGCACGGCGCTTGCCCACCCGGGGACATCTCTTGGCTGTGGTGGGTGTTACTACCTTGGCTAACATTGACAATTCAGTTCCAAGTCAATATTATATTTTTGGAAGGCAAACAATGAATTATACTGTTTGTATTGTAAGGATTATCCTGGTCTGTTCCGTTGAATGGTAAACTCTCGTGCTCCCCCTAGGCATCCACCTCATCAGACGGAATGTTGACCCTTGACCTTGTCCACGAGGAAGATGACTCCACCCTAGAAGATGAGGAAGAAGGCTTCTGGGAAAATAACTTCAGGGTTGACCTAGACAAATGGACCACATGTCGTCAGCGTTCTGGCACAGATGTCTCCAAACTCTGTGTCACCACAAAGGACCTAAAGGTACCCAAGACGGGCAGCCTGCCTTGCGGGAGCGAGCTCTCCTGGGACCGGGTGCACCATCTTGAGGCTCAATCCCATACCTCTCCACCAGGGAAGAGGTTCAGTGCCCAAGGTAGGAGCCGCTGCGCCTCCATGGACGAGGTCCTTTCCTTGCGGCCAGTCAGGGGTGTCCTTCACCCTCACCCCATAGGTGAACCTGTCCAGCCTGTCGGACCACTGCAGAGTCTTATTGCCCAGAAAATGCAGAGGGCTCAGGAGCTGCTGGAAGAAATGCGATTGGAGGAACTGCAGCGTGCAAAAGGCTTAGACTCGCCCTATATAAAGGGCATTGACTCACCCCGTTTGTACCATTTAAGAGGCTCCGAGTCTCCTCACTCCAGGGCCTCAGGTTCACCTCGCAGTAAGAGTAGTGACTCCCCTCGTTTGAGGGTGAAAGACTCACCTCGTTTGAGGGGGAAAGACTCACCTCGTACGAAGGGCAAGAAGTCCCGCTCAAAAGGTACAGACTCACCCCATTCAAAGAGGGCTGACTCTCCTAATTTGAGGGGTAACAACTCTCCCCGTCTCAGGGTTACTGACTCGCCCTGTATGAAGGGTTCGGATTCTTCCAGTTTCAAGGAAACAGACTCGCCATGTCTGAAGGGTTCTGACTCCCCACGTCTCAAGAACATTGGTTCACCCTTTTCAAAAAGTTTTGACTCATCAAGTCTGAAGGGCTCTGACTCGCCTCGCATCAAGGATACTATTCTGAGGGGTAAGGACTTGCCAAATACAATTGGTAAGAACTCCCCAAGTCTGAAGAGTATCGGCTCACCTTCCCTGAAAGGTGCTGACTCGCCCCGTCTGAAGGGTAATGACTCACTCCATAGTAAGAGTGCACACTCACTTCTCAGTGACTGTGATTTGGAGAGTAGACGGGTGGAGGCGGAGCGACTACTGCAGGAGGCCGTCTCCTCCTGGCGTCAGGCTAAGGAGGTGCTGGAGGAGGTGAAGCAGCTGCAGACGCAGTCACTAAACCGCCGCTCTGAAAAGAAGACAATAGACAGTCCCCCAACACCACCACCGGACTATAGGCTGGAGGACGCATGCCTCTGTCGCCACCACAGCTGAAAAGCACGCTGGGTTGTCTTCAAACAAAGAGAAAATAAAAGCGCACTTAGGGGCATGGAGTAAATACATTTTTGTCACATTTTGTTGTCATAACATGCCAGTGTGGAAGTACAAAGCTTTTAGGCTGTATTGCTCCCTTTGCACTTTCCTATCTTGATCCTTGCATTCAGAAAGTATTCAGACCCCTTCACTTTTTCCACATTTTGTTACGTTACAGCCTTATTCTAAAATAAGGAGAATTGTTCAAATGTATTATTTACATAAGTATTTAGACCTTTTGCTATGAGACTCGAAATTGAGCTCAGGTGCATCCTGTTTCTGTTGATCATCCTTGTTTCTACAACTTGATTGGTGTCCACCTGTGGTCAATTCAATTGATTGGACATGATTTGGAAAGGCACACCTGTCTATATGAGGTCCCACAGTTGACAGTGCATGTCAGAGCAAAAACCAAGCCATGCGGTCAAGGAGCAGGATTGTGTCGAGGCACAGATCTGGGGAAGGGTACCAAAAAAATGTCTGCAGCATTGAAGGTCCCAAAGAACACAGTGGCCTCCATCATTCTTAAATAGAAGTTTGGAACCACCAAGACTCTTCCTAGAGCTGTCCTCCCGGCCAAACGGAGCAATCGAAGGAGAAGGGCTTTGGTCAGGGAGATGACCAAGAACCCGCTGGTCACTTTGACAGGGCTCCAGTTCCTCGGAGGTCGGAGAACCTTACAGAAGAATAACCATCTCTGTAGCACTCCACCAATCAGGCCTTTATGGTAGTGTCCAGACGAAAGCCATTCATCAGTAAAAGGCACATGACAGCACGCTTGGAGTTTGCCAACAGGCACCTAAAGGACTCTCAGACCCTGAGAAACAAGATTCTCTGGTCTGATGAAACCAAGATTTAACATTTTAGCCCCAATGCCAAGCGTCACATCAGGCACCGCTCATCACCTGGCCAACACCATCCATACTGTGAAGCATGGTGGTGGCAGCATCATGCTGGGGGATGTTTTTTAGCGGCAGGGATTGGGAGACTAGTCAGGATCGAGGGAAAGATGAATGGAGCTAAGTACAGAGAGATCCTTGATGAAAACCTGCTCCAGAGTGCTCAGGAACTCAGACTGGGGCGAAGGTTCACCTTCCAACAGGACAATGACCCTAAGCACACAGCCAAGACAACGCAGGAGTGGCTTCAGGACAAGACTCTGAATGTCCTCGAGTGGCCCGGCCAGAGCCCGGACTTGAACCCGATCTAACAAATATCTGGAGAGACTTGAAAATAGCTGTACTGCGATGCTCCCTATCCAACCTGACAAAGCTTGAGAGGATCTGCGGTGAAGAATGGGAGAAACTCCCCAAATACAGGTGTGCCAAGCTTGGCACGTCATACCAAAGAAGACTCAAGGCTGTAATCACTGTAATCAGGTGCTTCAACAAAGTACTGAATAAAGGGTCTGGATACTAATTGGGATATTTTCATTCATTTTTAAAATAAAAACCTGTTTTTGCTTTGTGTGAGCGGACCAAGTAATTGGGCGTCACTCTAAAGCGGGAAGGTGGAATAAACGAGTCAGGAGTAGGTTTTCTTGATTTAACACAGTTCTCTATTGAGGGCATTTGGTCAACAAAACCATTCCAACATAATCAATGAAAATCTTCCAAGGAAAAAAACATACATCTTCTTCTGCAGATGAAACAGGAACACAATAGGATTATCTTTAAACTACAACAAAAAGTCACGGGATTGTCACCGTCTTAGTGGTTCTTCCTGGATAGCTCCTCTCTCTCGGTGGCCATCTTCCAGAGATAGTTTTCCCCTTCTCTGCTGGTTCCATTCTCTCTCTTATAGGGGAAGGAGAGTATGTCATTAGTACCGTCAGCTGTGCTTAATTGCCTCTGGTTACCTTGTCTCCCATGCCTTGTTGGGCTACTATCCATGAGCCCAGCCTGCCCTCTGGTGGTCCTTCCACATACCTTCCCCCCCAGGACCGAACCGGAGGTTGGGCGCCAGACGCACCGTCTTGGTCGCGTCGGGACAGCGCGTCTGCATTCCCGTTCCTCGATCCGGCCCTGTGGATGACATGGAAAGAGAACGGTTGTAAAGACAAAAAACATCTGGCTATTCTGTTGTTATTGTTTCTCTTACCAGCCATCCACGTGAGGGGCGCATGGTCAGTAACTAATGCAAACCTCCGACCCAGTAGGTAGTATCGGAGATAATCGAGGGCCCACTTGATGGCTAAGGCCTCTTTCTCTACGGTCGCATACCTCTGTTCCCGATCGCTGAGCTTCCTACTAATGAAGAGAATCGGCTTCTCTGCTTCACCTTTACCCTGAGCTAGTACGGCCCCGAGCCCTGTATCCGAGGCGTCGACCTGCACAATGAACTCTTGTGAGAAGTCCGGAGCCTGTAGAACGGGATCAGAACACAGGCCATCTTTTAGCAATTGAAAGGCTCTTCCGTCTCGTCTTTCCACTCTACCTGGTTCGGCAGGTTTTTCCTGATGAGGTTTGTGAGGGGGTTGGCAATGGTTGCATATCCCGGGATAAAACGGCGATAATATCCTGTTATCCCTAAGAAGGCCCGAACGTCTCGCTTGGTCCGGGGTCGAGGCCAGTCACGAATTGCCCTGGTCTTCTCTGCCTGTGGGCGTATTTTCCCATTCCCCACGGTGTACCCCAGGTATTCCGCTTCGGACAGGCCCAGGCAGCATTTATTTGGATTGGCTGTCAACCCTGTGGCTTCCAAACTCACGAGCACCGCCCGTAATCGCAGGAGGTGACTATCCCAGTCCTCGCTGTGGATGACCACATCGTCTATGTATGCCGCTGCATACTCTTGATGGGGCTGTAGAATGGCATCCATGAGACGTTGGAAGGTTGCAGCGGCACCGTGCAGTCCAAAGGGCATCCTCACATACTGGAAAAGCCCCTCTGGGGTGGCGAAGGCAGTCTTTCTTTCCGGCGCCACCGGCACTTGCCAATATCCCTTCATCAAATCCAGGGTAGTGATGAACTTGGCCTTTCCTAAGCGCTCCAAGAGTTCATCCACGCGGGGCATGGGATACGCATCGAATGTAGAGATGGCATTCACGCCCCTAAAGTCGTTGCAGAGTCTCATACTACCATCGGATTTGGGGACCAGGACTATGGGACTGGACCACTCACTCGTCGAGGGCTCGATCACGCCCATCCTCAACATCTCCCTCACCTCTTTCTTAGCGATGACTCGGCGAGCCTCAGGAATCCTGTAAGGGCGGATATGCACCTTCTTGCCGGGTTCAGTGTGGATATGGTGGAACAGGACATCTGTTTGTCCTGGGAATGGAGAGAATATTCGAACGAAGTTCATAATCAGCTTGTCTAGCTGTCTTGACTGCTCTGGTAGGAGAGTTTGGCCACGGTGCACCTGTGGTAGAGCCTCCTCTTTTTCTTTGCCCTCCAGGGCCATTAAAGCCACCTCCTCCTCTCGTCCATGGTACGTCTTCAGCAGGTTTATGTGATAGAGTTGGACCTTCTTCCTCCTGTCAGGTTGCTTGATGAGGTAATTGACCGGTGAGACCCTTTTCATTACCTCGTAGGGCCCCCTCCACTGCGCCAGCAAGCGATGTTCGGCCGTGGGCACAAGCACCATCACTTTCTCTCCCATGGTGAACTCACGGGGGTCGCGGACTTATCATAGGCCCGGCCTTGGGTCCTTTGGGCCTTCTCCATATGCTCCTTGACTATGGGCCACACTGCTGACAGGCGGTCTCTCATCAGGGTAACGTGTTCTATTGTGGATCGAAAGGGGCATGGTTGGGTCTCCCAGGTCTCCTTGGCTAAGTCGAGGATTCCTCGACAGGGTCTGCCATAGAGCAATTCAAACGGAGAGAATCCAGTGGATGCCTGGGGTACTTCTCGCAGGGCAAACATTAAGTGTGGGAGAAGCATGTCCCAGTTTTTCCCGTCTCGGGACACCACTCTTCTCAACATGCTTTTAATCGTTTTGTTCAAGCGTTCACACAACCCGTCTGTTTGAGGGTGGAATATGCTTGTAAGTATCTGTTGAACCTGATATAACCGACACAAGTCCTTCATCAACCGGGACATGAACGGGGTTCCTTGATCGGTTAAAATAGTCTTGGGGAGGCCCACACGAGAGAACATCAGGAATAACTCCTTGGCAATTCCCTTTGACGACATGTTACGCAGGGGTATGGCCTCCGGGAACTTGGTAGCATACTCTATAACCACTAGGATGTACTCATGTCCTCTGGCGGATTTTGGGAGGGGTCCTACGAGGTCTAAAGCTATGCGTTCAAAGGGAGTCTCTATGATGGGGAGAGGAATCAAAGGGTTACGTAGGTGTGGCCGTGGGGCTGTATGTTGACATTGATCACACGTCCTACAATACCTGGCCACATCTCTGGGGACCCGGGGCCAATAGAATCTCTGCATGATTCTGTCAATAGTCTTGTCTCGTGCCAGGTGTCCTCCTAGGACGTGAGAATGGGCTAACTGTAGAACTGTATCCCTGTATGGCCTAGGCACCATTAGTAATTCCTGGGTTTCCCCCCTTCGTCGTACGACCCAGTATAAGAGACCCCACCTGATTGCATAGTAAGGAAGAGGGGTCTCACCTGATCCGTCGACGTTCCTCCCGTCGATCACCTTCACCTTCCTCATGGCCTCCCTTAGGTCTGGGTCTCTATGCTGCGAGGTGCCGAACTGTCCCTTTAATTCCTGGGGCAGGTCGACCTCGGTAGAGGGAGGTGGAGGTTGTTCCACATCCCCATCAGGGGTGACCGAGGAGAATCCCTTCCAGGTTCCCTCCTCAGATGGAGCTTCGAATATATCCCTTAGTGCTTGGTTGCTCCTTCCTTCCTGCGTTGTGTATAACCCTTCACAGGTGTCTTCATCGGTGGTTTCCTGGAATATCTGTTGTAAACGTTGGGTCGCTATTTCTTCCTCTGCTGCAGAGGACGAGGACGCGGCTACGTCTCCTTGTAGGACGACTACCTCGGGCTTGGATTTTCTCTTCTTTCCTGTCCCCCTTCTTCCCGTGCATAACGTCATCTGCCGAAGTTCCTTATATAGGGGACAGTCTCTCCCGATCAATAATGGCACCTTCAGCTGGGGCACTTTCCCTGCCCTGACTGTACACCTTCCTTTTGGAGTGAGAATAGGCAGATTCACAGTGGTGTAATAGTGGGTGTCTCCATGGATACAGGATACGGCTACTTTGTCTGGTAGCAGTGTTGCAGAGGTCACCATCCGCTCCTCTACTAACGTAACCATACTTCCCGAGTCAAGAATAGCTACCACATCTTGTCCTTCGACTCGCACCGGAATCTCGGAGGCTGGGGCTATCTCTGCTAACCAACAGTGTTGATCCTGCCCCCTCAAAACAGGATGTGTGGGGGTAGGCAGTGATGACTCCGTGACCATGGGCTCATCCTTGCTAGGACATTGTGGGGCATAATGGTTGGGAGACTGACATTTATAACACCGACCCTGCTGTGTGGTGGCTGACTTCTCCCCCCTCCGGGGGGGGCTTGGATGTTTCGGTGGCGGGCGCGCCGGGGTGAGTCGTGGTACGGGATTGGAAGACTCCTTCCGTTCCTCCTTGTCACTTTTTAACAACTCCCCTGTAGACCGATATGTTTCCACCGCCTGGGCTATGTCGTCGGCTGACAACGGATTGGCTTGCCCCACAACCCTTTTTAAGTCACTGGGTAATTCTCTCAATACCTTGTCCACTACGAGAGTCTCTATCACATGTCCTACTCCCTTTCCAGGTTCTAGCCACTGTTTCGTCAGTCGTATTAAGGCGAAGATCTGGGCACGGACGGGTTGATCAGCTGTATAGGTCCATTGATGGACCTTTACAGCCCTATCTCTGGCAGTCAGCTGGTACCGGGACAGGATCTCGGTTTTTAGTCGCCCATAGTCTGCAGCTTCGTGGGAATCCAGGTCAAAATAGGCTTCCTGAGCCACCCCAGTCAAAAGAGGAGCTATTGCGCTCGCCCATTCTGTGGGGGGCCACTCTTCCAAGGTGGCCGTCCTTTCGAAGGTCATGAGGAAGGCCTCAATATCATCCTCCTTGGAGAGACGAGGTAAGATGGCATGAGCAGCCGCTCTTGGCTTAACTCTAGGTTTCTCTAGTCGGCTCAGCTGTTGTTGCAGGAGTTCTATGGTTGTCTGCTGTGCCGTGATCAGTTGTTGTAGTAGGGCGTTATCCATCGTTCCTGAATGGTTCCTCCGGGTCTACTGGAAGAATCTTGAGTTACTCACTTATCCTTGTGTCACTCGTCCACCTAAGTACCCGCATCCTCCACCAATGTGAGCGGACCAAGTAATTGGGCGTCACTCTAAAGCGGGAAGGTGGAATAAACGAGTCAGGAGTAGGTTTTCTTGATTTAACACAGTTCTCTATTGAGGGCATTTGGTCAACAAAACCATTCCAACATAATCAATGAAAATCTTCCAAGGAAAAAAACATACATCTTCTTCTGCAGATGAAACAGGAACACAATAGGATTATCTTTAAACTACAACAAAAAGTCACGGGTTCTTAGTGGTTCTTCCTGGATAGCTCCTCTCTCTCGGTGGCCATCTTCCAGAGATAGTTTTCCCCTTCTCTGCTGGTTCCATTCTCTCTCTTATAGGGGAAGGAGAGTATGTCATTAGTACCGTCAGCTGTGCTTAATTGCCTCTGGTTACCTTATCTCCCATGCCTTGTTGGCTACTATCCATGAGCCCAGCCTGCCCTCTGGTGGTCCTTCCACATTTGTCATTATGGGGTATTGTGTGTAGTTTGACGAGGAAAAAAATAGAATACATTTTAGAATAAGGTTGTAACGTAATAAAATGTGGAAAAAGTGGAGGGGTCTGAATAGTTTCTGAATGCAGTGTACTGTATACTAGTCAAATCAAGTTGAGCAAGTAGTGAAATAATAATTTCATTATCACTGCCGTTTGCTTTCTGATTTGAATAGGTTGGATGGACCTTAAACCCATAATATATTTTCTGTGCACTCATTTTTGTTCCCTTTGTCAATGGCTCTGTGGTCCACTGTGAATGGAGGGATGGGCTTCTGGGTTGTAGGAGCAGACCATGGCTCAATCCTGGTTCGTGGATGAGTGGGTGACAGACTGAGAGGCATTAACAGGGCTAAGAGCAGAGTTTCCGTGCCTCTGTAACACTGACACCACCAGGGAAAGTAATGCTGCTCATGTATTTACATGTATTATCCGCCAGAGGTGGATTAGGTTTCATTGGAAAATGCTTTGTACTGTAAACATAAACATTAAATGCATTTTTATAATGGACGAATGGAATGAGAATGTGTTTGAGCAGAAACAGTGTCTCAGGAGCATTATTTCCTTGCGAAATTCATATGTGGAGAAGCTGCCTGGGATTGCTCTCTTTCGGGTTAGCTTCAGTTATTGACAACTTGCAGTCAAGTCCAATGACCTTGAAACATCAAGAATTTCCCCAGTCTCTTAGTGTCAGAAACCTAGTATTGTAGTTGTTGGTCTTCTCAGAGACCGAATACAAAGGCGATCTTTCTCTTACTGTGAGCGTGTCAGATAATGAGCTGTTTCCTCATCCCTTCTCTGTCCTAAACTGAGCAATAATATTCCAGGGACCGACTCAAGATGTCTGTTTACATCATGCAATCAAACTGATTAATGTCACCAATTGGATTCCCAACACTTATAGCTGAAACTTACGGACCACAAGGCCACTTTGATTGCAAGGATATTAAAGTAGCTAACTACTTCGCTCTATTAAATGTACTTGTATTATTCTGGTCATGTAACATGGTCTCCTGCTTGTACTCAGAATGCCTCTATTGTTTTGGTTAATTGAAGTTCTATGATCTACAAAAGCCTGCATGTGAGTGATTCGGTGGCAGAGAGCAAGAGAAAGTGCTCATTAACTCTGATCAGCTTCTGAGGAGAAATGCTATTATGGGATTATAATTGCAGGCGTCATGTTGAGTCTCTGTAGCGTTCGCTGAAATTCGAATTAAGTGGGCAGATGATTTCAACAGTTCTTCTGTCTCTTCCAAAAAGGTGCACAGGGTAATCTCACATTTCAGAGGCTTTCATTAATTATTTCATGAGGATCAATTATTTTATGAGAGAGGGGATAATGAAAGCTTCTGAAACATTTTCAGGGCACAAAGATGTTAAACTTGGAGATATGAAGATGGGTTGGTCGCACTGCACTATTTCATACCAAAAGGGTAGAAATCAATGTTCTCAGTATCATGTCCTTGTTAGGTCACATGGTTAGCATTGCCCGCCATGTCATTGGCTGACTGCCAAAACATGATTCATAGGTCACTGAGTTGAAATTCACACAGTGCATCTAGGACAGGACAAACATCACTCCATTACACCAGGCTCACCTTACATACGGTTAAAATCAGTCATGTATGATTGCGGTTTATTGGTTTATTTGATTATGTATATGTATGTGTCCCTTCAGCAGCAATTATATGCCCTTGGTGCACATGACAACATGCAATATAGTAGGCCTAATGTTGAAAACGAAAGAGATATCCACCACTGCTTTGTAATCTGAGCTAAGCCATAGACCAGCATATAGCAACTCTGCCAGAAAGAGGTGAAAAGGTGTTAACATGTCTCAAGCAATCTGCATAAATAGATTGTATTAACAGTAATTGTGAAATGACTAATGTATATATAAGTGAAATAAATTATTTACACTGAATGCCCTTTGTCTTTCATCACTTTTAACTACCGGTTTGAGTCCCTTCGGTGCAGAATTTCATTTGTATCATTTTACCCATTAGGACTAAATTAAGTATTCAAATTTAATAATACATTATTACGAATGTGACTCACGGCTCCATCTTTACTGCTGTGCAAATTCATCTTACCCCCAATCCATTTTGTATTAGAGTAGTGTTACTGCATGTTCTTGCCAGTAGCCCTGTTTAAACAGAGGGATTTACAGTTTAAAGGTTGTATGGCAGAGCAGATGTGACGGTGGAAGAATCATATCACCAGATCCCTTTGTGTGTGTGTGTGTGTATGTGTGTGTGTTTCGGGGGGGGGGGGGGTAGATGAGCGTGGGATGTGGGGGGAGTGGCTGCTCCGTGCTCCATTGTGACTCAACAGCCTTGCAGCATCTGGCTATAGCTTGGCCACTGAATCAAATGTATTAATAATGACGCTCCAGTTATGGCAGTAATATTGGAGCCTGGAGCTAAAGTGCTACTGCCTGGCCCCCGTTTCCATCCATTTATTTTATAGGAGAGGACTTCATAGTAATAGATAAATATGACCTAAGTGAATGGAATGGATGCAAAATGACAGCTAGAGTACAGTAAGAGTAAACATAACAACATCAGACAGGTCGTTACTGTACGCTATTGGAGCCAACAAGAGCAGGAATACTGAAGCACAACATCAGGCCTCAGCATGTAGAAAAGACCCCAACAACAACATTGGTATGCAGGAGAGAGAAACATAATTTCCTCACGCAGTGCTCCACATTGCCATGCTTGCCTCGAAGGAGAGCGTGTTCGTTTGGAGCAGGGAGGTTACAACTTGCTCCTTGTCATGGCCCAGCGAGGGACGTTAGCAACAGCACTAAAAATACATCCTGCTTATTACAACCACAACATGACTAACCAACGGCACGTTCAGAAGCTGTATAGGAGGAACCAAAGCTCTGAAGTTAATGCGTCGTTCCTCTGCAGATGAACGCACCGCGCACATGGTTGCTTATAAAAATAAAAATAACATGACAACGAAAGGCTTTTAGGGACACAAGGGACTGAATATTTCAGAGGCAGTAAAGTGGGACTGCGGCGATAGGATAGCATGGTATCTCTGGAGTTATAAATCCCTTGATGTGGCTCAGCTGTGGGTCTGCTCAGCTGGCCGGTTCAGTTACTTCAGACGAGCTAAGCATGTTCTAGTGTGCAGTGGCTAGTGTGCATTGGCTAGTGTGCAGTGGCTAGAGTGCAGTGGCTGACACTAGGCAAAAGGACTGAACTGAACAAATTGGATGGACATATTTTACATACAGTATTTTATGGAAATGTTAAATGAGCCCCATTGAACACAAATGAAGGCCGGTCTACACACCACATGAGGGACAGAGTTTTACTGTGTGTTTGTTGCAAATGTATTTCTTGCACTTGATGC
Source organism: Oncorhynchus masou masou (assembly GCF_036934945.1). Taxonomy (NCBI): domain Eukaryota; kingdom Metazoa; phylum Chordata; class Actinopteri; order Salmoniformes; family Salmonidae; genus Oncorhynchus; species Oncorhynchus masou. The sequence goes on along the minus strand of NC_088223.1, from coordinate 34,720,304 downwards.
ATGTGCACTGTTTCTTCCTGTCTGTAATGGTTTTCCTACTCTTCATCAGAAGAGGAGAGGCGAGAAGGTTCGGAGGACCAATATGCGGCGTGGTAAGTGTCCATGGTTCTTTTTAATAAGAAATACTTAACATGAACACAACTGCATACAAAAACAATAAACGTGGAACGAACGAAAACCGAAAACAGTACCGTGTGGTGAAAAGCATAGACACGGAAACAAACACCCACAAACAAACAGTGAAACCCAGGCTACCTAAGTATGATTCTCAATCAGAGACAACTAATGACACCTGCCTCTGATTGAGAACCATACTAGGCCGAAACATAGAAATCCCAAAATCATAGAAAAACAAACATAGACTGCCCACCCCAACTCACGCCCTGACCATACTAAATAATGACAAAACAAAGGAAATAAAGGTCAGAACGTGACACTGTCCTTCTTTGGTCACACACACATGACAGTGCTTCTTGTTGTTATCGGTTGCAAACTAGAATGATGAAAACACTTAGTTCAGGAATTTTACTAACATCTAACTCACTCACATATATAGTTACAGCAAGCCAAGGTAGGAGAGTCAGACACCCGCACATGCAACAACATAACTCACACTTACTTCCAGTATTGGAGTTGTTGGTTCTGTGGGTCAGGCGGATGGGCACCAGCATCCTCCTCCTGAATCCTCCTCACAATGGCTGCAGAAGCTGGGGTCTTTGGGATAAGTTGCCTCCTCTGGATTGGAGGTCTTACCAATGCCTTGCCCAGCTCCTCGAGAAAGAGCCGTCCCCTCTGGAGGTTCCCTCTGTTTCAATCTGGGTTCAACGTCATCCAGATGATAAACGCGTTGTACGCCGAGATGTGCAAGATGTTGAAGAATATCACGAGTGGCCAGCGTAGGGTTCATCTTTTGCAGGTGTAGCCAGTCACCAGCATTGTCCGCCCCTCCTCTTGTGGCATTGTAATTCATTATGATTTCTGTTTTTTGATGTCCTTGACCATAGATTATCCCATCTCTATGCAGCGTTCTCATGAGTATCACATATATGCCTTTCTTTGGCACGTAGGACACTAGGGACGTGTCGGCAATGAACACAAACTTAAAGGAATTGATAGGACTGTTAGTTGTATTCAACATCCAATTTCACAATTTTTTGACATCCATATTTCTCCTCCTGCAGGCTGCTGATGAGCTGGTTGCTGACAGGCTGGTCCTGGGGCTGGCTGAATCTAGCAAAGTGGAAGATGTACCTTCCACACTAGTTTCTCTCTCTGCAAAAATTATTTCTAAGGCCCTCTGAGCAGAGATTATTTTTGCCATACTGATATATTGTGGTAAGGAGCCACACACGCGAAGCTATTTATTTGTTGTGTGCCTCCCACAATGTGCACCAGGCTGGGGTAAAGTGTGGGAAAATACTGCATTTTTTACAATGTATTGAAATAATGTATTGAAATAATGTATTGTAATAACATTGTGCACTCAATGAAAATGTGTTATTTTACATGTTCATGAGTCTCAGGTTGAATTAGAATTTTTTATTTTAGTACACATTGAAGATGGGTCCCAAAGACCCGAACACCACACAAGGGTTAAAGTTCTTTCAGCACAGTAAAATCACAGTAAAACTGCTATGGAGTCAGGGGCGGTCTTTGTAGTGACTTGTGTATTATTGATACACCATCCAAAGTGTAAAATTAATAATTGCACCATGCTCAAAGGTATATTCAATGTCTGCTTTTTTTTTACCCATCTACCAATAGGTGCCCTTCTTTGTGAACCATAGGAAAACCTCCCTGTCTTTGTGGTTGAATCTGTGCTTTAAATTCATTGCTTGACTTAGGGACCTTACAGAAAAGTCAAGGGGTGTAAATACTTTCTGAAGGCTCTGTTCTCATCAATGTGTAGCATAAGATCAAAAACAATCAATGTACATGTGAAAACACAGATATTGTAACAAACAATTTTTTTCAAATCAACCTGCAACTAATGAGGCCCCTCCCACATCAATGGATAACTCCATAGATTTACCTCCATGGCTCTGCTTACTCTTAATGGAGTTAAAAATAGTCTGTCCCAATGAACTGCAGATATCAACATTGACTCCAGGGAGTGTATAACTCTCTTGAGGGGTAAAATAACTCCCAGTAGAGTCAATTTAACCCAAAACATTTTCACACTTTTTTTAGCAGTTGATGTTACTCTTCAATAACACAAACCCCAAAGCAAATCAGGGGGAGGAAAATAGGTTTATTCAAAGAGGATAAATCACATATGTTATGCTGAGAGGTACATGGTCATTCTCCCCTGTCCTCAGTGATGCTCTCTCAGTGATTCTCTCCAGTGGTTCTCTCCCCAGAACAAAGGGACAGCATGTAGTTTTATAACCCAGCCCTAGCCTGTGGTTGACCAATTTGAATTCCTTGCAATAAAACTAGCCAATGGCCAAATAACAAGTATCCTATTTCAGAAGAAGCATTCCTCCCATGCCTCTGAACCATTGATCAATAATTCCCTATTACAGAAAAAACACTATTTCCCTTAATTGTTATTACCCTATTGACTTCTCGTCCTGTTGACCTCTCGTCCTCTGTCTCCGCACTGTGTATTTATCTTCCAAATATTCTTACACTTTGATTTGAACTATCCTTTATTCGCTGTGTGTTTAAGGCATTTTCTGACACAACTGGAGTGCTCAACTCAATATCCACAAAGTTGTATTGTGCAGATAGATTGATGTATATGAATGGGCATTTAGTCACCGGAGCATTTATGGTGCACCTTTTAGAGCATGAACAAATATCAAATACCTCCGTTTGCGTTTAACAGGCGGGCACCTTCTAATCTGTACTTCACATATTATACCACATTGCACTCACCTGCAACGCACCACACTATCGGTTTCACACCACGGTATAATGGGCCATTCCGTTATCCCCGATCTTCTCCCCATCGTCATAATGAAATAGTTAACTACTGGTTCAATCCAATAATACATCAAAAATAGTCATCATATTATATTCTCTCAGGGATTTCATAGAGGTTATTATGCTTCATAGGCTGATTTCCCTATACACCACAACCCGAAATGAAGCACATCCTCTACACACTGAAAGGGGTCCACATCCTCATGCACTCCAGGGTCCACATTGAGTCACAGAGAAATCAAATGTGTTTCTGGAGCGTGGCGGTGGATCGATTGATAATGAGAGACTGGCTGCAAGATAGACAAACTAGTCCCAAGGTTCCTTAGACTCTTTAAGCTCTTCTCACATGGCGTCTCTTATCATTCACATAAACCTATTTCATAGCACACAAAGAGGCCCCCTCCTGCAATGGCTCCAATGGCAAAAACCCTTGAGTTGTGCATTTCATATTACTTCTTTGATACATAGGCTGAACAATGATAGTACTTCTGGTGCTAGCCTTGAAGTTTGTAGCACAGCTTTTGTCACTGAAATGTACAGGCTTTAAACGCAATCCTCTACAGTCATCTGAGGTCCTGTCTCCTCATGTAGAATTCACAAGCTACAGATGGCCTTGTCTGTAACTATAGGTTTACCATTGAAGAGGCAGAATTTAGCATGGCTTACTATTGGTAGTTGTTTATTGACTAGAGAGTTGCTATCCCTTTTAAATAAGAAGTCTTCACCTCACCCGACTTCCCTATGTAAATACGTCAATCTCTGATGAATGTTTTGTTAATCCCTTTCCGAAGGGGCTGATAGCAGGTCTGGGGAGATACCAGGTGGGGTCCGGTGTGGTAATTGGGTGCGGGAGGGAGAAGAGCGTAGTGATTACCCTAGGAACCCCCTGGTGTAATGGTGGCAGGGGACTCTTGGGGGTAGTAATGGAGGGGCGGGGGGGGGGTCACGTTGGCTCATGTTGACATTTTGGCTGTGATTAACATACCCCTAAGTGGTATCTCTAATCACTTTTTGCTGCTTTTTTACATTGCTATAAGCATTATGTATTACAAGTCTTTGGATTTAATTAACCATTATCTGCTTGAGTGCAGCTTGAGTGCAGTGTGCATTAGGGTACACTTACATGTCCGTGTGTCCATATGAACAGCAGTCTTCAGGAATAGTAATTTACTTTTTATCCACTGTTAAACAGGAAAACAGTTTGGTCTTAGTCTTGCTATGCTGTGCACATCACGATACAACATCATCTCTAATTTTCAACTGTAGGTCTATGGTGCGTGTATCTCTTGGTACTGAAATAGGGATTATGTAAGTGAAAAGAAATACAATAGTTCATTGTAAATGGATTGGATTGAATGTTAAATATACTTGCATTCTGAAGTAGGCTACTTAGGCTGCATTGAGACAGGCAGACAAATTCTGATATTTGTTTGACTAATTGGTATATTGACCAATCACATCAGATCTTTTTCAGAGCTGGTCAAAATTATTTTATGTAATTTTTTACATCAGCAGTTGTTATACAGGGCTTTACAGATACCCAGCCTAAAACCCCAAAAAGCTAGCAGTGCAGAAGCACATTGTCTAGGAAAAACTCCCTAGAAAGGCAGGAACCTAGGAAGAAACCTAGAGATGAACCAGGCTCCTACGTTCAAGTGTTCAGAGATTGACCTGCAGGGTCAAATAATAACCACAGTGGTTTTATGGTGTGCAGCAGTTCAACACCTCAGGAGTAAATAACAGTTTGCTTTTCAGAGAGAGCGAGAGAGTGAGAAGTGAGTTGTAATTTATATTTTATAAATGTATATTTCTATTCATATTCTTATTGTTAGAATATGGTTCAGTTATTGTCTGGACATTGAGTTGGCAAATACAAGGTATCTGGTTTGATCCCAGCTGCTATCCCCCACATTTGCTACAGTTTGGAAGAATGTCATGCCATGATAAACCATCTATACCAAAAAAAATACAAAAACATTAAAAATAAATAAATAAATAAACATCTATACAGTACCTGAACCTCAGGTGTTGAGCCTCTCTCTCCTTCATCCAACAAACCCCAGGGTAAGACAGGCGGCAACAGTATGGTTACAGTGCCCCCCATGGGTTAAGACAGTACAAGCATGCCAGTGAGCTCAGGCCTCAATACACATCCCTAAATATAATCTTCACACAAACAAATTTAGGCAATGGCTATATAAGTGTACAGAAACACAACCAAAAAAAGTGAACTTTTGAAAGTAATTAGCCTAAAAACCAACCTTCACTATAACAATCAAAACTCAAACAATCTCTGGATGAACAGATGTTTCTGTATAATTGTACATGCACACAGATGTATGGTCTTAATTTGATCACCCTGTTGCAGGAGAACGTTCCTACAATGCAGGAAATGTTTAACTTGTAGTGTACAAAGGCTTCTGAAGTTTGAAATTTCCACTTTAAAATGTAAGACTTGATATCCTTTTCGAAAAAGGTATCAAGCCCGACATTAAACATAGTCCACATAATATTTTACACTTCTTGTTGCGGCAGGATTATTTTCCTACCGTGGCAAACTGTCTCAAATGAAGATCCTACATCTGTACACGGAGAGGGTATAGTTTTGCTGGATGCTTACGTTCGTTGGAAGACATAAAGTAAAGGGGTCTGACTGGTCAGCACAGCAGTGTATTCAACTGGCCTCTGGTTGTCTGATGCAGCAGCTGGGCTTTGCAGCTGCCTACACATTGTCCGGATAACATTACAGAGAATACCAGGTTTATCCAGTGTGCCTACGATGCAGGAGGCTGTTACATAAGCCCATTCCATCTTCAGCTTCATAATGTAGAAAAACTGGCTGAATGTGGTGTAGTTTTTGTGTATGGTGTAGTTTGTGTGTGTGTGTGTGTGTGTGTGTGTGTGTGTGTGTGTGTGTGTGTGTGTGTGTGTGTGTGTGTGTGTGTGTGTGTGTGTGTGTGTGTGTGTGTGTGTGTGTGTGTGTGTGTGTGTGTGTGTGTGTGTGTGTGTGTGTGACGTGCATTAGTGCACAGTAGTGTTCAAGCATGTGTAAGTGGAATGCGTGTCAAAGCATCAACTAAGTAGATGTTTTTCTTCCTCTGGACAGACGTTTTGTACGTCTGGATTGTATTCAGAAAAAGGGATGATGACTCCTGATCCTTTAAGACCCACTTCACTGAAGAGGTCGTCTCCTCAGAGGTCAAAGGTTCAAGCTGTTGTTCTCCTGTTTTAGAAACAACAATCGGCCTACTGTGCTTAGGTTTATGTAGTAATTCATGTGGGAGTTTACAGTATGTGTGCATGTATGAATCTAATACAGACTGTCTGCAAATGTTTTTGGCAATGTGTGTGTGTGAGTGTGAGTGTGAGAGAGAGAGAGAGAGAGAGAGAGAGAGAGAGAGAGAGAGAGAGAGAGAGAGAGAGAGAGCTAAAGCCTCTGTTACTCAACCAGATGTGGCTGATCTGAATATGGACCCATTTTTTCACTTCTTTAGCTGGGTCAAATCAGGCCTTAGATAACACAGGAAAGCAAAGCAATCATCTTTTACCAGCGCGGGTTCCAATGAGCCAGTGCTGACTGACGCAGTCATACCAAAATAAAGATTTAAGCTGAAGATAATGTCATATAATAGGCTTAAAAAGAGTATTGGTAGCTATAAACTTAAAATATATTTCATGTGTAGTGCCAAAAGAAAATCTAAGGTCATTGATGAATCAATTAATCTACTTTTAATAAATATAACTGCTAAATAGGAAGAATATTTTCAGTGAAATACAGAAACCCTTACATGATTTTGTTCATCTCTACTGGTGAGATGCTATTGGGGCATTGACAGGCAGACATTTTCCCACTCCCCTCAGACAGTCCAAGGGGATAAAAAACAAAACAAGAATCACGGACAACAACAGAGCAAAATACATCAAACAAATTAATTTGGACTGGATAAAGGAGAACCTGGGATGACCCACATCACCTTTCATGTCAATATTGTTTATCAAGCCTGAGCAGCAAAACCCAAACACCTTTGCACTTGTTTATGGTCACAAGTTCACTACCCTTTACAGACAAAATTACAAAACAGAACGGATGCTATTTGAGTTCAATTTATGCAAAACACCAAGGCAAGGCTTATCACCAGCTGCTTTGATATCAGAAGTGGTAGCCATCAGTCACAGTACTGACCGTACTGACCATATTGCCATCTAGTGGGACAGTAAAGACAGTGCTATATGTGCTTCATTCTGGATTCAGCTGAGTTTGTTTTTAACATGGAACTCACTCCACAGTTTTCAACATGGTTTAGCAATACTATATTTCACTTGCTGTATATGGCATTTCGGAGAAATGCATTTATTAAATGAAATATACCGTTACACTTCCTGAAATGTGTGAAATGAATAGAAGAACTGTGGAACTAAATCAATTATCTTGTCAGTTGTGTCAGGAGTCAGCTTTAGTCTGGGCTATGTCTCATTGAGACTGACGATTCACAGATACAGTGCAGACTGTTCCTAGGAAGTGCTGATGGGGGTCGGGAAAAAATTGCTGTTATATGACACCATGGCGATGGCTGCCAACATACTCATGTTTGCAATACAGAAATGATCGGAATGCCATGAAGAAGAAACATATTTTAGGAAGAACTGAAACTTATCCTTCAAAGGATTTGGTGTTCATGAAGTCAAAGTGTCAAGTCTAAAGAGGAGTCGGCACTGAAAATGTGACTGATAGGAATACAAATTCCATACAAATCTTATCAATTAGTTCATGTTTAGATGTCTAGACATGTGCAATTGTTATCAGTGTGGAACATTGTTTTTCTAATTCTGGGTGGCCATCCAAGGACATAGACTCAATGTTAAAGGGGGGCTGGATGTCCTGATTTGGGCTTATTTTTCAACTTGGTCATTAAGAAATGCAGCGGCCATGACTGAAGCCAGTCATGTATCTTGTGTGTTTACATGTGGCCAGCCTTTGTATATTCACTCTGCCAAAACAGTTCGCAATTACAGTCACTCACCCTTGTAGATAACTTGAAACAGTCTAACCAGGTCCTGATGTCTTGATGTCGCCTAGGGTAGCTAATGCTAGCCAACTTCTTTCACCAATTAGCTTCTGCAGGCTAGTGGTGATCATGGCAAAATTGGTTTGACATTGGATAGCCTCTGGAGCAATTTTTTAATATATTTGTTTAACCTTTATTTAGCTAGGCAAGTCAGTTAAGAACAAATTCTTATTTTCAATGATGACCTAGGAACCGTGGGTTAGCTGCCTGTTCAGGGCAGAATGACAGATTTGTACCTTGTCAGCTCGGGGATTTGAAACTTTCATTTCAAAATCATGGGCATTAATATGGAGTTGGTCCTCCCTTTGCTGCTAGAACAGCCTCCACTCTTCTGGAAAGGCTCTCCACTAGATGTTAGAACATTGCTGTGGGGACTTGCTTCCATTCAGCTACAAGAGCATTAGTGAGGTCAGGCATTGATATAGGGCGATTAGGCCGGCTCGCAGTCAGTGATCCAATTCAACCCAAAGGTGTTTGATAGGGTTGAGGTCAGGGCTCTGTGCATGCCAGTCAAGTTCTTCCACACTGATCTCGACAAACCATTTCTGTATGGACCTCGTTTTGTGCACAGGGGTATTGTCCTGCTGAAACAGGAAAGGGCCTTCCCAAAGCTGTTGCCACAAAGTTGGAAGCACAGAATCATCTAGAATGTCATTGTATGCTGTATCGTTAAGATTTCCCTTCATTGGAACTAAGGGGCCTAGCCTGAATCATGAAAAACAGCCCAGAACATTATTCGTCCTACACCAAACTTTACAGTTGGCACTATGCATTGGGGCAGGTAACGTTCTCCTACATCCGCCAAACCCAGATGGTGAAGCGTAATTCATCACTCCAGAGAAATCGTTTAAAATGTTCCAGATTCCAATGGCGAGCTTTACACCACTTCAGCCGAGGCTTGGCATTGCGCATGGTGATCTTCGGCTTGTGAGCAGCTGTTCAGCCATAAAAACCCATTTCATGAAGCTCCTGACGAACAGTTCTTGTGCTGACGTTGCTTCCAGAGGCAGTTTGGAACTGGGTAGTGAGTGTTTCAACCAAGGACATACGATTTTTATGCACTGCAGCACTCTGTGGTCCCGTTCTGTGAACTTGTGTGGCCTGCCACTTCAAGGCTGAGCTGTTTCCAGTTCACAATAGCAGCACGTACAGTTGACCGGGGCAGCTCTAGCATGGCTGACGTGAAATCCTATGACAGTGCCACATTGAAAGTCACTGAGTTCTTCAGTAAGGCCATTCTACTGCCAATGTTTGTCTATGGAGATTGCATGGCGGTGTTCTCAATTTTATACACCTGTCAGCAACAGATGAGGAAATAGCCGAATCCACTAATTTGAAGGGATGTCCACATACTTCTGTATAAATAGTGTAAAAAATATCCTATCATCTGGCAAATCTAGGTTTTGGACAAGACTGACTTTATGACCAAAATTATCCTTTTTACACATGTTTCTGACTCATATTGATGTCACTTAGGCCATTTTCAAAGACAGAAGTTGCTTTTTAGGATCAGTCTTTACATTTTCTGTGAGTCAGGTGATTTATGTGGCTTCTGTTATTGATAGAGGAACATCTGAGGTGTTTCTTACTGTTGGCAGTAAAACAGCTATCCCCCTAACAAGTCTTTAGCAGTGTGCCTAAATTATATGAATTAACTGGAAAGGTGAAAGCAATATGGCGTCCTCCCCAACACTAGCCATGCCACAATAACGCTTGGAAGGGATAATAGCAGTACTAATCCCCCACTCCATCTGCACAGCACTAAGCAACCAAAAACCAGTATAATACATTGTTAATGGCATGTTCCACAGTGGCCCTGCCCCTCCATCTCTAACATAACCAGTAAACCCCACCCCCTTCATGTCCAGTGTGCTCCACCTACCAAGACCTCTCTCATGAATTCTTAATGCCCGTGATGCCCAGCAGATGGCAGCTGTGGGCGATATTAGAAAACAAAGCCAGCAGACTGTGTTCGTGAGGAACTGTAACTCATACGCCACAATGGCCCAAGGCCTTATGGGTTCCATTACACTCACACTCCTCACATCTCACTGAATACCTTGTAAAAATATTTAGTTTTGTGAAATTTGTGAGTTTGGTCCAGCCAATGTAATATGCTGACATTCTCACTCCTTTGGTCACTTGTTGGTAAATTGTACATCATTGCTACATGTGCCTAGCAGTGAATGACATTTGCGTAGTTAGGTACAAAAAACTATCAACCATCAAAGCATTTTCTTTTTCTGTTCATAATTGTTTTTATTCAAAACCCCTCTTTTAAGATGTTTACAGCACACCAAACACATAACTTGTCACAACAGCCAAGGATGGAAAATAATCTATATTGAGTGTGTTGGGTCAGACTTTGGCCCCTTGACCTGTGCTTTATATTAAAACAAAATGACAAAAACGTTTATTTTAAAAAACAAACATGAAACACCAAACGGTTGGAACTGAAACTATTTACATATTGCCTTACAAATAATAGATTAAAGTTCCTGCTATGTAAAATACCAGTACAATTATAAACTAACTTGCATCAACAGCAAGACAAAGTTAAAAATGTACTTAGGGATGCGATTAAATCCTAAATCCGAAGCAGTTTGACCTTAACTTTAAAAACATTACGGCCGTGCCACTCTGTCACTTTTACCGCAACAGCAGCGTTAACAGTCAGGCTACAGTATTTCAAGCTGTAAACAGATATGTCCTTGTTGACCCATCTGTTATGGATGGATGTTAAGGCCAAACAGCTAGGTTTGATTTAGACTAGAGATTACTGCCCCCGGTCCTAGAAAGCCACAGCTCTGTGGCCCTCAGAAATGTTTTGGGGTCAGTTTGCACATCAGTTGGCAGTGCGCCTCCCCAGGACTAACGCTGGTATAGAAACTGTTAGACTACTGTTTTGAACCTCTCATCTCCCATTATTTTTAAAATTCCTAAAACAAATCATATACTGTGTGAGGGATTAAACAGTCTTTGCTATGCTATGTTACGCGAGACAGGACTTTCATTGATGGGTGGAAACTATCTGGTACAAAATGCATTGAGGGGAAAGAGGAGACCGTTTGTGGCAGACAACGATGACGGTAGAGGTTCCTGAACTTCCTGTTGCCTCTTTTCTAGCCTGGTATCCCTGGCTGCCTGAGTAGTGAGCATGGTGCTGTGTAGAGTGCTGTCCTGTAGGGGGCATTCTTTCCTCACTGTGGCCCAGAGAGGTAGATGAGACTTGGCTGGACCATAGAGAACGATAAGAGGCCTCTAGTGGCCAAAAGGTCATATTAGCATGGGCAGCGCCATTGAGTGCTTCCAACATTTTAATTTAGTCAACTGCGTGGAACTTCCAACTTCATTGGCCGATCCCTCCTGATGACCCTGTTGGAGTAATGTCCAACTGGGTCATCAGGCAGAATCAGCCAATCGTAAAGAAGAAAATTGACTACTTCAAAATGGAGATTGCCTTAATGGTGCTGCTTATGCTGTCACAGACACTATAATAGCACAGATACAAAGAGGAGTCCTCTATCTATCTCTATGGGCTGAACTGGACTGGACTCTGGGCTGCATGGCCTGTCATGGGTCTTGGAACGCCATTGGATGTTTGTTGAACACTGACGTCAACGAGGGACAGTGTGGGCCACTTCTGTTGTGCTGGTCATTGTTGCGAAAGCCCTTCTTAAATTAGTCCATAACACACCTCTAGTTGCAACTGATCATATCATTGGCAAGCCATTCGAGATAAAACCAGCCCCCCCCCCCTCATCCATTTATTTTAGAGCCCTTACACATTGAAGAGATTTGGGGTGGTCGTTTAACATGGAATGATTAACAAATTAATTGTCGATAAAATCTCATTTTCATATTGTATCTCATATATATAAAAACGAAAGAAAAAAAACAGCCTCTATAGTGATATCTATGGTATACAAAGAGAAACAATCTGCAAGATCACACTTTTTTGTGGTTATTGTTCTACAGCTTGGACCTGGATCCAGAGGTTCGCTGGGGAAAGACAAGCCTAGTCATCATCGTCGTCATCATCGTCATCATCCTCCCCTTCATCCTCAGCATCCCTCTTCCTCTTCTCAACTTTGACTCCTGCCTTCTCCTCTGCACAGGACAAAAGCCAATCAAAATGTCAGAATGTGTCTGGTAAAATTAAAAAGAGTTGACAATCATTTCTAATCAGGACCAAGTAAAAATGAACAATGGCAATCAAATCCAAATGGCATTTCCCTTCATTCAGAATTCGATGATATCATATCCACAGGCTGTGTGGGAGTTGATGCACAACCCACTGTATGTTCCGCACCCACATACCCATCTCAAAAACACCTGAGGGAAAACAAACACAGTACCACCTGTATACATCTGTTCAGTCACATAACAAAGTCCACCCTGTAGACTGAATTACCATTAGCGAAACACTGCAAGAGAGGCCAACGTGCTGACCTTAACAGTCGTGTCGTGTGTGTGAGCGTCGCAAAATACAATGTACACATACATGTTATTCAATCATTGCACTCACACTGCTCGCGAGCATCTGCATTGCCAGGCGCTAAAATAGATGTTGATTCTATTTGTGATGCAGAACACGCTGCAAGTCCTGCCTCTCCCATCTCCTCAATGGTTTTTAGAAGCATATACCCAAGTGCCATCTTCTCATTGGGTTTTAGGAACATATACCTATGTGGGTGATTGAAAGATGAACTGAGGTCGGTTGCGGTACTGCACCTTATTATGAAAGTTAGTTGCCAATCACCATATAAAGTCCAAAGAAGAAAAGGAAGCCTGGAAGGAGGCGAGATGACTAGAAACGATTCGGTTTACCTTTTATCTGTGGATTAATTGTCAGAGTAGAGGACCTTGTGCATTTAAGGTAAAATAACAACTCAATGTTTATATCCCAGGACAAATTAGCTAGCAACAGCAAGCTATCTAGCTAAATTGCCATAAATGTCTAATGCTTTTCGACCTGTCCCCAAATTAATATAATTGATTCAGATGTTGTTTTGATATTTCAACCTGCATATTGAGTTTGGTGTGGGGGGGGGGGGGGGACAAAATCAATTTGGCATGTGGTTTGGGCATGGTGTAAGGAACCCAGTTTGGTTTCATGTTAATGTAGTTCTCTTGCATCAAAGTACACTTTCAAAGGCTCCCCAATACCTCAGATCTAATGCGTACATATAAGATAGTAGCTAAGTATTCTTGCTGGCAATTTATATAGCTAGGCTTGAGGCCCATGCAATTTCCACAGAGTTGGGTATGGCTGCCTTTTCCTGTTACGCTCCTTGCCTATGAAAAAGCCTGCAGACTAAACTTAAACTTGAGTCTCTTGCCCCCCTGTCGCCCATTTTAAACATCTATTGGAGGATTTTTATTTTTGTATTGCTTGTAACAGTTTCGGGTAATGCAAGATCTTGTGCTGTTAGGGGAATAACCTGTGTGGAAATGTAACAATCTGCTGCTGTATTTTTTTGTGTTATCTGTGATCGTTTTGTTTGTCTTGTGTAGTTTCTTAATCATTGTACCACCACCCAAAGGACATCCAGCCAACTTGACAACTGTAGGAAGCATCCCTGTGGAAAGCGTCAACACCTTGTAGAGACCATGTCCCAACTAATTGAGGCTGTTCTGAGCACAAAATGGGGGAGTGTCGTGCAACTGAACATAAGGAAGGTGTTCCAAATGTTTGGTATACATGGTGTATGTTGACTACATCAATAGATCTGTGTCAGACAAACATATCTGACCCTTTCCAGGCCAGAGTCCATGTACTTGGGTTTGATTACTAGGGACCGGTCAATAACAATTCTTGTCCTCACCTTTTCCATCCTCCTCCTCTGCGTAGTCATCATCATCCTCTTCATCCTTAGGAGTGGGGGGAGTTCACATTCTTTAATTAAGCATAGATTCGAGTCTTCGGAAATAAAACGAAGATGTTCTGAAAAAAAACATGACAAATATTGAAGTTGTCTCACCTGGATCTTTTCCTTCATTAGGTAAGAGAGCCCAACCTCTCTTCCTTCCGAGACCTCATCTTCCTCCTCCTCGTCATCTTCATCGTCATAGTCCCCTGTTGGTCCGGCTCCGTCCTCCCCCTCATCATCTATGATGAAGAAGCATTTCGTTCAAGAAAGTTCAGCTGAAATATCACTGACACCACGTTGTTGTGTTGTGGTAGCCATACTCACCGTCGGCGTCTGCCTCTGAGTCTGGGGCCTCGTTGTCCTCCTGGTCGAAGCCGTCCAGGTAGGTGACCTGAGGCAGCAGCTCAAAGATGCTCTCACGGTACTCCTCCAGTGTGGTGATTTCACAGTTAAACAGGTCCAGGCTCTTCAGGTTCTTCAGATTTTGCTGTGGTTTTAGAGAGAAGGGGTGAGAGCACACCCTATCAGACAATCCTTATTAATAAATTCTCTCCAAGTACTAGTCTCCTTGTGAATGGGATGATTAGTTTGTGCTATAATATAATACCAGAAGCTAACAGTAGTTTTCCGAGATAATATAAAACCAGCAGCCTCAGGACAAACTCTAGCCTTTTGGGGCCCTAAACGAGATCTGGTTGCACCCCCTGACAAGAAAAGTTTCAGTTTTAAAGTACATTTCCTGCTATTCTACACATTTTTCCATGGAATGTAAAGAACTTTTAGTCATTTTAAAGCATTTTTTCTGCAGTTATACACATTTTGCCATGAGGTGGAGAGAATATGTAGCAATTTTATAACAAATTTCATGCAAGTCTACAAATTTTGCCATGTGGTGGTGTTACGGATAGAGGTATCCCGTGGGTGTGTGTATGTATGTATCCTGTGTTCTTTTCTCTCCTTCTCCCCTCACAGGTGAAAATCATCACTCCCCAATCAATCATTAATCAGAAGACACACCTCCTCCTGTTTCCTACCCAATCACAGTTCCTTTCCCTTGGTTTAAAAACCCTGTCAGTTGTTTGCTCTAGAGCTCAATCTCTCTGTAAATGCCATGTCTGTAGATCGTGTTGTTTCACCATCTCCTACGATGTCTCTCTATCGCTCTTTATGTATTGAGCCCCTCCATATCACTTTGTCCTCACCTGTGAGTATCATTTTTTGTTATGGTGTTTGTTTGCTGGTGGGAAAAGGGGGAAACAAGACAAGTCGCCCATGGGCATACACTACCCATAGGTAAACTTTTAACACTAGTTAGAACTGGGAGGACCACCCACTGTATTTTTGGTTAGTTAGCTGTTGTTGAAATAGGCTTGTTTCTTTCCTTGGGTCCATCTCAGCCCCTTTTCCTGCTCAATCAATGGGGGCCCCTGGAGGTCAGGGCCATGATTACTGCAGGTTTAGATAGCTGGCTAGACTAACTTAACAGTCTATAAATTGTTAGCTGACATGGCTAATTGAGGGACTGACATAAGACAAATTGCTGATGCACAACCAAATATTTTACTTGTACCTTGTGTATTCTACTATATACTAAGTCTCAACAGTAAGTTATTGTTATTCATTGTGTATTTATTCCTTTGTCTTTATTCCTAGTGTTATAATTTCTGCGCTTTTTCTGCATTGTTGAGAAAGCACTTCACTGTTGGTCTACACAGGTTGTTTACGAAGCATGTGACATAAAATTTGATTTAAGACCATGACTGAGTCCCAAAACTGCTTCTACCTGGAACCGCAGAATGCTACAACTGTAGCATTAACGACTCTACTCACCAGGGCCTCAACATTGCTCAGCTCCTTTATCTTGTTGCCACTCAGGTTTAGATACGTCAGGTTGGGGGATTTCTCTGAAAGTGTCTCCAAATGACCCAAGATATTGTTGTCACTCAGCTCCAACTGTCAGGAAAGAATATAATACACTTCTTGATTACTCATTTAGGGAAAAAATATGTAATCCTGCATATCAAATATTGGGAGTGAAGCCAGAGTGGCTTATAATTCCGCTAACTAAATTGTCAGTGAGAATTGATTGCTCAAAAATATCCGGCTTCCCTACTCACCTTGCGCAGTTTGGGCAGCGACGGTAGCTTTGCCAGGGAGGTGAGTCCAACGTTGACCATGCTGAGGAATTCCAGCTCCTTGAAATCATCTGTCAGGCCCTCTACTTCACCATCACTGGTGCGGCAGTTATCCACCACCAGCTCTGTCACCTGTAGGAATAGTCATCACCATACATTGAACACTCTTGAAAATGAGATGGTGCATCTCAAGAGATTATCCTCAAATGTTAAATAATCAAATTCATTAAACCAAATTAAAATGCTTAGCTAGTTTGTTGCATTTTTGACAAAAGCAAACATTTGCTTTGTTTAATTGACCATTTTGTAATCTTATTGCATGTTGATTGGAAAAGCTGACCCTTGACCTAAAGTCAGCTGTTTCCTGTGAGAACACATGCCTTTTCAAAAATGTTCTGCTTGAATGCCTTGTGTGGACAAGACTGAAGCCCTGTCTGGAAAAACGCCACTGCTGGAGTAGCTGACTAGCTACAAGGCTTCAAGAGGTAAAAATATAAATGTGCTAACCAATGATGTGTATAACCCCTGGATGACTGACAGGGGGCACTGTATTGAAGCCATCGCACAGTCATCTTAGCACTCCATTGTAATTTTTTTGGGTAAGCTATAAAAATGCATTTAATAATGTCTACATTCTTTGACATTTATTCTATTACATACACGTTCATGCATACTTAAATGATATTAATTTGCGCTATAATGCGCTGAACAAAACATTTAACATTTTCCTTAATGTATTTTTTCGTACTAATGTTACTGTCCCCACTAACAACAAACTTAAATACATGTAACTTTCTCCTTTAAACATTTAATTTAAATACTATAGAATTACATTCATTCTTATGGAGGATTGGGGAGTGCCAATACGGCCGACTGGTGGCTTCAAAGCTTCTCAATGGTCAATACATACACTACATGACCAAAAGTATGTGGATACCTGCTCATTGAACATTCATTCCAAAATCATGGGCATTAATACAACAGCCTCCACTCTTCTGGGAAGGTTTTCCACTAGATGTTGGAACATTGCTGCAGGGACTTCAGCCACAAGAGCATTAGTGAAGTTGGGCACTGATGTTGGGCAATTTGGCCTGGCTAGCAGTCGGCATTCCAATTCATCCCAGAGGTGTTCAATAGGTTTGAGGTCAGGGCTCTGTGCAGGCCAGTCAAGTTCTTTCACACTGATCTCGACAAACCATTTCTGTATGGACCTCGCTTTGTGCACGGGAGTAGCCTAGTGGTTAGAGCGTTGGACTAGGAACCGGAAGGTTGCAAGTTCAAACCCCCGAGCCGACAAGGTACAAATCTGTCGTTCAGGCAGTTAACCCACTGTTCCTAGGCCGTTATTGAAAATAAGAAATTGTTCTTAACTGACTTGCCTGGTTAAATAAAGGTAAAATTTAAAAAAAATAATTGTCCTGCTGAAACAGGAAAGGGCCTTCCCCAAACTGCCACAAAGTTGGAAGCACAGAATTGTCTAAAATGTCATTGTATGCTGTAGCAATAAGATTTCCCTTCACTAGAACTAAGGGGCCAAGCCTGAATCATGAAAAACAGCCCACAACTATTATTCCTCCTCCGCCAAACTTTACAGTTGGCACTATGCATTCAGGCAGGTAGTGTTCTCCTGGCATCCGTCAAACCCAGATTTGCCTGTCGGACTGCCAGATAGTTTAGTGTGATTCATCACTCCAGAGAAGGCGCTTCCAATGCTCCCGAGTCCAATCGCGGTGAGCTTTACACCACTCCAGCTGACCCATTGTGCATGGTGATCTTAGGCTTGTGTGTGGCTGCTCGGCCATGGAATCCCATTTCATGAAGCTTCAGTTCTTGTGCTGACGTTGCTTCCAGAGGCAGTTTGGAACTCGGTAGTGGAGTGTTGCAGCCGAGGACAGACACTTTTTTACGTGCTTCAGCACTCGGCGGTCCAGTTCTGTGAGCTTGTGTGGCATACCACTACGCAGCTGAGCCGTTCTTGCTCCTAGATGTTTCCACTTCACAATAACCGCACTTACAGTTGACACGGGAAGCTCTAGCAGGGCAGAAATTTGACCAACTGACTTGTTGGGAAGGTGGCATCCTATGACCGTGCCACGTTGAAAGTCAATGAGCTCTTCAGTATGGGCCATTCTACTGGCAATGTTTGTCTATGGAAATTGCATGGCTGTGTGCTCAATTTTATACACCTGTCAGCAACGAGTGTAGTTAAAAAAGCCAAATCCACTAATTTGAAAGGGTGTCCACATACTTTTGGTGATGTAGTGTAGCATCAACAATCCAGGGATTACAGTGCATTCAGAAAGTATTCGGACCCCTTGACTTTTTCCACAATTTGTTGCGTTAGCTTTATTCTGAAATGGATTAAAAAAATAAAAATCCTCAATCTATACACAATACCCTATAATGACAAAGGGAAAACAGGTTTTTATAAAAGATACCTTATTTACATAAGTATTCAGACCCTTTGCTACGAGACTCGAAATTGAGCACCAGTGAATCTTGTTTCCATTGCTCATCCTTGATGCTTCTACAACTTGATTGGAGTCCACCTGTGGCAAATTCAATTGATTGTGCATGATTTGGAAAGGCACTCACCTGTCTATATAAGGTCCTACAGTTGACAGTGCATGTCAGAGCTAAAAACAAGCCATGAGGTAGAAGGAATTGTCTGTAGAGCTGAGACAGGGTTGTCTAGGCACATCTGGGGAAGGGTACCAAAAATGTCTGCAGCATTGACGGTCTCCAAGAACACAATGGCCCCCATCATTCTTAAATGGGAGATGTTTGGAACCACCAAGACTCTTCCTAGAGCTGGCCTCCCGGCCAAACTGAGCAATCGGAGGAGAAGGGCCTTGGTCAGGGAGGTGACCTAGAACCCGATGGTCACTCTGACAGAGATTCAGAGTTCCTCTGTGGAGGAGGGAGAACCTGCAAGTAGGACAACCATCTCTGCAGCACTCCACCAATTAGGCCGTTTTGGTAGAGTGGGCAGACGGAAGCCACTCCTCAGTAAAAGGCACGACAGCCTGCTTGGAGTTTGCCAACAGGCACCAAAAGGACTCTCGGACAATGAGAAATCAAGATTCTCTGGTCTGATGAAACAAAGATTGAACTCTTTGGCCTGAATGCCAAGCGTCATGTCTGGATGAGACCTGGCAACATCTTTACGGTGAAGCGTGGTGGTGGCATCATCATGCTATGGGGATGTTTTTTAGTGGCAGGGACTGGGAGATTAGTCAGGATAAAGGTAAAGATGAATGGAGCAAAGTACAGAGAGATCCTTGAAGAAAACCTGCTCCAGAGCACTCAGAACATCAGACTGGGGCAAAAGTTCACCTTCCAACAGGACAACAACCCTAAGTACACAGCCTAGACAACGCAGGAATGGCTTCGGGTCTCAAGTTTCTGAATGTTCTTGAGTTGCCCAGCCAGAGCCTGGACTTGAACCCTAACGAACATCTCTGGAGACCTGAAAATAGCTGTGCAGTGACGCTCCCCACCCAACCTGACACAGCTTGAGAGGATCTGCAGAGAAGAATGGGGGAAAAACTCCCCAAATACAGGTTCGCCAAGCTTGTAGCGTCATACCCAAGAAGAGTCGAATCGCTTCCAAAGGTGCTTCATCAAAGTCCAGAGTAAAGGGTCTGAATACTTATGTAAATGTCATATTTCCATTTATTTATTTTTTACATTTGCAAAAAAAACATGTTTTTGCTTTGTCAGTATGGGGTATTGTGTGTAGATTAATGAGGGGGAATCTATTTAATCAATTTTAGAATAAGGCTGTAAAGTCACAATGTGGAATAAGTCAAGGGGTCTGAATACTTTCCGAATGCACTGTATTATCGTACCTTTTAAAATGGTAAATAATACGCTCATCAAAACAAGAGATGGTAAAGGAGGCCGGTGTTGTCACAGCCTTCGTCTGGTTTAATCTTCACCTAATGCCTCTCGATTGTAAAGGACCAGTTCTGTGCACATCTTGATATCGTCATTGAGTGAGAAACAGTGGAGATGTAGCCTACATCCTATTAATGGACTTCACTGCTGAATGCACAGCAGTTATGCAACTACAGAAATGGTAAGAGAAATAGGTTTGTCGAAGGCTAGAGTCAGTGGCATGAATGACTGGGGACCTGGTTTGTCAATCATCAAACAAGCGCCGTCTCTGAGGGTTGGGGGATTTGCTGTAGCCTAATCTACTAAATTGGGGGGAGGTCTGAGCCCCGCACGCCATCTGCCATATTACTTAAATTCATAAAATGCAGAACAGGACCGCAAACGCTGCTACACTTGAATGTGTACATATACGTTTTACAGAGACATCGTCGTCGTTAATGTCCCGAGGAAAAACCTGTCGTTACATAATCACAACATCATGGAGGCAAAATAGACCATTTGCTTTCCGATGAGTACAAGTAGGCTGTTTAAATGGCCGGCTGAGTGAATCATATATTCGCTTGGAAGTAGACTTTCTACATTTTGATTTTGGCCTACATGTAACGTGAGCCGTATAATACGAACAATTTATCAATTTGCTTATCTAAATCGAGTTAAACTGATTATCGCCGTTAAAATGTGCTCGTGTATAGATGTAACAAAATGACTTCCACTCCCCGCCCGTCAGAAACAGGGCTCAACAGCCTGTACTGTACAAAACAAAAAAATCCGCTACACTGACGCCACCGTAGACAGTGACTGCGCGTCTCTCTCCGACAACGGTCAGCTTGCGTGCATGCTGGTTTTATATTGCTTATACATTCTTACCGGCGCTGTTCAATCGAGTATTGATGTTTAAATCCCGTGAACTTTTAAAAATGCTACGGTAAAATAAATGGGTCTTCCGCTAAAAAAACAATTCGATTAGTGAAATGTCCGCTCAGAGAAACCAACCAGCTTGTTTTGACATTTGGTTAACCTGCTAAGATCTGTCAAAAGCCTCGTTACGCATGGAAAGCTTGAGTTTTTAAATTCGACTGAAATAGTTATTTCCATCGGCATTCATATGGAATAACATCAGGCAACTTCCAAGACAAACCAAGTAATCGCCTCCCGAAGGCTATCAAAAGTTATTTTACATATCAGTTGTGAATTCTCTATTTGGATTAGCTTGCTATATTGCAGGAGTCAACACGACGTCAGCTGAGCCCTATTAAGATGTTGTTGGCTTTTCACAATTTTAATAAATTCTCACAACAATCGCATAATCGGAGCGGAATTTCTTCTTCATAATTATGCCCGCTCCGCCACCTTGAACATCCAATGGATCTCTGGCCGGGCGCAAGACAAGGAGGATGATGGCAAAGACAGTGTTGCAGATCTATAACATGCTATTAGAATCACAAAGCGATCTAAATAGCTTTGTGGATACTTTCAGTTCGTTTTTGTACAGCAACCAACATATGTTGTGATCGGACGAATAATCAGAATCCCCCAAAAAAAAAACTTAAACCTAATCGGACTCGCATCCTCTGTCAATGTGCAGAGCGGAGGCTCGTAAGAAATCCTGCTCTTCCCTGGGTTATCGGTTCGCATAGTTATCACCTCAAATTTAAGATAAATAATGGCAAGATAACTTACCTCCGCTGGTGTCCTATTCCTCAATTCTAAACTGATCCTCTTTTTCATCTCCATTATTAGTAAAATATAAAACACTAGGTTAACGTAAAATAAAAAATAAAAAAATATGGCAATACAATGTTCAACTCCAGAGTTTGGACCCACAGCTCGGTTTTCTTGTATGGCCACAGTTCTCCTACTGATCCTCCATGATACTTAGCACCCAGCCCCCTCTATCAAATCCCGCCCTATGGAGCTCTTGATAGGCCAGTTCTCTATTCCTTCATCTTAAATCGGATGATTGAAACGCCAATCAAACAGAACATGCCGTTCAACATAATCCGCCTCTTACGACGGAGGTGATTGGTTGTGATTGCGCGCGCAGTAGATTTAGATGGGTCAACGCGAACGTCAATATCATCGTTTTAAACCACCCAGTCTTCCTTTTAAACCGTCGGGGGCGTCACTAGTTAACACAGCCACAAAGTCATAATTATGGCTGAACCCCGCTAATTTAAAAAATGTATTTTTTTCAAATCTGATTTAAAAAAATAACCGTAACTTTAACCACACTGCTAACCTTATGACTAACCCTAATCTTAAATTAAGCCCAAAAAGCTGCCGATCCGATTTCTCTTACATTTTTTTCTCCGGACTAAAGATCCTGAAATTTCTGCACGTGTTCATGTTCTACTTTAAACACAGGCCATGTTCGAGAGAATCTAAACATTAATGTGCCATTGGTAAATTGTGACAGACTGGTCTACACATACATCAGTAGGCTACTAGTTATTTATGATGTAAGGTTTGTAGATCAGTCACCTGCACTGTCGAATAACCCCATAGTCTCTGCTCTACCAGAGATCTGTATATAAGGAAGAGATGCTTATATCTCCGCCATAACAGTGGAAGTAGTTTATTTATTTTTTAACTTTAACCCTTATTTTAACAGGTAAATTGACTGAGAACACATCATTTACAGCAACAACCTGGGGAATAGTTACAGGGGAGAGGAATGAGCCAATTGGAAACTGGGGATGAATAGGTGGCCATGATTGTATGAGGACCAGATTGGGGGGTTTAGCCAGGACACCAGGGTTAACACCCCTACTCTTACAATAAGTTCCATGGAATCTTTAGTGACCACAGTCAGGACACCTGTTTAACATCCCATCTGAAATACATCACCCTGCACAGGGCAATGTCACCAATCACTGACCTTGGGATCTTTTTTTAGACCAGAGGAAAGAGTGCCTCCTACTGGCCCTCCAACACCAGCAGCATCTGGTCTCCCATCCAGGAACAAACCCTTCTTAGCTTCAGTTGCAAGCCAGCAGTGGGATGCAGGGTGGTATGCTGCTTGTCCCAAAGGTGGGAGGGCAAGTTACAAGTTTAGGTCCAAAATAAGTCCATAGAAACACATTGGTCTTATTTTGGACAGATTCTAGCAAGAGTAACCCTTCGCTTCGCCTTTTCATCTCTGGCTCTACAGTCTACTCTGGCCAATGGCGTTCAAAGTTGAATAAAGTTAGATTAAAGCTGAATCTATGGGCGCATTCGAGCAGATCACTTTTTTTCAAGTCGATGGTCACCGCCTTCCAAATTATGTTGCATTATAGGGATAAAAATGATCAGACTTGCAACGACATGAACGTTACAAAAACCATGTGATCAAAGGTCATGAAGTTCGGACTGCAGTGGACTGCAAATCTCTGTAGTTGCTCTTCACCAACTACATAATGTAGGCATTACCTGCATTGTGAGAGCTTCTATTGTCAACCAATCATTAGGGTGTTTTTGTTTGACCCAAGTGAATGTGACCAAAGACGACTAACTTTGCAGCGATTCATGTATACATTATATGTACAAATGTGATTTGAGGCGCTCTCTCACCAATTGATTGTACAATGTACACACATTTACAAGTTTATTTAAAGATTACAAAGAAATGTTTTATAAACAATGGCAACACTGCCATGTTGCTCTGAGCCTTGCTGCTGCAAAACCACAACAGTGTCCGAGTTTCGGCTGTTGCAGATGCATCTCCCCCTACTTCACTCCACAACTTTTCGTCTACAGTTGGTTGCTTTTTCCTTACCACTCAAACAAGCCCAATGTCTGCAAGATCACATAACTATAGTATTGTACATAACAGAACCTAATGTATTAGCATAGTATTATTTTACTGTAAGAAAAAAACACCACTGCATTTCTCTCACATGGCCAAAACTCAACAGCAGGTGCCACTAGGCAAAATAGAGGTAAACGAATCGACAGTTTAATTAACACCATCTGCTCTAAAATTCGCTCACTGTACATAATTCAAAACAACACTACAGTTTACTTTGAAACAACACTGTATAACTCAAGAAGATCTAATGCATATCCCCATGAAACTGGATGGGATCCAATGGTTGGTATGCAAATGCTGCATGGATGTTTCACCGGTAAAACGTGGATGATTCTAATTCACGATTGACAGTGGGAAATGTGACAGGAAGGAGACCACAACAAATGTGTGAGTAAAGTAGAGGTGAAGAAACGCATGCGCAGAACCTGAGAAGTCTGATCTGCAGACATGGCTTTAAACCATAAACCCACCTGGTCTTTGTTGTCATTGGCACATTTATCCAAAAGCTACAGCCCTTGTCACCCCCACCACCCTTTAATTCCCTCACATTTTATGTATCAGTCAGGAACTTGAGGTTCAAGAATGCAAAAATGATTCTAAGGCATTTTCTATACAAGGGTTTGAGTTTCATAAACCCCCACAATATGTTTTTAAATCTAGAGTCCAAGGCTTAGGCAGCTAACAAGACTTGCTCTACCATTTGATATGCAAGGCAGAATATCCAGTTGGAACTGTAACAAAATGGCTGACCATGTACCAATCCAAGCATGGTGGCTTAAAGAGGAGAGGCAGTAAGCCACACCATCTGTGCAATGTAATGGGTTGTCGACCGCTCAGCTGCTTTGCTCTCATAGACCAAAGTCCTTTGCACTCAGTCTTACATCATATCAAGCGTGTGGTATTTAAAAGCTATTCTTGCAGTCTAATCTTTCATTATTGATCCAATGGGGATGGAGACTCCGTTCGAAGGTATTACTATGAATCTGAATAGGCCTATTTGTGTATTTGTCTTGGATAAGCAGTGTGGTCTTGTGATGTAACATTGCACGCAGCATACTTTTTCAAAGAGTTCCTTTCGTATGTATTACTAAACATACACATTCGGCCCAATCTTTATTGATTTAGTATTTCAAATTAGGATAAAAATATCCTTTAACCCATTGTAAAAAAAACAACACGATTAATGCAATGCCTCAAGGTGACCACAAGAGGGACAACCCACAATGACCTCTGAGAGAGGTGAATATCCTGACACTCAATCACTAAGCTGATTTGTTCGTTAAGTTACTAGAATGGAGGTTGATATCCCCCATTGCTGTGCATGTCTGTCTCCACAAGCGACTTTTTTTGTGTGTCACTTATGGATCGGTCCACAAATATTGTACACCCAGTTTTGAGAAATAAAATTGTAACTCAGTATTACTACATTTACAAACTCTGTTATAACACCTGTTACTACACAAATGTTGCAAATACTTTTTTTCCCTTATAGAGATTTAGACAAGTGTAGCAAATGACCAACTCCATTGGTTTTGGTGAGGCCTAAAACATGCCAGACTACAAACTGTGGAGCAGTACAATTTTTAGGGAAAAGCTAGGAGAGATAGTTAAGGCTGGTTCGGGACAGACTTTTAATTTTTAAAAATTGCATGATTCTTTCAAAGAAAGACAGTTTGAAAAGCAACAGGTTCATTTAAGAACCATATATTACGTGTTACATTGCAAATCATAACTTTGACTGTATAGCAAGTTATCCCCCCCCCCCCCCCCCAAAACAGTGTTGTGCTATCAGTGTCCACAAGATGGCAGACGGCGCAAGGACGAAGTAAAAACCAGATTAAACTGGATATGCGTAATCACCCATACACATTGCTGTGCCTTGTATCCTGGTACATTTGTTTTCAATGGCAAGTCGCTAGAGGGTGCAACACTGCTTCAACCAACGAGTTTATCTTCCTTGTCTTCTTTGACTTTGAATAGAGGCCTACTAATGCATTATAACAGTCACAATTTTTTTTACCACAATTTAGCAGTTATTGTAGCTACTAAAAGTGTTTTTTTTCCTCGACCATTGCACCTCATTGAGTCCTTCTCAATAATCTTGATTGATTAGTATTCTAGCACTGATTAGGCTATACATGCTTTGACCCTAAAAGATTCACAAGTACTCAGACGTTCACGATAGTAAGATTACATAGACCTATTGATTTGTGTCAAATTTAAGGACTCATTGCTGGGGAATTCCAGTCATGGGGGAACCCCAGTGATTGTCCTCTTTGAACCTGGTAGTGGATTGTTGCAGCGTTTCCTTTTGTCTGCCGACCAACATTGTGACCTAATGCTGTTCATAGACAGTGGGGGTTGGGGTGGGATCAAACTAGAACAATAATAGACACACAGTGGGGGGATACCTCGGCAAGGAGCAGCTGCAACAATGACCCTGTCTGGACTCTCTTGGGTCCTCAATGGGAATAAAATGCATTGAGACCAGTGGCGATTTTAGCATGTAATCTTGGTGGGGCAAACGCAAAAATGATTGTTTTTAGATGCATGCCAGCAAAGCCACAACACTAAACAATACATTAATTGCGCTATAATGGTGAGCAACGGTGCCCATAAACTGCTAGGGCCTACATGAAGCTGTCTTTTCAGCACCATGGAGTGAATCATATATATTATTATTATATATAATTTGGTCAGATATACTTGGATGTGTAGTGTCAGTTTATTTCTGGCATGTCAGACCTAAATTTGCTAATCTTGCCAATGAAAAAAAATATTATTAAAGTAGTTGGAAATATCAGTGGGTTTTGTGAAAAAATATATAAAATGTATTATTTTAATCCCAGGCCCCCGTCTCTGCAGGAAGCCTTTTGGTAGGCCGTCATTGTAAATAAGAATTTGTTCTTAACTGACTTGCCTAGTTAAATAAATCAAAATGTCTGCCTTGCTTAAACAAATGTGGTTTCTACTGACAATTGATATGTACAAACTATGGCATAAGGGAACGACGAGTGGATAAGAGGCAATACGTAATTTCGATTAAGACATTAATGAGCGAGCACGGACGGACGTAGTCAACCCATTTGTTCAGCACTTTTGAAATGTACAGCGACATAATTCAGAAAATGAGCTGTTCTTACAGT
Organism: Oncorhynchus masou masou; assembly: GCF_036934945.1. NCBI lineage: Eukaryota > Metazoa > Chordata > Actinopteri > Salmoniformes > Salmonidae > Oncorhynchus > Oncorhynchus masou. Next base: position 34,693,466 of record NC_088223.1, on the reverse strand, counting down.
ATTCTCCCTGTACACCAAGTCAGAACCGTAGGACAAAGGGGGCATATAAGCAGACAATGAAAGATCTTACAATATCAGATGGTTACATTTCACTAAAACAGGCTATAGGCTTCATGTGCACCACCCAGTTAGAACAGTAGGTTATGAGGGGGAAAGGGACCAAATAATTAGGGTGAGGCACATGGGCTACTAACAGCTTACTACACAACATACACTTCGTATTACTTTCTTAGCTGCTGTATACATATCTCCCTGGCATTTTACATAATTTATGCAGCAGGATACAATACCTTTTTGTTTTGGACTCGCCTTGTGCTGTGCTCACTTGAACAGGAATGTGAGTCGGTGGTCCTTCTTGTGGGCAAATTTCATCAAACTTTCATCAATGTCTGTCATTCTCTGGATTTATGGTGCTTTCAAGACAACTGGGAACTCTGGGGGGAAAAAACAAGGTTGAATCATGACATCAGTGATCTTCAGGTCAGAGTTTCTGAGTTGGATGAAAGTTCAAAACTTATTTTCCAGTTGGAGCTGGTTGTCTTGAGTTCCCCAGTAGTCTTAAATTCACTGAAGTTCGAGATTCCCCAGTTCCGTGTTTCCAGTTGTTTTGAACGCGGCAGAAGTCATGCTGGATGGACAGCTTGGCCAATGTATTCAACCTTTTCTGGCCCATGGTGTGTTGCGAGTTAATTTTTATCCTTTTAAACTTGGAAGAGAGACCCTTATTCCCAGATTTGGACCACACATCCACTCCAATGAATAGCAGGCTAGTGATTGCCTTGCAAAGCTTACAGTTAGCCACTGATTCCTTCCAAACCATTCATTGTTGAATTTGAGATTTGCAACTTGTTGTGTAATGTTTATGGCCGATGAGCACCGATCCATTTTATCTATAATTCTCTTCATATGACAAGGATTGAAAAGGATTTGCCAGTAGATTGCCAATTTGATTCATGATGATGACTGCTTGTCTAGTTTGCTAGCTAAGTTTTTTTTTTTTTTTTAAGTATGCTGTTGAATAGAGTTCCTTGCAGTCATGGCTCTATGTAGTACTGTAGTCTGTTCTAGACTTGTGAACTGGGAAGAGACCTCTGGTGGCATGTCTTGTGGGGTATTCATGAGTGTCTGAGCTGTGTGCCAGTAGTTCAAACAAACAGCTTGGTGGATTCAACATGTCCATACCTCTCACAAATACAAGTAGTGATGAAGTCAATCTCTCCTCCACTTTGAGCCAGAAGAGTTTGAAATGCATATTATTAATGTTAGCTCTTTGTGTACATCCAAGGGTCAGCAGTGCTGTCCAACAAAACCGCTCCCACAATCTTTGCATTATCAGTTTCTCACCATTTTTTTCTAAAAGTTTACTAAGGGTTGGTAACAGGCTGATTTGGTCGGCTATTTGAGCCAGTAAAGGGGGCTTTACTATTCTTAGGTAGGGGAATAACTTTTGCTTCCCTTCAGGCCTGAGGGCACACACTTTCTAGTAGGCTTAAATGAACATATGGCAAATAGGAGTGGCAATATTATCCAGATTTTTTTTCCCAGACTAACTTTACAAAATTCAAAATTACTATGCTTGTCATTCATAATTTGGTCAGATATACTTGGATGTGTAGTGTCAGTTTATTTCTGGCATGTCAGACCTAAATTTGGTAATCTTGCCAATGGAAAAAAAAAATATTATTAAAGTAGTTGGAAATATCAGTGGGTTTTGTGAAAAAAATGTAATTTAAAGTGCTCCAAAGCTTTTTACTATCATTCTTTATGTAATTTCTTTGTTTCATAGTGTAGTTTCTTATTATTTTTATTCAGTTTAGTCACATGATTTCTCAATTTGAAGTACGTTTGCCAATAGGTTGTACAGCCAGACCTATTTTGCCATTTAATTAGTCTCATCCCTCTCAACGATAAAATGTTTAAATTCCTTATCAATCCACGGGGAGTTACCAGTTTTTACAGTCATTTTCATAATGGGTGCATGCTTAATAGTAACCAAGATAAGCAATTTCATAAATGTGTCAAGTTCAACGTCTGGTTGCTTGTCATTACACACCACAGACCAACAAATATTCTTTACAACATAGGAATCACTACCCTGGTAGGTTGATTGATAACCTGAACCAGGTTGCAGGTTGCACCCACTTCCAAGCCAGTCAATATTGAAATAATCCAGAAAATATACCTCTATTGATATCACATGCATTTCACATATGCTATCCAGATACTGACTGTTAGCACTTGGTCTAAAACAGCTTCCCCCCAGAATGGGCTTTAGGTGAGGCAGATGATCCTGTAGCCATATTACTAGAACAGTATTTAACATGATATCCTCTCTAAGCTTTAGAGAAATGTGGTTCTGAATATAAACAGCTACACCTCCTCCACTTTTGGCATTTCTGTAGATATTAAAACCATGTATTGCTACCACTGCATCGTCACAGGTATTATCTAAGTGAGTTTCAGAGATGGTTAGATATGAATATCATCTGTTACTGGCAAATGATTGATTTCATGAACCTTGTTAACACTTGGCTTCACACACCTGGCTTCTATTTCAAGGGTAATTGTATGTCACATGATCAAGCAAGAAAACACATCAGGTAATCTATAAATCTGTGCATAGAAGAATAGAATGTATGATACAAAAGCGGACAGAAATATCATCAATTATTGCTTTTACATGTGAACATTCCTCAGAATAAAAAACACGGGATTGTAGAGGAGGATGCTAGAGACACCACTAGATGGGGGTATTGAACACCAATGAGGCAATATACCAGTTACATAAAACCCTTCAATAACAATTCTTCATTCATGCCTGATGGGTGAAGAGATTTTTTTTCATCCACCTGCATTCTGTCTGGAGAAGACTAAGTACAAGCTTTTACCACCCCTACTTGAATGTTTCATCTGTTGTATAGCACAGAAGGACATGGAGGAGATGCTGTGACCAGCCTCTGAGAAATGACTTGCAATAGGGGATTTATTGCATGAACAGGAGATAAGGAATATTAACATTAGAAGAGCTGCATGTAAGCGTTTTGTTTGCCAATGGCAGAGCTGCTGAATACACTCACTTTGTTACAGGAATCTTACATGCTGCACAACTATGGCAGGGATAGAAGCCAGTCACCTTATCCAGTCTTACGTCACTTATTTTCAGGGGGACAATGAAGTCCCTGACATTCCTGACCCTGTAGTATGAAAAGAGGGACAGAGAAAATAGCTTGTCAAGCAGGATCAGATGTTTCTTAATCGCTCCCTTGATGTGATGTCATCACTCAGAGGACAATATTTAGTGGCGCAGAGACGTTTTTTTTTAAATTACTTTTATTCATTCCGGGTTGAGGTCTCACCAAGGGTATGTACTCTACTGAGAGCATCATCAAGCCATTCTTCAGGGGTACAGGCGGTCGTCAGACTGTCTATACATTTTCAAAGTCTCATTTTCAAACTGCTGTATCAGTACAAATGCGCTAGAGTCTCAGAAATTGTGTGTACGCTAATATCTTTAGAAATGTGGGATGCGCACAAGAGGCATGTCGAATACTGTTCTTGTCTGTAGGCTTTGTATACAAAGTAGTCGACAAGGACCCTGAGGCAAGATGTCAAGGAAGGATATCTAGCTATGACTAATCTCGGCTGTAAACTTGATAGATTGAACCATATGATTAAGATAAGTGAGAAAATCATCAAAAACATTGAGGGGACAATTTCAAACGAGAAACGCATCCGTAATATATATTTTCCACAAGCATAAGTTGGGGGAAAGGGTTATTGTGCCAAATGAACTTGTATTCCAGATAACCCACACGTTTTCTCAGGAGAGGAAATAGTAACAGTCTTCAAACAAATTGTTATTGTATAGGAGGATTGTCCCCAGGTCCAACAAAACCTGTATAGGGTTGTTGTGTCCCATCTCTGTTCCAAAAAGTCTCCAGTCCTTTGATGTGGTACGTTAGTATATAAAGAAACAACATCTCGGGCAATGAGAGAAAAATCTAAATAGTCATCAGCTGTTTAATGAAAATTGCCAGTGTCTCAAGTATGAGGGCAGTTACACCACAATAGGACGTGGATCCGGTCAACATATGGGAAATGGGTTCAGTTAAACTGTCATTACATGCTACAATAGGCTGTCCAGGGGGGTTCTCTAATGATTTGTGAACGTTAGGAAGGCAGTGCATAAGAGGGACTGAAAGGAAGTCTTTTGTAAGAAACTTAAATTCAGATTGGGAGATGTGGCCCTCTACCAATGCGTTTCAGAAAATAGACAATTTTCTCCTTAAATGGTGGTAGGGTTGCTTTCCATCTTGGTGTAACAAGTCCCATTAGAGTTGGGACATGATCTCAAAGTCATAATTGTCTTTATTTAACAACACTAAGCCGCTTTCCTGTTGCTGCTGCTCGGGGACGACAGTGTATCACGTTCCACTTTCCCAATGTCTCTGTGTTTAGACTACTGCAGGATTAAGTCAACATTCAACAGATTACAAAGAGATGTCAATATTGACATTGTTTACTGGTGGACAAAGTTATTCAGTAGTGGGATTGTACACCTGCACATTGTCTTTGTTGAAATATTTCAACTTGATGGATCTATAGAATTTGAACATCTCAACTTTTATCTTAAATAGATTCTTTGGTAGAAGGGGGGACATAGCACAAACCTTTGTTGTCGGACAGGTTGAAGATTAGATTCTGGTCCTGCTGTTCGGCCAGTGCTGAAATCTTTCTCCCCATTCCGTGTCGACCTCTCTTCGTTGTCTTTGTCTGGTGTTGTAGCAGTACTGTTGGTCTTGATCGAGCTACAGGGCTGTGTCGTTCTCCTTCCCTTTGAAAACCTTCATCAGAGTCAGATTGGAAATCGGAGGTGCTGGAGCCAAAGGTGTAGGATGTCTTTTTCTTCTAAACCGACTTGCTTCTTAGGTTTTCCATAGCCCTGTGATGGTGCGTTCAACCTCCATGGGTACACCCTGTCATCACGGTTGTCCATGGTATCTCTCCTCAGTTTGCTTATCTTTGTCTTTTGTAGGTTATGGATATTTTGATCTTCTTCCAGAGCTTTAAAAGGTTCTGGTTTCATAGATCTGTCTTAGTTTTGGTCAGTACCCAATGAGTGTGTTCAAGGATAAGAACCTTAAGGTCCAAGGAGGCTTTATTGAGGACCTCCCACCACTTGATGCAGAAATTCTCATCTTTGCGACCCAGAGCAGCTACTTTCTCAATACGGAGGCCTCTTGGGATCCTCTCTGACCTTACATACTCACTCAGTGTCATGCCATGTAGTTGAGTCCTGGTTTCCTTGAGGTAGAGCTATTTCAGTTTGCAGGGGAGGTTGTCAGCTGAGGGAGCCAGCATTTGGAAGGGGCCCGTGTTAGGAAAAAAATAGGTTTTAAATATCCGCCTCAGTGTAAGTCCGTGTGTGTGCTTGGGCATCAGTTAAGCCTCCGATTTCTGCAAAGGACAAAATATCCACTACAATTCAAAAGTGGTGGCTACAGACGGAATAAATACATAAATAATGAGGCCATCTGCGCTCTTTTCTGGTCCTTACTACTGAATAGTGTCTGTTCTAGGTGAGTAGGAGTCTAAATAAGAATACTGGAAGAGATGAAACACGCACACTGTCAAAAAATGAATACATCCAAAACTGAGGCTTGAATTCAATATAAAGATGTTTATTAAAACATCATGGTGCCCAAAAAAATCCTAGCGCAAGATAGTCCATAAATGAAAGATGAAAAGGTGTTTTTTTTTCACCTTTCATTTATGTACTTTCTTGCACTATGATTTGAGCACCATTATGTTTTAATTATATTTATTTATTTCAATTGACTGATTTCCTTATATGAACTATAACTCGAAATTGTTGTATGTTGCGTTAACATTTTTGTTTAGCCTAATGTTGCTATTTTTCCTTTACTCTGAATTTTCTGATTTCTTTGTCTGAAAACAGTGTAGTACTCTGTTGTGTAGTACTACTGCACTTGAAGATGTTTACATGGCTAACGCTAGTTACATGGCTAACGCTAGTTACATGGCTAACGCTAGTTACATGGCTAACGCTAGTTACATGGCATGGAAGTCCATTTGAGGATCCAATACCTAAATAAAGTCTGTGGCTTCAGTCAGCACTTGAACACTCCCCTTCATGAATTCAGCCATTCTTGCACCAATCGAATCCTTTAAATGCATGTGGGGGAGTGAACTAGTGCAAACTTCTGGGTGAAGGGTAGAGAATTGTAATATACAATTTGCATGCCACACCCCTCCCTTTGTAATGTGTGACTTTTCAAACAATGGCTTCATAAAATGCTCTGGTACTTACAAACACAAAAGGAAAGGTTGTGGTTGGCGCGAGCCATCACAGGTGAGTACACAGCTCTTTTACTCTGAGCTTTTATGTCAATGACTCACCCTGAATAGAAACATTCAAACCCAACAGAAAATATACATTTGCATCAGCTTGGCCACTGATTTACTACTTTACAATGTGTCAGACAGTGCTCAAAACCAAGGTACTACGGCTCCCCCAAAATGTCCCCACACGGTCCCTTTAACTGATCCAGGTATCAGCTGATTAGATTAACTTCTGTATAGAGGGCTACATGAGAACCTGAAATAATTATCCTAAGAAGTAGTTACATTTTGACTCCTTAGTGTAAATGTTTTAAACCGATTCCAGATGTGGTTTCATGTCTTGCATCACATGTGAAGAGAGACCTGTGTTTTTAAATCATGTCAGTAATCAGTATGGGTCAAAATGTGCCGTTCTGTAAAATGTACTACTATAACCATAATTCATGAAGAGAGGGATTTCTGTACTGTACAGACTCTTAAAATCAGTATAGCCTAATGATGTACAGTACGGTGAGCATAGAGGTGTTCTATATCAATGATGGTGACTCAGTCCTTTCAGGCTGTCTGTGTGTACCTTAACTTTTTACCAGTCATATGTTCAGTGATGATGGCGCCGGAGGAGATGGCCGCCGTTTTACGGTCTCCTAACCAATTGTGCTATTGTTTCTGCAACCGTATCTTACGGAAGAAAAGAGCTTCTGGATATCAGGACAGCGATCACTCACCTCGGATTAGACAAAGACTTCTTCAACAACAACAAGCAGGACTCACATTGCCAACGTGCAATCACTGGACAATAAACTAGACGAGGTACAATCACGGATATCCTACCAACGGGACATTAAACTGTAATATCATATGCTTCACGGAATCGTGGCTGAGTGACTACATGGTTATTCAGCTAGCGGGATACACGATAGATGACAGGATAGAACAGCACAGTAAGACGAGGGGGGGGGGGGCGGGCGGTCTGTGCATATTTGTAAACAACAGCTGGTGCACAAAATCTAAGGAAGTCTCTAGATTTTGCTCGCCTGAGGTAGAGTATATTGTGATAAACTGCAGGCCACACTAATTGCCTAGAGTTCTCAGCTATACTTTTCGTGGCTGTTTATTTACCACCACAGACAGATGCTGGCACAAGACCGCATTCAGTCAGCTGTATAAGGAAATAAGCAAACAGGAAACCACTCACCCAGCGGCAGCGCTCCTCGTGGCCGGAGACTTTAATGCAGGGAAACTTAAACCAGTTCTACCAAATCTCTATCAACATGTTAAATGTGCAACCAGAGGGAAAACAATTCTAGATCACCTGTACTCCACACACGGAGACGCGTACAAAGCTCTCCCTCGCCCTCCATTTGGTAAATCCGACCACAACTCTATTCTCCTGATTAACTTAAAGTAGGAAGTACCAGTGACTCTGTCTATAAAATAATGGTCAGATGAAGCAGATGCTAAACTACAGGACTGCTTTGCTATCACAGACTGGAACATGTTCCGGGATTCTTCCGATGACATTGAGGAATACACCACATCAGTCACTGGCTTTATCAATAAGTGCATTGAGGACGTTGTCCCCACAGTGACTGTACGTACATACCCCAACCAGAAGCCATGGATTACAGGCAACATTCGCACTGAGCTAAACGGTTGAGATGCCACTTTCAAGGTGTGGGACTCTAACCCGGAAGCTGACAAGAAATCCTGCTATGCCCTGTGACAAACCATCAAACAGGCAAAGCCGTCAATACAGGGTTAAGATTGAATCATACTACACCGGCTCCGAAGCTCGTCGGATGTGGCAGGGCTTGCAAACTATTAGACTACAAAGGGAAGCACAGCCGCGAGCTGCCCAGTGACACAAGCCTACCAGACGAGCTAAATCACTTCTATGCTCACTTCGAGGCAAGCAACACTGAGGCATGCATGAGCGCATCAGCTGTTCCGGACGACTGTGTGATCACGCTCTCCGCTCAACCTTTAAACAGGTCAACATACACAAGGCTGCGGGGCCAGGCGGATTACCAGGTTGTGTCCTCCGGCATGTGCTGACCAACTGGCAGGTGTCTTCACTGACATTTTCAACATGTCCCTGATTGAGTCTGTAATACCAACATGCTTCAAGCAGAACCACCATAGTCCCTGTGCCCAAGAACACAAAGGCAACCTGCCTAAATGACTACAGACCTGTAGCACTCACGTCCGTAGCCATGAAGTGTTTTGAAAGTCTGGTAATGGCTCACATCAACACCATTATCCCAAAAACCTTAGACCCACTCCAATTTGCATACCGCCCAAACAGATCCACAGATGATGCAATCTCTATTGCACTCCACACTGCCGTTTCCCACCTGGACAAAAGGAACACCTATGTGGTAATGCTGTTCATTGACTACAGCTCAGCGTTCAACACCATAGTACCCTCAAAGCTCATCACCAAGCTAAGCATCCTGGGACTAAACACCTCCCTCTGCAACTGGATCCTGGACTTCCTGACAGACCGCACCCAGGTGGTGAGGGTAGGTAGCAACACATCTGCCACGCTGATCTTCAACACTGGAGCTCCCCAGGGGTACGTTCTCAGTCCCCTCCTGTACTCCCTGTTCACCCACGACTGCATGGCCAGGCATGACTCCAACACCATCATTAAGTTTGCTGACAACACAACAGTGGTAGGCCTGATCACCGACAACGACGAGACGGCCTATAGGGAGGAGGTCAGAGACCTGGCCGGGTGGTGCCAGAATAAAAACCTATCCCTCAACGTAACCAAGACGAAGGAGATGATTGTGAACTACAGGAAAAGGAGCACTGAGCACGTCCCCATTCTCATCGACGGGGCTGTAGTGGAGCAGGTTGAGAGCTTCAAATTCCTTGGTGTCCACATCAACAACAAACTAGAATGGTCCAAACACAACAAGACCGTCGTGAAGAGGGCACAACAAAGCCTATTCCCCCTCAGGAAACTAAAAAGATTTGGCATGGGTCCTGAGATCCTCAAAAGGTTCTACAACTGCAACATTGAGAGCATACTAACCGGTTGCATCACGGCAATTGCTCGGCCTCCAACCGCAAGGCACTTCAGAGTAGTGCGTACAGCCTAGTACATCACTGGGGCAAATCTGCCTGCCATCCAGGACCTCTACACCAGGCGGTGTCAGAGGAAGGCCCTAAAAATTGTCAAAGACCCCAGCCACCCCAGTCATAGTCATAGACTGTTCTCTCTACTACCGCATGGCAAGCAGTTAGACTGGCCAGGACTACTGCAATCTTATAAGCATTTTGTAGCCTAAATGAAGAGTTCGGCCTAACTTTTTACATGTTGAACTCTAACACACAACAATGAGTCTACATGACTTTAATTGAATTTGTCTGGATACGGTTCATGATCTGGCAATGGCCATTTACCACCGGTGTACGCGAGCCAAGGGCAACGTGCCAACGACATGCATTCACCATTACACAGATGGCATGCCCCAAAGAGGAAAACATCTTGCCAGCCAAGTGATGTCTTTGTCTATACAGGCACTCTTGCTGTGAATGAACACTGCCATTCATTATATCATAGATGGAGAGGAAGGGGAGTAATGTCATTCATCAACAGTCTGCCGTAGGGGCCGTTCGTCAATCTTTCTTACATGTCTTTGCACAGACTTATAGCCTCTGTCATATACAGTACATCTACACTATCATTCAAAAGTTTGGGGTCACTTAGAAATGTCTTCCTTTTTTTTCTCCATTAAAATAACATCAAATTGATCAGAACTACAGTGTAGACATTGTTAATGTTGTAAATGACTAATATAGCTGGAAACGGCAGATTTTTTTTTTTAATGGAATATCTAAAATTACACCATCCACTGGTCCTACAGATAGGGAGGGCAATAATGTAAGCAGTTTTCATCCCATGATCCTTGTAGTGGTCACCAGAGGGAGCAACCAATAATAAATGAGTATGGGCACATGCCTTGTGGGTAATTGGGAATGTTCTTAATATAAGGTAAAATATAGGCTATGATGGGAGATAGACCTACATGACAGTTGGCTATGTGCCAATGGTGGGAAATGCATAGTTCGTGGTCCAGTGACTACTGTGTTGCTGACCACCTCCTGAACTCTACTTGACACGGGCTGGCATTCAATCGAATCAGTACTGAAACTGTTAAAACTGCACTACACATACAATTGTGTCTGTAAACACTGTCTAAGCAGTTAAAGGATTACAATGTGGTTATGTGCACAATATATTTGCACGTCTTTACTTTCACTGATCTAACATGGGAAAATAACAAACAAATGCCCTGAAAGTGAGGGTACAAAATGAAACAGACTTTAATATTAAGGCATGCATTTGTGTACAATTGTTTCAGCAGCAGCTATAGACTGGAGTTTGTGGATTCTTACCGTTGTCCTTAACTGGCTAGTCAATGGAATGACATGAATATACACCAGCTGAGCCGGCAGCTCATCGGAGTGCTGCACTGCTCGCCACAGAGGTCTCATCTGAAGCCCCAGTTCCAATTCCGTTGATGTGGGATCAGTATGCCTGTTGGTTCTGAACCATGTCGGGCAGGGGACCCTGCGACTGTTTTGGTAGCTCAATGTCAAGTGCACCTCTGTCGTAAAACCATCTGCCAGTGGTTCACCAGGAAACCCTTCACAGTATATGCACATTCCCCTCTTCACCGTCCCTCTGAATTGATTTGTAATAAGAGCGGCTAATGTATTAATTCATAACAATAAATAGCTTGTTTGAATTCACATTAAGCCCAGAGGGACTATTGAGTCATTTTCACAGCTGGGGGATTTCATAAACATTCTCAACATGTCAGACCAAGGACTTCAAAAGTCTCACTCTTAAACTATTGGTAAGACAAACATCTGGTAAATTAGTTCAACACTTCCTTTTGGTTTATTGTAATACAGCTGTACACTCATGATTCAAAATTGTCCTCTCGTGTGGAAAAGGACCATTTATCGTAACAGATGCTGCACATTGCAGAATGCAACGTACAAGATACTCCTTTCTTCTTAGAAGCCATCAATAATATATTTTTGTATTTCCTGCCATTATACTGTATTTTCCAACAGTGATTTTCATGATGTCCTACTCAGTGTTTGGGGAGTAGTGAACTTCATGTAGGTCAACTAGTAATTACATTTTTTTGCCATGTAGTGGGGTAGCTAACTATTGGAACGACACACTAATCTTTTGGCAAAAATAAAATATGGGTAAAATAGGCAAATGAATGTTACTTGAAAGTCGTTTTTGTGTTTTAAAGGTGAGATTGCACATTTTGTTAACATATGACCCCAAAGTGATCTGATCTTGGAATTTGTTATCTTTGACATTTCAGATTGACATATGGTATAAAGTTGTTTTTTTTCACAAAGTAGTTCAAAGTAACTTTAGTTCAGTTAACCATATTTTTTTTAAAGGGTAGCTTTAGTGTAGCTTAACTTCTTCCAACAGGAAGTGATTGGTAGCTTGGTGAACTATATTTTCAGAGTTGCTTCCCCCACACTCTCCTACTCAAAATATACTCAGGTCTATAACTCAAGGGAGCTTCAGTCAAGCCCATTTATGATTCACTAAATGTTTTCTTTACCATAACAATGTTTTACCTTTTAAAAAAAAAAAACACGATATAGCCTACATATCAGAGAATCGATCACAAGTTTAGTGTCTCCTTGTGCTTGAGTTTATACCATGCGACACAGGCCTTGCAGGTGTCTGAGTCTGGGGGCCCCATCCAACTCCCAGGCCCCCGCTTTTCTTCCACTTCATAGCCTCGGCCCTTTGCCTCCGTGGGCAGCTTTGATTAATAATGGGAACAGACATTTCAGTGCCTAACATACCCACGGGCAAAACCCTCCCATCAAATTCCATTTGAATCAGATTTGTATCTCACCTAGCTTTTCTATTAAAAATACTGTAGCAATTGAGCTTTATCTACAAAATTATTAGAGATTTGTTGAATTTGACCGCCTGTAAATGTAAGCCTGCCATGGTAATGATTTGAAATAGATTGCCTCAACATTTGAAAATCATTTCCAAGTTTTTAGCTTCCACCCACATCAGATGTCGGGGATAGGCTTGGATCGGGATGGCTGAACAATAGTTCTACAGTGAAGGGAAGGAGTTGCATTCCAATCATGCATGTAGTTGTTTAAAATGAACCCATCTGTATAGAGCACAAAATAATCTGAGGGTTCAAGTGAAGGGAAATTCCAGTCTACCTGCAATGAATCTTATCATTGTCTTCTTTTTTACGAGACAAGTCAGTTAAAAACAAATTCTTATTTTACAATGACGGCCTACCCCAGCCAAACCCTCCCCTAACCCGGACGATGCTGGGCCAATTGTGCGCCGTCTTATGGGACTCCCGATCATGGCCGGTTGTGATACAGCCTGGGATCAAACCAGGGTGTGTAGTGACGCCTCTAACACTGAGACCTTAGACCGCTGCGCCACTCGGGAGTTTTACCTCCTTTGTGTTTATGCTTTGCTGGGTCTCCTAGATCATGAGTCTGATGGCTATTAGCAAGATGGCGCCAACAGAGATGGTCACCTCGCTTTAAGTCCTTAGGAAACTATGCAGTAATTAGTTTTTTTATGTATTATTTCTTACATTGTAATAACACTTCAGATTTTCTGGGCTAACAAACAGCCGGGAAGAACTACTGGATGTAAGGGCGACGTCAACTTACCAACATTACGACCAGGAATACAACTTTCCCGAAGCGGATCCTTTGTTTGGACCGCCACCCTGGACATTGGAACTAATCCCACAGGCCGACCCAAAACAGTTGTCACCGCAGGAGAGGCAGACGGAGTGGCCTCCTGGTCATACTTAGAAGGCGTGCACACCATCCATCGCTTCCGAGCATATTACTCACCAATGTCCAGTCTCTAGACAACAAGATGGATGAAATTAGGGCAGGAGTTGCCTTCTAGAGAGACATCAGAGATTGTAACATTCGGGATATGTTGTCAGAGTCGGTACAGCCACCGGGTTTCTTAATGTGTCGCGCCGACAGAAACAAACATCTCTCTGGTAAGAAGAAGGGAAGGGTGTATGCCTCATGATTTAAGACTCAGGGTGTAATCATAACAGCATACAGGAACTCAAGTCCTTTTGATCACCTGACCCAGAATTCCTTACAATTAAATGGCGACTGCATTATTTCAAGAGAATTATCTTTGATTGTCACAGCCATGTATATCCCCCCCCCAAGCAGATACCTCGATGGCCCTGAAAGAACCTTACTGGACTCTATGTAAACTGGAAACCATATATCCCGAGGCTGCATTAATTGTAGCTGGGGATTTTAACAAAGCTAATTTGAGAACAAGGCTACCCAAATTCTACCAGCACATTGATTGTAGTACCCGCTCAAGCAAAACACTGGACCACTGCTACTCTAACTTCCAAGATGCATACAAGGCCCTCCCCCGCCCTCCCTTCGGCAAATCTCACCATGAGTCTATCTTGTTGCTCCCCTCCTATAGGCAGAAACTAAATCAGGAAGCGCGGACTGGGATATGGATACGTGGACTGGGATATGTTCTGGTAGCCTCAGACAATAACATTGACGTATACACTGACTCGGTGAGTGAGTTTATTAGGAAGTGCATTGCAGATATTGTATCCACTGTGACTTAAAACCTTCCCTAACCAGAAACCGTGGATTGATGGCAGTGTTCTCGCAAAACTGAAAGAGCGAACCACCGCATTTAATCATGGCAAGCCGACTGGGAACATGATCGAATACAAACAGTGTAGTTATTCCCTCCGCAAAGCAATCAAACAAGCAAAGCGTCAGTATAAAGACAAAGTAGAGTCACAATTCAACGGCTCAAACACGAGACGTATGTGGCAGGGGTCTTCAGACAATCACAGATTACAAAAAGAAAACGAGCCCTGTCGCGGAATTCGACGTCTTGCTTCCAGACAAATTAAACAACTTCTTTGCACGCTTTGAGGACAATACAGTGCCACCGACACAGTCCGCTACCAAAGACTGTGGGCTCTCTTTCTCCATGGCCGACGTGAGTAAAACATTTAAATGTGCTAACCCTCGCAAGGCTGCTGGCCCACAGAGCATGCGCAGACCAGCTGGCTGGTGTGTTTACGGACATATTCAATCAATCCCTATCTGCTGTTCCGACATGCTTCAAGATGCCTCAACCCTCAACTCACCATTAAGCTTGAGACCCTGTGTCTCAACCATGCACTGTGCAACTGGGTCCTGGACTTTCTGGCTAGCCGCCCTGTGGTGATGAAGGTAGGAAACAAGATCTCCACATCTCAAACATCTCCACCCTGCTGATCCTCAACACTGGGGCCCCACAAGGGTGTATTCTCAGCCCTCTCCTGTACTGTAACATAATTGCAAAAGGGTTTTCTAATGATCAATTAGCCTTTTAAAATGATAAACTTGGATTAGCTAACACAACGTGCCATTGGAACACAGGAGTGATGGTTGCTGATAATGGGCCTCTGTACGCCTATGTAGATATTCCTTTTTTTTTATCTGCCGTTTCCAGCTACAATTTTCATTTTCAACATTAACAATGTCTACACTGTATTTATGATCAATTTGATGTTATTTAATGGACAAAAATGTTTCTTTTATTTCAAGAACAAGGACATTTCTACGTGACTCCAAACTTTTGAACGGTAGTGTATATGCTGTTTTTTATTCCATCTATTGCATCTTGCCTATGCCTCACGGCCATCGCACATCCATATATTTATATGGACATATTCTTATTCGATCTCGTTAACTTGTGTGTGTGTATAAGGTAGTTGTTGTGAATTTGTTAGATTACTTGTTAGATATTACTGCGAGGTTGGAGATCGAAGCACAAACATTTCGCTACACTCACATTAACATCTGCTAACCATGTGTATGTGATCAATGAAATTTGATTTGATTAGATTTATTCTCATCGCTCGTGAAAATCCCCGTCCATCAGCTTTAGTTTTAGAGGACGTCTTGGGGATGGCAAACAGGCCCTATTATCTGTGGCGCATTTGTAAGAAAAGAGGCAGATATTTGTGACTTCCTCTTTATGGTAGTAGCCATAGTCTGTCTCTAATTGTGAAAAGAATTTGCAAATCTGCACTGTTCAACCCTGCAGTACAGACTTTCTAAATCATATGTTTACTTAGAAATGTAGTGCTTGGTATAGGTTTACTCTCTGATTTCGACCGTTTAATAGTGTTTACTATGTTCTTAAGTATCAAAAAAACGTGTAGGATCATTTCAAAGAGCCCTGGCTATTAGTTAGGCCACTGTTTGTATACAGTGCATTCGGAAAGTATTCAGACCCTTTTCACACATTTTATTATGTTACAGCCACACATTACCCCACACATTATGTCTACACACAACCCCATAATGACAAAGCGAAAACTGTTTTTTAGAAAACAGAAATACCTTATTTAAATAAGTGTTCAGACCCTTTGCTATGAGATTTCTGAATTGAGCTCAGGTGCATCCTGTTTCCATTGATAATCCAAGAGATGTTTCTCCATAATTCTTAAATGGAAGTAGTTTGGAACCGCCAAGACTCTTCCTAGAGCTGCCTGCATGCCAAACTGAGCAATCTGGGTTGAAGGGCGTTTGGTCAGGGAGGTGACCAAGGGTCACTCTGACAGAGCTCCAGTGGTCCTCTGTGGAGATGGGAAAACCTTCCAGAAGGACAACTGCAGCACTCCACCAATCAGGCCTTTATGGTAGTGGCCAGACGGAAGCCACTCCTCAGTAAAAGGTACATGACAGCATGGTTAGTTTGTCAAAAGGCACCTAAAGGACTCAGACCATGAGAAAAAAGATTCTCTGGTCTGATGAAACCAAGACTGAACTCTTTGGCTTGAATGCCAAGCATCACATCATGAGGAAACCTGACACCATCCTTACAGTGAAGCATGGTGGTGGCAACATCATGCTGTGAGGATGTTTTTCAGTGGCAGGGACTGGGAGACTAGTCAGGATTGAGGCAAAGATGAACGGAGCAAAGTACAGAGGGATCCTTGATGACAACTCTCTGAATGTCCTTGAGTGGCCCAGCCAGAGCCTGGACTTGAACCCGATTTGAACATCTCTGGAGAGATCTGAAAATAGCTGTGCAGCAACGCTCCCAATCCAACCTGGCAGAGCTTGAGAGGATCTGCAGAGAAGAATGGGAGACACTATATACAGGTGTGCCAAGCTTTTAGTGTCATACCCAAAAAGACTAGAGGCTGTAATCGCTGCCAAAGGTGCTCATCAAAGTATTGAGTAAAGGGTCTGAATACTTGTGTAAATGTGATATTCCAGTTTTTGCTTTGTCATTATGGGGTATTGTGTGTAGACTGATGAGGGGGGAAAACAATTTAATCAATTTTAGAATAAGACTGTAACGTCACAATGTGGGAAAAGTCAAGGGGTCTGAATACTTTCCGAATGCACTGTATTATAGGCTCAGTGCTCTTTCATGTAGATAATGAGCGTTGGGATGATTTCTACGAGGAGATGATTGAGAAACCACGATGGATCAGTGGTGCACATACGGAAAACAGTTGCTGGAACCGTGCCCAGATTCCATTCAAATGTCCAATGGTAAACATTCACAAATGTGTTCTCCCCCTGGGTTGGACCCTCTGCAAGCACAACGGATCCAGCACAGCCCCCCACCTTAAGGGGCCCTCTGGAGCCCTGAGAATTTTCTTCTGGATGCTCCCACGGACAAATCCTGTATGATTCCCTCGCACCACACAAGTTTTTCTGTGGGAGAGAACACAGCGTTAAACGCTGATTTGGTCTTCGGGGAGCGCACTGATATTGAGTTACACAGGGTTTTTGGAGTTTAACGTAGTAATCAGTTTTGATAATGAATGTGTGGATATTGTGTCTAATGCATTTAAGAGTGCATATGATCTAAGTCTCTAAGAACTTTGATCATATTGTTGAACGCCCTCTCAAATTCCATTCCTAGAGCAATGCCCTGTTTGTTTTCCAGAGTGTCCATAGGACCATCTATCAACACATACAGTAGATAGTGCCGACAAGGAATCCCCAGAAAGGAAATAACATCTCAGACATGTCTATAACACATGCCTGACCTGCTATCCAAACACATCATTAAACTACCATTCATTGGTCTGCAGGGGTCCTCTTATCTGCCTTTCATATGTGTACGTTATTGGTTAATAGCACTGCAAACTGGGCTAGGTGACACTGCAAACTGGACTAAGTTACATCTGCTCAAAATAAGTACACCCTCTTGCATGATGCTGACCAGTCATATGGACTAAATGAGATTCCTTGGAATTTGTGTGTCAGCCTGAAAATCTGACACTGTGACAACCACAAAACCAGACCAAAAACAAGGCCTTGTACAGAGTTTTGTCCACTTCATTGAACACTGCCTGTGCTTGTTGGGCATCCCTGCCAACCCCCTGTCCTGACCATGGCTGTTTTCAAAACCACTCCCCCCGCCCCCCACTCCTGTCACATATCTAGCCGTCAGGGTGTCGAGCAGTGTGAATTGTGTACATGCCTATACGCGCCCCTTGGTTAATGCTCAGGTCAGGGATGTCACTCTCACTCTCCCCCAGCCATCCTGCAGTCCTGAAACTGGAGACTTGGAGAATGGCACATTTGTGCATGCTCTGTTCATACCATTTTTCCCCTGGCACCGGGCCATTCCATTAAAAGGTGTCTCTCTGTGCAGAGAAATATCAAATGGGATGGGGAAAAAATGGGACACTTCTGGAAGGCTTTGCCAGGCTGCTGGACTCGCCCTTGACAACTAGGTGTGGAAACAGGCGAGACACTCAGGGTTTGGCCGTTCCTTCACAGGAAGAATACAGGTCGCAAGCATTGAGAGAGGGAGCAAGAAAGGAGTGAGAGTTTAAGGAACTGAGAGACCAAACTCTGATCAAGAGATGTTCTTTGGAACAGCTCTATGACTCAGTGAGAGTTGGCCTGGTTTCTCTTGTTACTATAAGCACCACCGGCTGTGAACAGGACCGTGGGACCATTTAGGTGACTGGCTTAAATATATCTTACTCCACGACCCCATACTGACTGGGGAGGATGGGGGCGGTCAAAACCCCCCACCTCTTCTATGTAAAACGCAAAAACATCTGGCATTTGGAAAAGAGCATTTTCTCCACAACAGATACAATAGGGAAAGAGTAGTTGACTGTGTCTTTACTGGCCGGTTCACAGCGAGATGAGCTGTCCAAACAACAATGGCTTTTTAGAGGCACAATTTGAACATATGCAAAATATGTATATATGTGTATATATACACTGTTATCCGACGTTATCTAATCATCATGTTCAATTGGAATGTATATGAATTTATTGTGTAATATATAAGAAAGACGATGCTATGTCTCGCCACCCCGTAACCTTTTCACTAATTGTGAAATGCATTTTCTCATACCAAAGTTTGCGGATCCATTTCAGTGCCTTGAGCACTGTTCATTTAGTGGACTCACTGTCTCGACAATTTACCCACCACTCCATGTCCTTTATAACCCAGACTTTTATAACCCAGAATCATCCAAATATATAATCCCAAACCCCATCTACAGTTTGTAAAAAGTGGTCACTAGTCACTGACTGAAAATCAGATGAATCTACTGTAATCCCAACCTCAACCCATCAGTGTTAAAAGGCCATAATGGATCCAGAAATAGTTTACCTCACCTTAAACCAGATCACAGCCACTTTGTGTGCCATTGACATTTTTGGGGTGTGTTTAGTTTATACTCGGCAGATTGAGAAACACATCGAGACAAAGAAGAGTTCCCCTCTTCTGCCACCTCCCTCTTTTCCCTCTTCCCCCACCCCTCACCCCTCTCTCTCACACACCACATTCATTCAGAGCCCAGTTTGGAGTCTAATCACTTCCTCACACACTCACGTTATCTCTTTCTGGAGCAACATGCACAGGCTAACCCACTACCGCCTTCTCTTTGTCTGCTTGACTGGAGTGCTGCTGGAGTGCTGTGGTGAGTACTGCAATAGGCAGGGTGTTTATCTGTGGGGAGATTGAGTACCATGAAAAAAACAGAATGTAAGAACTGAGAACCTGTGGCATGTGTATCTGTTTGGGTTGACCTCTGAGAGACAGGCAGGTGTGTGTGTGAGTATTATTGGGTGATATAGAACATTGAGGGAGTACTGAGGGGGGCAGGTGTCAGAGCTTTCCCACTGGGCACACACTGGTTGAATCGCCGTTGTCTCCATATCATTTCAACTAAATTACATTGAACCAACATGGAATAGACGTTGAATTGACATCTGTGCCAAGTGGGTTGCGTAATTAGGTGAATTTTAAGACTGGGAACTTTCTGCTAGATCATTTTTTAAAGTTAACACAAAGTGGAAAGTTTTTCCCCTGAAAGTTTTGCCAGACTTGCACAAATATTTCACAATTGTAGTTACAGGGTAAGGGTGGGATGAGGCATTGCCGGCTATCAGATTTACAAATCCAGTTAGTTGGTCTGACTTTCCATACAAATATCTTTTGATCTAAGTCTACTCAGCTAAAATGCTCCAAAGTGTGGGAAAGTCTGAAAACACACAAGCCAGTGAACCAAGCAGTACGCAACCATGTTCCTCTCTCAAGCCCTGGAGGCAGAACAATCACCCGGCGACGTAATCCTGCTGCAGGTCCCAGCCAGCCAGCCTCCTCCTTCACTCCCTCTAACCCCCCCCTGTCCCACCGTGGGCCACATTGGCTTTCAGACAGTGAGTGGGAAGCTTGATTGTTGTCAGTATATGTTTGCAAAGTGCCTGTCAAAACACTCAGTCCATCAGGTATCAGTGGTGGACGCGTTCCTATTGTGAATGAAAGACATGTGCAACTTGCGCATTACATGAACAAAAAAAGGGCAATCTAATTAAATAAGGAAACATCTGAATAAATGAATGATCATGACCGGCATTACCAGATGTTACTCTTCTTAATGATGATGAACGGCATGATATATTGCTTGATTTTTGTTTTGACCTTTCAAAAGTACACACTGTAGATAATTTTTTTTTTTCCCATTTCATTATGGTTGGAGGCTTAACATGGGATGGGCTTTTCAAAAGGGTTGGCAACTGGGATTGTATCGATAGGGACTTTACATTTTTTTTCTATTCGATGAATCATAATTAGAGCAAATGAGGCCACATTTTATGTCACGCTAACCCTGTTTGCCTGTCTCAAATTTTGTTGGTGAGAATATTTTGCACGTGCTTTGCAATGTTGAGGCTGTGTTCAGCCTCCTTAAAATAAATGTACCTTGACTTGGGCCACCTCCCAGATTGAAGAAATGTCATTATTTTGCAAACCTTGGTGGTAATGACACACGAGGATGAAATATAGACCTAAAAACCAAACAAAGCTGTGATGCTGTATTGGGTGTCCTACTCATTTCACATCTCATTTTCACCTTCCACCTCATTTAACACGTGATTTACACTGAACAAAAATATAAATGCAACAATTTCAAAGATTTTACTGAGTTACAGTTTATATAAGGGAATCAGTCAATTGAAAAGAAATCATGAGGCCCTGATCTATC
Source organism: Oncorhynchus masou masou (assembly GCF_036934945.1). Taxonomy (NCBI): domain Eukaryota; kingdom Metazoa; phylum Chordata; class Actinopteri; order Salmoniformes; family Salmonidae; genus Oncorhynchus; species Oncorhynchus masou. The sequence goes on along the minus strand of NC_088223.1, from coordinate 34,672,518 downwards.
GATTTCACATGACTGGGAATACAGATATGTATCTGTTGGTCACAGGTACCTTAAAAAAAGGTAGGGATCTGGATCAGAAAACCTGTCAGTATCTGGTGTGACCACCATTTGCCTTATGCACATCTCCTTCACATAGAGGTGATCAGGCTGTTGATTGTGGAATCTTGTCCCACTCCTCTTCAATGACTGTGTGAAGTTGCTGGATATTGGCGGGAACTGGAACACGCTGTCATACACGTCGATCCAGAGTGTCCCAAATATGCTGAATGGGTGACACGTGAGTATTTAGGCCATGGATGAACTGGGACATTTTCATGAATTGTGTACAGATCCTTACGAGATGGGGCAGTGCACTATTTATTTTACCTTTATCTTACTAGGCAAGTCAGTTAAGAACAAATTCTTATTTTCAATGACGGCCTAGGAACAGTGGGTTAACTGCCTGTTCAAGGGCAGAATGACAGATTTTGTACCTTGTCAGCTCGGGGATTTGAACTTGCAACCTTTCGGTAAACTAGTGCAATGCTCTAACCACTAGGCTACACTGCCGCCCACTATCATGCTGAAACATGAGTTGATGGTGGCGGATGAATGGCATGACAATGGGCCTCAGGATCTCGTCACGGTATCTCTGTGCATTCAAATTTCCATCAATAAAATGCAATTGTGTTCATTGTCTGTAGCTTATGCCTGCCCATAACATAACCCCGCCGCCATCATGGGCAACTCCGTTCACAACGATGACATCAGCAAACCGCTCGCCAACATAACACCATACACGTCCCGTACGGTTGAAATCAGGATTCGAAAGTGAGCATTTACCCACTGAAGTTGGTTACGAATCCAAACTGCAGTCAGGTCAAGGCCCTGGTGAGGATGACGAGCATGCAGATGAGCTTCCTTGAGACAGTTTCTTACAGTTTGTGCAGAATTCTTCTGTTGTGCAAACCCCCAGTTTTATCAGCTATGCAGGTGGCTGGTTTTAGACAATCCCACAGGTGAAGAAGCCAGATGTAGAGGTCCTGGGCTGGCGTGGTTACACGTGGTCTGCGGTTGTGAGGCCAGTTGGATATACTGCCAAATTCTCTAACATGACGTTGGAGGCAGCTTATGGTAGAGAAATTTATGTTTAAAAACTTCTTAGGGCTTGGGGTCCCACTAGCGGGACAACTCTCGGGGAAACTGGAGCGCGCACAATTCAAATAAATAATCTTAAATAATATGGATTTTAAACATTTCGTACATTACGTCTTACATCGTCTGAAAGCTTAAATTCTCGTGAATCTAACTGCACTGTCCTATTTACAGTAGCTATTATAGCGAAAACATGCCATGCAATTGTTTGAGGACGGCGCCCCACATCAAAATATTTTTCTACTGGCCCGTTTCATAAATTCACAAATAACGATTAAATATTCACTTACTTTTGAAAATCTTCCTCTGAAATGTCATCCAAAGGGTCCCAGCTATAACATGTAGTGTTGTTTTGATAACTGACTTTTTGGGATATAAAGAAGGATTTTAAGTTGGCACCATCGATTTGAGTAATCCACTCATTCAACGTGCAGAGAAAGGAATCTGAAAATCTACCCCTAGACTTTGTTTAAACATATACTGCTGACACCCTGTGGGAGCCATAGGAATTGCATCCAGGGAGCTAATTCTCAATATGACCTTTCTCTTGCATATCTAAGAAGGTGGTCTCTCAACAAAATAAAATTCTGGTTGGTTGTTCTTTGGATCTTCTCCTACCACATCTATTGTGTTATATTCTCTTACATTATTTTAACATTTCCACAAACTTCAAAGTGTTTTCTTTCCAATGGTATCAATTATATGCATATCCTGGCTTCAGGGCCTGAGCTGAAGACCGTTTACTTTGGACACGTCATTCAGACAGGAAGTGGAGTGAAAAGGGGCCTAGGACTAAGAAGTTTTAATGAATTATCTGGCAACTGCTTTAGTAGACATTCCTGCATTCAGCATGCCAATTGCACACTGTGGCATTGTGTTGCGTGACAAACGTCACTTTTTTGTGGCCTTTTATTGTCTCCAGCACAAGGTGCAGCTGTGTAATGATCATACTATTTAATCAGCTTCTTGATATGCCACACTTGTCAGGTAGATGGATTGTCTTGACAAAGGAGACTAGTAGGTATGTAAACAAAACAAACTAGTAGGGAAGTTTACAGTTGTGTCTAAAAAGCACTATTTTGCACAAAACATATATTTTTTTTTACCCTATAGTGAGTGTACTGTATTTTACTTGGGATATCACTTTCTAACAGGAAAAGTAAAACAATAACTGGAGAACCTCTTTAAGCTGATGCCTTAATTAAAAGCTCAAATACACCACCAGCTCAAACGTTTGCCTGTGGACAGTACTTAGCACCTCTGACCAGTGTTGGCAGTCAATCTCTTTCGTGTTCACACAGCAAAGACCTTGGAAGTCGTCAGCCACTCAGCCTTGTTAAAATAGTCCAAACCAGAAGCTGCAGTAGCGTTGTTTGGCAATGGATATCCGTGTGTATTGCATATGGCGTAGATTCCAAACTATCTACGCTAATGTTGCTATTTTGTAGAAAGCCCTTTTTGATACTAGCCAGATGGCCATAGCTAGATAACTACCTAGATGACAAAGAAACAATTTAATTCACTGTCCATAATCCCAGTCCGTATCCAAATGTTTAGCTAGCTAGCTAACGTTAGCATAGTCACTAGCCAGAACAACATAGCTAGCTTGCGACACTACGCTAGCTAAGGACACTGCACTAACTCGGCAGCTAACACAGGCAGCTGTTTCATGGAAACGAACTAATCCATTGTGATTTAATTATAATTTCAATACTAGCCACAGTGGTTAGCAAGCATTTAGTATTGTGTCTGTGCACTTACCTAGCTACCATCCCATAGCTTACATTGCATTTGAAGTTTGACTGGCTCATCCGTGGATGTATGGAAAAAATGCACAAAAAAAGTGTTTCCATGCCAGGCAACGTTTTGACAGTGTTTGGACAAGCTCGACTTCATTATGGTTCCCTGTTGGAGGTAGACAAGGGACCGCTCCTTTTAATAGGGTGTTTGAAAAGTCATTCAACACCTCCCCCCAGTTTGCTTATATGGCTGGCATTACTGTCTTTTTGCTAATACCTTTCCCCCTACGGGCTTAACATGTGATGTGGTCGGTATTCTGAACATGTTTGTTCAGAGCCCACTATGGGAATCAGCTGAATCTTCAGGATGCAAAGCAATGGGACTGAGATTCCCTTCCCACAGTTCCTTCCCTGGAAAGCACATACTGTGACTGTCACGAACCGACTCAAAGCCCGTAACAAAAGGGAGACAACGTGGAGATAAGGAGTAACAAAATATAGATTTATTAAATAAGTAACTAAGTACAATATACAATGGTATGTGTAAGTGAGTGTTTTGCATGTATGAATGTGATAATGCAGGGTGTTGAAAGGTGCCAAAGCAAACAACCAAAAGGCCACCAAGAAACACAACAAAATCTAGAAAGGTGTCTGCATGGAGAGAGTCTCCTCCATGAATGTGGAAGAGGTTTATTTATCCTGGGACACACCGGGCCCAGGTGTTTCCCATGTAGCTGACGACCCTCCCAACTCCGCCCACCGGCATCCAAATAAGGAAACAAGAACAAAGAGAGAATACGGCAGACAGAGTGGGAGGGTCGTCACAGTGACCACAATGGAACCTTTTCCTCCTAAACTGGTGGGCAGTGTTAAGACAAGCAGCCTGTCTTCTCAGATGAAGAACAGATCCACTTACGCTCACTATAAAAGGTTTGTGTCATTTACTGTTGTGAATGAGAGCGTTTTTTGAACACTTTCATAGAGGTAGCATTCATCTTGGTCCTGAGAGGAGACTGTGACACACAAGCATTATGTGGTGATCAAGGACAGGAAGATATAGAGGACAGCAGCACACACATTGCCTTAATTTCCTCGTTTTTTTCTAAGCTGCCCACACAACGCCGGATACTAGTGAATTGGTGTTTTCTTCCACATAGCACTCCATTGCCAGTCGTGGCGTGTTGACAGAGAATGGGATTGTGTATCTGAAGGCATGATGGCAGACTGCCACAAGCTACAGTTCATCTCTGGGTTAAAAACATTTTTTTTTTATTAAATGAGAAGCTAGCATCAAAGCCCATCTGAAAGTTCTCTGGTAGTAACATTGACCACCCATGTACCTTATCATTTTGCACTGACCCTTCCCATTAGGCATCGTAATATGTGTAGGCCATCTCTTCCACTTCAAGGCAGCCTTTATGACTCCACCAGAAATAGATGATCATGGTGCGAGGTCTGGTACAGGATTTATTGGGCTCCGCTCAAGTAGACCGAACTGGAGCAGGAGGAAGTTTGGGGCAATGGTTGCATGTGAAACTGGAATGAGGAGGGAGATGGGCACAATAAAATGATAAACTAGTCCACCCAGATGATCATGATGAGTCTCACTGACTTTGAGGGTATTTAACACATCTTGAAAAAAGCAGGGGGTCCCGGTTGAAATAACAGAGGCAGACACATACAATACGTTGTCCTTGGGAAATGCTCTACACTAATACATCTGTATATTCATTTCATTTTATTTTTATTCAAACTTTATTTAACTAGGCAAGTCAGTTAAGAACAAATTCTTATTTACAATGACGGCCTACCCAGGCCAAACCCTAACCTGGACGACGCTGGGCCAATTGTGTGCCGCCCTGTGGGACTCCCAATCACGGCCGGTTGTGATACATCCTAGAACTATAAATGAATCACATGCAACTGATGGATCCTTATTTATATAGGCATTTTTGGGGAAAGGAAGTGGGCCCTTGGGGTCAGTTTAGTTCCCATTCTCCGTTCTTCAGAACTTCCGGTCCAAAGTGCAGGGTCCAGAGCTTCTGTGAGTTCTATGGACCAAAAACCACCAGAGCCCTGTAGTGGTTAGGCAGGGTGACCCCTGTCCTGAGGTCTCCCATATCTCTTTTTTTTTACCAGCAAATCATGTCCTCTTTTCCTGGACTCTAGCCCTGGTTCGCATGGCCTAAGTGATGTGACTTTCCAAACTATTTGATGACGATGATGTACCGTGGCTGCCATCGTCTCCCTGATGTCCACCCATTAGTAAGGTCTCAGGTAACTGAATGGAAGTCCTGCAGCTTGAATGAGGTTATAGAGAGGATTACTGATTCTCTTGAGTAAGTTTAGACTTAGATGCTTAAGGAAGTTAGAGTTTCATTGAAATGACTAACTGATGGATATGCTAACAAAACAATTGTCAATTACTTATACTGGGGTAGTACATCATTTCCTTGAGTGACATCAGTGCTGTCCAAATAAAATCTGACTTTTGCCATCTGTGTCCACCATCATGATTGACTGACAGAACCAAGCTTTGCTGTAGCTATTGTTGTCGCTTCTTTATTTATTTATCTGACCCACCTTAATAACCCGAGTTTGTCTCAAATATTGCCTTACCAGATAAGCTGTTCTAAATTAAGTTTGAGCAACAGCTGTCAGAACTAAGTGCTGTGCTGATTTTGATTGGTTTGGAGGAGCTTACCTCTCATTTCCTGGTTTAGTGCTGTGCAACTCTGCCCATTTCAAACAGTCAGCCAAACATCTGCTAACTAACGTACAAGGTGTGTATGGGTGATATATCAGTCTCATATTACCGCTTTACCTCTGATCAAAATCTCCTCACTGTTGGAAATGAAAAGGGCACTGTAGAACAATACGGGGCATATTTGTTTAGGGTTCTCACTTGTTGGGGGAAAAAAGGGTAGAACATTTGGAAACCACTGCTTTTAACTGTAAATGATGCAGAGATGTTGTATTTTCATTGTAGTAATTTAGCAGATGCTGTTATCCAGAAATACATGCAACTCGTGAGATGGCATTCACTACCCAGTATATTTTGGCCTTGTCGCAACTGAGGTATATTTTCCTCACAGAAACATCTTTGTTGCGGTGTGTGGGTAAAATCACTGGGAAAGCCCACCCAAGAAAATTGCCATTATTAAATCCTATGTGCTGTGATAATTGCGTTGTTTGCTCTATAACCTGTTAATTCATATGCCTTGACACTGTGATATACAGACCTACCGTAAAGGCCGAGACAAGAAGACACAGCGGCAGAATAAATCCAACTGCATCTTTCTTCATCACAAAACCTCTGTCTGGTGGAGTCCACATAGCATATTACATGTAACAAACAGTTACATGACCTACAGCATGGTCAAGCAAGTTAATGTTTCTGACATTTTCAGACCACTAAACTATTTATTTTAGAACCGTGGAGAGTTACCGCAAGTCGCAAAGAAAACAGCCGATGCCTCCACTATTCCAGCACATTTTAACTTCAACATCATCTATTCACCTCTGCTTAGTCTAATACAGTGACAACTAAAAGATACCATAAACAATTTAGTCCAATCAACATAAGCTACATTCGCTGTGTCTGTCTATGATACTGGTTTCTGTGTGTGCAAGTAGAAAAAAGCATGTTGACTCACCCTACTTGTAGAGAAACTCCAATGCCATCCTCCTCTTTCATGTTACCTGAATCATCTATCACTTTGTCATACAGTACATACATTTGGTTTTTGTTGTCCGAGGCTACCTGGTCAAAATGCTTGCTCGCTAGCTTAACTTCCTTTCATGGGCAATGATGCGCCAGACCAACTTGTTGACATTAGCCAGCCAACTACATCTAACTGCATGTTGAACTTCCATCCTCTCAGTCCAGGGGCACGATGTATGAATTTATGGTTGGATCAGAATCGCGTTATAATCATTGGCCAGTATGGAGATTTAAGTGAAACCACAAGTCCAAATCCCTTTCTCCATCCATTGCTAATTTAGTAAAGGGACGATTTAAGCTAGCTAGCTACCGGGACACAACGAGATGCAACAATTCTAGTTTTCTGTTTAATGTGATGTGATTGGTTTGAAGCCAAATACAAACTGGCTACACTTGATTTTTATTTTTTTGGTGCGCCAGGACCATTCACAGCTGAGCTCACTCAGTTTAGCTCAATGCTGATTTTCTGTTTTTAAAAAAATATCAAGGGAGGCCAAGCCAAATGCTCGCTGGCTCCCTTGCATTCAACGCTACAGGTGGCAACAATAACATACACCTTTTGACAAGACAGCATAGATGGGTTATACATACAGTGGGGCGCTATTTCGTTTGCTTGGAAGCTCGCTCAGTAAAATACATTCAGCCTCTAGAGGATTGAAAGACATTTAAGAAACACAGAGAGACAAAAGACACATTTCTCTTTGTACTTTTTGGGGGGTAGCCTAGCTTCCCTTGGCTTCCATGAATACATGCAACTGCTTTGTAGGCCAGGCACAATTCATGGACGCCCCCCCCCACACACACACACCCCCCCCCACTCGCGTGCCAAAACTGTGCATGATTTCCCTTGAGTAACTCCCTTGAGTTAGCACTGGACTCTACATCCATTAATCATAGTCGATTATTAAGACTGCCATTAACATTCAACAGCCTCTGCTGGATATTTACAGACCATTAGATTATTCAGAATATAAAAGTTCATCACATAATTTAAGGAGTGTTAATGGGCTGTCTGTAAATAGTGATAAAACATACTTTAATAATGCTTGACGATGAAAGAGCTCAGTGAATTTAAAGAGTAGGCAAGATGGATTAATCCATTTTAAAGGTTTACTGAGATTTAGGAGATTTGGCACCATGATCTATTTCTCCTTTTTATTAAATTGTTTTATTTGGTGGGGTGGATTGAACTGTCCATATGGCCTCTTAAGTGATCATTTACTATAAAGTTCATCTTTGCAAGACATGCGCAGACCTCTGAAGTCCCAAGCTATCGGTTGTGTACTGTAGATACAGCTATATGCCTCAACTCTATATTAAAATATAAGATAGGCCCTGTCTAATTTCTTGATTTTTATTTTGTGCCCATCTTTCCCATTATTTTGGTATTGAGACATATAGCTGTATCTATACAGCCGATAGCTTGGGACTCCTCTTGACATTATACCACTTTTTAGGTCTGAAAATATCTGATAAACGATGCATTTTGAGTGTACCATCTCTTTAAGTTATATTGATGATAGCTGTGTGCCAAACAGCACTTGGGAAATAAAACATTGTAGGTCAGCTTTCCCCTCATCTTTGACCTTGATTTTCGTCAGAAGCTTTTTATTTGTTGTTTTTTTGGACCCAAACCCAATCTGCTATTGTCTCACTGCGTTGACATAACCTTCTGTTTCTACTCCATCCCTACAGGCCAAACTGTATATGATGACTACGGTGACACAACACAGACACCGGACTACGACTACAACGCCACCTTTGAATACATCTTTTTCAGTATGTTAAAACACCTTAATTTTGGGGGTTTTGACTGATGTTTTTATCCCCCTGCTTGTACAAAATCATTTAATCTGCTTCATTGTTTGTGTTTAATTCTTTGAACTAAGTACTGGAAAGTACCTCACAAATGTGTTGTTCACTAGGCAACGCTAGTACTGAGGACCTGGACAAGTTTCTAAGAGCAAGTGAAGAGGAGTTTTATGAGGGAGAAGATATGGGGGAAGAGGAAGACACAACCTTCTCGACCACTATGTCGACCACAGACAGCAGCATAGCGAAGGTATCTGTCACGTTCTGCCCTTAGTTCCTTTGTTATGTATTTGTTTTAGTTTAGTCAGGGCGTGAGTTGGGGTGGGTAGTCTGTTCTTTTTTTTTCCATGTTGTGTTTGTGTTTGGCCTGGTATGGTTCTCAATCAGAGGCATGTGTCATTCGTTGTCTCTGATTGAGAATCATATTTAGGTAGCCTGTATTCCCTTAGTTGTGGGTGATTGTTTCTGTTTCGTGTCTGCACCAGACAGAACTGTTTCGGTTTCATTTTTCGTTCTCTTGTTGTTTTTGTATTTATTAAATATCATGAACACTTACCACGCTGCGTATTGGTCCGATCTCTCATACTCCTCGTCAGAGGACGAATCCCGTTACAGTATCCCAACATGTTGCTGCAGTCGTTTGTGTCTGATAAGGCTCCCTTTTATCTCCCAAATACTGTAACAGTGCCTGTTCTTCTCCAGCGGTCTATTGTGTATAAAGTTCACCTTTGAGGAATATATCTTTTAAAATGGAGGCTTAAACCAAAACCACATACCTCTGCCCTGAGAACACTGTAACACTGACCTTCTGTTCCAAGCTTGCGGAAGTTTACTTGTGTTTTGCGTGGGTGTGTGGATTACCCAGAGACAAACCAACACTGGAGAGATTTAAGACAGATGGGTTCATTTGGAACAATAAATGTACTAGGAATCAGAGCAATTCTGGAGTCACTTCTCCTGCTGCTACTTCCACTACAGTTGTAAGTGTTTTCAGTTATTTTAAAATAGTCCGCATATCGAAATTCTTAACTGACAGCAAGAACAAACTGACACTTTTGTTAAGTTAGCCTAGTCGTACTTACAAATGAGTGGATAGCTTTACCAAAATGGTAACAGTACTTGATTATTACGATACTTTCTCTGGAAAAGACCATTCAATTTAGTAGTGACATCTGATACATACGGCTTTGAGAGTGCTTATTTTAAAAGTACAAATCCAGCACATTTCAGTGGCTTAGTCAATATCTCAACAGGTGGATCCTATTATCAATACGGGTCTGTCTGAAAGCTCCATCTGCTTTTTATCTCAAACTCAAGTCCAGGAAACCATCATCAACAAACACTTTGGGATTTGTCCAAAACTTCCCAACCATGAGTCTAAACTCTAGGAGGGTTTAGTCTTCGCCAGTTAAACAAACACTTATCATTGGAATCCATGTTTAGATAGAAGCTCTCCCTTGTCTGTGTAACAATAGAGTGCTGGATGGCCAAGTGGAGTATCGTAGTGGGGGGTGGGGGGGGGCTTCAAACTCACTTGCTCAAGATTCCTTCAGATCCTTTCCAGGGAATGTCAAGGAGTATATATATAACACTGAGGTTAAGTAACAATGCTACACCATGTCTTAGCTGGTGTGTATCCAATTATTTGAACATTGCACATTCATATAGAGTTAATGCTGAAGATGCAGACTTTACAATATACAGAATAGATATAGTATATATAGTAATGTATTATGCATACACATATACAGTACATGCTAACACATTCACATAACTGTCAATGTTAGAAGGCAGCTGTAATTATTGCCTTCTAGCCAGACAAAAGCATACAGTTTTTATATGACAGACTTGAACCATACATCTCTCCCACAAAAAATTCCATTGAATCTTTCAGTTTAACCATTTTTGGGATGTCCATGGCAGTGGTGGACATTGGTGGCAGTGATCGAGTCTTACTCCGTTCTCGTCTGATCACCTTTGCCACTCCTCAGTTTATAACTCTGATTTTCTATAACTCTGATAACAACCGTCCTCCACAGGATAAAATAAGAGTTATTTTATTTGATTACGGTTGAGAAGGACTTACATTGCTGTTGTGTATTGGTTTGTACAGGGCTCCAGGACAGCTCCTCCATGTTTACTGCTTGCCTTGGCCTTGACCGTGCACCAACTGGGCCAACTCCTATGAGAGGTTATAGGACGCACACATACACACACTCAGGAGGTGGGTCACACACTTGAAACACACTAATGCATAATAATGCATACTACAGATTTAAGTAGGATACATTCGAACATATATTAAGCAGAAGATGAATATACTCTTCCAGTAATTGTGTACCAGACTTCCAATAATAACACAATGTCTTGTGGTATGTAGATGTAGTGATATTTATATACAGTAGATGGCGCTTTGTGCATACTAAATTATGTGGTGAATATGGCTGATTGCTACAGAGGTATTTGCAGTCTGTGTAGATTATGAGATGAACACCTCTACCTCTACATACCCCGAGTATACAAAACACACCTGCCCTTGACATAGACTGACCAGGTGAATCCAGGTGAAAGCTAGGATCACTTATAGATGCCACTTGTTAAATCCACTTCAATCAGTGTAGATGAAGGGGAGGAGACGGGTTAAAGAAGGATTTTTAAGTCTTGAGACGATTGAGACGTGTGTATGTGTGCAACTCAATATTAGGAACATGTTCCTAATGTTTGGCATACTCAGTGTATGTGTATTACATTGTGTGTAGTGTGATGAGTTCAATATTATTTGGTTGAAAACATGACTAAAGTTTTTCTCTAACATTTCAGATATCCATGTGTCTAAGCATGAAGGGAAGCGCAAGAAAGAATGGAGGGACAGGGCTCAACACTCACCAGCAGTGACTCTTGGGGGACTCCTGGGAACTCAAACTTTATTATGCAAAGAACCCCTTCAGTCTTTGACTGCTCCCCCTGTAGGACCTGAAGCCCAAACCAGGGACTCAAACCACAGCTCCCATTGGACATGTCACTACAACATCACCCATAGTATTCTATAGCAGTGGAGAGACGAAAACCACTGCACACTGTAGGATAAATCACTACACAATTGTGTTTTTATGCGTTACAACACACACAACCCTGCTTATGTAGCACACGCCACCACCGCACAATATTCATATTCACTCCGTGTTGCATCATTCAGGGAGGTAGCTGATCTGTAAGGTTGGTTCAGGCACCATTTGGCTGCTGAAAAGAAATGCCCAATGGTGATTTATTTAAAGGGCAGAAGGTCCTAAATGTGAAAGTAGGCCAGGTTAATGAGAGGACTTCAATTTGATGCTCAAAAAGTAGATACAATACCACAGCAACACATGACCTGTTACATGCTTTGTCCATCGGGGTGGTCAATCTTATTCATCGTCTGTTTTGGAACTACTTTGATTCATGTGGATTTTTATTGAGAAAATTTGTCATTCTGTCAATGAAAAACTCTGAAGAAAAAAAAAACTGGTTTGAAAATATTGTGAACCTGTCGATGCCAAATAGCACAAATATATCTGATGTTCCATTTCACACGTGTTCATTCCCAGCTCCGTTACTTCCGGTGTGTCGCAGTTACCCTGGTTCCTCTCTGTGTACATCATACACAAACACGGCACAGCGTCCTTCTAATCTAAGCCATGCTGTTTATTGAGCAAATACACAGGCACTTTCCTTTGGCACTTCTGCATCACCAGTCTCCTCATAAGGGCAGGTATAACCCTCTGCAGCATACCAGTATTTACCATGTTGTGTTTTATACCATTTTTACAAGTGTTTTATGAATATTTTATAGACGGTATATAAATGAACTCTAGAGGGGATCATACTGACTCCTCAGATGCACAGAAGGTTAATCATGTCAACTGATGAATGTTATTGTCAGTGTAGTGTATGCATTTATACATATTGTTTGTTTCATAATAAATAATTGAAATACATTTGTTCTCCTTTTTAACGATTATTTGTCCGATGAACCTTTTCATTATATCATGCTTTTCTGTCTCCTGAAAAGATTCAACTCAATGAAATTACACACAGGTATTTGGAAAATGCATTAAAAGAGGACCCATATGAAAAGGTTCTTTGAAATAACTTATAGGGGTTCCCCCACAGTTTCAATTTGTAGAACCCCTAAAGGACACTCCAGGAACCTTTTATTTTTAGAGTGTACATTGAATACTCCACCTGGTTTTATGTATTCAAGGAAAGCATTTGTGTACTTCTCAGCTGATACATTCAGCACTCCTGACCTTCAGGCATGCTTGTGCATTCCACTCATGATAACTTAAGTGAAGAAAAGTGGAAAAGAGTTGTTTACCTTAATTAACTTGAACATTGTTTTTCTTATGGATATCAGGTTGTGCAAGATTGTGCAATCGTGGAACATTTTTGTTCTTTCAGGTCAATGATTGCTTAATTACTCATCCACCAAACTATTGCACCATAAATGATGTCTGCAGGGGAGGGAGACTTGGACAGGCTTTGCGGAGGAGAACGATGTCTGAAGAAGAGCACACAGGGCCGATCGGCTAAACACAGTCAGTGGCCGAGCAATTGTCTGCCAAAAGTACTTTAATATTGACATGAATAAAAAGTCAGACTGCAGTTTAAAATAAAAGGTTCCTGGAGTATGCTTTAGGGGTTCTTCAAATTGAAACTGTGAGGGAACCCCTATAAGTTCTTTGAAGAACCTTTAAAAATGGTTATTCAAAGAACCCCTTTTAATGGATCCTCAGATAACCTTTCGGATAAGAGTGTGGGGTTCATTTTTGAACTACCTCCCCCGCACTTATTATTATTATTTATAATACGCATAACAATAACACAATATTTTAGTTGTCAATGTTCATTATGAGTTTAGTGGCAAAGCAAAATAAAATGTCCAAATATGAGGCAAACTCCCAGCAGAGCCCCAAGTCCAATGGATATATCATCTGGCGTGTTGATGTTAATGTGTTGATGTTCTCTGTATCCATAGCCAGAATGATTTTGCAGTGCGTGGTGATTGAAGATGTTTCCTGTTATATTCATCAGAGGTGTAGGGAGGATGAAGTCTGTGAAGCCATTAAAAAAAAGATTATACAGATGTTTAATTAAACATGTACAAGTCAGTATTCATACCTTGGTTTTTGTGGTAAATGGGAATTTAAAAAACAACCTGTTCTGATAATGGTTTTCATACACATACCTTGTCTATAATGTAGAGGCCTATGGGATATTCATTGATGAGGAAAGGGAGGAGGATGGTACATATGTGATCTGCATAACATACCAATACCAATTGACAAACCTTTGTATGCCTCCTCGTCTGTGTACGAGCAGACACAGACACTAAAGTGAGCAGATATGTCATCTGCACCCAATACAATTAGCCGTCAACATGTTCTTACAGCCTACAGATTCTTACCTCTGTGTCAATTGATATCCATTGAATTGTGTCTATTTTCTGCTTTACAAATATTTGCACAAATATGAAAAGATAGACTGTATCATCCTAAAACAATATCAATTTAGATCATATAAGGAACAAACATTACCTTAAATGAAGGAGATCTTTACATTTTTCAGTTAAGTGCCTGCACATGCTGCTCTTTTAAATTCAAATCCAAATGTTTCAGTTGGGCAGTTAGGTTCCTGCAAGAACCCCCACCAACTAAGGAGGTTCCTCGAAGAACCCCACCTTCTATGGGGTTCTTGGACAAACCTTTTGGGGTCAATTTTCAGTGCCAAGAACCATAAGGTTCTTCGAATAACTTTTAGGATCTTAGAAGAACCCTTGTTGAACCTCTAATTTTTAGAGCGTCGAGAGACAGGAGCTGAAATAAGACATTGGCGGCTTAGAACGTTTCCTCGATTCAGGCAACAAATAATAATAATAATAATAATAATTTCCTTAGCTTGGCATTTGAATCTTAACTTTGCTTGCCGCATGTTGTCGGACCTGCGCATTCAAGCCATGGGAACACACTGTGCTCTGAGGAAATGACTAATCTCATGAATGTGTAGCAGTCTCACACTGACACAAGGTTCTGCCCATATTATTCATTGCGGAATGAAGTTGCCATCTAACTATGCCTCAACTGAATTATATTATACACTAAAAGCCACCTCAAGGGCACACATTGACAATTCAGTATTCAGGAACACGCTATTTATGTGGCAGTATTTCCAAGACAAACACCTAAATGTGGTTGCATCTCATGTTTTCAGGGCATGTTCGACAAGAAGTCTACAAATCTGGCCAGTCAACGTGGCCTAATTAGTCAAACTGAAGAACCTGTTGAAATCATCTGTTTACCTGGTGGTAGGTTGAACATGTAAACAACCACTTAAAACCCCCTGGTCAAAACACTATGTCGCACCAACATGCTGCCAGAACAATGCCTCCCTTCCCATACATGTATCCAGTTGCTGCCACTTCAGTACGATCACATAATTAACAAACAACACAAATGGGATTGAAAATGTCACGCTGCTTCGGGATCCTGCGTCTGCCACTTTAATCATTTGTGAGTCAGTAAGATAACTATGATGCGCGCACGGGCTGGAGAAGCGGCGTCCGTGTCAATAGGTCTGCACGGAGAGAGAAAATAGGTGTCAGAAGGCATTTAAAAAGAAATACATGGTAAGGTCAGTAGAGATGTACCTGGCCGGCTCGTTGATGAGGAGGAGAGATAAGACGAGTCTGAACCGGTTATTAATCTGCTCTTTTCAGCTGGACTTCTCTGAAATCTGAACAGTTTGATAAAGCATCTCTGTGCATTGTATAAATAACTCATATAAGCTCGATTGGGTCATTCATAAGGTTGCTACAGCAAGTCCCCGTTAAGAAGGAAACCAAGCAAGACCTCTGGGTTTACAGATACATGTATTTCAGGGATGCCAACCCAAACTGAATTGTTGGGCAGAACACTGGACCCCGAAAGAAGTGGTGGTTTTCACTGTTTCCCATTACATTGAGCCACACTTTATCTCAAGTCTCTAATACTAAATATTTGGTTATCTCATCTGCGGTCTCCAATCCCACTTCTGACACCAGTGTAACAAGGGGCTAGTCTTGAAACCAGCATTCTCACGAATTTCCTATTTGAGAAACAATAGTGTAACATCTTCTTTTGGTCCTTTTAGTTGCCCTAAATTAATTAATGTATTCCCTGGAACATTTGAGCATGTAATAAAAAATGTATTTAGAATAACTGGGTGTTCTTTGGCGATCAATGGTAGATGGTCTAGCTGTTTTCGCTTATGATAGAGAGGCTAGACCACAACAAGATGTGTAAAACCATTCATTTTATTTTCACACATTCCAAAAATGCTCTAATCAATCTAATTTCAGTAGATGACCTCCCAAGAGATACAAAAACATTTTTTCCACCATGTTCTGTATATTCAGCTTTCTCACACACAAACATTGGAAAAGGTAACATGGCATGGCAGGGCATAAATTAACATTTGTGGCATACAAATGCCATGGCATTCAAACTGCCATACTGGACCCGATAATGTCATGTCCTGTATATTCCTACATTTACATGACATTTATAGAAAGCATCTATACTCAGAACACAATTACTTAAGTTACTATCATTAGCTACTGGGTGAAAATGTGAATACTCTCAGCTAAAACAAGGAAGGGACAGTTGTACAAGCGAGTGAACCAACAGAGAGATGGAGATAGCCCTCCGATATCCCTTTGACTCTCCAAGTTTGGGCCAGACAAAACAATACCTAGGGTTTACAATAACAGGAGGACTGTGGACAAGGTTAGTAGAATTATCAATGCTGTCCGCTTCACTCTTCTAAAAGCAGAGACTGAACTACTGTCATTAGAGTAAGCAACAGTATCATCTGCATAATGAGTACAATGGTTGTTTTGAACTATTTCCCAATGTTGTCTATTAGTCATAATCAAGGACCTAGAATTGATCCCTGTGGCACACCTGAGTGACTGGCGTGAAATGTTTGACTCATGGCCACTTGCTGCTACACACTGATTTCAATCAATGTTGTTAGATGATAATGTGTTGTTAAATGGTAATAAATGCCACCTACCAAGCACCAAGAACACATACATATAGGCCTGGTTATAACCTCAGGAGGCTAAAGAAATTTGGCTTAACACCTAGAACCCTCACAAACGTTTACAGATGCACAATTGAGAGCATCCTGTCAGCTGTATCACCGCCTGGTACGGCAACTGCACCACCCACAACCGCAAAGCTCTCCAGAGGGTGGTGCGATCTGCCCAACGCATCACCAGGGTCAAACTTCCTGCCCTCCTGAACACCTACAGCACCCGATGCCACAGGAAGGCCAAAAAGACAATCAAGGACATCAACCACCCGAGCCACTGCCTGTTCACCCCGCTATCATCCAGAAGGTGAGGTCAGTACAGGTGCATCAAAGCTGGGACCGAGAGACTGAAAAACAGCTTCTATCTCAAGGCCATCAGACTTCTAAACAGCCATCACTAGCACATCAGAGGTGGCTGCCTATAGACATAGATTAGGAATCACTGGCCACTTTTAGAAATGGATCACTAGCCACTTTAATAATGTTCCGTATCTAGCATTACACATCTATTCTTCGGTATCTTAGTCACATTAATTGTGTGTAAATATTGCATCATCCATCTCATATGTATAAACTGTACTCTATACTATGCCACTCTATCTTAGTCCAATGCCGCTCTGACATATATGTATATATAATCCATTCCTTACTTAGATGTACGTGTATTTTTGGTATATGTTGTGAAACTGTTAGATATTACTTGTTAGATATTACTGCACTGTTGGAGCTAGAACAAGCATTTTGCTACACCCACAATAACATCTGCTAAACACGTGTGTGACCAATACAATTTGATTTGATTTGATTTGACAATAGACCATCATAAGATTGAGAGGAGTGATACCATCACATGCCCTTGAATTCCACACCCCAAATGGACATGTACAGTGTCTTGCGAAAGTATTCTCTCCCTTTGGAATTTGTCTTATTTTGTTGCTTTACAACCTGGAATTAAAATAGATTTTTGGGGGGTTTGTAACATTTGATTTAAACAACATGTCTACCACTTTGAAGATGCAAAATAAAACAAATTGTGAAACAAACAAAAATAAGACAAAAAAACTGAAAACTTGAGCGTGCATAACTATTTACCCTCTCAAAATCAATACTTTGGAGAGCCACCTTTTGCAGTAATTACAGCTTCAAGTCTCTTGGGGTATGTCTCTATAAGCTTGGCACATCTAACCACTGGGATTTTTGCCCATTCTTCAATGCAAAACTTCTCCAGCTCCTTCAAGTTGGATGTGTTCCGCTGGTGTACAGCAATCTTTAAGTCATACCACAGATTCTCAATTGGATTGAGGTCTGGGCTTTGACTAGGCCATTCCAAGACATTTTAAACCACTCAAGTGTTGCTTTAACAGTATGCTTAGGGTCACTGCCCTGCTGGAAGGTGAACCTCTGTCCCAGTCTCAAATCTCTGGAAGAATGAAACAGGTATCCCTCAAGAATTTTCCTGTATTTAGCGCCATCCATCATTCCTTCAATTCTGACCAGTTTCTCAGTCCCTGCTGATGAAAAACATCCCCACAGCATGATGCTGCCACCACCATTCTTCACTGTGGGGATGGTATTCTCGGGGTGATGAGAGGTGTTGGGTTTGCGCCAGAAATATAGTATTCCTTGATGGCCAAAAAGCTCAATTTTAGTCTCATCTGACCAGAGTACCTTCTTTAATATGTTTGAGAGTCTTCCACATGCCTTTTGGTGAACACCAAACGTGTTTGCTTATTTTTTCTTTAAGCAAAGCCACTCTTTCGTAAAGCCCAGCTCTGTGGAGAGTACGGCTTAAAGTGGTCCTATGGACAGATACTCCAATCTTCACTGTGGAGCTTTGCAGCCCCTTCAGGGTTATCATTGGTCTCTTTGTTGCCTCTGATAAATGCCTTCCTTGCCTGGTCTGTGAGTTTTGGTGGACGGACCTCTCTTGGCAGGTTTGTTGTGGTACCATATTCTTTCCATTTTTTAATAACGGCTTTAATGGTGCTCCGTGGGATGTTCAAAGTTTCTGATATTTTTATAACCCAAGCCTGTCTTTTCTTCTCCACAACATTTTCTCTGATCTGTTTGGAGAGCTCCTTGGTCTTCAAGGTGCCGCTTGTTTGGTGGTACCCCTTGCTTCGTGGTGTTGCAGACTCTGGGGCCTTTCAGAACAAGTGTATATATACTAAGATCATGTGACTCTTAGATTACACACAGGTGGACTTTATTTAACTAATTATGTCACTTCAGAAGGTAATTGGTTGCACCAGAAGTTATTTTTTTCATTTCACTTCCCCAATTTGGACTATTTTGTGTATGTCCATTACATAAAATCCAAATAAAAATCCATTTAAATTAAAGGTTGTAATGCAGCAAAATAGGAAAAACACCAAGGGGGATGAATACTTTTGCAAGGCACTGTATCTGTGGCTTATCAGATCAAACAGTTCTCCTTTGAAATCACACATTTTATTTGATAACAAATACCACTTGATACACATTTCATTAGCTACTGCTAGATTGGAGTACTGTATGCATGGAGGTCTGAAGTAAGGATACATATATTGAGACACGATTGTGCCAGCTTTCAGCAGTTTGGGCTATATTTCAACTTGAATCCCCACCGGCTACAAGTTAAATTGTGGTGATGTGCAAACTAACTGGCTAGGGTAATTCCGAAGTCATGTGTAGTAAATCTCATTAATAGTCCTTGGTGGACTATTGCAGACCTGTTGAGTCAGTGAGTCCTTCATAAAGCCAGCTCTAGAGTGAAACTCCCTTCTACATGAGAGGTCCTTGGGGAGGCCTCGCACGATGCCGGTGACGCACTACCTATACATATTTCAGAGTGTTTATTCCTCTAGACGTGTGCTTCACAAGGTTATTGGGATAATCAGGTGCAGGGTTGAAAAATGACCTAACATCTTGTTGACGGGGACATGGTAGACCCCACACCTCTGAATAATGCAGGGCTGTCTGTCAAAGGCTCCCACACACAACTGCACACACAGACATGTAAACAATCAAAACCGACAAATATATGTTGTCAAGTTTTAATTTATATTATGGCCTTGGTGTACCATCTAGTGTCTGTTCTTCGCGTAAATTGTTTTCTCAGTGATCTTTGCATGCAAAACGTTTAGCTAATATCTTCCAAATACTTCAGCCAATTGCTTTGTGGTATGTTTTTTCCAGTATCGCATTTTGACAGGACTGCAACACTGAAACTGAGTAGTTCATTTGTAACACGGACACTTAACAGTTTTTGGTCACTCCAATAAAGAGAGAGAGTGAGTCATCTAGTTGTGTTGGCTCATTGACAATTCCAAGCCATACAATAATCTAGAAAAGGGTGGAGGAGTGATCCTTCTCTATTCCCTGTTTGAGAGGAGGCACTGCAGGGTAAAGACCAACTGTCCATTCCTATAGCGCTAGTAAGAATGGACAAATCATTTACCTGGGAATCAGATGTGAAGTATTAGAAACTGGTCTGAACTGGCCAGCAAGGCCCTGTGCATTCCATATTCAAGGGAGGGAGAGATGGAGAGGGTATTTGTGATTGAGTGAGGTCAGGATGAACTCACATTCTCTGTCTCCTCCATAATCGCCAAGGTGTAAATGACATGTCAAGGAACATTTTCTTACCCCAGTTCTGTATTACTGATGCCCTGAATTCTACCGCAGTGAGAGACTAATCCTAGTGACAGTGAGAGTTGTCTGTATCACAACCAAACACACAGGTAATCATTCTATGCAACATCATTGCCATTGTAAATCAGAACAGCGGTTGTCCATCATGGAGAATGGATGAAAAGAAGGGATTTAATTGCTTTCTTTGCATTGATGGCTCATTAACACTATCACCACCCACTTCCACACCACTTGTCTGCTGAAATGAAAGAGATAAATTAGGGATGGGGTCTAGCCTGGCTGGGTTGTGATCAGTTCACGTGTGCAAACCACAGCATTAGATCTCTACATCAGAGACTGGGAACACACTGGTTGAATCAACCTTGTTTCAACGTAATTTGTCAACGTATTGGGAACACACTGGTTGAATCAACCTTGTTTCAACGTAATTTGTCAACGTATTGTGACGTGGAATCAACGTGGGAAAGACATTGGATTTGAAAAAAGTAATCAACCAGTAATGTTTTTATCTAATTTCAAACAGCGTTGTAAACATTGAAATTAAGGTAAAACAAACTTAAATTAATTGGCTTATTCTGACTAACAGGTTGTTACATCAATCTAATTTCCATATAATCATAAGAACTATGTACAGTGGGGAGAACAAGTATTTGATACACTGCCGATTTGCAGGTTTCCCTACTTACAAAGCATGCAGAGGTCTGTAATTTTTATCATAGGTACACTATGAGAGACCGAACCTAAAACAAAAATCCAGAAAATCACATTGTATGATTTTTAAGTAATTAATTTGCATTTTATTGCATGACATAAGTATTTGATCACCTACCAACCAGTAAGAATTCCGGCTCTCACAGACCTGTTAGTTTTTCTTTAAGAAGCACTCCTGTTCTCCACTCATTACCTGTATTAACTGCACCTGTTTGAACTCGTTACCTGTATAAAAGACACCTGTCCCCACACTCAATCAAACAGACTCCAACCTCTCCACAATGGCCAAGACCAGAGAGTTGTGTAAGGACATCAGGGATAAAATTGTAGACCTGCACAAGGCTGGGATGGGCTACAGGACAATAGGCACGCAGCTTGGTGAGAAGGCAACAACTGTTGGCACAATTATTAGAAAATGGAAGAAGTTCAAGATGACGGTCAATCACCCTCGGTCCGGGGCTTCATGCAAGATCTCACCTCGTGGGGCATCAATGATCATGAGGAAGGTGAGGGATCAGCCCAGAACTACACGGCAGGACCTGGTCAATGACCTGAAGAGAGCTGGGACCACAGTCTCAAAGAAAACCATTAGTAACACACTACGCCGTCATGGATTAAAATCCAGCAGCGCACGCAAGGTCCCCCTGCTCAAGCCAGCGCATGTCCAGGCCCATCTGAAGTTTGCCAATGACCATCTGCATGATCCAGATGAGGAATGGGAGAAGGTCATGTGGTCTGATGAGACAAAAATAGAGCGTTTTGGTCTAAACTCCACTCGCCGTGTTTGGAGGAAGAAGGATGAGTACAACCCCAAGAACACCATCCCAACCGTGAAGCATGAAGGTGGAAACATCATTCTTTGGGGATGCTTTTCTGCAAAGGGGACAGGACGACTACACCGTATTGAGGGGAGGATACGTGAGGCCATGTATCGTGAGATCTTGGCCAACAACCTCCTTCCCTCAGTAAGAGCATTGAAGATGGGTTGTGGCTGGGTCTTCCAGCATGACAACGACCTGAAACACACAGCCAGGGCAACTAAGAAGTGTCTCTGTAAGAAGCATCTTAAGGTCCTGGAGTGGCCTAGCCAGTCTCCAGACCTGAACCCAATAGAAAATCTTTGGAGGCAGCTGAAAGTCTGTATTGCCCAGCGACAGCCCCGAAATCTGAAGGATCTGGAGAAGGTCTGTATGGAGGAGTGGGCCAAAATCTCTGCTGCAGTATGTGCAAACCTTGTCAAGAACTACAGGAAACGTATGATCTCTGTAATTGCAAACAAAGGTTTCTGTACCAAATATTAAGTTCTGCTTTTCTGATATCAAATACTTATGTCATGCAATAAAATGCAAAATAATTACTTAAAAATCATACAATGTGATTTTCTTGTTTGATTTTTTTAGATTCCGTCTCTCACAGTTGAAGTTAAAAAAATACAAACCTCTACATGCTTTGGAAGTGGGAAAACCTGCAAAATTGGCAGTGTATAAAATAATTGTTCTCCCCACTGTATATGTAGAAATTGCCTAGAAAATTCCACATAGAAACTTTAAAAAAATGAATAATCCTATAATCAATTGGGTTGTTGAAATGATGTTGAATTTTAGATTTGATTAGACATGTTATTTAACCTTACATCAATGTTTTTAATAAAATGGTTTGTTTGAATCAATGTCATTGTTTCAAAGTCATGCTATAAGCCTCAGCTTCAATAATTTGAATAATTCAATGGATGTTTTGTGGCCGTCTATGGGCCAGGCGTCAGTTAAACTGTAGTAACAGAAGCAAAACCTTAGGAGCAGTCGAAACCATGCTTCTAGACCGGAACCCTGGCACCTTGGTCCACACCCTGTCTCAAGCCTAACCCTAATCTTGGCATAACCCTAACCCATTTGATGAACCCTGGCTCAATCCTTACCCTAACCTCTCGTAGGGCTCCCCCACATCCAATTTAACCCCGAATTACCACATCAATCCAAGAACCACTGTGATGAGACCAATCAGTTCACTCGGGAATCACTGAATCATTTCATTACTTACACCTTTACTTGGCCTACCAATTAGTCAACAATGGATAGCTGCAGCCTTAAGGTGGCCAAATGTGAAAGTCCACGTCACTTGCACAATAGCGTGTGCCTTTCTATTATAATTGCATATCACCTGTAGCCACTTTCCCAATGGACGTCCATCATGGCTCAACACTGCAGTCCAGTTTCCACCTTCACACATCTGTGGCTGGGGAGAGTCAGGAAAGTATGCACGTAATTACGCCCTGGTAATGGAGAGGGATCCTTGAGCTAGACCTTCTGCAGTAGATTATAAGGAGACCACAGTGATGACAGCTGTCGAACATGTATCTATCTACTGTGATGTTCTGAAAACGTTTGATTCCGTAAATTCAACATGACACAGAAATACTTTTCCCAACTGTTTCATACTTAGCACAATGTTCCAGAAAGATTGTGCTTGTGTGATGCTTCAGATACGTTCTCTAGCAATCAGTGGGACCATATAATTTTTGCACCTGTGCAATCCTACTTTTGATACCGACCCGGAGGCGAACAGTGAGGACAAGTCTGTAGACGTGTTTTCAATTTATAGGTCTAATATAAGACGGACCCACGTGATGCGCGCGGGAGAAGCCTGAAGCCTCCTTGTACTTTGAGTTCCACAAAGCGCAAACTGCATTCTAACTCATCAAAGCCATACTGTAAAGAGAGGCCAGTGCATGCATGGTCCCATTTAACGCTCCTCAGGGGTCTAATCCCAAAGCGCCTTACTAAATCTGAGAAACGCACAGTTTGCCCTCATTCTCTGAAACAAGCTGTGCACCTGACACCGGCGCTCTTCCTTCGATATTTGCTTTGAGGAAACTTTTTTTTTAAATTGATTGTAGGCATGTTGTTTACGGACCAGAAATTGCTCAGATATTGTCTAGGCCTAGGATATATCTGTTGGACACCATATATTGAGCAATTTGACATTTATGGTGGACCTATTCTCTAGGTAGCCTTGATTGCCCATAAACACTAGCAGATAATTATTGGATTCAATCACACTAGAATAACATTAAAGAGAGAAAATTCCACAGAGAGGCAATAATTCAAGCCTTAACGCCTAGAGTGATGTCCTCATCTAGCGAGGGAGCAATGCATGAAGTATCCCAGCAAATTACATATGGGAGAGTGTCACTTGCTTTTGTACTTTAGGCACTGTAGGCAGAGTCAGTCACACAACATTGAGAAACAGCCATAAACCCCTCATGTGCATTTAGGCCTAAATATTGAAAAATAATATGGCATTTAATTGAATCATGTCAGTTAAGCCTATTTTATAGATTGCTATTGGTCACAGGTGATCAGTAATCTCATATTAGACTATATTACACAATCTCGTCCTATTCGTGACGGTATTAGAAGTGTGCACAAGTTAATTAACATAATTCTTCTAACCTGTTGCAAATTAATATGCGTTTATACTAGCCATATTGCAGTTTCCTTCATTCATTTCGTATGATATCTTACGAATTACAATTCGTATGATACAGTATGTTTACGAATTGCGATTCATATAATATTTTACGAATTTGCAATACATATAATATATTCCAAATTCCAATTTGTTGTGGCTAGAGTTAGCTAGGTGGCTAGCGTTAGCTAGGCTAGGGGTTAGGGGGTTTATAGGTTAAGGTTAGGTGTTAAGGTTACTGTTAAGGTTAGGGGTAAGGGGAAGGGCTAGCTAACATGCTAAATAGCTAAAAAGTAGTAAGTAGTTTCAAAGTAGCTAATGAGCTAAAATTGTCTGTGATGTGATTCGAACACGCAACCTTTGGGTTACTAGACGTTCATGTTATACGCCTGTCCATCTTTCCAGACAAACCTCCCTCTTTGTTATGTATCCATAACAAAGTAACATACTAATTTAAGTGGCAGAGATTTACATGTACTATGTTACATCTAGTCTTTGAGGCCAGGCTGCAACTTTGGAGGCACGATATAAACCTGGTGGTTAGAGCGTTGGACTAGTAACCAGAAGGTTGTGACTTCAAACCCCCGAGCTGACAAGGTACAAATCTGTCGTTCTGTCCCTGAACAGTCAGTTAACCCACTGTTCCCAGGCTGTCATTGAAAATAAGAATTTGTTCATAACTGACTTGCCTGGTTAAATAAAGGTAAAAATTAAAAAAAAATAGTAGGGTAGTGCTGCAGCACGCCCTGAAAATCATAATAAAAAAATATATAAACTACCGTTCAAAAGTTTTGGGGTCACTTAGAAATGTCCTTGTTTTTGAAAGAAAAGCACATTTCTTGTGCATTAAAATAACATCAAATTGATCAGAAATACAGTGTAGACATTGTTCATGTTGTAAACGACTATTGTAGCTGGAAATGCCAGATTTGTTTATGGAATATCTACATAGGCGAACAGAGGCTCATTATCAGCAGCCATCAATCCTTTGTTCCGATGGCACCTTGTGTTAGCTATTTCAAGTTGATCATTTTAAAAGGCTAATTGATCTCTAGAAAACCCTTTTGCAGTTATGTTAGCACAGCTGAAAGCTGTTGTTCTGATTAAAGAAGTAATAAAAACTGTCCTTCTTTAGACAACTTGAATATCTGAAGCATCAGCATTTGTGGGTTTGATTACAGGCTCAAAATAGCCAGAAACAAATCACTATGTTCTAAAACTCGTCAGTCTATTCTTGTTCTGAGAAATTAAGGCTAATCCATGCGGGAAATTGCCAAGAAACTGAAGATCTCGTACAACGCTGTGTACTACTCCCTTCACAGTACAGTGCAATTTTGCTCTATCCAGAATAGAAAGAGGAGTGGGAGACCCTGGTGCACAACTGAGCAAGAGGGCAAGTACTTTAGAGTGTCTAGTTTGAGAAACAGACACTTCACAAGTCCTCAACTGGCAGCTTCATTAAATAGTACCAGCAAAACACCAGTCTCAACATCAACAGTGAAGACTCCGGGATGCTTGCCTTCAAGGCAGAGTTCCTCTGTCCAGTGTCTGTGTTCTTTTGACAATCTTAATCTTTTCTTTTTATTGGCCAGTCTGAGATATGGCTTTCCTTTGCAACTCTGCCAAGAAGGTCAGCATCTCAGAGTCGCCTCTTCACTGTTGATGTTGAGACTGGTGTTTTGCGGGTACTATTTAATGAAGCTACCAGCTGTGGATAAGAACGTCTACTAAAATGGAAAATAATATAATAAGACCATTTTAGTTTTCACATACAAATAAGTTGCATTGGCAAAATATTTTTAAAAACTGGAAAACATACAGTACCAGTCAAAAGTTTTCACACCTACTCATTCAAGGGTTTTTCTTTATTTTTACTATTTTCTACATTGTAGAATAATAGTGAAGACATCAAAACTAAGAAATAACACATATGGAATCATGTAGAAATGAAAACAGTGTTAAACATATCAAAATATATGTTATATTTTAGATTATTCAAAGTAGCCAACCTTTGCCTTGATGACAGCTTTGCGCACTCTTGGTATTCTCTCAACCAGCTTCACCTGGAATAGTTTTCCAAACGTCTTGATGGAGTTCCCAAATATGTTGAGCACTTTTTGGCTGCTTTTCCTTCACTCTGCGGTCCAACTCATCACAAACCGTCTACATTGGGTTGAGGTTGGGTGATTGTGGAGACCAGGTCATCTGATGCATCACTCCATCACTCTCCTTCTTGGTCAAATAGCCCTTACACAGCCTGAAGGTGTTGGGTCATTGTCCTGTTGAAAAACAAATGATAGTTGCACTAAGTGCAAACCAGATGGAATGGCATATCGCTGCAGAATGCTTGTGGTAGCCATCATGATTAAGTGTGCCTTGAATTCTAAATAAATCACCAACAGTGTCACCAGCAAAGCACCCCCACACCATCACACCTCCTCCTCCATGCTTCACAGTGGGAACCACACATGCAGAGATCATCCGTTCAACTACTTTGCGTCTCACAAAGATACGGCGGTTGGAACCAAAAATCTGAAATTTGGACTCCAGACCAAAGGACAGATTTCCAACAGTCTAATGTCCATTGCTCGTGTTTCTTGACCCAAGCAAGTCTTTTTGTATTTTTGGTGTCCTTCAGTATTGGTTTCTTCACAGCAATTTGACCATGAAGGCATGATTCACACAGTCTCCTTTGAACAGTTGATGTTGAGATGTGTCTGTTACTTGAACTCTGTGGAGCATTTATTCGGGCTGCAACTTCTGAGGCTGGTAACTCTAATTAACCTATCCTCTGCAGCAGAGGTAACTCTGGGTCTTTCTATCCTATGGCAGACCTCATGAGAGACAGTTTCATCATAGCACTGGATGGGTTTGGAGACTGCACTGGAAGAAACTTCAAAAGTTATTGAAATTTGACTGGCCTTCATATCTTAAATGAATGATGGACTGTCGTTTTTCGTTGCTTACTTGAGCTGTTCTTGCCATAATATGGACTTGGTCTTTTACCAAATAAGGCTATCTTCTGTATACCACCCTGAACTTATCACTACACAACTGATTGGCTTAAGAAGGAAACTAATTCCACAAATGAACTTTTAACAAGGCACACATGTTAATTGAAATGCATTCCAGGTGACTACCTCATGAAGCTGGTTGAGAGAATGCCAAGAGGGTGCAAAGCTGTCTTCTAGGCAAAGGGTGGGTACTTTGAAATATTCCAGGTGAAGCTGGTTGAGAGAAAGCCAAGAGTGTTCAAAGCTGTCATCAAGACAAAGGTTGGCTACTTTGAAAAATCTAAAATCTAAAATATATTTTAATTTGTTTAACACTTTTTTTGGTTACTACATGATTGGATATGTTTTTTTTACGTAGTTTTAATGTCTTCACTATTATTCTACAATGTAGAAAATAGCAAAAAATAATGAAAAACCCTTGATTGAGTATGTGTTCAAACTTACTTAGCATTATCAGATTAAGTGTTTTGTACATATACTTATCAGACTTGAGTTACACATTTATATTTATTTAACCTTTATTTAACCAGGTAGGCAAGTTGAGAATCAAATCAAATCAAATTTATTTATATAGCCCTTAGTACATCAAATGATATCTCAAAGTGCTGTACAGAAACCCAGCCTAAAACCCCAAACAGCAAGCAATGCAAGTGTAGAAGCACAGTGACTAGGAAAAACTCCCTAGAAAGGACAAAACCTAGGAAGAAACCTAGAGAGGAACCAGGCTATGTGGGGTGGCCAGTCTTCTGGCTGTGCCGGGTGGAGATTATAACAGAACATGGCCAAGATGTTCAAATGTTTATAAATGACCAGCATGGTCAAATAATAATAAGGCAGAACAGTTGAAACTGGAGCAGCAGCACAGCCAGGTGGACTGGGGACAGCAAGGAGTCATCATGTCAGGTAGTCCTGAGGCATGGTCCTAGGGCTCAGGTCCTCCGAGAGAGAGAAAGAAAGAGAGAAAGAGAGAATTAGAGAGAGCACACTTAAATTCACACAGGACACCGAATAGGACAGGAGAAGTACTCCAGATATAACAAACTGACCCTAGCCCCCCGACACATAAACTACTGCAGCATAAATACTGGAGGCTGAGACAGGAGGAGAACAAGTTCTCATTTACAATTGCGACCTGGCCAAGATAAAGCAAAGCAGCAAAGCAGTTCGACACATACAACAACACAGAGTTACACATGGAGTAAAACAAACATACAGTCAATAATACAGTAGAAAAATAAGTATATATATGATGTGAACAAATGAGGTGACATAAGGGAGGTAAAGGCAAAAAAAGGCCATGGTGGCGAAGTAAATAAAATATAGCAAGTAAAACTCTGGAATGATAGATTTGCAATGGAAGAATGTGCGAAGTAGAAATAGAAATAATGGGGTGCAAAGGAGCTAAATTAATAAATACAGTATGGGGAAGAGGTAGTTGTTTGGGCTAAATTATAGATGGGCTATGTGCAAATGAAGTAATCTGTGAGCTGCTCTGACAGCTGGTGCTTAAAGCTAGTGAGGGAGATAAGTGTTACCAGTTTCAGAGATTTTTGTAGTTCGTTCCAGTCATTGGCAACAGAGAACTGGAAGGAGAGGCGGCCAAAGGAAGAATTGGTTTTGGGGGTGACCAGAGAGATATACCTGCTGGAGCACGTGCTACAGGTGGGTGCTGCTATGGTGACTAGCGAGCTGAGATAAGGGGGGCTTTACCTAGCAGGGTCTTGTAGATGACATGGAGCCAGTGGGTTTGGCGACGAGTTTGAAGCGAGGGCCAGCCACGTGTTACAGGTGGGTGCTGCTATGGTGACTAGCAAGCTGAGATAAGGGGGGGTTTTACCTAGCAGGGTCTTGTAGATGACCTGGAGCCAGTGGATTTGGCAACAAGTATGAAGCGAGGGCCAGCCAACGAGAGCGTACAGGTGGTATGCTGGTAAATGCTGGTAAACACTCAAATACATTAAGTTAAAAAATCATAAAAAGTAGTCCACTGTGCATGCTGTTCTTACCTGCATCCCTACCCCCCACCCTGAAAAATCACAGCACCCCCAAACTACATCCCACTACTATGGATCGGCTCCTAAAGTTTCACCCTGGTGGTTGAATTCCTTGGAGTGGTGGGAATGTTTAATATCATTGACCGAGATACCCATCTCACCCAATCCTTGCAAAACACGGTCTGAGGAGACCAAGGTGATGACGTTCGAGCGAAATGGGAGCAGCACCGGGCCGGTTCTATATAAATAGAGAAAGTTTCCAGGCAACAACAGAAGCAAGTGCAGCACCCATGAGCAGAAGGAGTGAGGACCTGAACTGCAAAATAGAGAGGGAGAGAATAATACCAAAGTCACAGATAGTTGCCAAGAGAACTTTGCTGAAGTACGATTTGTTTCTCATTCACTCAGTTCAAGCGGAAGATTTTCAGCACCATGGACAGCATCAGGGTCCGCGCAGTCTTCTACCTGGGCGTCTGTCTGTCTGTCTTCAGTGTTGATTGCCAGGAGCAGATGTCACCCGATAACATACTCTCTTCACAAGAGGAACAATTTCCACTGGGATATGTCACCAGAAATTTGGTGTGTCAAATTTACTCATTTACTTATTTTTCTGTCCTTTTTAAGGATTTTAGGAAAAAAACAACCAATCCAGAACTTGTTCAAGCATTTATTTATGTTGTACCATCAAATGATGTGTAACTATTCTGTGATGGAGATTGAAGACAGTCTACTTTTACCTGTAGTTCAATGAGCTATGTAAGATATCTATTATGGACATTATGCATTTGCGCCCATTCTTGCCCAATGTCTAGTAGCCGATTAAATCGTTCCGCCTTCAAGCTAATGTCGAGAAATAGATGCGATGCAATATTTATTTGGGTTGATAGTGAAGATGGTTCTAAATATCTTTATTGGCGACTTTTTTAAGGCTGATGTGCTCGAGGGGCTTCTAGAAGGCGGTCAGCAAGACAACATGTTAGGTCTATCAGTGGAGAAGAAAGCAAGTCTCATTCCACGGGTAAGTTAAGAATAACCTACGTTCTTTTACATCTACCTTACATATCTCAGTTCCAAAACGCACCTAACGCAAACCTGAATGAGCGCAAAAGGTCGTCCGAGAGTCATATATTTGGAGTGCCAGCAGAGCCTACAGTGCTGTCAGAAGTTTTCTGTTACATCGAATGTGTTTTTATTTGGGAACAGAAATGTGCAAGTAGGACCTAACGAATTTTGCTAACACTCTCTCTCCTCTCATATTTACAGTGTGATGTTGGAGAGCGGTGCGCTATGAAACACGGGCCGCGCATCGGAAGGCTTTGTGACTGTCTGCGAGGCACCGCATGCAACACATTCTTCCTGCGTTGTTACTGACCCCGGTCACAGACCTATCC
Organism: Oncorhynchus masou masou; assembly: GCF_036934945.1. Classification (NCBI taxonomy): domain Eukaryota; kingdom Metazoa; phylum Chordata; class Actinopteri; order Salmoniformes; family Salmonidae; genus Oncorhynchus; species Oncorhynchus masou. The sequence goes on along the minus strand of NC_088223.1, from coordinate 34,641,792 downwards.
CCTCAGGCGCACAACATTTCCGAGACACAGGCTTGTGATACGCCCATGCACCTATACCGTTGCCAATGTAAATGTCAGTCTGCATGTATGACTGTCTTGAATTCCTTTGTCTTCTGGAAGTATAAACAAATGTATTTATTTTCGTTTAATAAAACATCTCCATAAAGCTCCACGCATCCTCTTGCATTGTAGACGGGCTCTTTTTGATGTCATTAAATCAAAAGTTCACTTCTTATTTTCCTATTGCATTTGTAGCCCTACAGCTGCAATTAAATCCGTTTATTTAGGTTAATCTCCAAATGTGTTGCTTATAATGACATTGAAAGTCGATAAATGAGATGAAGTTGCACACATCAGAAATACTATCTAAAAAGAAGTTTTCATTCAAACACGTCGTCTGAAAATTTCTCACATTTTAGTTCGTTGATAAAAGACCAAGGTGATAAACTTTACGTTTGGAAGTAATTTTACATTAATGCAATAAGCCTTAATCTTGCCGAGTGATCCAGTCACTGCTGTCTTGCTGCAGATGTCTTCGCTCCATAATGACTATGCATATGACTAATTGTGCTGCCATCATTAATAATACTTTCCAAACAAATATGAATCAATCTCTCAAGATTTGAGTTGACCTGGATGGACAAGTGGTGATCTTTAATACCAGACGAATTTGGAGCCTGACTCCGTAAATGGTTAAGGAGGCGGGTGTAGATAAAACAAAATCTATGACGCACTTTTCTATCACATCTTAGATCACCCTGTCTGACCTTTTCGCTGAGATCATACGAATCTCATGCATGCGATATGAAGATGAGATATGGCTTTTTTAAATACAGATTTCAGATATTAAAGGACAAGGGCAGTCAAAAGCGTGATTGACCTGTATTTTATATATATTTCCATACTACAAGGTTGGAATAATACTGTGACATTTTTAAGATGATGATAATGACCTTTTAGTCTAAGAGCTGTTTGAAAATACCACCTGTTTTGGGTTCACCAGGTGGTAAATCAGTGGACAGATCAATAAGAAACAGAGTCCTAAACCTCTCTGTCAATGACAGCTAGTTTCCCCCTCCCCACTCAGACCACTCCCACACAGTCCTAGCGAAATTCTTGCTCTTTGATAAGCTATTTTTGTATCTTTTTTGGCCATTTTAATTGAAAACAATCACAGAAACCAGGTTTCCATCCAACCTTTTTATACTAGTAAAGTATTGTGCCTTCAGAAAGTATTCATCCCCTTTGACTTATTCAGCATGTTTTATAGCCTTCAAAATGGATTCAATTGATTTATTTTCTCAACCATCTACACACAATACCCCACAATGACAAAATTAAAACGTGTTTTTAGACATTGTCGCACATGTATTGAAAATGAAATACAGAAACACCTCCTTTACATCAAGTACCAGTAAAAAGTTTGCACACACCTACTCATTCAAGGATTTTTCTTTATTTTGACTGTTTTCTACATCGTAGAATAATAGTGAAAACATCAAAGCTATGAAATAACACACATGGAATCATGTAGTAAACAAAAAAAAGTGTTCAACAAGCCAAAATATATTTTATATTTGAGATTCTTCAAAGTAGCCACCCTTTGTCTTGACGACAGCCCTTTGCTATGACACTCCAAATTAGAGTTCAGGTGCATCCATTTTCCTTTGATCATCCTTGAGACGTCACTACAACTTTATTAGAGTTCTCCTGTGGCCAATTCAATTGTTTGGACATGATTTTAGAAAGAAACACACTGGTCTATATAAGGTCCCACAGTTGGCAGTGTACAGTGTGTCAGAGCAGAAACTATACCCAGAAGTACCAAGGAACTGTCCATAGAGCTACGTTTGTGATGAGGCATACTGTATATCTGGGGAAGGGTATAAAAGTAATATGATCACATTTTTTTGGTATTTCATTTTCAAGAAATCTGCAAAACTTTCTAAAAACATGTTTTCACTTTGTCTTTATGGAGTATTGTGTGTAGGTTGGTGAGGAAAACATTTTTCATTCAGGCTGAAACACAACAAAATGTGGAATAAGTTAAGGGGTATGACTACTTTCTGAAGGCTTGTCTGATATTTTTTTTATGACAGATCTGACAGAAAAAGCTAATTTGTCTAAACTGTCCAACTGTAGACAAAACAAAATATGCTAGACAAGGTAAGTTCTTTTTGTGTCAGTAAAATGTATAATGTGAGAAATAGCAGTGGAAACACCTTTATGCGCAAATATTGATATAATAAATCAAAACAAATTGTATTAGTCACATACACATAGTTAGCAGATGTTAATGTAAGTGTAGCAAAATGCTTGTGCTTCTAGTTCCGACAGTGCAGTAATTTCTAACAAGTAATCTAACAGTTCCCCAACAAATACCTAATACACACAAATCTAAAGGGCTAAAATGAGAATATGTACATGTAAATATATGGATGAGCGATGGCCGAGCGGCATAGGCAAGGTGCAATAGATGGTATAAAATACAGTATATACTGTACATGTGATATGACTAATGTAAGATATGTCAACTTTATTAAAGTGGCATTATTTCAAGTGTCATTGTATTAAGTGACTAGTGATAAATTTATTAAAGTGGCCGGTGATTGGGTCTCAATGTAGGCAGCAGCCTCTCTGAGTTAGGGATTGCTGTTTAGCAGTCTGATGACCTTGAGATAGAAGCTGTTTTTCAGTCTCTCGGTCCAAGCTTTGATGCACCTGTACTGACCTCCTCTTCTGGGTGGTAGCTGTGTGAACAGGCAGTGGCTCGGGTGTTTGATGTCCTTGATCGTTTTTGCCTTCCTGTGACATCGGGTGTTGTAGGTGTCATGGGGGGCAGGTAGTTTGCCCCCGGTGATGTGTTGTGCAGACAGCATCACCCATTGGAGAGCCTTGCGATTGAGGGCGGTGCAGTTGCCGTACCAGTGATACAGCCCGGCAGTATGCTCTCGATTGTGCATCTGTAAAAGTCTGTCAGGGGTTTTGGTGACAAGCCAAATTTCTTCAGCCTCCTGATGTTGAAGAGGCGCTGCTGCTCCTTCTCAGCTCCTTCTCAGGTGGGTGGACCATTTCAGTTTCTCCGTGATGTGTATGCTGAGGAACATAAAACTTTCCACCTTCTCCACTGCTGTCCCGTCAATGTGGATAGGGGGCTGCGCCCTCTGCTGTTTTCTGAAGTCCACGACCATCTCTTTTATTTTGTTGATGTTGAGTGAGGGGTTATTTTCCTGACACCACACTCCGAGTGCCCGCACCTCCTACCTGTAGGCTGTCTCGTCGTTGTTGGTAATCAAGCCCACTATTGTTGTGTCGTCTCCAAACTTGATGATTGAGTTGGAGGCGTGCATGGCCACACAGTCATGGGTGAACAGGGAGTACAGTAGGGGGCTGAGCACGCACCCTTGTGAGGCCCCAGTGTTGAGGGTCAGCGAGGTGGAGATGTTGTTTCCTACCTTCACCACCTGGGGGTGGCCCGTCAGAAAGTCCAGGACCCAGTTGAACAGGGCAGGGTTGAGACCCAGGGTCTCCAGCTTGATGATGAGCTTGGAGGGTACTATGGTGTTGAATGCTGAGCTGTCATCAATTAACAGCATTCTTACATAGGTATTCCTCTTGTCCAGATGGGATAGGGCAGTGTGATGGTGATAGCGTCGTCTGTAAACCTGTTGGGGCGGTATGCAATCTGAAGTGGGTCTAAGGTGGCCGGTAAGGTGGAGGTGATATGATCCTTCACTAGTCTCTCAAAGCACTTCATGATGACAGATGTGAGTGCAACAGGGTGGTAGACATTTAGTTCAGTTATCTTTGCCTTCATGGGTTACAGGAACAATGGTAGCCATATTGAAGCATGTGGGGACAACAGACTGAGATAGGGAATGATTGAATATGTCTGTAAACACACCAGCCAGTGGGTCTGAGCATGCGCTGAGGACGCGGCTAGGGATGCCGTCTGGGCCAGCAGCCTTGCGGGGGTTAACACGTTTAAATGTTTTACTCACGTCAGCCACAGAGAAGGAGGGGGGGAGCACAGTCCTTGTTAGCAGGCCGCGATGGTGGCACTGTATTATCCTCAAAGCGGGCAAAGAAGTTGTTTAGTTTGTCTGGAAGCGTGATGTCGGTGTCCGTTACATGGCTGGATTTATTTTTGTAGTCCGTGATTTCCCGTAAACCCTGCCACATACGTCTCGTGTCTGAGCCATTGAAATGCGACTCCACCTTGTCCGTGTACTGGCATTTTGCTTGTTTGATTGCCTTGTGGCGGGAATAACTGCACTGTTTATATTCAGACATATTTCCAGACCTCTTTCCATGGTTAAATGCAGTGGATCGAGCTTTCAGTTTTGCGCAAATGCCGCCATCCATCCACGGTGTCTGGTTAGGGTAGGTTTTAATAGTCACAGTGGGTACAACATCTCCAATGAAATTCTCTATAAACGCACTCACCGAGTCAGCACATTGGTCGATGTTGTTCTCAGAGGCTGACCGGAACATATTCCAGCCCGTGTGATCAAAACAATCTTGAAGCGTGGCTTCCGATTGGTCGGACCAGAGTTGAATGGTTCTTGTCACTGGTACATTCTGTTTGAGTTTCTTTCTATAAGACGGAAGGAGCAAGATGGCATCGTGGTCAGATTTGCAGAAGGGAGGGCGGGGGAGGTCCTTGCATGCATCAGGGAAGTTAGAGTAGCAGTGGTCGAGGGTATTGCGCATGCGCATAGTGCAATCAATATGCTGGTCGAATTTACGTAGCCTTATTCTCAAATTTGCTTTGTTAAAATCTCCAGTTACAATAAATGCAGCCTCAGGAAGTATGGTTTCCAGTTTGCAAATAGTCCAGTGAAGTTCCGTGATGGCCATCTTGGTGTCTGCTTGAGGGGGAATGTACCCAGCTGTGACTATAACTGACGAGAATTCTCTTGGTAGGTAAAATGGCCGGCATTTGATTGTAAGGAATTCTAGATCGGGTGAGCAGAAGGATTTGAGTTCCTGTATGTTGTTATGATTACACAATGAATTGTTCATCTTAAAGCATACACCCCCGCCCTTCCTCTTCCCAGAGAGATGTTTGTCTGTCGGCGCGATGCATGGAGAAGCCCGGTGGCTGGACCGATTCCGACAACATATCCCGAGAGCCATGTTTCCATGAAAGAGAGAATGTTAAAATCTCTGATGTCTCTCTGGAAGGCAACCCTTGCTCGAATTTCGTCTACCTTGTCAAGAGACTGGACATTGGCTAGTAGTATACTCGGAGCGGTGGGCGATGTGCAGGTCTACGGAGCCTGGCCAGGTGGCCGCTTCGTCTGCAGCGTCGTTGTTTTGGGTCGACTACTGGAATTAGATCCATTGTCCTGGGTGGTGATCCGAACAGAGGATCCTCTTTGGGAAAGTCATATACCTGGTCGTAATGTTGGTAAATTAGCATTGTTCTTATATCAAAGTATATATATATCATAGTTCTTCCTGGTTGTATATAATAAGACTTAAGTTTTCCTGGGGTAACAATGTTAGAAATAATACATTAAAGAAAACAAAATACTGCATAGTTTCCTAATATTCCGAAGTGAGGCGACCATCTCTGTCAGCTCCATCTAACTGTAAATATCGAAGTAAACTTGGAGGAGTCTCTCGATGATATGGTGTGTGGTCCCTCCCACTATGACTCAGAAAAGCATGCAGTTTTTTAGGCTACAAATTAAATAAATGAAAATGAACTTGAGTTTGATGAAAGTGCATGGTGATGAGCTTGATGCTCCTTCTTCTGGTCACATAATGATCGATGCTTGGCTGCCATTTGACAAATTATAAGACCCCGGATATTTAATCTCATTATGTAACAGGTTATACCCGCATTGTATCTGCAATCTGTTGGCTAGAGCGCACATGCCAAGACCAGAGTGGGCACATTCACTATATAATGCCACATTGTTTTGGTGCCAAAACCATCAGTAGAGTTGACAATGCAATGGGAATTTAACTGCAACATATCTTCATGTACACTATGTCATAAAGCTTTAATCCGCAACAAGTTAATTTAATGGAAACATTTGGAAAAATGCACATATTGTTTTATGCAGATGTTTTAAACATTCGCAAGAATATTGAATCGTGGCCAATTGGAGGGAAACCTGGCTAATAAGGTTGTTACCCAGAAATTATTTGGTTTTGAGATAAAAACGGCTGTATTGGACCTTTAAGAAAATTATCAGACATGTACATGAAGGCGCTGTAGATGAACTAAAGGAAATTGTGTGATAGGCTAATAGGCCATGTTTGCTCTGTCTTGTGGATATAGTCTACACCGTGGTTGGTTCATTTGAGCTAAACGCCAAGGCCTACAGCTTGTGTCAACCTGTCAAAGGGTAATTTGCAACGGACGTCATGTGATCATTAAACCCGTTTAGAAAAGGATAGATTACCGTGCATCTAGGAGAGTGTTTGCGCACACTGGGCAGTGTGCTTGTTAAAGAGGCTCGGCAATAGCGTCTGCTATTGACGTCGAGACAAAATATTGTTTGTTGACATTGGAGTCAAACGAGCCATTGGTTGAGCTGAAAATGCGCTCAGCACCTTGGAGAGCTCTCGCGCGTAGTGAATCACTCGGCCACTCATTATGATGCGTACAGATCAGCAGTGCCACTGTCTGACAATTTAGTGGAAATCACGCTATGACGAATTTCACTGTGCTGTTTCTGCTGATGTGTTGTGTTCTATGTGTGCACTTTCTGTCTGTCGGAGTAGAGGCAAGATTACCGGACGTTCCGTTGTTGGAAACACGAGACTCACGCAAGCATAAACAGGTGAGTTTGGTTAGATATCCTGGCTATGATTTAAACAACATAGTCATTTAATATAAGGCTAACTTTATTATATGAATAAATACCGTCTAGTGAACATAATTGTTTAATGGTACTATGGACTATGATGATTAGGCCTTTGGTCTCGGCCCCAATATAGCCAAGTCATTTTCACTCTTCTATTCTAGTTGGGTGTCCCTGTCCATGATAGGGGACAGCTTCAGAGGGAAATATCTTCCTCAGTTTTGAGAAACAAGTTCAACCGCCTTCCGGGAGTATGTCAACGTCTACGCAGAAGGAGAATCACAATTCTGGTACATTATTGGCTGTAAACTAACCACCATTTTTTAATGCTTCCTAGATCTGCTTTTCTGTTGAGCTGATTTTTTTAAAAAAATGCAGTTGGACAACTTATTTTTAGTAGTTGGCCCTTTTTCTAATTTTAGTATTTTATAAACCACGGGCCCAATCGAAACGCAGTTAGGACTACCAGCTTTGATTGAGTAGGGCCCCAAGTTACTCTTGTTTGCCTTCAGTTTGATTGTGGTACCAGTGCGACATCTAGTGGTTCATTGGAAACCCCCACCAACTACACAGTGCCCTTGTTTGGCATCGGTGCAATCTAGCACACACAAATCAACAATGGAATCAATTTCGTCATGTACTTTTCTTTCAGTGCAATTCCAACGTGGGCAAGTACTGTTCGGTCAAAGATGGAGCTCAACATGGCCATATTTGCCGCTGTCCAAGAGCATCAAAGTGTAAATACTTCTTTCTGAGGAGTCTGTAGAGTTCAATCTAGATTGTCTTTGTCTGTTGTGCTGTTTGTCTCCCATCAAACTGTTTTGACAACTAAATAAATGCACATTTTCAAGAGAAAAATATAAGGAACACTTTCCCAGTACATCACAAATTGTGTCTTTTGACACAAATACAAGTCCAAGTTGACTCTGGGAATCTTATTTTTCACATTTTATGTTCAACTTGTATCTTACATCTCTGAAAAGTTTGCTTATTTAAGGTAACAGTTACCACGCATCATTACACATCATAACCATGCCATTACAGCCTGTCATAAAACTGTCATGAGACCTTTTTGGTCCTGCTGTGACATATATTGCATTACTTTATGACTGGTTATGACACCAACATAAGTGTCCAATCCCACAAAAAAACCTACCACGGTAGTTACTTTATGGCTGGTTATGACACCTACATAAGTTTCAAAACCCACAAAACATACCATTACACCATAGCCTACTCGTCAACAGTATGTTTAGAACATTTTCTGAAATTTACCATATTAAATAATCATTGTAATTGCGCACACATTGTCAGACATGCACCTACCCCAATGCTCTTTTGCTGATGCTGGGATGAATGCAGGAGCAGATATCAGGAGCAGGACAAGACACTGTTTTGGACTGGTGATTGACATAAGGGCATGTACGTGAGAGGCCCATCTGGCTTACAGCGGTGGTAAGAACTTTAAAAGTATTTTTTACTTAAGTATCACGTAAGCTGTTTTTTTTTTGGGGGGGGTCTGTAAATTACTAGTTCTACTTTCACTCCACTACATTCCTAAAGAAAATATGTACTTTTTACTCCCATACACTTGACCTGACACCAAAAAGTAGTCATTACATTTTGAATGCTCAGGCAGGAGACTTATGATCCAATTCACACACCTATCAATATAACACATACCTACAGCCTCTAATCTGGCGGACTCACGAAACACAAAATATTACATTCGTAAATGGGTGTTGAAATGTGCCTGTCTGTCCATAAAGGGGGAAAAAGGGAGGCCATTAGCGTAATATGAGGAACCTGATGTATAGCTTTTACTTTATACTTTTAGTCAAGTATTTTCTTAGTCCAAGTAAAGCCACACAGGATGGTCATAATGCTTCAAGACAGTGTCATAAAGTGTATTACCTGCGAGTTACTTCAAATGGAGAAAAAAAACACGACTAAAGAATTCATTATAACGAAAACAAAGGACTTAAGAAACAAACAAAAGAAATTCTTGGCGGGGAAAGAAAAACATTTGAATAAATGCGGGTTGACACGTGTCATAACCAGCCATGCAATATGTCACAACAGGCGTAAATGTATGCGTCAAGACAGTGTTATGACCATATAAACAGATTATATCAACTGTTATGACCGTGTCATGTCGCTGGGTGTGAAGTGTTACCCTATTTAATTACAACAAAAACACAGATTAACTGTTGTCCGATTTTCCATTTATTCTTGCAGAATTCTCAACTCTCCGTGAGCTGCTGAGGCTGGAAAACACATGTCACATAATTCCTAAAAATACATTATTTACAGTTCAAATGTAAAACCATGATAAAATCATGAAAATACTGGCAATCACTGAGCTCAGAGACCAATGTTACTAGGAGCCTACTAGGGGAGTCGAAAAAAGTGAATCTCCATCAGCGGAAATGCAACTAAGTTTTTAAATGAATGAAAACAGAAAGAAATATGTGCAGTGTGTTTGTGTGTATTGGATAACGCTATACTCTTATGAAAAAGTAGTCAAATGTCAGTGTTTGTGGTTAGGACCATGCCTGGAATCTCCAAACACACAAGATTTCACCTTTCACAAATCTAGTGATTATAGACTTTTGGCAGAACACCAATACTGAATCTTGGAAATATGAATCCCATGGAGGTGAAAAACAGCACTGCAGCATGAAACTCATACAACAGTACACAGTAACACTGCAACACTCATCCCCCTATAAGACAGATTCTAGATCCACTTGAGTCACAGACCTAGTTATTAGGCCATGTTTCCAAGTCAGACAGGGCATTTGACACTAGATGAGATTAGTTCTCTCAGAGAACAGAAACATGTGCCAGATACATCTCTGGCATTTGTCAGATAATTCATCACTCTGTCCAGATCAAAGTACTGCAAGTTGCCTGCTCAGAAGAGCCATTCATTCCATTGACAAAACGCCAGACACTGTTCACCATTTGTGCTTTGGCGGGTTAAAATTAGAGCTGGAGTTTCACTGTCAATCTTGATTTTATAAGCTTGTTACTGTCAGGCCTAATTTCTTCAAGAACCCCCCCCAAAAAAGTGAAACCGTTTTCTAGTAAGTCTGGCCCATTGAACATTACGTTCTCCAGACCCCCATGCTGTTGAAATGGAGCGGCTGTGGACATTCTTAACAGTTTGAAATGTTGAGATGAGCCACCATGGTGAGTTTTACTAGTCTCTTCACTCTGGTGTACTGCGCTAGATGGACTCGATCTGCCTGCGGACTTTCTCGGAGGCAAGCCGGTCCAGCGAACGTTGCCTAGCGACCACTATGAGCGCAAACAGTATGGTGAGGCCCAACGTGGCTCCTTCAAACTTCCAGAAAAGGTGTTCCTCCATCAGGGTAGAGCGGCAGCTACGAGCAGAAGGGAAACAAGCGTATACATGATGGAAAGCTTGACAGAATAGTTATCATCATGTGTAAAAGCAAATCACAAAAATCTTTATTCAACCTTAAAAATCCATCTGTGCAGTAGTCTATCATGAGTTTGTCTCCTGTAATCTGTTATGAAAAAGCGCTTCATAGTGTTTTCTTAAGATAAGTTATCCAAAGTCTGGTAAATGACATCCAATTCACACAAGATCTAGGTTCAACCTGTGAAATCAAGAGACAGCTCGGCATCACAAGTACACAACGAAATGGCAATAGAAGTTGTAGGGATTCACCTCTTGTACTCATCTTTATTAGACTTGGTGCAGTTGATCGTCTCCACGTATCCCGTCTGAATACATGCTGCCCACGACTTCTAGAGGGAGGACAGGATGGTTAAGGGCGTCTAGTCTACAAACTGTCGAAAATTATGTATCAGACACAGAAAACAACAGTAACATGTTGGTGGAAGGTGCAAGGGAATTTGATGGGTTTACACTAGATATACAAGCCCAACAGAAAAGTTGGGGAGAGAGTTTGTTTAGCTTGGAAGTGTCCTAAACCAGGTTATAATAACTGACTGTTTTTCTCTTTCACTGGGCTAGCTTAAACCTGCCTACTTTAAAATCAGATAAGAGTATCCCAGTATTCTCTATAGCTTACAGTTAAAAGGGCTTGTTGCAGCTTGAAGTCCACTGTCATAAGCAACCACGGACGGTGAGGTAGCATAAAACACGACTACATTAATAACATACATTGAATATACTGCATTCATGTTTAGAGAGATATTCACATCTCCCAATAATAAACTGTCTATTAACCAGATAACTATTGGCAGAAGAAAGGAAATGTAAGGAGAAGTGTGGGGAGGGAGATGACAAAGAGAGAGATCTCACCGACTGGAGAGTGTTGCACCGGGAGCATTCCACTGCAACCACAAACTCCTCCATCTGCCAACAGGGGGTGGTTACCGGCCTGGCCACTAAAACACAGGCAAAACACAATGCCTTGAATCAGTGTCTGAAAAGGACTGGGAATAGTTTTGACAGAAATTATGCTGAATGACATGACCTGTGACACACTTTTGTTTATACCCCTGACACGAGTGAACTGGAGCTTCTATCAGCCCCACACACAAACATGTGCTTCTCTGTGAGCTGTGTTACTAACTTGCTATACAAACTATGTATGAGCAGTCACTGGCATTTATGTATGCAGCACCACATCAATCCTGTACTCATGTTCTCCAACTCATCTTATCAAATACTAATAAAAAAGTATAGAACCTGCGGTCTTCTCCTCACTCAGCAGAGCTGCACCAAACACTCTGAAAGAGACAGTAATGAGGGTTAAGCTCTGAAGCAATGTCAAGCATAAAGGCTTATCAGCAAGAAGGATGACACCAGCACTCACCTGAGAGACACCAAAACCCAGAAGAGTGCATGCAAGGCCAGGATTCTGGGCCTCAAGCACGACATGGGGATCCTGCAATCACTCTCCATCCTCCCCATGCAGGTGCGTGTGGTGTGTGCCACAATTACAACCAAGGCCTGAAGCTTGTCATCGTGGAATTATTCTCTATGGTCCAAAATGGCTGAAACCTGTTACACAATCAAACCACTACCATAATAAGAGACAAACATTGGGCAGCGGGGAATGCCCATGTTCAACAACCAAACATCCATTTAGCCCATTTATAATTAGCAACCACTAAGACACTTTAACAGAGGTCAAAGAAGCTTATCTAGATGCCACTGTTAATCGCATTAACGTTACATGTACAATGGAAGCATGATGGTTCAAGTTCAAATGTGTTTTCCTCCCTAGCGCTGGACCTCATACGCTGTCTTCCAGTCATTTAAACTACTCCCCCCACAGTAGGTTGACTGGACACCTACCTATGTGGGCAGGGTCTGCTGAACAAAGCATTACGCTAACTAGCTAAACATCTGATAACTGACTTCAAGATGAAAAAACGTATCCAGCCATTTCTCTCCGTTCACTCAGCAGTGAATGAGACAATGCAGCAAACCTTCCGCCAGTCGACTGGACTTCAACCTTTATCTCATCTTTCCATTAGTAATATTAGGTCATTGCTGCATAAACATTAACAAAGCAGCCAATGCGGGTCGCTTTTAGGGAGTGTTGTTGCTAACTAGCTAGCGAACAGCTGGCAACAGTTCTAAATCAAGTTATGGAACTTAACTAGCTAACTTACCTAGTTAAAAGGTAACTTAAATAGTAGGTTAGTTTGATATCGTGCCACTAATAATTTGATTATAGCTAGTAACGTAGTACTATCATAACTTGTTTTAGGCAATAACTAGCAAGCAAGACATACAAAACAACATTAACAGCCGGCTATTTTGTTCCACGTAGAGTCGCTAGTCTCGTTAGCCTGGCGGGGGTTTAGGTTTACTAGCTAACATAGCGAGAAGACGGCTAACGTTAGTAGCATAACTTAGTCACCGGAACCCCTCCTGATTAGCATGCTGAAAGAATTGACCATACAAATGTAATGTTAGATACTATTCGTTGAAAAGCAAACCTTAACAGATGTCTCACAAAGACTTAGTGTGATTTTGTTGTTTTCGTTCAGTCCCTGAATAGCCGTTTAGTGGAGAAGTGCACCGCCATTTTGAGTCATGTTGGAAACGCTAATGAATACGTAACAGTACGTCATCAAATGCGTTGCATCCTGGTTGACCCGGTGTCATTAGCGACAGCTCCCTCTAGCGCTTGTCTAGAACGCAAACTGGCAAACTTGTAAACAATCCTGTGTTAAACCTATATGTTCAGAGAAAATAACGTGTGTCTTGGTCTGCTGATAGTGAAAGAACAGAAAACCTATTTAAATGCCAGAGTCTGGATAACTGAAATGACCAGGGGCCGGTCCGCCCAGGTCCACCATGCCCTATTTTGTCTATATTCTACCTGGCTCTGAGAATAGTGCATTGAACTGCTCACAATATAGAGAACACTGCAGCACTCCACCCCCTCCAACGAAAATCCATATAATTAAACAAAATCGTAGCTCACTGGTCCCAGGTCCTCCCTATTGCCACATTTGTTGTCTCATATCATGTTGACCTACTACTTTATTTAACTTTTGTTCAAATGTGTAATATGGTTCTATAGTATCTAACCTGATATTTGTTCATGTGAGATCAAATATATGCCTACTTAATTTCCAGTTGACTGTAGCCAATGCATGTCCCCAATACCTGATATATAGGTGGGTACAGGAGGGTATTGGGGATACAGGTACACTGTATCCCCAATACCAGATCAGATCCAAAGATGACGCAATCTCAATCGCACTCCACACTACCCTTTCCCAACTGGACAAAAAGAACACCTACAGTGGCAAGAAAAAGTATGTGAACCCTTTGCAATTACCTGTATTTCTGCATAAATTGGTCATACAATTATATCTGATCTAGGTCACAACTATAGATAAACACAGTCTGCTTAAACTAATAACACACAAACAATTACATGTGTTCAAGTCTTTATTGAACACACCGTGTAAACATTCACAGTGCAGGGTGGGAAAAGTATGTGAACCCTTGGATTTAATAACTGGTTGACCCTCCTTTGGCAGCAATATCCTCAACCAAACGTTTTCTGTAGTTGCGGATCAGACCTGCACAACAGTCAGGAGGAATTTTGGACCATTCCTCTTTACAAAACTGTTTCAGTTCAGCAATATTCTTGAGATGTCCGGTGTGAACTGCTCTCTTGAGGTCATGCCACAGCATCTCAATCGGGTTGAGGTCAGGACTCTGACTGGGCCACTCCAGAAGGTGTATTTTCTTCTGTTGAAGCCATTGCGTTGTTGATTTACTTCTGTGTTTTGGGTCCTTGTCCTGTTACATCACCCAACTTCTATTGAGCTTCAATTTGCAGACAGATAGCCTAACATTGTCATGCAAAATGTCTTGATAAACTTGGGAATTCATTTTTCAGTCGATGATAGCAACCTTCCAGGCAATGAGGCAGCCCCAAACCATGATGCTCCCTCTACCATACTTTACAGTTGGGATGAGGTTTTGATGTTGGTGCGCTGTGCCTTTTTTCTCCCCACAGTGTTGAGTGTTCCTTCTAAACAACTCAACTGTAGTTTCATCTGTCGACAGAATATTTTGCCAGTAGCGCTGTGGAACATCCTGGTGCACTTTTGCAAACTTCAGACGTGCAGCAATGTTTTTTTTGGACAGCGGTGGCTTCTTCCGTGGTGTCCTCCCATGAACACCATTATTGTTTAGTGTTTTGCGTATCGTAGACTTGTCAACAGAGTTGTTAGCATGTTCCAGAGATTTCTGTACGTTTTTACCTGACACTAGGATTCTTCTTAACCTCATTGAGCATTCTGCGCTGTGCTCTTGCAGTCATCTTTGCAGGACGGCCATTCCTAGGGAGAGTAGCAACAGTGCTGAACTTTCTCCATTTATAGACCATTTGTCTTACCATGGACTGATGAACATCAAGGCTTTTAGAGATACTTTTGTAACCCTTTCCAGTTTTATGCAAGTCAAAAATTCTTCATCTTAATTCTTGTGAGATCTCTTTTGTTCAAAGCATGGTTCACATTAGGCAATGCTTCTTGTGAATAGCAAGCTCAAATTTTGTGAGTATTTCTTATAGGGCAAGGCAGTTCTAACCAACATCTCCAATCTCATCTCATTGATTGGACTCCAGGTAAGCTGACTCCTGACTCCAATTAGCTTTTGAGAAGTCATTAGCCTAGGGGTTCACATACTTTTTCCAACCTACACTGTGAAAGTTTAAATTATTTATTCAATATAGACAATTTTTTAAAATAATTTGTGTTATTAGTTTAAGCTGTGGCAGACCAGGGGGTTGGGTCAAAATATTTACACAGATCAGACACGGACAGAGTAGGATTTGCTCAGTTTTAAAGGTGTTTATTAAAATAATAATCCAAAAGAAAATAATAGGTCTCCCCCAAGAGACCCTCTCCGGGATACTGTCTTCTGGGCGCCGGGTCTTGCTGTATCCTGTGTGGATCAAAAACTGAACTCTCTCGTTACCTCTGGTACTGTCTCCAACTATACAGGAGTCCTTTCCTCCCCCAGTCTCTCCCCTTAGTTTATGTAGTAAATCATTTCTTGACTCTATTTTCTTAAAACTGAATTGTTGGTTAACAAGGGCTTGTAAGTGAGCATTTGTACTCGGCGCATGAGGCAAATACAATTAGATTTTATTTTATTTGTTCTATGGTGAGGTTTATACAGTACCAGTCAAAAGTTTGGATACGCCTACTCATTGTTTTTTTGTTTTTTTACCTTTATTTAACCAGGCAAGTCAGTTAAGAACACATTCTTATTTTCAATGACGGCCTGGGAACAATGGGTTAACTGCCTGTTCAGGGGCAGAACGACAGATTTGTACCTTATCAGCTCGGGGGTTTGAACTCGCAACCTTCTGGTTACTAGTCCAACGCTCTAACCACTAGGCTACACTGCCGCCCACTCTACATTGTAGAATAAAAGTGAAGACTACAAAACTTTGAAATAACACATATGGAACCATATAGTAACCAAAATAGTGTTAAACATATCAAAATAGATTTGAGATTTTTCAAAGTAGCCACGCTTTGCCTTGATGACAGCTTTGCACACTCTTGGCATTCTCTCAATGAGCTTCACCTGGAATGCTTTTCCAACAGTCTTGAAGGAGTTCCCACATATGCTGAGCACTTGTTGGCTGCTTTTCCATCACTCTCCGGTCCAATTCATCACAAACCATCTAAATTGGGTTGAGGTCAGGTGATTGTGGAGACCAGGTCATCTGATGCAGCACTCCATCACTCTCCTTCTTGGTCAAATAGCCCTTACACAGCCTGGAGGTGTGTTGGGTCATTTTATTATTGAAAAACAAATGAGAGTACCACTAAGCGCAAACCAGATGGGATGGCGTATTGCTGCAGAATGCTTGTGGTAGCCATCATGATTAAGTGTGCCTTGAATTCTAAATAAATCACCAACAGTGTAACCAGCAAAGCACCCCCACACCATCACACCTCCTCCTCCATGCTTCATGGTGGGAACCACACATACAGAGATCATCCGTTCAACTACTTTGCGTCTCACAAAGACACAGTGGTTGGAACCAAAAATCAGAAATTTGGACTCCAGACCAAAGGACAGATTTCAACCAGTCTAATGCCCATTGCTCGTGTTTCTTGACCCAAGCTTGTCTCTTTGTATTTTTGGTGTCCTTCAGTATTGATTTCTTTACAGCAATTTGACTATGAAGGCCTGATTCACATAGTTTCCTCTGAACAGTTGATGTTGAGATGTGTCTGTTACTTGAACTCTGTGAAGCATTTATTTGATCTTCAATCTGAGGCTGGTAACTCTAATTAATGTATCCGCTGCAGCAGAGCTAACTGGGTATTACTTTTCTGTGGCGGTCTTCATGAGAGCCAGTTTCATCATAGCACTTGGTTTTTGCAACTGCACTCGAAGAAACTTTCAAGTTCTTGACATTTTCCAGATTGACTGACCTTCATATCTTAAAGTAATGATGGACTGTCATTTCTTGTTGCTTATTTGAGCTGTTCTTGCCATAATATGGACTTGGTCTTTTACCAAATAGGGCTATCTTCTGTATACCACCCCTACCTTTTTACAACACAACTGATTGTCTCAAATGCATTAAAGAAGGAACGAAATTCCACAAATGAACTTTTAACAAGGCACACCTGTTAATTGAAATGCATTCCAGGTGATTACCTCATAAAGCTGGTTGAGATAATGGCAAGAGTGTGCAAAGCTGTCATCAAGGCAAAGGGTGGCTACTTTGAAGAATCTAAATCTAAAATATACACTGCTCAAAAAAATAAAGGGAACACTTAAAAAACACAATGTAACTCCAAGTCAATCACACTTCTGTTAAATCAAACTGTCCACTTAGGAAGCAACACTGATTGACAATACATTTCACATGCTGTTGTGCAAATGGAATAGACAACAGGTGGAAATTATAGGCAATTAGCAAGACACCCCCAACAAAGATGTAATTCTGCAGGTGGTGACCACAGACCACTTCTCAGTTCCTATGCTTCCTGGCTGATGTTTTGGTCACTTTTGAATGCTGGCGGTGCTTTCACTCTTGTGGTGAGAGCATGAGACGGAGTCTACAACCCACACAAGTGGCTCAGGTAGCTCATCCAGGATGGCACATCAATGCGAGCTGTGGCAAGAAGGTTTGCTGTGTCTGTCAGCGTAGTGTTCAGAGCATGGAGGCACTACCAGGAGACAGGCCAGTAAATCAGGAAACGTGGAGGAGGCCGTAGGAGGGCAACAACCCAGCAGCAGGACCGCTACCTCCGACTTTGTGCAAGGAGGAGCAATGCCAGAGCCCTGCAAAATGACCTCCAGCAGGCCACAAATGTGCATGTGTCTGCTCAAACGGTCAGAAACAGACTCCATGAGGGTGGTATGAGGGCCCGACATCCACAGGTTGGGGTTGTGCTTACAGCCCAACACCGTGCAGGACGTTTGGCATTTGCCAGAGAACACCAAGATTGGCAAATTCGCCACTGGCGCCCTGTGCTCTTCACAGATGAAAGCAGGTTCACACTGAGCACGTGACAGACGTGACAGAGTCTGGAGACGCCGTGGAGAACGTTCTGCTGCCTGCAACATCCTCCAGCATGCTACCTTTGGCGGTAGGTCAGTCATGGTGTGGGGTGGCATTTCTTTGGGGGGCCGCACAGCCCTCCATGTGCTCGCCAGAGGTAGCCTGACTGCCATTAGGTAGACCCCTTGTGAGACCATATGCTGGTGCGGTTGGCCCTGTGTTCCTCCTAATGCAAGACAATGCTAGACCTCATGTGGCTGGAGTGTGTCAGCAGTTCCTGCAAGAGGAAGGCATTGATGCTATGGACTGGCCCGCCCGTTCCCCAGACCTGAATCCAATTGAGCACATCTGGGACGTAATTTCTCGCACCATCCACCAAAGCCACGTTGCACCACAGACTGTCCAGGATTTGGCGGATGCTTTAGTCAAGGTCTGGGAGGAGATCCCTCAGGAGACCATCCGCCACCTCATCAGGAGCATGCCCAGGCGTTGTAGGGAAGTCATACAGGCACGTGGAGGCCACACACACTACTGAGCCTAATTTTGACTTGTTTTAAGGACATTACATCAAAGTTGGATCAGCCTGTAGTGTGGTTTTCCACTTTAATTTTGAGTGTGACTCCAAATCCATACCACCATGGGTTGATCAATATAATTTCCATTGATAATTTTTGTGTGATTTTGTTGTCAGCACATTCAACTATGTAAAGAAAAAAGTATTTAATAAGAATATTTCATTCATTCAGATCTAGGATGTGTTATTTTAGTGTTCCCTTTATTTTTTTGAGCAGTGTATTTTTGATATAATACTTTTTTGGTTACTACATGATTCCGTATGTGTTATTTCATAGTTTTGATATTTACATTTACATTTAAGTCATTTAGCAGACGCTCTTATCCAGAGCGACTTACAAATTGGTGAATTCACCTTCTGACATCCAGTGGAACAGCCACTTTACAATAGTGCATCTAAATCATTTAGGGGGGGTGAGAAGGATTACTTATCCTATCCTAGGTATTCCTTGAAGAGGTGGGGTTTCAGGTGTCTCCGGAAGGTGGTGATTGTCTCCGCTGTCCTGGCATCGTGAGGGAGTTTGTTCCACCATTGGGGGGCCAGAGCAGCGAACAGTTTTGACTGGGCTGAGCGGGAACTGTACTTCCTCAGTGGTAGGGAGGCGAGCAGGCCAGAGGTGGATGAACGCAGTGCCCTTGATATATTTACTATTATTCTGCAATATAAAAAAATAGTACAAATAAAGAAAAACCCTTGAATGAGTAGGTGTGTCCAAACTTTTGACTGGTATATAAACCTTTAATACATTAGCCATAGTTAATTTGTTTTAGAAATGTCAATCTGTGAGAAACTGCAAACATGCACTACAAAAATGGTGCATCGCTACAGACCCTGGTTCGATTCCAGGCTGAATCACAACCGGCCATGATTGGGAGTTTCATAGGGTGGCGCACAATTGGCTGTCGTCCAGATTTGGCAGGTGTAGGCAGTCATTGTAAAGAACAATTTGTTCTTAACTGACTTGCCTAGTTAAATAAAGGTTACTTAAAAAATAAAAAATACATGTAATTACAAATTCGTTACAATGTAATGGGACCCAAAACTACACATCCCACATTCACCAAGTTGTTTTTGTCTGTGATGAAAAAAATGAAGCATGGGCTTGTAGTTTAATTTTATTATTTCCACCTGTCCCACTTCGATTAAAGAACAACATATCCCACAATGCACTTCGAAACGACGTGCATAAAAGTGGTCCGTCACGGGTTGCAACTTGTTCTCTCCGGGGGCTTGTGTCTAGTTAACTGTACACTAGTTGTGGTCAGTTATGTTTCTTGCAGGCACAGGAAATGGGTGCTGCGGGGCTGGCCAGAGGTCAGGATCTAGTAATGGGTCCTGCAATCCGCGAAAGTTTAGCGAGAAGATTGCACTCCTCACCCAGCGACAAGCTGAGGACACCGCAGCCTTCCAGGAGGTTATGATGGACATCACTTCCACCAGGGTGAGTCAAGAGGACAGGCCTACGAACTTCGTGTTGATAAAACAGGAGACACCATAAAGCTGTCAAAAATATTCAAACGTCAGTGATGTTGACCACCCGACAGTCAGAGCACTTTGTTTTCACTTTTCAGAGGCGCAATCAATTCCAGGCCATATCAAGCATCGCGTTTAATTTTGCACTATAGAGACTTTCACTGCAAATACGCCGGTTGACAAATCTGTTTAATCCAAAGTGTCGATATAATTTAACTTCAAAACACTCTTACTGTAATATAACCTTTAAACATAATATGTGCGTTATATTGATTTATACACCATTTATGCTTATCACACCTGTTGATTTGCCATACAGATGCACGGAGTGCAGGCTGCCCACAACCTGCAAGGCTAGAATTACAAATTGCACTCTTTGGGTAGCCTGCGTAATGTGCAGTGGTGTAAAGTACTTAAGTAGACATACTTGCAAGTACTACATAAGTCGTTTTTTGGGGTATCTGTACTTTACAGTATTATTTATATTTTTTACAACTTTTACTTCACTACATTACTAAAGAAAATTATGTACTTTTTACTCCATACATTTCCCTGTCACCCAAAAGTAGTTGTTACATTTTGAATGCTTAGCAGGACAGAAATGGTCTAATTCCCACACTTAAAAAGAGAACATCCTGGTCATCCCTGCTGCCTCTGATCTGACGGACTCACTAAATACATGCTTCATGTGTAAATGATGTGTAGGTATAGGAGAGTGCCCTTGGCTATCTGTAAACAAACAAAAAATGCAAAAACACGATGAGGTATGGTTTGCTTAATATAAGGAATTAGAAATTATTTCTACTTGTACTTTTACTTTTGATACTTAAGTATATTTAAAACCAAATACTTTTAGATTTTTACTCAAGTAGTATTTTACTGGGAGAATTTCACATTTTCTATGAAGGTATCTTTACTTTTACTCAAGTATGACAATTGGGTAGTTTTTCCACCACTGTTAATGTGAATATGTTAACACTTATGGGATATGCCCCCACGTTGCTATTTATGGGGGTGTCTATTAGGCTAGGGGTTGCCCTGATTTGTTATTGTGCCCATAGGAAATATAAATACTATTCTATTTTTATGTGAGTGTCGTGTCCCACTACACAGTTGGAGTACTACAACCTCACAGTGCAGTGAGTGTATTAAGTAGTGACAAATATGATACTTTATCGTTTTGGAATCTAATTGCCTTCTGTGTATTTGACTGTATTAGGCCTAAGTAAGTTATGGTATTAAGACTTAACAGGATGTGCTCTTTGGCCTACAGCTCGATGGTGTTCTCAACACCAATATGCTGGTTAACGTTGCTATTATGCACATAGCAACATGGTTGAGGAAAACAGCGCACTGATGTTTCAGAATTTCAGACAGTGACCACTATGCAACGTGGGAGAAAGTGCATTTGTTCTAAACTAATATTTATATTAGTGTTACACCATTGTTCTTGTATAACCATATAGAATTACAGTAGCATGTCTTATTGATGGACTGTGCCATCCCCATGGCCTCCACAATGGATTAGTCCACTCAGACAGGCGCAAATCAAACAGGTGTCTTGTACACCATGCAATTATAATAATTCTTGTTGTTGTTACTCCTCGACTAAAGAAGTCTCAATCAACCAACAGCCTATCGACCAAGCAATCGACCAGTCGACTTAATGGGGTCAACCCTACAGGGGTGTAATAAATATGTTTGAAACATGAGAGACACAGTATGTGTAAAGTGCACAAGTTCGAGTTTCCCTATTCTGCATTATAGAGCACACCGTCCTTATAGCTCGGCTACATTGCATCTCAATCTTCAATGTTGTGAACACAATGCAGTATCCTATTGATTAAGTCTCTGGTGTCACGTGAAATGAGGTGCAGCCCCATGCTCTGGCTTGAAACTGAGGAGCCAAGACCTCATGGCACTATGGTAGCTCTTTGACCTCTTACATAGACCACACTTTTCATATCATTAATACCCGAATTCAAAGGCTCTCAAGTCATGTTACCGAACCACCATGCAACACTTTCCTTAAAATACAGTGGCTGTAGGAGATGGTACCCAGCGATACTCATGGTTTATTGCACATGGGCTTTTAAAGTACGCAAGGGTCTTTCTCCTGCAGTATCTGATTCCCATGTTCATGCCAAGGGTTGGCAGTCAGAGGGTATTCTTTCCGAGATCGAGCCAACAGTCGCCTTGACTCACTCTTATAGTGTCACTATATACGGAATATACTTTGTCTGAGTTTTACATTCACCAGTAATTCCATTATACAAGTGAGACTATTATAGAACTGACTGTAAATGCATTTTTTTCTGATAATCAACTAAATTAGAGTAGTTGTCGTCTTTATTCACTCCTTCTTTATCCCCCCACTCTTTCCGGGCCTCAGATTCAGGTCCAGAGAGCGCGGCAGGCCAGAAGCCTGGGCACTTATTATGGAGGCTCCCTTCCCAATGTCAACCAGATTGGGAGAAGCATTTCAGATGTACAGGTTAGATTTATTACTTACATTTGACTTATAACTACTACATTACCTACTACTTAAAACTATATTTATAAGCCTAATTACATACAAGCTATAGCAATGGTTATATGATGCAGGCTACTGAAAGTCAAATGAACTGTTGATCTGTCTGACTCTGTTAGGGTCAGCTCCCCTGTAGTCCAGACAATGGCTGCCCCTCAAGACTTCACCCAATGGCAGAGTGGGCACAAGGAGAGGGGCGGCTTAGTTTTCCGGTCAGGCCAAACAGGAAACATGTATCCTTTATGGTCAGTCAAAGGGCAGCCAGTGGTGGGTCCCTTAAAGTGAAGTGAGGTCACTGCTAGTGTAACGTCTGTATTGCTTCGTGGCTCCCATGCCTTAAAGTTAATACATGGGGGGGCTAAAGCAGAAACAGATGCTTTTAGGGAAAGGGTTTCTAATGGTAAATGCTAAAGTTAGCCATTTGCAACTGTAGTATAGTAAGCACACAAGAATGACGGTTTTCCTCCATGCTCCCCAGATATCTGACGTGCATGGAGGATGACCATAACAGTGGATGTAAAGCAATAGTTCACCACAATATTGCAATAATGTGTTGAACTATTGCTTTACATCTACAGTAACCTACTTCCTATTGTCTGTATGGCAAGATGACCAAACAACTATTGTTGGTAAAAGCGTGCAGGGCCAAATGCCACACTACTGTCTAAGGTCAAAGGCCCAGTGCAGTCAAAAAAGTGATTTCCCCGTATACTGCATTCGGTAAGTATTCAGAACCCTTCACTTTTTCCACATTTTGTTACGTTATTAACACTCATATTTGCCCCACCTTCAATTTAAGCCTACTAGAGACCATGTGCCCCCAGGCCTGGAGGGAAGATAAAGCAATTCCACTACCCAAGAATAGAATAGTAAAGCCCCCTTTACTGACTCAAATAGCCGACCAATCAGCCTGTTACCAACCCTTAGTACACTTCTGGAAAAAATGGTGTTTGATCAGATACAATGCTATTTTACAGTAAACAAATTGACAACAGAATTTCAGCATGCTTATAGGGAAGGACACTCAACAAGCACATCACTTACACTGACTGATGATTGGCTGAGAATTGATACAATTATTCAATACAGCTTTTGACATTATTGATCATAGTCTGCTGCTGGAAAAATGTATGTGTTATGGCTTTACACCCCCTGCTATAATGTGGATAAAGAGTTACTTGTCTAACAGAACATAGAGGGTGTTCTTTAATGGAAGCCTATCAAATATAATCCAGTTAGAATCAGGAATTCCCCAGGGTAACTGTTTAGGCCCCTTGCTTTTTTCAATTGTACTAACGACATGCCACTGACTTTGAGTAAAGCCAGAGTTTCTATGTATGCAGATGACTCAACACTACACACACCAGCTACTACAGCGACTGAAATGACTGCAACACTCAACATAGAGCTGCAGTTAGTTTCAGAGTGGGTGGCAAGGAATAAGTTAGCCCTGAATATTTTTAAAACTAAAAGCATTGTATTTGGAACAAAACTCTCTAAACCCTAAACCTTAACTAATCCTTGTAATAAATAATAACTTGCTCAATTTCTTTGACTAATATGCTTGGAGTAACATTAGATTGTAAACTGTCATGGTCAAAACATATTGATGCAGTAGTAGCTAAGATGGTGAGAAGTCTGTCTATAATAAAGTGATGCTCTGCCTTCTTAACAACACTATCAGCAAGGCAGGTCCTACAGGCCCTAGTTTTGTCGCACCTGGACTACTGTTCAGTCGTGTGATCAGGTGCCACAAAGAAGGATTTTGGAAAATTGCAATTGGCTCAGAACAGGGCAGCACGGCTGGCCCTTGGATGGACACAGAGAGCAAATATTAATAATATGCATGTCAATCTCTCCTGGCTGAAAGTGGAGGAGAGATTGACTTCATCACCACTTTTATTTATGAGAGGTGCATGTTGAATGCACCGAGCTGTCTGTCTAAACTACTGGTACACAGCTCGGACACCCATGCATACCCCACATGCCACAAGAGGTCTCTTCACAGTCCTCATAGTCCAGAACAGACTATGGGAGGCACACAGTACTACATAGAGACATGACAACATGGAACTCTATTCCACATCAAGTAACTGACGCAAGCAGTAAAATTAGATTTAAAAAAAAAAAACTTATGCAACAGCAGGGACTGTGAAGCAACACAAACATTGGCGCACACACACACACAAGATAACATATACATGGTTGTAGTACTGTAGATATGTGGTAGTGGTGGAGTAGGGGCCTGAAGGATCACAGTGTGTTGTGAAATCTGTGAATGTGTTGTAATTTTTTAAAATTGTATAAACTGCCTTAAATTTGCTGGATCCCAGGAAGAGTAGCTGTTGCTTTGGCAGCAGCTAATGGGGATCCATAATGAATACAAATACAGCCTTATTCTAAAATGTATTAAATATTTTATTTTTAATAAACACAGTTGACAGTGAGAGTACGTTACTTTTTTTGCTGAGTTTATATATATACACGTCCTCTCACTGTCAATTGCATTTATTTTCAGCTAATTTAACATGTGTAAATATTTGTATGAACATAACAAGATTTAACAACTGAGACATAAACTGAACAAGTTCCACAGACGTGACTAACAGAAATTGAATAATGCGTCCCTGAACAAAGTGGGTGTCAAAATCAAAAGTAACGGTCAGTATCTGGTGTGGCCAGCAGCTGCATTAAGTACTGCAGTGCATCTCCTCCTCATGGACTGCACCAGATTTGCCAGTTCTCGCTGTGAGATGTTACCCCACTCTTCCACCAAGGCACCTGCAAGTTCCCGGACATCTCTGGGGGGAATGGACCTAGCCCACACCCTCCGATCCAACAGGTCCCAGATGTGCTCAATGGGATTGAGTTCCGGGCTCTTCGCTGGCCATGGCAGAACACTGTCATTCCTGTCTTGCAAGAAATCACACACAGAACGAGCAGTATGGCTGGTGGCATTGTCATGCTGGAGGGTCATGTCAGGATGAGCCAGCAGGAAGGGTACCACATGAGGAAGATGTCTTCCCTGTAACGTACAGCGTTGAGATTGCCTGCAATGACGACAAGCTCAGTCCGATGATGCTGTGACACACTGCCCCAGACCATGACGGACCCTCCACCTCGATCCCGCTCCAGAGTACAGACCTCGGTGTAATGCTCATTCCTTCGACGATAAACACGAATCCAACAATCACCCCTTGGTGAGACAAAACCACGACTCGTCAGTGAAGAGCACTTCTTGCCAGTCCTGTCTGGTCCAGCGACGGTGGGTTTGTGCCCATAGACGGCATTGTTGCCGGTGATGTCTGTTGAGGACCTGCCTTACAACAGGCCTACAAGCCCTTAATTAACCAATAAGAAAGAGTGTTCCAAACCTCTCTGCCACTCAAACCATTCCTAGACAGTCCTATTAGAATTCTTGCTTGAGAAATGTCTGTTTGCCAATAAGCTATTTTTGTTACTTTGACCATTTTGTTTTCAATTAATCTTAGTAAGGTATGTTACCCAGAAATGATTTGATATTGAGGTAAAAATGGCTGCATTGGACATTTTTTTTTTTTTTTAATATTCACTTTTTTAAATGAAACCTTTATTTAACTAGGCAAGTCAGTTAAGAACAAATTCTTATTTACAATGACTGCTTACCCCTGCGACGCTGGGCCAATTGTGCGCCGCCCTATGGGACTTCCAATCACGGCCGGACGTGATTCAGCCTGGATTTGACCCAGGGACTGTAGTGATGCAGTGCCTTAGACCGCTGCGCCACTCGGGAGCTCTTTAACTGTTGATCCACTTAAGTAGCAGATAGAGGGGATTAATCATGTACACACTGTAGAAGAAATGCCCCGTCAACTTTGTGTACCATTGTTTGCCAACAGTCGGCCTATGCCTAGGTTTTCCAAGGGCACTCTGTATAGCCTTAACACTCCCTCACAGATTGACAACTCTCCCTACCGCTCAGTTCACCCGACTCCACAACCTGAACCCAGTTTGAGAAGGTAAGGGTCAGCGCAATCCAAAATGATACATTTTGTAAACTTAATAATAACCATCCTAATACATATCTTGACTGATTCTGTCACCCAAAAAGGAACTGGTCTATCAGCTCTCCAGTGGACAAAAGCCACTTGATGCACCCTCCCTTAACAGCACTTAATAGGTGAGCAATGTACCCATCGTGTTTCTCTACTGTTCTTCTACACTCTTGCTTTCCCCTCTGAAAGGTGTGCTCTCATCCCCAGAACTAACTCAGACTCGGCCCTGCACACCAGTGTGAGGAACACCCACGCAGGGGACCAGCAGCCTTTAATCTCACAGAACAGGCACAATGGTAAGTCCACAATGCCAGTTGTATTGATTTAGTCATTGTATTGTGTTCAGTGTTTCAGTATTATTCCTTAGGTAATTCTTGCAAATGCCTCTTGAAAGTGAGTTTTCTTTCCTATATCATGTATTAATCTATTAGATTTTTGCACCTGATGGTTTCCTCTCTAACACCTCAGGTTTTCCATATCCAGTGCCTCCAATTGAGGAGAATGTCCTTGAAGAGGAAAAACCATTAAGGAATACCAAAAAGGTATTATTTCTTGCCAATGTAACCATCCACAATGCTTCATATTTCCTATACGAATGGGTTCAGTATTGCACAATGTGCTCTAGCGGATGGATTACTATTTTTCTCATTGATGTATCCTTGCTAATTGTTTGTCTCATCTTAGCTTCCTGCACTTCCCACTGGAGTCAAATCGCATAAAGTTCCTGGTATAAAGTATGTTCTGCTTCTCCAAATGAATATTGTCTAAAAGAAAGGCAAACCCTGTGCCCTGAACCACCTTCCTTTCTCCTATCCTTCTTTCTTGCAGTTTCTCCAGCCTCCTGTCCTCACCAGATCAGCAGTTCAGGGCTCTTAATGTCCCTTCCGCTCTCAATGCAAGTGGCTCCTTGCCCGATCTCTCCAGCCTGCACCTCCCCTCCCCACAGCCAGTAGGTGGGGACTCACACAAACCCACTACCTGTAGCACTGGCCACCTACCTGGAACTCCCGCTCACCTTGAAGCCAGAGATGATGAATTTCCCATGCCAGGTGTGTTTGTCTGTGTGCTAAGTTCTTAGTGTATGTTGGTTTAGGTAGGTTCATATGGTGATGGTGTCCATTTCTTTCCTTGTGTTCTCAGGTTTGTCGTTGTCTCTCCAAGGCTCGTACAGTAACCCATTGCTCCAGTCCTCCCACAGCAACCCCAATATTCAAGCCTCTCTGCGCAGCCACTCCCTTTCCAGCTCTCTAAACTCCACCTCCTTGAACTTGTCACTCAGCAACTCTTCTCTGCAGTCATCCCCTAGCAACCAATCCCTCCAGTCCTTCCTCAGCAGCTCTTCCCTAAGCGGCCTATCCCTGCAATCCGCAACTAGCCACTGTAGCTACAGCAGTGGGATTGGCGGATCTCGCTCTTGCTCCTCCTCTTCCCTATCCTGCTCCCCACGTCCAATTAGCCAGACGCGGGTGCCTTCGTTAAGAAGGCGGACTCCCCTCAGCCCACTGGTCGTTCCCACTGGTGGAGAGTCTCGCTGGCTCCAATCTAAACAGTTTTCACCTGTTGGGTCTCCAAAGTTATCTTCTATAACTCAGGTATATCAAACAAACTGGAATTGAAGTGATGTTGTTTTTGTTAATAAGATGGTTTCATAGAACTCCATATTAAGACATTGTTTGATGTATTGCTCTTATTTCAATTCCAAGGGAGTTCTCCTGAACACCAACCAATTACCACAGGAGTCAAGGCCACCAGGGTATCCTCACTGCCAACCTCAACACGAAGGTACTCCAGCAGCTCAGCAGCATTCTCTGACAGAGGGGCAGCAGCAACCCAGCCAGGAACCGAAAAAAACACCACCACACCAAGAGAAATCCAGGCATCAACAACAAGACCAACAACACTCACAGCTACAGCTCCCACAGACACACAACCTCCAACAACTGCAATATCACCATCGACAACAGTACCAGCACCCAAATCAACTATATCAATGCCAAATCCAGCATGTCCAGACAGAAAGTCAGGACCTGGACACAAAACAGCAATATCAAAGAGGGTCAAACCATTGTGAGAACCCACAGCAACAACACCTACATCAATCACAAGAGGAACAGCATCAAAGACAACAACAGAAACAAGTGTACCAAAACCTTCCACAGCACCAGCTAGAGAAGCAAAGGCAACAATACCAGCAACACCCACACCAGCAGTACTCACATCAGCAACATGATCAACAACAAGCGTACCAAAGACAACCTCAGCAAAACCGAGCACGTCGACAAGATGAGCTGCTACTGCAGCAACATCAGCTCCAGCAGGTTCAACTCTACCAACAGCAGCAGCAGACAAATGGCTACCAGCAACAGCAGCATGAGCAACAGTGGAATCTCCAGTGTGCATACCCACCAGCTCAGAGCCTTGACTTGAATGGGCAGAACATGTCAAACCCACAAAAAGTACCAATGATGACTCGTAAGCATCAGACCCAAGCCCAGGGAAGGAGCTGGGCACATCAGAAGGTGCAAAGTCAGAAGGACCAGATTGAGTCGACCAAAATCTTCTCACAGATTAACTCCTTAATGGACAACAATCCAGGCCTCTACAATGTGAGAATATCCCCATCTGTTGCATATTGTGTATGTCTATTTTCACTAGTTTGAGTTTAGTTTGGATAGCCTAAACTGTACACACTGACACTATGTTTTGGATCAATAAGAGGCCATTTTATGTTTGGTCTGTCAGAAAGATGTGGTAATGTAGGGCTGCACGATATGGACAAAATAAAAATCGAATAACGATTAAAAAATAAATCAAATACTGCGATTTGACATGCGATATAGATCAACACTTGGGTGAACTGGATTATTTTCCTGCTGTAGCAAACGGTCTCAAATGAAGATCCTACATCTGTATAAGGAATCTAAGAGAGAAGAGGAACTGTGCTGCTTGAGTGACGGGGTGGTTTTCTTGTGTGTGGGAAGCAGCCGTAAGAGGAGAATGAAAAACCGAGTAAACTATTAAAAGGACATTACATGCGACTGAGATGCGTTTCAAAATATTGTAATGCGATATGGATGTTGCACATGTGCATATTTCGATGGGAATTCGATAAATTGTGCAGCTCTATTAATGGTACTTACTTCTTTTCTGCTCTCTCAGGACACTTTCATACTGAACCATTTACAGCAGGAGTCCTACATGGGTCTACATCTCACACCACGCCAGACTCAGGCACTCTCCCAGCAGGTAGTCTAAGACCTAAAACTGTAAATAATCTAACAGTATTGAAAAGGACAACTCCATTTGACATGTTGATTCACTCACTGTGCATAGTTTCAAATCTAATTCTCTAATCTTGTCTGGTTGTCCACACCTCTGCCCAGCTGGGACAGCTCAGTAAGGAGCCTCTCTGGGGAGATCCTGGGCCTCAGGCTGTGGAGGGGAAAGATGGAGGGGTTTACTGTGGGAACCAGGGTCCTCAGATGTCCCTCCACTGCCAGAACCAAACCAGTGCAGACTTTATGACAGGTAGGGCCCACTCTCTCCACCCTCTTGCACTTTTTTAATTGCTTGCATTTGGGTGCTGGTACTGTGAACGGGAGCGTTGACTTTAAGTCACAATGCCTATAACCCGCAATCGGATTGAATCCCAGCCTCACTCTTTCGCTCTTATCCACTTTGTCTTTGTTTCCCACTTAACAGACAAAGGAGCCTATGAGGATTTATCTGGTGTTCTGCCCATGCTGGGATTTGATGCAGACAACTTCACCCTGCATAACCCCCTTCAGATCGATCCGCTAGACCTGGAGGAGCTTAACATACTAGCAGATGGAGACATGGTCGAGGACCCTGTGAAAGGACACTGCTCTAACCTACTTAGGTGACCGGGGTAGTTGAATGTATCCAGGAACACTACTTTCAACTAAGATGGCTGTCTTGGTATGGTCTGATGGCAGCAATGTCAGTTGTAGTTTCTGTCCCGGGATCTTTCACTGCTGGACATAATTTGATTGGACATTAATGTTATCTTACAGCATCCTCATGTGATTGGCCAGGTCATGGGATTTAACAAGCATGTAACTATACATCGACTGCCTCACACGAGACTCGTTAGCTGACTGCACTTTTTCTTAGTTGTCATTTAATGCTTGCCTGCAATGGAAAAATGCACCACAAGAGCTGGCATCCCCTGCACCTTAGTTTAAATGTAGTTGAATAATGAGATTAGATATGTAAAAAATATATATTTCTATTGATATGGATTTTTGTAATACAATGATGTACATTCTAATATGAATGGTGTCTTTTCACCCTCTAGTAGTGATGAAAAGTTTTTAAAAAACACATCTTAAACTTTGTGTATTTAATGTGGCCAAGAAAACAGTTATTTACATGTCCTTTTTTAAACATCTTATGACATTGTGTACCATTGTTTTAAAAGAAAAATAAATGAGCACGAAATAACTTGCCAGTATATTTCTTTAAGAAAAAGACAATTATGGACAGACCATTACATTACTATTGAAAGGGAGCATTTCCTCAAAATACAAATGAATGTGACCTGTGTATTAGATGCTTGCATAATAATATTTCAGGTACTGGTGTTTTTGCATTAAATTTAGCATGTAGTCCTAAAATTAAGGTAACACATTGTTGCCTAATAGACAAATACAGGTAAATAAATAAGGCCATTTATTCTCTTGTACTGTGATTACAACCTGAATATGACTGAAGCTTGTTTTAAATTAATTCCAAAGGAGAACTATAAATCAACACGGCCTTAAAAGTAGCAACATTATCAAATATTTTGTAATCCCATACCGATTTCTAACTTCATTGACATTAAATCAAACATCTCATTTCAGTTCACTTTGGGTGTAGCACATGGACCCTAACTAGGCTTCCCCTTACCCCAACCAATAACTAACATCCAAGGGGTTGGGAAAGAAAGCAACAAATCTTGTTCCTTTAAGCTTCTTCTCTTGAGATTTATTTTCCTTTCACTGCTCCAGGTATGAGTCTCCTTCAGGTGCAGATCTTGGATTATTTTAGTTTTGAACAATTCCTAAACCATTACAGTACAAACTGACCTCAGATCAGTGTTACGAAGAGAAAAAAAGCCCCTACTCCTTTGTAGCTCTTCTTCTGTCATCAGATATATGCTTGAGTGCATTATTAGTTAGGACCCATGTCAGGATATCTAGATAGGCAGTGCCAAACATGGACCACTTCAGTGTAACATGTCATCATGTACTAATGTTTGTTGAGCAACAATAAGATAATATACTGTTTTACACAGAACTGGAGGGACAGTGTACACCGTTTGAGTTTTACAATGAAAAAACATCCTTAACTACAGTAACTAGCCTTTTCACAATTTTCTGGATAAATATGTTCTCACATGGAATGTTAGGTTTGAGATGGGAGCCTTTGGCATTTCCAAGCACAACTAAATCAACTCATTCATGGGCTTTCTCTTCCACAAGATGATTCAGCCCATTCCTAAATTATGCAAGTGGTTAAAAATGTGTTTCTGTCAAAGCCTTATTGGCCCGTTGTGCCAACAATGGGTGGCCATATTAGACAGTCATGTACCTCATATTTATTTTTTTTATAAACGAGTGACACCTGCCCGACACCAGGGCCCAGTTTTTCAAAAGTTGTCTTTGTTTTTTGCCTATCAGATAGGATTAAATGCATAGAAATATAAGTAATAGAACAGTTGTCCCCATTCAAGTAAATGATTCATCCATTCTATTTCTATGCATTTAATCCTATCCGATAGGCTAAATCCAGATAACTTTTGGGAAAAAAATGGGCCCAGAGGTGTCTGCTCATTGGCAAGAAACTGGTTACAGCAGGACTTAAAAGTACACATATCCTGGCTTGGCCTCAGTTGATTGGCTCATAGACCAGTGGTTGGGGCTTGTTCTTGCGGACACACACACATACCCCGCCAAGCAGGATGATCAACATGGGAGTGCCCAGCCCCACCGCCATGATGACCAGAACCAGGGGAGAGAACGAGTCCACAGGAGGAGAGCCCAGCCCCACCAACACAGTCCTGAAGTACAAAAAGCAAGAGGAGGAAGAATATTATCAGTGCTGACAATTTCATTATCATTTCAGGTAGTTGGTGATGGTGTGAGATATCAACCTCAGCTGCTTGATAGTTGGTTAATGGAGGGGCTATAAACTGCAATTTAGTATATAATTAAGTTAAAGTTGCTAAAATGCAACCTATTATAGCTAGGATGAACCAACAGGATGTAAACTGCTACCTACCAGCTGAGGTAGTTGGTGGTGTTGTAGAATGGGTCTCCAGTGATACTGAAGGTCATGTTGAGCCCGGTGGTCTGGCGCTCCCCTCCAAAATACGCCCGCACTAGGCCGGAGGGAGGAAGCTGGGCTACGGGGACAGGGGTTGAGTGGCGGCAGGGAGTGGCGTCCTCAAAGACAGGCGATGGCCTGCGGTAGGCCACGGGCTTCCATTGGGCGTAGCCAAGAACAGGAGAGGTGGAGTTGACTGGAGAGGACACCCACTGAGATACCTAAAAGAGAGGAAAGACGAGGACGCTGTAGCATCTGAAAGCTTCAGTGACAGTCTACAGAGAGACGAAGGTAAAGAACAGTAAATCAACCATAAATTATCAACCACAAAAAATGTGTTGAAATATAAACATCTAAATACTCTTATTCAGTAACATTTACTCCAGTATAACCACAGATGGAACAATGAAACAGATAGTTCACCGGATGTATAAATATGAAGCATCCGCTTGATGTTTCCACTCACTACCAAATATGGCAGTGAGAGGATGCCCAGTGGACGGCAGGGGGAGAGGATGGATTTTTCTGTTCCCAAAACTATAATCTGTTATGAACAGAATGGACTAAGTTTTGTAGACTTTACCCTTTGCTAAAGTCTTTAAAAATCACCTTGTTTAGAAGGAGTACAAAGGTAAATTGAGTTATTGCACATGCACACTTCACAGAGTAGGCGTTCCCTACCGGAAATATGCAGATGTATACTTGAACGGGCCAATACGATCTCGCTAGCTCGTGCTTGGCTCTGCCCATCTCATTGCTTGTTTTATCCACATTTGTTCCCAGTTGGAAACGACAGGCTGTGGTCTATCTTAGTTAAGTTATACAAATCTTTGGTACAACTACATGTCTATAACACACAGAGACATCACCTTGAATATGGAGGGTGTGTATTCATCATCTATTGATTGGAGCACGTCCACTCTGCTCATGGCCTGGGTGCCGCCCACAACCTGTAGCTCTAGAGAGAAGCGGGAGCGATTGGACCTCGGGACCACACCATCCAGCACCACCCTCAGCTGGGAGGAGTTTGCGTTGTGGAGGAGGCTGGGCCAGCCTTGGTCCCGCCCCTCAACATCAAAAGCTGAGAACTAGGATAGGAAGATAGTAGTTGAATACAGGCTGGCTAACATGTAATAAAATAAATCATACCGCACTGATCATTAATACTCACTTCAGTAACCAAGTTTAAGTGATAAAATCAATCTTTGCCGGACATTTTCAGACCTTTAAAGTGGTCTAATGTAGAGATGAGTCCATGTCCCACTTTATCTGTTGAGTGGATCCAGGCATAGGTCTGAATCTAGTGAAGATAGGCAATGTCTAATTTCATCACACAGGCTTTAGATGATGCAGTTCCACCTACCTTCAGACAGAGCGAACCGTTGCTGAAGCGCTCGCTGGCGCCTCTTCCACAGAGCAGGGCGGTGTGGGCCATGGGGTCAAGTGTCTTGTTCAGGTCATCCCAGGTGAAGTTCTGCAGCTCGTAGGGCTGGAAGAAGCTGGAGGGGGGTAGGTGCTCGGGGACGGCTGTGTCATTGACATCATCGTACTCCCACAGCTAACGAGAGACAAATGATGAGTTAGTTTAGTGAGTGAGTTACCTATGGCTTTGCCCAGTCTGAAATCAACCCCTTGTTAATAGCCAGGTGTTTGTTAGAGCTATTACCATATTGATAACCATCCAAACATTTAAGATCTACAAGAAATGTCTAGAGCATGAATTTTGGACCTGGAATATTCAATAACCTGGATTATGGATCAAAACCTAGCATCTCGCTCATCTTTATGGCTTAAGCATTTGGATGTGATACCTGTATCAGCCACTTAGAATATCACCTCAACAGACACTTATGAACAGGATGACAATCAATTTATGACTCACCCTGGTAAAGACGAGTGCGTTGCTGTACAGAACACTGCTCTCCGGAGTCAATTTCAGGCTGCCTGTGGTATTTTGTGCCAAGAAGGCAGGCCAGTCTACCTTCACCTTGGATGAAGTGGAGTTTGTGTGCACCAGAAGTAATGCTGGCGCCCCCTGGCTGCAGAGGAGGTAGTGCAGTGTGTTGTTCTTGCCCAGCGCCCGCACATGGAGCAAGCCAACACCAGGGGGTAGTGGTGTCAGCGAGGAGTTTAGACCAGGGTTCAGCTCCAGGGATAACTGGGAAGAGGTAAGTCACACAGAGACGGTAAATTTTATAATTTTCCCATAGTGACAGACAGATTCTAACAAGCAAACTGAAATTGTAAGCAGAGGTGATTCATACATCATTAACAGATTTGCACAGCATCCTCCTCAGGCCAACAACCCTCAAAAATATTGTCTGGTGACTGGTCCTACTGAGTACTGACCTATGCAAGGAAGTCTGAGACAGTTCATAATCAACACTTAATCCATACATTTGTTGAATCAATAATATTTTATTCATATTTGATATGGAGGGATTGCCAGCACAGAGTAGGGTTTAGATATGTTTCAGCATTATTTGACCTAGCTATCTCAGCATCTTCAGTAGAGAGCTCTTGGGTACCGCTATGGCTCTTTAAATCAAATGTTATTCGTCACATGCGCCAAATACAAAGGTGTAAACCTTACCATGAAATGCTTACTTATAAGCCCTTAACCAAAAATGCTGTTTTTATTTACTAAATAAAATAAAGTTTAAAAAAAGAATAACAATAAAATAATGAAACGAGGTTATAAAACAGGGGGTATAGGTTAGTCGAGGTAATATGTACTGTACATGTATGTAGGGGTAAAGTGACGAATAATAAACAGCGAGAAGCAACATGGTAAAAAATAAATAAAAATAGTCCATTTGATGAGCGTTCAGCAGATTTATGGCTTTGGGTAGAAGCTGTTAAGAAGCCATTTGGACCTAGACTGCCATAACAGATTGTTTTAATTACCCACCGCTATCAATCACAACAACAAAACACCCACATACTTAGACTTTTCTATTTCCCTGGTTTAAAAATCACACCCACAAGGGATTGCGTAATCTGTCGCTACATTATGTGTAATCTGTCGCTACATTATGCATGGAGGGCTGGGGTGAAACAATGGATAAATTATGATAGCTAGTTTAATTGATTTTTGATCATCATTCCAATATGGCTCGCGCTACAAAATACAAACACAACGTGTATATCCAAAATGCTCGAAATCACCAACTAGCTAAAATATGTTAACGTACTATCTAGCAGTATATCGGGTCAAATACAGAAAACTGGATCCAAACAGAAGTTAGTTAGCTACAGCTGACGCTATCCCTGAGAAGGTAGTTAGCTACCTTTATAGAACTTTATTACTGTACAACATAAATATAAACAATTTAATATCAAACTCACATTCCGTCGGTAGTTCTCACCATTGCCGATAAAACTAGAAGAACATCGAAGCGTTAAAAGCACAAATAAGACATAAAAGTGGATTGTGTACATAATATCCGCCGCCATCTTTCTTTTTCAGGGGAGGAATCACGTGCCTAGTTCCTTATTTGATCAGCTGATCGGTCTTCAGCTGACTCGCCAGTATCGATTTCAGGATGCACCTTAGCAATTCATGAAACAACATATTTCATCATAGGCTACATCATTAACACAAATTGTGAGAGAATCTGAGATGAGAGAATCAAATCACATCTACACACATCATGGGCTTCATCAAAGTGAATAAAACAAATATAGGAATATGGTCATCTGTTTCCAATTTTATTGAGGTTGATACAATCACAGGCAACAGCACCAGGCAAAGGGGTAATGGAGGAAAAAAGTTATGGTGGAGTAACAGGATTCAGAACCATAGTCACCAGTCCAATTTAATAACCCCAACAATTATTTTGGAGAGAGAAAGCATTCTCATTCATTGAAATGCAGTAATGTGTTACGATCCAATCCATATAATACACAATTTCAACATTTAAAAAGGATCTTCAGAAGTGGACATTGCAGGCTCTAAATCATTTACAATCTCTATTTTGTTTAGTAGTTTATTCAAATAACTTATAGGTCACTTGATTTGGTCACCATCCATTGGCAACTGTTCTTCAACTAAAGTCACACAAAGGAGTTTTACCATACAGAGAAATACCTACAGTGACTAGCTGAGGTAAACCTTGGTCCCAGGAGAACATATTCAGTCATCTTACTTACTGCTATAAATACTGCGCAAACACACACACCGTACACACACTGACCAAAGCCAACTGGGGTGCCTTGATACCCAATCTAGTGCATTCATATGTAATGCATGCAACAACACTATCCCAGCCTGCTTAGTGTCCATACCAAATGTTATATCTGAGTTAGTGGTTTATAGAACAGTGTTATCACAGCTCAGATTGCCTATTCCTCCATTACCCTCTTCCTGATCCTTGTCTTCTTCTCCTCTACTCAGCACCCAGTCCTCCTCCTGTCTGCTCGTCTCCCTTCTTCTTGTGTCCGGAGACAATGTCGTCGATCCGCAGCAACAAGATGGCCGTCTGGAGAAATAGTTCAATGGAGGAATGCTGCACATCCAAACATGTACTTAATGAACACTTATGTAGTGTTTCTTAACATTGTATTAAGCAGGCGGTCGCAAGTCTCACCTCTACTGCGGTCTTGTACGTCTGAGCCTTGACTGCCAGCGGTTCCCAGATGCCCAGGACGGTCATGTCAGCCAGGGTGCCAGTCTCTCCGTTCACCCCCCACGATACACTGTCCTCCTGGGTGTGCTTGGCCTGTAGGCAGTATGGAACTCAGTGAAAAGGCCACTAAAATGTACAGTAAGTCCTCCATCTCCCTTTTACCAACGCTCTCTCCTTCTTGAGCGTTCTCTCACACAACACACACCCACTCTCCCATCGGGTCTTACTCCAAGATGGTATGAGGTTCTACCTTTGACTCTCTCTCCGTCGCTCTCTTACCCTGAGGGCGGTGAGCACACGGATGGTGGAGGCGCCACAGTTCTGGATGAGGGTGCGGGGGATGACTTCCAGGGCCTGGGCAAGGGCGCGATATGGCCATTGCTCCACGCCGGTGATGGCCTTGGATCGCTCCATCAGCCGCTGAGACACTGCCATCTCGGTGGCGCCGCCGCCAGGCAGCAGGCTGGGCTCCAGCAGAACGTTGCGGGTCACCTGCATGGCATCCTGCAGATTACGCTCCACCTCCTGGGAGAGCAGGGAAAATGGTGTAGAGAGAGATTTCAGAACAAAAGTAAATCCTCAGTCAGTCATCTTTACTCTGATAACATACAATAAAAAAAT
This sequence comes from Oncorhynchus masou masou, assembly GCF_036934945.1. Classification (NCBI taxonomy): domain Eukaryota; kingdom Metazoa; phylum Chordata; class Actinopteri; order Salmoniformes; family Salmonidae; genus Oncorhynchus; species Oncorhynchus masou. The sequence continues at coordinate 34,603,766 of NC_088223.1, read as the reverse complement.
ACATGTTCTAGGAGGGGAGTAGAGACTCATCTCATGAACATTATTTTTCCCCATTATCCATCTCTTTTAGTGATTGTTGTACAATAAAAAGCGCATATTATTTGAAATGTTTTATTTTCTCAGTTTCTCACTGCAAGGATTTCCTTGCTGGCTCCTCTCAGCAGGATGGTGCAGGCTTTGGGGTCTTTGCACTCTGTGACGAAAGTGAAGTACTCGTCTCCAATCTTCTTGATCTCAAACAGGCCCGCCCCCAGGCCCACGTCCTCCTCGCGCAGCTCATCCGTACGGCTGGCAATACGTGCGCCACACGCTCTGAGGGGTGACAGGGAAAGAAGATTGTTGGTTTAGTCAGAGAAGTGGTTGTAAAGAGCATACACCCTAATACGCAATTAAAGTGACCGGCCATTTGCTAGCTATGTAATGTACATAGTAACAAAACGCAGTGAAGACAAGCAAAACAGAACAGAGATAAGCGTCTCCAATAACGATGAAGAGTCAAATAATTGTTTTGCTTTCATAGTGTATTGGACTTACCTGGCGATCCTGTTGTTGTCTGTCTTTCTGACACGGCGAATAGCCGTGATGTTAGCCTTCATCAGGTAGTGCTGAGCCAAGTCTGAAGAGAGAGGCAAAATATAGTCACGGTAAAAATGTTAGTTGCATCAGACATGTGCCTTACCAAGAGCATTGCATTTTAAAGCAGTGTGTGTAGTACCTGAGATGCCCTTCTCTGTGAAGATGAGGTCAGGCTTGAGGCGGATGATGTCTTCACAGATCTGCTGGATGTACTCCTCCTCCATCTGCAGGATGCGGGCAAAGTCCTCCTCACGAGTGATCTCAATATCAGTCTGTAGAACAATACACATGGTTTAAAAAATGTTTTATACACACACACAGAACAAAACGCAACATGCAACAATTTCAAAGTTACAGTTCAAATAAGTAAATCAGTCAATTGAAATAAATTAGGTTCTAATCTATGGATTTCACAAGACTGTGAATACAGATACGCATCTATTTGTCACATACAATTTAAAAAAAAGGTGTGGCTCAGAAAACCAGTCAGAAGCTGGTTTGACCACCATTTGCCTTATGCAGTGCAACATCTCCTTTACAGTCTTAATCAGGCTGTGTGAAGTTGCTGGAACACGCTGTCGTACACGTAGATCCAGAGCATCCCAAACTTGCTCAACGGGTGACATGTCTAGTGAGTATGCAAGCCATGGAAGAACTGGGACATTTTCAGCTTCCAGGAATTGTGTACAGATCCTTGCAAACTGGGGCCGTGCATTATGCTGAAACAGTCCTTCCTGAGCGCGCACTGATTCTGTAACAAGCAAATTGGTTGTCTCTTCTCTCTTCATTAGCGTGCTGCATTCTGCTATGTGAATGATTGGCTGAGCCTTGGATACAGCCAGTATTGCTCCAAACGCGCATCACTCGTTCAGTTACGGTCAGTAGTCATCCAGCCCCCCCTCCCAAATGTTTCTCATCGGATCTACACTATTCACATAGGTCACCTATTTTAGATTCAAAATGGCAAATTCCGCCGAAAGGTGGCTAGTTTGCAGTTTGTGCAAACTAGCGCCATCGTGCGCTATCGTGCATAAACCTAGCGCCATCGTGCATAAATTAATTTTGTCCCCCTACACCAAACGCGATCACGACACGCAGGTTAAAATATCAAAACAAACTCTGAACCAATGACATTAATTTGGGGACAGGTCAAAAAGCATTAAACATGTATGGCAATTTAGCGAGTTAGCTGAGAGTTCCTCTGTGGAGATGGTTGTCCTTCTGGAAGGTTCTCCCATCTCTGCAGCACACCACCATTCAGGTCTTTATGGTAGAGTGGCAAGATGGAAGCCACTCCTCAGTAAAAGGCACACGACAGCCCGCTTGGAGTTTCCCAAAAATTCTCTGGTCTGATGAAACGAAGATGAAACTCTTTGGGCTGAATGCCAAGAATCACGTCTGAAGGAAACCTGGCACCATCCCTACAGTGAAGCATGGTGGTGGCAGGTTGTGGCAGCATGGGGATGTTTTTCAGAGCCAGGGCCTGGGAGACTAGTCAGGATCGAAGGAAAGATGAACGGAGCAAAGTACAGAGAAATCCTTGATGAAAACCTGAGTGGCTTGGGGACAAGTCTCTGATCGTCCTTGTGTGGCCCAGCTAGAGCCCGGACTTGAACCCAATCGAACATCTCTGGAGACCTGAAAATAGCTGTGTAGCGACGCTCCCTATTCAACCTGACAGAGCTTGAGAGGATCTGCAGAGAAGAATAGGAGGTACTCCCCAAATACAGGTGTGCTAAGCTTGTAGCGTCATACCCAAGAAGACTGGAGGCTGTAATCGCTGCAAAAGGTGCTTCAACAAAGTACTGAGTAAAAGGTCTGAATACTTATGTAAATATCATATCAGTTTTCATTTTTACATTTGCAAAAATTTCTACAAAATTGTTTTTGCTTTGTCATTATGGGGTATTGTGTAGATTGATGAGGGGGGAAAAATGTAATCAATTTTAGAATAAGGCTGTAATGTAAACAAAATGTGGAAAAAGTCAAGGGGTCTGAATACTTTCCAAATGCACGGGAAAAAAGAGAGAAAAAAACAACAGGAAACATTTGTTAGTTTTTTTGACAAGTATTTAACCCCATATCTTTGGCATTAAACAGTCTCCATATAGACTTCCATTCCTTTTCCATACCTGGCTTTCTCCCTTCTTGTACTCCAGGGAGCAGTCCAACAGGATAATTCGGGGATCCTTGATCATTCTGCGCATGCGTGGGTGAGTCACATCCTTGTTAACCATCACACCTCTCAGCACGCATGAGTCCTCGATGATCCCACCGGGAACCTGAACAAACACAGATAATAAAGCAGACGTTGAAGCTGATGCTGATCTGATGCAGAACTTGGACTGTATGACATTAACAAGAATTCAAGCTTTATTTTGATGTATTACACTTGTGATTTTATGAAAGTTAAATATTTATAAATCTGTAGTTTGAATTTCGCGTTCTGCAATTTCACCGGATGTTGGCCAGGTGGGACGCTACCGTCCCACCTGCCCGTAAGAAGTTAAGACACTTTGACCCTTACCTTTTCTACTTTGGCGTACTTCTTGATGTCGATCTCCTTGCGTCCGTTCTCCTCCATCTCCACAGTTTTGACGGCGTCCAGTGAGATGCTGCAGGCCATGTCAGACCAGCGGCTCAGGGCCTTGGTGTTGATGGCAGAGTGGATGATCTTCAGCATCATCTTCCTGTCGCTAACGTCCACTGGGGTGCTGGGGGGAGGAGGGGATGGAGGAGAGTGTGTTGTTAAACAACTGATGAGTATGAAAGCAGTTGTCATCGAAAACATGCAGTTATCAGAAAAAGTACTTGGACCAATATTCTAGACTTCTGTAAATCAAGTACCAATGCCAATCCCAGATTTTCATAACAAGTGAAATTATGCACAGATGTCAAGTTAGAATTCAGCTCTTAAAGAGCCACTGAACATGCTGATTGTTTTTCTGTTGCTCATTAGATAAACAAGATTTCAGTCTGGTTTCGCAATTTTACATCTAGCTAAGGTGTTTGGTGCAGTATTTCTCAAGTTAAAAAAATGTGCATCGTGTTGTCTTGTGTAAATGAAGTCGGGCTGCTGGGCAGGTCTGTCTCACTGTCTATTCTACTGGATACAGAGCAATCACCGCAGCTGCTCACCCCATGTTAGTGGGCAAATGGACATCATCAAATCCAAACCCAACCTTCATTTACCTGTTGTGACGCACAACGCACACACGGCTGTTCCAAACTCTATTTTAAACGACACAAACTTTGACTAAAGTTATCCTATTTACACTTCGTAATCAATTTTGACACTAGAATAACCATTTGACTCATATCGATGCCACGTAGGCCGTTTTCAAAGGGATTTGCTGCTTTTTAAAGGCAGTAGCTCTATAACGATTAAAAGGTTGTGTGTGTGGTTGGGTGGTAGAGGCTGGAAGAGTACCTGATTTCTTTGAGAACGTTGAGCACATCATCCAGAGCTTGTCTGTAGGCGCTGATGACAACTGTTGGGTGCATTTGCTGCTCCAGGAACTGCTCTGACACGGACAGCATCTCACCCGCTAGAGATGCATAAAATGTATGATGTTTCCCATGTTGAGACACAGGAGTAATAAGAGTAAAACATAAGGAATAGGCTGGATTGGACTACTACAATGAGAATAGACCTGATGGTGCAGTGTATTCACAGTATTGGGCATGTGGTGACTCACCCAGGATGATGACAGAGGTGGTGCCGTCTCCCACCTCCTCGTCCTGAGTGCGACTTATCTCAATCATGGACTTGGCAGCCGGGTGCTGGACCTGGATCTGAGTATGTGGAAGCAGAGATGGAAGGAGTGACATAGGCTTTGCACCGGGGCACTGAACATTGATATTTTCTGCATGGAAGTAGATGTATGGGAATCATAGCAAGTGTGCCCTTCTCACCTCTCTCAGGATAGCGTTACCATCGTTGGTCATCACGATCCCACCCATGGGGTCCAACAGCATCTACCAAGACAAAGTATCTTATGGTTCCGGATTCAAGTGATACCATAAAAGTAAATTCCAGACAAAAGTGACATAATAGAAGACCTATAGCTCACCTTCATCATGGCCCTTGGTCCCAGGCATGTTCTGATGACGTCTGCGATCGTCTATAACACACACAAAAAAAGTTCTATACAGCGCCAACAGGCAATGCATGATGGTGATCCTACATTCCTCATAGAGCTACAGTAGTAGCTATGACAATAATAGTATCACAATATTTATTACATAAGGAAATATTTCAACAAAGCAGACCTAACTCCTTGGTCCTTTAAAAACTTGCTGTATGCAACATTTCGTGTGCTATAACTTGGAAAATAAATCAAGGTGACTCGATGTCAACATAATGATAATTGTTTCCAACATTAGGGCCACTTTGTGTTTTGTTTCCTTGTTGCGATACTAAAGAGTATCGCGATATTGGCATTGTCTCTGCCCTAGTACTGGGCCCCATAGATTAAACATACAATTATGTTGAAATAACATAGCTAGAAACCAAGTTAATTCTTAAAAAGTTTAAGCCATTGGGGGGTTTCTAAGATGACATGTGCAATTATTTTAAGATGGTCATACTATGGAACATTTAGTGATTTGATTTTGAACTTTAAATTTCTCCGGATGTTGGCCAGGTGGGACGCAAATTTGGACTCATCAGACCAAAGAACAGATTTACACCAGTCTAATGTCCATTGCTTGTGTTTCTTGGCCCAAGCAAGTCTCTTCTTCTTGTTGGTGTCCTTTAGTAGTGGTTTCTTTGCAGAAATTCAACCATGAAGGCTTGATTCACACAGCCTCCTCTGAACAGTTGATGTTGAGATGTGTCTGTTACTTGAACTCTGAAGCATTTATTTAGGCTGCAATCTGAGTTGCAGTTAATTGACCATTTCTGGGACTGGTAACTCTAATGAACTTATCCTCTTCCTTTCCTGTGGTGGTCCTCACTACAGCCAGTTTCATCATAGTGCTGGATGGGTTTTGTGACTGCACTTGAAGAAACGTTCAAAGTTAGACATTTTCCAGATTGACTGACCTTCATGTCTTAAAGTAATGATAGACTGTCATTTCTCTTTGTTTATTTGAGCTGTTCTAGCCATAATATGAAATTGGTATTTTACTAAATGGGACTATCTTCTGCATACCACCCCTACCTTGTCACAACACAACGGACTGGCTCAAACGCATTAAGAAGGAAAGACATTTCACAAATGAACTTTTAACAAGGCACATCTGTTAATTGAAATGCATTCCAGGTGACTACCTCATGAAGCTTCCAAAGGTGGGGGAGTGGCAATCTTCACCAAGGATCCCCTTCAGTGCTCGGTTGTCTCCACCAAGTCTGTCCCCAAACAATATGATTTGCTTTCAAATAGCTCTTTGTTGACTGTTGTTGGGTGCTATCATCCTCCATCAGCACCAGCCTATACTAGAGGTCGGGCCGATTTCAAGTTGTTGTTTTTTTACATTTAATTTTTATTTAACTAGGCAAGTCCGTTAAGAACACATTCTTATTTTCAATGACGGCTTAGGAGGCAGGACGACAGATTTTTAACCTTGTCAGCTCGGGGGATCCAATCTTGCAAACTTACAGTTAACTAGTCCAATACTCTAACACCTAATTACATTGCACTCCACGTAGAGCCTGCCTGTTAGCGAATGCAGTAAACTAAGGTAAGTTGCTAGCTAGCATTAAACTTATCTTATAAAAAACAATCAATCAATGACTGTCATTGCGCCAATGTGTACTTAACCATAAACATCAATGCCTTTCTTAAAATCAATACACAAGTATATATTTTTAAACATGCATATTTAGCTAAAATAAATCCAGGTTAGCAGGCAATATTAACCAGGTGAAATTGTGTCATTTCTCTTGCGTTCATTGCACGCAGAGTCAGGGTATATGCAACAGTTTGGGCCGCCTGGCTCTTTGCGAACTAATTTGACAGAATTTTACATAATTATGACAACATTGAAGGTTGTGCAATGTAAAAGGAATATTTAGGCTCATGGATGCCACCCGTTAGATAAAATACGGAACGGAATAAACGTTTTGTTTTCGAGGTGATAGTTTCTGAATTAGTCAAAGGTATATGGTTTAGAGAGAAATAGTCGATGCGTTATAATTCCTGTAATAACTTGCGGCTGAACTTGAAAGGGGTTCCTTCGTTATTTTACCGTTCATGTCTTCCATAGAGAATGTCTTGATCTACTTCAAATAAGGTCTGTGTTTCATGCAGGCTTAAACCGCCTCGGCGTTTTGATACCCGTGTAAATCTCACTAGGACAAGGTAACGTTTGTCAACATATTTTCATAAATCCACTCTACAAAAAAAATGATCTTCACTTATATTTAGCCAATATTGATCAGAGTTACCTTGTCCTATGGATATCTACACAGTTAAAAAATTGGCACGGAGGTGTAAGCCTACACGAAACACAGACCTTATTTTAAGTGAATCTAAAAATATCCTATGGAATAAATGAAGGAACCGCTTTTCAGATTTTGCTAGGTGTCATGGGAATTATGACTCGCACTTTGGTTATCAATTCTTACCATGCCCTTTATTAAAATAGGATTTCCTGCATATAGAAATTAAAGTTTTTGTTTTCAACATTCATCACAGATAACTTAAACTCTATTTTTATTCAAACAGTTGAGAGTATTTGTCTCCTAAGCAGACTCTTCAGTATCATTGTAACTTCAGAGCTGTTAGTGTGTGTGTGTGTGTGTGTGTATTTATGTATTATATTAAGTTAAAATAAGTGTTCATTGTTCATTCAGTATTGTTGCAATTGTCATTATTATAAAAATGTGTGTGTATGATATATATATATATATATAAAAAAAAAAATCTAATAAATCGGCCGATTAATTGGTATTTGCTTTTTCGTGTCCTCCAATAAATCGGTATTGGTATCGGCGTTGAAAAATGATAATCGGTCGACCTCTAGCCTGTACCCTACCTGCCCTAAGCGCTCTTCTGGCCCCTTACACTAAGTCTGAATTTGTCCTGTTAGGTGACCTAAACTGGGACATGCTTAAACCACCTGACCAAGTCCTAAAGCAATGGGACTCCCTACATCCTTCTCAGATTATCACCAATCCCACAAGGTATGACTCCAAACACCCAGAAAAGGCTACTCTCCTCGATGTTATCTTCACAAATAATCGTGATATGTATCAGTCTGGTGTTTTCTGTAATGACCTTAGTGATCACTGTTTAAGAAAAACCCTGGAATGAGTAGTTGTGTTTAAAATTTTGACTGGTACTGTAAATATTCCAAACACACGCTGGGACAGTTGGGGGATGCGATAGATCCCAAACTAATACAACCACTCCCATCAAAAAATATTTTAAAGCAATGAGGCTGGTGCAACAGATCAAAACATTTAGCTTAACATTCTAACTATTAGGCAATTTCTTCACATTATAGGCGCAGCAATACGCACACGGCAATAGGCTATAAGTGCGAATGTTCCAAAATGCAATCAATTAGTGGGAAAAACTGACCGGAAATGCAATTATGCATATAACGCTTTATTATAAAAAGGTGCATTTTTATGGTGAACATCATCTTCCCCAAATGTGAAACTCGCACCGCCCATGTATTTATGCCAGTTAGGCTTTACACCGGATTAATGTGCTTCATTTTAAGAAGTTATTTGGAGACTTAAGTTGTGATACATACTGTACCTTATCGTAATATTAAATATCACTTGTGAATGATGCCCAGTGTGTGCAGTATGGCCTATATGTTTTCACAAGGTACAGTACATCATTAACAAGTGATAGGCTAATATTGTCAACCATCAGACTATTCTTAATTGAATGTGTTTTTTTTACATATAGTAAAAAAATGTGTGAAATTAGTTTTGATATAATGGACCATTATCGTGCACCTGTCTCAGAACAGGGGCATGTTAAATAAAAAATAAATAAAAAGTAATCTATGCACTTAAATAGTGAATGGAGGATGCTTTTCCAGTGGTTCATTTTCATGACAGCCAGGTAGGCTATACACCTGTTGTAAAGCAAAGCAATGTACTTATTATTAGAAAAGTTGATAAATAAATATAGTAGACCTAGCGTATAGAAAGCTGATTGGATCCTCTTTCTAATAGAGGCCGTCATAACTATTTTCTCACAATTGCATAGCCTATTTGAAATGTTACGCAACATTAGCTCTCATGAAGTGTGATTTGATTTTCTAAAACATTTGCATTGATGTCAGAGTGATTAGAGGGAGTACCAGGCAGTTTGCAAGTTTGGTAGGCTACTAATGACCATCAGCAGCATTAGAGCTTGGAGAAGCCTGACTAAACGGTCATGTGGAATTTGACTGCGGTCATGACTCGTGACCGCCAGTGTGGCGGTAATACAGTCACCATTACAGCCCTAAGTGGAAGACACCAAAGAATGATAACTCACCTTGGCTGCACTGATATTTCCTGTCTGAACCTTCCGTCCAGACTCCCTCTTCATATTCTGGCCTGTAGCGGAACATGGAAACCAAGTTAAAAGTCTGTATGTTGTGTAAAATTGTACTGCAAAAACACAGCAGACCAAAACATAATTTCAGCAATTAGCCTAGTTAACTGTGGGATCCAACCAGTCTACGTCTGTTCTGCACCTTTTGATTTCTATGTACAAATTAAGATCCCACATCTGTAGATAACTAGCTACCTGCCTACAGTACGCCATACAGTAGCTAGCTAGGCGTATCATGTTTGGATTAGGGATGTGTCATATTTTGGAAGGCTGATCTTTTATACTGTACAGTTAACGTTACTAAGTTACACACACACACACACACACACATACATACATAAACTACATCACCCAAGCCAGCTTCATTCATCTGACATGTTAGCTACGGACATGCCTGGAAGCTTCAACGACTAGGTTAAAATGCCATTGATTTGAGTCCCTTTCTTTGCGCTTCACTAATATGTTGCCGAACAGATGGGCTCCCCTCCCATATTTTTTACCCTCATTTGGTCAAACGCTAACTAGCTAAGGTTCCTGTATGTTGTAACTAGTTAGCTATTGTAATATGTAACAGTAACGTTACTGCAAAATGTATTCTTGAGAATGGACACTTGAGTACTTAGTTATCTAACTAGTTAACGGTTGTGTAAATAGTACTATAGCCAGCCAGAGGTTTGTTGTAACATTATCTTACGTTAGAGCCAATGAAGTCATACAAAGAGCCAGTTCGCTAACGGTAGCTAGTTAACACTAGTGTCAGCTGTCGACAAGGAAGCAGAAGCACATGCTTTGTTGCTGACTAGAAACAGACTATAACTATGTAGCCTGTATTGGCCCCTTGTCGGGATATTACAAACGACAGAAACATCAAAATTAGTAACATTTCCAAAGAAATCTACGTTAAGTTGTAAACTTTCTCGTTGCGTATGGGTTTTCTATTTACTTACTCAGCACGAGAACCTGTTGGCCCATCATTTTTGACAGCGTGTGGGACAACCGTCTGGAACCTTCTGGGCTGCCGGAGAGTAAAACTCTCGACATCGGGGGGCTGATTACTCCCAGTATCTTGACCAATAAACTTCGAGGAAAAAATGATGTACAGTGGATTCCACCAATTAGGGAGACGGGATAAACGTAAAATGATTAAATGGGAGGTGAGTATGTACAGGGCATCATTGTGAGACATACCCTGTACATTCATTGACCTGTACAAAACCAAGCAAGTCCATATACAGTAATCCAACATTGGCTAGACCCTTTCTGAAATGCAAGGATACCCGACAAGGCCCGATAAGACTCGAACAGTCGGAATATTAGCGAGAAGAAAGTCAGACACATCGAAGTCAGTAATTTTATTAAATGGTTTCAGCATCTTTTAAGTGAGAAAACTCCAAAGACAAACATTTCTTAGGGATCAAAAATAAACTAAAGATAATGGGTCCTCTGAGTGCCAAACTCTTGCAACAAATAAAATGTACATCAATAAATCAAAAGGCTCTGTCAAAAAAGAGACAATTAAGATTGCAAATATGTTCACACATTATGTACAGTACACAGAAAGTGAATTACTGTATTGCCTATACTATATAATAAATATGATAAATAACACACATCTGGCCTTCATAGTCAAATCCAAACATTGTACATGCCTTTCAGAAGTTACTTGCTCAAAAAAAAAAGCATGGGAAAATGGCATATAATGACAGAAACATAAATAAAATACAGAATATTCAAAAACATAAAGTGAAAACATTTGTTTTCAAGGAGACCATGGTGGCTACTTGTCATTTTTGCCACTAATCTGAATATTGCCTTTGCAGTATTTCCAAAATGGTTAATTCGATATTTGCATGGACAAAAAAAGGGAGAATGGGTGGGGATGTTTTGGGTTTTGTATGCAGTCAGTAGGCAGATAGGTGGTGAGCGGTTGGTTGGTGCTGTGTGGAATGACACCAACTCTGTAGCTCAAGTACACATAAAAAGACCAGTGGGTACCTTTTGGAACTAGTTAATATGAAGCTATTTCAGACTAATTTACACAAGCAAGGTTAGCTGACCACCTCCTTGCTCCTGCTTTGTGAAATGCCAATGCAAAAGAGTGCTCAATATTAGCTGCCAATCTAGGGGTGTTGATGGGTTATCATTGGTGGAATGGATGGTATGGCTTATAGTGGTGAAGAAGACCTATAGTTCAGACATAGAGGTGGTAAGTCAAGACCTAGAAACAAATAGGTGTTATTACAGTGTCATTATACAACGTCCATTAATTTCATGGTATTTGATGCATGACAAACCTGCACCAAACTGCTCCTTGGTGAGTTGATGCCGTTGATATTCATTTTGATTTTGTCCTTTAATGAAAGTAAATTGGGAAGGTTTGGTTCAGTCTCATGCCAAGACAATCAGCCTCATCTCCCTTCCAAGTCACTTGACATTAGAGGTTCGCAGTCCTCAATCTTTGTTCTCTCTTCCTCTGTAGAAATGTTATTTCTCCTCCTGAACAATTACAAGGGGCTCGGTTCCTAGAGAGTCAATTGTGTGACTTTCAAAACTATTGTTTCAAGGAACAAAATTATTGTGGGTAGATTTAGGTTTTTGGAGTGTCATTTCATCAGAAATAAAGAATCTTAGCAGAAGTTGTGAGTATCCACAACCGTAATTCCAGGGGTCTCAAGCTACATTTTCCATAATACACCCCTGCCATCGCCTTACTTCTGTTCACAGGTCTTCTCTCACTCCGCTGACAACAGGAACATGCGAGGATTCTCTCTTCAAGTACTTGATGAAGTCCTTCACTTCATGTGCTCCCTGGAATTAGAGGAAAACATTGTATGCTCCCTTTGTAACCAAACATAAAATCTTTCATACATCAATACATGCAGTTTCCCTTAGGATTTTTTTCAGCAGTGGTGGCAAAGGTAGCAGGAGAAGTAGTTTCGCAAGCCATTGCTTCTAGTCATTGCGCTAACGCTAGTTAGCAACTTCCTTCAAACTGCACGCATAGACATAAAAATTGTACCCATGAGTTAATTTGCCTCTGGGTAAGTAGAAAATGTCAATCTGACACTATCCCTTTATAAGCACATCTTGGCAGAAATATATACACTACATGACCAAAAGTATGTGGACCCCTGCTTGTTGAACATCTCATTCCAAAATCATCAGCATTAATACACAATTGGTCCCCCTTTGTTGCTATAACAGCCTCCACTATTATTGGAAGTCTTTCCACTAGATGTTGGACATTGCTGCGGGGACTTGCTTCTATTCAGTTACAAGAGCAATCGTGAGTTCGGGCACTAATTTTCGGCAATTAGGCCTGGCTCACAGTCGGTGTTCCAATTCATCCCAAAGGTGTTAGATGGGGTAGTGTGTGCTGAAACCAAGAACAGATGATTTTTACACACTATGCGCTTCAGCACTCGGCTGTCCCATTCTGTGAGCTTGTGTGGCCTACCACTTTGCGGCTGAGCTGTTGTTGCTCCTAGACGTTTCCACTTCAACAAAATCAATTACAGTTGATCGGGGCAGCTCTAGCAGGGTAGACATTTAATGAACTGACTTGTTGGAAAGGTGGCATCATATGACGGTGCACATTGAAAATCACTGAGTAAGGCCATTCTACTGCCAATGTTTGTCTATGGAGATTGCATGTCTGTGGCTGAAATAGCCAAATTCACTCATTTGAAGGGTTGTCCACATACTTTTGTATATAATCTCTATATATTATTTTTTTGGAGTGGCAGGTTGCTGCTAACTGAATATAGAGGAAACGCTGGTATATGACTAGTTTGTGTCTGCTTGTGTAAAATGGTATTAACAGTGTAAGGACACTTCACCTCATATCGCTTGGGCTGGTCCTTCTTGCCTGCCTGAGCAAAGTAGATGGTGGGAAACCTACAGAACAATAAAAGCGAGAGAGAGAAAAACAATGAATGAATGCCCAGAAAGAAACATGGGAAAAATAAAATGGAAAGATAAGTGAGTCCTGATAGAAGGGAAAAGACAACCAGGTGATGAAATGTGACCTCTCACCCTTGCACATCAAAGCCTTGTGGAACATCATTGGCTGTGGCGTCCATCTTGGCAATTACAATATTAGGGTCAGAGTAGAGCTGAGAAGAAAACATGAGAATCAACCAATGACTAGGGTTGCATGCACACAATAATGTGGCTAGTCTGACTACTATAATAGTTTGATTGAAACCTTTATATGCTTCACAAAAAGAACGATTTCCCTAATAATCCTTTTTACATGGACACATCTGAAATCAGGCCCCCTGATCGGATTTTGATAAACGCACAAAATCTGCAATCAAAATAAACGTTCTACCACAGTGTTTTTTTGGGAAGTATATTTGATTCTGAGTTCAGATATATAAAGTTTGCATGTGAAAACTTTTTCTAAGACACAGAAATGTGGTTGTTCCAAACTTACTTCTTTCACGCTAAAGAGGGAGGCTTGCGCTACCGGTGCAGATTAAATACACCGCTGGAATGCCGATTAAGGTGTTTACATGTTCAAATAATTAGAAAGATTGCTCAGAAAACCAGGTGTTTTAATCGGCGTATGCTTACTTCATTTTGACCTGACGCCGATGAAGATAAGCAGAGTAAGGTGTTTACATGACTTTTGCATGATCTGCCTACTGCCAGAATCGGTTTAATATTGAATTATTACTGTGCATTTAAACGTACTCAGAACAAAGGGCGTAACTTGGCTTTAGTTCTTTCCTTAATTTGACATATTACAATTTTCAATGGCCCACAAATGTTCTGAGGAAAGCCATAATCGTGAACGGGGCAGTAAATAAAATAAAAATATTTTGTTCCAGAATTTAATCATTTTAAATAATTTAAATGTGGCATTGGTGAGTCTGTATGAGTGCGTGTGTTGTCTTGCTTACCTGTTCTGCCAACTCCTTGTACTTGGGCTCCAGGCTCTTACAGTGACCACACCAGGGGGCATAGAACTCAATCAGCACGTCCTTCTCCGGGTCATTCACAATCTCCTCAAATGACTCCGCTACCACTACCTGCGAGAGGGCGCACACACAAACCCAGAGAAAATAATTCAAATCAAACTATTTGTCACATGCGCCGAATACAACAGGTGTCGACCGTTTCCGTGAAATGCTTACTTACAGTTGATGTCGGAAGTTTACATACACTTAGGTTGGAGTCATTAAAACTTGTTTTTCAACCACACATTTCTGGTTAACAAACTATAGTTTTGGCAAGTCGTTTAGGACATCTACTTTGTGCATGACACAAGTAATTTTTCCAACAATTGTTTACAGACAGATTATTTCACTTATCATTCACTGTATCACAATTCTAGTGGGTCAGAAGTTTACATACACTAAGTTGACTGTGCCTTTAAACAGCTTGGAAAATTCCAGAAAATGATGGCATGGCTTTAGAAGCTATAGGCTAATTGATGTCATTTGAGTCAATTGGAGGTGTACATGTGGATGTATTTCAAGGCCTACCTTCAAACTCAGTGCCTCTTTACTTGACATCATGGGAAAATCAAAAGAAATCAGCCAAGACCTCAGAAAAAAACTGGAGACCTCCACAAGTCTGGTTCATCCTTGGGAGCAATTTCCAAACGCTTGAAGGTACCACGTTCATCTGTATAAACAATAGTATGAAAGTAAACACCATGGGACCACACAGCCGTCATACCGCTCAGGAAGGAGACGTGTTCTGTCTCCTAGAGATGAACGTACTTTGGTGCAAAAAGTGCAAATCAATTATAGAACAGCAGCAAAGGACCTGGTGAAGATGCTGGAGGAAACAGGTACAAAAGTATCTATATCCACAGTAAAACAAGTCCTATATCGACATAAAATGAAAGGCCGCTCAGCAAGGAAAAAGCCACTGCTCCAAAACCTCCAGACTAAAGTTTGCAATTGCACATGGGGACAAAGATCATACTTTTTGGAGAAATGTCCTCTGGTCTGATGAAACAAAAATAGAACTGTTTGGCCATAATGGCCATCCTTATGTTTGGAGGAAAAAGGGGGAGGCTTGCTGAAAAACACCTTCCCAACCGTGAAGCACGGGAGTGGCAGCATCATGTTGTGGGGGTGCTTTGCTGCAGGAGGGACTTGGTGCACTCCACAAAATAGATGGCATCATGAGGATGGAAAATTATGTGGATATATTGAAGCAACATCTCAAGACATCAGTCAGGAAGTTAAAGTTTGGTCGCAAATGGGTCTTCCAAACAGACAATGACCCCAAGCATACTTCCAAAGTTGTGGCAAAATGGCTTAAGGACAACAAAGTCAAGGTATTGCAGTGGCCATCACAAAGCCCTGAGCTCAATCCCATAGAAAATGTGTGGGCAGAACTGAAAAAGCGTGTGCGAGCAAGGAGGCCTACAGACCGGACTCAGTTACACCAGCTCTGTCAGGAAAAATGGGCCAAAATTCACCCAATTTATTGTGGAAAGCTTGTGGAAGGCTACCCGAAACATTTGACCCAAGTTAAACAATTTAAAGGCAATGCTACCAAATACTAATTGAGTGTATGTAAACTTCTGACCCACTGGGAATGTGATGAAATAAATCAATCACTCTACTATTATTCTGACATTTCACATTCTTAAAATAAAGTGGTGATCCTAACTGACCTAAGACATGGAAATTTTACTTGGATTAAATGTCAGGAATTGTGAAAAACTAAAGTTTAAATGTATTTGACTAAGAGGCATGTAAACTTGTGACTTCAGCCGTACATGTGTGAATTGGCATGAGAACTAACAAAATCAGAAACACAAATGTACTGTGATTGAGTATTGAATAATAACATAGAAATACACACACACACACACACGCACACACACACCTTGACGGGGCCTTTGTTTTTCTCAGGGATGGGCTCCGACTTGATGTAACGTTTTAGTCGTCCAGCAAAGTAATCCTCCAGGAATCTTTCCAGGGACTTCCCATCTCGCCTGTTAAATAGAATAATTATTTATTGTTGAACCTATGGCATTATCCAACCCACATCGCCCTCTTTGATAAGGGTTAATGTTAGATGATGGTTCGAGTTTGGGTAAGGATGAGAGATTGTCTGTGGATAGGGGTCTGATATTTCTGTAACTCACAACCATGTTCTCGTGGTTAAAATTAGGGTAGTAGGGTTATATGTGGTAGAGCTCAGAAGTTAGGACTTAGTTGAGGTTCTATGCCTGTAACTCACGTGAACTCCTCCCTCATGGTGTACTTGAATCCCTGTTGTGTTCTGATGGTTACGAAGGGCAGATCTCCTCCGTCCGACGCACCGAGACCAAACTCCTCCTCCAGCTCATCCACAAAGTCCCTGCGATTGGCCACGGCAAAACTCAGGCCCTGGGACGCAAACTGAGAACCCACCTTCATCACCCTGAGGAGAGAGAATGAAAGACATTAAAAAATAATAATGGCAAGTGACTTAATATACCACCTTGTATACAATATTTGGGGCTCAGATATTACATGTATTGTTTGAAGGATAAGATCTAAATCAAAATAAATAATCTAAGTGAATATACATACATAATGTTAAGTTCATGTTTTAAGTATCCCTATATTTCTATTATTTATACACCTGCGCAGGAGTCTCACTGGAGATGGACCTGGCCTGAGTGTGATGGCAACTATGTACTGTGGTAATACGGTGAAGTAAACGTTGTTAAACTGGAACCTAGTCGTTGTGTCATTTTGAGTAACCACATAAGAGATACAGTACCAGTCAAAAGCTTGGACACACCTACTCATTCAAGGGTTTTTCTTTATTTGCAAAAACCATCAAGCGCTATGATGAAAATTGCTCTCGTGAGGACCGCCACAGGAAATAATACAGTGCCTTTGGAAAGTATCAGACCCCTTCAGTTCTTCCACATTTTGTTACGTTGCAGCCATATTCAAAAAATGCTTCTTTTTTTAAAATCATCAATCTACACACAACACCCCATAATGACAAAGTGAAAACAGGTTGGTAGAAATGTTTTCAAATGTATTAAAAATAAAAACACCTTATTTACATAAGTATTCAGACCCTTTGCTATGAGACACGAAATTGAGAGCAGGTGTATCCTGTATCCATTGATCATCCTTTAGATGTTTCTACAACTTGATTGGAGTCCACCTGTGGTAAATTCAATTGGTTGGACATGATTAGGAAAGGCACACACCTGTCTATATAAGGTCCCACAGTTGACAGAGCAAAAACCAAGGAATGAGGTCGAAGAAATTGTCCGTAGAGCTCCGAGACAGGATTGTGTCGAGGCACAGATCTGGGGAAGGGTACCAAAACATTTCTGCAACATTGAAGGTCCCCAAGAACACAGTGGTCTCCATCATTCTTAAATGGAAGAAGTTTGGAACCACAAAGACTCTTCCTAGAACTGGCTGCCCAGCCAAACTGAGCAAATGGGGGAGAATGGCCTTGGTCAGGGAGGTGACTAAGAACCCAATAGTCACTGACAGAGCTCCAGAGTTCTTCTGTGGAGATGGGAGAATCTTCCAGAAGGACAAATCTCTCTGCAGCACTCCACCAATCAGGCCTTTATGGTAGAGTGGCCAGACGGAAGCCACTCCTCAGCAAAAGGCACATGACAGCCCGCTTGGTCTTTGCCAAAAGGCAAACAAGACTCTCTGGTCTGATTGCCAAGCGTCATGTCTGGAGGAAACCAGGCACCATCCCTACGGTGAAGCATGGGGAGCGGCATCATGCTGTGGGGATGTTTTTCAGTGGCAGGGACTGGGAAACTAGTCAGGATCGAAGCAAAGATGAACGGAGCAAAATACAGAGAGATCTGCTCCAGAGCACTTAAGACCTCAGACTGGGGCGAAGGTTCACCTTCCAACAAGACAACGATCCTAAGCATACAGTCAAGACAACGCAGGAGTGGCATCAGGACAAGTCCTTGATTTTCCCAGCCAGAGCCCGGACTTGAATCTGATCGGACATCTCTGGAGAGACCTGAAAATAGCTGTGTAGAAACACTCCCCATCCAACCTGAGCTTGAGAGGATCTAGAGAAAAATGGGAGAAACTCCCCAAATACAGGTGTGCCAAGCTTGTAACATCATACCCAAGAAGACTCAAGGCTATAATCACTGCCAAAGGTGCTTCAACAAAGTACTGAGTAAAGGGTCTGAATACTTATGTAAATGGTATATTGCGTTTTTTTTATAAATTAGCAAAAATGTACCAAATAGGATTTCAGTAACAAATGAAAAACAGAACTAAAATAAAAGACAATGTTCAGTTTAATTGTGGGTTATCTAATTTGAGTGTTTTAAAGCAGTGGTTCTCAACAGGTTTTGCCTCAAAAACCAAAATTGAACCAGGTTGTCGGGACCCAATATTCACATTGCATTTCGTTTAAAAAAATTGCAATCTGTAAAACTTTTTTTTTGTAGCTATATTGACAATAAATGTAGTAATTATATGACAATATTCCCACCCTTTCATTGTAAATAATTCCATTCAACATATTCTTGATGAAGAATATCGGTAAACTCACTGGTTTGAGCCTGACCGCAAAATCAACCACATCGGCTAAATAGCACTGCTAGTAGCTCTATATATAAAAAAACATAAGATTTCTTTGGGGGTGGGGTGAGTCAATTGAGAATCACTGGTTTAAGGTGTTATGGTACCAACCTGTTCCTCCAATAGTTGGTGCCTTTGGGGTTCTGCAGGTAGTCCAAATCATAGTACGCAGTCAACAAGTCCTGCCCCTTCAGCTTATCTCTGTTCTCATTGGTCAGATGGGGGCACATTCCGAAACTGACCAAAAACAGTAAAAAGGGACACCAACAATGTTAGACAGTCAAGTAGAGGTAGAGGTTAAGAGCAGTCGGCCAGTAACCGAAAGGTCGCTGGTTCGAATCCTCAAGCCGAATTGGTGAAAAATTTCTCAATGTGCCCTTGAGCAAGGCAATTAACCCTAATTGCTCCCGTAAGTTGCTCTGGAGAAAAGTGTCAGCTAAATGAATAACCTGTAAAACGAATAGGGATATGATAGGGAGAAAGTGTTAAAGAGATGCAGATACAAAGAGACATTAAAGTAACACAGACATTGGAGTAGATGAAGAGTAGACAGAGGGGAGCAGCAGTCTTACATGTTGTCTCTGATGAAGCGCCGCAGTGTGTGGGTGGTGATCGTCTCAGTGAAGCGCAGCACACTCTCCTCAAACTTACTGCTAAGTCTTGGGGGTCTGAACAGCAGAACATGCCTGGAGAGACACATGGAAAATAATGTAGTCGTTTGGTCACACCATAGCAGTGTTTCTCAATCCATTCCTGGATGTACACAATTTTGCTCTAGCCCAGCACTAAGAAACCTGATTGAACTCTACAGGGTTATCTTGATCACGCTCACTTCTTCCCATTCTCTCCCTATCCCTCCCTCTACCCCTACCCTACCCTACCCTCCCTCTCCCTTGCTCTCACTCAGTGTCCACCCCGTGTTTGAGGCCCAGGGTCATGTCGATGGTGTGGGCGAAGCGGAAGTGCTCCCTCATGACGCTGGCCGCCTTCAGAAACTCTGCCAGCTGACCACTGTCAGGCCCAGAAAAAAATCCTGAGGGAAGAGAGAAGTATGGAGAGAAAGTACATTAGCCCTCTCCAACACATCGAGTGTGTTGGCTTCCACCATGTTGTATTCACCTCTCACAAGCTTTTCAGAGCAGTGGACATGAAATCATGTATAACCAAATGTGAAACGTACAGATTCAGGGAGCCAGTTAAAGGGGCAGCGCAGGGGGCTCCTGAGTTGCGCAGCGGTCTAAGGCACTGCATCGCAGTGCTAGAGGCGTCACTACAGACCCTGGTTCGATCCAGGGCTGTATCACAACCCTGGAGTCCCATAGGGCGGCGCACAACTGGCCCAGCTTCGTTCGGGTTAGGGAAGGGTTTGGCCACGGGGGGTTTTACCTGGCTTATCGCGCTCTAGCGACTACTTGTGGCAGGCAGTGGACATGACTCGACCTTCGCCTCCCGAGCACATTGGGGAGTTGCAGCCATGGGAGAAAAAGGTGCAGTAAAACACGTGATTTTCCTTTGTTTTATAAACACATTTCCACACTATGAGGTAGATTATTATCCACACTATTATATACATGGCAGCCAATTCTAACCAGGGTTAAACGAGGTAAATGGAATGGAATTCCCTTTTTATGCACTTCTCTCTATGCGTATTCTGAACTTGAATGTAAGCATGAGAATAGCATGCTATTCCCCTGCTATTTGTTCGGGGTGGAGATCTAAGTAATGAATGTGTGGCGGAGGAGTGTACAGATACACCGTATTCTGACCTGGACTTTATTCCCTCATAATTCCACCACCGTTACATGCGAGGAAACCATGAATAAGGTTGAGCGAATTTACCGGTTCTACTTTCATTTTCCCCCGATAGAAATAACAGCATTCTCCATGGACCGTAATTTCTAAATGGATAAGAGCTACAGATAAGAGCTAGGTAAATGAGTAATCCATTTGGAGAAGATTGTAAATACACGTTTTAAATTATTTTTCCTTATGATCCCTAGAGACGAATATGAAACCAGTCATATGGAAGCATATGACTGGTTTCTTTGAAAATTGTATCATGTTTAATATTAGCCACTGTCGGCAGCCACCATCAGTATTAAACACATACATTTAGAACTGCCACTTTCGTGTTTGTTTTCTTCAATTTGTAGCTGACATTTTGCATCATCTCATTCCGTTTCTCTTTCTTACCGTTTACCTTTCTTTCACATCTGTGTAGTTGTTCCTGAGGGTCGCTAGCATTAGGGGATCATATTAGGCTAATGTTGAGCAATAATTTGGGACATGTAGCATATTTAAATCATTATGGAACTCCGACCACACACAGCAGGTTAAACCTGGAGCACGGTTCACGACGAACTGGACCGTTGTCATACAGTTCCATTAGTGAGGGTAGATTTATAGGACTATTGTTCTATAAATAATTTTTAAAATACATTCTAAATGACAATTATTCAAATCTAAAAGATAAAATTCAACGTGAGCAACCTTAGATCATTGGAACAGGTTGAACTTGAAATCATTCTCACAATAAATGGCTACGCTATGAAACCACACACTTGCAGAGACTTTGATATTACTGGCAGCAATTGATATGGTGTAAACAATGTGCTCTCCAAACGGCCGTTAACTGTGAGGGCCAAGATGCCCATTCATGGACTTTGGTTCGCTATACCAAGTCGGGGGATGCTATTCGCGAGGATATATTGTTGTCTCACGAGTCCCGAGCATAAAACAACATAGGCGATGTTCAGTGTGCTGCCTGGCTATATTGACAAAAAAAACTGATTCCATATGGGATTCAAATGGTGGGCTTTTGCAGAGATGGGACTCCATCTATCACAGGATGGCAGGCAGGCCTCTGCCCTCTAGTTATGAATGTGTCTGTCATATGGAGGCATTTTATGATACACAAAGCAACTGGCGGCAAAAGAGCTTAGCACAGAACTCGATACGGTAGGTAACTTCAAATGTAAACTACATCAAAACACATCCACTGTGCGCACGCCTGTTTGCAAAACTATGTGGATATGGGATCGGAGCATGACAATGTTCGATCACACACCGGGGCTTGGTGGTTATCGAGGGGGGAGAGTTGGAAAGAGTTTTCACATTGAGAGAGGAACTGTCATTCAGAATGAACTTGGTTGACCTTCTGAAGAAAATAACAGGACAGCATCAGTAAGTGTCCCACACAATCCGTTTGACTGTGATCCTGGTTCAGTTGACATGCCAGTAAATGAAATCGAACAGCTGATCAAGCTGTTCATGTGACCAAATGGATTCACGGGTCACTACAGAGGAGATTTGGTTCCTGATTCAAAGAGAATACCCTGCCGTCTCCCTCTGAGCATTAATACCGCGTTAAAATCAACTTGGAACTCAATGTCTTCTGACTTCAGTGTGTTCAAGACAACTGGGAACTCCGGAAAGAAATGAGCTCCGACTGGGAAAAATAGTTTTGAACGGTCATCCAACTAGGGAACTCAGGCCTCTTTCTAGAGCTCTGAATTCCAACCCAAAGTGAACCTCATATTTTTCAGAGTTCCCAGTTGTCTTGAAAGCACCATAAAACTCATGAGCTGGCAAAGGGTAGCCTACAATATCTGTGTGATGCTGGATTCTGTGTTCTCGTCTGCATTTAAAACCAAATATTGATCCAGGTTGGATGTGACAGCAGAGATGAGGTGCGCACTGTCGACCATGAACACTGACTTTGAGAAGCTCCAACGCGACATGCATCAAGTACACCCATCTCATTAGTGGTGTTGAGATAAGAGACATTATGTCAGACTAATTTGCAATTGACTGCCATCGCCCCAAATAAAGTAAAAATCTGTTAATTAAATAATCTCACACATTTGGGTAGAGAGAATTTTCTGATATCACAATGGGGTCGTGGGCCAAATTTTTTTGTAAACCCCTAATCCAGGCCGTATCGCACCCGGCTGTGATTGGGAGACCTATCATCATCCAGGTTTGGCCGGAGTAGGCCGTCATTGTAAATAAGAGTTTGTTCTTATCTGACTTGCCTTGTTAAATCATTTTTATTTTTTTACCTACAAGATCAGAGTATTTTTAAATCTACCAGTTGGTGCTGAAATGGAGACGAATATGCATATTAGGTCTGGGCTATATATTGAATGAATTCGATTCATTTGAATTGATGTTTTGTGCAATATTCCAAATGCCCCTATCGCAATAATCTTTTTTTTATTTTTATGAGTTTATGTCCACTTGTTCTCATGTCTTTTTGGTCTCGTCTCCTTCACTCCTTCTGTGCACCTTCCCATTTACACCAGAGCTCTGAATATAATGTTGAGATGCTCACGTCTCTGCCCTAACAATGACAGTCGTTGTTCCAAAGGCGGGAAGGCAGGAGACAAGCTTAGGGACAAAGAAAAAACAGAAATGCTTTGGGCTTATTTCGGACAGATTTTAGCGAGATGTTCTCGCTACATCTCTTCCTCTCTGTTTACACACACACAAAGTTGAGAGATCACTTCTTCCTTTCTGAAAAGCGGTTTCAACTCGATATTTGCATTTGAGGTTTGGTCCAACAGAACGGGTCATATGGAGACAAACAAATTGAGACATTATTTTATTGTAATAGAGGAGAAGTTAACCTGTCGAATAATAACCTTTTTAATGTCTCAACTACTCAAATTGTGCACAAAGCAGACATTACTAAAAACAGGCGTAACAAGGAACATTGATTCTGGAAAATGAATGCTCAAATATTGTGGCAGCATTTTTTGCCAAAGATTGTTATACTAGCTGTCTCGTCTGTGTTTTATAATTGTGCAATAAGCATAAAACACACTTATATAAGGAATTGGCAACTTGTTCTCATTCTGAGAAATAAGGTAGGCCACTTGATTTCAACATCTTAAAAAAGTGGACAGGCTAGCATATTGTTCAAACAATTGGAGAAGGGTGTGTTTAGAACAATTCAACTGTTCTGCCTTGTTAGCAAGCAAATAGATCCAAGTTGGCTAAATTTGAAATAAAGATACTGGCTACTCACCAGCATGTGGGCTTGTGCTTGACAGATTGTTTATAATGCCTGCTACAAGAAGTAAGTCACCATTAGTGAATGTGAACTATGCATGGTTTTAGTTAAATTTGTAACAAAAAGGGCATTTTCATAGACACTTGAAAGCAGATCAGTGATTATTGCTAAAAAGCAGGTTAAACTATTTTGATAAAATAATCAAATTATTGTGGCATATATTTAGACTAATTTCATACGCCCCGAATTCATTACATTATTGCAGTGTTTGAAATTAAGTGTATTTTATCTTTTTTTTAAAGTGTACAACAAAGCTTATTGCATTGTTGGTTAAAGGCTTGTATGTAAGCATTTCACTGTAAGGTCTACGACATCTGTTGTATTCGGCGCATGGGACAAATACCACTTGATCAGATTTATTTGGAGATTTTTATCTATGGAGATTTACATCGTGACATAAGTTTGGGGAAAGAAAATCGAGATATGATTTTTAAGCCATATTGCCCAGCTCTAATGCATATACACAGAGTATACAAAACATTAAGAACACCCGCTCTTAACATGAAAAACTGACCAGTTCAATCCAGATAACTATCCTCTTCTAGAGGACGACTTACCCACTACACTGGCGTCAAAGTGGTTGACAAAGGCCTCGAGATCTGCTTCCCTGCGCAGGGTAACAGAGTTGGGTCCAGCCTGCTTCTTCATGAAGTGGACAATGCCATCTGTGTGTATGCAGACAAATTCATTAGTAGGCCTACATGATTAGTGTATCCTAACAACATTCAAAACACACACCTGCGGAGCGTGGCCCGTCATAGGACGAGGCATCTTCTCCGTTTCTGAAGATCTTGAGCGTGGGGTACCCTGTGACCCCAAAACGCCCACATGTGTCTGGGCTCGCTGTGCAGTCCACCTGAGGGGTGAGAGATTGAGATGATAGGGAAGGAGGGAGGTAGAGAGAGAAAGAGGGAATGCAAGAGGAGAGAGAAAGGGATAGAAACATATGACAGAAAGCTACATTTGTGAGAAAAGTAGGGAGAAAGATAATGAAATGGAGATGATAGAGGCAATATAAAGTAGGGCTGAGCAATGTATAGATTAAATCTAATTTATGTTTTCGCACAATATTCCAAATGCCTGTATTTTGTAAAAGATTTTATGTCTGCTTGTTCTCATGTTGTATTTTTGGTCTCGTCTCCTTCGCCCCTCTGTACTGTGTGAACCTTCCCATTTACACCAGAGATCAGTATATAATGACAAGATGCACATCTCCGGCCTAACAATGGGAGTAGTGGTCCCAAAGGTGGGAAGGCAGGCGACAAGCTTAGGTCCAAAATAAGCCCATGGAAACACATTGGCCTTATTTTGGACAGATTTTATCAAGAGTGATACCTATCGCTTCGTCTCTTCCTCTACGGTTTACACACACACACCAAGCCCATCCCCCTGCCTCTCACTCCAACCAAGATGAGATCACATCTTCCTCTATGTCAAGCGGTTTCAACTCGCTATTTGCATTTGAGTTTTGGTCCAACAGAATAGGTCATATGGACACTAAAACACATTGAGACATTACTGTAATAGAGGAGAAGTCAACTTCTCTAACGATACCCTTTTTATGTCTCAAATACTCAAATTGCACACAGAACAGACATTACTAAAAAGAGAGTATCAATGAACATTGATTCTGGAAAATGAATGCTCAGTTTGTTGTGCACGACAATGGGGGTACCCACGTACCTCAAAGACTGTTATAGTAGCTGTCTCGTCATTGTTTTATACATGTTTCATAGCATAAAACACAATTATATAAGGAATTGACACCTTGTTCTCAATCTGAGAAATAAGGTAGGCCACTTGATCAACATCTGAACAAAGTGGACAGGCTAACATGCTGTTCAAACAGTTGGAGACGGACAGAAGGGTGTTCAACCTTGTTAGCTAGCAAAAAGATCCAAGTTGGCTAAACGTGAAATATAAAAGATTAGCTGGCTAATCACTAGCACATGGGCTTGAGAGAGATTGTTGATGAGACCCGTGTGAATTTTCTAAAGCCTAATGCCTGCTACAAGAAGTTTGTCATTAAAAGTGTTAGGTTCTAAATAAAGAGTAAAACACTCACAGAGGCTTAGTAAATCTTAAACCAAGTGTATTCACCCACTGGGTCATACAGCTGCATAAGACAAAGAACATATTCACACAAGCACAGGTATTGAACCCTTTCTCCTATGCTGAGCCCCTCCTCACACATCTGAACAGCCAATTGTTGTCCTGTTGCTATCCAGAACATTAGTGATATATGTTCTTCCTCACTTCATCTAACCTGACCTCTGCCCAAATTCCTCACTCCTCCCCCAACTCACAGCTGTCTTGTTGACCTGTACCAGACTCTCTCTTCTCCTCTCATAGGATCCCTTATGGCTAACATTAACATATCCTGACAGTAAACATTATACATTCCCCACTCTCCCTCAGTGACATGAATAAATCAGAAGGCAGAACCCACAAGTCAAAACTCATCAGTAGTGAATGTGCATTATGCATGGTTCTAGTTAATCTTGTAACAAAAAAAGGGAATTTTTCATACAGACTTGAAAGCCAGATCAGTGATAAGAAAACAACAGGTTAAACTATTTTGACAGACTAATTAAATGATTAGTGGGTATTATGGTAGTGTAAGGATTATATTTAGCCTAGGTATAACTTCAATTAATTTAATTATTTTGGACTTTTTGAAATGCAGCGTAAAATCAAGATAGAGTGCATTCAGAAAGTATTCAGACCCCTTGACTTTTTCCGCATGTTGTTGTGTTACAGCCTTATTCTAAGTTGATTTTTTTTAAACTTAATCTACACACAATAACCCATAATGACAAAGCAAAAACAGGTTGGTAGAAACACCTAATTTACGTAAGTATTCAGACCCTTTGCTATGAGACATGAAATTGAGTGCATCCCGGTTCCATTGATCATCATGACATATTTCTACAACTTGATTGGAGTCCACCTGTGGTAAATTCAACTGATTGGACATGATTTGGAAAGGCACACACCTGTCTATATAAAGGTCCCACAGTTGACAGTGCATCTCAGAGCATAAAACCAAGCCACGAGGTCGAAGGAATTGTCCTTAGATCTCCGAGACAGGATTGTGTCGAGGCACAGATCTGCGGAAGGGTACCAAAACATTTGCAGCATTGAAGGTCCCCAAGAACACAGTGGCCTCCATCATTCTTAAATGGAAGAAGTTTGGAACCACCAAGACTCCTCCTAGAGTTGGCAGCCGGCCAAACTGTACAATCGGGGGAGAAGGGCCTTGGTCAGGGAGGTGACCAAGAACCTGATGGTCACTTTGAAAACACTCTAGAGTTCCTCAGTGGAGATGGGAGAACCTTCCAGAAGGACAACCGTCTCTGCAGCAATCCACCAATTAGGCCTTTATGGTAGAATGGCCAGATGGAAGCCACTCCTCAGTAAAATACACATGACAGCCTGCTTGGAATTTGCCAAAAGGCCCATAAACTCTCAGACCATAAGAAACAAGATTCTCTGGTCTGATGAAACCAAGATGGAACTCTTTGGCCTGAATGCCAAGCGTCACGCCTGGAGGAAACCTGGCACCATCCCTACGGTGAAGAATGGTGGTGGCAGCATCATGCTGTAGGGATGTTTTTCAGTGCACTCAGGACCTCAGACTGGGGCGAAGGTTCACCTTCCAACAGGACAATGACCCTAAGCACACAGCCAAGACAATGCAGGAGTGGCTTCGGGACAAGTCTTTGAATGTCTTTGAGTAGCCCAACCAGAGCCCAGACTTGAACCCTATCGGACATCTCTGGAGAGACCTGAAAATAGCTGTGCAGCAATGCTTCCCATCCAACCTGACAGAGCTTGAGAGGATCTAGAGAAGAATGGGAGAAACTCCCCAAATACAGGTGTGCCAAGTTTGTAGCGTCATACCAAAGATGACTTCATGCTGTAATCGCTGCCAAAAGTGCTTCAACAAAGTACTGAGTAAAGGGTCTGAATACTTATGTAAATGGTATATTTCCAGTTTAATTTTTTTTAAACAAATTAGCTAACATTTCTAAAAAACTGTTTTTGCTTTGTCATTATGCGGTATTGTGTGTGGATTGATGAGGGGGGAAAAACAATTGAATTTTAGAATAAGGCTGTAATGGAACAAAGATGTGGAGAAAAAAAATCAAGGTCTGAATACTTTCCGAAGGCACTGTATATCATGAATTGCCCATAAGTTTGAAAGAAAAGCGTTGTGATTTTCAGGCCATATCGCCCAACCCTAACAAAGTAAATTAGCCGTTTCACCTCAAATTGTCACGGATCCCCCCCGTACCGTTGCTGATTCCATGCACCGGTTCCGGAGGTCTACTGTACGTCACCGGCCTCTCGGCATCACTGACCTGTCTCATTACGCACACCTGGCTCCATTTCCCCTGATTAGTAATTGTATAAATTGTGCCCGTTGTTCACCATTGTCTTGGTCAGTTATTATTCCCATGTCAGTTGGTCTTGTGAGTACAATTACACATTTTCCAGTACATATGTGCCCATTACACATTTCGTAGTAGTCAGCAGGATAAGTGTACTCTAAATGTGTGTCTAGGTCATTAGGCCCCATTAGACATGCACCTGTCTGGGGAGTGGGCATGTCTGTTTATTTTTGTACCATTGCTATGGCTCTGTTTCTATGCCCTAATATGAAACCAAACTCAAATTAGTGCAAGGCAAAAAGACAATGGTGGATGAAACATTAACATAAAGAGGAGTTACGATGTGTGTAGCGTAAGGATGAAACCTGTATAAAAAAAAAGTGTGTGCCAAGGCTGGAAAGGGAGTTACTTCATGAACAAGCTCGGCTTATATTACTTTGTAATAAAGTCTTATTGAACTCACAGGCTCCGCTATTCAGTGTATGGTCATTACGGGATCTCGTCCCGTGTATTTATTAGAGGTTTAACCTCGCTCTTTTTTTGGGGTTACATCCCTGTGTTTTGTATTCGTGTTTGTTTTGGGCTTTGTCCCCGTGCCTGGCATGTTGTATTGTTGGGTAGTGTATTAAAACTAGAGGTCGACCGATTAATCGGAATGGCTAACCTCTCACAGTCCTGGGCGACTTTAACCTCCCCACGTCTACCTTTGACTCATTCCTCTCTGCCTCCTTCTTTCCACTCCTCTCCTCTTTTGACCTCACCCTCTCACCTTCCCCCTACTCACAAGGCAGGCAATACGCCGACCTCATCTTTACTAGATGCTGTTCTTCCACTAACCTCATTGCAACTCCCCTCCAAGTCTCCGACCACTACCTTGTATCCTTTTCCCTCTCGCTCTCATCCAACACTTCCCACACTGCCCCTACTCGGATGGTATCGCGCCGTCCCAACCTTCGCTTCTCTCCCCCGCTACTCTCTCCTCTTCCATCCTATCATCTCTTCCCTCTGCTCATACCTTCTCCAACCTATCTCCTGATTCTGCCTCCTCAACCCTCCTCTCTTCCCTTTCTGCATCCTTTGACTCTCTATGTCCCCTATCCTCCAGGCCGGCTCGGTCCTCCCCTCCCGCTCCGTGGCTCGACGACTCATTGCGAGCTCACAGAACAGTGCTCCGGGCAGCCGAGCGGAAATGGAGGAAAACTCGCCTCCCTGCGGACCTGGCATCCTTTCACTCCCTCCTCTCTACATTTTCCTCCTCTGTCTCTGCTGCTAAAGCCACTTTCTACCACTCTAAATTCCAAGCATCTGCCTCTAACCATAGGAAGCTCTTTGCCACCTTCTCCTCCCTCCTGAATCCTCCTCCCCCCCCCTCCTCCCTCTCTGCAGATGACTTCGTCAACCATTTTGAAAAGAAGGTCGACGACATCCGATCCTCGTTTGCTAAGTCAAACGACACCGCTGGTTCTGCTCACACTGCCCTACCCTGTGCTCTGACCTCTTTCTCCCTCTCTCTCCAGATGAAATCTCGCTTGTGACGGCCGGCCGCCCAACAACCTGCCCGCTTGACCCTATCCCCTCTCTTCTCCAGACCATTTCCGGAGACCTTCTCCCTTACCTCACCTCGCTCATCAACTCATCCCTGACCGCTGGCTACGTCCCTTCCGTCTTCAAGAGAGCGAGAGTTGCACTTCTGAAAAAACCTACACTCGATCCCTCCGATGTCAACAACTACAGACCAGTATCCCTTCTTTCTTTTCTCTCCAAAACTCTTGAACGTGCCGTCCTTGGCCAGCTCTCCCGCTATCTCTCTCAGAATGACCTTCTTGATCCAAATCAGTCAGGTTTCAAGACTAGTCATTCAACTGAGACTGCTCTTCTCTGTATCACGGAGGCGCTCCGCACTGCTAAAGCTAACTCTCTCTCCTCTGCTCTCATCCTTCTAGACCTATCGGCTGCCTTCGATACTGTGAACCATCAGATCCTCCTCTCCACCCTCTCCGAGTTGGGCATCTCCGGCGCGGCCCACGCTTGGATTGCGTCCTACCTGACAGGTCGCTCCTACCTGGGGTCCCCCAGGGCTCTGTTCTAGGCCCTCTCCTATTCTCGCTATACACCAAGTCACTTGGCTCTGTCATAACCTCACATGGTCTCTCCTATCATTGCTATGCAGACGACACACAATTAATCTTCTCCTTTCCCCCTTCTGATGACCAGGTGGCGAATCGCATCTCTGCATGTCTGGCAGACATATCAGTGTGGATGACGGATCACCACCTCAAGCTGAACCTCGACAAGACGGAGCTGCTCCTCCTCCCGGGGAAGGACTGCCCGTTCCATGATCTCGCCATCACGGTTGACAACTCCATTGTGTCCTCCTCCCAGAGCGCTAAGAACCTTGGCGTGATCCTGGACACCACCCTGTCGTTCTCAACTAACATCAAGGCGGTGGCCCGTTCCTGTAGGTTCATGCTCTACAACATCCGCAGAGTACGACCCTGCCTCACACAGGAAGCGGCACAGGTCCTAATCCAGGCACTTGTCATCTCCCGTCTGGATTACTGCAACTCGCTGTTGGCTGGGCTCCCTGCCTGTGCCATTAAACCCCTACAGCTCATCCAGAACGCCGCAGCCCGTCTGGTGTTCAACCTTCCCAAGTTCTCTCAACCCCGCTCCTCCGCTCTCTCCACTGGCTTCCAGTTGAAGCTCGCATCCGCTACAAGACCATGGTGCTTGCCTACGGAGCTGTGAGGGGAACGGCACCCCAGTACCTCCAGGCTCTGATCAGGCCCTACACCCAAACAAGGGCACTGCGTTCATCCACCTCTGGCCTGCTCGCCTCCCTACCACTGAGGAAGTACAGTTCCCGCTCAGCCCAGTCAAAACTGTTCGCTGCTCTGGCCCCCCAATGGTGGAACAAACTCCCTCACGACGCCAGGACAGCGGAGTCAATCACCACCTTCCGGAGACACCTGAAACCCCACCTCTTCAAGGAATACCTAGGATAGGATAAAGTAATCCTTCTCACCCCCCCCCCTTAAATGATTTAGATGCACTATTGTAAAGTGGCTGTTCCACTGGATGTCAGAAGGTGAATTCACCAATTTTTAAGTCGCTCTGGATAAGAGCGTCTGCTAAATGACTTAAATGTAATGTAAATGTAATTAGGGACGATTTCAAGTTTTCATAACAATCGGAAGTCTGTATTTTTGAGCGCCGATTTGCCGATTTGTTATTTATACCTTTATCTAACTAGGCAATTCAGTTAAGAACACATTCTTATTTTCAATGACGGCCTAGGAACGGTGGGTTAACTGCCTTGTTCAGGGGCAGAACGACAGATTTTCACCTTGTCAGCTTGGGGGATCCAATCTTGCAATATTGCAGTTAACGGGTCCAACGCAACAACGACCTGCCTCTCTCTCGTTGCACTCCACAAGGAGTCTGCCTGTTACCCCCATTTACGTATTCCTGTGCCTGTTTCCAATCATTTATAAAACGTGACACATATCCCATGGGTTATGGGCAATTCCACAGTTAGAGTGATGCTGAAACTCAGATTTTTTTATTTAAAATGTATGC
Organism: Oncorhynchus masou masou; assembly: GCF_036934945.1. NCBI lineage: Eukaryota > Metazoa > Chordata > Actinopteri > Salmoniformes > Salmonidae > Oncorhynchus > Oncorhynchus masou. The sequence goes on along the minus strand of NC_088223.1, from coordinate 34,572,085 downwards.
CAAACAAAAAACAATTATTTGCGAAGTTAAATAAACCATACAAATCTATGCACAAGGTACACTTAACTTCCACAGAAAATTTTACAAAAACACTTTTTGGTGTGGTATTTTTCATCCCTTTATCTCCCCAATTTTGTGGTATCCAATTGGTAGTAGTTACAGTCTTGCCTCATCTGCAACTCCTGTACAGACTCAGGAGAGGCGAAGGTCGAGAGCCATGCGTCCTCCGAAACACAACCCAACCAAGCCGCACTGCTTCTTGACACTGTACAGCTTGCTACCGCTTCAGCTCGTACTGCATCCGACCCGCCACAGGAGTCGCTAGTGCGCGATGAGACAAGGATATCCCTGCCGGCAAAACCCTCCCTAACCCGGACAACGCCGGGCCAATTGAGCGCCGCCCCATGGGCCTCTCGGTTGAGGCCGGCTGCGACAGAGCCTGGGCTCTAACCCAGAATCTCTAGTGGCACAGCTAGCACTACGATGCAGTGCCTTAGACTACTGCGCCACTCGGGAGGCACTACAAAAACACTTGACGAACATGTCAGATGCAAATTTGGTAACAGAATGATGGTTTGTGCTGTCATTCTGTTAACAAAGTTTACACTATGCCGGTGCAGTGAGAGTGGGCCATGCAGGGCATGCAACTACCAATTAACATTGTGTAACCCTGGATGACGGCAAGAGTTCAAAACACCTGGTCATTTTGTTATGCATTATTATGCATTCATAAGTACCTTAGCAAGTGGAACTGTCCCCTTCAGTCGAGTGGCTGCGGTCTCAAAATCTGGGGCTAGTTTCTTACAATGTCCACACCTGAAGAGCAAATAAACATACAGCAGATGAAGGTAGATATAACACAAGGAACAGAATCAGAATCAAGAAACAGGCAATGCAATTGATAACATAGTTATGTGTGGGTAGAAATGTGTTATACCTGTAAAAGGCATTAGCAAATTGGGGTTTAAAAGAAATCTTCCTCACCAAGGTAAGCCAATTTTGAAGAATAATATCAATAGCTCAGCCTCAAATACAGTGACGTGGATGCCAAGGGAAGCCAGGCTTCCCCCCCAAAAACGTACAAAGAATAATGTTTAAAAACATAAAATAATTTATCTATTGTCTCTCTGTGTTTCATAATTTTCCTTAAATTTGCAAGAGGCTGAATGTATCGCACAGCCGAAAGCATCTGAGTGATTGAAACAGCATCACTCTGTCTCTCTATGTGTAGGCCATCTGATTATGTCTGGTCCAAACAAGTATGACATTGTTGCCGCCTGTAGCATTAAAGGCAAGGGAAGGTTCACCTAGGGGTCATGATAGGGGCTGTACCAAATGTTGATGTATTATAATAATTGATTATGCTTAGGTTGTATTAATAGAAGGGTGGGGGGTTATAAGACCCCGCCCTCCTTACATTTACAGGGTCATAGACTACAGATTAACAATATATTCATTATAGAGGTTTAGTATTGTTCCATAGTTGTTTTCTGGTCTTTGCCTTTTATAAAAGAGACCCCACTGAGAAATGTGTGACTGTGAAGACAGAACTCTGCAGGGTAGTGTAAGAGATAAGAGATTAGTCAGGCATTCCACTATAAATCAACGTGAACATTTACTGCTAAGCTTTTACATAGTTACATAAATAAGAGTTTTAGTGTTGAGTAGGCATGGTTTTGGTCTCATGAGTAAAAGATAATGACGTAGGCAGTGACATCACTAGGGCTGGACTTCGGGTTTAATAAAATAACATGGGACCTTTTCTTTGATGCAGAACTTACTTGGAAACATGCATTATGTTCCTGTTGTCAACTTCTGGTCTGCAATTGCATTAAAAAAGGTTTTGAATGATTTAATTAAAGATATTGTCATAATGCAAATTTCACCAATGAGCCAATAATTGACAAGGAACAAGGAAACGAACCCCAACAGAAGCCATCAAGCATCTGGCCTCCCCTTGACAAAAAAAGAGGAGAAATTTGCCAATCAGCATTGAGCTAAACTGAGCGAGCTCAACTTAAAATTGGCAATTTTTCGTGGATGGAGATAGGGATTTGGACTTGTGGTTTTACTTAATTCTGTACTGGCCAATGCTTATAAATGGTGATTCTGATCCAACCAATAAGTCATACATTGTTGTTCCCCTGGCCTGAGAGGATGAAAGTTCAATATAGCTAAATGTAGAAGGTTCATGTTAACTAGGCTAGCTAACTTTGCCCATGAATGGAAGTTAGGCTAGCGAGCAAGCATTTTAGACAGGTAGCCTAGTAGGAAAACAAAAGAAATAAGTGTGTACTGTATGACAAAGTGATCACGTTTAGCCAACATGAAAAATGAGGATGGCATTAGCAGATCTCTACAAATCGAACGCACACAGAAATCAGAACCACAGACAGCCACATCATATTTAGCTAATGTTGAATAGAGACTAAATCGTTTTTGGTATATTTTAGATGTCACTGTATTAGACTAAGCAGAGATGATATGTTGAAGTTGAAACGGCGCTCTAATAGTGGGGGCAGCTCCTGTTTTCTTTGCGACTTGCGGTAACTCTGTGTGGTTCTAAATCAATAACGTTAGTTGTTTGGTTGTCCGAAAATGTCGGAAACATTAACTTGCTCGGCCATGCTGTAGGTCATAACTGTATGATACTCTACATGCAATATGCTTTGTAGACTTCACTGGACAGAGGTTGCTATCCGGTTTTGTGATAAAACAAAAGGTGTGGTTGAATTTATTCTGCCACTGCGTCTTCTTGTCTCGGAACTAACCAGGTTTATGGAGCAAACAAACGCAATTGTCACAACAGGTTGTAATTTGGGGGGGGGCTCGATTTACCAGTGATTTTATCCACGGCCACTGCTCAAATACTGTTTGCAAATATGGCCAACTGCAAGCTAGTTGCCAACAGTTTGGCAGATGATGGCCGATACTGAGAATATAACTACTGTAGCTAGCTAACATTAGCTGATGGCTGACTAACGTAATATATCTTGGACAGTTGCCTAGCCGATAAGTCACTTTCATTACATATTTGCCTAAAATGACATTACGTGTGTAGAAATTACAATGGATTGACATAAAATCATGTTTCATTTCTATTTTCTCTCACGTAGAAATTACTATGGATTGACATAAAATCATGTTTCATTTGTATTTTCTCTCACCATGGAGCGTAGAATTTCACTAGCATGGTCTCGTGCTCCGCTGCCAGGTAATCGAAATCTGCGTCCCCTAACTCAAGCACATCACCCCGTGCGACTACCGCTCCAGAAAATATGAGAACCGATAACAAGAAAGGAAGGATGACCGACAAAAAGGAAGCCATATTTCTAAATACTTCAAGTGAACAAAATCTTCAAATTAAATACAGAAACATAAAATGGCACCTATGCTGTAAAGAAGACCCTCACTGTCACCTGCCGGCTCCTCTCCGGAAAAACGCGATAGAGTAGACAGAGTAGACAATTGAGAGGTGGGATATAAACAGAATATGCCGGAAAATGACCTTATCATTGGTCGAGGAGGACATACATTGATGCCATGTAAGTAGTACATTGGTCCACTTCGACGTCAATCATAGTACATCCCTAGCCTACCATACAGGACAGTAGCTAATCATCAAGGCGTTTGCTTTCTTCAGAGAGGTGTCCGGGTATAATCCCAGATCCACGCTTCAATGCAATACTTGTGACTTTTGAGGAGGGATACCGATCTCAAAACAGATGGTATATGACATGGCTATGGAAATATCACGTTCAAATATCAAACAAATAATTATTTCACTATAAATTATAGGAAAAACATGTGAAGTGCACATCACACCCATTATTCTGATTACAGGATCGTGGATGTGAGGAGGGGTCCTAATTTCTGTGTGCAGACATGTTGTCAAAGGTTTTAGTGGGGTGATCAAGGGGTTATTGTATTGGGGCCTATGGTGACATGGTGGGGGTTTATGTGATTGGTTAGTATTTTCTGAAGTATCTGTTCTATATCAGAGATATAGTAAGAAATATCAGGAAATTGTATTTTGTTTTTTTTTAATCGCTTTGGTACTATTTTCACAAGTATGTGGTAAAATTTCACAACACTTAGTACCAAACTCAATACAGATCATCAAAAAGGCCATTTTTTTCAAAACGTTAAGCACATTTCAATTGACTAATTACACACAAAATCAGTTACTTTTCCACCAAACCTAAGTGTTTCATCTAGAAATACCTTTCATATAAAGTAATTACCTTTCACAATGCAATGCTCACAATATGTATTCATATGATTATCTTCTCATTTGTTTAAATACAATTGACCATCACTCAATCCAACTGCTTTTAATGGTTAATTACTTAACCGTTTGGTAAAACTATAGATTTTAAACTAGTTTGTTTTACTATATGGATAGAGAACTACATCAATAAAATGTGTTTGTAAAGTATAAACATCTAAGTTATAGGTATGATACATGATCACAGTTATTGCTAATTGATTTCACATCGTGGTCATCACAATTGGTCACCATATAAAAAGGGTGTGTGTGAACACTTGCAATTTCTTTCAACATGGAGCAGGATAGACAGCAAGGGAGAGGAAGACATCAAAGAGCTCGTGGACAAGGGACCGTCAGAGAGGTGGGCATGGGCCCCATCAAAGAGGTCAAAGAGATGGCATAGGCCGCGTCAAAGAGGTAGGCATGGGCCCAGTCAAAGAGGTGGGCATCAGAGAAAGGGAGGCAGACGGCAGGGAACTGTTGTGTCTAATGAAGCCTAATGAAGTCCGCACCATCATTGTTGACCATGTGCCAAGTGCTGTAGCGCGTAAAAAAACATCTGTGCTTGGTTGCAACACGCACTACTGAGTTCCAAACTGCCTCTGGAAGCAACATCAGCACAATAACTTTTCGTCGGGAGCTTCACAAAATGGGTTTCCATGGCCGAGCAGCCGCACACAAGGCTAAGATCACCATGCGCAATGCCAAGCGTCGGCTGAAGTGGCGTAAAGCTCGACGCCATTGTACTCTGGAGCAGTGGAAACGCTTCTCTGGGTGATGAATCATGCTTCAACTTCTGGCAGTCCGACTGACGAATCTGAGTTTGGCAGATGCCAGGAGAACACTACCTGCCGAATGCATAGTGGCAACTTTAGAGTTTGATAGAGGAGAAGTAATGGCCTGGGGCTGTTTTTCATGTTTCTATCTAGACCCCTTAGTTCCAGTGAAGGGACATTTTAACGCTACAGCATACAGTTTGAGTAAGGCCCTTCCCTGTTTCAGCATGACATTGGGCCATGCACAGAGCGAGGTGCAAACATAAATGGTTTGTTGAGGTCTGTGTTGAAGAACTTGATGGTCCTGCACAGAGCCCTGACCTCAACCCGATCAAACACCTTTGGGATAAATTGGAACGCCTACTGCGAGCCAGGCCTAATCGCCCAACATAAGTGCCCGACTTCACTAAAGCTGTTGTGGCTAAATGGAAGCAATTACCAGCAGAAATGTACCAACATCTAGTGGAAAGCCTTCCCAGAAGAGTGGAGGCTGTTATAGCAGCAAAGGGGGGACTAACTCCATATTAATACCCATGATTTTGGAATGATATGTTCAATGAGCAGGTGTCAACATAGTTTAGGTCATGTACTGTAGTGCCAAACTACAGTACATGTACTGGTCATGTACCATACATTTTTTTCAACTGATACCATGGGACCTTCAGACGAGTCTTGAAGCCTGTGGACATCCTAGAGCAAAACAACCGACAAGTACATGTTATGCATGCTGTTTTCTGAAACTCTAGTTCTACATGATGTAGCTGAAAATGTAGAATGTTCTTACATTAAAAATGTTTATAGTACCTCACCAAAATATCATTTGTTTAAATAAGAATGTTCATAAATAAGAATAAATACTGTATACCGCTGCATAGCTCATAATGACCAAATCTGATGCAAAACAGAGTTCCGTGGTATTAAGAATGGTGATGTAGTTGTTACAGCTTTTGTTAAAAGTTGAAAAATGGTTCATGAAATGTAACCATGGATGAATGTCTACATTTGATTAAAAGATGATACACTTGTTGTGTAGTTTGTGATGAAGTGGTGGGGTCTGAAGATGTTGGTGATGTAGCTTTGCTATTACAGCTGTAGTTTGAAAGTGAAGTGGTGTGGTCTGAAGATGTTGGTGATGTAGCTTGCTATTACAGCTGTAGTTTGTTTTGCATGAGTGGTGGGGTCTGAAGATGTTGGTGATGTAGCTTGCTATTACAGCTGTAGTTTGTGAAAGTGAAGTGGTGGGGTCTGAAGATGTTGGTGATGTAGCTTGCTATTACAGCTGTAGTGTGAAAATGAAGTGCTGTGTACATGAACTGTTTTGGACTTATCCCCATTCTACTTTAGTATTAGATTAATATGCTTTTAAACAACTCTGATAACATTAGAAAACATGTCTACAACTCACACATATTAATTAACAGTCACATTAACTCGAGAGACAAGTACAGTATCTGAACCAATTCTCAATATTCACCTGCGTGTGATTCTAAAAAAGGAAGAATCAACTTTTGACATGTACTTTACTCGTGCTACTTTCATATAGTATTATTTCAGTGTCAGTAACATTATATATTGTGGTGATGTGTTGTATCGCTTACATTTTCCACATGCGAAAGGTTCTTAACCTTAACACTCTGTGGGAGTTGGCCTATATGGATAGGGCTAAACTGAAATGTTTCTTATAGAAGAAATAGGAAATGCATAAGCATGGTCACTATTCAGCTATCATAGCAGTGCCGTTGAAGAACAAGATCATGCACACTTGTTATTTTGTTTGGAATATAACCCTGCATCCCCAAACCATCACAACTATTATTATTTGTTTTACACAATCCAAAAACGTCAACATAAATTGCATTCTCGGTCAGGTGGCCATCACTTGAAAGCTTGCTCTATTGCCAACATAACTAGACTAGGTAAGTTATAAAATATGATCTTACAGTGTTAGGCTTTCACAAGGCAATTCTGACCAAACCGTTTAATTTTGGTGCGCAAAGAAAGGAGTCATGAGCGCATTCAGGTGTTTGTTCTGCAGCAAATTTTCTTCACAATAGACAAACGTGCCCTTCTGTAACTGTACATAAAACATAGTATTCAAAAACGTTGACACAGTTTATGAAATTAGATTTATGTTATGGAAATGTGAAGTGCACTTTTGTTTGGCTTGCTTGTGTGACATCAAAGCGGTATTTATTATATTCCTCAACGTCTCATCTTTCAAAATGTATTGTGTCCTCTTAAATTTACAGTATTTCCCTACCTCAGACAACAAAACATGTTCAAAAGTCACCCAATTAGCGAGAGGGATGGGGGCAACTTCTTGTCAAGTGCAGTGCTTTAATTCAGAATGGCAGCGCTGTGAAGCGCAGAGCCTGGGCTCTGACGTCATTTATATCATGTTACTGTACAGGCACTACGTTCCAGTTTATGGCAGAGCCCAAATCTGCCATTTTCAACACGTATACGGGTACGAGTGTAAAGGGTTACCATCTTGGATAGTAGTACAGTAGTAGTATGTTACATTGTGGTATTAGTGTGGTGGTACAGTCCTGACAACTAAAATGTACATTGTAACATCTTTTAAAAGTTACAGTACTTGTTAGTTGTCGAACGAGCCTCCTGGATAGGTATAGTAACATCAGTGTCTCCCCGTTTTACCAGGTTATTTTTCGCACCAGTTTAACATAAACAATATTTCACTCCCCTGTAAAAACATATTCTTAGAGTACAAACGTGTAATGGGGCTGCTAAAATATCCAATGTATTGTCATGTTATATCCATTAAAAACCAAGGGTGGGTCAAAAGGTTTTCCATATCCCGGGAAGAATTAAGTACTAAGTCACACAAATATAAATCACATCAGCAATATATTTCAGAAAAGTGCATATACAGTTGAAGTTGGAAGTTTACATACACCTTAGCCAAGTACATTTAAACTCAGTTCCACAATTCCTGAAGTTTAGACACTCAATTAGTATTTGTTAGTATTGCCTTTAAATTGTTTAACTTGGGTCAAACGTTTCGGGTTGCCTTCCACAAGCTTCCCACAATAAGTTGGGGGAGTTTTGGCCCATTCCTCCTGACAGAGCTGGTGTAACTGAGTCAGGTTTGTAGGCCTCCTTGCTCGCATATGCTTTTTCAGTTCTGCCCACAAATTTTCTATGGGATTGAGGTCAGGGCTTTGTGACGGCCACTCCAATACTTTGACTTTGTTGTCCTTAAGCCATTTTGCCACAACCAAGTATGCTTGGGGTCATTGTCCATTTGGAAGACCCATTTGCGATCAAGCTTTAACTTCCTGACTGATGTCTTGAGATGTGGATATATTTAAGCAACATCATTTTCCAGCCTCATGATGACATCTATTTTGTGAAGTGCACCAGTCCCTTCTGCAGCAAAGCAGCCCCACAACACGATGCTGCCACGGTTGGGATGGTGTTCTTTGGCTTGCAAGCCTCCCCCTTTTTCCTCCAAACATAACAATGGTCATTATGGCCGAACAGTTCTATTTTTATTTCATCAGACCAGAGGACATTTCTTCAAAAAGTACGTTATTTGTCCCCATGTGCAGTTGCAAACCGTAGTCTAGCTTTTTTAATGGAGGTTTTGGAGCAGTGACTGCTTCCTTGCTGAGAGGACTTTCAGGTTATGCCAATATAGGACTAGTTTTACTGTGGATACAGATACTTTTGTACCGGTTTCCTCCAGCACCTTCACAAGGTCCTTTGCTGTTGTTCTGGGATTGATTTGCACTTCTCGTCCCAAAGTACGTTCATCTCTAGGAGACATAGCGCGTCTTCTTCCTGAGCGGTATGACGGCTGCGTGGTCCCATGGTGTTTATACATACGTACTATTACTATTGTTTGTACAGATGAACGTGGTACCTTCAGACATTTGGAAATTGCTCCCAAGGATGAACTAGTCTAAAAGTCTTTGGCGCCACTCGTCCATGGTTCTCAGCTATTGATAAGTCTATAAAGACAAAATCATGTTAAAAACAATCTAATTATACCCTTGATGAATTAGTGAAAATGTCACAAGGTAGTGGTGGAAAAAGTACCCAATTGTTATACTTGAGTAAAAGTAAAGATGCCTTAATAGAAAATGACTCAAGTAAAAGTAACACAGTAAAATACTATGTGAGTAAAAGTCGAAAAGTATTTGGATTTAAATATACTTAAGTATCAAAAGTAAAATGTAATTGCTAAAATATGTAAGCATCAAAAGTAAAAGTATGAATAATTTAAAGTTTCGTCTATAAAACAGGGTTAACCGGCATAATTTACAAACTAACCATGTGTTTAGTGAGTCCGCCAGATCAGAGGCAGTAGGGATGACCAGGGATGTTCTCTTAATAAGTGTGCCAATTAGACAATTTTTGTCCTGCTGAGCATTCAAAATGTAACGAGTACTTTTGGGTGTCAGGGAAAACATATGGAGTAAAAAGTACATTTTATTTAGGAATGTAGTGAAGTAAAAGTAGAAAAAGTAGAAGTTGTCAAAAATATAAATCGTAAAGTACAGATACCCCAAAAAACTACTTAAGTAGTACTTTAAAGTATTTTTACACCACTGTTCACAGATTTGATTAAGGTCTTCAGGAGACTTATTTAAAAGAGCGAGTGTTCCCCAATATCGTTTAAATGTGGAAAAAAATCCACATCAGGATAAACATATACATTTTTAAATCCGACACACAAAAATTAAAGAGTAACACGTTTAAAATTAACTGTGTTTATCTTCTTCCCCACCAAGACAACATTTCAGTCAGTTGAAATTCTTAAGATCAGTTTTACATTCTCACTGGTTAAGAAATTTGACAGCCCCAGACACCCCATTCATTAGCCTTTGATCAACGCATAAACACACTTGTTTGAAGCAACTAAGCATTTTTACAGTTGAATTGTCCAGAACCACATCAACAGCCCTCCCCGCCAATACAGGGGCAGCAGGTAGCCTCGCGGTCAAGTGCATTGGGCCAGTAACCCTAAAAATCGCTGGTTCAATCCCCCGAGCTGATGTGCCCTTGGGCACACCTGGGTGTGATATTAAAATCCTAGCCCCTCACAACAATGGGCGTGACATTTCCATCCTAGGAGGAAATCCCACCCAGCTCATCAATCAACTAGGTGTGAAAAATAATTTGATAGAAGTCACCCTGCAATGACTACTATTATTAGCTAATCACACCCCTTTAATACAGTATGTCATACATTTAATGATTCCCTAGATAATGTGGCGTCAAAGGAAAATAAATTACGTTGTGCACAAAATGACACATTTGTTAAAGCATCTGTGGCCTCCATTTAAAGAAAATGCTGAATTAACTAAAATGTGTCATTGGTGTTACTCCTCCTACTGGTGAAAAAATGTTATCATAATAGTAAAAATTATTCAAAGTCATTAAGCTGCTAAATTAGTTGATTTAAAATGGAAAGATGCAACCAAATACAGTCACCAAGTTGTCTATGAAGAGTGGCAGACGAGAACCAAATCTGATTCAAACAAACAAATATCGCACACAGACGAAAGAAGGTCTTGAAAGTTATGAAAATGGTTCATGCCAACTTTAGAATGTCGCTGAAATAGTTTCTATACAAAAGTGCTCAACGCTTTAGATCCTATAAAACCCTTGAAATAGAAGTTAATAACATAGAAACGCAACACACTGCCACAATGACGCACACACATAAATATTATACAAACACATTATTGCTCATGGTTAGCTGAAGTCCACTCCATTTGTGCATCATTATGTTTTGTTCACAGGGCAGAGACGAAAAGAGCAGTCGCCGACACCAAGCTGGCAGTCTATGAAGAGTGACAGCTCAATGGTTGATCCAATTTGGTTCAAAGACAAAGAAGAACTGTGCACAGACAAAATGTCATCAAAGAGCAATTGCCATGATGAGATTTCATATTTGATGATTTCATGTAACCATTTTAAGCTATCCCTGTGACATTTGTGTAAATTCATAGTGGTTCTCTTCAGATCAAAGAAAATAAGACCAGAATCGCCTACAATAAGCGGTCTTTCTATGAGTGACAGCTCAATGCCCGAACCAATCCGCTTCAAACAAGGACCATGCTCAGACAAAACAAGGTCATGAATATGTTATGAAAAACAGTTATGACAACTTTAATGTTGCTGAAATAGTTGCCACACACACACACACACACACACACATACAGAACAAAAATAAAAGCAACAATTTCAACAACTTTACTGAGTAAGTCAATTTAAATAACTTCATTATGACGTAATCTACAGACGTTACATGACTGGGCAGGGGCAGAGCCATGTGTGGGCATAAGCCCACCCACTTAGGAGCCAGGCCCAACCACAGGTTTGCCAGCCAATACTTTTTTCCACACAAAAGGGACTTAACACAGACAGAAATACTCCTCAGCCCCTTTGAAATAGAAGTTAATAATGACTTTGTTTATAGAAACACGACACACTGCCACTTAAAGTTGCACACAAATACAGAACTAATAATCCATACTGAACAAAAATATAAACATGTAAAGTGTTGGTCCCATGAAATAAGATCAGACATTTTCCATACTCAAAAAACATATTTCTCTTAACTTTTGTGCACAAATTAGTTTACATCCCGGTTAGTGAGCATGATCATTACTCAGGTGCACCTTGTGCTGGGGCCATAAAAGGCTACTGTAAAATGTGCAATTCCACAGATGTCTCAAGTTGAGGGAGAGTGCAATTGGCATGCTGACTGCAGGAATGTCCACCAGAGATGTTGCCAGGTATTTTAATGTTTATCTACCATAAGCTGCCTCCAAAGTCATTTTATAGAATTTGGCAGGTGTTCCAACCAGCAACACACAAAAATAAATGTTATTTGTCACGTGCCGAATACAACAGGTGTTGAAATGCTTACTTACAGGCCCTTAACCAAATGCAGACCACGTGTAACCACGCCAGCCCAGCACCTCCACATCCAGCTTCACCAGCACGATTGTCTGAGACCAGTCACCTGGATAGCTGATAAAACTGGGGGTTTGCACAACCAAAGACTTCAGCTGGAAAATAACCATCGATGACCACTGGCATGCTGGAGAAGTGTGCTCTTCACAGATGAATTCCGGTTTCAACTGTACCTGGCAGATGGCAAAAAGCGCGGTGTTGGCGAGCGGCTTGCTGATGTCAACATTGTGAACAGAGTGCCCCATGGCGGCGGTGGGGTTATGGTACAGGCAGGCATCAGCTACAGACAAACACACACAAATTGTATTTTATCGATTTGAATGCAGTTTGATACCGGGACAAGATTGAGGCCCATTGTCAAGCAGTTCATCCACCGCCATCATCATGTTTCATAATGATAATACACTGCCCCATGATGCAAGGATCTGTACACAATTCCTGGAAACTGAAAATGTCTCAGTTCTTCCACGGCCTGCATACTCAGACATGTCACCCATTGAGCATGCACAGGATGCTCTAGATCGAAGTGTACGACAGTGTGTTCCAGTTCCCACCAATATCCAGCAACTTCGCACAGGGACAACATTCCACCGGCCACAATCAACAGCCTGATCAACTCTATGTGAAAGAGGTGTGTCGCGCTGCATGAGGCAAATAGGTGGTCACACCAGATACCGACTGGTTTTCTGATCCACGACCCTGCCTTTAAGGTATCCGTGGCCAACAGATACATACCTGTATTCCCAGTCATGTGAAATCCATAGATTAGGGCCCAATGCATTTATTTCAATTGACTGATATGAAGTGTAAATCAGAAAAATCTTTGCAATTGTTGTACATTGCATTTATATTTTTGTTCAGTGTACAATATATTATTGATCATGGCCAGCTGAAGATGCAGCTCATTTTCTGCATCATTATGTTTTATTCTGCTAGGTTCTGACAGAGTTAACGCAAACGGACGACGATAAAAAGCTCAAACCAAGTTTATTCACCCACCGAGTCAAACAGCCGAAAAGACAAAGAAATGTCTACACAGGCCCATATATTTCTAGCCTCTACTGGGCGGAGTCAACACCTTGCACACCTAGACAACCAATAAAGCTCTGTTGCTGGGCAGGAACTTAAGTGGTTCCTCTCATTGGTATAGTCATGGCCCTGTCTCCTGTGTGACATAGGACTGGTCTTTCTCCCTTCATCTGACCTGACCTCGGCACACATTCCTCACTCCTCCCCAACTCTTGGCTGTCCTACCTCATCAATGACTGAAACCAGACTGTTGCCCTTCTCCTCTCCATAGGATACATGAGATTTAACCATAACATGTTCAGATAGGGGATAGCAGAAAGTTTACATTCTTTCTCGCTCAGTAGATTTCCATCCACTCAGCTCTAATAGTGTAAGATTTGTCAAGTTAGAAGTTCAAATCCAACAGTTCACAGGGAAAAGAAGTCACCAAACTGTCTGTCCGTGAAGTGACAGCTCAATGCTTGAACCAAATCGGGTTCAAACAAGGACCGTGCACAGACACAAGGTCTGCAGTGGACTGAGTACAGTCCATATAAAAAAATGTGGGTAAACACACTGAAAGCATTGAAGAATTACTGTAAAAAAAATAGAACATAAATGATTGTCAAATTTTGCACATAAGTGCTCTCATACAGTGAATGTAAATATGTATTTTGCAGTACACATGGTATTTAAACAAAAAAAATACTTATGTAAAGCTCAGTTTGAGATCATTGTCATGTTATATTCACTGGGCAAACAGGGAAAGTGTGAAGCCAGACTGCTCAGAAATGCTTGAGGACCCAGTACTCCTAGCAGCCCAAAAAGAGATGAAGGCAAAAATAAGAGAGAGGCATCAACGCATGACAGAAAGACTTTCAAAGCAAGACAAACAAGCTTCTTTAAAATGACATTTACACAGAGCCTTACCTAATAGAGGGTGGAAGTAGAGGTACTAACAATGAACGTGAAGTGAGACAGATTGAGGCGGCATCCAAGAAACAAACCACACGAGAGAGACCCATCAAATGCAAAGACATCTTCCAGCCTTTACCTGGACAAGACAAACCTATCAGAACTGTATTGACAAATGGCATTGCTGGCATCTTGAAAACTGCTTCTGTGCAGAAATTCATCATTGACTGGGCAGAGTGAAAAGACAATCAAGATGTTCATTTCATGTGTCCTCTTCCTTTCCGGGATCTAAATCGTAAAGCAGGGGAAAATTGCAGTCTAGTGCAACTTCACCACTACTTTACAGAAATGAAAGCAATTGATAGCATTGACAGTGACAAAAATCAAGATTGGGTTCATATTTGATGGCCTAGATGAATGTAGACTCCTTCTGGATTTCCAGAGCAATAACATCTTACACGATGTAACTGAGCCAACCTCAGCAGATGTCCTACTGACAAACCTCATCCAAGGAAATCTGCTTCCCTCTGCTCCCCTCTGGATAACCTCCCGACCTGCACCAGCAATAAAATCCCTCCAGAGTGTGTTCACAAGATGAGAGATTCGAGGATTTGCAGAAATAACATTTTGAGAAGAAAATCACAGACCAGAAGCTGGTTAGAAGAATCAATCATTGACATAGACATCAAGGAGCCTTCACATCATGTGTTACTTACCAGTCATCTGTTGGATATTGGCCACTGTCCTTGAGTATATATTGGATGAAGCAGACAGTGAGAATGTTCCCAAGCCACAGAGACAAACCCAAAGGAACTGTATCAGTCAGACAAAGAGAAGATCCTGAAAGTTGGCTTTTCAACAGCTGGATAGGGTCAAATTGATAGTCTATGAAAAGGACCTGAGAGAGAGTGGCATTGACATCAGCGAGGCATCAGTGTTTTCTGAAGTGTGCACAGAGATCTTTAAAGAAGAGTCTTGGTTGTGCAGAGAGAAGGTGTTCTGCTTTGTGCATCCAGGAGTTTATTGCGCCAGTCTATTAGGTTCACTAGTGTTGACAATACATGCAATGTCTGATCTACACCAGAGTGTCATCTTTGAAGCCCTGGACCTGTTCCTCCGCTTCCGTCTCAGCCTCTCACTGCAGGCCAATCAGGCTCTCCTCGGTAGACTCCCGTCACAGCCCAAGAACACTTCACAGACCACCAATGAGACAGTCGAGTACATCAAAGACAAGATCAAGGATGGAATGTTCTGCAGATAGAACATGTTAAGTGTCC
The DNA here is from genome assembly GCF_036934945.1 of Oncorhynchus masou masou. NCBI lineage: Eukaryota > Metazoa > Chordata > Actinopteri > Salmoniformes > Salmonidae > Oncorhynchus > Oncorhynchus masou. The sequence continues at coordinate 34,556,888 of NC_088223.1, read as the reverse complement.
TATTGTCTGAATGAACTGGGTGACAACTCTATTGGAGGAGATCCAGGATTCACTGAGATGGGGAACTCTTTCAGACAAGGAGTTGGAGCCACACCAATGCTCAGCCTTAACCTATGTGCTGCTGATGTCTGAGGAGAGGATGGATGCGATTGACCTGAAGAGTTACAACAACTCAGCAGCCCGGTCAACAGCGGCTGATACCTGTCCTGAAGAACGTCAGGAGTGCCAGGCGAGTACTGCTGCATGGGATGAAGACATTGTATTGCCTTAAATCGTGCTTCAACTATTCAAAATTCATAGTCATTAATGTACTCCTATCACCCATATGTTTAGTCTGGACAAATGTCATGAGGAGTGCTGTGAAACTCTGGCCTCAGCTCTCCAGTCACCCGACTCAGACCTGCGAGAGCTGGACCTCAGCTACAATGACATGGGAGACCCAGGTGTTCTGTGTCTTGATGCTGGACTGAGGAGTCCACACTGCAAACTGGAGAAACTGGCATGAGTCATTTATAATTCCCAGCCATAAGCATTTACAGTTGTTGCCAATAAAAATACCAGTAGTATTAAACATGGTGCTACTGCCGCTACACTATGGTGGTATGAAATATTTAATCTATTGTACACTATTCATGACATCATGTCTAACCATGTGGAAGGTGTGATTGTTTTTTTTCTAGCAATCTGTAGAAAATTGACAAGTACAGTTTTAACATCCGGTAACAAAGTTTATATTGATATATAAACCTCTTGACTTGCTGGCTGCAAGCTCACAGATAAATCATTTGAAGTTGTGGCCTTTGCTTTAATGTCTGGGCACTCAAACTTGAGGTGGATTTGAGCTACAATGTGGGTGATTCAGGAATACAACTGATCTGTGATGGACTGGTCTGCACTCACTGCAAACACTAAGGTAAGTGGCGATGTCTGGACCAGATTGACTGAATATGTACTAGTCATTTTCAGTGGGGTATAAAACAGAACATGAAAAGCTAAAATCAAGTTTGGGAATAATTATTGCTTTATTCTTCCAAACAGGCTTGCTGGCTGTAATATATCCAGAGAATCTTGTGAGACTCTGGCCTCAGCTCTCCCGTTGGCAGATCCACGGCTAACAAAGCTGAGCCTCAGCGACAATAACGTTGGGAGGTCAGTGATGAAGAAGTCGTGTGCTGCTGGACAGAGCTGCCCACTTTGGGAACTAGACTTCAACGATTTGGAGGAATCTGGAGTGTGTGTCCTCAATGGACGTCTGGGCCAACAATGTAGGCTAGAGAAACTAGCGTGAGTGGAGATGTTTGCTTATCATCATCATCATCAACCTGTCTTCATATTTTCAGATTTTGCGACCACATTTCTCTTAGCGGTGAAAGTAATGTGTTGTTTGCTTCGAAACATGTAAATAAATTATCCTCAGTATCGCTAACATCCCTCCCTCTTCCTAATAGATCGTCTGGCTATAATCTGGACACATGAATCCCTAGAAACTCTGGCCTCAGCTCTCAAATCACCATCTGATTGAGCTGGACCTCAGCTACAACGATGTGGGTGACAGATTCAATTGCTGGGAAATGGCCTGATAAGTCCACATTGCAAACTAGCCAACCTAGGGTAAGTGCTGTTACAGTTTATTCAACAATTCCAGTAGTAATATTGCCATTTGTGGAGTTAATGAAAAGTATAGGTGAACTAGCAGTACCAATACATGTTTTGAATAAATATGCAACACCTCACTAACATTTATGCAAGGGTACCATTATACTAAATAAACTAATTACTACAGATTGGCTGACTGTTATCTTTCATATGGATGTTATGAAAATCTGGTATCAGCATTCATGCCTCAAAACGCATGCCTGAGAGAGCTGGACATCAACTACAACAACCTTGGGGACTGTGGAGTGAAACTGCTCTGTGCCGGACTGACGAGTCCACTCTGTCATATAGAGATACTGCAGTGAGTATTGTTGTGTGTACCGTACAGACAAGGCAAAATGCTCAATGAAGGCAAAAAAATAAAAAATAATTTAAAATAAAATTGACACTACAAAAATGTTTAAGTAATTGTTGCCTCAGCGTGCAATGCCTCACTGTATTTCTGGGCCTGTGCAGGTTTGATATAACCTGTATATTCTACCTCGTCTCTTTCTCTTTGTCTGAGGGAGTGTAATATGACAGGTGTATTCTGTTCAGATTTGGCCACAGTTTTGTGTTCTTCCAACTCAAAGAATTGGAACTACGAGACAATAACCTGCAAAACTCAGGAGTTGCACTTCTCTCTGCTGTGCTCAGAGACATACATTGTGAAGTAAAGTGATTGGGGTAAACGCAGCTTTGCGGTGTAGCATTTTAATAATGATAGATACTGCTTATGCAAAATGGCAGGGTGAAACTGTACTGTGTTATTATTTTTTTAAATGTACCCCAATTTTTGTGATAGCCAATTGGTAGTTACAGTCTTGTGCCATTGCTGCAACTCCCGTACGGGTCGATAACTACGCGCCCTCCGAAACACGACCCAGCCAAGCCGCACTGCTTCTTAACCCGGAAGCCAGCCGCACCAAGGTGTCGAATGAAACACTGTACAGCTGGCGACCGTAGTCAGCGTGCATGCGCCCAGCCCGCCACACGGAGTCGCTAGAGCGCGATGGGACACGGACATCCCGGCAGGCCAAACTCTCCCCTCACCCAGAAGTCCCCTAACCCGCAAATTGTGCATTTAAAAACTCCCTGGATTTACAAAAGAAAATTAATTGATTGCAGGTTGTCTGGCTGTAAAACCACAGAGGAAGGCTGCATTTATCTGGTTTCGGCTCTGAGATCAAACCATTCACACCTGAAAGAGCTGGACCCGAGTTACAATCACCCAGGCGACTCTGGAGTGAAGCAGCTCTCTGCTGTACTAGAAGATCCACACAGTATGCTGAAGAAACTCAGGTAAACTCAAAAGAACGAGCAAAACCTTGATACTGAAGAAAATCTTTTTACCATCTCGGGGTTTCTGAACTTCTGTAACCAACTATATTGACTGAATCTAAATCACTGACCAGGCCTTTGATTTTCTCCACAGAGTGGAACATGGTGGGGAATGCAGGGCCAAAGCAGGGCTGAGAAAATGTAAGTCTGTGCTAGATAGGAATTACAATAAAATGTGGGCTACAAGTAGTCAAACCAAACATTTTACACATAACGTGAGAGAATTTGTACACTCTTGTATAAAGTAATTAAACTGGCTCAGTTGAGTTCCGTTTACCCAAACACAAAGCCTGACACTAGCCATTTTTCTTATTGCCCTCAAACTTGTCTGTAGATGCCTGTCTGCTCAGTCTGGACCCAAACACAGTGCACCCACACCTGTCACACTCAAAGGGGAACTGAGAGGTGACGCGAAACGTATAGAACCAGCAGAAGCTCTTGATCACCCAGAAATACTTCAGCACTGTCGCCAAGTTCTGGGCAAAGAGTTTCTGACTTCACGCTGTTTCCGGGAAATAGAGTAGAGCAGGACGAATGTTGACATCGGAGCCACATATAAAAAGAATCAACAGGAAAGGCGAGGGCTCGGAAAGCATGATCGGGATGAATAACAAGTCCTTTAGCTTGGTCTGTCATCGTGAAGGCAATCACTTCTGTCACAATGGGAGGATCATTAAAATAGCCACTCCACTTCCTCCCTCAAAAAGATTTGGGGTGTGTCTGGACTGGCCGGCTGGCACTCTAGCCTTCTACAGTGTCGCAGCGACCCACCTGCATACATTCCACACCACGTTTACCGAGCCCCTCCATCCCGCGTTTGGAGTTTACATGGGCTCAAAGCTGACACGTTGCCAGTTTGACTAGAGAGTCAATCAGAATATATTCAGTGCATACAGAGTAGTATATTACATATGAGATGTGACAGTAAAATGTGTCTACTGTAGTCCATCTGCTGCATTGCATTGTACCAATTGTGTATATAGTAGTTTAAGTTACTGCTGACCACAATCTTTTGGATATTGTTAGGTTCTAATTCTTAGAGTAAACTCAGACACTATGAAAGCTTAAACCAAGTGAATTATTCCCAGAGGATCAATACAGCTGCATTAGACAACGACATTACACACAAGCACTGATATTTAACCCTTTCTCATAGGTCGAGTCTCCTCCTACACATCTGAGCAGCCAACGCATCGCTGTTGCTAGACAGAACCTTCGTGATAACTGTTCTTCCTCAATTCATCTGACCTCTACCCCAAAGTGCTCACTCCCCAATTCAAGGCTCTCATGGTGATTGCTACCAGACTGTGTGTCTCTTCTCCTCTCATAAGATCCCTGATGGCTAACAATAACAGATCCTGACAATGTAAACGTTATACATTACCCTCTGTCCCTCAGTGACATGAATAAGTACATTTCATTCTCAGAACACAACAATTCGGATAATAAAACTACTGTATAGCATATAAATGTTTTTTTTTCAGTCTGTTCTGGAAACTACAACTTTTAATTTATTTTTTAAATAGTCAAAACACTGCTCTTGAACCATTCATAATAAGGCCTACTTAATGGTTGGTGTCATAGTACAGCAATAAAAAGATCCCTGAATGCAAAAAAACAGTCTGGTTGTCCATTATGTAAAACAATTATGTACACTTTATTCAAACAGTCATACTAGCAACCAGCAAAGCATCAGTCAATCCGTGTCATAATGAAAACACTACAGTTGGCAATCAATTGTCCATTTTCATCCCTTTTTTTTTACATTTCAGCAGAATTTAATTCAACATGATTGTGCTATAGTCTACACTGACTCTTACTGTGCAATGTGTTTCTCTGAATTGTGATTTGGAAGGCCCTCATGAGCTCTTCCAATATTACTTTTAGCCGGATACAGCTCTAAGACCTCTTGCACATCTTATGCGCTGTTCTCCTTCATACATTCAAGAGGGGTTGGATTTCACATTTTAGCACCTCATAACACTAGGAACCTCATGGCCTGAACATATTAACACATTTGGAACCCTTGTACTTCGTCTATGCATACTAGCACAGAAACGAGTCCTGGCCGTGTCTTAATGGCCCCTGCATCTGCGCCATCAACGGGAGACTTACCCATATTTTTGCACCTTCAGTAGTGTTGAGTCAGAGAGGAAGCACAGTCAAGTGCCAACCAAGTTTTTAGAGATTGGTCAAGCGCTCCTCCTTTTCTGTGGCTTAAGACTGCAGTTTGTCAATCCTGCTGACTAAGTGTTATTACGGTATTGTTCCACTGGTGTTGGGTCCTGCTCAGTCCGGGTCTGGCTCTCTGCTGCTGGTTGGCTCTGTGTCACTGACCTCCTCGTCGGAGTACACCCGCTCGGTGGAGGAGCGGAAAAGGCGCATGAGATCCTGGAAACGGGCACAAACCTAGAGGGAACACATTTAGGAGAGTTACGGTAAAGGAGTACATTTTTTTTTTTAAAGAGTTAGCTCCTCCAACATGACGAGGTAATGTTTCGTAGACGGAGGTGGTGCCATAACTAAGTGGAAAAGGACCCTTGACAGATCAGACTATTACTCTGTTGCAGCCGCTCTATAAAAAGACGCTACGCTTCTCTCTCTCACCTCATTGGCTGTCTTGTTGCCAAGTTGGGCGGAGACGGCTTCAAAAGTTATTTTATTTGCTCCCTTCTGCTGACAGGCGGTCAAGATGGCACGGTCCGCCTCCCTGTTACAAACAACGAAAACAAAGCAAGATTGAACACAACAAATTTAAAATTGTGAAATATCTATTTGGCAATATACCAGAATGATACAATACACTTTGCATCCCACTCCTTAAAGCGGTAAGCAGAAGTCAAAACAATAACAAAGCGTTTTCCATGCCACTGTTTTGGGAAAAAGCTACAGGATGGGCCTGGAGAAATGTAACCACTCAAATTCATTGACAAAGCTATGGATGCAAGAACTAAAAATCAATGAGAACATAGTAGTTGTAGTGATGTTTTGAGGCTATACCGTGTTTGTTTACATTTACTTTGTTTACAAACATTGGCGTAAACACGTTTCTATTTTGGGTTCTGAGGATGGATGACCATTGAACTCAGCTCATGTGGCATTTCTAAGTTATAGTCTTCAAGAATCAAATTGGTACATATTAATTTACAAGTCAAAAAAGTTGATGTAGCAACTGCAGATTGCCCCTTTAAATGAGCATACAACAGGAGGACAGTGGCTCTAACCTGGTCCAGAGGATGACTTTCTCTCCACTGGGTGTAAGTGAGATGTTTTTGGCACAGACTGAGGACTCAGGGTGGGTGTAGTGATCCACCTCTTTGTCCTTCACTTGTGTGGCTTTTGGGGTTTTAGTGCCTTGGCATCTCTTAGGTTTATTTGCTGCTGATGACTTCTGGGAAGTGGAGATTGTGTTGGTCACATCACCACGGCCCCTGTTCTCAGTCTGACACTGCAGCGAGGGCCGTAAGTGGAGCTCGTTGAAAAACACCCAGAATTCACCCTGCAGGTGGGTGTGACCTCGGAGAAGGTTGGCTATCTGGGCCTTCACCTGAAAGATAAAGAGAGACATTTAATGTTCTAATCTACCATCTCTCGAATCTGAAAAATAACTACGATATTTCCCTCCTTTCTGCTCGGCTAGATTTGATAATGATGTTATACTGCTGTTTTCCACGACAGTTAGAACAGTGTGCTCATGTGAAATCAATGTAGCCCTTCCTAGCACACCTCCTTGATTCCAGCAGGACTGAGAGTAGGGCCTCCTTGAAGGACGCTCACTATCTTGCGGTAGTGGGAGGAGTTTTCCCCAAAGCTCAGCTCCAGTTGTCGCAGGAAGTGCCGGCTACGCTCAAACGCCTGCTGCTCTGACAGCTACGGCAGGGGGAGGAGAAGGAATATTAACACCCTGACCTCTGTCACACACAAATAAGAGATAGTTTTGATGTAATCACAGCCAAACACAGGTAATGGACGAGTTTCAAAGTGTATATTTTCAAAGTGTATAGGAGGCTAAGCCAACACATACCAGTCCACACTCCTGGGCTTGTTCGGGATGGAGGAAGGCAGCAAAGTCTCGGAGAAGCTCCGGCCACTCGTTCAGAACAGGTTTAAGCCTCATGAAGAGTTCCACGGAGGTGTGCCCATCTCCGTCCTGCTCAAACTCATAGAGTACCTCCAGAAACTCCTCCACGCGCCCCGGCACCTCCTGCAGGGCATGGCACACCTGGTCATAGAGCAGAAGAGAGTTATATAGTAGGATATGCAGAGTTATATTTGCAATAGCATTAAGGATTTCTTAAATCCTCTTAGGTGGTTAAATTCCCTTTATAGAGGATGTGGGGCGGTTCTGGACCCGTTCCAACTGACATTTTGGTAATACAAAGCACTCTGTGAATGTCGTAGGATCCCGTTCCTTATAGCGCCTACCCCCATCTGTCTGCTCCGCGCTGCCACTCTCTCAGCGGAGCAGACTTGAAGTGTCAGTTTTCAGACCTCACATTTGCATAGGGAGTGACACGTCACATCTTCGGACCTATCCAGACAAAGAACTGATTTGCTCTTCCTCTAAGTAACTGATATTCTCAGCCGGATTTAGAGCTCGCATACATGTACTAACTAATTTCAAAGAATTGAAACAAGACCGCATTCTCTTGGTCACAGGAGGACGAAATTACTGTTTAAAAGCCAAAGTTGTAATGAATCTGCACACATTTGAAAGGCGTATCTGCGCCACTCAGTGAACGTTTGGGAGAAATTTATCCGTCGTCAGTTATATGAAATTGTGGCAATATTGTCCTGTCACTAAGTATGGTCATATTTATTTGACTGTTATAAAAAAAGCAACATCTTATAGCAAGTTGTTTCTAATTTGCTATTATATTTAGAAAGCATGTTAGTCATTTCAAGCCCTATTGCCTCACTTTTGTTGAATAGGGGGATAAATCATGATTTTTTTTTTCATAATATTTGAGTATGGGTCCTCAAAGTGACTACAGCTCAGCAATTTATAAAACATGTACCAGAAAGGAGTTCCAGACCTTTCTAAAACCACACAACAGTTATTGTTTATGACCAACCCATGAAAATAATGAAGTTTGGGTATGTCTATTTAGGCAGAAATATAAATTATGTTGACAAGAGGGTGGCTATAACTGTGAATAGCGCCACAATGTATTGCATGGTGATGCACTGCACGCAATCAGAAGCTGCCTTATTCCGATGTAGTTTCACAATGAATGCCACCCAGTATAATTCAACTCATTTTTTGGGCCAACTTCACCCAATTAGAGGGCTGTTCATCAGACAGAAAATGTAGCCCAAAGCCTTTGCAGCCTTTTAAGCACCTTGGGTGCGAGAAATGCGCTTTATAAATAAAATGAATCATCATCATCATCATTATTTACCCTGTTGAGATAATGCTGAGCGAAGCCTATTTCCTTCTTCTCCCTCAGGGGGTCGCTGTCGAGTAGGTTGTCATGGTCGTAGATGATCGGTAGGCTTTTGGATAACCCCTTGCTGCCGACTACTCCAGTGTGATGCTGCTCGTGCCTCGAGCTAGGAGGGTTGGGGCTACTACTATGGCATTCTGGGAAGGACAAATCAAATCCAGCAGGTGTGGTTAGATGGGAGAAGAGGAGGACTCCCCAATTCCAAATAGACCCCTAGGACTTTGTAGAAATCTGAAAGGATTTAATAGCATTGACATATTTCATGAACCTATGTGCAGCGTTTCCCCCTTACACATTTAGCAGCGGAGCACCACCGCCAAATCATGGCCGCCACTGCAAGAAATGTAATAAAGTTTTATTTACAATGTAGATATATAGATGTATGCCCCTGGAAGACCCAAAATCGGCCACCCCGCATAGGAAGACCCCACCCTTGCTAACTCTGTCACTGCCGCTGAAAAAAAAAAACAAGGGAAGAAAAAAAAGAACTGTGTCCATCCATGTTGTGGCGTTTAAAGATTGGTGGGAAACTAACCTGAGGATGTGCCTGATTGTTCACCCTCTTCCAAGTCCTCTGACCTCCCCCCTGACGCCAGCCATGACAGTTTCTCCATCGTCTCCTACAAGGAAAGATAACACACAAACCCAACCTATGAGACGTGTGACGTGTAAATAACTTGGCAAATAAAATGTATTCATATGTTCATGTAATATCAACGTCTCGCATGACCTCACTCACCTGCAGCTCTGGCACGGACAACGTGGACTCCTCAGAAGCTGGTGACATCACTTCCTCTACCTCCTGATCTCTGTCTCCCCTTCCCTCTTCACCCTCCCACTCTCCGTCCCCCATGTCCGACGGCCCGGGCGATAGGTTCAGCGTTATCGCCTGCCCCTCTGACTCCTCAGCGGGGTCAACGGGGTCAACGCTCCCTGGGGGGCTGGCAGAGGACTCCGACAGGGCCAGGAGGGGCATATCATAATCACCTCCATCCTCATCCACCCCCTCTTCCTCCATTACAGCTGTGACGTAGTCGTATGGGGTCAGAGCCTGGTCCAGGGCAGGTGGTTCCGTGGAGGCTGAAGGCTGGGGCTTCCCCTCACTCTTCAGGCTGCTTTTAGGTTTCTTTGTCACCCGCCGCCGGCTCATCCTGGAGGATTTTTTCTTGAATTGTTCGATAGGAGTCGTAGTAGAGACCGAGGTTTGGGTTTCGGTAACAGTGGATGCTGTTCTACTACTCATGTGGGGCAACAAAAGGTTTGCGCCACTGGTGGGGGCCACGGTATTCAGGTTAGTTTGGGGAGGGATCTTGTTGGGTGGAGGGGCTGGCAGCAGCCTGGGCAGCCTGCGGAGGTTGGCGAATGTGCTGAACTTCCGAGCAACCAGGTCTTTGGCCAATGGAGCGAAATGTGACAACCGGGAGGCCAACACCCTGGCGGATGGGGCAGGACAAAGGACAGCTGCGGGCACTGGGGCAGGCAAATTGAGGATGACGTGCAGGGGTTTCTGGGAAGGTTTGGGTTGAGGCTTGAGGGGACGTTTCAGATGAGGCTTGGTGGGATGCTGAAGAGAAGGAGGTTTGGATGTTGCAGGCTGGATGGGCCGCAGTTTGTGGTGGGCCATGCACTGCTGAATCACAGCACCCGTCTGGGAATTATTTTCAGAGCATGTAGTTCCACTTCCCAGACTCTGTGTGGCGTTGTGCGATACAGCCAGGGACAGCGAGAGGTCACAGGGTGGTGGACGGTGCCAGCGCCTGAAGCCGCAGCGCTGGAATGAAAGGCTGTCGGGGAGTTGGGGCGGGTAGCGAGTCCCGAGAGGGAAGCTGTAGTCCAAAGTTCTGGAGGAACTGAAGAGAAGAGAGACGAGTGGGGCTTTCTTTGATTGACATGCCGACATTGCTTCTGTATCCGGCGAGCTGTTGAGTTCCCTGATTGCCTCGTAGATATAAGGCAAACTTCTCTGTAGGAACAGAACATTTATTTAAATCAATATGAACTATTTAGCTGGTTCCTGAAATGTTATCCTTTATCCAAAATAAATGTACTTTCATCTTCACTGAAATAAAGGTTGTTTTGGACTGGAAGTTTCTTTATTGTTAGAATATCTGACATAGGCAATATGGTGGAATCTCTCCTAGGACAAATGGAAGGCTAGGTGGCCAACAATATACAGTGGCAAGAAAAAGTGAACCCTTTGGAATTACCTGGATTTCTGCATAAATTGGTCATAACATTTGATCTGATCTTCATCAAGTCACAACAATAGACAAACACAGTCTGCTTAAGAGGTTAAACTAATAACACACATTATTGTATTTTTCTATATTGACTACATAATTTAAACATTAAGTGGAGGTCGGGAAAAGTACGTGAAACCCTCGGCTAATTACTTCTTCAAAAGATAATTGGAGTTGGGAGTCAGCTAACCTGAAGTCCAATCAAAGAGACGAGATTGGAGATGTTGATTAGAACTGCCCTGCCCCATTAAAAAACAAAACACCTCACAAAATTTGAGTTTGCTTTTCACAAAAAGCATCGTCTGATGTGAACCATGCATTGAACAAAAGAGATATCAGAAGACCTAAGATTAAGAATTGTTGACTTTACATAAAGCTGGAATGGGTTACAAAAGTATCTCTAAAAGCCTTGATGTTCATCAGTCCATCAGCACTGTTGCTACTCTCCCTAGGAATGGCCGTCCTGCAAAGATGACTGCAAGAGCACAGCGCAGAATGCTCAATGAGGTTAAGAAGAATCCTAGTGTCAGCCAATGACTTACAGAAATCTCTAAAACATGCAAACATCTCTGTTGACGAGTCTACGATACGTAAAACACTGAACAAGAATGGTGTTCATGGGAGGACACCACGGAAGAAGCCACTGCTGTCCAAAAAAACAACAACACTTCTGCACGTCTGAAGTTCACAAAAGGACACCTGAATGTTCCACAGCGTTACTGGCAACAATATTCTGTCGACAGATGAAACTACAGTTGAGTTGTTTAGAACATACTATGTGTGGAGAAAAAAAAAGGCACAGCACACCAACATCAAAACCTCATCCAAACTGTAAAGTATGGTGGAGGGAGCATCATGGTTTGGGGCTAATTTGCTGCCTCAGGGCCTGGACAGCTTGGTATCATTGACGGGAAAATTATTTCCCAAGTTTATCAAGACATTTTGCAATGGAATGTTAGGCTGTCTGCGAATTGAAGCTCAACAGAAGTTGGGTGATGTAACAGGACAAGGACCCAAAACACAGAAGTAAATCAACAACGGAATGGCTTCAACAGAAGAAAATACGCCTTCTGGAGTGGCCCAGTCAGAGTCCTGACCTCAACCCGATTGAGATGCTGTGGCATGACCTCAAGAGAGCAGTTCACACCAGGCATCCCAAGAATATTGCTGAACTGTAACAGGTTTGTAAAGAGGAATAGTCCAAAAACCCTCCTGACCGTTGTGCAGGTCTGATCCACAACTACAGAAAACGTTTGGTTGACATTATTGCTGCCAAAGGAGGGTCAACCAGTTATTAAATCCAAGGGTTCACATACTTTACCCACCCTGCACTGTGAATGTTTACACGGTGTGTTCAATAAAGACATGAAAACATATAGTTTGTGTGTTATTAGTTTAAGCAGACTGTATTTGTCTATTGTTGTGACTTAGGTGATGAGAACACATTTTATGACCAATTTATGCAGAAATCCAGGTAATTCCAAAGGGTTCACATACTTTTTCTTGCCACTGTAGGTTCTAACTATCATAGGTGTTGATTTGGGATTGGGATCAGGCAGTAGTATTCTATATGTAGTTGGTACCCTCAGCCATCCGGGCATGGCTCTCTCCTCTCTCTCCACTGAAGGGCGCAGGTCACCCGGTTTCACTCGGTCACAGGCCACCGGCATGGGAAGGACCACTTTCTGGAGCTGGTAGGCCTTTTATTAAAAAATTATTATAATAATTGTTAAAAAAAGACGTGGGGAGAGGTGCTTTTTGAGGTCCATTCGTTCATATTGTTTATGGTCAACGCTAATGTTAGTTGAGTATTAGTTCATGTTAGTGGATATGTGGATCACTCCCTCTCCTGGATAAAAGAACAGGTCCAATTTAAGGAAACAACTAACTAGAAACTAGTAATTTACAACTAACCCAAACTATAAACAGTCGCCTTAATACATTTACTTTAGTAATAGTGTATATAATTTGTATATCCGGGTCCTACCTTGATGACGTTGTTGGGATGGGTGTGTTTACACTTCTCCATAATGTGGTCGCGGAGCTGAGAGACCCTCTTGGCGCGGAGCAGGTAGTGACACAGCAGTTCCTTGGGCTGGAGGGTCTCCCCCAGGTTTCTCAGGCCCAGGACGATCAGGCTGGAAAAACAAGATGGCGGAGAGTAAAGGACTCAGCCTACGGACTTAGTTCATCTGTCAGCGAGTTATTAACACATATAAAAAGCATGCAGAAATCAAATAAATTTTAGATTTCAAGTTAATGTACTACGGAAACAAAATGTGTTTAGGACAAGGTGTGCATTTAAAAGAGCATACACAGTACACTGAATAAAAATATAACCGCAACATTTAAGTGTTGGTCCCATGTTTCATGAGCTGAAATAAAATATCCCAGAAAATGCTAATTTCTCAAAAATGGTGTGCACAGAGCCGTTGCCAGAGAATGTAATGTTAATTTCTCTACCATAAGCCGCCTCCAACGTCATTTGAGAATTTGGAAGTATGTTCAAACGGCCTCACAACCGCAGACCACGTGCATGGTGTTGTGTGTGCGAACGGTTTGCTGATGTTAACCTTATGAACAGAGTGCCCTATGGTGGCGATGGGGTTATGGTATGGGCAGGCATAAGCTACTAACAAACTGCATTTTATTAATGTAAATTTGAATGCCCATTGTTGTGCCATTCATCCACTGCCATGACCTCATGTTTCAGGATGATAATGCACAGCCCCATGTCGCAAGGATCAGTAAACTATTTCTGGAAGCTGAAAATGTCCCAGTTCTTCCATGGACTGCATACTCACCAGAAATGTCACACATTGAGCATGTTTGTGATGCTCTGGATCGACAACATGTTCCAGTTCCCGACCAATATCCAGCAACTTCACATAGCCATTGAAGAGGAGTGGTACAACATTCCACAGGCCACAATCAAGAACCTGATCAACTCTATGTGAAAGAGATGTGTCACGCTGCATGAGGCAACACCAGATACTGACTGGTTTTCTGATCCACACCGCTACCTTTTTTTAATGGCATCTTTGACCAACAGATGCGTATCTGTATTCCAAGTCATGTGAAATCCATAGATTAGGGCCTAATGCATTTATTTCAATTGACTGATTTACTTATATTAAGTATGGGCATTAAAAGGAGGTTATAACATTTGGGCATAATATTGGGATTCTAAAAAGGTCCTTCTTACCAGTCCTCTCCTGCGGTGAACATGCTGACTGAGCGGGCGGAGTGCAGGGCTGGGTCCAGGCTGACATGGGGCAGTAGCTCAGGGTACAGGAACACCGGACGTGTGGCAAAAAGCCACGCCAGCTGGGGTGGCATCGACGGGTGCTTCCGGACTGGCAAAGTGGTAACACACAACAAACCAGTTAGAGTGAGAGAGATGAATTAGGCCTACATCCTGAATGAGTTCAAACATTTTCAACTGAGAAGGGTACATTGTAATTCAATTTAGTAAATTAGAAATCATCTTAACCTCATCGATTTGACTATCATCATGGCTCTCATGCATGCACATGCTTACCTCTCCTGCATGTTCGTGGCTCGTTAGGGGCTTCCTGGTAAGGGATTGGGGACAGTCTGAGCTCCTCCAGTAGTGACAGTGCTCCCTGTAGGTTACAGGCTCTGAACACACTAGTAAAACATGTCTCCACTGGGCCCTGGGTCAACTCCCCACGCTGGGCAAACATCTGTAACTCCATCTGTGAGTGATGAGAGAGTGATGAGAGAGTGATGGAGAGTTAGCGAGAGAGACAGAGATATGGTGGGAGTATCAGAGAGAGAGAGAACGAGAGTATATTTAGAAGTTGGTGAAGCTAAAGGCACTAGTGAAAGTGGGTTTGTCAGTATGTTTCTCTCTCACCAGGAACTGCTTGGTGGTGGCTGCTTCACTCTGCAGTGCAGCCACCGGGCTGGTTAACATATGGACCTGAGTCAGGAGCTGGACGTGCTGCAGACGGAGAAAAATAAAGTAATTACCGACCAAAAGAAGGTTGTCTTCATTGTGGATCCTTGACCAGGATCTCACTACCGAGGTTTTGATTTAGATGTTTGTTTTGACCAGGTTTGGCTCATCAAGATAAAAGCTCAATTACAAAATATTGAGCATAAAGCAGGGTCCGGATTAATTCCAATTTCATTTGAAATTCCAATTGAATTCACTCATTGAGTGGAGAATTTGCATTGAATTCAATTTTGGGTTAGAATTGAATTTGTAAAATAGTTTAACCTTTGGAATTTAATAATTGTACATTTCCCAGATAATGGAATTAATGCACTTAGTATATGAAATGTACTGCAGAATTTGTTTTTGATTAGTTAAACGTGCATTCGTTTCCAGCTAGGCTGTCTGAACAGTCACATGATCAGCCTGAAAGCCCGAGGGAATTTAATTTGAATTTGTGGAATTGTTGGGGACAATATTGAATTGGAAATAGAATTCTTAGAATTTACCCAGCATTGGAATTTAATTCTCTGAATTCAAAGACTGATCTGGAATTTGAATTGAATGAATTTACAGGGAGAGGGAATTTAAATTTGTGGAATTAACCCTAACACAAAGCCAAGGACCCCAGACCTGCTGGACTTGCTGCTCCAGCTGGAGTCTCTGGTGGTGGGAGAGGGTGGGGGTGAATGGAGGCGGGGGCTCCCGGGGCTTGGTGATGAGGGCCCTGGGGACCAACAGGCCCTGACTCTCCAGCAGGGCCCGGCGACGCCGGATGGCGTCCAGCTGCTCCTTCACCGTACGGTAGCGCCCTGCCGTCACCTCCGGCATGGGGTCCTCCAACCTAGGGATCAAAGGTCAAACTGGGTCAGCTATACATAGGTCAAATCAGAGGAGGTTGAAAGTTGTCACTGTGTGGGTGAGTAGACGGTATAAAGGTTGTGATTCGAGGTTGAAATCAATATACAGAATTCAGTTTCGCAACTGAACTGATAGAATGTTATTCACTATTTATTCCTCGTGTCACCATTTCTATTTTTGTACCTTTATCTCTGCATTGTTGAAAAAGGACCCGTAAGTAAGCATTTCACTGTTAGTCTACACACCTGTCGTTTACAAAGCATGTTACAATTAAAACAGTATTTGATAAATGGAATTATTTTCTTGGGAAGATGCCAGTGTAACAAACAACATCAGAACAGTGTGTATAGGAAGTGGATACACCTACGGGATATCTGGCGGGGTGTTGAATGTGGGTGTCCCCAGGGCAGGTGCCTCTTCCTCCCTCTCCTCCTCTTCCTCGTGTCCCTCCCCATCTTGCTCCTGAGCAGTCAGCTCATCCTGGAACTGGAGCACACACACACAGATAAACGATACATAGACAACCACACAACATACCAAACACAGAGGGGTAAAGAAAGGACACATAGAAGGGGTGTTGAGGGAAAGAGAGAGGGAGAGAAAAAAGAGACAAACAAACACAACACAGATCCTCTCTTACTGTCTCAAACAACTCCTCCATCAACTGGTTCACTTCCTTTTCTGTGGGAGAGAAAAAAAAGGGAGATGAGGGTCAATGCCTGACAGTAACAGCCTAGATAAATTGACTCCATCTCATCACCAAGGTAACTCACTGGTAATGCGGACGGCTCGGTCATTACGGTAATCCTCCACGTCGGGTTCGTCGATCTCCGCCAGGAAGTTATACTCAGGATCGTCATCATCATCATCGCCTTCCTCTAAAAAAACAAGTAAAAAAGAAGGAGAGAACATCAAGAAAGAGGATCAGAGTGCAAGAGTGAGAAGAAGCAACTCAATATTAGGAAGGTGTCCTTAACGTTTTGTACACTCAGTCTAGATCAGGGGTCTGGTTGGCGTCACTTTTCCCTCAGCCCTACAGTGGGGCAAAAAAAGTATTTAGGTCAGCCACCAATTGTGCAAGTTCTCCCACTTAAAAAGATGAGGCCTGTAATTTATCATAGGTACACTTCAACTATAACAGACAAAATGAGAAGAATTTTTATGAATTTATTTGCAAATTATGGTGGAAAATAAGTATTTGGTCACCTACAAACAAGCAAGATTTCTGGCTCTCACAGACCTGTAACTTCTTTAAGAGGCTCCTCTGTCCTCCACTCGTAACCTGTATTAATGGCACCTGTTTGAACTTGTTATCAGTATAAAAGACACCTGTCCACAACCTCAAACAGTCACACTCCAAACTCCACTATGGCCAAGACCAAAGAGCTGTCAAAGGACACCAGAAACAAAATTGTAGACCTGCACCAGGCTGGGAAGACTGTCTGCAATAGGTAATTAGCTTGGTTTGAAGAAATCAACTGTGGGAGCAATTATTAGGAAATGGAAGACATACAAGACCACTGATAATCTCCCGCGATCTGGGGCTCCACGCAAAATCTCACCCCGTGGGGTCAAAATGATCACAAGAACGGTGAGCAAAAATCCCAGAACCACACGGGGGGACCTAGTGAATGACCTGCAGAGAGCTGGGACCAAAGTAACAAAGCCTACCATCAGTAACACACTATGCCGCCAGGGACTCAAATCCTGCAGTGCCAGTCGTGTCCCCCTGCTTAAGCCAGTACATGCCCAGGCCCGTCTGAAGTTTGCTAGAGAGCATTTGGATGATCCAGAAGAAGTTTGGGAGAATGTCATGTGGTCAGATGAAACCAAAATATAACTTTTTGGTAAAAACTCAACTCGTTGTGTTTGGAGGACAAAGAATGCTGAGTTGCATCCAAAGAACACCATACCTACTGTGAAGCATGGGGGTGGACACATCATGCTTTGGGGCTGTTTTTCTGCAAAGGGACCAGGACGACTGATCCATGTAAAGGAAAGAATGAATGGGGCCATGTATCGTGAGATTGAGTGAAAACCTCCTTCCATCAATCAGCAAGGGCATTGAAGATGAAAAGTGGCTGGGTCTTTCAGCATGACAATGATCCCAAACACACCGCCCGGGCAACGAAGGAGTGGCTTCGTAAGAAGCATTTCAAGGTCCTGGAGTGGCCTAGCCAGTCTCCAGATCTCAACCCCATAGAAAATCTTTGGAGGGAGTTCAAAGTCCGTGTTGCCCAGCAACAGCCTCAAAACATCACAGCTCTAGAGAAGATCTGCATGGAGGAATAGGCCAAAATACCAGCAACAGTGTGTGAAAACCTTGTGAAGACTTACAGAATACGTTTGACCTCTGTCATTGCCAACAAAGCGTATATAAACAAAGTATTGAAAAACTTTTGTTATTGATCAAATACTTATTTTCCACCATAATTTGCAAATAAATTCATAAAAAATCCTACAATGTGATTTTCTGGATTTTTTTTCCCTTATTTTGTCTGTCATAGTTGAAGTGTACCTATGATGAAAATTACAGGCCTCTCATCTTTTTAAGTGGGAGAACTTGCACAATTGGTGGCTGACTAAATACTTTTTTGCCCCACTGTATATCTAACAAACTAAAGACCAGGGATAGGTGATTACTACTCTAACGGCCGAGGGAAGTTGCTAGGCGTGGATTTGAGCCGCGCGCACACACACGCACCACCCCCTCACCATCGTTGTACATGTCAGAGGTCATGATGCCCTGCAGCCAGTGGGTCCACTCGGGGTCCTCGGGGGCGGAGTCACACCCGTACATGTCGGGTGTGATGTCAGGGGCACAGAGCTCTGCCTCCAGCTGGCCCATGGGGACGTCCCGGAGGGGCCTCTTGGAGCGGGTACGACACGCCATCAGACCGTCCGCCAGGGGTGGCTGTGAGAGTGGTAGGGAGACAACAGGGATGAAGGAAGAGAGGGAACAGAGAGTGAAAGCTTGAGTTTAGCAGTGCAAAGTCAGGTAAATCTCCAAGCATGTCTTTGGACAGGTAGTTTAGGTAGCACCTCCGGTTTCACGTTTTAAAACGTTTTCCCTGTTTCAAGCCTACTGAACAGGACCGGGAAAGCAGAAATCTCTATCACATTCCATTCTAAATCTATGAGCACTGCATTGATGGGTTGCGTCTAGCAGGAGACATTATCTGGATTGGGTGGTGGGCGATTCTAGGTCAGGATAGGCCGAAAATATTTCAGATTGTTCTGGCAATTCTCAAATAGAAACGTCATTGGGAGGAAAGATGTTAGATCTTCATCCCCCTTGGGTTGTGCCATGGCGGAGATCTTTGTGGGCTATACTCGGCCTTGTCTCAGGATGCTAAATTGGTGGTTGAAGATATCACTCTAGTGGTGTGGGGGCTGTGCTTTGGCAAAGTGGGTGGGGTTATGTCCTTCCTGTTTGGCCCTGTCCGGGAGTGTCCTCGGATGGGGCCACAGTGTCTCCTGACCCCTCCTGTCTCAGCCTCCAGTATTTATGCTGCAGTAGTTTATGTGTTGGGGGGCTAGGGTCAGTTTGTTATATCTGGAGTACTTCCTCCTGTCCTATCCAGTGTCCTGTGTGAATTTAAGTATGCTCTCTCTAATTCTCTCTTTCTTTCTCTCTCGGAGGACCTGAGCCCTAGGACCATGCCTCAAGAATACCTGACATGACTCCTTGCTGTCCCCAGTCCACCTGGCTGTGCTGCTGCTCCAGTTTCAACTGTTCTGCCTGTGATGATTATTTGACCATGCTGGTCATTTATGAACATCTTGGCCATGTTCCGTTATAATCTCCACCCGGCACAGCCAGAAGAGGACTGGCCAGAAATTGACAGGTCATTAACACAATTACAGCCCACTGCACATTCAGCAAATCACCAGTAGAGGGAGTTCCCTTTGAATCCATTTTCCCAGTCACTGTGTTGGGGGTGCTCATAAAATCAAATCATAACTTCAAAATTTTGTTAGCACAAGCCCACTCTGGAAATTTGATGTACTTATACAGTATATTGTTCCAATGAATATGTTTTAAAGTTATAGAATCAAAATGGGTACTTTAGAGATATTATTCAAATGTTGAATAAATGTATATTTCAGAACCTAGACACTTCATATTGTAGAGCACACAATGAGTTTAATGACACCGATGTCGTCTGTATCATGTACGGATCACAGATTATAAGGTCTTACAGAAAGTATGTACAGTATAGGCCTAAAAATAGCCACTTTAATCATGATTTAACAACAACAAAAAAGTTTGTGATACAAATGTAAAAAATAAAAAAAACATGTCAAACATCATTCCTCCCAACGAAGTTTCTATGTGAGAATTGCCAGAACAATCTGAGATATGGCCCTGGTACCTGGTAGGGCTCCAGGCAGACTGTGCCGATGGCCAGCTCCTCCTCCACGGCATGAAGCTTCTCCAGGAAGCTGAATTCTGGAGGGGCCCTGGTGGTATAGAATCCCTGTGGGCCAGAGGAGGAGGAGGGCTGGGGGGGAGGGGGAGGGCCCATGGGGACAACCTCCACCTTTAGGTGTCTGGACCTGCTATGATTGACCTGGGAGGAAATGAGTTTCATGAGATATACATTTCAATGTTGATCTCACAAGAATATAATAATAACATATTATGCTACTTACAAAAGGCAATATTCTGTATATTATTCATTTTTACATAAAAAACAAAATGCTTATACATATGTTATTGCTTGAGGCAAAAATACAAATATTCATAATTGTATTGAAGTGTGTCACCTGCATGGGGCTGCAGCTCCTGTCGTCGTCCATCTCTGTGTGTATTTTCCTGTGGAAGCCTCCTCTGATTCCCCTTGGAGACGAGGCCGTGCTCTCCATGTCACTTTCCTGAAATGTCTACACACACACACACAAAGTCCAACACAGTCGTTTCAATATATAGAGATACAGAGAAACACGAAGGATTTTCTATTTATTTAAAGTATTGGCACATCCAATCATAATGTATCTATGACCACTTACAATCATTTACTGTTGCCATTCTAAAGTTGATAAAGCTGAACTACTTTGTTTTGCTTTTTTAACCACACAATTCTGTACGCATGATGAACGCCTCCCAATGTAAAAATAAAAATAAAACATGTTCATAATAAAACAAAATAAAACATGTTCAGTCCACAAGCTAACACAGAGCCCAATCCTATGAATCTCTTACATCTTCCGCTGTCTCGTCCTCCTCCTCTTCGTCGGGGCAGTACTCTTCATCAGAGGAGTCTTCCTCCGCTAATTGAATGTCCACAAACTGTGGTGCCTGAAAACAGAGAAAAAAAAAAGAAGCAGACAAGCACTTCAGCCCTTTCTAGTTGGGAGCCATACTTTCCAGTCAGGTAATGAGTGTTTAATACTACTTTCATAGCAGTACGATGGTGGTACCTTCTCTTTATTGACCTTTTTGATGGGGGACATGTTCCAAGTGGGAATGACCTGAAATAACAAAGACTGAATTACAAGAGACTCAATAGCAAAACATAAATCTAAATGTACGTTAAAAAACACACACTAAAAGGCAGTGAACTCACCACTCCTTTTTCTACCACCTCCTTGAATTTGGAACGCGTCATCTTGGGCTCCTAAGAGGTAGATGAGAAAGATGTTGAATGAAAGTGCACACAGAGACTTGAACGTGTCAATTCTCAACTGGAAAAGTCTTCATTAGGACATATGATATGCAATGGTTGACACTCACAAAGACAGGCACGGCCTCCGTCTCATTGATGGCAGCTTTCATCATGGCCACCACATGCTCATTGGTGATCACTTCCTGTGGTTCAAAAGGTAAAAAAGGTTTCAAACCAGGCTTACAATCAGCCTGTCTGTATTTGTCTGTCAGTCTATGTGCACTATATGCGAGGTTGTAGGCAAATTGCTATTGTAGGAAATTGACACGCGTCCACAGTCCACACTAACTGTGTAAGAAACATTGGCTAGGTTGCAGCTATTGGCTCCCCTCTGCACTCACGTGAATGATGTTGCGGACATTGGCGGTGGTCAGGTTATGTTGTCTGGACTTGTTCTCCAGCTCACGGTCCAGCTCTCTGTCAATCTCCACCTCGGGACCGGCCACTTCTTGCTGTCTTTCTCCCACCTCTCTGTCCGCAGCTCTCTTCTTCCTCTTTACCCCTCCCTTCTTCCTGCTGCCCTTGTGTCCCCCGCCATGCATTTCATCTGGCAGAGAGAGAGAGTCAATCAGTCTTGAACTCCAACAGTATGCTTTACTCATGCCCCCTACCTGGGGCAGCAGGTAGCCTAGTGGTTAGAGCGTTGGGCCAGTAACCGAAAGGTTGGTGGATCGAATCCCCGAGCTGCCGTTCTGCCCCTGAACAAGGCAGTTAACCCACTGTTCCTAGGCTGTCATTGTAAATAAGAATTTGTTCTTTACTGACCTGCCTAGTTAAATAAAGTTGTTTTTTTTAAATCAAAGGAAAATAGTTAGCTGAGGGGGTCATTTTGTACACTGTTCCTAACCTTGTTCATGTGGTATACAAGATGTGAGTATCGTTTTAGGATCAATTGCAAAGGGTGGCCAGTTAATAGATATAGGTTTTCCTCACCCATAGTGATGACCAGGTCAGTGTCTGTATCCTCTTCTGTCTGAGGGGGGCACTGTGCAGGGCTGCACTGGACAGCCTCCTCTTTATTCGCTACCTGACCTTGAGATCCTGCAAAGAGACTCCCTTGTTTACCTATATATCAATTGCTTAGGTAGGACACACAAAACAGATAAAACATATCATGAAAGCTAAGTGTGATGCGAGATCTACTCTCCTTTGCCCCCTACTTACCCTCAGCAACAAGAAGGTCCACGCTGGGACCCTGGCCAAGCAGGCTTTGACTCTTGAACCTGGGAGACCGTCTCCATGGCGACAAAGTCCCATGGACCTCCAGGCCTCTCTCCTCCTTGGAAGTGGTAACAATGTCACTGGCCTCTGTTGTGAGTGGTGATGATGCATTGTGGGATGCTGGTGGTCTTATAGACTGTGGTTTCTCTGTCCTAATAGATTTGTCAGGGCCACCTTTGAGAGAGCTGGAGTTGCGTTTGCGGACCAGATTCATCATGTAGTACCACCTGTGAGATTAATTGAGAACAAGCATGATAAGGGTTTATGGTTGGGCATGTATTACTAGTCTAAAGTGTCTTCCTATCCTTGTGTCATATGGACCCTTTGATTGGCACTGGTCTGACAATATGTGGGCCAAGCCATACGGCAGAATAGAATATCCTTGCTAGTCAGTATAAGATTATTAGATTTTACCTGTCCAGTTGTCAGCTCAGATTGGACGAGGGAGAGGAATGAGATGCACACTGTTTTTGTACACATATGAGCACTACTCCTACTAACATTAGCTAACACTCAAAGCTAACATGTCAATACTTATCTGCGCAGCTCCTTTTGTAAAGCACTTACATTAACTATCAGACCTCGCTATGTAACATAGCTAGTTAGAGGTAGTATGCATGAAGACGTTTGCATACCGTTAGCTTTAGTTGAAAGATGTTAGCTGTTACTGAGTGAGTAGTGTTGGCCATGGCACTGTCAGTGGCATCAACCATCACGCTTGTTGTTGTGGTGTGACGGCAAGCAAGCTAAGCTAGCTAGCTAAGTAGCTAATAAACTACCTTCGCTAATAGCCTGACAATCATTCTCAACAGGACAACAGGCCAACAAACTAATTTTACACATAGCGAATACTATGTTAAAATTAATTGGTGAATATGAAATTACAAAACATTATCTTACCCGCCACAACACTGCTTGCTCCATCAGCGGTAAACGATGAAACCTTCAACAAACGTTCTGTTTCCTTCCTTCTTCTTCGTCGTCGATAAGGTTTAACTGGGGTTGGCGTCCAAAAAATATTGCATTACCGCCACCTATTAGACTGCCCTTATATTTTGCTTGAAAAATAAATAAACAAATACCCTACCATTTAACACTACAATCATAAAAATAACTTCAATAAATAAAAACATTTTAAATCTATTTAGTCCTATCTCAGACCAACAACCTGTAAAACTCTTCTGATGTCAATTCTCGCACACTCAAATACCTCTCTGCAGCTGCCACCACAATCTCAATTTTCTGCGCCTTACGTTCCATACCTGCAGTACAGTTGATAACCGTTGCTATGAATGCTAAAAATCCAATCTTACATATATCACTTGTTGGCCTTTCTCTCTGTACTGGTAGAGATCTACTATTTACACCACTCCTCACAGGATCCCTCCC
This sequence comes from Oncorhynchus masou masou, assembly GCF_036934945.1. Taxonomy (NCBI): domain Eukaryota; kingdom Metazoa; phylum Chordata; class Actinopteri; order Salmoniformes; family Salmonidae; genus Oncorhynchus; species Oncorhynchus masou. The sequence goes on along the minus strand of NC_088223.1, from coordinate 34,533,124 downwards.
CTTGACCCAACTCAACCTGCCTCTCTCACAGGACATTTCTGATCCTCAGGCCAATGGGCACCCTTACAATTAACACATATCACTAATTTCCCCAATGCCACACATTCCTTTGTCTCATGCCCTTCTGCGCACAACATTATGTTTCCAGGTGTAACACAATCATTTTCTTCTTCTTCTTCTTCTTCTTCTATGATATCATGGCGGTCCGCAAACAATCGTTTAAGTACATGCTGCCACCTACTGTGCTGGAATGTACGATCAATGTACCTGTCCAATTCTGTACTTCCATGAAAATAAAATACAAATAAATCCCTACTAACCTCTTCCCCTCACCAACCCCATTAACGTTTATATCATACTGAAACATTCCACCCATAGGATTGTTCAACATGTCAACAACCATTTCAACAGTAACATTGTTACCCCCAATATCTCTTTTGCTGTCTCCACAATAACCTTCAAAATGGCATTTCTGTTTTCCACAAATTGATAACCTTAAAAAATAAAAAATATGAAGTCAACTTTATTTATTATCAAAGTGTCATTTGACACCACACATTCATAACAAGATTTCTGGCCTCGAAACGACGCCAGGACCATCAGAAGCACCTACCCCAACAGTAGGTCCATCTAGTACAGGAGCAGTCATGGAAGCTTCATCAGTCTGACAGTAGGTCCACCTAGTACAGGAACAGTCATGGAAGCTTCATCAGTCTGACAGTAGGTCCACCTAGTACAGGAGCAGTCATGGAAGCTTCATCAGTCTGACTGTAGGTCCACCTAGTACAGGAGCAGTCATGGAAGCTTCATCAGTCTGACAGTAGGTCCACCTAGTACAGGAGCAGTCATGGAAGCTTCATCAGTCTGACAGTAGGTCCTAGTACAGGAGCACCTAGTACAGGAGCAGTCATGGAAGCTTCATCAGTCTGACAGTAGGTACACCTAGTACAGGAGCAGTCATGGAAGCTTCACCAGTCTGACAGTAGGTCCACCTAGTACAGGAGCAGTCATGGAAGCTTCATCAGTCTGACAGTAGGTCCACCTAGTACAAGAGCAGTCATGGAAGCTTCATCAGTCTGACTGTAGGTCCACCTAGTACAGGAGCAGTCATGGAAGCTTCATCAGTCTGACAGTAGGTCCACCTAGTACAGGAGCAGTCATGGAAGCTCCATCATTCCACATTGCAGTTACACAAATCTGTCTTACAGCCTCTGCATACGATACATCATGACTAATTCTATATCTCTGAGCCTCAAGCTGCTCTCTGCACCTGGCATCCACCAAATACTGCACCATGCCCCCTCCCTCCCCACACACACACTTGGCACATATTTTCCTTCCTTTACATTGAACAGCTGCATGTCCCAATCTTTGGCATTTAAAACACTGCAACGGGGATGGAGACCAATTCTCTGACATTGAAACTAAGGAATCCTATCTGTACTTTCCCAGGCATAACCTTCTCAAACCTCAACAGCACTGATAGGCTTCCACTTCTTTGACCCTTTCCTACTGATCAACCTTTTGGTCTCAATCACTCTTCCTCCCTTCACATGTTCTTTAATATCATCTGTGGACATAGATATTGGGACCCCAGTGATGACTCCCCTCAATCGAGGGTAAACACCAGGGACATGGCTTTTAATCTTCTTCCCATTAAGCTTTCCCATTTTCACAATCTTCTATTGCTAAGCCTGGCTACCACAACATATGAACAATATACCATTTCCAAGGAACCCAGCTAATTTGACTTTACCTCTTTCTCTATGGCATTAGTTATTCGGATAGGGTGTAAATGAGGCCCTGCGGTCTCATCATTTCTATTGTGTTATTGACAGTATGTTTGTTTATCCCATGTGTAACTCTGTGTTGTTTGTGTCGCACTGCTTTGCTTTATCTTGGCCAGGTCGCAGTTGTAAATGAGAACTTGTTCTCAACTGGCCTACCTGGTTAAATAAAGGTGAAATAAAATAAGTTAAAAAATATCACCACTTTGCACTCCAACACATCATACCTCTTGCTTCCTACCTTGGACCTCTTCATGCTTTCTTTAGAAGGCGCTCCACTGCGTTCTGTATCATGATCTCTTCTTCCTGTCTTTCTACTACCAACCATTCCGATCCTTGACCCTCGCGGGTGTAAATCTTCTTCATCATTCGATTTTAATGGCAGTTGGCATTCAATATGTAGCATTAAAGCCCCCAACTGAACTATAGTATAAATGGGGAAATGGGAAATATAAAATACAAATATAATTTTAATTACGCTACCAACTAACCCTACACTCATTAAAATCTACCCCCTTATTCCACTACTTTAACCCCATCTGATCCTACCCCAGGCTAAAGTCCTGAGAGGACGGGACACTACCACTCCACACACCCTGTAACTTCTGAAGTCAAATCTCGTACCCCCAAGTAGTTCTCTGCAGATGACACCAACAACATTTATTTCTGTGACTTACATTCCAGCTCTGTGGTACAGTTGATAACCATTGCTATGAGCGCTAAGAAGCCAACCTTTCTGAAACATACAGTGCCTTCAGAAATTATTCAGACCCCTTGACTTATTCCACATTTTGTTACGTTTCATCATTTTTCTAAAATGGATTAAATAGGAATAAATCCTCAGTAATCTACACACAATTTGCCATAATGACAAAGCGAAAAACAGTTTGAAATTTTAGCAAATTCAGGCACTTTGCTATAACTCAAAATTGAGCTCAGGTGCATCCTGTATTCATTGATCATCCTTGAGATGTTTCTACAACTTGATTGGAGTCCACCTGTGGTAAATTCAATTGATTGGACATGATTTGGAAAGGCACACACCTGTCTATATAAGGTCCCACAGTTGACAGTGCATGTCCAGAGCACTCAGGACCTCCAACCGGGGTGAAGGTTTACCTTCCAACAGGACAACGGCCCTAAGCACAGCCAAAACACAGGATTGGCTTTGAGACAAGTCTCTGAATGTCCTTGAGTGGCCCAGCCAGAGCCCGGACTTGAACCCGATCGAACATCTCTGGAGAGACCTGAAAGTAGCAGTGCAGCGATGCTCCCTATTCAACTTGACAGAGCTTGAGAGGATCTGCAGAGAAGAATGCAAGAAACTCCCAAAATACAGGTGTGCCAAACTTGTAGCGTCATATCCAAGAAGACTCAATGCTGTAATCGCTGCCAAAAGGTACTTCAACAAAGTACTGAATAAAGGGTCTGAATAATTATGAAAATGTGATTTCAGTTGTATTTTTTTATAAATTAGCAAAAAAATGTAAACCTGTTTTTGCTTCGTCACTCTAGGGTATTGTGTGTAGATTGTTTTGTTTTTCCTCATCAATGTATTTTGAGCCCCTAAAATAGGGGGGCTATGTATAAAATTGGTTGTAATTCCTACACGGTTCACACAATTGACAAAACCCTGGAATTAAAGATGAAAGTCTACACTTAAAGCACACCTTGATTGTTTCCTTTCAAATCCATTGTGGTGGCGTATAGAGACAAGATTATGCAGATTGTATCACTGTCCAAATACTTAAGGATCTGACTGTATGAACTGTAACTATAAATAAAATAAAATCTTTGAAATTGTTGGATGTTGCATTTATATTTTTGTTCAGTGTAGATATGTGCTAGAACAGAGGAATAGTCAAGTTAGTGATATACAGTGCCTTCAGAAAGTATTCAGCCCCTGGACTTTTTCCACATGTTGTTACGTTACAGCCTTATTCTAAAATGTATTAAATTGTTTTGCCTCATCAATCTACACATGACTCTTCTGTCATCCCCCCGACAGTTGTGTTCTGTGGTCTTCCAGGCCTTTTGGTGTTCTTGCACTCACCAGTGCATTTCTTTTTCAGCCTAATGATGGCTTGCTTCACTGGCAGTGACAGCTCTTTGGACTTCAACTCCAGACATTTTATCTGCTAACTTGCAAATGAACTAATGAGGGAATAACACACCTGGCCATGGAACAGCAGAGCAGCCAATTGTCCAATTACTTTTGGTCCCTTAAAAGGGGGGGGGGGACCACATGAAAGTGCTGTAATTCCCACACCCTTCACCCAATTTAGATATAAATAAACTCAATATTCAGTTTCAACTCCAATATGCTGTGGTAGACAGCTAAATTAATAACTTGGTCAATGTCCAAATATTTTGGACCTGACTGTACGTATCAGTTAATTTAAATAAATACATTAGGCCCTAATCTATGGATTTTACATGACTGGGAATACAGATCTGCATCAGTTGGTCACAGAAACCTTAAAGGTAGAGATGTGGATCAGAAAAACTGTCTATCTGCTGTGACCACCGTTTGCCACATGCAGCACGATATCTCCTTTGCATAGAGTTGATCAAGCTTTTGATTGTGGAATGATGTCCCACTCCTCTTCAATGTCCGTGCGAAGTTGCTGGATATTGGCAGGAACTGGAACACGCTGTTGTACACGTCAATCCAGAGCATCCTAAACATTGGGTGACACTCTATGGGTGACATCTTTGGTGTGTATGCAGGCCATGGAAGAACTTGGAAACTTTCAGCATCCAGGAATTGTGGACAGATCCTTGCGACATGGAGCCATGCATTACCATGCTGAAACATGGGGTGATGGTGGTTGATGAATGGCGCAACAATGATCTCGTCACGGTATCTGTGTATTCAAATTGCCATTGATAAAATGCAATTGTGTTTGTTGTCCGTAGCTTAGGCCTGCCCATACCATAACCCACTGCCACCATGGGGCACTCTGTTCACAACGTTGACGTCAGCAAATCGCTCGCCCACACAACACCATACACGTGGTCTGCCATCTGCCTAGTACAGTTGAAACCAGGATTCTTCTGTGAAGAGCACACTCCTCCAGCGTGCAAGTGGCCATCGAAGGTGAGCATTTGACAACTTAAGTCAGTTACAACGCCTTATGAGGACTGACAAGCATGCTGACGAGCTTCCCTGAGACGGTTTCTGTCAGTTTGTGCAGAAATGCTTTGGTTGTGAAAATCCACAGTTTCATCAGCTGTCCGGGTGGCTGGTCTCAGACGATCCCGCAGGTGAAGAAAACAGATGTGGAGGTCCTGGGCTGGCGTGGTTACACGGGGTCTGCGATTGTGAGGCCGGTTGGACGTACTGCCAAATTTGATAAAATAACATTAAATTCTCTGGCAACAGCTCTGGTGGACATTCCTGCAGTCAGCATGCCAATTGTTTGAGACACTTGAGACATCTGTGGCATTGTGTTGTGTGACAAAACTGCACATTTTAGAGTGGCCTTTTATTATCCCCAGCAGAAGGTGATCATGCTGTTTAATCAGCTTCTTGATATGCCACACCTGTCACGTGGATGTATTATCTTGGCAAACGAGAAATGCTCACTAACAGGGATGTAAACAAATTTGTGCACAACATTTGAGAGAAATAAGCTTTTTGTGCATATGGAACATTTTTGGGATCTTTTATTTCAGCTCATGACACATGGGACCAAAACTTTACATGTTGGGTTTATAAACATCCTTTTTTCAGGACCCTGTCTTTCAAAGATAATTCGTAAAAATCCAAATAACTTTACAGATCTTTAAACACTGTTTCCCATGATTGTTCAATGAACAATGAATGAACATACACCTGTGGAATGATCGTTAAGACACTAACAGCTTAAAAACGGTAGGCCATTAAGGTCACAGTTATGAAAACCTAGGACACTAAAGAGGCCTTTCTAATGACTCTGAAAAACACCAAAAGAAAGATGCCCAGGGTCCCTGCTCATCTGTGTGAACGTGCCTTAGGCATGCTGCAAGGAGGCATGAGGACTGCAGATGTGGCCAGGGCGATAAATTGCAATGTCTGGACTGTGAGACGCCTCAGACAGCGCTACAGGGAGACAGGAGACGTGTAACAACACCTGCACAGGATCGGTACATCCAAACATCACACATTGAGGGACAAGTACAGGATGGCAACAATAACTGCCCGAGTTACACCAGGAACGCACAATCCCTCCATCAGTGCTCAGACTGTCCGCAATAGGCTGAGAGAGGCTGGACTGAGGGCTTGTAGGCCTGTTGTAAGGCAGGTCCTCACCAGACATCACTGGCAAAAACGTCATCTATGGGCACAAACCCACCGTCGCTGGACCAGACAGGACTGGCAAAAAGTGCTCTTCACCGATGAGTCGCGGTTTTGTCTCACCAGGGGTGATTGTCGGATATGCGTTTATCGTCGAAGGAATGAGCGTTACACCGAGGCCTGTAAAATGGAGCGGGATCGATTTGGAGGTGGATGGTCAGTCATGGTCTGGGGCGGTGTGTCACAGCATCATCGGACTGAGCTTGTCGTCATTGCAGGCGATCTCAACGCTGTGCGTTACAGGGAAGACATCCCCCTCCCTCATGTGGTACCCTCCTGCAGGCTCATCCTGACATGACCTTCCAGCATGACAATGCCACCAGCCATACTGCTCGTTCTGTCCGTGATTTCCTGCAAGACAAGAATGTCAGTGTTCTGCCATGGCCAGCGAAGAACCTGGATCTCAATCCCATTGAGCACGTTCGGGACCTGTTGGATCGGAGGGTGAGGGCTAGGGCCATTCCCCCCAAAAATGTCCGGGAACTTACAGGTGCCTTGGTGGAAGAGTGGAGTAACATCTCACAGCAAAAACTGGCAAATCTGGTGCAGTCCATGAGGAGGAGATGCACTGCAGTATTTAATGCAGCTAGTGGCCACACCAGATACTGACTGTTGCTTTTGATTTTAACCCCCCCTTTGTTCAGGGAAACATTATTCCATTTCTGTTCGTCACATGTCTGTGGAACTTGCTCGGTTTATGTCTCAGTTTTTGAATCTTGTTATGTTCATACAAATATTTACACATGTTAAGTTTGCTGAAAATGAATGCAGTTGACAGTGAGAGGACGTTTCTATTTTAATTTTTTTATTTTTTTATTTTACTGATAGTCACAGTAGTCTGCTACATGTAGTGTTCATTTCACACGTTCAGCTTCAGGAATAAAGCCATATAATGTACTGTATTTGATGGTGTATTTTAGACAAAGATAGACAGAGATCAGCATAAGGCACCAAGCAAAGATACTGTACCATGAAACAACACTCTAACTTGTTGTATGGGAGGTCGAGCGTCATTAGTTCAAGTTTAAATTCAAGTTCAATTTGAACAGGCACGCATCTTGGTGTGATACAGTTGAAGTCGTACGTTTACATACACTTAGGTTGGAGTCATTAAAACTCGTTTTTCAACCACTCCACAATTTTCTTGTTAACAAACTATAGTTTTGGCAAGTCGGGTAGGACATCTACTTGGTGCATAACACAAGTAATTTTTCCAACAATTGTTTACAGACGTTATTTCACTTATAATTCACTGTATCACAATTCCAGTGGGTCAGAAGTGTACATACCCTAAGATGACTGTGCCTGGAGCTTGGAAAATTCCTGAAAATTATGACATGGCTTTGGAAGCTTCTGATAGTCTAATTGACATAATTTGAGTTAATTGGAGGTGTACCTGTGGATGTATTTCAAGACCTACCTTCAAACTGTTCCTATTTGCTTGAAAACATGGGACAATCTAAAGACATCAGCCAAGACCTCAGAACTTTTTGGAGACCTCTGCAAGTCTGGTTCATCCTTGGGAGCAATTTCCAAACGCCTGAAGGTACCATGTTCATCTGTACAAACAATAGTTCGCAAGAATAAACACCATGGGACCACGCAGCCATCATACCGCTCAGGAAGGAGATGCGTTCTGTCTCATAGCAAGGAACGTACTTTGGTGCAAAAACTACAAATCAATCCCAGAACAACAGCAAAGGACCTTGTGAAGATGCTGGAGGAAACAGGTGCAAAAGTATTTATATCCACAGTAATACGAGTCCTATATCGACATAACATGAAGGGCCGCATAGCAAGGAAAACCACCATAAAAAAGCCAGACTACGGTTTGCAACTGCACATGGGGACAAAGGTCGTACTTTTTGGAGAAATGTCCTCTGGTCTGATGAAACAAAAATGGAACTGTTTGGCCATCATGGCCATCGTTATGTTTGGATGAAAAAGGGGGAGGCTTGCAAGCCGAAGAACACCATCCCAACTGTGAAGCACGGGGTGGCAGCATCATGTTGTGGGGGTACTTTGCTGTAGGAGGGACTGGTGCTTTTCACAAAATAGATGGCATCATGAGGCAGGAAAATTATGTGGATATGTTGAAGCAAAATCAGTCAGGAAGTTAAAGCTTGGTCACAAATGGGTCTTCCAAATGGACAATGACCCCAAGCATACTTCAAAAGTTGTGTCAAAATGGATTAAGCACAACAAACTCAAGGTATTGGAGTAGCCTTCAAAAAGCCCTGACCTCAATCCTATCGAAAATGTGTGGGCAGAACTGAAAAGCGTGTGCGAGCAAGGAGTCCTACAAACCTGATTCAGTTACACCAGCTCTGTCAGGAGAAATGGGCCAACATTCACCCAACTTATTGTGGGAAGCTTGTGGAAGGCTAGCTGAAATGTTTGACCCAAGTTAAACCATTTAAAGGCAATGCTACCGAATACTAATTGAGAGTATGTAAACTTCTGACCCACTGGGAATGTGATGAAAGAAATAAAAGCTAAAATAAATCACTCTCTCTAATATTATTCTGACACTTCACATTCCTAAAATGAAGAGGTGATCCTAACTGACCTAAGACAGGGAATCTTTACTAGGATTAAATTTCAGAAATTATGAAAAACTTAAGTTTAAATGTATTTGGCTAAAGTGTATGTTAACTTTCAACATCAACTGTACATAGGGCACCTTCACATGTTGGCAGGTGTGGCAGATAGGCAAGGAATTGTCGGGGTGGTAATTAAAAGGTTACGGCTTAGCTGTAGGCTAGGGTTGCAGGGCTAGGAGTTGGCTGTATAGTTGCTGGGGCTAAACAATGTGATTGTTGGGGCTATACAGTGTGGTAGTTGGGGCTAAACATTGTGGTAGTTGGGGCTAAACAGTGTGATAGTTGGTTCTAAACAGTGTGTTAGTTGAGGATAAACAACTTGGTTGTTGGGGCTAAACAGCGTGCTAGTTGGGGATAAACAGTGGTTGTTGGGGCTAAACATTGTGGAAGTTGGGGATAAACAGTGTGGCATTTGGGGTAGTTTGGGCTAAACAGTGTGGTAGTTGGGGATAAACAGTGGGGTAGTTGTGGCTAAACAGTGTGGGTGGTTGGGGCTAAACAGTGTGGTAGTTGGGGCTACACAGTGTGGTAGTTGGGGATAAACAGTGGGGTAGTTGTGGCTAAACAGTGTGGGTGGTTGGGGCTAAACAGTGGGGTGGTTGGGGCTAAACAATGTGGTAGTTGGGGCTAAACAGTGTGGTAGTTGGGGCTAAACTGTGTGGTAGTTGGGGCTAAACTGTGTGGTAGTTGGGGCTAAATAGTGTGGTAGTTGGGGCTAAACTGTGTGGTAGTTGGGGCTAAATAGTGTGGTAGTTGGGGCTAAACAGTGTGGTAGTTGGGGCTAAACAGTATGGTAGTTGGAAAAACAGCGTGGTAGTTGGGGTTAAACTGTGTGGCATTTGGGGTAATTGGAGCAAAACAGTGTGATAGTTGGGGCTAAACAGAGTGGTAGTTGGGACTAAACAGTGTGATAGTTGGGGCTAAACAGTGTGGTAGTTGGGGTAGTTGGTTGCTAAACAGTGGGGTAGTTGTGTCTAAACAGTGTGGTAGTTGGGGATAAACAGTGGGGTGGTTGGGGCTAAACAGTGTGGGTGGTTGGGGCTAAACAGTGGGGTGGTTGGGGCTAAACAATGTGGTAGTTGGGGCTAAACAGTGTGGTAGTTGGGGCTAAACAGTGTGGTAGTTGGGGCTAAACAGTGTGGTAGTTGGGGTAGTTGGTTGCTAAACAGTGTGGTAGTTGGGGCTAAACAGTGTGGTAGTTGGGGCTAAACAGTGTGGTAGTTGGGGCTAAACAGTATGGTAGTTGGGCCTAAACAGCATGGTATTTGGGGATAAATAGTGGGGTAGTTGGGGCTAAACAGTGTGGTAGTTGGGATGAAAAAGTGTGAGAGTTGGGGCTAAACAGTGTGGTAGTTGGGGCAAAACAGTGTGATAGTTGGGGCTAAACAGTGTGGTAGTTGGGGCTAAACAGTGTGATAGTTGGGGCTAAACAGTGTGGTAGTTGGGGTAGTTGGTTGCTAAACAGTGGGGTAGTTGTGGCTAAACAGTGTGGTAGTTGGGGCTAAACAGTGTGATAGTTGGGGCTAAACAGTGTGGTAGTTGGGGTAGTTGGTTGCTAAACAGTGGGGTAGTTGTGGCTAAACAGTATGGTAGTTGGGCCTAAACAGCATGGTATTTGGGGATAAATAGTGGGGTAGTTGGGACTAAACATTGTGGTAGTTGGGGCTAAACAGTGTGGTAGTTGGGGCTAAACAGTGTGGTAGTTGGGGCTAAACAGCATGCTAGTTGGGGATAAACAGTGTGGTTGTTGGGATGAAACAGTGTGATAGTTGGGGCTAAACAGTGTGGTAGTTGGGGCTAAACAGTGTGGTAGTTGGGGCTAAACAGAGTGGCATTTGGGGTAGTTGGGGCTAAACAGTGTGGCATTTAGGGTAGTTTGGGCTAAACAGTGTGGCATTTGTGGATAAATAGTGGGGTAGTTGGGACTAAACAGTGTGGTAGTTGGGATGAAACAGTGTGATAGTTGGGACTAAACAGTGTGGTAGTTGGGGCAAAACAGTGTGATAGTTGGGGCTAAACAGTGTGGTAGTTGGGGCTAAACAGTGTGGTAGTTGGGGCTAAACAGTGTGGTAGTTGGGGTAGTTGGTTGCTAAACAGTGGGGAAGTTGTGGCAAACAGTGTGGTAGTTGGGGCTAAATAGTGTGATAGTTGGGGCTAAACAGTGTGGTAGTTGGTTGCTAAACAGTGGGGTAGTTGTGGCTAAACAGTGTGGTAGTTGGGGATAAACAGTGTGGTAGTTGGGGCTAAACAGTGTGGTAGTTGGTTGCTAAACAGTGGGGTAGTTGTGGCTAAACAGTGTGGTAGTTGGGGATAAACAGTGTGGTAGTTGGGGTAGTTGGTTGCTAAACAGTGTGGTAGTTGGGGCTAAACAGTGTGGTAGTTGGGGCTAAACAGTGTGGTAGTTGGCTAAACAGTATGGTTGTTGGGCCTAAACAGCATGGTATTTGGGGATAAATAGTGGGGTAGTTGGGGCTAAACAGTGTGGTAGTTGGGGCTAAACAGTGTGGTAGTTGGGGATAAACAGTGTGGTAGTTGGGGTAGTTGGTTGCTAAACAGTGTGGTAGTTGGGGCTAAACAGTGTGGTAGTTGGGGCTAAACAGTGTGGTAGTTGGCTAAACAGTATGGTTGTTGGGCCTAAACAGCATGGTATTTGGGGATAAATAGTGGGGTAGTTGGGACTAAACAGTGTGGTAGTTGGGATGAAACAGTGTGATAGTTGGGGCTAAACAGTGTGGTAGTTGGGGCAAAACAGTGTGATAGTTGGGGCAAAACAGTGTGATAGTTGGGGCTAAACAGTGTGGTAGTTGGGGTATTTGGTTGCTAAACAGTGGGGTAGTTGTGGCTAAACAGTATGGTAGTTGGGACTAAACATTGTGGTAGTTGGGGCTAAACAATGTGGTAGTTGGGGCTAAACAGTGTGGTAGTTGGGGCTAAACAGTGTGGTAGTTGGGGCTAAACAGTGTGGTAGTTGGGGCTAAACAGAGTGGCATTTGGGGTAGTTGGGGCTAAACAGTGTGGCATTTAGGGTAGTTTGGGCTAAACAGTGTGGTAGTTTGGGCTAAACCGTGTGGCATTTGGGGTAGTTGGGATAAACAGTGGGGTATAAATAGTGGGGTACTAAACAGTGTGGTAGTTGGGATGAAACAGTGTGATAGTTGGGGTAGTTGGTTGCTAAACATTGGGGTAGTGATAGTTGGGGCTAAACAGTGTGGTAGTTGGGGCAAAACAGTGTGATAGTTGGGGTAGTTGGTTGCTAAACATTGGGGTAGTTGTGGCTAAACAGTGTGGTAGTAGGGGCTAAACAGTGTGATAGTTGGGGCTAAACAGTGTGGTAGTTGGGGTAGTTGGTTGCTAAACAGTGGGGTAGTTGTGGCTAAACAGTATGGTAGTTGGGCCTAAACAGCAAGGTATTTGGGGATAAATAGTGGGGTAGTTGGGGCTAAAAAGTGGGGTGGATGGGGCTAAACAGTGTGGGTAGTTGGGGCTAAACAGTGTGTTAGTTGGGGCTAAACTGTGTGGTAGTTGGGGCTAAACAGTGTGGTAGTTGGGGTATTTGGTTGCTAAACAGTGGGGTAGTTGTGGCTAAACAGTATGGTAGTTGGGCCTAAACAGCATGGTATTTGGGGAAAAAATGTGGGGTAGTTGGGACTAAACATTGTGGTAGTTGGGGCTAAACAAAACAGTGTGATAGTTGGGGCTAAACAGTGTGGTAGTTGGGGCAAAACAGTGTGATAGTTGGGGCTAAACAGTGTGGTAGTTGGGGCTAAACAGAGTGGCATTTGGGGTAGTTGGGGCTAAACAGTGTGGCATTTGGGGTAGTTTGGGCTAAACAGTGTGGTAGTTTGGGCTAAACCGTGTGGCATTTGGGGATAAATAGTGGGGTAGTTGGGACTAAACAGTGTGGTAGTTGGGATGAAACAGTGTGATAGTTGGGGCTAAACAGTGTGGTAGTTGGGGCAAAAAGGTGTGATAGTTGGGGCTAAACAGTGTGGTAGTTGGGGCTAAACAGTGTGGTAGTTGGGGCTAAACAGTGTGGTAGTTGGGGCTAAACAGTGTGGTAGTTGGGGCTAAACAGTGGGGAAGTTGTAAACAGTGTGGTTGTTGGGGCTAAACAGTGGATAGTTGGGGCTAAACAGTGTGGTAGTTGGGGCTAAACAGTGTGGTAGTTGGGGCTAAACAGTGTGGTAGTTGGGGCTAAACAGTTGGGGTAGTTGGGCTAAACAGTGTGGTAGTTGGGGCTAAACAGTGTGGGTGGTAAACAGTGGGCTAAACAGTATGGTAGTTGGGCCTAAACAGCATGGTAGTTTGGGGATAAACAGTGTGGTAGTTGGGGTGTGGTAGTTGGGGCTAAACAGTGTGGTAGTTGGGGTGGATGGGGCTAAACAGTGTGGTAGTTGGGGCTAAACAGTGTGTAGTTGGGGCTAAACAGTGTGGTAGTTGGGGCTAAACAGTGTGGTAGTTGGGGCTAAACAGTGGGGTAGTTGGGGCTAAACAGGTGTGATAGTTGGGGCTAAACAGTGTGGTAGTTGGTTGCTAAACAGTGTGGTAGTTGGGGCTAAACAGTGTGGGGGCTAAAACAGTGTGGTAGTTGGGGCTAAACAGTGTGGGGCTAAACAGTATGGTAGTTGGGCCTAAACAGCATGGTATTTGGGGCTAAACAGTGTGGTAGTTGGGGCTAAACAGTGTGGTAGTTGGGGCTAAACAGTGTGGTAGTTGGGGCTAAACAGTGTGGTAGTTGGGGCTAAACAGTGTGGTAGTTGGGCTAAACAGTGTGGTAGTTGGGGCTAAACAGCATGGTATTTGGGGATAAACAGTGGGGTAGTTGGGACTAAACAGTGTGTGTTGTAGTTGGGGCTAAACAGTGTGGTAGTTGGGGCTAAACAGTGTGGTAGTTGGGGCTAAACAGTGTGGTAGTTGGGGCTTGTGATAGTTGGGGTAGTTGGTGTGGTAAACAGTGTAGTTGGGATAAACAGTGGGGTAGTTGGGCTAAACAGTGTGGTAGTTGGGGCTAAACAGTGTGATAGTTGGGGCTAAACAGTGTGGTAGTTGGGGCTAAACAGTGGGTAGTTGTGTTATGGTAGTTGGGCTAAACAGTATTTGGGGATAAATAGTGGGGTAGTTGGGGCTAAACATTGTGGTATTGGGCTAAACAGTGTGGTAGTTGGGGCTAAACAGTGTGGTAGTTGGGGCAAACAGTGTGATAGTTGGGGCTAAACAGTGTGGTAGTTGGGGCTAAACAGTGTGGTAGTTGGGGCTAAACAGTGTGGTAGTTGGGGCTAAATGTGGCATGTAAATAGTGGTAGTTGGGGCTAAACAGTAAAACAGTGTTTAGTTGTTGGGCAGTTGGGGTAGTTGTAAACAGTGGGGGGGATAAACAGTGTGGTAGTTGGGGCTAAACAGTGTGGTAGTTGGGGCTAAACAGTGTGGTAGTTGGGGCTAAACAGTGTGGTTGTTGGGGCTAAACATTGTGATAGTTGGGGTTGGGGCTAAACAGTGTGGCAGTAAACAGTGTGGGTAGTTGGGGCTAAACAGTGGGGTAGTTGGGGCTAAACAGTGTGGTAGTTGGGGCTAAACAGTGTGGTAGTTGGGGCTAAACAATGTGGTGGTTTGGGGCTGGGGTAGTTGGGACTAAACAATGTGGTAGTTGGGGCTAAACTGTGTGGTAGTTGGGGCTAAACAGTGTGGTAGTTGGGGCTAAACAGTGTGGTAGTTGGGGCTAAACAGTGTGGTAGTTGGGGCAGTGTGGTAGTTGGGGCTAAACAGTGGGTAGTTGGGGCTAAACAGTTGGTAGTTGGGGCTAAACAGTGGGGTAGTTGGGGCTAAACAGTGGGGTAGTTAGGGCTAAACAGTGTGGTTTGGGGTAGTTGGGGCAGTTGGGGCTAAACAGTGTGGTAGTTGGGGCTAAACAGTGTGATAGTTGGGGCACAATGTGGTCAAACAATGTGTTAGTTGGGGCTGTGTGGTAGTTGGGGCTAAACAGTGAGTTGGGGCTAAACAGTGTGGTAGTTGGGGCCATTCTTGGGGCTAAACAGTGTGAGTTAGGGCTAAACAGTGTGGTTGTTGGGGCTAAACAGTGTGGTAGTTGGGGGTATCACTATCACTGCTGATGATGAGAGGTTCCCATTCTGGTCGGTGAAATGCTGAACTCTTCTCCCCACGTTGCCATGGCCACACACCCCAACACACCCGGGTCATTGTCACAGCTACCACAACCACAGTCATAGCTACCAGGGCCCCCAGGACCAACGCCCCTAGCAGCCAGGGCCACGCCTCCATCATCAGTTCCAGGTAAGGGTTGAGAACCTCCGATATCCTCTGGTCTGAAGGGGAGGGGAGAGGAGAGGAGGAGTCCTTTACAATCCTTCAGGAATTCACAATTAAAACATGCCTATTACCAACAACACACACGGTACGTACCTGAGTCGAGCATGTAGGAGTATTCGTAACCCAGGTCTTTGCTGGAGGTGAAGTATTCTATGTTCCTGTGTAGAGGTATGAAGGGCACCATGTGGTACTGCCTGTTGTGGCCGATGGGAGCATTGAACTCTGGGTATTGGGTCTGCTCTGGAGCATGTCTCCTCAACCACTGCTCATAGATACTAGAGAGAGAGAGAGAGAGAGAGAGAGAGGGAGAGAGAGGAGAGAGGGGAGAGAGAGAGAGAGAGAGAGAGAGAGAGAGAGAGAGAGAGAGAGAGAGAGAGAGAGAGAGAGAGAGAGAGAGAGAATTCGATCCAACCAAATCACGAGAAAACAAAAAGATAATTACTTGACTCAATGGAAAGAATGAACCAAAAAACTGAGCAAATTCGAACGCTATTTGGCCCTAAACAGAGTATACAGTGGCAGTATACCTGACCACTGTGACTGACCCAAACGTAAGGAAAACTTTGACTATGTACAGACTTAGTGAGCATAGCCTTGCTATTGAGAAAGGCCGCCATAGCCTGTCTTCAATTGAGAGCGAGGTCTGCCTATGTGCACACTGCCCACAAAATGAGGTGGAAACTGAGCTGCACTTCCTAACCTCCTGTCAAATGTATAACCATATTAGACAAATATTTCCCCCAGATTACACAGATCCACAAAGAATTTGAAAACAAACCCAATTTTGATAAACTCCCATATCTACTGGGTGAAATATCACAGTGTGCCATCACAGCAGCAAGATTTGTGACCTGTTGCCAGAAGAAAAGGGCAAACAGTGAAGAACAAACACCATTGTAAATACAACCCATATTTATGCTTATTTATTTTCCCTTTTGTACTTTAACTATTTACACATCGTTACAACACTGCATATATCCAAAATAAGACATTTGCCAAGTTAACAAACAGATTACAGACCATTTTGAATCTCACCGTACCTTCTCCACTGTGCAATCTGGTTTCAGAGCTGGTCATGGGTGCACCTCAGCCACGCTCAAGGTCCTAAACGATATCATAACCTCCATCGATAAGAGACATTACTGTGCAGCCGTATTCATCGACCTGGCTAAGGCTTTCGACTCTTTCAATCACAACATTCTTATTGGCAGACTCAACAGCCTTGGTTTCTCAAATGATTGCCTCGCTTGGTTCACCAAGTCCTTATTTTCGATAGAGTTCAGTGTGTCAAATCAGAGGGCCTGTTGTCCAGACCTCTGGCATTCTCTATGGGGGTGCCACAGGGTTCAATCCTCGGGCCGACTCTCTTCTCTGTATACATCAATGATGTCGCTCTTGCTGCTGGTGATTCTTTGATGCACCTCTACGCAGACGACACCATTCTGTATACCTCTGGCCTTTCTAATACACTGTGTTAACTAACCTCCAGATGAGCTTCAATGCCATACAACTCTTCTTCCATGGCTTCCAACTGCTCTTAAATGCAAGTAAAACTAAATGCATGCTCTTCAACCAATCGCTGCCCACACCTACCCGCCTGTCCAGCATCACTACTCTGGACGGTTCTGACTTAGAATATGTGGACAACTAAAATAAACCTAGGTGTCTGGTTAGACTGTAAACTCTCCTTCCAGATTCACATTAAACATCTCCAATCCAAAATTAAATCTAAAATCGGCTTCCTATTTCGCAACAAAGCATCCTTCACTCATGCTGCCAAACATACCCTCGTAAAACTGACCATCCTACCGATCCTCGACGCGATGTCATTTACAAAATAGCCTCCAACACTCTACTCAACAAATTGGATGCAATCTATCCCAGTGCCATCCGTTTTGTCACCAAAACCCCATATACTACCCACCACTGCGACCTGTATGCTCTTGTTGGCTGGCCCTCAGCGCACAAAACCACTGGCTCCAGGTTATCTACAAGTCTCAACTAGGTAAAGCACCGCCTTATCTCAGCTTGTTGGTCACCATAGCAGCACCCACCATCTGTTGTGTGTGTGTGTGTGTGTGTGTGTTTGTATGTGTGTGCTCACCTGTCTACGTAGGCGTGGTGCAGTAGGAAAATAGGGTCATTAGCTGACCCCTGAACTGAAGACATTGAGCCATTCATGAAGATGTGAAGAGAGGCATGCATCCCCATCACCCTACTGTTACCCAGGCCTGTCTGAGGGTTCCCAAAACCTATAGGTGAGGGGTAAAATGTCAGAGGTTAGAAAAGGTTAGAGGTCATCCCCCTAAACCACACTGTTACCTAGGCCTGTTACACAGCCAAAACCTAGAGTTCTCCAAAACCTAGAGTTCAGGGGTTAGAGATCATCCTCATCACCACACTGTGACCCAGGCCTGTCACAGAGCTGCCGGAACCTAGAGGTCAGGTGTCAGAGATAAGTGGTTAGATGTCATCCTCATCACCACACTGTTACCCAGGCCTGTCACAGAGCTGCCGACACCTAGAGGTTAGGGGTCAGAGGTCAAGGGTCAGAATACAACACAAGAGTTAAGGTTAGAACAATAGACACTAGAGTGTTCTAGAACTACTGACTTTCTAGAGGTCTAGAACTAATAACACACACACACACTTACTTACCTTCCATTGTGTTTCTGAAGCTGAAGTTAGCGGAGCGGTCCATGGCTCCCGTGTCGTAGTCACGAAGACTGACCGTGAACTCCACCTCTGCTGCCGTTGGCAAACGCGGAACCAAGTTACGGTTGTGGTTGCCAGGGTTACGCAGCAACGGCCCCTCGTTGCTGCCGTCACACAGCACCCCCCTCACGCTGTAGTCTTCCGCACGCGAACACATCACCTACACGTACACACATACACACACACAAATCTATAGAATCAGGACGACTGCATACCACATGATTGTGTTAGCCTGCTGAGCTAAAGCCATGCTTAAGCTTTAAAGTAACTGTCCAGTGAAAATATCACTTTTAAAAGTTCATATTCTCTTAACACCTACCCAAATAAAGTTGTTGACTCATCCTATACTCGCATCTGTGGCCAAAGCATAAATTGGAGAAAAACACTTCAAAAACCCCACCTCAAACTGATCTTTAAAAAAATGCTTGCTATTTCCTCATAGCGGATGACATTATCCTCCAGAGGAGGATGAGCTGGCCAATCAGGGGTCTACTTGCATGAATATCTTTTATGACCGGTATATGCCCACACTATTCTGTTGTTGGGGTACGTACTCCCACACCATTCCAACACAGAAAAGCTTATTTTTAACATACTTAATTACCAGCTTTTGGAAGGAAAACGATTTCCCTCAGATCTATAAACTGGTTGATTCAAGCCCTGAATGCTGATTGGCTGAAAGCCGTGGTATATCAGACCATATACCACGGGTATGACAAAACATTTATTTTTACTGTTCTAATCACGTTGGTAACCAGTTTATAATAGCAATAAGGCACTGTCAGGACCCAGTTACGAACCTGGGTCTCCGGAGTGAGAAACAGTCACTTAACCAACTGAGCCACGAATAGTCAGCAGAACGCAGAAGATGAGGCAGACACAGCAGTACTTAAGACGGTGTATTTAATAAAGTAAAAGGAGAAGTCCTTCAATACAAAATGGCAAATCCAAAAGGTGGTAGGTATAGCACAAAAAAGCCTCAAGAGATACTCAAAAAACAAAAACAGAATTCCACAAGAGCGTCCACCGGAATCGACAAGAATACACAGAACACTAGGGCTGGGTGCTAACATACAAACACAGAGCACAGGACTGAGGGAAACTAAGGGTTTAAATACAATCAGGGGAAACGAGGCACAGGTGCAAATAATAATGGGAATCAAGGGAAAAAACATAAGGTCAAAAAGCACAATGGGGGCATCTAGTGACCAAAACCCGGAACAACCATTTACATTTACATTTAAGTCATTTAGCAGACGCTCTTATCCAGAGCGACTTACAAATTGGTGAATTCACCTTCTGACATCAGTGGAACAGCCACTTTACAATAGTGCATCTAAATCATTTAAGGGGGGGGGGTGAGAAGGATTGCTTTATCCTATCCTAGGTATTCCTTGAAGAGGTGGGGTTTCAGGTGTCTCCGGAAGGTGGTGATTGACTCCGCTGTCCTGGCGTCGTGAGGGAGTTTGTTCCACCATTGGGGGGCCAGAGCAGCGAACAGTTTTGACTGGGCTGAGCGGGAACCCTGGCCAAATCCTGACAGAATCCCCCCCCTAGGAACGGCTCCTGACGTTCCTACCAGCTCTCTCAGGGTGGAGGGCCCTGAACTGACGAATGAGGTCAGGGTCCAGGATGTCTTTGGCAGGAACCCAGGAGCGCTCCTCGGGACCGTAGCCTTCCCAGTCCACCAGATACTACCAGGACCGTTGCACCCGGCGGGAATCCAGTATCCGATGGACGGTATAAGCCGGCTGGCCTCCAATGACACGAGGCGGAGGGAGGTCTGTCTGCCGGGACAAGGGGAGAAAAAACAACAGGTTTTAACAATGAAATGTGAAATGTGGGATTAATCTTAAGGGATCTGGGTAAGTGTAGGCGATAAGAAACTGGGTTAACTCTCCTGGCAACCTTGAAGGGACCGATGTATTTCTGGGACAGCTTGCGAGACTCCACCCGTAGTGGTAAGTCTCTTGTGGAGAGCCAGACTCTCTGGCCGGGCGCAGGGTAGGCCCGGGACGGCGACGTCTGTTGGCTTGTTGTTGGTACCTCTGTGAGGAACGCATAAGATTAAGACGGGTCTTCCTCCACATAAGCCGACAGCGTCTGACGAACTTCAAGGCTGAAGGCACTCTGACTTCTGCCTCCTGGTCCGGGAACAATGGAGGAGCATAGCCAAACTGACACTCGTGCGGGGACATACCAGTGGAGGAGGAGCGCAAGGTGTTGTGCGCGTATTCGGCCCAAACAATAAAGGATGACCATGTGGACGGGTTGTCACGAGTCATACATCGGAGGGTGGTTTCCAGCTCTTGATTCATCCTCTCTGTTTGGCCGTTGGACTCCGGATGGTACCCTGAAGATAGACTGGCAGAAGCCCCCATGAGTTGGCAGAAGGCCTTCCAAAACCTTGAGGCGAACTGGGGACCTCTGTCAGAAACCATATCTTGAGGAATGCCGAAGACTCGGAACACATGATTAATTACCAACTCAGCCGTTTCCTTGGCAGAAGGTAACTTAGTCAGAGGGACGAACCTGGCCGCCTTTGAAAACCTGTCGATTATGACTAGGATAGTAGTATTGCCATGGGATGGAGGAAGTCCAGTAATAAAGTCCAATGAGATATAGGACCAGGGTCTGTGGGGAACAGGTAAAGGGTGAAGGAGTCCTTGAGGGCGGAGGTGAGAAGATTTGCCCTGGCAGCACACGGGGCAGGCATTGACGAAAGTGGCAACGTCTTCTCTTATGGTAGGCCACCAGAACTTACGCTGGATGAACTCCAAGGTGCAACCTACGCCCGGATGACAGGTGAGGCGAGAGGAGTGCCCCCACAGAAGGACCTGAGTCCTCACTGCCTTGGGGACAAACAACCGATTGGCAGGACCTCCTTTCGGGTCCGGTTCGCTAGCTTGAGCACGTCTCACGGTATCCTCAACTTGCCACGAGATCGGAGCCACAATCTTAGCAGCAGGAAGGACAGGCATGTCCGTGTCATCTCGAATGGCAGGAGCGTAGACTCGGGACAGGGCATCCGGTTTGAGATTCTTCGACCCGGGCCGATAGGTGAGGATAAACTGGAATCGATTGAAGAAAAGAGACCATCTAGCTTGTCTAGAGTTCAACCGCTTCGCCTGCTGTATATACTCCAGATTTTTGTGGTCCGTAAGCACTTGAAACGGGTGAGAAGCCACCTCGAGCCAGTGTCTCCATTCCTTCAATGCCATCTTAACCGCTAGGAGTTCACGATCCCCCACATCGTAGTTCCTCTCAGTCGGGGTAAGCCGGTGTGAGAAGAAAGCGCACGGATGAAGCTTCTTGTCTTCACCCCTCTGAGACAGGACAGCTCCAACACCAACCTCTGATGCGTCTACCTCCACCACAAATGGTTCATCCGTAGTCGGTAGTATCAGGATGGGAGCAGAGAGAACGCGCTGCTTGAGTCCTTGGAAGGCCGTCTCAGCTTCTCTTCCCCACAAAAACCTTGCATTGCCACCCTTGGTTAAAGCTGAGAGAGGGGCTGCCACCAAGCTGAAGTTCTTGATGAACTTGCGGTAAAAGTTTGTGAAGCCCAGGAAACGCTGAACTTCCTTAACGGATTTGGGGGTGGGCCAATCCGCTACCGCCCCTACCTTCCTGGGGTCCATTTGGACTCGACCGGGTTCCACTACAAATCCCAGGAATTGTACTCGGGATTAATGGAATTCACATTTTCCGGCTTAACGTACAGATGGCTGTCCAGGAGGCGTTTGAGTACTTGTCTGACATGCTTAGTGTGTTCTTGAAGGGAGCTCGAAAAGATGAGGATGTCATCCAAGTAAACGAACACAAATATGTTAAGCATATCCCTAAGCACATCGTTTATGAGCGCTTGGAACACCGCTGGGGCGTTGGTCAGGCCGAAGGGCATCACCAAGTATTCATAGTGACCAGTAGGCGTGTTGAAAGCGGTCTTCCACTCGTCACCAGGTCTGATCCGCACAAGATGGTATGCGTTCCGCAGGTCAAGCTTAGTGAAAACAACTGCTTCCTGGAGCAGCTCGAAGGCTGTGACCATAAGGGGTAGCGGGTAACGGTTACGGACGGTTATGGCATTGAGTCCCCGGGAGTCGATGCAAGGACGTAATCCACCGTCTTTCTTGGCCCCAAAGAAAAACCCTGCTCCCGCCGGGGAGGTGGATGGACGCATGAGGCCTGCTTCCAGAGCGTCCTTGATGTAGGCATCCATAGCAGCTCGTTCGGGTGGAGATAGGGAAAAGATCCGACCCCTGGGGGGGCAAGTGCCCGGAAACAGGTCGATGGGGCAATCGTAAGGTCTATGGGGTGGTAGCATGGTGGCCCTCTGTTTGCTAAACACCAGTTTGAGGTCATGGTAACACTCGGGAACTCGGGTCAGGTCGATGGATTCTAAAGACTCGGGAGTAGAACTCTGAGAATTCTGGAAAATACAAGTAGCTTGGCACGTAGGACCCCACTGCTTGATAGTGCCCATAGACCAGTCGATGTGAGGGTTATGGCTGTGAAGCCAGGGGTATCCAAGGACGAGAGGGAACTCGGAACAGGAGATCAAATGAAAGTTCATCAATTCCTGGTGTTGTGAAACTGAAAGTCGCAAGGAGGTAGTGACATGAGTGACAAGTCCAGATCCCAAAGGGCTTCCATCCAATGTAGTAACCCTCATGGGGTCACTTAGAGGTTCAGAGGAGGAACGCCATTCTCCTTCGCCCAGACACCATCCATGAAGTTACCTGCGGCTCCAGAGTCTACCAAGGCTTGAAGGTGAAGCTTGTGGTTGTCCCAGGAGAGGGTGACTGGAATGAGCAGACGGGAGTTGGACGGATGGGAGGAGGTTATGTTTCCCGTTACAGTTCCCCCCGGTCTGTACGGGACAGAGCGTTTCCCTGGAGCCCGGGACACGTGGAACGGAAATGGCCCGGTTTGCCGCAATATAGACAGCGTCGCTCCCTCATCCGGAATAATGCCAAGGTGACAGTGAGAATGAGAGGAAGGGAGGAGAAAATAGGTAGGCAGGAGAGGTGAAGAGAAAAGAGAGAGGAGGATGGAAGACAAGAAGAGGATGAGAGGTGTCTCACCCTCCAAGAAGAGAACACTGAAGCGGGGCTGATGAGGTTGGGGTCTCGAGGGCTCCAGGCGCCCATCAGGTCGTCGGTGCAGACGTCACAGCCCTGCGCGTCCCGCCAGTCCCAGTACGGGATGGAAAATTCAAAGTCCCCGGTCAGCTTCCGAATATCACGCTCCCAGTGCAGCAGGTACCCACGGTGCCACGGCAGAAAGGCGGGAGCCCAGTGTGCGAAGTCCACATCTGTCCAGACATTCCCCGGTCCACCGAGAAGAGCATTCCTCGAGACATAGTAGTGTATCCACACAAACACGTCATAGGTCGAGACGTCAGAGAACAGTGGGGTGCTCCCGTTATTCATCTCCCGGTAGGTCCCGGTAGCTATGACGTAATCCTGGCTGACTGTATGCTTGGCCAGGTTGAGGTAAGAGATAAGTTTCCGCCTTTCCGCCGCCGAAAGGTGAAACACGTTCCGCCTCACGGACTCTCTCCTCTCCCCGCACTTAGTACCAAACAGCCCGAACTGGCATTCTCCGCAGTTGAACCCCAAGTAGTTAGAGGCGCACTGGCAGGTCCGGTTATAAAACACCAGAGGCCATCTCTCTCTGTCGTCCAAGCCGGAGAACGGGTAATTCAGCCCGTTGGGTAGATCCGATACCTCCACATCCCGGCAGAACCCCCTGCCAGAGCTGGCCCCGCAAGCCGAGCCATCCCCATCCCAGACCGGGCAGCACTCCTTAGAGAGCAGGGCCTCCGTGGTGGCGCAGAGACGGGGAAACTGCTGCTGGGATAACCGCACACACTGGAGGAAAAACACACCGTGGAGGAGCAAGAGCCACATCGCAACACTTCACCACACACACCAACACGAACACAGCTGTCCAGGCCTGTCTTGTCCTGTCACACACACACCAGCCCGCTGACGTGCCTCGAGTCACTGAGAAGAGGAGTTGGTAAGTAGAAGTGAGATAAGACGAAACCCATGTAGCTACTCCAGTCAGATCAGAGTCACTCAGATCCGACTCAACTTCTCCTCCCACCCCCACACTCCCCCCTCTCTGGACCTGTGGTCACATACCTCATGATCCCGGGGGTGAGCTTGTTTCATGGGCGGGTGGTTCCCTGAACACACACACACACACACACACACACCGAGGGTCTTTCTCATACATTTTGACGGACTAACCAACGGATATAATTTATTTAATTACACTGCAGGTTTCAGGGAAGGTCTTTAAGGGGTAAATACATGTAGAAAAAAGCATATCCATGTATTTTTTGTATCACTAAAGCACTAGCCTACGGGATTCAGTGAAGGCAATTGAAATGTGACTTTATAGAAAGGATGACATTTTGGTTAACGTTTCTTTCTTTTACTGTGCTTCACTTCAAGTTTCATAACCACAGAGTTATGTTGTCGTTATTAAAGTGTTTTCACGTTTCTCCATTATAATTCGGTCCGGTGTTGTGTTTGGTATTTCACTGCGTAAAGATTGAGCAGGCAAGAAACTGGCATTGCATAGGAGAAAGCATTACAGCCAGGCGTCTAGCCTATATTTTTGTTTTTTTAATGTTTTTGTTTGATTAGGTTTTTGTTTCAAATGTTTAGTTTATTTTAAAAAATCGACTATAAACCAGATTTTCACACTTTGCCCTCAGACAAAATAGTCAGAAAGTAGTAGTCAGTTCAGAAAGCAAACTGTTATCTGTCACATATGCTCTTTCTCCCGCGCTCTAAGTCGCCATGCTCCTGCGCCTCAGCTGGGATCGACAGGTTCCCGCGCCTTTTTAGCAGAGGTGACTGGTCCGCTCCTGATCCCCGGGATCGTCATCTTGGTCGAGGTCCTGGGGCTGGAGCCGCGCGTCGGGGAGGGGGTACTGTCACGTGTGCTCCCTCTCCGGCCTCTAGGTCACCAGGCTGCTCGTTAAGGCGCACACCTGTCACCATCATTACGCGCATCAGCGCATTATGACACTCACCTGGAATCCATCACCTCCTTGATTACCTGCTCTATATATGTCAATCCCTTTGGTTCCGTGCCCAGGCGTCATTGTCTTTGTCTTTGTCTGTGCGTTGTTCATGGTTTGGCTCATGTTACGTTTATTTATTAAAACGCTCACTCCCTGAACTTGTTTCCCGAATCTCAGCGCAGACGTTACAGTATCCCAGAGAGTAATAGGAGAAAAATCATCTAGACAAGCATATTCAATTATGATTCATGATGGCGAATAAATCAGAAATCAAATGTCTCCACACAACATCACAATTGAGTCCCTTATTATTCGTTTCATTCAGACAGTGTGTGAAAAAAACATCTCTTGCAATAGCTTTGAATAATAAGAAGAGACTTGATTTGTCCAAGAAACACGAGCAAATTGGAGATTTTTGGTCCCAACCGCCGTGTCTTTGTGAGACGCAGAGTATGTGAACTGATGATCTCGCATGTGTGGTTCCCACCGTGAACCATGGAGGAGGAGGTGTGGTGGTGCTTTGCTGGTGACACAGTCTGTGATTTATTTAGAATTCAAGGGGGCTAGTTACCCCTCCGACCCTACCTCTTTACGCCAGAGAAGCGCATCACAGGACCATCACGCTGCTGGGCAGAGAGAGAGAGAGTCATTCGCTCTAGACAACACTAAATGCCTTTATTGTCCAAACCCTGTCTATGAACGATGTTATAGGCTATATATATATCAAATCCTGCACTCAGTTAAATGTGAAGATGAACATTTATAACGGTTGAGTTCAGGGGCATCATCAGTGGTGAAAAAAGAACCCAATTGTCGTACTTGAGTCAAAGTAAAGATACCTCAATAGAAAGTTACTCAAGTAAAAGTGAAAGTCATCCAGTAAAATACTACTTGAGTAAAAGTCTAAAGGTATTTGTTTCTAAATATACTTAAGTATCAAAAGTATATGTAATTGCTGAAATATATTTAATTATCAAAAGTAAAAGTATAAATCCTTTAAAAATCCTTATATTAAGCAAAGCAGACGTTTTAAAAATGTATGGCTAGCCAAGGGTACTCCAACACTCAGACATCATTTACAAACGATGGATTTGTATTTAGTGAGTCTGCCAGATCAGAAGCAGTATGGATGAGTACGTGTTCTCTTGATAAGTGCGTGAATTCGACCATTTTCCTGTCCTGTTATATTATTTTGTTTAGGAATGTAGTGAAGTAAAAGTAAAAGTAGTCAAAAAATATAAATAGTAAAGTAAAGTACACATACCAAAAAAAATACTTAAGTAGTACTTTCAAGTATTTTCTACTTAAGTACTTTACACCACTGGACGTCATGCACCCCAAAAATCTGCATGTGCTGCTGGAGGGTGGTCCTCAGTCCAGAAGTTGGAGAATTTAGCATTTTTCAAACACCAGAAACAGCTTATTCCTGCAATCTAGAGGCACACTCATTATTCTTAATTCTATTAACCTCTTGAAACTCTGGGGGCGCTATTTCATTTTTGGATGAAAAACGTTCCCGTTTTAAACAAGATATTTTGTCACAAAAAGATGCTTGACTATGCATATAATTGATAGCTTTGGAAAGAAAACACTCTGACGTTTCCAGAACTGCAAAGATATTCTCTGTGCGTGCCCTAGAACAGGAGCTACAGGCAAAACCAAGATGAAACGGCATCCAGGAAACCAGCAGGATTTTTGATGCTCCGTTTTCCATTGTCTCCTTATATGGCTGTGAATACGAGAGGAATGAGCCTGCCCTTTCTGTCGTTTCCCCAAGGTGTCTGCAGCATTGTGTCGTATTTGTAGGCATATCATTGGAAGATTGACCATAAGAGATTACATTTTCCAGGTGTCAGCCCGGTGTCCTCCGTCGAAATTGGTGCGTCTTTTTCAGCTGCCGGTATTTTTCCATGCGATTCTGAGGGGGAAGCAGGCTTCCACGAACTGCATATCAATGAAGAGATATGTGAAAAAACACCTTGAGGATTGATTCCAAACAACGTTTGCCATGTTTCGGTCGATATTATGGAGTTAATTCGGAAAAGGTTTGACGTTGTTGGTGACTGAATTTTCGGTTCGTTTCGGTAGCCAAATGTGATGTACAAAACGGAGCGATTTCTCCTACACAAAGATTCTTTCAGGAAAAACTGAACATTTGCTATGTAACTGAGAGTCTCCTCATTGAAAACATCCGAAGCTCTTCAAAGGTAAATGATTTTATTTATTTGCTTATCTGTTTTTTGTGTAAATGTTGCGTGCTAAATGCTACTCAAAATGCTAAGCTAGCTTAGCATACTCTTACACAAATTAGTGAATTGCTATGGTTCAAAAGCATATTTTGAAAATCTGAGATGACAGTGTTGTTAAGAAAAGGCTAAGCTTGAGAGCAGGCGCATTATTTTCATTTTATTTGCGATTTTCAGAAATCGTTAACGTTGCGTTATACTAATGAGCCTGAGGCTTTATTCACAATCCCGGATCCGGGATGGGGAGTATCAAGAGTTAACAAAACATGTCTATTTTTCTGCATATCTAAGCACACCTCTTGAGATGTCTGTATCCTCCTGATTGGTGTTTCTTTTTTATTTGTCATGACTTCCACCGAGGTCGGTCCCTCTCCTTGTTTGGGCGGAGTTCAGCGGTCGACGTCACCGGTCTTCTCGCCATCGCCGATGCAGCTGTCATTTTCAATTTGTTTTGTCTTGTTTTCCCGCACACCTGGTTTGCATTCCCTCATAACTCGTCTTGCATGTAACCCTCTGTTTCCCCCCTTGTCTGTGTGTGGAACTGTTATATGTAAATGTATGTGTACTCCAGGCTGGTTTGCGTCGGGTTATGTTAACCCGTGTGTGTTTAGTTATCTGTTCGCCTCAATATAGGGCCCCGTTTGCTAGCCATTTCTGCTCTCCTGCGCCTGACTTCCCTGTAGTAAGTTACGCACTCCTTTACAGAATTCCACACCCAATTATGGAGTCAGCAGGAGCAGGTACCCCTGGTAGCGGATTCGAGCAGCACGTCCAGGAGCACGCGGTAATGCTGCAACATCTCGGCGCTGCCATGATTCGCGTCATCCAGACAATGGACCGCTGGGAGAGACAGAGAGTCCTCCAGCGTCCCCACCAGCACAACAGGGGTCTCCACTACTCACCCCTCCGCACCCGGTTCCAGTGGGATTCGTCTCGAACTTCCCAGGGAGTACGATGGGACGGCCACACGCTGCCATGGTTTCCTGCTGCAGCTGGATTTATACCTGGCGACCGTTCACCCGGTTCTCTCGGGCCGTGAGAGGGTGTCCGCCCTCGTCTCGTGCCTCTCGGGGAAAGCTTTGGAGAGGGCCAACGCTGTGTGGGGAGAGGGAGATGCGGCGATGGACCACTTCAAAGAATTCACCTACCGCTTCCGGGCCGTCTTCGACCACCTGCCCGAGGGTGAACGTCTCTTCCACCTGAGGCAAGTGGACGACAAGCGCCCAGGAGTTTGCGATGGACTTTTGGACCCTGGCCGCCGGTGCAGGATGGAACGACAGGGCCCTGATCGACCACTATTGCTGCAGTTTGCGCGAGGACGTCCGTCGGGAGTTGGCCTGCAAGGACACCACCCTCACCTTTGACCAACTGTTGGACCTGTCCATTCGGCTAGATATCCTGCTGGCTACCTGCGGACGTCCAGATCGGGATCTGTCGGTTTCATCTCCCAGCCCCACCGCTCTGATACCCATGGAGCTGGGAGGTGCTGCGCTCAGGGAGACTGGAGGAGGTTCCTTCACGTGCACCATCTGTGGCCGCAGAGGTCACATTGACGGTCGGTGTTGGGTTGGTTCCTCTGGGGGTCGAGGCAGCAGGCAGGTCACTCTGGCGTCACCACAGGTGAGCCGGCACCATTCTCACCCAGAGCCCTCTGTTGCACACCTGTTTTTGCATGTTACTTTTCCTGAGTTTTCCCCGCATTCCCAGCATAAGGCGCTCGACTCTCCTGCATTTCCCGTGGTGCTAGGCCTACCCTGGTTAGCTTGTCATGACCCCACTGCTTCATGGCAACGGAGGGCTCTCATGGGGTGGTCGAGAGTGCTCGGGGAGGTGTTTAAGGGTTTCCGTTGGTGCTACCACTGTGGAAAGTCCAGACCAGGTCTCCACCGTGCGCATTCCCCTCTAATATTCCGATTTGGCTCTCGCCTTCTCCAAGAAGAAGGTTACTCAATTACTACCCCATCGTCGGGGGGATTGTGTGATAAACCTCCAGGTAGACGCCACACTTCCTAGGAGTTACGTGTATCCCCTGTCAAAGGCGGAGACGGCGGCTATGGAGACATATGTCTCCGAATCTCTGCGTCAGGGGTACATTCGGTCCTCCACTTCACCCGCCTCCTCGGGTTTCATGTTTGTGGAGAAGAAGGAGGGAGTACTGCGCCCGTGTATTGATTATCAAGGTCTTAACCAGATCACTGTGAAGTACAGTTCCCTGCTACACCTCATAGTCACAGCGATTGAGTCAATGCACAGGACGCGCTTCTTCAAGAAACTAGATCTCAGGAGCACTTACAACCTGGTGCGTATCCGGGAGGGAGACAAGTGGAAGGCAGTGTTCAGTACCACCTCAGGGCATTATGAGTACCTCGTCATTCCGTACGGGTTGATGAATGCTCCATCAGTCTTCCAAGCCTTTGTGGATGAGATTTTCAGGGACCTGCATGGGCAGGGTATAGTGGTGTATATCGATGACATTCTGATATACTCCACTGCACACGCCGAGCATGTGTCCTTGGTGCGCAGGGTGCTTGGTCAACTGTTGGAGCATAACCTGTATTTCAAGGCTGAGAAATGCCTGTTCGTCCAGCAGTCCGTCTCCTACCTAGGGTACCGCATTTCCACTTCAGGGGTGGAGATGGAGAGTGACCACATTTCAGCTGTGCGTAATTGGCCGACTCCCACCACGGTAAAGGAGGTGCAGTGGTTTCTAAGGTTTGCCCATTTCTACCGGAGGTTTATCCGGGGTTTTGGTCAGGTAGCGGCTCCCATTACCTCACTGCTAAAGGGGGGTCCGGTTCGGTTGCAGTGGTCGGCTGAGGCGGATAGGGCTTTTGGTCACCTAAGGGCTCTGTTTACCTCGGCGCCCATGCTGGCCCATCCGGATCCCTCTTTGGAGTTCACAGTGGAGGTGGACGTGTTCGAGGCTGGGAAAGGAGCCGTGCTCTCTCAGCGCTCGGGCACGCCACTGAAGCTCTGCCCCTGTGCCTTCTTTTCGAAGAAGCT
The DNA here is from genome assembly GCF_036934945.1 of Oncorhynchus masou masou. Lineage (NCBI taxonomy): Eukaryota > Metazoa > Chordata > Actinopteri > Salmoniformes > Salmonidae > Oncorhynchus > Oncorhynchus masou. The sequence goes on along the minus strand of NC_088223.1, from coordinate 34,503,062 downwards.
CAGCCCGGCGGGGCGAAACTCTGATGTGGGGGACCGGGAGCTGTTGGCTGTCGTCAAGGCATTGAAGATGTAGAGACATTGGTTTGAGGGGGCTAATCACCATTTTCTCATCTGGACTGACCACTGCAACCTGGAGTACATCCGGGCAGCGAGGAGACTGAATCCTCGTTTTATTTTTTACCTTTATTTAACTAGGCAAGTCAGTTAAGAACAAATTCTTATTTTCCATGACGGCCTAGGAACAGTGGGTTAACTGCCTGTTCAGGGGCAGAACGACAGATTTATACCTTGTCAGCTCGGGGGTTTGAACTTGCAACCTTCCGGTTACAAGACCAACGCTCTAACCACTAGGCTACCCTCATCAGGCAAGGCAAGGTGGGACATGTTTTTCACCCGTTTTGTTTTCACCCTTTCTTACACACCCGGTTTCCAGAATGTGAAGGCAGACTCACTGTCCCGGCTGTATGACACAGAGGAGGGGCCCATGGATCCTACCTCCATACTCCCGGCCTCCTGCCTGGTAGCGCCGGTGGTATGGGAGCTGGACGCGGACATTGACGAGGCGTTACGTGCAGAGCCGCTCCCCTGCAGTGTCCCGCTGGGTGTCTGTATGTTCCGTCTGCTGTCCGTGACCGGCTGATCTATTGGGCTCACACGTCACCCTCCTCTGGTCATCCAGGGATCTGTCAGACAGTGCACTGTTTGAGTGGGAAGTACTGGTGGTCCACCTTGGCTAAGGACGTGAGGGTTTATGTTTCCTCCTGCTCGGTGTGCGCCCAGTGTAAGGCTCCTAGGCACCTGTCCAGAGGTAAGCTACACCCCTTACCCGTTCCACAATGGCCTTGGTCGCACCTGTCGATTGATTTTATTACCGATCTCCCCCTCACAGGGTAACACCACGATCCTGGTCGTTGTGGACAGTTTCTCTAAGTCCTGCCGTCTCCTCCCTACGGCCCTACATACTGCAGAGGCCTTGTTTACACACGTCTTCCGGCACTACGGGGTGCCTGAGGATGCAGTGTCTGATCGGGTCCCCAGTTCACTTCGAGGGTCTGGAGGGCGTTCATGGAACGTCTGGGGGTCTCGATCAGCCTTACCTCAGGTTTTTTTTTGAACCAGGATGTGGGTAGGTTTCTGCGGTCTTATTGCCAGGATCGGCTGGGGGAGTGGGCGGCGTTCGTGCCCTGGGCCGAGACGACTCAGAACTCGCTCCGCCACTCCTCCACTAACCTCTCCCCCTTCCAGTGGTAACTAGGGTACCAACCGGTTCTAACGCCTTGGCATCAGAGTCAGACTGAGGCTCCTGCAGTGGACGACTGGTTCAGGCGCGCGGGGGAGACATGAGACGCTGCCCATGTTCAGCTCCAGCGGGCCGTGCTGTGCCAGAAAACCAGCGCAGTGAGGCCCCAGTGTTCGCACCAGGGGACCGGGTCTGGCTCTCAACCCGAAACCTGCCCCTCCGCCTGCCCTGCCGGAAGCTGTGTCTGCGTTTTGTGGGGCCATTTATAGTGCCGAGGACACTGAATGGGGTTAGTTACAGGTTATAGCTTTCCCCCAATTTCCGTATTAACCCCTCGCTCCATGTGTCTCTCCTCAGGCCGGTGGTGGCTGGCCCGCTCTAGGAGTCTGAGGTGCGGGAGGTTCCCCCGCCCCCTCTGGACATCGAGGGGGCCCCGGCGTAATCCGTTCGCTCCGTACTGGATTCGAGGTGTCGGCAGAGGGGCCTTCAGTACCTTGTGGAGTGGGAGGGGTACGGTCCGGAGGAGAGGTGCTGGGTCCAGGTGGAGGACGTGTTGGACCCTTCAATGCTGCGGGAGTTCCACCGTCTCCGGGTGTCCCGAGGCCGGTGTCGAGGAGGGGTTCTGTCACTTCCACCGAGGTCGGTCCCCCTCCTTGTTCGGGCAGTATTCTTCTAGCCATCACCGATCCACCTGTCATTTTCCATTTGTTTTGTCTTGTTTTCCCGCACACCTGGTTTGCATTCCCTCATTACTCGTCTTGCATATAACCCTCTGATTCCCCCCATATCTGTGTGTGGAATTGTTATTTATAAATGTATGTGTACTCCAGGCTGGTTTGCGTCGGGTTATGTTAACCTGTGTGTGTTTAGTTTTCTTAGTACAGTGTTCTGTTCGCCTCAATAAAGGGCTTTGTTTGCTACCCATTACTGCTCTCCTGCGCCTGACTTCCCTGCAGCCAGTTACACTCCTTTACATTATTTCAATTGACTGATTTTCTCATGTGAACTGTAACTGAGTAAAATCACTGAAATTGTTGCATGTTGCATTTATATTTTTGTTCATCATGTATACATACATACATACATACATACATACATACATACATACATACATACATACATACATACATACATACATACATACATACATACATACATACATACAGTTGAAGTCGGAAGTTTAGATACACTTAGGTTGGAGTCATTAAAACCCGTTTTTCAACCACTTCACAAATTTCTTGTTCGTGCATCTTCTTCGTGCATGACACAAGTAATTTTTCCAACAATTGTTTACAGACAGATTATATATTCTGATAGGCTAATTGACATAATTTGAGTCAATTGGAGGTGTACCTGTGGATGTATTTCAAGGCCTACCTTCAAACTCAGTGTCTCTTTGCTTGACATCATGGGAAAATCAAAAGAAATCAGCCAAAACCTCCCAATTTTTTTTTTTAGACCTCCACAAGTCTGGTTCGTCCTTGGGAGCAATTTCCAAACGCCTGAATGTATCGTGTTCATCTGTACAAACAATAGTATGCAAGTATAAACACCATAAGACCACACAGCCTTCATATCGCTCAGGAAGGAGACGCTTTCTGTCTCCTAGAGATGAACGTACTTTGGTGCGAAAAGTGAAAATCAATCCCAGACCAACAGCAAAGGACCTTGTGAAGATGCTGCAGGAAACAGATAAAATTAGTCCTATATCGACATTAACCTGAAAGGCCGTTCAGCAAGGAAGACGCCACTGCTCCAAAACCGCCATAAAAAAAAGCCAGACTACAGTTTGCAACTGCACATGGGGACAAAGGTCGTACTTTTTGGAGAAATGTCCCCTGCTATGATGAAACAAAAATAGAACTGTTTGGTCATAATGACCATCGTTATATTTGGTGGAAAAAGGGGGAGGCTTGCAAGCCAATGAACTCTATCCCAACTGTGAAGTACGGGGGTGGCAGCAGCATGTTGTGGGGGTGCTTTGCTGCAGGAGGGACTAGTGCACTTCATAAAATAGATGGCATCATGAGGCGGGAAAAGTATGTGGATATATTGAAGCAACATCTCAAGACATCAGTCAGGTTAAAGCTTGGTCTCAAATGGGTCTTCCAAATGGACAATGACGCCAAGCATACTTCCAAAGTTGTGACAAAATGGCCTAAGGACAACAAAGTCAAGGTATTGGACTGGCCATCACAAAGCCCTGACCTCAATCCTATAGAAAATGTGTGGGCAGAACTGAAAAAGCGTGTGCGAGCAAGGAGGCCTACAGACCTGACTCAGTTACACCAGCTCTGTCAGGAGGAATGGGACGAAAAAACGTATTGTGGGAAGCTAGTGGAAGGCTACCCAACCCTACTTGACCCAAGTTACCTGACCCAAGCTACTTGACCCAAGCTACTTGACCCAAGTTAATTAAACAATTTAAGGACAATGCTATCAAATACTAATTGAGTGTATTCAAACTTCTGACCCACTGGGAATGTGATGAAAGAAATAAAAGTTGAAATAAATCATTCTCTCTACTCTTATTCTGACATTTCACATTCTTAAAATAAAGTGGTGATAAAGTGGTGACAGGGAATTTTTACTATGATTAAATGTCAGGAATTATGAAAAATTGAATTGAAATGTATTTGGCTAAGATGCATGTAAACCTCCAACTTCAACTGTACATATACAGTACCAGTCAAAAGTTTGGACCCACCTACTCATTCATGTCACCTGTGCTCCCTCTCCGGCCTCTCGGTCACCAGGCTGCTCATTATGGCGCACACCTGTCACCATCGTTACGCACACCTGCTCGTCTTCAGACTCAACTGCACTCCATCACCTCCCTGATTACCTTCCCTACATATGTCACTCCATTTGGTTCCTTCCCCAGGAATGAGTGTTTCTTTTCCAGTGTCATGCCTGTGCCTGTCAGTTGTTTGTGTTTCTTGTTTTGTATTAAGTTGTTTTTATTTATTAAAACACTCACTCCCTGAGCTCACTTCCTGAACTTGCTTACCGACTCTCAGCACACTCGTTACAATTCAAGGGTTCTTCTTTATTTTTACTATTTTCTACATTGTAGACTAATAGTGAAGACATCAAAACCATGAAATAGGTAGTAAAGTGATAAACGAATCAAAATTGTTTTTGATATTCTTCAAAGTAGCCACCCTTTGCCTTGATGCCAGCTTTGCACACTCTTGGCATTCTCTCAACCAGCTTCATGAGGTTTATATACATACACGCATACATACATTCGATTTTACTATGGTATACATTATACTGTATGTAGTGTTTTCAATAATACCATTACCGGTCATGAGCTCTTTAATCCTACCCCTCAGCCACTTTCAGCCCATCCCACCTATCACCATATTCCACCTTCTTTTGGTTTCCATGTGCCATATATTTGTCAACTGTGCTGTGATGGTTTTACATACATTTTTAACCTTTCTAATCAAATAGTACCCACATATTGTGAGTTAAAGATGAAAATCTTAACCTACAAGTATTATTATATTGTTGATTAATTGACTATGACTTTCCAAATCGCCCAACAGTGCTATTTTCAGGGTTCATTTTAAATGAATGTGTGATTTTTTTTTGTAATTCCTGAACCTGTGTCCAGAAACAAGCTACATAGGGGAAAACCAGAATACATGATCTAATGATTCTGTCTCTTTGCAACAAAATTTGCAGAGCTGAAATTGTTGTATGTCCATACATATAACAATCTATTGGTGGCAAGAAAGTAGTTTAATAATTTATATTGAAAAACAAAAATAGTTGAATCAAGGTTTGTTTTTTGTATCAGTTCAAATACCATGTGTCATGGAATCGGCCTTGAACATCTCTTCCTAGCTATTTTGCAACCTGCATGACGCAGCTCTCAACATTTTTCTATTTATGTCAAACTTTTTCAGCACAATTTTTGCCTTTAATATATGGCAAACACAAGTTCCCTACTTTCTCCCTCTTCCACTTGCCTCTTCCATTTTTGAGATGTTTCAGTTGGTTGTTGCTTTGAATTGAACAAATGTTCCCATATATGTTCGATATGTGCATGTGTCATAACTCCACCATTCCTATTCATCATTTCATTAATACATCTTTTTTTCCCCTACATTTTTCCATAAAGAATGTTTTTATTATTATCAATCAGTAGCCTATATTTAAGATAACCATAATATTTGTTGTAAAATTTGTTCTGTCTTTCTGGAGGGTAAAAATTAAATTGTAACCAGGTTGTTTAAGAAAGGGCAATACATTGAACATAATTTTCAATTAATTGGAAATGAGAATTTGTCATCTGTATAAAGGCAAAATGGCAATTTTTGAACAAAGGTTGAGCTTTTCTTAATAATCTACTGGAGAACCCGTTTGGGTTTAAGTACTCCTTATGTATGAGTAAAATGTTTAGTGAGAGGTTAATTGCCTTAATATTTAATAATTTCACCCCCCCCCCCCCAGACTTATATTCAATATATACAGTGCATTCGGAAAGTATTCAGACCCCTTGACTTTTTCCACATTTTGTTACGTTACAGCCTTATTCTAAAATTGATGGAATACGTTTTTCCCTTATCAATCCACACACAATACCCCATAATGACAAAGTAATTTTTTCCCCAAATGTATTAAAAATAAAAATAAACATAATTATTCAGACCTTTTGTTATGAGACTCAAAATTGAGCTCAGCTGCATCCTGTTTCCATTGATCATTCTTGAGATGTTACTACAACTTGATTGGAATCCACCAATAACAGTAAATTCAATTTATTGGACATGATTTGGATTGGACATGATTTGGAAAGGGACACACCTGCCTATACAAAGTCCCAAAGTTGACAGTGCATGTCAGAGCAAAAACCAAGCCATGAGGTCAAAGGAATTGTCCGTAGAGCTCCTAGACATAATTGTGTCGAGGCACAGATCTGGGAAAGGGTACCCAAAATATTCTGCAGCATTGTAGGTCCCCAAGACCACAGCGGCCTCCATCATTCTTAAATGGAAGAAGTTTGGAACCACCAGGACTCTTCCTAGAGCTGGCCGCCCGGCCACTTTGGCGGTCCTCCAGAGTTCAGAGGACAACCATCTCTGCAGCACTCCACCAATCAGGCCTTTATGGTAGAGTGGCCAGACAGAAGCCACTCCTCAGTAAAAGGCATATGACAACCCGCTTGGAGTTTGCCAAAAGGCACCTAAAGATTATCTGGTCTGATGAAACCAAGTTTGAACTCTTTGGCCTGAAGTCTGGAAACCTGGCACCATCTCTTTTGTGAAGCATGGTGGTGGCAGCATCATGCTTTGGGGATGTTTTTCAGCGTCAGGGACTGGGAGTCCAGTCAGGATCGAGGAAAAGATGAACGGAGCAAAGTACAGAGAGATCCTTGATGAAAACCTGCTCCAGAGCGGTCAGGACCTCAGACTGGGGTCCTAACAGGACAACGACCCTAAGCACACAGCCAAGACAACGCAGAGTGGCTTCAGGACAAGTCTCTGAATGTCCTTGAGTGGCCCAGCCAGAGCCTGGACTTGAACCCAATCAAACATCTCAAGAGACCTGAAAATAGCTGTGCAGCAACACTCCCCATCCAACATGACAGAGCTAAAGAGGATCTGCAGAGAAGAATGGGAGTAACTCCCCAAATATAGGTGTGCCGAGCTTGTAGCATCATACCCAATAAGACCCGTGGCTGTAATCGCTGCCAAAGGTGCTTCAACAAAGTACCGAGTAAAGGGTCTAAATACTTGTGTAATTGTCATATTTCAGTTTTTTATTTTTAATACATTTGTCATTATGGGGTATTGTGTGTAGATTGAGGGGAATAAACTATGTCATCAATTTTAGAATAAGGCTGTAACGTAACAAAATGTGGAAAAAGTCAAGGCACATTTAATTTTGTCTGGCTTAGCGTTCCAAATGAAGTGAAATATTTTTTGCTCATATGATCTAAAAAAGGAGTTGTTTGGAGTGGGCAGCACAATAAGTAAGTAAGTAAACTATGATAGGACCAAAGAGTTTTCCATAAATAGACAGGTATTTACCTCTCTATGGTTGCAGAATCTTGTCTATTTTTGTGAACTTTCTTTTGAAATTGGTCGGGGTAAATAACACAATGAGATGTAGACAATGGACACTCCCTTCATACAAGGCCTGTGATCATCATAGAGGGGAACAGAAGGCACATCCATATTGTAGAGAGTCTTTGCTTTCAGGAAACTCATAGTAGTTTATAGCCAAAATGATTCAAATGCTAGAGCCAAATTCATAGGAAGAAAATAAATTAAACATGCCATGTTGGCTTCAGAAACCACCAGAAGCTTCTGTTTACCACAGTGAACGTATAATTCTATCTGTTCGCCTCTACTTTGCCTGGCTGTCAAAGTGCCAGCACAGAGTTACTAAACTCAGAGGCACAACATCACGAGACTTCCAGGAATTTTGCGAATCAAACCAAACAGACCAGGCCCGGGGATTAGAGTTTGAGAAGTCAATCTGAAAAAGTGAAAAATTCTTCCATAGTTGTTAATTTTCATAAAAAACAGCTTTATATCGAAGGGGTGCCTTTGATTTGACAGCCTGCACATGCGCAGTTCGACACAAGACAACTGCTAGACCCAATGATGTGTTTCTAGACATGAGCTTTGCAAAACATATGATATGTTATGAATTCTAGCTAGATGGCTAACATAGCTAGTTGGCCAACGTTAGCTAGGCTAGGGTTTAGGGTTAAGTTTAGGAGTTAGGATAAAGGTTAAGGTTAGGGCAAGTTGAAGGTTTAAAGTTAGAGTTAGGGTTAGCTAATATGCTAAGTAGTTGTTAATTAGCTAAAGTTAGCTAAAAATGTAAAGTTGTCCATGATGAGATTCAAACTCGCAACCTGTTCACATTATGTGCACCCATCTACCCCGACCAATCACCCTACTTTCATTTTTTCCTTAAGTAACCACCTGTCTTATGTAACCATACCAAACGTAACATATCATACTAATGTGGAAGTCCCAGATTTACATTTAATATTTTACGTCTAGTCTATGAGGCCAGGTTGCAACGCCACCCCAGGCAACTCAAGCTAGCAATAAAAACAGATTACAAAAAAAACTGATAAAACAACACCTTACATTTTGCATTGTATTATGTATTGTATTATGTATGTGACACGTGGTTGGGATAGGACTGTGTTATGTGGTTGTCTCGTCTGGCTATTTTAAGATGAATGCACTAGCTGTGGGTCGCTCTGGATGGAAGCGTCTGCTGAATGGCTAAATTGTAATGTAAATGTGTTGCCATGCATATGTATATTATGTATTTTATTTGCTGTGTTGATTCCTGTTTAGACTCCAGGAAGGGTAGCCCCTAATTAGGGATCCTAATAAATACTAAATACTAAATGCTCCATACCTAGCCACCTAGATATAAACATTTTCATGTGATGATGTGTGGCGTTTACCAGAAGATGGCGATGAAGCCAAGTGTGAAACAGAGGCATACAAGTAAGGCAGGGCAAACACATTTAGGTGATTACTGGTACATAATAAAAAATCTATCAATCACAGCACGTTTTTGGATTTATTCAGCCGTTTTTACCTGATTAAGTACAATATCATTGGAAATTAACTTTGAATGTTCAATTTATATTCCTAAAACTTAAGGTGAACAAGACATTTTGATAAATAGAGAGAAATAGTAACGCCGTCTTTTTGTAGGCAGTAACTCTGGCATGGTTTGTAGGCAGTAACTCTGGCATGGTTTGTAGGCAGTAACTCTGGCATGGTTTGTAGGCAGTAACTCTGGCATGTTTGTAACTCTGGCATGGTTTGTAGGCAGTAACTCTGGCATGGTTTGTAACTCTGGCATGGTTCGTAACTCTGGCATGGTTTGGCAGTAATTCTGGCAGTAACTCTGGCATGGTTTGTAGGCAGTAAATCTGGCATGGTTTGTAGGCTGTAACTCTGGCATGGTTTGTAGGCAGTAACTCTGGCATGGTTAGTAGGCAGTAACTCTGGCATGGTTTGTAGGCAGTAACTCTGGCATGGTTTGTAGGCAGTAACTCTGGCATGGTTTGTAGGCAGTAAATCTGGCATGGTTTGTAGGCAGTAACTCTGGCATGGTTTGTAGGCAGTAACTCTGGCATGGTTTGTAGGCAGTAACTCTGGCATGGTTTGTAGGCAGTAACTCTGGCATGGTTCGTTGCATAAAGCCTGTGGGGAAATTAATGTCGAGTTTTTTTAGATACGTTTTGTTCTATTAGATAATCTTCATCAGCTAATATCACTTTTTGTGATTTTTTTAAAGCATTTATGTCATAAAAAAAGCACATAAAGCACATTTAGGCTTCATAATTCATGAAGGTCATGTTAACGGACTGAAATTATCTCATGGAATAAAACTATAAGATCCCCTAAGCCTTAACCTCAGACCTTACTTTTGGCGTTTATCCCAAAACCCTATTCTTTCCCCATTAATGTTCCCCATAGGAATGGCTGAACAGACCAAAGGTAACTCATTTCAGATTTTATCCCAAGGCAAACATTTTGACTTCGTTAGACCACACAGCTACAAGGATGCACTTTCATGTTAGGTTTAGGACCTCATATTGAAGCTTATAGAGACCCCAACTGATTTTTAGTACAATTGTATAAATCCGTTTTGGTTTAGTTACAAACATCATGAAACCTCTAATGGAATACATGTATTTGAAATCAGGTGTTTCGACCAAACTTCGACCAAACTTATTTACTGCTTTTTATATGTAGTTTCATCCTTCACAGACTCCATGAAATGATGAGCTCTTCTTAAATGTTTGATGCAAGATTAATTTTGTGTATGGATTCCCTAGATACAAGGGGGGCTCAACTTAACCCACTCTCCCCTATTTGTTCCCCACTCATAAACTATTGCAACAATAACATATATTTCTCACTCATTTAAACATTTAGAGAGTTTAAAAATGCTCTCAAAAACAATTTAACCAGGCGCTCTAGACTAGTGTCTGTGCAGCAGCCTGCATATTTGACGTCTCTCAATACAGACAGACAGACAGACAGACAGACGTTCTACTAATTTAAAAAAATAAAAAATAATGTTTTAAGGGAGTAGGCATTGGTCTGAAGCTGAAAAAAAGAAAGGAAATTCACAGGAGCACCAAAATTCCTATTTCACCCATACTCTACCAAGTTTTTACAGCACACAGCTTTTAATTTCAATAAGCATTTCTCTACGGCTGGCCATGCTTTCCACCTGGCTACCCCTACCCCGGTCAACTGCCTGGCACCCTCCACAGCAAACCGCCAAAACCCCCAACATTTCTCCTTTACCCAAATCCAGATAGCTGATGTTCTGAAAGAGCTGCAAAGTCTGGACCCCTACAAATCAGCCGGGCAAGACAATCTGGACCCTCTCTTTCTAAAATTATCTGCCGAAATTGTTGCAACCCCTATTACTAGCCTGTTCAACCTCTCTTTCATATCGTCTGATTCCCAAAAATTGGAAAGCTGCTGCGGTCATCCCCCTCTTCAAAGGGGGAGACACTCGAGACTCAAACTGCTACAGACCTATATCTATTCCACCCTGCCTTTCTAACTTTCCAAGTTAACAAACAGATTACCGACCATTTCGAACCCCACCGTACCTTCTCCGTTATGCAATCTGGTTTCAGAGCTGGTCATGGGTGCACCTCAGCTACGCTCAAGGTCCTAAATGACATCATAACCGCCATCGATAAGAGACATTACTGTGCAGCCGTATTCAATCGACCTGGCCAAGGCTTTCGACTCTGTCAATCACCACATTCTTATTGGCAGACTCGACAGCCTTGGTTTCTCAAATGATTGCCTCGCCTGGTTTACCAACTACTTCTCTGATAGAGTTCAGTGTGTCAAATTGTCCTGTTGTCCGGACCTCTGGCAGTCTGTATGGGGGTGCCACAGGGTTCAATCCTCAGGCCGACTCTCTTCTCTGTATACATCAATGATGTTGCTCTTGCTGCTGGTAATTCTCTGATACACCTCTACCCAGACGACACCATTCTGTATATTTCTGGCCCTTCTTTGGACACTGTGTTAACTAACCTCCAGACGAGCTTTAATACCATACAACTCTCCTTCCATTGCCTCCAATTGCTCTTAAACGCAAGTAAAACTAAATGCATGCTATTCAACCGATCACTGCCCGCACCTGCTCGCCCGTCCAGCATCACTACTCTGGACGGCTCTGACTTAGAATACGTGGACAACTACAAATACCTAGGTGTCTGGTTAGACTGTAAACTCTACTTCCAGACTCACATTAAGCATCTCCAATCCAAAATTAAATCTAGAATTGGCTTCCTATATCGCAACAAAGCATCCTTCACTCATGCTGCCAAACTGACCATCCTACCAATACTCAACTTTGGTGATGTCATCTATAAAATAGCCTCCAACACTCTACTCAACAAACTGGATGCAGTCTATCACAGTGCCATCCGTTTTGTCACCAAAGCTCCATACACTACCCACCATTGCGACCTGTACGCTCTCGTTGGTTGGCCCTCGCTTCATACTCGTCGCCAAACCCACTGGCTACAGGTTATCTACAAGTCTCTGCTAGGTAAAGCCCCACCTTATCTCAGCTCACTGGTCACCATAGCAGCACCCACTCATAGCACGCTCTCCAGCAGGTATATCTCACTGGTCACCCTCAAAGCAAATTCCTCCGTTGGTCGTCTTTCCTTCCAGTTCTCTGCTGCCAATGACTGGAAAGAACTGCAAAAATCTCCGAAGCTAGAGACTCATATCTCCCTCACTAGCTTTAAACACCAGCTGTCAGAGCAGCTCACAGATCACTGCACCTGTACATAGCCCATCTGTAAACAGCCCATCTATCTACCTACCTCATCCCCATACTGTGTTTATTTATTTATCTTGCTCATTTGCACCCCAGTATCTCTACTTGCACATTCATCTTCTGCCGATCTACCATTCCAGTGAAAGGACCAAGCAGCGTGCGGTGGAGAATAAAGTGAGTTGGATTTGGGAGGAGATAATGGGAGGACACGAGACCCTTCCTTGGTGGGAGTCACCAAGGAGCATAGGGGGACAGCGACGACACCGTGGACTGCGGCCACAGGAACCCCAAGATATTTTGGGAGGGGGCACGAGGGGTGGTCGGTTGGGCCGAGGGGAGTGCCAGAGCCCACCTGGGAGTCGATGGAACAATGTGAGGAAGGATACCGGAGAGAGGGGTTAGCTAGGAGTAGGCTGCAGTGCAGGCGGGCTGAAGAGCGGGTCATCAGTCTGGTGCCATCTGTGCCGGCCCACGCACCAGATCTCCAGTGCGCCTCCCCAGCTCGGTACATCCTGTGCCGGTTCCCCGCACTCGCCCTGAAGAGCCAGAGACCGTCAGGGAGGCAATTGAAAAGTTGAGAGAGAGGAGAGAGAGATGTTGTGTTGGTTTGGTGTGTTCAGCACCGCATTGGCCCTGAAGAGTGTGTTACCAGTCTGGTACAACCTGTGCCGGCTCCACGCACCAGTTCTCCAATGTGCCTCCCCAGTCCGGTACGTCCTGTGCCAGATCTCCGCACCCTCCCTGAAGTGCGTGCCACCCGTGCCGGCTCCCCGCACCCGGCCTCCAGTGCGCCTCCCCAGTCCCGCTCCTAGACCGGAGCATTCCTCTGCACCGATGCCCAGTCCCGCTCCTAGGCGTGGAGCATTCCTCTGCGCCGATGCCCAGTCCAGGTACGGCGTTCAGCCCGGCGGAGCCGCCACAGACACTAGTCAAATACTGGGTTGCTATCTGCCTCCTGCTATGTCTCCCATTTGATCTCTGCTATAATTAAAGACCGGGTTGACACAATAACTGACTGAACGTATTGTTTTAACTCCCTGCTCGGCTCTTCTCCCAGGTCTTCATATTCCACAGCATATGAAAACCGCTCTCTGGTGACAAAGGTGGAAGCTGTTACCGGGAGGTAGAGAAGAGTAGGCCGGGTGTATATAGCAGTCTCATATGAAGGCATCAGAAAAACAGGTGGTAATGACTCAGTAATAGGATGCAATGACACGTCCTGGAGTTTCCACTGTCATCAAGGTGGTTATTGTTTCAGATACATTGTTGAGATGAAAGTATCATGGCCCTCGGTCCTCTAGAGTAGAACCCGATCACATAGCAGGTTCTCTGTTCTCTGAATCTCTGACACAATGCCTCTCCTCCAGAGGCCAGACAACATTCACTAAGACCCTCTGTCCTGGGTTCTGGAAATATAAAGATAGCTCTCCTCTGTGTAAATTGTGATTGATGTTGCCTTACTAGAGATATGCTTCATTATGTTCTTTTAAGCCTGTGCAATTATTGCATTTTGTGATTTAAGATGTGATCTTTAGTATATCATATAACGGGTGGGTCCAATCCTGAATGCTAATTGGTTATACGCGCATCACAGCCGGTGTACAGTATATTCCACAAGTATCCACCAGCTAAACGTACCATGTTAAAATGCCTATTTACTCTGTTCCATCTGACTGTGCAATCCACTGTCTCAGGCAGGGAAGATATAATCTTGATCTCCGCTCTAAGAAGCATCTAGACATCTCACATTTCTTTAAGACTAACATTTAGTTTTCGACAGCAGAGATCTGTATGAACATTGCTGTCTGTCTCTCCGACATTTGCCAGGGAAGTTTCAATATTCAAATTCTATCTCTGTTACTTTCCCCCTGTTTCTGGGTTGTGGTTTATGTGTGTTTCAGGATGGCTTCCTGAAATCCCCCAAGCAGCTGATTGGTCGACTCCATGGCTAATTGGAGCTGACCCGCCCCCTCGTCGTCAATTACCCAATCCTTCTGAAGCTAAATTAAAAGCCAGTGTTCTGTTCAGAAGAGAGATGATTCCTGAGAGAAGGCTGATAACATGTTTTTTTAACCTTTACTAGGCAAGTCAGTTAAGAACAAATTCTTATTTTCAATGACAGCCTAGGAACAGTGGGTTAACTGCCTGTCCAGGAGCAGAACGACAGATTTGTACCTTGTCAGCTCAGGGATTCGAACTTGCAACCTTTTGGTTACTAGTCCAACGCTCTAACCACTAGGCTACCCTGCCACCCCAGGGGAGTTGTAGACGGTTAGTTGTAGATGGGCGCAGCTTTGGTATGTTCTGTGTGAGTTTGTTGCTCAGTCAGAGCCTATTTGATGTGTTTCTCAGTGTGTTTGTGACATTGTTAATAATATGCTGTTTCATTTGTTCCCAGGGGGTAAGGAGAAGGCACCTAGGGAGTGCTTAGGCAAGAGGCCCGCAGGCATACATATACCCATAGTATATTCACTGTCTAGGCACACTAAGTAAGACCTGGGTGGACCATTAGTGGCAGGTAGGTGAGGGGGCTTTGATATTTGCTTTCTTTGCTTTGGTTCCGTCCAGCCCCTTTTCCCCATATTAACATGTGACGGAATAAATTCCTAGTAAATGGTAAATTCTCTGCCTTTTGTCATCCCTACTCACACCTACAGTCCATACCTCTTTCGCTTCACGGAGAGTTGAGTTGTAGCAGGGTGTTGCGTTCCCTCTTCAGAGGCGTGCGTAACAATCTCCAACTGTCCCATAGTCAGGAATGTGTAGGAGTTGGGATGAGGCAGGCAGCATTTCTCAGTCTCGACTTTGTCTCACAGGGCCTTACAACACCCGTGCCAATACATCCTCCAAACACCGCCTTCTCAGGCATTATCACTTCAGTAAATCTTGTACATTCACATTCATCTCAACGTGTGCTTTGATGTACGTAAGGAATAACAACTCGATAGAAACTTGTAAATAAGCATGTTCTTACTTGACTAAAAAATATGAATTTCAATCAATTAAGTCTATCAGTGGAAACATGTATTTTTGACCTAGTTCTTTGGATTTGAATCTGTTAAAGCAGTGGTAACCAACCTTTTGAGTCAACATCACTTTCACAGTCAAAACATATTGGCTAAATGCCAGGTCTGCCAATGTTATTCTCAGACAATTTCAAAACTCGACCTTTAACGAAATAGCTTCTTTGGTGCAGCACTTGCGAGGCACAGCTGAGCATAAATTGACTGGACTGATGGTACCTGCATCTGTTACCGTGCATTCGAAAGAAAACGGTCTAATCATGACGTCATTCAGGTTGGAAAGTCAAAGCTCCAGAAAGATTTCAAATTCATGTTACTATGACCAGAAAGCAAAATATTACTCAATTAAAATAGACGAGCTGCTAAGGAGAATAAAACGCCATAGCTATCGATACACTTGGTTACTCATTCATTGCAGCACTCTGACAGTCTCTCTGTTCTGGGTAGTGTTACAACTGACTTGTGTGAAAACAACATTCAAACACATAACATAAGACTGTTTCCACCACTTGGTTCTATTTTTTTGTAGCCCTTTTTTTAATTGTTATGATCTTTTATGAAAATAGTTCAGTAGAAAGACATTTCCATTAAAAAGTTCAGCAACTACATCTGGCTCCTCCATTCATACAGTTTTTATTTCTGACCTCGCATACAGTCCAACCATCTGTGGTTAAAATGATCCAATGAGAGCGTGTCCATGGTCTCGCTTCTTGCCAATCAGAAATGAAGGGTGAACAGGCATGTTGAGTTTTTCAGATGTGGGGCAGGAAAAATTCTCTCTATGGGATTGGGACAAAGGTGACTTTCTCCTTACTTCAACAACTCTCGCACCCCCCCCCCCCTTCCCCCAAAATGGTAGGAATCACTTCAATCTTTGACACGTGCCTCTGTTAAAATCGCCTGGACTGGATGGTCTTGCTGGTTGGTTGGTCGGTCATCATGGTCATGGCTTATAAAATGCTTTGTCTGATGTCTCTAAGTGCAGTGTGATAGGCGGACAACTAAGTGACAATAGAGCAACACATTTACCCCCCAAACATCCAGTCTAGTCATGTAATCCTTTCCTCAAGGATATAGATATCCCTCTCATAACAGTACTCCTGTCAGTCTGTGCCACAGCGACTGGCATTTCCCCTCGGAATGCTCCCCCTGACCAATCCAGCCAGACCAACTGACACAAAGCAGCCAATGACCAGTGAGAGGTGAGGTTGAGTGTCTCCATGGCTCCGGCCAGTAGCACTAGAGTCCACGCGGAGGAGCTCCGACCCCTCTTGTTGAGTGTCTCTGGGGGCGGGGTTTCCTCAGTGGTTTGGAGAAGCTGGTTGGCTGATGGTCCTGTCTACAGGGATGTCACTATGACCGGTGGGAGCAGGTTGGTTGTGGGGCTGTCAGTCGCTGTCCGAGGCCACCGCAGATGAGCCTTTCCTCTTCCTCTTGGGGGCTTTGGGTTTGGAGTCCTCTTCCTCCTGGAGTAGGGGTGGAAATAAAAAAGAGGTTGAAGGAACAAGTGGAGACAGAAATAGCTTCTGAAACCAGGAAAGCTTAAAATAAAACAAATTATAGTGACAGCTGAGGGAGGCACAAAATAGTTATTCTGTTAATTAGCAATTAACAAAACCTAAATCTAATCCTGGTTCTGGAGTGTACAAGAGTATGGGGCTATGTAAGGCTCATCTTAACGCAGCTTCTAAACAGGATATAAAAAGGAAGTTGCCGTAGGAAGACCTACCGAGGCACTGCTAGACGCGCTCTCTTCCTCGTTGCTCACAGGGGTGACCGCTCCCTTACGCGACCGCGGGGAGGAGGCGGGGGCCTTGCGCCGTGACTTGGGAGGCTTGGAGGAGGGCTCTTCGTACTCTTCGGCCAATGAAAAGAGGTCGCTGAATCTGAGGCGGAGACAGAACGGAGGGACACATTCACAATCCTGTCATACTGTTAAGCCGCTATAAGACACGCCTAGGAAACTGTGTGTAATAAAAATACAGAGTATCTCAGTGCAGTCATAGTAGCTTGAAATGATCCCCCGAGGACAGTGAGAGAGTCTGGGGTCTCACCTCATCTTGTGGGCCTCGTCACAGCTGGCCTGGACATGCTGCAGTGCCTGCAGGATGGGAGTCTGTGTGAAGACTGGGGACCCACAGACAGAGTAGGGTCAGAGTTCACTGGGTTAGAGGCGTATTTGGGGGACACTGAGGTTGGTGTATAATGTGGTGTTAGTTTGCTGCTATTGCAGGACAGATGTGTGTGTTTTAGAATAGTAAAACAGTGTGTGTATGTCTCACAGCTGTTCTTGGTGTTGCTGAGGTTAAGCCTCAGGTTGTCCATGTGCTCCAGGATCTGTTCCAGGGTCAGCTGGGCCAGTTTACTGCTGGAGCTGCGCAGACTGGGAGACACACACAGACAATAACAGTCTTTCCTCTTACTCTTGTTACCAGGCTTTAACCTATCAGTCACCAACACAGTGTGCAGGCTTTTGTTCAAGCCCAGCATTTAAAGACTGATTCAACTAATAACCAAGACCATGGGTGATCAGACAGGCTATCTGCAGTGCAGTCAAAACCAACAAAAGCTCAATGAACAGGACCATTAGAACACAACGCTGAAGCCTTTAAACCCACGTGTGTCTCTTCAGTTACAAATTTCTGGACTTTCACACCAATCAATGGTTTTTCTTACCCCCGAGAGATACAGAAAGCACTGTGAAGTAAACAATGCATGGAATGCGAGTATGAAAACTTGGGACTTCAAATCGTTGGAAACAGAATGAAAAATCTTTAGACAGAACTGAGTCGAACACAGATCTTCTGGACTGATATTGTTGTGCTATAACTTGAATTGAAGTATGTGTGTGAGCTATGCGTTTATGAAGCGTGAACCAATTGGATGCCGACATTAGCAATATCCAAACAGTGGATTGATGTAACAAGTCATCAAAGACCTTCTCTGGAGGTAAAGAAAACTATTAAGATTAAGGTAAAAACTCCATCTCGTTAAAAAGTGAAAGCAGTGGACTCGTAGTCACCTCTGGCGTTTGCGTGGCATGTTGTTGTTCTTGATGAGCAGGGCCTTGATATGTTCCCCCAGGACGTCGTCGTGCTTGGCCGCCCAGTGGCGCAGGATACTGGTGGTGAACTGGTCCTCCGGATGGCAGGGCCGACTCAGCACCATCTTCACCATCTCACCACTGGGTCTAAAGGGGGAAGGAGCACCACAGGGATCAGTACCGATGCCACTGCAGAGATACAGTATGTACCTGTAAATATAGCTTACTTTTCCCTGCGTAGTTGCAACAGCAAACAGGAGAGTGCTTCTGGGTGTTCTGGACAGGAAGAGGTACAACGTAAGAATATTATGCCAGTGGTAATACCAGGAAAGAACAGTGTAGAACCATTAACTCATTTTAGTGAAGGTCAATAGCATACCCAGCCCAAATATTCACATTTTGTCATTGAGAGAGCCTAATTTATAATGCAGAAGCTGTACAGTCAGCATGCTATACATGGATGTCAGAACACAGGTTCTCCACTTCCCAGCGCTGTGTGTTTTGACTGACAACGGTTGTAAACTTGAGTACAAAAGATGCGCCCTCCCGCCCCCAAATGGGCTACTTTTCGCTATGTGTTGTCTGAGTGAGGGAAATGCACCTTTAAGTCCAAATTGGCACTTCACATTTCCATATTTGAAAACAAATGTAATTTACAGTATCAACGTTTACAATCGCTATGTTTGATTCACAGGGTGACATGTGTTCTACCCTGGGTTGTCCTGAACAGAATGAGCCTTTGTTGTATTCGTGAAGAAAATTAGCCACAGAACATGCACTTGAATGCAGTCACAACTTAATTCTATGCGCACCAGAATTACACTCTGTCTTAATTACACTCCGCCTTTTGAAAGCCTAACACTGTAAGACCATATTTTACAACTTTGATAGCCATGTTGGCAATAGAATAGGCTTTCAAATGACACCCACCTGACCCAGAATGCAACTAATAATGGAACATTTTTGGATTGCATAAACAGTAATTGTGTGACGGTGGGGACGCAGGGATGTGTACCAAACAAAAGACGACAAGGGCACTGTTGAAGGGGTCAACGGTCTTAGCGATTTAGCTAATAGCGGAGAGCAGTGTATCTCACCTTTGTACTTGAGGTGCTGCAGGATGGGGATAATGGTCTCCAGTGGAATGCTGTGGGCCAGGAAGAGCTGCCAGGCACTGTACTGCTCAAACGTCTCCCATTCCAGAGACTGGACTGTAGGGCAGAGACAATATTTCTTAAAGTGAGACAAGCACACAGTTCATACACATGCACTATGAATCTGCTTTTCTCTGTCTGTGTGTGCTTTTGGTGTGTGTGTGTGTGTGTCTGATGTTATATGTGACTCACTGAGGATATTGAGGACAGAGTCCTTGCGGAACATCACCAGATTGCCAATCATCACGTGACACATCAGCTCCTGAAGCTGAAAGAGAAAAAAATAGTTGGGGGGGGTGGAATGGGAGGGTTGAAGGAGAAAAATACTATGCAGTACTGTATATTTGTGTGTCTGTGGTTAAATTACCTGTGTTGAATCGATGACTGCTACAATCATGTTGAGTAGCTCTCCACTGCGCAATGTCTCATCTGGGAACTACAGAGAGAGGAGGGAGATATAAACAGTGTAACAGTGCCTTCAGTACTCACACCCTTGACCTTTCCCACATTTTGTTGTGTTACAAAGTAGGACTAAAACAATCTACATAAAGTGGAAAAAAATTCCTAACATTGTACATTTTTTTAATGGAAAATAAAACACTACTTCATCGTGATTATAGGTATTCAACCCCGAGTCAATACATGTTAAAATCACCTTTGGCAGCGATTACAAGTCTCTAAGAGCGTTGCACACCTGGATTGTACAATATTTTTACACCTGAACTTATTTAGGCTTGCCATAACAAAATACTTATTGAGTCAAGACATTTCAACTTTTCATTTGTAATTCATTTGTAAACATTTCTAAAACCATGATTCCACTTTGACATTATGGCGTATTGTGTGGAGATCAGTGACACAACATCTCAATTTGATCCATTTAAAATTCAATCTAACACAACAAAATGTGGAAAAAGTCAAGGGGTGTGAATACTTTCTCAATGCACTGTAGATGTTGTCTCTGTGTGTGTACGCACCTCGGCGTAGACGGTGTTTGTGTGTACCTCGGCGTAGATGAAGTTTGTGTGTACCTCGGCGTAGATGAAGTTTGTGTGTACCTCAGTGTATAAGTTTGTGTGTACCTCGGCGTAGAAGAAGTTTGTGTGTACCTCGGCGTAGAAGAAGTTTGTGTGTACCTCGGCGTAGAAGAAGTTTGTGTGTACCTCGGCGTAGAAGAAGTTTGTGTGTACCTCGGCGTAGAAGAAGTTTGTGTGTACCTCGGCGTAGAAGAAGTTTGTGTGTACCTCGGCGTAGAAGAAGTTTGTGTGTACCTCGGCGTAGAAGAAGTTTGTGTGTACCTCGGCGTAGAAGAAGTTTGTGTGTACCTCGGCGTAGAAGAAGTTTGTGTGTACCTCGGCGTAGAAGAAGTTTGTGTGTACCTCGGCGTAGAAGAAGTTTGTGTGTACCTCGGCGTAGAAGAAGTTTGTGTGTACCTCGGCGTAGAAGAAGTTTGTGTGTACCTCGGCGTAGAAGAAGTTTGTGTGTACCTCGGCATAGAAGAAGTTTGTGTGTACCTCGGCGTAGAAGAGGTTTGTGTGTACCTCGGCGTAGAAGAAGTTTGTGTGTACCTCGGTGTAGATGGATGGTGTGAGATAGCAGAGCAGCCTGATGTCGTCCTCCTGGCAGGCCTTCATGTCCATCATGAGACAGGTGTGCAGGTCTCCCAGCGCTGTGGCCTGGGCAAACGACTCGTACAGACTCATCTTCCCCATCGCTGCTTTACTGTGGTGGGAGACAATGTTACAACAACGTTAGAACTAGGTTACAGCTATGCTGCAACAATGGTACAACAACGTTAGATCAAGTGCTGTTAAACCAACAGAGCAGTGCGAGGGCAAAAATGTGTCCAGGCTCATGTCTCCATTGACTGATTTATCAATGTAGAAAGAACGTTACCAGCAGCATTAGAGAAACTAAAACAGTGGACGGTTGTAACAATCATTTCTAGCGAACAGCAAAATATCTAACCCACTACTCCCTCAGCTTCCCTGAAACCAAGGGCTCCCTTTCCTTGCCAATGCTAAGTAGTGTGGTGGACCCAGTCCCTTCACCTGGCCCTGAGGTAGTAAAGCAGGTGATAGCCGATCTTGGGCTGTTTCTGGTAGAGCTCCGCCAGCATCTCCAGCAGCACTGAGAAGCCACTGTTGTCCTCTTGCATCTGACACAGGTTCCTGAACACCAGGCACACAGGTTTACACACAGACTCCTCCAGCGACCTGGGAACACACAACAAAGTTAATATTCTATAGACTTCGTCTTTTTTCGCATGTATACACAAATGCACGGCACAGACAGTCTTACCCCCTAACCAGGCCATGTTGACGCCATCAGAAGGCGCACATTAACTTACTCTTCTGTGATGTCGTCAGGCAGTACGTCTCCTCTGAAGTGGCCCTTGAAGAGCTCAGCCAGACAGGAGGCCAGAGTGGACATCTGCTCTGAGTCAAAGTCCTCCTGAGAGAGAGAGAGAGCATGCGAGACGAGGGAGGGAGGAGAGACAGAAAGGGGACATCAATAAACCACAGAGAATTCCCATTTCCCCCACAAGATATACGATTACCCAAATAAATATCTGTATTTAACCACTGTTGTATATTTTCTTGCTGACTCACCTCCAGGACCAGGTCCACTATCTCCTGCATGACTTCACAATGTGCCTCTGTGTCACTGTTGGAGAGATGGGGAAAGGAAATAATTATTGAAGAGCCCATTTCGATTAAGATGTCCTCTGCTGCAATCAGTAATGTTGTTGCAATCAGCAATGAGAACACTTGACAGCAATGGGAGTGAATGGGTGAGTGATGGGGGAGGGGGCTGAGAGATGAAGTATGAAAGTGGCTCTCCAAATCAAAGGAAGCAAAATGGCCGAAAGCAGCCAACCTACTCGTGAGCTAGGCAGAGGAGCGGAGCTAATGGCATTATTGTCAACATCTCTCCAATCCTTACAGATCTACATGTTACCACTGTGAAATGGGTAAAGCAGCGATCAAATCAAATCAAAGTTTATTTGTCACGTGCGCCAAATACAACACGTGTAGGTAGACCTTAGTGAAATGCTTACTTACAGGCCCTAACCAATAGTGCAAAAAAGGTATTAGGTGAACAATAGGTAAGTAAAGAAATAAAACAACAGTAAAAAGATAGGCTATATACAGTAGCGAGGCTACATACAGACACCGGTTAGTCAGGCTGATTGAGGTAGTATGTACATGTAGGTATGGTTAAAGTGACTATGCATATATGATGAACAGAGAGTAGCAATAGTGTAAAAGAGGGGTTGGCGGGTGGTGGGACACAATGCAGAATGCACAGTTAGCCAATGTGCGGGAGCACTGGTTGGTCGGGCCAATTGAGGTAGCATGTACATGAATGTATAGTTAAAGTGACTATGCATATATGATAAACAGAGTAGCAGCAGCGTAAAAAGAGGGGTTGGGGGGAGGCACACAATGCAAATAGTCCGGGTAGCCATTTGATTACCTGTTCAGGAGTCTTATGGCTTGGGGGTAAAAACTGTTGAGAAGCCTTTTTGTCCTAGACTTGGCACTCCGGTACCGCTTGCCATGCGGTAGTAGAGAGAACAGTCTACGACTGGGGTGGCTGGGGTCTTTGACAATTTTTAGGAACTTCTCCAACTCTTGTCACGTTCACTGATGTTGGCTTTGGCATATGTCTTATGCCAATAAGGCTAATTGAATTTAACTTAGTGAGTGTGTTTGTTAAGACAAATAAATGTCCCGCTGTGAGAGTCCAGTCACATCCACTCTACTAACCTTCCTTTCTGTAACTGCAACACCTTCTCCTTCATTGTGTCGTCCAACTGATCCACGTAGGGAGTGATGTCAGCGGGCTCCTCAATGACGGCCTCTTTGATTGGGTGGAATCTGAACTCCCGCTTTTTATTGCCTGTCATAACCAAAATGAGAGGTCAGCCAATGACTTGATGTGGATGAGTACGAAGCAGAGTGAGAGTGAGGCCCTAATATGTTTCCAGTCTTTTGAATTGGATTATGAGTTTCGAAATTGTTTTTCAAATGCAAGTTTCTGATTTGGCTTCATCTAAGATAAAACTCAGTGTTAAGGCATTAAGGTTCATCTATGTTAAAAGAGGGCTTCATCTATCGAAGGCAAAATAAATCTAACGGGGTGATAATCTGAGTTGAGATGATGCTAGTGATAGGCCTGGTCCCAGATCTGTTTGTGTTGTCTATCCAACTCCTATGGTCATTGTCACCCATAGGAGTTGGCAAGGACAGACAGATTTGGGAGCAAGCTAGATAATGCTCATTTGGTATAAAATGCAGCAGAATATATTGTACCCATTTAAGTGTTGAGTCTGGTGTAGTTCAACGTTAACATGGTTCTAACATATTATCTGGTATCTGTGTTGAGTGGAGTAATAAAATGTGTCCTTCCTTACCCTCACCCTTGTTGTTAACCTCCTCCTCATCGTCGCTGAAGGCAGCCTCCGTGTTGTCGTAGCAACCATCCTCCTTGTCAAGCAGAACATGATTGTCCATCTCCAAGGAAACAGACTCCTCCATTTTCACTGAGGAGCAAAAGGTGATCAGACAACATTGTAAAGTAGCGGCAAGCAAACACAGGAGGTTCTCAAATAAAGGCAACACTGGAATAACAGTGTAATGCATACACATTTAAAACACCTGCATATTATTTTCCTGGTTAACCTAATTCAAAATTGAATCATCCAAACGGGGACAATTTAAGTTAACTGTTAGTTGCACCTCAACGCAATTCAATAAAGTCGTATTGAATTGAAAACACTTTACTTTCATGCTCTAGTTTAGGGTTCCTTTTCTAGATGGAACATTCAGCCGACACGTTTATCCCAAGCCACTTCCAGTTGACACATAGCAGCCTCTGCTCTTGGACTAGGGCTTCCCTAGTTTCCCTACTGTTACTCGAAATAGGCTAGTTTCAACTCTACACATTACACATTACACCATGAAGCATGATTGAAAAAGGTTGCTTCTTTCCAAATCCCTCCATCAAATGTCTTTGGGTGTTATTGTGCATGTCTGGGGGAGGATGGTTGAAGAGAAGTAACTGTAGTGAGCCTTGTAAAGAAACTCATCTTCAAGGACCACCAACAGTGTTCCTTCATTCATTCATGTTAACAAATAAAAGTTGAATTACTTTCATTTGCACCTTCATCCCTTCCCTCAGTAGGGGGTGAGGGGGAACTGCAGAACTCAGCGAAGCGTTCCCTCAGCATGGAGCGCAGCTCCCGATCCAGTTTGGGGTTGTCAAACAGAGGAGCTAGATGACTGTGGGAGGAAAATACAGACCGATTAGGGGGTTAAAATAAGGGCGATAAAGATTCACTGACATAAAATGTAATAAAATCAAATCACTGATGATACCAAAATTACTTGATCAAAAATGTTAAATCTGCAGAGGTTCAATTTAAATATATATGTTAATATATATTATGTTATATGTTTTTTTATGTACAACTGTGTCCAAGGTCAAATATATCCCATGATGGCTGGTGGTGGTGGGTGCATGAATGTGTGCGAGTGAGAGAGAATGACTCACGCCAGTACTCTTTTCTCCATGATGAAGGTGAGAGAGTTGAAGACACCCTGCCGCACCTGCCCCTCCAGAGGGGGGAAAAAGTGAGGGATGATCTGTGAGGGAGAAAGAGGAGGGGGGGAAGAGAGCAAAACAGAGTAGGATCAGTTGAAGGCAAGAGAGAGTATTTTTTTTTAGATGAGTCAAGCATCTGCGCGAACGCCAAAATACCACAACTTCTCTAAAGCATGGCACAACTAACACCAATGCAAGGTATTATTAAACTTCCTCACTGCTGTAAATGTACCACTCGCTTCCCAACTCAGACAAAACGGGTGAATACTAGAGGTCAACCGATTATGATTTTTCAACGCCGATACCGATTATTGGAGGACCAAAAAAGGACGATACCGATTAAACGGACGATTTTTACATATATATTTGTAATAATGACAATTACAACAATACTGAATGAACAATGAACACTTTTATTTTAACTTAATATAATACATCAATAAAATCAATTTAGTCTCAAATAAATGAAACATGTTCAATTTGGTTTAAATAATGCAAAAACAATGTGTTGGAGAAGAAAGTAAAAGTGCAATATGTGCCATGTAAAAGTTCCTTGCTCAGAACATGAGAACATATGAAAGCTGGTGGTTCCTTTTAACATGAGTCTTCAATATTCCCAGGTAAGACGTTTTAGGTTGTAGTTATTATAGGACTATTTCTCTCTATACCATTTGTATTTCCTATACCTTTAACTATTGGATGTTCTAATAGGTACTTTAGTATTGCCAGCCTAATCTCGTGAGTTGATAGGCTTGAAGTCATAAACAGCACAATGCTTGAAGCATTGCGAAGAGCTGCTGTCAAACGCAGGAAAGTGCTGTTTGAATGAATGCTTACGAGCATGCTGCTGCCTACTACCGCTCAGTCAGACTGCTCTATCAAATCATATACTTAATTATAATATAATAAACACACAGAAATACGAGCTGTAGGTCATTAATATGGTCAAATCCGGAAACTATCATTTCGAAAACAAAACATTTATTCTGTCAGTGAAATATGGAACCGTTCTGTATTTTATCTAATGGGTGGCATCCCTAAGTCTAAATATTGCTGTTACATTGCACAACCTTCAATGTTATGTCCTAATTACGTAAAATTCTGGCAAATTAGGTTGCAACGAGCCATGTGGCCCAAACTGTTGCATATACTCTGACTCTGCGTTCAATGAAGGCAAGAGAAGTGACACAATTTTCCTAGTTTAATATTGCCTGCTAACATGAATTTAAAAAAACTAAATATGCAGGTTTAAAAAAATATACTTCTGTGTATTGATTTTAAGAAAGACATTGATATTTATGGTTAGGTACATTCGTGTAACGATTGTGCTTTTTTCGCAAATGTGCATTTGTTAAATCATTCCCCGTTTGGCGAAGTTGGCTGTCTTTGTGAGGAAGAAATGGTCTTCACAGAGTTCGCAACGAGCCAGGCGGCCCAAACTGCTGCATATACCCCGACTCTGTTGCACAGAACGTTAGAGAAGTGACACAATTTCCCTAGTTAAAATAAATTAACGTTAGCAGGCAATATTAACTAAATATGCAGGTTTAAAAATATATACTTGTGTATTGATTTTAAGAAAGGAATTGATGTTTATGGTTAGGTACACATTGGTGCAACGACAGTGCTTTTTTTGCAAATGCGCTTGTTAAATCACCCATTTGGCGAAGTAGGCTGTGATTCAATGATAAATTAACAGGCACCGCGTCGATTATATGTAACGCAGGACAAGCTCGATAAACTAGTAATATCTTCAACCATGTGTAGTTAACTAGTGATTATGTTATTAAGATTGATTGTTTTTCATAAGATAAGTTGAATGCTAGCTAGCATCTTACCTTGGCTCCTTGCTGCACTCGCATAACAGGTAGTCAGCCTGCCACGCAGTCTCCTCGTGGAGTGTAATGCAATCGGCCATGATCGGTGTCCAAAAATGCTGATTACCGATTGCTATGAAAACTTGAAATCGGCCCTAATTAATCGGCCATTCCGATTAATCGGTCGACCTCTAGTGAATACGGCAGGAAATGTCAAAACATCTCTTCGCTCTCTAATGCTTTGCTAACACACTGAGCATTGAAGCACATGTCAATAAAGTCTATTCCACTTTGAATAGCTAAAAAAGTGGTACATTCACCACAATTAAGTGATCTGAATGAGCTCTGTTGTGTAATGTGTGCACCCACTCACCCGACACATGAAGTCCAGGAGAGTGGCAGTGATGGCTGGATGAGGTTTCATGGAGTGGTGCATCACTAAGATGGCTGGCTCTGAGAGAGGGAGGGGGAAGAGAGAACGGATGGGTCAACCATGAAAAGAGAAAGAGACAAAAGTGCATACTGTGGCGGATAGAGAAGGTGATAGCAGAAATGCGTCCATCCTGTAACCTCTGTTCCAGTTTACTCGTTATTCTAATATACCACGAACCCAACACCCGCATGTTTTCCCTACTTCTAAACATTTAGCTGAGCACATTGGTCCCTTACTCTACACACAAAGAGATACAGGTAGTGGTTTCTGTTCCCCCGTCTTACCTATGTTCATGATGCTGTCCTTCTCTGGGCTGAAGAAGAGCCAGTCGTAGAACAGGGCAAGCTTGGCATTCGAGGCCGCCACGTTAGACTAAAGACGCAAGTAATAAAACATTTAAATATTTCAATGTAATTACTATTTTACAATTATCTGTATGGGTAAAATCCAGGTAAATAGTTGTAAATACGAGGTAAATTCAAAAAGCTTTATTGTTTACTAGATTAACATTAGACAGAAAATAATCTTGGGCATACTATACAATAAATCATTACCCATCTTTGCATTAATGTGCCTTAACGTTATAACCAATCTTTGCCCTGCCCCTTACCGTGCAGGTGGTGAGCAGCCAGCCAATGATAGCCCAGCGGGGCAGGATGTCAGAGCTCAGCACCTCATTGGATGGGTGCACCACGCCGCAGATGTAGCGAATCAGGTCACAGCGCAGCGACTGGCTCTCTGCCGTGGACAGGTACTGTCTCTGGAACCAGTCCTGGTAGCGCTTCTGCTGGCCAAATCGCACCTACAGGGAGAGGATAGGCATAAAGGAATGTGTATGTGCATGTACTTTGTGTGTGTACCGTCCTGAGACGTGTTGTAGTGTGTGTGTGTGTGTGTACCTTCCTGAAATGTGTTGTAGTGTGTGTGTACCGTGTTGTAGTGTGTGTGTACTGTCCCGATATGTGTTGTAGTGTGTGTGTGTGTGTACTGTCCCGAGATGTGTTGTAGTGTGTGTGTGTGTGTACTGTCCCGAGATGTGTTGTAGTGTGTGTGTGTGTGTACTGTCCCGAGATGTGTTGTAGTGTGTGTGTGTGTACTGTCCCGAGATGTGTTGTAGTGTGTGTGTGTGTGTGTGTACTGTCCTGAGATGAGATGTGTTGTAGTGTGTGTGTGTGTGTCCCGAGATGTGTTGTAGTGTGTGTGTGTGTACTGTCCTGAGATGTGTTGTAGTGTGTGTGTGTGTACTGTCCTGAGATGTGTTGTATGTGTGTGTGTTGTAGTCCTGAGATGTGTGTGTGTGTGTGTGTGTACTGTCCCGAGATGTGTTGTAGTGTGTGTGTGTGTACTGTCCCGAGATGTGTTGTGATGTGTGTGTGTGTGTGTACTGTGTGTGTTGTAGTGTACTGTCCTGAGATGTGTTGTAGTGTGTGTGTGTGTACTGTCCCGAGATGTGTTGTAGTGTGTGTGTGTGTACTGTCCCGAGATGTGTTGTAGTGTGTGTGTGTGTACTGTCCCGAGATGTGTTGTAGTGTGTGTGTGTGTACTGTCCCGAGATGTGTTGTAGTGTGTGTGTGTGTACTGTCCCGAGATGTGTTGTAGTGTGTTGTACTGTGTGTGTGTGTGTGTGTGTGTGTACTGTCCTGAGATGTGTTGTAGTGTGTGTGTGTGTCCTGTGTTGTAGTGTGTGTGTGTATGTGTGTCCTCCTGAGATGTGTTGTAGATGTGTGTGTGTGTGTGTGTGTGTACTGTCCTGAGATGTGTTGTATGTGTGTGTGTGTACTGTCCTGAGATGTGTTGTAGTGTGTGTGTGTGTACTGTCCTGAGATGTGTTGTAGTGTGTGTGTGTGTACTGTCCTGAGATGTGTTGTAGTGTGTGTGTGTGTACTGTCCTGAGATGTGTTGTAGTGTGTGTGTGTGTACTGTCCTGAGATGTGTTGTAGTGTGTGTGTGTGTACTGTCCTGAGATGTGTTGTAGTGTGTGTGTGTGTGTGTGTGTACTGTCCTGAGATGTGTTGTAGTGTGTGTGTGTGTGTGTACTGTCCTGAGATGTGTTGTAGTGTGTGTGTGTGTACTGTCCTGAGATGTGTTGTGTGTTGTAGTGTGTGTGTGTGTGTCCTGAGATGTGTTGTACTGTCCTGAGATGTGTTGTTGTAGTGTGTGTGTGTGTACTGTCCTGAGATGTGTTGTAGTGTGTGTGTGTGTGTGTACTGTCCTGAGATGTGTTGTAGTGTGTGTGTGTGTGTGTACTGTCCTGAGATGTGTTGTAGTGTGTGTGTGTGTGTGTGTGTGTGTGTGTGTGTGTGTGTGTGTGTGTGTGTGTGTGTGTGTGTTTACCCTGGAGGTCATGAAGAGCAGTTTGGTTTCCATGTCTGGTGTGAGGCGACAAGCCAGGAACTTGCGGGATGTGCGAGCGGTCAGGAGCTGCAGCAAACCTATAGAACCAGAGAGAGAGAGAGTTAGAACTGAGCCACGGGTCTCACACACACACAGACACACACAGACCCACCCCTGCTTAACGACACTCTCTTACCCTTACCAGTGAACTGAGGGCTGAGGGCCTGGGGGTTGTGGAGCAGGTCTTTCCACAGTAGCTCCATCTCTGGGATCCGGGCCACGATCTGCAGCAGGCGCACCAGGTCTCTCCCAATGATAAAACACTCCATAAACTAGACAGGGATGAGGGGAGGAGAGAGAAAGAGGGGAATATGTCATTACATTCAATTATTGAATTTCTGTGTGGAAATTCCCCATTGTCAAACCAAGATACAGTATAATAAGTTTGTCTGTGTTCATGGGCATATACGATACGACACAAATCTTCTTTCTCTTCTGTCCTCAAGACTCCATACGCATCTTCGCTCCAAATCTACTCCGCCCTCATTCCCTTAATCACTATATTGCTCTTCTCCTTACCTCGCGTATGCCATTACATCATTCCCTCCTTCATTCCTCTCCTCCCTTACCTTCTCTCGGAGCAGGCCGATACACAAGTCAACCTCCTTCTGTCTGAGGACCAGCAGTGCCGGGGTGCCGTGGTCCACGATGAGGCGCAGGTAGGTGTACACGGACATGGCTATCAGCATGCCACTCTTCAGCACCCACTCCCTGAGAGACGACGAAGAGACAAGAGATGATTGTAGTTCTTGCAGAGAGACTGTTGTGCGCTAAACCAAACGAGTCCAAAAGTGTGAGTGTGTTATAAACCTAGAGTTCAGGCGGTCCTTCACGCTTCAGCGAACCAAGAAAAGGAGGGGTGCTTAACAACAATGACAAATTCCCGAGAAGAGCATACTAAGTAAAACTCCCACAGTACTAATATGAGCCAAAAAGGAGTTGGAGCACTCAACAGAAATCACTTCTGGCAGTTTTTATTGGTAAGCCCTTCTCATGTATTGTGAGCCTACTTCAAAGCATGACATATTTAAAAAAAAAATAATAATAATAATAATAGTGTGTGATATGTTTTTTGCCTTATGAACCAGTTTGACTTTTATTGCATGACAATAATGGAGTGAAAGAGTGTTTCCTGTTGATCGCTCTCCAACACACCTTTGATCCAGCAGTATGTCCAGAACATTCTCAGCCAGCCACAGGTTCTTACTGGTGATGTCTCCTCCTGGACACAGGAAAAAAAATAAATCCAGAGATGCTCAATCAAGCAAACCAACACAGAGACTACAGACAAAAGGTGAGGAAGCCATTTTATCTTGACACAATTTAGACGCGAGAGGAACGGTGAAACAAGACACTACTCAAAGCAGTGAAACCAACAGTACACATAGTGAATGGACTGACCTGCGATCTGCTTCATAAGGGTCATGAGGACGCCGTCCGCGCCGATCACGCCACTCTTCACCAGCTCCCTCACCAACCACACCAACTGAAGGGAGAGAGAAGGGCGAGATCGTTAGTCAATCACTTGCTCATTAGAAAACATCCACATGTGTATTGTGTCAATAAAGCTAACTGTATTGAGAGCACGGAAACGGTTTCTGCCTTTTCTACATGGAGACAAACTGTTGACCTGTGTGCGGCACACGTCCTGCAGCTTGAGGAACTTCTCCATGAGGATCTGGTTGATCTTGATCAGGATCACGTTCATGCCGTCCCTATTCACCAGGGTCAGGTCTCTGTAGCACTGTGGAGAGTAAAGTCAAATACAGTAGATTAGAAACTGGGTGGGCCGAGCCCTGAATGCTGATTGGCTGACAGCCGTGGTATATCAGACCGTATACCAAGGTTATGACAAAACATTTATTTTTTACAGCTCTAATTATGTTGGTAACCAGGTTATAATAGCAATAAGGCAGCTTGGGGGTTTGTGATATATGGCCATATACTACACCTCCTCGGGACTTATTGCTTAAGTACAATATAGTAAAGTAGAGAATATGTAAGTCTTTATTATAACCAAAGGCTAATTTGCTTTGCAGCATATGGACATACTGTACAGTGTCCATACAACATAGTGTGATAATTAACAGATTTGTGCCTCAATAGGGCCTACTGCATAAATAGTGTAATGTGGATTCAATTAAACTGAGCACCCAGACAAGCATGTTCAGGTGACAAGGATTTAGAGAGGCCACAGGAATACTACAGAAGTTGACCATTCTTTTATTTTATTTGATTGTTTTATTGACAGCGAAAGTCAGAATGCAGAGGGGAGACGGATACAGAGGAAGAGAGACAAGACGGATACAGAGGAAGAGAGACAAGAAGGGGTGAGAGGATTCATAACCAAAGCTCCAGGGGTATGTGTACTCTGGAGTATGTAGGGCTAAACACCACACTCGGGGACATTATTTCAAAAATGGTGAAATTATTCTTATTGATTTTCCCAAGTCGTAATTCATAAAGGCCCAAACTGTCCCATTCTATAGTACCTTATGGTGGAAATGTTGATGTGTCATCATAAGGTATACTGATCATATACAGTCTGAAGGTGTGTGTTTATAATACTGGTGTTAGGTGGTTTAGGAAATGAGATGTGTATCAAGTGTGTGTGATACTGGTGGTCACACACAGTGGTTTTGGAGGCTGCAGTGTGTGCCGTTATAGTGTTGTGTGTGTAATAAATATGAGTGTCTGTACTGTGTGTGTGTGTTCTGTTCGCGTGGCAGCCACAAATGTAAAATGTGTCAATATTGACAAGAACAGTGAAGCTTCAGAGTATAGCATGAACGTTTGTGAAGTGTTTGCAGCGTATGTGATGTACAGATTGGGTTGTGGAGTATGTATAATTCCATTCATATCAGGGAGACTAAAATATTTGAGGTATTAGGGTTGGAATTACATGCTGAGCATAAGTGTGGATAACAGCACACTATTTTTTGTCCACTCACAAGACTCACTATGTAAGCTAATTCAAACGTTTGGTGTGTGTATAATGAATGCAATCAATGGTGCTATGATCATGAGGGCTTTCCGACCCTCTTGGTTTGACCCGGAGTCTCCCAGAATTGGCTTTTGACTGCCGGCGAACAATAAAGCTATTCTAGGGTATTTTGAAAATGCAATAATGAAGGTAGAGATCTTAGACTGAATTGGCAACCCCAATAATCATATGAAATGATAATGTGTATAATAATGATGTGAAGTATGATAATGCTGATAAGGATAACGTAATAACAATGCCTTACCCTCTGTGCCTGTGGAGGCTCGGTGAGCAGCAGAGCGAAGAGTCCCAGACACACCTCCTCGTGCTGCTGGGGGCCCTTACACACCTGGAGGATGAGGAGAATATGACAATGTTACCGTGCCACTTAATCTACACATGATATGGCTGTAGCCTCCATTATAATGGGTCAGGTTGGCATTTATTGTCATGAATCTGGCCCTGGTGGCAGTTTTGCAAAGTGGTCACTATCTGACACAGCTACAAAGTCATAAAATATGATTTTAAAACTAACCTTAAAGCCTAACCCTAACCTTAAATAAGACCATATAGACATTTTCACATTGCAGCTGGTCAAAAGCAGACCATGTGCTCTCCCAGAAGCTTGGCTGATGCGTAAAACCTGTGAATTCAGACAAACAAAAGGTGTAATCTGTCTTCACTCAAAAAGATGTTGCATAAAGCCAACTTCATTTTTTATTTATTTTTTATGTTTTCACTGCATCAGGGATAGCGTACGCAGAGGTTTTGGCATTGCAGCCTTCTTCAGTGTGTAGGTACCATCTAGTGGAAATTGCTCAGTTCTGCCTCCAGGTCAAGATTCCCGACAATAAGCATCTACCTGCTTATCATTGTGTTGACATTGGAAGCTTTATCAATATCAAGGATTCATGTCACTTGAACCGATTCAATTCAACATAAAAGCCGAGCCTACAGGTAGCATACGGTACATAATCCTACACTTCTCAATATGCTTATGAAGCAGATGTACTACGTCCTTTAACTACTCACATTTACAAATGGCATTGCAAAAATGTTTACGAGAAAGGATCAATTACAAGGCCAACTCTGATTCGTCTGACCATAGTCACATTCTATTAAGATTCAATTAGATCCTGAGGCTCAATACAAACATGCAAGTAGCCACATCTCAACTGCACATTCTAGCATGCAGTGTCCAATCCCATGGTGATGGACTATTAGTGAAAGGGCAAGGGACTCACATTAGCTGTGATGGCATCGTTGGCCTCACGCTCTGACAGGCCATTTGTCAACGAAGTGACAATCCCCACACACCTCTCCAAACGCTGATGGATAAAAACAAAAAAATAATGTTAACCACGAAAACAGATACACACACAAACGTAGATAGCCCCGAATCATTCAGAAGTCACATAATGTGGGCATACAGATGGACAACAACAAAAAAACACAAAAAGCCACAGAGCAACACAGCAGGCTCACACCCATAGGAGAAAAAAAGTCTGAGAAATCACACACACACAGAAACAGCAGACAAACAACAGAATGTGTTGAAGCCTCTGTCAATTGAGCTGGATACATACTGTATGAAAATGTCTAACCCATCTGGTGTGGAGATTAGGCCATAGATTTTTTTTTAGAGGGAAGAATCACTACAAGGGTAGTGTCAGAAAAGGTACTGTATTGACATGTGTATGATGACCTTTGCGCATGTGCATAGGCTCGTGTCTCATCCATATGTTTACATAAATAGCATACTAAATGCTACGTTAAATTCAGCTGGATTCCCCATCGTTTAAACCCACGTCAACAAAGCACAAATACGTGCTGCAAACCTACACATGCTAGACTAGTAAATGCCTTGCTGAATGATAGCTAGCAACATGCAGGCGAGGCTATTCTGTAAAATGGTTCCGTGTCTTTGTATTCGTGAATGTTTTTTTACGTGCTGTATGGTTGAACAGCTGTTTGTATGATAGAGCATCACTTATTGATAATATGTTATATAGTAAACCTACCTCCTCAAGCTCATCTTTTGCGTCCAGGGTCGTGGACACCAATAGGCGACCCTGCGGTTTCCCCTTTGCCGGTGAAGGCTCCATCACCTCCCGCCTCGCTTCGTCTGGCCCCAGAGGACTTGAGGGGTTAGACACTGGGGTTCGGGGAAAATTCTAAATGATTTTCTTGTATCAATGGAGCGCCTCTAACACTAGACAGTTGTTTAGACTCTCTTTACACGCTCTTCGTCGGATACCATGTGTTTCTTTTACTTGGTTTGGCCACCTTTCACTCTCACTCCAGTGCTTTCGACTGTGTCCGAATAAAACAAACTAACTTCCGGAGGGCATGGTGGCCTAGCGGAAGTATTCCTTCACAGAGCAAGTAGAAGGGAGGAGCAGTAGTCACTTTTTTAGCCAATCATTGATCTAGTTATTTTGAATGACATAATGGTTTACCAATGAACGCAGAGGTTAACCGGCAAATGAGAAGCGATGTAACTTGAACAGAAATAGTTTTGAGTATTGATATCAACACATTTGTGTCCCTTTGTAAGGATAGAACAGAAAAGTCTCATGACGGATTTTTTGTTATTGAATTGTGTGCATTGAAACACAATCTGGATAATTGTTCTTCTTAAAAAAAATAGCATTCAGACCAATTACCTTTTAATTAATACATTTTACAGTTCATTAAGCAAAACGTTGGAAACGTGGTTGATATTAGGTATAGCTGCCTATAGTATATAGCCTACTCCAAGTTAAATGTTGTGCTTTTGTGAGTGACAAGAAAAGTTTGTGGTCAACTACTAGCTATATATTTATACCACTTGATGGCGCAACAACCCATGTCAACGAACAAGCGGGGGGGGGGGGGGGGGGGGGGGGGGGGGGCACCACACCACACCACACCACACCCATCAAAGTTGCCCATCCCTGATCTACAGGGAAACTAATTACCCCATTCTTAGGCTCTAAATGCTTTAGTGTCAATAGTGTCTTCTGACCGGGGAGTTTTGTTAAGAGCCCCGACGCTTGATGTAAACTGCTCACTGGTCACCATAGCATCTCCCACCTGTAGCACACGCTCCAGCAGGTATATTATCTCTCTTGTCACCCCCAAAACCAATTCTTTCTTTGGCCGCCTCTCCTTCCAGTTCTCTGCTGCCAATGACTGGAACGAACTACAAAAAGCACTGAAACTGGAAACACTTATCTCCCTCACTAGCTTTAAGCACCAACTGTCAGAGCAGCTCACAGATTACTGCACCTGTACATAGCCCACCTATATTTTAGCCCAAACAACTACCTCTTTCCCTACTGTATTTAATTTATTTATTTATTTTTGCTCCTTTGCACCCCGTTATTTTTTATTTCTACTTTGCACATTCTTCCATTGCAAATCTACCATTCCAGTGTTTTACTTGCTATATTGTATTTACTTTGCCACCATGGCCTTTTTTGCCTTTACCTCCCTTATCTCACCTCATTTGCTCACATCGTATATAGACATGTTTATACTGTATTATTGACTGTATGTTTGTTTTACTCCATGTGTAACTCTGTGTCGTTGTATGTGTCGAACTGCTTTGCTTTATCCTGGCCAGGTTGCAATTGTAAATGAGAACCTGTTCTCAACTTGCCTACCTGGTTATATAAAGGTGAAATAAATAAATAAAATAAATTAATTAACACGCATTGCTTGTGGTACTGTTTTGAAAACATAAGGAATGTATATTTGATATCAGCAAGAAATTATTTTGATAAAACAAAAGGTTAAATTACTACACACCACAGTAGGTTGGAAGTATCTTAATTTGGGAGAACGGGATCATGGTAATGACAGAGGCAACCACCTATGCTAATTAGCTATCTAGCATGCTCCAAACACCTGTGTGTAAGTGTAACTCGGGAAGTGTAGTTTCGTCAGATGGACGCATCCTTAGCTGTATGGATCTATGCAAAACTGCTACAGTAAGTGTGTCTTTTTTTAATTTGAAGGATTATTTCTCGCTGATGAAATATAAGGGCAATATGTTACAAAATCCACATTGCAAGCAATGATTATTGAAGTTTCTAAAAGTTAAAAACAGCGTTGGGATTGTAGTTCACAAGCCAGTCTTGGGCGAAGCTAATCGCTGAAAACTGTGGGGAGAAGGCAGAATGCACCCTAAAGTCTTTAAAAGCTACAGGGAAACCAAACCAGCCACGGAAATGGTAGATAAATGACCCACGCAACTTAATTTAAGGATCTCTACAGAACGGTGTCCCACCCTCGGGATGGTTGAGCTAATATGCGCTAATGTGATTAGCATGGCATTTGTACTAAACAAGACATTTCCCAGGACATAGACATATCTGATATTGGCAGAAAGCTTAAATTATTGTTAATCTAACTGCAATGTCCAATTTACAGTGGCTATTACAGTGAAAGAATACCATGCTATTGTTTGAGGAGAGTGCACATTTATGAACTTGAAAAGTTATTAATAAACCAATTAGGCACATTTGAACAGTCTTGATACAACATTTTGAACAGAAATGCAATGGTTAATTGGATCAGTCTAAAACTTTGCACATACACTGCTGCCATCTAGTGGCCAAAATAAAAAAAAATGCACCTGGGCACCTGGGCTGGAATAATACATTAAGGCCTTTCCCTTGCATTTCAAAGATGATGGTATGAAATAGAAGAATGTCTTCCCAAGAAGAGTGCATGTCAAGATCCAACAGTTTTGTGCCTTTCTGAACCTCTGGGAATTTGCAGACAAAATCATTAGCATAAACGACTTGTGTTTAGTTGTTGATCTTCACCGACTGGATGAACCAAGCACAGTCACAGGTGAAAGGGTTATCTTGCATTTTCAGGAAATTTAAGGCAGGAAGAGAAAATATCACTGTCTCAATAATCTCTGTAAACCCATTCTTATATATACTGATCAAAAATATGAATGCAACATGCAACAATTTCAAAGATTTTACTGAGTTACAGTTCATATAAGGAAATCAGTCAATTTAAATGAATTCATTAGCCCCTAATCTATGGATTTCACATGACTGGGAATACAGATATTCCTCTGTTGGTCACAGATACCTTACAAAATAGGGGTGTGGATCAGAAAACCTGTCAGTATCTGGTGTGACCACCATTTACCTCATGCAGCGTGACACATCGCCTTCACATTGCTTTGATCAGGCTGTTGATTGTGGAATGTTGTTCCACTCTTCTTCAATGGCTGTGCAAAGTTGCTGGATATTGGAACAGGTTGTCGTACACGACAATGGACCTCATTGATGAAATGCAATTGTGTTCATTGTCCATATTTTATGCCTGCCCTTAACATAACCTCACTGCCACCATGTGGCACTATGTTCACATCGTTGACATCAGCAAACCGCTTGCCCACACGACGCCTTACACGTGGTCTGCAGTTGTGAGGCCAGTCAGTTGCATGTTCTGCCAAATTCTCTAAAATGATGTTGGAGGTGGCTTATGGTAGGGAAATGAACATCCAATTATCTGGCAACAGCTCTGGTGGACATTCCTGCAGTCAGCATGCCAACTACATGCTCCCTCAACTTGGACCATGCCTCAGGACTACCTGGCATGATGACTCCTTGCGGTCCCCAGTCCACCTGGCCGTGCTGCTGCTCCAGTTTCAACTGTTCTGCCTGCGGCTATGGAACGGACTGGTCACCCCTCAGAGCCTGGTTTCTCTTCCTAGGTTTCTGCCTTTATAGGGAGTTTTTCCTTGCCACCGTGCTTCTACATCTGCATTGCTTGCTCTTTGGGGTTTTAGGCTGGGTTTCTGTATAAGCTCTTTGTCATCTGCTGATGTAAAAAGGGCTTTATAAATACATTTGATTTGTTTTAGGAAACTCTATTCCCTCCTTAATCCTCCACCCCACTTTGAAAAGGTTGACAACGTCCGCTACTCATTCACTCAGCCTATTGAATCCACTGGTCTCACTCACCCGGAATTACCCTACGCCTTCACCTCTTTCTCGCCTCTCTCTCCAGATTAAATCCTGTGAAATTAAGTGAGGTCTGGCCACCCGATAAACTGTCCGACCCCATCTCCGACCACATCCCCTCCTCACTTCAGACGATCTCTGGAGATCATCTCCCATTCCTAATATCCCTCATCAACTAATCCCTGACCACTGGCTGCGTTCCCTCTGACTTCAAAATGTCCCGAGTCGCCCCTCTCCTCAAGAAACCAACACTTAACTCATACGAAATAAAAAACTATAGACCTGTATCCCTTCTTTCTTTTCTTTCAACACCTGAGCGTGCTGTCTCTGATAACATTTCTTGTTACCTCTCTCAGAACGATCTTCTTGACTCCAACCGCCCTCCCAGAGTGCAAAGAACCTTGACGTGACCCTGGACAACACCCTTTCTCTGCAGACATGATAGCAGTGACTTGCTCAGGTCAACATCCATAGAGCACAACCCTACCTCACAGATGAAGTGGCACAGGTCCTATTCCAGGCACTTGTCCGCTCCTGTCTGGACAACTGCAACTCATTGTTGGCTGGGCTCCCCGCTTGTGCCATTAAACCCCTGCAACTTATCCAGAATGCTGCAGCCTGGTTTTCAACCTTCTTAAGTTCTCTTATGTTACCTCGCTCCTCCGCACACTCCACTGGCTTCCAGTCGAAGCTCACATTCACTATAAGACCATTGTGCTTACCTACAGAACAACAAGAGGAACCGCCCCACCCTACCTTCAGGCTATGCGCAAACCCTACACCCGAACCCGAGCACTCCGTTCTACTCACACGGGAGGGCAGCTCCCACTCAGCCCAGTCAAAGCCCTTCTCTGTCCTGGCACCCCAATGGTGGAGCTAGGACAGCAGAGTCTCTGCCCATCTTCCGAAAACATCTGAAACCCTACGTCTTCAAACAGTATCTTAAATAATCCTCCTCCTCACCTCAACCCTGAACCAGCACTGATAGCTACTTTATTCTGGAAATATTTACTTTCTATGCATGTGAAATGTGGTTGTCCCACCAAGCTAGCTTAAGATAAATGCACTAACTGTAAATTGCTCTGGATAAGAGCGTCTGCTAAATGACTCAAATGTAAATGTAATGACATTTTTGTCCATAATGGGGCCAGAGTCTGAATTAATTTGTTGGGGCAGAGAGGAGGAAGTGCAACCCTTTAGAGATTTGACAGTTTTCCAGAATTTAGCCGGGTTCCCCCAATCAGAAATAGTGTTTTCATAACAATACGATTTAATAATACGATTTTTGATCAGTCTTACACATTGATTTCTCAGTTGCCTAAAAGATTACCAATCCGGGCCTAAACTTGTGTTCCTGGCCTTCACCCAGGCAACATTTCTCTTTTATAAATTATTTTGAATGCCTCGTTAACTCCTGAATTATCCGATCTACCGTTCACTCTGAGTTTTGAAGGAGGCATGATTATCTACAATAGTATTTTAGACATTAGCAAAAAATATTAAAGCTAAATCCGATTTAACGATAGCTGAGATACAATCAAGGTCACTAAAATAAAGATCATGTAAAAAAGCTTGGTCACCAAAGTTTTTAAAGTTCCTCTTAGAGTTGACACGAGGCTTTGATTTATGCATTTTCACATCTCTGACAGACAACTGGGCAATGGTCACTAAAGTCCAATTGGAAAAACCCACTAGCAACATACTGAACAAAAATATCAATGCAACCATGGAGGCTGCTGAGGGATGGACGACTCATAATAATGTCCAGAATGGAGTAAATGGAATGGTATCAAATCTATTTTAATGTGTTTGATTCCATTCACTCCATTCCAGCCATTATTATGAGCCGTCCTCCCCTCAGCAGCCTCCACTGAAACTTTGTGTTTGAACAACTGAAGAATTTCTGCACAAACTGTCAGAAACCATCTCAGGGAAGCTCATCTGCGTGCTTGTCTTCCTCACCGGGGTCTTGACCTGATTGCAGTTCGGTGTCGTAACCGACTTCAGTGGGAAATTGCTCACCTTCAATGGCCACTGGCACGCTGGAGAAGTGTGCTGTTCACGGATGAATCCCAGTTTCAACTGTACTGGAAGGATGGCAGACAGCATGTATGGTGCCCGTGGGGTTATGGTATGAGCGGTGGGGTTATGGTAAAATTGAATGCACAGAGATACTGTGACGAGATTCTGAGGCCCATTGTCGCACCAGTCATCTGCCGCCATCACCTCATGTTTCAGCATGATATTGCGCGGCCCCATGTCACAAGGATCTGTACACAATTCCTTGAAGCTGAAAATGTCCCAGTTCTTCCTATGGAAACCATCCACACTCACTAGACACGTCATCCATTGAGCACGTTTGGGATGCTATGGATCGACATGTACGACTGCGTGTTCCAGTTCCCACCAATATCCAGCAACTTCGCAGACATTGAAGAGGAGTGGGACAAAA
Organism: Oncorhynchus masou masou; assembly: GCF_036934945.1. Taxonomy (NCBI): domain Eukaryota; kingdom Metazoa; phylum Chordata; class Actinopteri; order Salmoniformes; family Salmonidae; genus Oncorhynchus; species Oncorhynchus masou. Next base: position 34,462,111 of record NC_088223.1, on the reverse strand, counting down.
TTCCACAGGCCACAATCAACAGCCTGCGAAGGACAGGTGTCGCGCTGCATGAGGCAAATGGCGGTCACACCAGATACCCGATTGGTTTTCGGATCCATGCCCCTACCTTTTTTTCAAGGTATCTGTGACCATTCACAGTCATGTGCAATCCATAGATTAGGGCCTAATGAATGTATTTCAATTGACTGATTTCCTTACATAACGCAGTAAAATATTTGAAATTGTTGGATGTTGTGATTTTATATTTTGGTTCAGTATATTTATTTGGAGTATTCGTCAAAATAAGATCCATTAAGGTAGATTTCGATGGATGTTTAGGATTCTGCAGTGTAGCCTCAGTTATCACCTGAGGCAGTTTTAGCTCAGAGCAAATATTTTTTAGCGTATCTGACACTGACATCCTCCAATCAATATTATAAATCGCCCATAATCAGTAATTCAGACCATACATGGAGAGCAATTCAGAAAAATTAAGGGAGACGAGGGAGGGCGATACACCCCTACTAGTTTCAGCTGGTTATTATGACCAAGGCCCACGTTAAGAACAAGACAATCAAACTGCTTAGTGACCGAGGTAGCAAGAGATCCAGACACATTTAAATTGTCCTTCGTAAATATGGAAACATCTATCTGTCAATTCTGTCCGATCTGTAAACATAACCAGTTAGACAGAGAACTATTCAACCAAGTTTCATAAATTATCAAAATGTCCACATTTGGATTGAGAAACCATAACTCTAGATTGATAAGCCAAAAACTCTACAGGGCTGGCGGAGAGGTCCGGACAATTTCCAAACCCCCAGGAAGACGTCCCGAGGCAGGCAGAGCTGACTGCAGGCAATGAAATCTCGCTTCTTGTGACGGCCGGCCGCCCAACAACCTGCCCGCTTGACCCTATCCCCTCCTCTCTTCTCCAGACCATTTCCGGAGACCTTCTCCCTTACCTCACCTCGCTCATCAACTCATCCCTGACCGCTGGCTACGTCCCTTCCGTCTTCAAGAGAGCGAGAGTTGCACCCCTTCTGAAAAAACCTACACTCGATCCCTCCGATGTCAACAACTACAGACCAGTATCCCTTCTTTCTTTTCTCTCCAAAACTCTTGAACGTGCCGTCCTTGGCCAGCTCTCCCGCTATCTCTCTCAGAATGACCTTCTTGATCCAAATCAGTCAGGTTTCAAGACTAGTCATTCAACTGAGACTGCTCTTCTCTGTATCACGGTGGTGCTCCGCACTGCTAAAGCTAACTCTCTCTCCTCTGCTCTCATCCTTCTAGACCTATCGGCTGCCTTCGATACTGTGAACTATCAGATCCTCCTCTCCATCCTCTCCGAGTTGGGCATCTCCGGCGCGGCCCACGCTTGGATTGCGTCCTACCTGACAGGTCGCTCCTACCAGGTGGCGTGTCGAGAATCTGTCTCCTCGCCACGCGCTCTCACCACTGGTGTCCCCCAGGGCTCTGTTCTAGGCCCTCTCCTATTCTCGCTATACACCAAGTCACTTGGCTCTGTCATAACCTCACATGGTCTCTCCTATTATTGCTATGCAGACGACACACAATTAATCTTCTCCTTTCCCCCTTCTGATGACCAGGTGGCGAATCGCATCTCTGCATGTCTGGCAGACATATCAGTGTGGATGACGGATCACCACCTCAAGCTGAACCTCGGCAAGACGGAGCTGCTCTTCCTCCCGGGGAAGGACTGCCCGTTCCATGATCTCGCCATCACGGTTGACAACTCCATTGTGTCCTCCTCCCAGAGCGCTAAGAACCTTGGCGTGATCCTGGACAACACCCTGTCGTTCTCAACTAACATCAAGGCGGTGGCCCGTTCCTGTAGGTTCATGCTCTACAACATCCGCAGAGTACGACCCTGCCTCACACAGGAAGCGGCGCAGGTCCTAATCCAGGCACTTGTCATCTCCCGTCTGGATTACTGCAACTCGCTGTTGGCTGGGCTCCCTGCCTGTGCCATTAAACCCCTACAACTCATCCAGAACGCCGCAGCCCGTCTGGTGTTCAACCTTCCCAAGTTCTCTCACGTCACCCCGCTCCTCCGCTCTCTCCACTGGCTTCCAGTTGAAGCTCGCATCCGCTACAAGACCATGGTGCTTGCCTACGGAGCTGTGAGGGGAACGGCACCGCAGTACCTCCAGGCTCTGATCAGGCCCTACACCCAAACAAGGGCACTGCGTTCATCCACCTCTGGCCTGCTCGCCTCCCTACCACTGAGGAAGTACAGTTCCCGCTCAGCCCAGTCAAGACTGTTCGCTGCTCTGGCCCCCCAATGGTGGAACAAACTCCCTCACGACGCCAGGACAGCGGAGTCAATCACCACCTTCCGGAGACACCTGAAACCCCACCTCTTTAAAGAATACCTAGGATAGGATAAAGTAATCCTTCTCCCCCCCCCCTTAAATTATTTAGATGCACTATTGTAAAGTGGCTGTTCCACTGGATGTCATAAGGTGAATTCACCAATTTGTAAGTCGCTCTGGATAAGAGCGTCTGCCAAATTACTTAAATGTAATGTAAATGTAATGAGTGTGGCAGGACGGGCTTCAGCGCATGATGGCACCAGTAGCCCAGTTAATGGATGGATTGGAGCCAAGAGAATCCCAATAGCACGGGAACCTGCGGAGACTCAACTAGCCGGAATTGGATTGTCTCGCTCTGGTTCCCTGACACTTGTAGGTTGATGGGGGTGGTATGGTGGGTGACCTGGCCTAGAGAGAGCCCGTCCAGTGCTCTAACATCTATAGGAATGGAGAGGGGTTGACTGGGGATGCCCGGCACTGACGCCAGGGTAATGCCCATAAGACTCACATCAGCCCCCGAGTCGATGAGTGCCTGCGGAGTCTTGGACTGGTCTCCCCCACCGCAGGGTGGCATGGAGAGGGGGGGCAAGTAGGGGGAGAAGTAAAATTATCCTTAAGACCCACCAGAGTACTCATTCCTACCAAAGAGCTAGGTCTCTTGAAGAGACAGGTAGACACATAATGACCGGCAGTACCGCAATACAGACAACTCTGGGTGTTAAGTCTGCGTATGCATTCGGCTGGAGACAGCCTAGTCCTGTCGAGCTGCATGCTTTTTCCTTTTCTCTGTTTTTGCTAGTCCTCCCGGTTTTGATCCTTGCCTGCCTTGACTCTGAACCTGCCCTGACCTCGAGCCTGCCAGCCACTCTGTACCTCCTGGACTCTGACCTTATGATCTTTTGCCTGTCCACGACCATTCTCTTGCCTGTCCCTTGGATTATAATAAATATCAGAGACTCGAACCAACTGCCTCCAGTGTTTGCATCTGGGTCTCGTCCTGTGCCCTTATAGTAACAGCTACATCTCAACATCAACTGTTCAGAGGAAACTGTGTGAACCAGGCCTTCATGGATGAATTGCTGCAAAGAAACTGCTACTAAAGAACACCAAAAATAAGAAACATGAGCAATGGACATTAGACCGGTGGAAATCTGTCCTTTGGTCTGATGAGTCCAATTTTGAGATTTTTGGATCCAAGCGCTGTGTCTTACGCAGAGTGGGTGAACGGATGATCTCCACATGTGTGGCTCCCACTGTGAAGCATGGAGAAGGTGTGATGGGGTGGGGGTGCTTTGCTGGTGACACTGTCAATTATTTATTTACTATTCAAGGCACACTTAACCAGCATGGCTACCACAGCATTCAGCAGCGATACCCCATCCCATCTGGTTTGCGTCATTTGTTTTTCAACATGGCAATGACCCAAAACACACCTTCAGGCTATGTAAGGGCTATTTGACCAATAAGAATGGAGTGCTGCATCAGATGACCTGGCCTCTGCAATCACCTGACCTCAACCCAATTAAGATGGTTTGGGATGAGTTGGACCGCAGTGTGAAGGAAAGCAGCTAACAACTGCTCAGCAAATGTGGGAACTCCTTCAAGACTGTTTAGAAAAGCATTTCAGGTGACTACCTCATGAACCTGGTCGAGAGAATGCAAAACTGCCATCAAGGCAAAGAGTGGCTAATTTGAAGAATCTCAAATATATTTGGATTTAACACATTTTGCTTACATGATTCCATATGCGTTAGTTCATAGTTATGATCTCTTCACACAAATTTACAAAACCAAATATACACTAGTTGCTTACCAGGATGACATTGAGTGGCCTAGTTATAATAGTTTTTACTTGAAAATCTATGACAAGACTTGAAAATGGCTGTCTAGCAATGACTTGACAGAGCTTGAAGAATTTTATAAAGAATAATGGGCAAATGTTATAAAATCCAGGTGTGTCCTGGATTTCCCCATAGGCCTGCGAATACAGCTATAGAGAGCATCTTGGAGTTGAACAAGCTTCCTAGGGGCGCAATTTCAGATGTACAGTATATGCAATCATTCATGACTTACAGAACCCTTCTTTGGTGCCTTTAAAGACTTGATGGGAAAAGGATTTGGGGGAGGAACTTGGGGAAGACGCCTGGGAATCTATGCTGCACAGGGGGCACTCGTCCTCTTTTAGCACTAGACACAGCCTCATTCAATTCAAGGTGGTTCACCGTATCCACTCGTCGGGGGCCAAACTTGGAAGGATAGTCTCTGATTTTGATCCTACCTGTGTCAGATGTAAAAATGGAACCAGCCACACTGTTGCATATGTTTTGGGGCTGTCATAAACTGTCAGGTTTCTGGGAATTAATATTTAAATGTTTCTGATATATATGACACTGTTATAGATCCATCTCCCCTTACAGACCTTTTTGGAGTACTGCCCATGGGCACCCCCCTATCAAGAATCCAGTCGGACACTGTTGCTTATACAACTCCTTTAGCTAGACGGCTAATACTACAGAACTGGAAGACGGCAGCTACCCCATCTTATAAATATTGGGTGAGAGATGTGTTGTGCTCTCTGAAACTAGAAAAAATTAAATTAAATTCACGTGGGAACCCCAAACTGTTTAATGAGGCTTGGGCTCCATTCCGGTCTTACTTTAAACAGTCCATCCTCTGATGGCATTCCAATTAAAACTAAAATAAGTCTGTATTTGACCCCCCTGTGACTTAAGGGTTGGAGGAGCTTCTCTCTGTGTTTTTGCTGGGGGGGCATTAAGGTCCATGTGCTTATTGATTGTGACGCATGGATGCCTTGTTCATCTTGCCCGGGCAGAGACTGAAGTGTGAGCTTGTTTTTCCCAGTTATTTTTACATTTTGTTCACGCCTACATGAATAATCATTCTATTTTTTTTGGTCCAGTGGATGGTCGGTCTGTGGCCATGACTGTCTGTGAGTGGTTGCATTTCTCCACCCTTATCCCTTGACTGTTTACAGGAACAATGGTGAGATGTTTGCTCTGTCCCTGTACTATAGATTGCCCTTTAACCTTTGTAGCCTTCTCCCTGGTGTGTTTAACTTGTCTAAAGTACAGTATCTTTAAAGCAATTTTTTTATTTGTATTTTTATTTGTATTTTTTCCTAGTTCAAGTATATTATTTATATTGCTTTGTGTTGTTTTGTATGTGTGTGTAAAACTTAATAAACAGAGTTAAAAACATTTTTTTAAATACAGGTGTGTAAAGCTCTTAGAGACATACCTAGAAAGACTGACAGCTGTGATTTTTGCCAAAGGTGATTCGAGCATGTATTGATTAATTTCAGGGGGATGAATTTAATAATAAAAAATAAAAAAAATTCTTCCACTTTTTCCACTAAAACTGGCGAGTATAGAGAGTATATAGATATTGTTATCCACGTCGGCACCAACAATGTTAGGATGAAACAGTCAGAGATCACCAAGCGCAACATAGCTTCTGCGTGTAAATCAGCTAGAAAGATGTGTCTGCATCGAGTAATTGTCTCTGGCCCCCTCCCAGTTAGGGGGAGTGATGAGCTCTACAGCAGTCTCACAACTCAATCGCTGGTTGAAAACTGTTTTCTGCCCCTCCAAAAAGTTACAATTTGTAGATAATTGGCCCTCTTTCTGGGACTCACCCACAAACAGGACCAAGCCTGACCTGCTGAGGAGTGACGGACTCCATCCAAGCTGGAGGGGTGCTCTCATCTTATCTACCAACATAGACAGGGCTCTAACTCCTCTAGCTCCACAATGAAATAGGGTGCAGGCCAGGCAGCAGGCTGTTAGCCAGCCTGCCAGCATAGTGGAGTCTGCCACTAGCACAGTCAGTGTAGTCAGCTCAGCTATCACCATTGAGACCATGTCTGTGCCTCCACCTAGGTTGGGCAAAACTAAACATGGCGGTGTTTGCCTTAGCAATCTCACTAGGATAAAGACCACCTCCATTCCTGTCATTATTGAAAGAGATCATGATACCTCACATCTCAAAATAGGGCTACTTAATGTTAGATCCCTTACTTCAAAGGCAATTATAGTCAATGAACTAATCACTGATCATAATCTTGATGTGATTGGCCTGACTGAAACATGGCTTAAACCTGATGAATTTACTGTGTTAAATGAGGCCTCACCTCCTGGCTACACTAGTGACCATATCCCCATCCCGTGCATCCCAATTGACAAAAAAAAAAATGACGTTTTCGTGTCATGTCTTGATGTCTGTTCCTGTCCTTTCTCTTCATTCTCTCTCTCTGCTGGTCTTTTTAACATTTCAGCTGTTCTATCTGCCCTAACTAGCAAATTAGGTTTCAATTCTATGCAAAAAAAAAGGAGCATCCTGCACTATACTGACGTTCTTTTTGTTCCGCTGACAACGTTGGAAGAGGATTTATGCCATTTTGAACTCTGCTGTTAAAACCGCTAGTCATGAAATTTCTATTCTAGCAGCCTACTCAATCACTTTTTATAGCTACTGTTTACAGGCCTCCTGGGCCATATACAGCATTCCTCACTGAGTTCCCTGAATTCCTATCGGACCTTGTAGTCATAGCAGATAATATTCTAATCTTTGGTGACTTTAATATTCACATGGAAAAGTCCACAGACCCACTCCAAAAGGCTTTCGGAGCCATCATCGACTCAGTGGGTTTTGTCCAACATGTCTCTGGACCCACTCACTGTCACAGTCATACGCTGGACCTAGTTTTGTCCCATGGAATAAATGTTGTGGATCTTAATGTTTTTCCTCATAATTCTGGACCATCGGACCACCATTTTATTACGTTTGCAATTGCAACAAATAATCTGCTCAGACCCTAAACAAGGAACATGAAAAGTCGTGCTATAAATTCACAGACAACACAAATATTCCTTGATGTCCTTCCAGATTCTCTCTGTCTACCCAATGACGCCAGAGGACAAAAATCAGTTAACCACCTAACTGAGGAACTCAATTTAACCTTGCGCAATACCCTAGATGCAGTTGCACCCCTAAAAACTAAAAACATTTCTCATAAGAAACTAGCTCCCTGAGCTACCCGAGCTCTGAAGCAAGCTTCAAGAAAATTGGAACGGAAATGGCGCCACACCAAACTGGAAGTCTTCCGTCTAGCTTGGAAAGACAGTACCGTGCAGTACCGAAGAGCCCTTACTGCTGCTCGATCATCCTATTTTTCTAACTTAATTGAGGAGAATAAGAACAATCCAAAATTCCTTTTTGATACTGTCGCAAAGCTAACTAAAAAGCAGCATTCCCCAAGAGAGGATGACTTTCACTTTAGCAGTGATAAATTCATGAACTTCTTTGAGGAAAAAATTATGATTATTAGAAAGCAAATTACAGACTCCTCCTTAAATCTGCGTATTCCTTCAAAGCCCAGTTGTCCTGAGTCTGCACAACTCTGCCTGGACCTAGGATCAAGAGAGACGCTCAAGTGTTTTAGTACTATATCTCTTGACACAATGATGAAAATAATCATGGCCTCTAAACCGTCAAGTGTCATGTCTTATTATGTCTCGTTCCTGTTCTTTCTATTCACTCTGTCTCTCTCTGCTGGTCTTATTAGGTTACCTTCTCTTTCTCTCCTTCTCCAGCTGTTCCTCATCTCCTCTAACTACCTCGTTCACCCTTTCCCCACCTGTTCCCTTTTTCCCTCTGATTAGGTCTCTATTTCTCTCTCTGTTCCTGCTACTTTTGGTGTCAGATTCTCGTTTGAGTTTCTCATGCCAGAAGCAAGCTATCATCTCGTTTGCTTCATCCTTGTCCTATCCTGTCGGAATCTGCCTGGCAGGTGCATCCTGTACACTACTAACTGTCTTTCGTTTGCACTGTGTCCAGTTCATCTGATGCTACGTGAGATCAGGTACCACTGTTCCTCTATGACCCGCGCCTACCCAGAGAAACCTGCAGCCTGTCGCCGCTAACCCAGCTATTCTCCTCTGCTGCTAAGAAGGGGACTCTCTTGTTATTTATCAGAGGGACTTTATGTTTCATTTGTCGCCCTCTCTGCGGGTTGTCTATTTTTGCCATTATCAACGTCTGAAGAGGATCTATGTCTTTCCTGTGTTCTCATTAAAGAACTCTGATTTTGTTAAACCGCTTTTGGGTCCTCACTCAAGTGCACAACATCAAGCTGCATACTGGACCCTATTCCAACTAAACTACTGAAAGAGCTGCTTCCTGTGCTTGGTCCTCCTATGTTGAACATAATAAACGGCTCTCTATCCACCGGATGTGTACCAAACTCACTAAAAGTGGCAGTAATAAAGCCTCTCTTGAAAAAGCCAAACCTTGACCCAGAAAATAAAAAACTATCGGCCAATATCGAATCTTCCATTCCTCTCAAAAATCTTAGAAAAGGCTGTTGCGCAGCAACTCACTGCCTTCCTGAAGACAAACAATGTATACGAAATGCTTCAGTCTGGTTTTAGACCCCATCATAGCACTGAGATGGCACTTGTGAAGGTGGTAAATGACATTTTAATGGCATCGGACCGAGGCTCTGCATCTGTCCTCGTGCTCCTAGACCTTAGTGCTGCTTTTGATACCATCGGTCACCACATTCTTTTGGAGAGATTGGAAACCCAAATTGGTCTACACGGACAAGTTCTGGCCTGGTTTAGATCTTATCTGTCGGAAAGATATCAGTTTGTTTCTGTGAATGGTTTGTCCTCTGACAAATCACCTGTAAATTTCGGTGTTCCTCAAGGTTCCGTTTTAGGACCACTATTGTTTTCACTATATATTTTACCTCTTGGGGATGTTATTCGAAAACATAATGTTAACTTTCACTGCTATGCGGATGACACACAGCTGTACATTTCAATGAAACATGGTGAAGCCCCAAAATTGCCCTTGCTAGAAGCATGTGTTTCAGACATAAGGAAGTGGATGGCTGCAAACTTTCTACTCTTAAACTCGGACAAAACAGAGATGCTTGTTCTAGGTCCCAAGATACAAAGAGATCTTCTGTTGAATCTGACAATTAATCTTAATGGTTGTACAGTAGTCTCAAATAAAACTGTGAAGGACCTCGGTGTTACTCTGGACCCTGATCTCTCTTTTGAAGAACATATCAAGACCATTTCAAGGACAGCTTTTTTCCATCTATGTAACATTGCAAAAATCAGAAACTCTGTCCAAAAATGATGCAGAAAAATTAATCCATGCTTTTGTCACTTCTAGGTTAGACTACTGCAATGCTCTACTTTCCGGCTACCCGGATAAAGCACTGAATAAACTTCAGTTAGTGCTAAATACGGCTGCTAGAATCCTGACTAGAACCAAAACATTTGATCATATTACTCCAGTGCTAGCCTCCCTACACTGGCTTCCTGTCAAAGCAAGGGCTGATTTCAAGGTTTTACTGCTAACCTACAAAGCATTACATGGGCTTGCTCCTACCTATCTCTCTGATTTGGTCCTGTCGTACATACCTACACGTACGCTACGGTCACAAGACGCAGGCCTCCTAATTGTCCCTAGAATTTCTAAGCAAACAGCTGGAGGCAGGGCTTTCTGCTATAGAGCTCCATTTTTATGGAACGGTCTGCCTACCCATGTCAGAGACGCAAACTCGGTCTCAACCTTTAAGTCTTTACAGAAGACTCATCTCTTCAGTGGGTCATATGATTGAGTGTAGTCTGGCCCAGGAGTGTGAAGGTGAACGGAAAGGCTCTGGAGCAACGAACCATCCTTGCTGTCTCTGCCTGGCCGGTTCCCCTCTTTCCACTGGGATTCTCTGCCTCTAACCCTATTGCAGGGGCTGAGTCACTGGCTTACTGGGGCTCTCTCATGCCGTCCCTGGAAGGGGTGCGTCACCTGAGTGGGTTGATTCACTGATGTGGTCATCCTGTCTGATTTGACGCCCCCCCTTGGGTTGTGCCATGGCGGAGATCTTTGCGGGCTATACTCAGCTTTGTCTCAGGATGGTAAGTTGGTGGTTGAAGATATCCCTCTAGTGGTGTGGGGGCTGTGCTTTGGCAAAGTGGGTGGGGTTATATCCTTCCTGTTTGGCCCTGTCCGGGGTGTCCTCAGTGTCTCCTGACCCTCCTGTCTCAGCCTCCAGTATTTATGCTGCAGTAGTTTGTGTCGGGGGCTGGGGTCAGTTTGTTATATCTGGAGTACTTCTCCTGTCCAATTCGGTGTCCTGTGTGAATCTAAGTGTGCATTCTCTAATTCTCTCCTTCTCTCTCTCGAATCTAAGTGTGCATTCTCTAATTCTCTCCTTCTCTCTCTCTCTCTCGGAGGACCTGAGCCCTAGGACCATGCCCCAGGACTACCTGACATGATGACTCCTTGCTGTCCCCAGTCCACCTGGCCGTGCTGCTGCTCCAGTTTCAACTGTTCTGCCTTATTATTATTCGACCATGCTGGTCATTTATTAACATTTGAACATCTTGGCCATGTTCTGTTATAATCTCTACCCGGCACAGCCAGAAGAGGACTGGCCACCCCACATAGCCTGGTTCCTCTCTAGGTTTCTTCCTAGGTTTTGGCCTTTCTAGGGAGTTTTTCCTAACCACCGTGCTTCTACACCTGCATTGCTTGCTGTTTGGGGTTTTAGGCTGGGTTTCTGTACAGCACTTTGAGATATCGGTTGATGTACGAAGGGCTATATAAATAAATTTGATTTGATTTGACATGTGTTTTGATTGGTGACAAAACAATTACAATTAAATCAATTTTGACTAAATGTGGAAAAAGTCAAAGGTTGCGAATCCTTTCTAAGGGCACTTTACATTTTTTGTGAATTAGATTTATTTGCTCTAATTTAAAACTTCTTAGGGATAGCCCCCTTTTGTTTTCAATTTTCACCTAAAATGACATACCCAAATCTAACTGCCTGTAGCTCGGGCCCTGAAGCAAGGATAGGCATATTTTTTTGTACCATTTGAAAGGAAACGCTTAAGTTTGGAAATGTGAATTAAATGTAGGAGAATAACACAATAGACCTGGTAGAAGAAAACACAATGAAATAAAAACATTTTTTCTCTTTTCTACCACCATCTTTGAAATGCAACCGAAAGGTCCCAAATCTAGCCATCACTCTGGTTGTAATTCCGATGGTGTCCATAAGCGAGCAGCAGTGCATTTGCAAAGTTTCAGACGGATAACTTCAACTATGAGCAAGCTACATGACATTTAGTGTGAAGTCACCCAGGTACATTTGGGCAAATCGTGAAGGAGACAATTACATTACGTTTTTCTGCAAGAATATCATCAAATCTGTAAACTTGGACTTTGATTTAGCTTTTCCAAGTATTAGTAGCCATATTGTAAGTTGAACATTTGCAAAACACCCAGTTTTCATAACTTCATAACTCTCCATATTCTTGTAATATTTGTCCAAAAGAAAAAGGCTTGCTGTCGCACAAGGTTAGCAGCAACATTTTGCGACATATACGCATTCTCCTGTAAAGCACAGTTCATTGGCTATCTAGCTAGCTTTGTTTGACCCCGATTGGTGCTTATTTGACAAAGTTAGTCAATCAAGTGAAGACCGCAATAGCATGGCATTTTCTCACAGTAATAGCTACTGTAAATTGACAGTGCAGTTATATTTACAAGAATATAAGCTTTCTGCCGATATAAGACACTTACATGTACAGACATTTGTTTCACTAACATCTGCGATCGTGACACGGCGCTGCATGATTTACAACTGTCCCGTTGACGGGACGCCTATTTAACTAGGCAAGTCAGTTAAGAACAAATTCTTGTTAAAAATGACAGCCTGCACATAGGAAGAATATGTCCAGACCAGATAGTCTGTATTGAGCTTCTTCTTAATTCCTTAATGAGGCACTAACTCATTTGTTCTGCTTGCATGTTTGTTTTTTCTCTGAGCCTCTGTCTGTTACAGTTGATATGACTTTAACCCCCTGCCATCGCTAGACTGAAGCTTCTTCCCCGGTATGCCCTGGCTGCTGTGTCAACCACAGCCCAAGCTCAGTCTGGCCATGACTGCCAACTGTTCCAGCCTCTGTCAGAGTTCCCAATTGGATGGGACCTTCATTGGATTGGACGCTTAAGACCACATTAGGCCTGCTTCCATTGGATTCCTAAACCGATGCAGGGACTGGTCTCTTGACACGGACAGAATCTGAACATTCAGCTCACTTGCCAGAGAGAAATAGACTCCTCATTTGGTTCCTTTTCCTTTCATGTTTCATCGTTAAATCTGTGGGAAAGTATCTGCCTTGTCAGCCGATTATTTAAGTGCTGTGTGACTAACTTTTTTCAAATTGCTACACAGTACAAATAAAAGCAGTCAGTGTCTTTAAGCTGTTTTTTTTACTGTGTTTGTACGTGTTGTTTGTAGTTACTCTATATCCCCATTATTTCAAGATTATATACTGTTACGATGGACATTTGTAACCTGTAGATTAGACTACAAGTATGTGGGTTGTTGTGCCCTACTATGATACAAAATGCAATTGCATGCATAGACTGCCCCACTTGTAAGGTCTAAATAACTAAACATGGCAAATTCATCGGCTAAAATGACATAAAGCACAATAACACATTGCTATTAACTCAGAAGATTTTGGTTCTCAACTGCTTTTATAAACACATTCAACTGACTAGAAACAAGACAGGCAATGTAACTGAACATTTCTTTCTCACCCCAAAAACAATGTCAATGTCATATTTTAAAGCACACCAAACAATACATGGTAACACACAAAGACCAACCCGCTCCTCTAAAGTACAAAGCAACCAAAACAACACAATACATTTTACTGCATTAGAGATCCATTTACAGAACCCATGGGAGTACATTCATAGTGGACATATACCGTATGCAGACGGACCTGACTTGGAATCATCTTAATGATGTACATTTCTGATCTGATTGAGAAAAAATAACATTACAACCAACTGTTCTTTGTTACAACCTGGTAAAGACATTTTTCACAACAAGAAAACAATGGGAAAGACATATTTTGGATGTTATCTGGTCAGATTAAAACTAGACAAAGACATGTTTTTTCTGGTTGCTAAAAATAGCCAGTATGCAACCTGACCATGACCTCATAAAATAGATTATACTGACATCATTGAAACCAGTTTTGCACGCTGGGTTACCTGTCAGATTAAGCCTGACATTGGGTGAGTTACTGCTGATCAATAACTTGTCTCCCTGACGTTACACAGACCTGTTATCATTTACCACGTCTCATTACTAATCCTGATCATCTCAGGAGTATTGGCTTTGGCCTTAGGTGATAAATGATCAAACATTTAGACTTAAGTTGGAAAGGGGAAAATCTCACTGATAAGATTAAGGTTTAGGGGCGTTCAACTGAGAGCACATTCACATGGTCCATAGTGCTGGTTGGCAAATGGGTGCCTACTGCCTATCAGTGATGCTCCACTTATAAGCTAGGTGGTGCAGTTGTTCCCTTTCAACTGAGCAGAACCACCCAAAAATACCAGAGAACAAAATGATAAAGAGTACAGTTTGTTGTAACATGTTTGCAAATCACAAGCCAAAGAAGTATCCTCAGAGAGTCAACTTTGAGATTTTTTAAATATACTGAACAAAAATATCAACGCAACATGCAAGAATTTCAAAGATTTTACCGAGTTACAGTTCATTTAAGGAAATCAGTAAGTTAAAATAAATTTGTTAGACCCTAATCTATGGATTTCACATGACTGGGAATACAGATATGCATCTGTTGGTCCCAGATACCTTCAAAAAAAGGTAGGGGTGTGGATCAGAAAACCAGTCAGTATCTAGTGTGACCATTTGTCTCATGCAGCACGACACATCTCCTTCGCATAGAGTTGATCAGGTTGTTGATTGTGGCCTGTGGAATGTTGTCCCACTCCTCTTCAATGGCTGTGCGAAGTTGCTGGATATTGGCGAGTACTGGAACATGCTGTCGTAAACGTCGATGCACAATGGGTGACATGTTTGGTGAGAATGAAGGCAATGGAAGAACTGAGACATTTTCAGCTTCCAGGAATTGTGCACAGATCTTTGCGACATGGGGCCGTGCATTATCATGCTGAAACATGAGATGATGGCGGCAAATGAATGGCATGACAATGGGCCTCACGATCTTGGCACGATATCTCTGTGCATTCAAATTGACATCGATAAAATGTAATTGTGTTCGTTGTCCATAGCTTATGCCTGCCCATACTATAACTCCACTGCCACCATGGGGCACTCTGTTCACATGTTGACAACAGCAAACTGCTCGCCCACATGACACACACATGGTCTGCGGGTGTGAGGCCAGTTGGACATACTGCCAAATTCTCTAAAATGATTTTGGAGATGGCTTATGGTAGAGAAATTAACATTAAATTCTCTGGCAACAGCTCTTGTGGAAATTCCTGCAGTCAGCATGCCAATTGCTTGCTCCCTCAAAAATTTAAACATCTGTGGCATTGTGTGACAAAACTGCACATTTTAGAGTGGCCTTTTATTGTCCCCAGCACAAGGTGCAACTCTAATGATCATGTTGTTTAATCAGCTTCTTGACAGGCCACACCTGTCAGGTGGGTAGATTATCTTGGTAAAGGAAAAATGCTCACCAACAGGGATGTAAAGAAATGTGTGCACAAAATATGAGAGAAATAATATGTTTGTGTGTATGGAAAATGTCGGGGATCTTTTATTTTAGCTCATGAAACATGGTACCAACACTATACATGTTGCGTTTATTTTTTTGTTCAGTGTATATATTTTTCAATGTACTGTGTATGTCATTTAGTAGGACTCCCATTCTGAAAATATTCACTTTTCCCCTCAGTAACAGTAAGAGAAGTGAAGTGAAGACATCCTCATTCTTTTGTACCCTTGTGTGTGAAATATAAGGTATTTTGCCATCATCTTGTAAGTAAAGGAAAAAGGATCATTAGAAAATCTGAAACTCAAAATGAGTCTGGAATTTAAGAACTTAATGTGAGAGGGCTAGCTGGTTATAAGTAACCATCTGTCTATAAGTGACCATCTGTCTTATGTAACATTTCATACTAAATGGAGTGTCTTGGATTTACGTATAGAATAAATCTAAATGCTCTGAGAACAGGTTGCGACAATATTAATTCACCCAGAAGTTGTCATTTATGGCCAAATCTAACTCTCCATTCTTCCTTGTCATCGCAGTTTATCTTGAGCAGACTAAAGCAATGAATTGTTTTTTTTATGACCAAAAAGATTTTGAACAGTCCTGTTGAATACATATGCCCTGTTGAATGCTAATTCACAACTTAACAGCCATAAGTGTCCAATTAGATAGCCCGCATTGGCATGGTGGTGATTACTTCCACTACTTCCTCCTAAAGCACTTAGCCAGGCAGGCTGTAGAGCACACTTTGTGGACTGGTGTTATTATGGGGACCTGAGCCTTACACTATGAATCAGGTTTGAGGAGTTGAGGTAACTTTGGTCAACTCGGGATAAGTGGTGACACGAATATGGCTCTAGCCAGTAACATATCTATGGCAACGAATCCTTCAGAAGTAGCCTGCTCCCGGGCAGGCGAACTCGGGGCTTGTCCCACTTCTATTGAATGAAGTGTTTGAGCCCAATGACCAATCAAATTCTTGTGTTAAAAATAGTAATAGTAATAACACATTTGAAACTTCACGTGCAGAAAAACTTTCGTATGACTTAATACTATTTTTATATTTTTAGGAGTTGGGAATCATGGGACTTGTGCATTGATAAGCACAACAAACAAACAAACAAACAAACAAACACAATATGTGTAAAAAATATAAAAACCGTCTAGTTGCCCATTTCACACCATAGCCTGCTGATTTTGCAGGTAAATTGATTTTGGCAAAAATTTAAATGTGGCACTGACTCGCCCACGGATTGATGTTTCAGCATTGTCTCAATGAAGAGTTCGGAGTTCGACTAGCCATGTGCGACATGAACGCGCAGTTCATGAAGTTAGGTAATTTCAGAAAAGCCTGAGTACATCTAGCTACATTCGTAGTATATCCCTCTGGTCTCCACTTGATTAATGTTCAATTATATAGATATAGAACAAACTGATATTGTGATACAGAACAAACACCACCGTGAAACAAATAGAATAAAGCCTGTGAAGGCTTCACATAACACTAAGGCCTCTACATGTTAGAGAACACCAAGTCAGTCACAAAGTGAAATAACCACAAAATAACACATTGGACTACTCTCGTCACGATAAACAACAGGTCCAACAAGATTGTCCCAAAATGTTCGTTCTTGAAAGCGACAGTTACAACTCTTGAACACTGGGTGGAGATGTTCGCAAATGCCCATCGTCCTTGCCAATCGGAGGAGGTGGGGCCTCACCATTCGGCACATGGCGGTGTAACAGTGATAGCTTTCCTTTGGTTGGAGAGGTACAAGACTAAAGCTGTCCATGGAAGGTCAACGTTGATAGCTTATGCACCATAGTAGGTCAATCTAGAGAGAGCGTTTCCACCTAAAGGAGCCAAGGAATGCCCTTGAAGAGCAGTGAGACGGAGTCGATGAGACTATCATTCTGGAGGGGGTTGTCAGGAGTATTTGTTTGTGGCTTATTTCTATTTCACCCCATTCCTATGTGTATCTGTATGCATGTCTGTTCCTTTTACCTCAGTCCTCCCTTGCCTTACCTCTCTTTTCTACGGCATCTTTCCAATACTGTCTATGTCTAATTCTCTCTCTCTCTCTCTCTCTCTCTCTACTAAGCCATGTTGTTGATGCTCTCCCCCAGTAGCCAGTAGGTCTTCATCCTCCCTTTGCCCTTCATCTCCACGTCTCCTCTCAGCTCCAGCTGGAAACAGTTGAAGTCGTCCAGCACCGAGCGCGTGGCCTCCGACACGTGGATCTTCAGGGCTGAGGGATGAGAACATGACAGAAATGTGGTCATTTAAACCAGAGAAGGAATAGTGTTTGTCCTGATAGGTCATGGGATAGTAGATAAAAGAGGTTGGTCACTCTCACCCTCCCCATTGGACTCCATGCGAGACGCTGTGTTGACTGTATCTCCAAACAAACAGAACCGAGGCATCTTCAGTCCTACGACGCCAGCACATACAGGGCCTGGAGAGAGAACACCGACAACTTATTTCAATATTCCACAGACTCCAATGATTCCACAGTGTCAGAAATGCTCAATGAAGTGCATTTGTCCGAAAACAAATACAGTACTGCTTGAACTCTACAATCCTGCCCCCACCGCTGCTCACCACTGTGGATGCCACTGCGCAGACGGAGCTGCTGAGCAGGTCGGTGGCGGATCCTGAAGGAGTGTACGGCCTCCAGCAGGGCGAGGGACATACGGGCGATCTCTCGGCCGTGCAGCTTGCCGTTCCTCACCGGCAGCCCAGACACCACCATGTACGCATCACCTATCGTTTCCACCTGAGGACGCCACAGAGAGAGCGAGACGGTCACACTGTCACTAGGGTTCTTAAAGGGAAACTTCACCATTTTTCAACTTCATGTTCATCGTCTCCAGATCTGAATGAATGAACCGTGCTTCTACACCTGCATTGCTTGCTGTTTGGGGTTTTAGGCTTGGTTTCTGTACAGCACTTTGATATATCAGCTGATGTAAAAAGGGCTATTTAAATTTGATTCGATTGGAAACACATCTTAACTGACCTTTTTTACTACAAAAAGCGCCATTTTCACATATGTTGATGTTGGGGTGGTGCTGGAGATGATGAATTTGAAGTTGAAATTATTACAAATTTCCCTTTAAATATGTCCCTAACCCAGAGGTGGGTAAGTGTAGTACAGGAGGACCGCAGTGTGTCCAGGTCTTTGTGACATTCTAGCTCCAACACAGCTAATTCAACTAATCCTCAAGCCCTTGATAAGCTGAATCAGTTGTATTAATGCTGGACTGGAACAAAAGCTTGCACACCCTGTGACCATATGTGAATAAACAAGGTTTAGACTCTGACTTCACCTTGTAAACATCGAAGTTGTCGATGATGGCATCGAAACACGTGTAGAGGTCATTCAATAGGGTCACCACCTATGGGAAAACAAGAAGATTATTAGCCCCTGCATAAAATACACTGCTCAAAAAAATTAAGGGAACACTAAAATAACACATCCTAGATCTGAATGAATGAAATATTCTTATTAAATACTTTTTTCTTTACATAGTTGAATGTGCTGACAACACAATCACACAAAAATTATCAATGGAAATCAAAGTTATCAACCCATGGAGGTCTGGATTTGGAGTCACACTCAAAATTAAAGTGGAAAACCACACTACAGGCTGATCCAACTTTGATGTAATGTCCTTAAAACGAGTCAAAATGAGGCTCAGTTGTGTGTGTGGCCTCCACGTGCCTGTATGACCTCCCTACAATGCCTGGGCATGCTCCTGATAAGGTGGCAGATGGTCTCCTGAGGGATCTCCTCCCAGACCTGGACTAAAGCATCCGCCAACTCCTGGATAGTCTGTGGTGCAACGTGGCGTTGGTGGATGGAGCGAGACATGATGTCCCAGATGTGCTCAATTGGATTCAGGTCTGGGGAACGGGCGGGCCAGTCCATAGCATCAATGCCTTCCTCTTGCAGGAACTGCTGACACACTCCAGCCACATGAGGTCTAGCATTGTCTTGCATTAGGAGGAACCCAGGGCCAACCGCACCAGCATATCGTGGATCTCATCTCGGTACCTAAATGGCAGTCAGGCTACCTCTGGCGAGCACATGGAGGGCTGTGCGGCCCCACAAATAAATGCCACCCCACACCATGACTGACCCACCGCCAAACCGGTCATGCTGGAGGATGTTGCAGGCAGCAGAACGTTCTCCACGGCATCTCCAGACTCTGTCACGTCTGTCACGTGCTCAGTGTGAACCTGCTTTCATCTGTGAAGAGCACAGGGTGCCAGTGGCGAATTTGCCAATCTTGGTGTTCTCTGGCAAATGGCTGTAAGCACAACCCCCACCTGTGGACGTCGGGCCATCAAACCACCCTCATGGAGTTTCTGACCGTTTGAGCAAACACATGCACATTTGTGGCCTGCTGGAGGTCATTTTGCAGGGCCCTGGCAGTGCTCCTCCTGCTCCTCCTTGCACAAAGGCGGTGGTAGCAGTACTGCTGCTGGGTTGTTGCCCTCCTACGGCCTCCTCCACGTTTCCTGATGTACTGGCCTGTCTCCTGGTTGCACCTCCATGCTCTGGACACTACGCTGACAGACACAGCAAACCTTCTTGCCACAGCTCGCATTGATGTGCCATCCTCGATGAGCTGCACTACCTGAGCCACTTGTGTGGGTTGTAGACTCCGTCTCATGCTACCACTAGAGTGAAAGCACTGCCAGCATTCAAAAGTGACCAAAACATCAGCCAGGAAGCATAGGAACTGAGAAGTGGTCTGTGGTCACCACCTGTAGAACCACTCCTTTATTGGGGGTGTCTTGCTAATTGCCTATAATTTCCACCTGTTGTCTATTCCATTTGCACAACAGCATGTGAAATTTATTGTCAATCAGTGTTGCTTCCTAAGTGGACAGTTTAATTTCACAAAAGTGTGATTGAGTGTTCCCTTTATTTTTTTGAGCAGTGTATATTTCCTTTCAGTAGAATAACAGTTAATTAATTTGCCGAGCAATATAAGGCATTTTCAATACAGTCAACTTCTGAAAAGTGCACATTGAACACAAGTATGCTGAAATGGAGTGCAGTTCATCGGGCCCAACTCAAATATATTATTTTAATTTGCTCTGAAAATCGGCATACCCCACTTCTCATTCATGACAGCCCAAAGCCATTGCATATCAGTAGACTGTACTGGCAAATTGCTGTTGACTACGTTCATTCTGGACTGACCTGCATGGGCGTGCTCTCTGCTGAGATGGCGGTGAAGCCCACGATGTCACTGAAGTAGATGGTGACTGAGTCAAAGGCCTCAGCCTGCACCGTCTCCCCTCTCTTCAACTGCTCCGCTACAGAGCTATGTAAGACACAGTGTTAATCAGAGTGAGTAGGCTGTGTGTGTGTGTGTGTGTGTGTGTGTGTGTGTGTGTGTGTGTGTGTGTGTGTGTGTGTGTGTGTGTGTGTGTGTGTGCAAGAGAGAGAGAGTGTGTGTGTGTGTGTGTGATTCAGTTCAATCACCAAATTATGTCTGGATTTATTCGTCCTCTGCAGAGTGGAGCCTCTGATGAGTATTTCTGTGTGGTGTTGTATTTGTGCCATTTTTTGCCACAACTCAGTGGATACACTGCATTCAAAATCATTGAGGACAACACAAAAAAGTTAACTACATATTTCCATTGTGATCCTCTTCATAGACTCACTGTGGAAGTATCTGGTAGAGCAGTGCCTCGGCCTTGCGTTTCTCTTCATGGTAAGCCTGTGTCCTTTCCTCCACCAGTTCCTCCAGGTTATTGGCGTACTGCTCCATACGAGACAACAGGTTGTCCAGGATATTAGACCCATAACCTCTGCGGAGGGAATGATGTAGAGGGGAGTAAAGGACAGGTAAAACACTGGAGGATTGGAAGTTAGTGGTCAGAGCAGTGCAAACCTGTTGTTGTGAGTATAAAAGTCACTGGGGATAATAAATACATGCTTGTGTGTGGAGTGTTATTTTAAATGCAGAGGAAGGAAGATCTCTAAAGTGAGTGGATGGGTATAAGTGCGTGTCTGTAGATCAGGAACCATAGAAAGTGCATGGCGTCAAGAGAGGTTTAAGCAGTGCGTAAACACACCTGTTGTGTTTGCGCAGCAGCAGCTTGATGTGGTGGAACTCGGGCCTCTCGTTCAAGTCCTCGCTCCAGCAGCGCTGCATGAGCTGGCCCACCTCTTCACTGTGGCTCTGGGGGCAGAGGGAGGGTCGCAGGTAGGGCCACTGGCCCAGGGCCACGCGCTCTACAATCTCTGGTAGAGAGAAATAGGGAGGGAGGGAGGAAGAAAGGGGGATGTGCAAATTCATATAACCATTTTGTACTAAGGCGCACATCAATTTCAGAGAGAGAACGAGAGATATAGAAGCAGAGAGAGAGAGAGGTGGAGTTCAAGGGAGAAAAGTTA
The DNA here is from genome assembly GCF_036934945.1 of Oncorhynchus masou masou. Taxonomy (NCBI): domain Eukaryota; kingdom Metazoa; phylum Chordata; class Actinopteri; order Salmoniformes; family Salmonidae; genus Oncorhynchus; species Oncorhynchus masou. The sequence goes on along the minus strand of NC_088223.1, from coordinate 34,440,766 downwards.
CACAGCCCTTGGACAGGCAAGCCTCTTTTCCTTTCACATAACAAGAACACGACACGTTCAAATATTCCCAAGCTTCAAACAAAACCTTTCCTAGGTCCCTCAAATTAAACAAAACCAAGCTGGTGGTGTATTTAAAATAGACAATCTCAATAATGAAAATGTTGATGACAAAGAAAATGACAATGAAAATGTGAAACAGGGGCCCTGGGGGAAAAGGTTGGGAACCCCTGCTCTACCTCACCAACACATGTGACCGTCCGCTCGACAACGTACCAACCGATTGAGCTATAGAAAATGGTACAGTATTTTAATGTGCTTTCATAAAAGCATGCCGAGGCATTATAATTTTTTTTTTTTTTAATTTCACCTTTATTTAACCAGGTAGGCTAGTTGAGAACACGTTCTCATTTACAATTGCGACCTGGACAAGATAAAGCAAAGCAGTTTGACACATACAACTTCACAGAGTTACACATGGAATAAACAAACAGTCAATAACGCAGTAGAAAAAGTCTATATACAGTGTGTGCAAATGAAGTAAGATAAGGCAATAAATAGGCCATATAAAGCAATTAAACACTGGAGTGATAGATGTGCAGAAGATGAATGTGCAAGTAGAGATACTGGGGTGCAAAGGAGCAAAATAAATACATAAATACAGTATGAGGTAGTTGGATGGGCTATTTACAGATGGGCTATGTACAGGTGCAGTGATCTGTGAGCTGCTCTGACAACTGGTGCTTTAAGTTAGTGAGGGAGATAGGAGTCTTCAGCATCAGTGATTTTTGCAGTTCGTTCCAGTCATTGGCAGCAGATAACTGGAAGGAAAGGTGGCCAGTGAGGAATTGGCTTTGGGGGTGACCAGTGAAATATACCTGCTGGAGCACGTGCTACAGGTGGGTACTGCTATGGTGACCAGTAAGCTGAGATAAGGTGGAGCTTTACCTAGCAGAGACTTATAGATGACCTGGAGCCAGTGGGTTTGGCAATGAGTATGAAGCAAGGGCCAGCCAACGAGAGCATACAGGTCGCAGTGGTGGGTAGTATATGGGGCTTTGGTGGCAAAACGGATGGCATTGTGATAGACTGCCCCCATTTTCTGAGTAGAGTGTTGGAGGCTATTTCGTAAATGACATCGCCGAAGTCGAGGATTGGTAGGATAGTCAGTTTTATGAGGGTATGTTTGACAGCATGAGAGAAGGAGGCTTTGCTGCAAAATAGGAAGCTGATTCTAGATTTCATTTTGGATTGGAGATGCTTAATGTGAGTCTGGAGGGAGAGTTTACAGTCTAACCAGACACCTAGGTACAGTGGGGCAAAAAAGTATTTAGTCAGCCACCAATTGTGCAAGTTCTCCCACTTAAAAAGATGAGAGAGGCCTGTAATTTTCATCACAGGTACACTTCAACTATGACAGACAAAATGAGAGAAAAAAATCCAGAAAATCACATTGTAGGATTTTTAATTAATTTATTTGCAAATTATGGTGGAAAATAAGTATTTGGTCACCTACAAACAAGCTAGATTTATGGCTCTCACAGACCTGTAACTTCTTCTTTAAGAGGCTCCTCTGTCCTCCACTCATTACCTGTATTAATGGCACCTGTTTGAACTTCTTTTCAAAATGATTTGTGTTCTACACAGAAGGTTATATAGTCCAGGTCTCTCTTGAAAAATAGTTTTTATCTCAATGAGACTAACCTAGATAAATAAAGGTCATATTTATTTGTACAATATTGTGCAATGAAACGCTTTGTCTTTCCCAAAAATAATCAAAATAAAAGAAGCCAACATCATTCTTTTTTATTTTATTTTCATTGTTCCAAGTGCCCATCCATATTTGTCTGTACTTTCATCTTTCACCCTAACCGTATTTACCTTGATATATATTCTTATATAATTGCAGTGCCTTCAGAAAGTATTCATACCCCTTGACTTATTCCACAGTTAGTTGTGTTACAGCCTGAATTCAAAATGGATTAAATAGATTTTTTCTCTCTCCCCATCTACAAAAAATACCCCATAATGTTTCTAGAAATGTTTGCATATTTATTGAAAAGGAAATACAGAAATAACTCATTTACATAAGTAAATGTCAATAATTTGTAGAAGCACCGTTGGCAGTGATTACAGCTGTGAGTATTTCTGGGTAAGTCTCTAAGAGCTTTCCACACCTGGACTGTGCAACATTTTCCCATTATTGTTTTCAATTCTTCAAGCTCTGTCAAATTGGTTGTTGATCATTACTAGACAACCATTTTCAGGTCTTTCTGTCAGGATTTGGCCAGGGTTGTTCCGGGTTTTGGTCAGTAGATGCCCCCATTGTGCTTTTTGTCCCTATGTTTTTCCCTTGATCCCCATTATTATTTGCACCTGTGTCTCGTTTCCCCTGATTGTATTTAAACCCTTTGTTTCCCTCAGTTCTGTGCTCTGTGTTTGTATATTAGCACCCTGCCCTAGTGTTCTGTGTGCTCTTGTCGATTCCAGGTGACGTTCTTGTGGTATTCTGTTTTTTGTTTTTGTTTATTTTTGGTGAGTTTCTTTTGAGGTCTTTTTGTGTTTTACCTACCACCTTTTGGATTTGCCATTTTTTGTATTTTAGGATTTTTTCTTTATTAAATACACCGTCTTAAGTACTGCTGTGTCTGCCTCATCTTCTGGGTTCTGCTGTCTATTCGTGGCTCAGTTAGTTAAGTGACTGTTTCTCACTCCGGAGACCCAGGTTCGAAACCGGGTCCTGACAGAAACACAGAGCCAAAAATGAACCCAGAGGCAGCCAGTTCCCAGGACCTTTTGCCACGCTGTCCCACCACCAGGAGACTGTCCAACGCCACGAAGCCGCCCTGGTTCAGCAAGAGGCCTTAATGGCTAGACATTCTCATCTTCTGTCGGAGATGCTGACTTCCATTAAGCAAATATCTGATCGACTTACCCCGGCAACAGTTCCCGTCCCAGTACCTCAAGTTCACGTACCCATGGCAGTTAACCCCCTGGCTGAACCTCGTCTTCCACCTCCCCAACGGTTCTCAGGTGATCCAAGTGCTTGTAAAGGGTTTCTCACTCAATGTTCTCTCTCCTTTGAGCTGCAACCCTCGTCGTTTCCCACCGACCGGTCTAAGATCGCATATATCATCACCCTGCTGTCGGAAAAAGCCCTGGCCTGGGCTACTGCTGTGTGGGATGCCCATAGTTCCTGCTGTGCCAGCTACTCTGCCTTTGCTGAGGAATTCAAACGAGTGTTTCAAGGCCCAAGCAGTGGTTCTGACTCAGCCAAACAGCTCCTGACTCTCCATCAAGGTTGGCGCAGCGTGACGGACTATGCCATCCAGTTCCGCACGGTGGCAGCAGCGAGTGGCTGGAACAACGAGGCGCTCACGGTGTGCTTTCTGAAAGGCCTTTCCGACACTATCCAAGATGAACTGGCCACTCGGGAACCACCGGACAATCTCGAGTCCCTGATCAAGTTGGCCTCACGCATTGACCAGCGTCTGAGAGAGAGAGAACTCAACCGTAGACCTCTAGCCCCTATCAGTCCCAGCTCCGAGTCCCCACCTTTATCATCGCTGGCTCCACCGGAACCCATGCAGATTGGACGCATCTCCCAGGCTGAGAGAGACCGCCGGATGAGGAGCGACGCTGTCTATATTGCGGCAAACCGGGCCATTTCCGTTCCACGTGTCCCGGGCTCCAGGGAAACGCTCTCTGTCCCGTACAGACCGGGGGAACTGTAACGGGAAACATAACCTCCTCCCATCCGTCCAACTCCCGTCTGCTTATTCCAGTCACCCTCTCCTGGGACAACCACAAGCTTCACCTTCAAGCCTTGGTAGACTCTGGAGCCGCAGGTAACTTCATGGATGGTGTCTGGGCGAAGGAGAATGGCGTTCCCTCTGAACCTCTAAGTGACCCCATGAGGGTTACTACATTGGATGGAAGCCCTTTGGGATCTGGACTTGTCACTCATGTCACTACCTCCTTGAGACTTTCAGTTTCACAACACCAGGAATTGATGAACTTTCATTTGATCTCCTGTTCCGAGTTCCCTCTCGTCCTTGGATACCCCTGGCTTCACAGCCATAACCCTCACATCGACTGGTCTGTGGGCACTATCAAGCAGTGGGGTCCTACGTGCCAAGCTACTTGTATTTTCCAGAATTCCCCGAGTTCTACTCCCGAGTCTTTAGAATCCATCGACCTGACCCGAGTTCCCGAGTGTTACCATGACCTCAAACTGGTGTTTAGCAAACAGAGGGCCACCATGCTACCACCCCATAGATCTTACGATTGCCCCATCGACCTGTTTCCGGGCACTTGCCCCCGCAGGGGTCGGATCTTTTCCCTATCTCCACCCGAACGAGCTGCTATGGATACCTACATCAAGGACGCTCTGGAAGCAGGCCTCATGCGTCCATCCACCTCCCCGGCGGGAGCAGGGTTTTTCTTTGTGGCCAAGAAAGACGGTGGGTTACGTCCTTGCATCGACTACCGGGGACTCAATGACATAACCGTCCGTAACCGTTACCTGCTACCCTTATGGCCACAGCCTTCGAGCTGCTCCAGGAAGCAGTTGTTTTCACTAAGCTTGACCTGCGGAACGCATACCATCTTGTGCGGATCAGACCTGGTGACGAGTGGAAGACCGCTTTCAACACGCCTACTGGTCACTATGAATACTTGGTGATGCCCTTCGGCCTGACCAACGCCCCAGCGGTGTTCCAAGCGCTCATAAACGATGTGCTTAGGGATATGCTTAACATATTTGTGTTCGTTTACTTGGATGACATCCTCATCTTTTCGAGCTCCCTTCAAGAACACACTAAGCATGTCAGACAAGTACTCAAACGCCTCCTGGACAGCCATCTGTACGTTAAGCCGGAAAAATGTGAATTCCATTCATCCCGAGTACAATTCCTGGGATTTGTAGTGGAACCCGGTCGAGTCCAAATGGACCCTAGGAAGGTAGGGGCGGTAGCGGATTGGCCCACCCCCAAATCCGTTAAGGATGTTCAGCGTTTCCTGGGCTTCACAAACTTTTACCGCAAGTTCATCAAGAACTTCAGTTTGGTGGCAGCTCCTCTCTCAGCTTTAACCAAAGGTGGCAATGCAAGGTTTTTTTGGGGAAGAGAAGCTGAGACGGCCTTCCAAGGACTCAAGCAGCGCATCCTCTCTGCTCCCATCCTGATACTACCGACTACGGATGAACCATTTGTGGTGGAGGTAGACGCATCAGAGGTTGGTGTTGGAGCTGTCCTGTCTCAGAGGGGTGAAGACAAGAAGCTTCATCCGTGCGCTTTCTTCTCACACCGGCTTACCCCGACTGAGAGGAACTACGATGTGGGGATCGTGAACTCCTAGCGGTTAAGATGGCATTGAAGGAATGGAGACACTGGCTCGAGGGGGCTTCTCACCCGTTTCAAGTGCTTACGGACCACAAAAATCTGGAGTATATCCAGCAGGCGAAGCGATTGAACTCTAGACAAGCTAGATGGTCTCTTTTCTTCAATCGATTCCAGTTTATCCTCACCTATCGGCCCGGGTCGAAGAATCTCAAACCGGATGCCCTGTCCCGAGTCTACGCTCCTGCCATTCGAGATGACACGGACATGCCTGTCCTTCCTGCTGCTAAGATTGTGGCTCCGATCTCGTGGCAAGTTGAGGATACCGTGAGACGTGCTCAAGCTAGCGAACCGGACCCTAAAGGAGGCCCTGCCAATCGGTTGTTTGTCCCCAAGGCAGTGAGGACTCAGGTCCTTCTGTGGGGGCACTCCTCTCGCCTCACCTGTCATCCGGGCGTAGGTCGCACCTTGGAGTTCATCCAGCGTAAGTTCTGGTGGCCTACCATAAGAGAAGACGTTGCCACTTTCGTCAATGCCTGCCCCGTGTGCTGCCAGGGCAAATCTTCTCACCTCCGCCCTCAAGGACTCCTTCACCCTTTACCTGTTCCCCACAGACCCTGGTCCCATATCTCATTGGACTTTATTACTGGACTTCCTCCATCCCATGGCAATACTACTATCCTAGTCATAATCGACAGGTTTTCAAAGGCGGCCAGGTTCGTCCCTCTGACTAAGTTACCTTCTGCGAAGGAAACGGCTGAGTTGGTTATTAATCATGTGTTCCGAGTCTTCGGCATTCCTCAAGATGTGGTTTCTGACAGAGGTCCCCAGTTCGCCTCAAGGTTTTGGAAGGCCTTCTGCCAACTCATGGGGGCTTCTGCCAGTCTATCTTCAGGGTACCATCCGGAGTCCAACGGCCAAACAGAGAGGATGAATCAAGAGCTGGAAACCACCCTCCGATGTATGACTCGTGACAACCCGTCCACATGGTCATCCTTTATTGTTTGGGCCGAATACGCGCACAACACCTTGCGCTCCTCCTCCACTGGTATGTCCCCGCACGAGTGTCAGTTTGGCTATGCTCCTCCATTGTTCCCGGACCAGGAGGCAGAAGTCAGAGTGCCTTCAGCCTTGAGGTTCGTCAGACGCTGTCGGCTTATGTGGAGGAAGACCCGTCTTAATCTGATGCGTTCCTCACAGAGGTATCAACAACAAGCCAACAGACGTCGCCGTCCCGGGCCTACCCTGCGCCCCGGCCAGAGAGTCTGGCTCTCCACAAGAGACTTACCTCTACGGGTGGAGTCTCGCAAGCTGTCCCAAAAATACATCGGTCCCTTCAAGGTTGCCAGGAGAGTTAACCCAGTTTCTTATCGCCTACACTTACCCAGATCCCTTAAGATTAATCCCACATTTCATGTGTCATTGTTAAAACCTGTTGTTTTTTCTCCCCTTGTCCCGGCAGACAGACCTCCCCCTCCGCCTCGTGTCATTGGAGGCCAGCCGGCTTATACCGTCCACCGGATACTGGATTCCCGCCGGGTGCAGCGGTCCTGGCAGTATCTGGTGGACTGGGAAGGCTACGGTCCTGAGGAGCGCTCCTGGGTTCCTGCCAAAGACATCCTGGACCCTGACCTCATTCGTCAGTTCAGGGTCCTCCACCCTGAGAGAGCTGGTAGGAACGTCAGGAGCCGTTCCTAGGGGGGGGATTCTGTCAGGATTTGGCCAGGGTTGTTCCGGGTTTTGGTCAGTAGATGCCCCCATTGTGCTTTTTGTCCCTATGTTTTTCCCTTGATCCCCATTATTATTTGCACCTGTGTCTCGTTTCCCCTGATTGTATTTAAACCCTTTGTTTCCCTCAGTTCTGTGCTCTGTGTTTGTATGTTAGCACCCTGCCCTAGTGTTCTGTGTGCTCTTGTCGATTCCGGGTGACGTTCTTGTGGTATTCTGTTTTTTGTTTTTGTTTATTTTTGGTGAGTTTCTTTTGAGGTCTTTTTGTGTTTTACCTACCACCTTTTGGATTTGCCATTTTTTGTATTTTAGGATTTTTTCTTTATTAAATACACCGTCTTAAGTACTGCTGTGACTGCCTCATCTTCTGGGTTCTGCTGTCTATTCGTGGCTCAGTTAGTTAAGTGACTGTTTCTCACTCCGGAGACCCAGGTTCGAAACCGGGTCCTGACACTTTCCATAGATTTTCAAGCAGATTTATGTCAAAACTGCAACTCGGCCACTCAGGAATATTCAGTCTTCTCTGTAAGCAACTCCAGTGTAGATGGCATTCTGTTTTAGGCTATTGTCCTGCTGAAAGGTGAATTAATCTCCCAGTATCTGGTAGAAAGCAGACTGAAGCAGGTTTTCTTCCAGGATTTTGCCTGTGCTTAGCTCCATTTTGTTTATTTTTTATCCTGAAAAACTCCTCAGTCATTAACAATTACAAGCATACCCATAACGATGCAGCCACCACTATGCTTGAAAATATGGAGAGTGGTACTCAGTAATGTGTTGTATATGATTTGCCCGAAACATAACACATTGTATTTAGGACAAAAATGTAATTGCTTTGTCACATTTTTTGCAGTTATACTTTAGTGCCCTGTTTCAATCAAGCTTCCTTATTTTCACCTCGTCAATTAGGTTAGTATTGTGGAGTAACTACACTGTTGTATGTTGTTGATCCATCTTCAGTGTTCTCATATCGCAGCCATTACACTCTGTAACCATTTTAAAGTCACCACTGGCCTCATGGTAAAATCCCTGAGCGGTTTCCTTCCTCTCCGGCAACTGAGTTAGGAAGGACGTTTGTATCTTTTAGTGACGGTGTATTGATACACCATCTAAAGTGTAATTGGTAACTTCACAATGCACAATTCACGTGTGCTTTTTTCCCCGTTACCCATCTACCAATAGGCACCCTTCTTTGCGAGGCATTGGAAAACCTCCCTGATCTTTGTGGTTGAATCTGTGCTTGAAATTCACTGCTTGACTGAGGGACCTTACAGATAATGGTGTGGGGTACAGAGATGGGGTAGTCATTCAAAAATCATGTTCAACACTAGTATTGCACACAGAGTGAGTCCATGCAACTTATTATGCAACTTAAATGTTTCCTCCTGAACTTATTTAGGCTTACTTATTGACTCAAGATATTTCATCTTTTCATTTTTAAATGATTGGTAAACATTTTGAAAAACATAATTCCACTTTGGTGTTATGGAGTACTGTGTGGAGGCCAGTGACAAAAAAAATCTCAATTGAATCAATTTTAAATTCAGGCTGCAATACAAGAAAATGTGGAAAAAGTCAAGGGGTGTAAATACTTTCGGGAGGCACTGTACATGCCTGTCTTTGCCTGAAGAACACGCACAGACACACAAATATTTTCAGGAGACTGAAAGGATTTGGCATGGGTCCCCAGATCCTCAAAAAGTTATACAGCTGCACCATCGAGAGCATCATGACCGGTTGCATCACCGCCTGGTATGGCAACTGCTCGGCATCTGACTGTAAGGCGCTACAGAGGGTAGTGCGTATGGCCCAATGCATCACTGGGGTCGAACTCCCTGACATTCAGGACCTGTATACTAGGCAGTGTCAGAGGAAGGCCCAAAAAGTTGTCAAAGACTTCAGTCACCCAAGTCATAGAATGTTCTCTCTGCTACACCACGGAAAGCAGTACCGGAGCACCAAGTCTAGGACGTAAAGGCTCCTTAATAGCATCTACCCCCAAGCCATAAGACTGCTGGACAATTAATCAAATGACCACCCTGACTTTACATTGACCCCCCCTCCTCTTTGTTCTTACACTGCTGCTACTCGCTGTTTATTATTTATGCATAGTCACTTTACAAATTACCTCAACTAACCTATACCTGTGTATAGCCTCTTTATTGTTATGTAATTTTTGTGTTACTTTTTGATGTCATTTTTAAAACTTAAAACTTTAGTTAAGTTAACTCTATTTCTTAAATTGCGTTGTTGGTTAAGAGCTGAGACTAGGGGGCAGTATTTTGATGTTTGGATGAAAAATGTACCCAAATGAAACTGCCTATTTCTCAGGCCCAGAAGCTAGAATATGCATATAATTGGCAGATTAGGATAGAAAAAACTCTAAAGTTTCCAAAACTGTCAAAATATTATCTGTGATTATAACAGAACTGATATTGCAGGAGAAAAACTGAGGAAAATCCAACCAGGAAATGCTGTTATTTTGAAACCTCTCTGTTCCATTGCAAGCCTGTCCTCCATTTAAAGGGATATCAACCAGATTTCTTTCCCTATAAAAGGGACATCTGGTCCTTTCCCTCACCACAAGGTTTGAACAGTTTTTAGACATAGTTTCAGGCTTTTATTCTGAAAAATGAGCGAGAATGACCACATCGCGTCAGTGGATAGTTGTGTCCCCCCGGAGTTTTGCATGCATGAGTAGCTTGGAGCAGACCTTTTCTCTCTCTCTCCTATTGAAAAGGCTACCACCCGGTTGACGTATTGTCGGTTATTTATTGTAAAAACAACCTGAGGATAAAAACGTTTGACATGTTTCTACGAACTTTACGGATACTATTTGGAATTTTCATCTGATAGCCGTGACCTGCATGAGCCTGTGGATTACTCAACAAAACACGCCAACCAAATGGAGGTTTTTGGATATAGAAATAATCTTTATCGAACAAAACAAACATTTATTGTGTAACTGGGAGTCTCGTGAGTGCAAACATCCGAAGATCATCAAAGGTAAGCAATTCATTTTATTGCTTTTCTGACTTTCGTGACCAATCTACTTTGCTGCTAGCTGTTTGTAATGTTTTGTCTGCTGAGAGAGCTGTCCTAACATAAATGCTTGGATAGCTTTCGCTGTAAAGCTTTATTGAAATTTGACACAACAGGTGGATTAACAACAAGCTAAGCTGTGTTTTGGTATATTGCACTTGTGATTTCATGAAATTGCAGATGTTGACGAAAATGATCCCGCTAAAGGGATCGGTGTGACAAGAGGTTCAGAGCTTGTAAGTAAGCATTTCACGGTAAGGTTGAAAATACCTGTTGTATTCGGCGCATGTGAAAAATAAAACTTTGATTTGACACACACACCTTTGGGGCTGAAGGTGTCCCCCTCAATGTGGAAGACCCCTCGGAGCAGGGCCAGCTCCTGCAGGATGATGCCGGCTGTAGATGTCTCCTTTCTGAGTGCCACATGGTGGGGGACACTCTGCCCTCAGCAGCTCTGGAGCTGCCCACAATTTCCCTGTAAAGGGGGATTGAGAGAAAGAAAGAGGGAGGTAGAGGGGGAAAGAGGGAGAGAGAAGAGGTGGATACAGTTTTCTTAATTGTTTTAATTGAACCTTTCTTTTAACAGGGAAGACGTATTGAGACCTTGGTCTCTTTTTCAAATCCGCCTTGTATAAATCCTGTTAAGGCTCGGGACAATACTGCCCCCTTTGGATGAATTGCGTGCCCATAGTAAACTGAAAAAAAATCTGTCCAAAATTGCTAATATATGCATATAATAATAATTATTGAATAGAAAACACTCTAAAGCTTCTAAAACCGTTTGAATTATGTCTGTATGTATAGCAGAACTCACAGGGCAGCCAATCTCTAGTTTTCTCATCAGGAAAGTTGGGCCAACTTTGACATCATCGCCCCCACCCTTCCCAACCAGCTATGGATCTGGGATCAGTTTCTATGTCTTCCGGGGATGTCTTCTATCAGTAGAGTGTTTAATTGTGCAAATCCCGCGAGCTTTGACCCTTTGGCAGGCAAAATACTGGGCGTCGCGAGAAAATACATGCACTTTCAGGCGCGCGTTGCACACAGAGCTCCCTTTGTTCCATCTTGCACGAGAAGAATACAGTTTGTCCGGTCGATTTGAGAAATGTTTTGTACGTTAATAACATCCTAAAGCTTGATTCTGCACTTAGTTTGACCAGTTTAGTTGACATATAATATGTAATTTTGAAGTTTTGATGTTCAACTGTTCGGGACCAGAAGTAATTTTGGATGCATTTCAGCTGGAACTTATCGCATTTGCTAACACGAAGACACACGACTTGAAACCAAACGCTGTTTTGGGTAAGTATGACTCCTTCCACTACATTCTGATCGAAGACCATCAAAGGTAAGGGAATATTTATGTTGTAATTTTGTGTTTCTGTTGACTCCAACATAGCGGAGAAATATTGCCTCAGTCGTCTCAATTGTCTCAGATTATTGAATAGTTAATGATTTCTGTAACGTTAAAAATAAATGTGACAAAGCGATTGCATTAAGAAGCAGTGTATCTTTCTAATTATATGTAGAACATGTATATTTAGTCAAAGTTTATGATGTGTATTGCTGTTATCTGGCGTTATCTGGTGGAGTTATCTATAATTTCTCCGGACATTTTTTTGCATTTTCTGAACAAATTGCATATTATTGAAAAAAACATAAATGTACTGTGTAACATGTCCTATTACTGTCATCTGATGAAGATTTTCAAAAGGTTAGTGAATTATTTTTCTTTTAATCCTGCGTTTGTGCTTGCATCTTTTGTTCGACAAAATGGCTACATATCGTCTGTCTTTGTGGTGGTTTGACATACATATGTGCTATGTATTCGTCGTAAAACATTTTAGAAATCTGACTCGCTGGGTAGATGAACAAGGTGTTTATCTTTCATTTGAGCTATTGGACTTGTTAATGTGTGGAGGTAAAATATTTCTAAGAATATTTTTTGCATTCTGTGTGCCACTTTTTGAGTTGAGGGGGTGGGGTGGGGGTGCCCTTGGGGAACGTGTAGCGTGAACACGATAACACAACTTAAAATATATATTTACACATTTAACGTGACATAAGAATAAAAGGCCATTTCAAGATGTATTATGAGTTTTCCTTTGCCAAAGATGTACTTAGAGAGAGAGAAAGAGACAGATTAACTGAGAGTTTTAATACCCACCTTTTCAATCAGCAACTAGTCAAGACTTTTTCAGCCAGGTGATTTGACTGTTTCACCACATCAATGACATGTATTTCAATTGAGCCACCAAGGGCTTTCTCTCAGGAAGGGACATTGTTACACAACATTTTGACAGAAATCTATTGTGTAAAACAAACAGCCAATTGTATCAGAAAATGGGCATGTTTGGTTTTTGAATAACAACAAAGGCAGGGAAATCACTTGGTTTGAGTTATTTAGAGTGTGTGTGTGTTTACTCATGGGTTCGAATCTGTGTGTCTTTGTCTACGTGTGAGTGTGTTTCTGCAGCTCAGGTAACTCACGGGCATAGTAGGCGTGTGTGTCCTCCATATTGGACTTTTCGCGGAAGCTGGCCAGACCGTAGTCAGTAATCTTCAGAACAAAGCGACTGTCCACCACACAGTTAGAGGACTTTAGGTTACCATGGGAGACGATGACGCTGTTGTGAAGGAAGGCCATCCCCTAGAATCAAAGATAGTGTGATTCACAAGGTATGCAACCAGTGGATGACCCTGTGTAAAATGTTTCGGGAACTGTCACACATGCTTTAGGCCAACAAAATTGAATTTGCTGAACAATCTACAGTATGTATGCATTGCAAGTCAATAACCAACAATTCTGTACCCTCCCATTAACTTCCATTGAAGATGTGCATAGCTTCCTTTGCAAAGTACGGAGGTAGCCTTCTCACGGCAGCTCTCTGCTAGAATGCACATTGAGGGGCATTAAATCGAGGCTAACTCAAGTAAAAGCCGTGAACTCGTCGTTCATCATTCTAACCAGGACACCAGGGGTGTCAGACACCATCAGTCTACCCTTCGTTATAAGCGTCGCACATGCCTGGCTGCATGCATCTATGAAGCCTAGACAATCCCAACTTCTGCTGCAGGCAATACACATGACGGGTTGGTTGGATCTGGTGTAATCCCAAACATCTTGTTGAAAATATATGATACAAATCTGTCATGTCTTGTTATGTCTGTTCCTGTCCTTTCTCTTCACTCTGTCTCTCTCTGCTGGTCTTTTTAGGTTACCTTCTCTGTCTCTCATTCTTCAGCTGTTCTACATCTCCCCTAACTAGCTCATTCACTCTTTCCCACCTGTTCTCTCTTCCCCCTCTGATTAGGTCTCTATTTCTCTCTCTGTTCCTGCTACTTTCAGTGTCTGATTCTTGTTTGTGTTTTTGATGCCAGAAGCAAGCTGTCGTCCCGTTTGCTTCCACCTTGTCCTATCCTGTCGGAGTCTGCCTGGCAGGTGCATCCTGCATTATACTAACGTTCTTTTTGTTCCATTGACTACGTTGGAAGAGGATTTATGCCATTCCTGTTTTTTCATTAAAGAACTCTGTTTTCTGTTAAAACCGCTTTTGGGTCTTCACTCAAGTACATAACAGAAGAATCAGACCAAGAATGGACCCAGCGGCTCCGGACCCTTTTCACTCCGCCGTCGAGATCCAGGGAGCGATGCTAGGCAGACACGAGGAGGAATTGTCTGCTGCTCGACATGCCGTTGAGACCCTGGCCGTCCAAGTCTCCGACCTCACAAGACAGGTTCACCAACTCCACCTCGATCCACCGCCCACTTCCAGGGTTTCCGAGTCTCCGGAGCCCAGGATCAACAACCCGCCGTGTTACTCTGGGGAGCCCACTGAGTGCCGCTCATTCCTCACTCAGTGTGATGTGGTGTTCTCTCTCCAGCCCAACACTTACCCAGGAGCGCAGCCCGCATCGCCTACGTCATTTCTCTCCTTACCGGACGGGCGCGTGAGTGGGGCACGGCAATCTGGGAGGCGAGGGCTGAGTGTATTAACCAGTATCAGGACTTTAAGGAGGAGATGATACGGGTTTTTGACCGTTCTGTTTTTGGGGAGGAGGCTTCCAGGGCCCTGTCTTCCCTATGTCAGGGGAATCGATCCATAACGGATTATTCTATTGAGTTTCGCACTCTCGCTGCCTCTAGTGACTGGAACGAGCCGGCTTTGCTCGCTGCGTTTTCTGGAGGGTCTCCTCGTCGAGGTTAAGGATGAGATCCTCTCCCGGGAGGTTCCTTCCAGTCTGGACTCCTTAATAGCTCTCGCTATTCGCATAGAGCGACGGTTTGATCTTCGTCGCCGAGCTCGTGGAAAGGAGCTCGCGTTCTCCGTTGCTCCCCTCTCCACATCACTGCCACCTGCCGCATCACTGCCACCCTCCTCCGCCGGCTCGGATGCTGAGCCTATGCAGCTGGGGGGTATCCGCATCTCGGCCAAGGAGAAGGAACGGAGAATCACCAATCGCCTCTGTCTCTACTGCGGCTCCGCTGGTCATTTTGTCACCTCATGTCCAGTAAAAGCCAGAGCTCATCAGTAAGAGGAGGGCTACTGGTGAGCGCAACTACTCAGGCCTCTCCTTCTGGATCACGCACTACCTTTCCGGTCCATCTCCGCTGGCCCGGTTCATCTGCTTCCTGCAGTGCCTTGATAGACTCTGGGGCGGAGGGCTGTTTTATGGACGAGACCTGGGCTCGGGAACATGACATTCCTCTCAGACAGTTAGGGGAGCCCACGGCCTTGTTCGCTTTAGATGGTAGTTCTCTCCCCAAGATTCAGCGTGAGACGCTGCCTTTAACCCTCACTGTCTCTGGTAATCATAGCGAAACCATTTCTTTTTAATTTTTCGTTCACCTTTTACACCTGTTGTTTTGGGTCATCCCTGGCTAGTGCGCCATAACCCTTCTATTAATTGGTCTAGTAATACTATCCTATCCTGGAATGTTTCTTGTCATGTGACCTGTTTAATGTCTGCTATCCCTCCTGTTTCCTCTGTCTCTTCTTCACAGGAGGAGCCTGGCGATTTGACAGGGGTGCCGGAGGAGTATCACGATCTGCGCACGGTGTTCAGTCGTTCCATGGCCACTTCTCTCCCTCCACACCGGTCGTATGACTGTAGTATTGATCTCCTTCCGGGAACTACTCCCCCGGGGTAGATTATACTCTCTGTCGGCTCCCGAACGTAAGGCTCTCGAGGATTATTTGTCGGTTTCGCTCGACGCGGTACCATAGTCTCCTCCTCCTCTCCCGCCGGAGCGGGGTTTTTTTTTTGTTCAGAAGAAGGACGGGTCCCTGCGCCCATGCGTGGATTATCGAGGGCTGAATGACATAACAGTTAAGAATCGTTATCCGCTTCCTCTTATGTCTTCAGCCTTCGAGATCCTGCAGGAGCCAGGTTTTTCACCAAATTGACCTTCGTAACGCCTACCATCTCGTGCGCATCAGGGAGGGGGACGAGTGGAAGACGGCGTTTAACACTCCGTTAGGGCACTTTGAATACCGGGTTCTTCCTTTCGGCCTCGTTAACGCTCCAGCTGTCTTTCAGGCACTAGTTAACGACGTCCTGAGAGACATGCTGAACATTTTTGTTTTCGTTTACATGGACGATATCCTGATTTTTTCACCGTCTCTCTCGATTCATGTTCAGCACGTGCGACGCGTCCTCCAGCGCCTTTTGGAGAACTGTCTTTATGTGAAGGCTGAGAAGTGCACTTTTCATGCCGCCTCTGTCCCTTTTCTCGGTTCCGTTATTTCCGCTGAGGGCATTAAGATGGATCCCGCTAAGGTCCAGGCTGTCATTGATTGGCCCGTTCCTAAGTCACGCGTCGAGCTGCAGCGCTTCTGGGCTTCGCTAATTTCTATCGTCGTTTCATCCGTAATTTCGGTCAGGTGGCAGCTCCCCTCACAGCCCTTACTTCTGTTAAGACGTGCTTTAAGTGGTCCGTTTCCGCCCAGGGAGCTTTTGATCTTCTTAAGAATCGTTTTACATCCGCACCTATTCTTGTTACACCAGACATCTCTAGTCAGTTTGTTGTTGAGGTTGACGCGTCAGAGGTGGGCGTGGGAGCCATTCTTTCTCAGCGCTCTCTCTCTGACGGCAAGGTCCATCCTTGCGCATTTTTCTCTCATCGCTTATCGCCGTCAGAACGTAACTATGATGTTGGTAATCGCGAACTGCTCGCCATCCGCTTAGCCCTAGGCGAATGGCGACAGTGGTTGGAGGGGGCGACTGTTCCTTTGTCGCTTGGACTGACCATAGGAACCTTGAGTACATCCGTTCAGCCAAACGACTTAATGCGCGTCAGGCTCGTTGGGCTCTGTTTTTCGCTCGTTTCGAGTTTGTTATTTCTTATCGTCCGGGCTCAAAAAACACCAAGCCTGATGCTTTATCTCGTCTCTTCAGTTCTTCTGAGGTCTCCACCGACCCCGAGGGGATTCTCCCTGACGGGCGTGTTGTCGGGTTGACTGTCTGGGGAATTGAGAGGCAGGTAAAGCAAGCACTCGCTCACACTCCGTCGCCGCGAGCTTGTCCTAGGAACCTTCTGTTCGTTCCCGTTCCTACTCGTCCGGCCGTTCTTCAGTGGGCCCACTCTGCCAAGTTAGCCGGCCACCCCGGCGTTCGGGTACGCTCGCTTCCATTCGCCAGCGTTTCTGGTGGCCCACTCGGGAACGTGACGCGCGTCGATTTGTCGCCGCTTGTTCGGTCTGCGCGCAGACTAAATCTGGGAACTCTCCTCCTGCCGGCCGTCTCAGACCGCTTCCATTCCCTCTCGACCGTGGTCTCACATCGCTTTAGATTTTATCACCGGACTGCCTTCATCAGCGGGGAAGACAGTTATTCTTACGGTTGTCGATAGATTCTCTAAGGCGGCTCATTTCATTCCTCTCGCTAAGCTCCCTTCTGCTAAGGAGACGGCTCAGATCATTATCGAGAATGTTTTCCGAATTCATGGCCTTCCGTCTGACGTCGTTTCCGACAGAGGCCCGCAGTTCACGTCTCAATTTTGAGGGAGTTTTGCCGTTTGATTGGGGCTTCCGTCAGTCTCTCGTCCGGCTTTCATCCCCAGTCTAACGGTCAAGCCGAACGGGCCAATCAGACTGTTGGTCGCATTTTTACGCAGTCTTTCTTTCGTAACCCTGCGTCTTGGTCAGAACAGCTCCCCTGGGCAGAGTACGCCCACAACTCGCTTCCTCGTCTGCTACCGGTCTATCTCCTTTCAGAGTAGCCTCGGGTACCAGCCTCCGCTGTTCTCATCTCAGCTTGCCGAGTCCTGCGTCCCCTCCGCTCAGGCTTTTGTCCAGCGTTGCGAGCGCACCTGGAAGGGGGTCAGGTCGGCACTTTGCCGTAATAGGGCGCAGACTGTGAGGGCCGCTAATAAGCGTAGGACCAAGAGTCCTAGATATTGTTGCGGTCAGAGAGTATGGCTCTCCACTCAGAACCTTCCCCTTAAGACAGCTTCTAAGTTGGCCCCGCGGTTCATTGGTCCGTTCCGTATTTCTCAGGTCATTAATCCTGTCGCAGTGCGACTTCTTCTCCCGCGCTATCTTCGTCGCGTTCACCCGGTCTTCCATGTCTCCTGTGTTAAGCCCGTTCTTCGCGCCCGCTCGTCCCCCCCCCCCCATCCTTGTCGAGGGCGCACCCATCTACAGGGTTCGTAAGATTTTGGACATGCGCCCTCGGGGCCGTGGTCATCAGTACCTAGTGGATTGGGAGGGGTACGGTCCTGAGGAGAGGAGTTGGGTTCCCTCTCGGGACGTGCTGGACCGTTCGCTGATCGATGATTTCCTCCGTTGCCGCCAGGTTTCCTCCTCGAGTGCGCCAGGAGGCGCTCGGTGAGTGGGGGGGTACTGTCATGTCTTGTTATGTCTGTTCCTGTCCTTTCTCTTCACTCTGTCTCTCTCTGCTGGTCTTTTTAGGTTACCTTCTCTGTCTCTCATTCTTCAGCTGTTCTACATCTCCCCTAACTAGCTCATTCACTCTTTCCCACCTGTTCTCTCTTCCCCTCTGATTAGGTCTCTATTTCTCTCTGTTCCTGCTACTTTCAGTGTCTGATTCTTGTTTGTGTTTTTGATGCCAGAAGCAAGCTGTCGTCCCGTTTGCTTCCACCTTGTCCTATCCTGTCGGAGTCTGCCTGGCAGGTGCATCCTGCATTATACTAACGTTCTTTTTGTTCCATTGACTACGTTGGAAGAGGATTTATGCCATTCCTGTTTTTTCATTAAAGAACTCTGTTTTCTGTTAAAACCGCTTTTGGGTCTTCACTCAAGTACATAACACAAATCAGCATAAGAGCATGAAATAAAGTGAGAGGTACCATGCTTGGCATAACTTTTTGTATTGACAAAAAAAAAACCTGAAGTATGATAGAAGAAATATTATTTGAATATTTTCTACCTCTCCCCTAGCACAACGTTAGCCCCCATACTGTGAATATAACTTTAAGTATCAGTACAATCAGTACATATATGCCCGTGACACCGTTGGTTGAGAATCCTGGACCAATCGCAACTTAATCACAAACCTCCTCCTCTCTTTCCTCCTACAGTGTCTTATGTCTTTGTTTAAAACCTCTGAATGGAGGATGAAGGATGGAGAAACACCTTAACAATGTCGTTGATGAGAGAGTATCTGAACATCCAGTCCAAGGTGATGGTCTCGCTCTCCATAAGATCCTGCACAGCACAACACATGAACATAAACATGACAATTTACACACACACACACACACACACACACACACACACACACACACACACACACACACACACACACACACACACACACACACACACACACACACACAAATATTCAGAACATATTTCAAATCAGCCAGACATGAAAGTCACCCAGAGGTTAATAATCCCAGTCCACAATGCTAACATCAGAATATGCATGACATGTCATACTCCTTTCACACAGGCTGTCGGTATTCAACACATGTAGCCTAGAGGATGAACCAACCATGTCATGACCCAAGGGTTGTAATTGTAGGCTAGATGGTTCATGAATTCATTGTAAGAATGTGTGATGAGGGAGATAAGAGACCAATAGGGGTTTTGGTTCACAACGCTAAGGTTATATAAAGTTAAAGAATAGAATGGAATAATATAGAATAGAACAATTAGATCCTATAGGCTGTGTGAAGTACCTGCAAGCTGCCCCGGGGGCAGTACTCTGTGATGATACAGATGTTGGGAGGATCAATACAGGCTCCAATAAAGCGAGTCAGGTGCTCGTTTTGAACATCACGGATCTGGAGGAAAGAAGATTAACATCACTACCAACATACTAGCAACTGCATACATAATCACCAACATACAAAAGCATTTACACCTGAGACAAGTATACACCTTACAACATAATGAGTAGACAGAATACTAGAAAGGACATTGTTGCTCTGGCAACATGTTTACAAGCCTACTGAATAAAACCCTCACATGTTTAAGCTCAAAGAGCACCATCCTGGTGAGCTCGATGCGTTTCTTGTTAGTGACGTACTTAATGGCCGCAATGTTTCCCTGGAAAGGAGGACACATTAATTAACACAATATTTCACCATGATTTTACTATCTGTGTCCGTCGGTAATATGGGGTGATGTAAAATGATTGTAATTCACTTGTAATTCCGACTCCAAGGATGTAAACTATGCAAATGCCCAGGTGAAGCCTATCAGAACACTTCTCACTGGCAAATATTGGGTCCCAATATGAAGGCTTTATAAAGCATTCATAAAGGCTTCATAAGCACTACATAAATGCATCACAAATAATCTGTAAGCGTATGTCATACACTTTAAATGGTTAATAAAAGGTGACATAATTATTCCTACTGTAGAGCAAATTGCCAAATGTGACATAACACACTATGTATGTTTATACATCGTTTATAGCAGGGGTTCTCAAAGTGTGTTCCAGGTACTGCAGGGGGGTCCGCGGACAGATAGTTTGTGTGTGAATATTACTAACGACAACAGATTGAACTCATTTTGCCAAAGGGATCTGTGGAATACGTTTAGAGGGCGTACTGCAATACAATGTAATATTATTCATCTACAATGTATGTTATTAACCCAAGGCAACATGGGCCTGGGAGGGTCACAGGGTTATTAGTATCCACGGTTCTCAACCAATTATCAAGGTTTTAACTGAATACTTCTTGTATTACCCAAAAATGTTTTTAAAACATTAATGCACTGTAATTTAAGCTTCAAAACTATAAAGTTTTCTCTCTGCTTCATGGCAAAATACATGGAATTGCAGGATATTACCTATAAATATTCTTTAAAGCTGAATCAACAACAAAATCTCTCTGCCCCATGACAAAATGTGTCAAACTGCAGAAAATTAGCTTGAAAACGGCAACCTTTTCTCTCAGATTCTTAGAGGGGGGATTTAAATGTCATCCCCAAGGCCCGAGCACTTGGTTCGTCCGGCACTGCCAGAGTCATAATCATACTCCTTTTATGATATTTGTATCTCACTCCAGTTGTGTTCTGATTATGAGGGGTCCCTGATGAATTTGCTATCATAAAAGGCATCCCCAGCCCCCCCAAAAGTTTGAGAACCCCTGATTTATAGAGTATGTCATAAGCCTATAGATGATTTGTGAAGCATTTATGTAGTGCTTATGAAGCCTTTATGTATCCAAATACTGTAGGTATCACTACACAAATCCTTAATAAAGCAAACATCATAAGCATTGTCAGTCTATTACAACAATCCCTGTGTAAAAGGACAGACCTTGTAGTAGCCAGTCTTGGCGTAGATCTGGAAGTTTCCGTCCATGGTCAGGAGGGAACCATAGTTGGAGCCTCTCTGTGGACCATATAGAGACATAGAGAGGGAATGAGAACAGTGTCCTTTTCAACCGTGTGTTTCCCTGTGTAATTGTGTCGGTGCACTGTATTTCAAGCCTCTATATGCTGTACGTGTGTGTTTCTCCGTGCAGTACCAGAGACAGGGTGAGTCTGCTGCAGGCCCTGCGCATCACTTTCTCCAGGTCGCTCATCTGCACGTCCTCCCACTGCACCCGCCAGAGCTGAGCAGCCAACTCATTCTCCAACTTCAGTTTCCTGATGGAGAGGGTTGTAGGGGGGGGGGTGAGAGAGGGACAAACAGGGAGAGAAGGTGGAAGGTGAGAGAAAGGGAGACAAAGAGTGATGGAAAGAGGAGGCTTGAGAGAGGTTCAGAGAGAGTAGAGAGAGAGAGAGAGAGAGAAATAGGTAGGAGGATAGAGTAGAGAAAGGAGGTGAGGATGGTGGAAGACAAAATTGTGTGAGGGCGACGGAGAAAGATAAATCAAAAAAGAGAAAGAAAATGAGAATCCAGAATAAAGGAAAGAGAGATTAAGGAGAGGGATGGATGTGTTTCAGCGTGAGTGTACACTGTGTAGGACTGAACCTCTACCCACACACAGGCCATCAACACTCCAAAATCAGAACCTCTATCACCCACCACCAAACTGTATTCACACACACATTTCTCAGAAACAAATGCAACCTAACTATAGCATTGGGGATGGGATTAATTAATTGAGTTTGGATAGAAATTAATATCTGAGCTCTATTATAGTGCTCTATAATAGTGGGTGACCTGATTGGAGTGTCGCCCCTCAATTTGTGAATACAACTTAATCGAGTCATCATTCACCAACAGTGCTGTCTGTGTGAAGTTGTTCAGACATGTACCTTGATATCACAGGCGGCTGGTTGCACCTTAATTGAGGAGGACGGGCTCATAGTAATGGCTGGAACGGAATCAATGGAATGGTATCAAACACATCACACACATGGTTTCCATGTGTTCAATACTATCCCTTTCACTCCATTCCAGCCATTATTATGAGCCGTCCTCACCTCAGTAGCCTCTGCTTGATCTAACATTCTTTACTGTAATGGAACATTAGGTAAGAAGAGGTCAAACAGTCACTATTCATGTGTAGTAATAACACATTTATGTTGTTGTTTAAAAATAATCTATGAACATACAAACACATCATACAGTAGCTTCCATTTACTTTAAGCAATACATTTACAGATAGACTTAGTAATCCATAGATTAAGTCATTCATATAATAAGCATTTATTTGACAAGAATATGAAAATAAACATTCATAAATGTATTTGCCTACGGCTATGTGCTATTCAAGTGTACTACACGTTGCTCTATTTTATAACGTGAAAAAAAAGTGGGAAAAAAGGGTCTGTGTAATTTTACAGCACATTTAAAGGGATTCTTTGGGATTTTGGCAATGAGGCCCTTTATCTACTTCCCCAGAGTCAGATTAACTTGTGGATAAAATGTGTATCCATTTAAAAAGGAAGTTACTGTGTCCAGTAAAAAGGAAGTTACTTTCATGAGCCAATGCTAGCTAGAATTAGCACAATGACTGGAAGTCTATGGTTATCTGCTCGAGTGCTAGTAGATACCCATAGCACACTAGCAGATACCCATAGAGTGCCAGTCATTGCGCTAACGCTAGTTAGCAATTGTGCTAGCGCTATAAACATAAAAATGGTATCCACAAGTTCACCTGACTCGGGGAAGTAGATAAGGGCCTCATTTTGCCACATTTTGAAGTATTCCTTTAATAAAATGTGAAATATCGGAATTATCAGACAAAAGTAAAGATTGAGGATAGTTTATATCAAACACAAAGTGACTTCAGCATAATTATTGGCTAGAATATGTAACTGACCTTGAACTATTTCACTTTTCACCTATCAAAGTTAACATAAATCTATAGAAAATGTAAAAACATATTGCTTTTTTATATTTGATACGATACATAATATACTTCGACCTTAGGCCTGATATTCCTCCAGAGAAAACAATTATTTAGAAAGTAAGGTATACTTTCACCTGGACTTGCACTCAATGTCAAACAATTTTATCACGAGACATGACAAGCTATAAAGCAAGTGACCTTTTCAGCTGCAAGATTGATGGAGCTGGAAACAGGCCAGAGAGCAGGGTCAAAGGGCAAACACGGGGCTGGAGGTAAATATATAAAAACACTTTTCAATGGAAAACGGAAATGAATGTTTTTTTTATTAAAACAGGTCCATGTAGTCCCTCACTGTTTCTGTCTGTTTATTTCTGTGTGGTGCCTAATGAACATGACCCTGGTGGTGAGTCATCACTGAAGAGGAGACAGAAACACTTTTATTCGTTCCTTCTTGGCCTGGCAGTGATCTCCCTGTAATGTGTGAAGAAAGAGTAAGGAAAAAGAGGGCAGAGGAAGAAAGATAGTGAAAAGAGGAGCGTCACAGGGTGAAGAGGACAAGAGAGCGACAGACAAAGAGGAGCGTCACAGGGTGAAGAGGACAAGAGCGATAGACAGAGTAACAATGTGGGTAAGAAAGTTAAACAGGGGGGCAAAAGCATACCATGATTGTAGAAGGTAGAAAAACAAACAGAAGAGGAAGAGATAGGGGGGATAAAATAGAGAAAAGGAAATATGTGCAGAGTATGGGAAGAGAGTGAACAGAATGGCGAGAGCAATAGAGGATGGGTGGAGGAGGGGTCCGGAGTGGAGGGGTGGCATAAGAACCCATAACCATCGACCAGTGTCTTGCTCAGGGAAGGGGTACACTGTATGGTAAAAAAAAGGGGTACCACTGACCTGTAGATGAAGACGGTGACGGTGGCGATGATGATGAAGATGAAGCACACAACGATGGCCACCATCTGGTGCATAGTGACAGTCCCTGGGACGAAAGAACAAACTATGTTATTGAATTCTATGAAGTTATACCCAGGGCAAATTCAATAACATCTGTCATAGTATGTGTAGCATATGGCAAGGTTTTGTTCATATAGCTAATACAGTCCCATAGGGAGGAGCATTGACCCAGCTTGGTCCGTGTTTGGCCGGAGTAGGCCGTCATTGCAAATAAGAATTTGTTCTTAACTGACTTGCCAAGTTAAATAAAGGTTAAATAAATAAAATAAATACATTAACATTTGAGTCATATACAGAGCAGACACTCTTATCCATAGCCACTTATGGCATGTGCATTCAGCTAAGGTAGGTAAAAATAACCAAATAATATAAGTTGCTAAAACAAGTAAATAAATCCATTTAATATAGCCATCACAATAAAATTGTGATAGGCTTCTAAACCTGAGAATGTCTTAGAAATCAAAACATTTACTCCACACACAGAGACGCATACAAAGCTCTCCCTAGCCCTCCACTTGGCAAATCTGACCATAATTCTATTGTCCTGATTCCTGCTTACAAGCCAAAACTAAAGCAGGAAGTACCAGTGACTCCCTCAATACGGAAGTGGTCAGATAGCGTGGATGCTACGCTACAGGACTTCACTGACATTGTCAACCGCTCCCTGACCGAGTCTGTAATACATACATGTTTTTGGCTTGGCCCCTAAATCCCTCACAAACCTTTACAGATGCGCAATTGAGAGCATCCTGTCGGGCTGTATCACCGCCTGGTACGGCAACTGCACCACCCACAACCGCAGGGATCTCCAGAGGGTGGTGCGGTCTGCCCAACGCATCCCCGGGGGCAAACTACCTGCCCTCCAGTACACCTACAGCACCAGATGTCACAGGAAGGGTAAAAAGATATCAAGGACATCAACCACCCGAGCCACTGCCTGTTCACCCCGCTATCATCCGGAAGGCGAGGTCAGTACAGGTGCATCAAAGATGGGGCCGAGAGACTGAAAAACAGCTTCTATCTTAAGGCCATCAGTTTGTTAAATAGCCATCACTAGCCGGCTTCCATCCGGTTACGCAACCCTGCACCTTAGAGGCTGCTGCCCTATATACATGGAATCACTGGCCACTTTAATAATGGAACACTGGTCACATTAATAATGTTTAAATAATGTTTACATACTGCTTTACTCATTTCATATGTAAACACTGTATTCTATTCTATTGTATTTTAGTCAATGCCACTCCGACATTGCTTGATCTAATATTTATATATTTCTTAAATCCACTCTTTTACTTTTAGATTGTGTGTATTGTGAATCGTTTTTAAATACTACTGCACTGTTGGAACTAGGAAAACAAGCATTTCACTACATCTGCGAAATATGTTCATGTGACCAATACAATTTGATGTTTCAAGCAGACCACCATAGTCCCTGTGCCCAAGGAAGCGAAGGTAACATGCCTAAATTATTACCCCGCCATAGCACTCATGTTGGTAGCCATGAAGTGCTTTGAAAGGCTGGTCATGGCTCACATCAACACCATCATTCCCGAAACCCTAGACCCACCCCAATTCGCATAACGCCCCAACAGATCCACAGATGACTCAATCTCAATCTCGCTCCACACTGACCTTTCCCACCTGGAAAAAAGGAACACACACCTATGTGAGAATGCTCTTCATTGACTACAGCTGAGCGTTCAACACAATAGTGCCCACAAAGCTCATCACTAAGCTCAGGACCCTGGGACTAAACACTTCTCTCTGCAACTGGATCCTGGACTTCCTGACGGGCCGCCCCCAGGTGGTAAAGATAGGCAACAACACATCTGCCATGCTGAACCTCAACACTGGGGCCGCTCAGGGGTGCATGCTTAGTCCCGTCCTGTCCTCCCTGTTCAACCATGACTGCATGGACAAACACGACTCTAACACCATCATTAAGTTTGCTGACGACACAACAGTGGTATATAGGATCACCGACAACGATGAGCCTATAGGGAGGAGGTCAGAGACCTGGCAGTGTGGTGCCAGGACAACAACCTCTTCCTCAATGTGAGCAAGACACAGGAGCTGATTGTGGACTATTGGAGAAGGCGGGCAAAACAGGCCCCCATTAACATCGACTGGGCTGTAGTGCAACGGTTCAAGAGTTTGAAGTTCCTTGGTGTCCACATCACCAAGACATCATGGTCCAAACACACCAAGACATTCGTGAAGAGGACACGATAACACCTTTTTCTCCATCAGGAGACTGAAAAGATTCGGCATGGGTCCCCAGATCCTCAAAAAGTTATACAGCTGCACCATCGAGAGCATCCTGATCTGTTGCATCACCGTCTGGTATGGAAACTGCTCTGCATCTGACCGTGAGGCGCTACAGAGGGGAGTGCGTATGTCCCATTACATCACTGGGGACAAGCTTCCTGACATCCAGGACCTATATACTAGGCGGTGTCAGAGGAAGGCACAAAAAATGGTCAAAGTCTCCAGTCACCCAAGTCATAGACTGTCCTCTCTTCTACCACACGGCAAGCGGTAACGGAGCACCAAAAGACTCTTTAACAGCTTCTACCCCCAAGCCATAAAACTGCTGAACAATTCATCAAATGGCCAACCAGACTATTTACATTGACCCTGTTATTTTTTTACGCTGCTGCTACCCGCTGTTCATCATCTATTTATAGTCACTTTACCTGTACCTACATGTACAAATTACCTCGACGAACCTGTACCCTCGCACATTGACTCAGTATCAGTACCCCCTGAAAATAGTCTCGTTATTGTTATTTTATTGTGTTACTTATATTTTTACATTTATTTTTTTAGTTTACTTAATAACGTTATTTAGAACTTTACTAAATAAAGATATTTAGTACATATTTTCTTAACTCTATTTCTTGAACTGCATTGTTGGTTAAGGGCTTGTAAGTAAGCATTTCACCGTAAGGTCTACACTTGTTGTATTCGACACACATGACAAATGCAAATGTATTTGATTTGATGCAACTCTATACATGGGCTCTGATCCTTTCCCTTCCAGCAGGGAGAGAGAGACAACTGCATTGCTGCTATGCTTTGTAGCAATAAAGGCAGGGGATATCTAATTCATGAAAGATGGAAGATGGAATTTAAATAACAGAAATGAGAAAGAAAAGTTACAACGACCAAAAGCCAGCAGGTAGGCTGCTATTTACGCTATAATCAGAGTGGAGTTATGTTATCCACGATAATCGAGAATTTCACAAAGCATGCTTTCCACCTGTCGATCCCAACCCCGGCCAACAGCTCCGCACCCCCCGCAGCAATATGCCCAAGCCCCCCCGCTTCTCCTTCACCCAAATCTAGACAGCTGATATTCTGAAAGAGCGGCAAAATCAGGATCCTTACAAATCATCTGGGCAAGACAATCTGGACCCTCTCTTCCTAAAATTATCTGCTGCCATCATCCGCCTCCAAACCCTAAAACTAGCCTGTTCAACCTCTCTTTCGTATCGTCTGAGGTTCCTAAAGAATGGAAAGCGGCCGCAGTCAGACACTCTAGGCCCAAACTGTTATAGACCTATATCAGTCCTGCCGTGCCTTTCTAAAATCTTCGAAAGCCAAGTTAACAAACAGATCACCGACCATGATCGAATCCCACCGTACCTTCTCTATGCAATCTGATTTTCCGAGCTGGTCATGGCTGCACCTCAGTCACGCTCAAGGTCCTGAATGTTTTCATAACCGCCATCGATAAAAGACAGTACTGTGCAGCCGTCTTTATCGACCTGGCCAAGGCTTTCGACTCTGTCAATCAGAGTCTGTTTTCTCTAATAAATGCCTCGCCTGGTTCACTAACTACTTCTCAGATAGAGTTCAGTGTGTCAAATCGCAGGGCCTGTTGTCCGGACCTCGGGCAGTCCTCTATGGTGGTGCCACAGGGCCCCCATTCTCGGTCCCACTCTTTTCTCTGTATATATCAATCATGTCGCTCTTGCTGCGGGTGATTCTTTGATCCACCTCTATGCAGATGACACCATTCCATATACAGTTGAAGTCGGAAGTTTACATACACCTTAGCCAAATACATTTAAACTCAGTTTTTCCACAATTCCTTACATTTAGGTCTTGTGTCAGTTAGGATCACCACTTTATTTTAAGAATTTCAAATAATAGTATTGAGAATAATTTATTTCAGCTTTTATTTCTTTCATCACATTCCCAGTGGGTCAGAATTTTACATATACTCAATTAGTAATTGGGAACATTGCCTTTAAATTGTTTAACTTGGGTCAAACATTTTGGGTAGCCTTCCACAAGCTTCCCACAATAAGTTGGATGAATTTTGTCCCATTCCTCCTGACAGAACTGGTGTAACTGAGTCAGGTCTGTAGGCCTCCTTGCTCGCTCACGCTTTTTCAGTTCTGCCCACACATTTTCTATAGGACTGAGGTCAGGGCTTTGTGATGGCCACTCCAATACCTTGACTTTGTTGTCCTTAAGCCATTTTTCCACAACTTTGGAAGTATGCTTGGGGTCATTGGAAGAACCATTTGCGACCAAGCTTTAAGTCCCTGACTGATGTCTTGAGATGTTGCTTCAATATATCCACATAATTTTCACGCCTCATGATGCCATATATTTTGTGAAGTGCACCAGTCCCTCCAGCAGCAAAGCACCCCCCCCCCCAACATGTTGCCAACCCCGTGCTTCACGGTTGGGATGGTGTTCTTCGGCTTGCAAGCCTCCCCTTCTTCCTCCAATCATAACGATGGTCATTATGGCCAATCAGTTCCATTTTTGTTTCATCAGACCAGAGGACATTTCTCCAAAAAGTATCTTTGTCCCCCTGTGCAATTGCAAACAGTAGTCTGGCTTTTTTATGGCGGTTTTGGACCAGTGGTTTCTTCCTTGCTGAGCAGCCTTTCAGGTTATGTTTATATAATACTGGTTTAACTGTGGATATAGATACTTTTGTACCGGTTTCCTCCAGCATCTTCACAAGGTCCTTTGCTGTTGTTCTAGAATTGATTTGCACTTTTCGCACCAAAGTACGTTCATCTCTAGGAGAAAGAACACGTCTCCTTCCTGAGCGGTATGATGGCTGCGTGGTCCCATGGTGTTTAAACTTGCATACTATTGTTTGTACAGATGAACATGGTACCTTCAGGCGTTTGGAAATTGCTCCCAAGGTTGAACCAGACTTGTGGAGGTCTACAATTTCTTTTGAGTCTTGGCTGATTTCTTTTGATTTTCCCATGATGTCAAGCAAAGAGGAACTGGGTTTGAAGGTAGGCCTTGAAATACATCCACAGGTACACCTACAATTGACTCAAATGATGTCAATTAGCCTATCAGAAGCTTCTAAAGCCATGACATAATTTTCAACTTAGTGTATGTAAACATCTGACCCATTGGAAACATGATACAGTGTTGTTGGAAAAATGACTTGTGTCATGCTCAAAGTAGATGTCCAAACCGACTTGTCAAAACTATAGTTTGTTAACAAGGAATTTGTTGAGTGGTTGAAAAATTAGTTTTAATGACTCCGACCTAAGTGCATGTAAACTTCCGACTTCAACTGTACATCTGGCCCTTCTTTGGACACTGTGTTAACAAACCTCCAAACAAGCTTCAATGCCATACAAAACTCCTTCCATGGCCTCCAACTGCTCTTAAAAGCCCGCACCCGCCCGCCCGACTAGCATCACTTCTCTGGATGGTTGTGACTTAGAATATGTGGACAACTACAAATACCTAGGTGTCTGGCTAGACTGTAAACTCTCCTTCCAGACTCACATTAAGCATCTCCAATCAAAGTTAAATCTAGAATCTGCTTTCTATTTTGCAACGAAGCCTCCTTCACTTATGCTGCCAAACATACCCTCGTAAAACCGACTATCCTCCTGATCCTTGACTTCGGCGATGTCATTTACAAATTAGCCTCCAACACTCTACTCAGCAAATTGGATGCAGTCTATCACAGTGCCATCTGTTTTGTCACCAAAGCCCCATATACTACCAACCACTGCGACCTGTATGCTCTCGTTGGCCGGACCTCACTACATATTCGACGCTAAACCCACTGGCTCCAGGTCATCTATAAGTCTTTGCTTGGTAAAGCTCCACCTTATCTCAGCTCACTGGTCACCATAGCAACACCCACCAGTAGCACACGCTCCAGCAGGTATATTTCACTGGTCATGCAACACCTCTTTCGGCCGCCTTTCCTTCCATGTTCTCTGCTGCCGATGACTGGAACGAATTGCAAAAATCACTGAAGTTGGAGACATATCTCTCCAACTAACTTTAAGCGTCAGCTTTCAGAGCAGCTTACCGATTGCTGCAGCTGTACACAGCCCATCTGTAAATAGCCCATCCAACCAACTACCTACCTCATCCCCATATTTGTTTTTGTTTTTCTGCTCTTTTGCACATCAGTATTTCTACTTGCACATCCTCATCTGCACATATAGCACTCCAGTGTAAATGGCTAAATTGTAATTACATCACCACTATTGGCCTATTTATTGCCTTACATCCTTACTTCATTTGCACACACTGTATACATATTTTTCTATTGTGTTATTGACTGTACATTTATTTATCCCATGTGTAACTGTGTTGTTTTTTTTGTTGCACTGCTTTGCTTTATCTTGGCAAGGTTGCAGTTGTAAATGAGAACTCGTTCTCAACTGGCCTACCTGGTTAAATAAAGGTGAAATATATATTTTTAAATGTGTAGGCTAACTGTAGGACAGTGAAAAGCTCAGTAATGTTATGGCTAGGCTCAATTAGCTAGCTTCTTTCAGTTTGATGCAGTCGAAAACATAAGGTTAACTTTCACTGCTTTGCGGATGACACACAGCTGTACATTTCAATGAAACATGGTGAAGCCCCAAAATTGCCCTTGCTAGAAGACTGTGTTTCAGACATAAGGAAGTGGATGGCTGCAAACTTTCTACATTTAAACTCGGACAAAACAGAGATGCTTGTTCTCGGTCCCAAGAAACAAAGAGATCTTCTGTTGAATCTGACAATTAATCTTGATGGTTGTACAGTAGTCTCAAATAAAACTGTGAAAGACCTCGGCGTTATTCTGGACCCCGATCTCTCTTTTGACATATCAAGACTGTTTCAAAGACAGCTTTTTTCCATCTACGTAACATTGCAAAAATCCGGAACTTTCTGTCCAAAAATTATGCAGAAAAATGAATCCATGCTTTTATTACCTGTTCTAGGTTAGACGACTGCAATGCTCTACTTTCCGGCTACCCGGATAAAGCACTAAATACACTTCAGTTAGTGCTAAATACGGCTGCTAGAATCCTGACGAGAACAAATTATTTATTTTTTGAATCATATTGCTCCAGTGCAAGCCTCCCTACACTGGCTTCCTGTTAAGGCAAGGGCTGATTTCAAGGTTTTACTGCTTACCTACAAAGCAGTACATGGGCTTGCTCCTACCTATCTTTCCGATTTGGTCCTGCCGTATATACCTACACGTAAGCGAAGGTCACAAGATGCAGGCCTCCTTATTGTCCATAGAATTTCTAAGCAAACAGCTGGAGGCATGGCTTTCTCCTATAGAGCTCCATTTCTATGGAATGGTCTGCCTACCCACTTGAGAGACGCAGACTCGGTCTCAACCTTTAAGTCTTTACTGAAGACTCATCTCTTCAGTAGGTCATATGATTGAGTGTAGTCTGGCCCAGGAGTGTGAAGGTGAACGGAAAGGCTCTGGAGCAATGAACCGCCCTTGCTGTCTCTGCCTGGTCGGTTCCCCTCTCTCCACTGGGATTCTCTGCCTCTAACCCTATTACAGGGGCTGAGTCACTGACTTACTGGTGCTCTTCCATGCCATCCCTAGGAGGGGTGCGTCACTTGACTGGGTTGAGTCACTGACGCGGTCTTCCTGCCTGGGTTGGCGCCCCCCGTTGGGTTGTGCCATGGCGGAGATCTTTGTGGGCTATACTCGGCCTTGTCTCAGGATGGTAAGTTGGTGGTTGAAGATATCGCTCTAGTGGTGTGGGGGCTGTGCTTTGGAAAAGTGGGTGTGGTAATATCCTGCCTGTTTGGCCCTGTCCGGGGGTATCATCAGATGGGGCCACAGTGTCTCCTGACACCTCCTGTCTCAGTCTCCAGTATTTATGCTGCAGTAGTTTGTGTGTCAGGGGGCTAGGGTCAGTTTGTTATATCTGGAGTATTTCTCCAGTCTTATCCAGTGGCCTGTGTGAATTCAAGTATGCCCTCTCTTATTCTCTCTCTCCGTCTCTTTCTCTCTCTCTCGGAGGACCTGAGCCCTATGACCATGCCTCGGGACTACCTGGCATGATGACTCCTTGCTGTCCCCAGTCCACCTGGCCGTGCTGCTCCAGTTTTAACTGTTCTGCCTGCGGCTATGGAATCCTGACCTGTTCACCGGACGTGCTATCTGTCCCAGACCTGCTGTTTTCAACTCTCTTGAGACAGCAGGAGCGGTAGATATACTCTCAATGATCGGCTATGAAAAGCCAACTGACATTTACTCCTGAGGTGCTGGCTTGTTGCAACTTCGATGACTACTGTTATTATTATTATTATTTGACCATGCTGGTAATTTATGAACATTTGAACATCTTGACCATGTTCTGTTATAATCTCCACCCGGCACAGCCAGAAGAGGAATGGCCACCCCTCATAGCCTGGTTCCTCGCTAGGTTTCTTCATAGGTTTTGGCCTTTCTAGGGAGTTTTTACGAGAACCGTGCTTCTACACCTGCATTGCTTGCTGTTTGGGGTTTTAGGCTGGGTTTCTGTACAGCACTTTGATATATCAGCTGATATAGCTCCACTCGTTACCTGTATTAATGGCACCTGTTTGAACTTGTTATCAGTATAAAAGACACCTGTCCACAACCTCAAACAGTCACACTCCAAACTCCACTATGGCCAAGACCAAAGAGCTGTCAAAGGACCCCAGAAACAAAATTGTTGACCTGCACCAGGCTGAGAAGACTGAATCTGCAATAGGTAAGCAGCTTGGTTTGAATAAATCAACTGTGGGAGCAATTATTAGGAAATGGAAGACATACAAGACCACTGATAATCTCCCTTGATCTGGGGCTCCACGCAAGATCTCACCCCGTGGGGTCAAAATGATCACAAGAATGGTGAGCAAAAATCCCAGAACCACACGGGGGGTCCTAGTGAATGACCTGCAGAGAGCTGGGACCAAAGTAACAAAGCCTACCATCAGTAACACACTACGCCGCCAGGGACTCAAATCCTGCAGTGCCAGATGTGTCCCCCTGCTTAAGCCAATACATGTCCAGGCCCGTCTGAAGTTTGCTAGAGAGCACTTGGATGATCCAGAAGAAGATTGGGAGAATGCCATATGGTCAGATGAAAACAAAATATAACTTTTTGGTAAAAACTCAACTCGTTGTGTTTGGAGGACAAAGAATGCTGAGTTGCATCCAAAGAACACCAAAAATACTGTGAAGCATGGGGGTGGAAACATCATGCTTTGGGGCTGTTTTTCTGCAAAGGGACAAGGACGACTGATCCGTGTAAAGGAAAGAATGA
This sequence comes from Oncorhynchus masou masou, assembly GCF_036934945.1. Classification (NCBI taxonomy): domain Eukaryota; kingdom Metazoa; phylum Chordata; class Actinopteri; order Salmoniformes; family Salmonidae; genus Oncorhynchus; species Oncorhynchus masou. Next base: position 34,407,431 of record NC_088223.1, on the reverse strand, counting down.
ATGGGGACATGTATTGTGAGATTTTGAGTGAAAACCTCCTTCCATCAGCAAGGGCATTGAAGATGAAACGTGGCTTGGTCTTTCAGCATGAAAATGATCCCAAACACACCGCCCGGGCAACGAAGGAGTGGCTTCGTAAGAAGCATTTCAAGGTCCTGGAGTGGCCTAGCCAGTCTCCAGATCTCAACACCATAGAAAATCTTTGGAGGGAGTTGAAAGTCCATGTTGCCCAGCAACAGCCCCAAAACATCACTGCTCTCGAAGAGATCTGCATGGAGGAATGGGCCAAAATACCAGCAACAGTGTGTGAAAACCTTGTGAAGACTTACAGAAAACGTTTGACCTCCGTCATTGCCAACAAAGGGTATATAACAAAGTATTGAGATAAACTTTTGTTATTGACCAAATACTTATTTTCCACCATAATTTGCAAATAAATTCATAAAAAATCCTACAATGTGATTTTCTGGATTTGTTTTCTAATTTTGTCTGTCATAGTTGAAGTGTACCTATGATGAAAATTACAGGCCTCTCTCATCTTTTTAAGTGGGAGAACTTGCACAATTGGTGGCTGACTAAATACTTTTTTGCCCCACTGTACATTCCATATAATCATAAGAACTATGTACAGTGGTGAGAACAAGTTATCGATACACTGCCGATTTTGCAGGTTTTCCTACTTACAAAGCATGTAGAGGTCTGTAATATTTTATCATAGTTACACTTCAACTGTGAGAGACGGAATCTAAAACAAAAATCCAGAAAATCACATTGTACGATTTTTAAATAATTAATTTGCATTTTATTGCATGACATAAGTATTTGATCACCTACCAACCAGTAAGAATTCCGGCTCTCACAGACCTGTTAGTTTTTCTTAAAGAAGCCCTCCTGTTCTCCACTCATTACCTGTATTAACTGCACCTGTCCACACACTCAATCAAACAGACTCCAACCTCTCCACAATGGCCAAGACCAGAGAGCTGTGTAAGGACATCAGGGATAAAATTGTAGACCTGCACAAGGCTGGGATGGGCTACAGGACAATAGGCAAGCAGCTTGGTGAGAAGGCAACAACTGTTGGCACAATTATTAGAAAATGGAAGAAGTTCAAGATGACGGTCAATCACCCTCGGTCTGGGGCTCCATGCAAGATCTCACCTCGTGGGGCATCAATGATCATGAGGAAAGGTGAGGGATCAGCCCAGAACTACACGGCAGAACCTGGTCAATGACCTGAAGAGAGCTGGGACCACAGTCTTAAAGAAAACCATTAGTAATACACTACACCGTCATGGATTAAAATCCTGCAGCGCACGCAAGGTTCCCCCTAAAGTTTGCCAATGACCATCTGGATGATCCAGAGGAGGAATAGGAAAAGGTCATGTGGTCTGAAGAGACAAAAATAGAGCTTTTTGGTCTAAACTCCACTCACCCTGTTTGGAGAAAGATGAAGGATGAGTACAACCCCAAGATCACCATCCCAATCATGAAGCATGGAGGTGGAAACATCATTCTTTGGGGATGTTTTTCTGCAAAGGGGACAGGATGACTGCACCGTATTGAGGGGAGGATGGATGGGGCCATGTATCGCGAGATCTTGGCCAACAACCTCCTTCCCTCAGTAAGACCATTTAAGATGGGTCATGGCTGGGTCTTCCAGCATGACAACAACCCGAAACACACAGCCAGGGCAACTAAGGAGTGGCTCCGTAAGAAGCATCTCAAGGACCTGGAGTGGGCAAGCCAGTCAACAGGCCTGAACCCAATAGAACATCTTTGGAGGGAGCTGAAAGTCCATATTGCCCAGCGATAGCCCCGAAACCTGAAGGATCTGGAGAAGGTCTGTGTGGAGGAGTGGGCCAAAATCCCTGCTGCAGTGTGTGCAAACCTGGTCAAGAACTACAGGAAACGTATGATCTCTGTAATTGCAAACAAAGGTTTTTGTACCAAATATTAAGTTCTGCTTTTCTGATGTATCAAATACTTATGTCATGCAATAAAAATGTTGTTTTAGATTCCGTCTCACACAGTTGAAGTGTAACTATGATAAAAATTACAGACCTCTACATGCTTTGTAAGGAGGAAAACCTGCAAAATCGGCAGTGTATCAAATACTTGTTCTCCCCACTCTATTTTTATATTGATAAATGAGGCCCCAGGGGTTACTCAGTGCATACGTGCTAAGCAAGCGGGCTTGTCATTCTTGAAGCCACAGTCGGGGATGTCTTGGGGCGGGGCGCCCCCCGGCCACTGGACCTTCATGCCCGGCACTGGAACCAACTCCTTCAGGGTGCTGTTGTAGACGGATACGATCTGGAGATACACAGGATAGATGGTTAGCCTAACTTTGGGTGTTGAACGAAAGTGCATGTCATTGCAGGTTTTGTAGCTGCTACACTGGAAGAGGGCAAAAAACACAACTACAGAGTGTGAGCGTGTATTTATGTGCCCGTGTGTGTTTGTGCCTAACCACCATTTTGCTAGAGGAGCAGTCAGTGCCCACCTGAAAGACCCCAGAGTCAAGATCGGTCATGTCCCACAAGGCAAAGTCAATCTCCCGATCGCCTTCTCCATCAATTTGAACCAAGCCAGTAACACCTGCCACAGAAGAAGAGAAAGAGAGAAAGAGAAAGAGAGAGAGAGGGTGAGGAGAGAGAGAGAGAAAGGAGAGAGAGAGAGAGAGGAGAAAGAGAGAGAGGGGAGAGAGAGAGAGAGAGGAGAGAACAGAGGGATTAACACAAAGGATTCAGGTGCACAATCTGGGTGCAAGCTGTGCTTTTTCCTCATTGCTTTCAAGATTGAGAGATGGGCCCTTTGTTCAATCCCGTTAGTTTATTTGGTTGCCCTTCACAAAATAAATGAACAAACTAGCCAGCTGGGTCCATATTGTGTAGCACCACCTGTTGCCAGTCCCTGTGTGTTGCTATATCCTGTCCCCCGCAGTAAAACAAACCAACAGGATGCAGAAAGTTAGCCTTGCCAAGTCACAAGTACAGATGTAGGATCTTCATTTGAGCCAGTTTGCTACAGCAGGAAAATGATCCTGCAGCAACAGGAAATGTGAATTATTATCTGGATTAGAAATTGACATTTTTGTAGGGGTTGATACATTTTTCGTAAGGGAATATCAAACTTCAGAAACCTTTTTTAAACCTGAAATACACAACAAGTTTCAGATTTAAAATTAAGACCCTACACCTCAAAATCTGAGTCAAAAAAGTCAAAATTGTAGGTAAATTAGCAACTTAACTTAACTTAACTTCCGTACACCGTCTTTAATGTTGTGGAGGGGGTAATGGGAAATAGGAGCGTGATGTAAAGCCCCTCTCTTGAATCAAGTCTTTGGTTAAGTAATCCATACGGCACATTTATCAAGCTCGCTTATAAAAAAAACTTCAACTACACCGTGCACACTTGAGACGGACATGGTTTTAAATATCAATAGGGGTTAGGTGAAACCAAGGAAAATATATGAGTTGATTCAAACTCATGCCATCTCTTAGTTTGGCTCTTGGCCCTACAGTTGTGAGACCTAAAAAGTTAGCTTGTTACAACAACAAAAAACTAAAACAATAACTTGTACTAGAACATGTTATTGTTGCACATGCACTGCAGCAATAATTCTGCCAAATAAAGTGGCGTGAGCTGACTTTTAGTTTGGAAGTTTTTAGAACTTCACAGGCACCTAGGCATTTCCCATACTTCACCTCTTAGGCTTATTTGATCAATGACAGAGACACACAGTATCTGGAAGCTGAACCTGCAACCTCACAGTGAAAAGCCTCCTAACCCAAACCTCCCACTTCTTCACACTACTGTGCTGGAAGAGTGCAGTAATAAAGTTTGGGAAAAAATCTCTCTCCTTCGGCACTCTCAAATTCCTCTATCTTCTTGAGTCAGAGTTGAACAGATTTGATTTGAGCCCATAGAAATAAGATCCCTGTAAGCGGTGCGTAACTGACTGCAGGGAAGTCAGGCGAAGGAAAGCAGAAATGGGTAGCAACTGGAGCACTTTAATAATGCAAAAACAAGCTGTACCCACAATAACAAAATACGGGTAAAATAACCCGTCGCAAAACCAGTCAGAAGTGCACATGCACTGACAAACAATCTCACACAAAGACATGGGGGGGAACAGAGGGTTAAATACACAACAAGTAATGAGGGAATGTAAACCAGGTGTGTGGGAAAATAAGACAAAACAAATGGAAAATGAAAGGTGGATCGGCGATGGCTAGAAGCCCGGTGACGTCGACCGCAGAACGCCGCCCGAACAAGGAGAGGAACCGACTTCGGCGGAAGTCGTGACAATCACTTTATTATGTTATATTTACTACTTCTATGATTGAGTCTCTACCTTGCTCAACGCCATCAGAAATGAATCATTGCATAATCCTAATTCATTTAATACATTTATTTATCTCTGTGTCCAACATTCTGCCTCCTACATGTTCTACTGATCTGACCTCAGATCAGATATGCAAGGTATCATACAGTGGCTGTCCCTGACCTGAGTCTACAAGGCTCATAGTTGTCTGAGGTAGTACAGCTCACTCTACCAAATTACTGCTTATATATTACACGATCTCTAAGGTTAACAGGGTGAATCACGGATGGAATGCATTTATATAACGTTCAAGGCCTAGGGCTCAAAGTACTTTACATTGTATGGGGGTTAGTTATCGTATAATTCATCTGCGTTCCTATTTCCAAAGGTATTTGGCACAGATGGCTATGGTTCTTTCAAAGTAATCATCATTTCAACAGACACAGTCTATTCTGACATACATATGACGGACCCCCAAAGACATAATGTACAGTAAACGCGTTCCCTAAAAAGGATCTAATTTGTTTCTATAATACATGATGTCTATCTATAAGGAATCATGATGATACTGGCAATTTATGGCTTCTCAATGTCAAACTATATAGGCGAGGTCAGTACAGGTGCATCTAAGCTGGGACCGAGAGACTGAAAAACAGCTTCTATCTCAAGGTCATCAGACTGCTAAACAGCAATCACTAACTCAGAGAGGCTGCTGCCTACATTGAGACCCAATCACTGGCCACTTTAATAAATTAATCACTCGTCACTTTAAACAATGCCACTCTAATAATGCCACTTTAATAATGCTTAGATATCTTACATTACTCATATCACATGTGTATACTGTATTTCATACCATCTCGGCCATCGCTCATCCATATACATACAGGTACATTATCTCATTCCCCCTTTATATTTGTGTGTATTAGGTAGTTGTTGGGGAATTGTTAGATTACTTGTTAGATATTACTGCACTGTCAGAACTAGAAGCACAAGCATTTCGCTACACTTGCATTAACATCTGCTAACTATGTGATTTGATTTGATTTGAGCAGCTACCCAACTTCGAATCTCCAGGACAGATATCCTGACTAAAACCGTTTTGAATAGTTGTGAAATGTATCCCTCCACTCCCTGCCTTGAAGTAATTATCACTAATCGTACACAACTGGAAAGGTGAAAGCAAGGGTCCCACTCCATAATTTAACCTAGTCCAAAAATGTCAGATCTAGGATTACTTCAAAGAAGGAAGAAAGGAAGGAAGAAGGGAAGGACCGAAGGAAGGAAGGATGCATTTGAAAAGTAGTCTAGCAGGGCCCTATGTCTAAATGTAAAAAATAACCACTCTTTCTTTCTTCACAAAAAAACGGAATCATCTTTCGTCTCTTCGCCAGGTGGTTAAACTGTCCTTGTTCTAAAATCTACATCCATTGTGTTGTAAAATACCCGGCTAATTAGCGTGGGAGTAAAAAGCAGTGGCAGCAGCGTCTCTGACAAGACTAACCGTGGTGGCAGTGGCATGTGCTTTCAACTTGACGGGTGAACAGGGGAGTGGTCGAGGGGTGCATTGAAAACAGAACTGTAATTAAAGCAAGTAAAGTGTGTGTGTGTGTGTTTATAGAGAGAGAGAGAGAGAGAGAGAGAGAGAGAGAGAGAGAGAGAGAGAGAGAGAGAGAGAGGAAGAGAAGCAGATCTCGCCTGACATATTTTCCCAGCTCTTAGACAGGCAAAACCCGAGGAGGGCCGTGCACCACCACAAAAAAAAGAAGAGAATTTGCATTTAACTGAATGATAACACTGATGCTGCTTTTAATTTCACACAGGGTGATTTGACAAAAACAAGATGAAAAAAAGCATTCTGGCTTTCAGTCCCATATGTTGAAAAAACACACACACATCAACCCCTGGTCCATTAGTGATTGTAATAGGAGCTCCTCTGTGTAGAAGCTGAAACTCAATGCTCTGGCCCCTGGTGCCTGTGCTGCTCCATTGGCAGCACAAGTCCTAACTGAACACTGTCATTCACTTCACAGGACCACTCTGCCTCATTCTCCCTCTATTTCGGCTTCCTTTCGATTTTTTTTTGCTATGTACAGTAAGGTTAATTGTATTAGTATAAAATAATATCATTTGTAAACAAATCTGAGCATACAATATAGCACAGCATTTGTATTATTTATTTAACAGTGTTTTTTTTTAATCAAGGGTGCCAATAATTGTTGACCTGACTCTATTTATAGTCCAATATTCATGTATTTCTCACTTTACTGTATCTTTTAATTCCCTTCACTATTTTCCTATTTCTGTGTCATTCAATGTTGTTTTCATCTCGCTCACCTCTCCTTCCCCTCTCTGCTCCACTCCCCATCTTATTTCCCCACTCGTTCTAAAAGCACTCTCTCAACCTTTTCTCTTCTCTTCTCTTTCCCTCTCCTTCTTTCCACATCTCTCCTTTCACTCTCTGTAACCACCTCAGTCCATCACCCTACCTTCTCCTCTATCCATCTCTCCTCTTCCCATCTCCTCCACACTTTCCTAACCTTCTCCAATCTCTCCATCTATCTGTTGCCAATCTGCCTGAGTCGCCAGGATAAGTGGGTTTCAGTATAGGACTCTATAAGAGACCTGGCTAACACATTGTGGTGATTACATAGCCCAATCCACTAACAGCTCCCTCTCCTCCACCAATCTGCCTGAGTCGCCAGGCTCAGTGGGTTTCAGTATAGGTCTCTATAAGAGACCTGGTTAACCCATTGTGGTGATTACATAGCCCAATCCACTAACAGCTCCCTCTCCTCCACCAATCTGTCCATTTGTGATGAGAGCAGAGCACTCTTCCCATCTGTCACTTGCTGCTCAGGTCAATGAAGAAGTACCTGTCTTACCCCTGTTCTTTGAAACCTCCATTAATCGAGTCCCTTTCAGCGTAGGTCCCTCTTGTTAATATTGCTTATTCATGCCTTACTCATGTTTTATTCACACCTTATTAATATATTATAAATGATTAATAAATGGCAAAGGAAGGTCACTCGATAACGAGCTCAGTTGACATTTCCTTTGTAATTTTCACTGTGAAGATGCGTGTTTGCTTTAGAAATGTCAATTATGAAGGCCATCACTCACATATTTTAATTCAATTCACAAGCCTTTCTTTTCCCTGTATGTTTAAAAGCAATAAATTCCAATGTAGTGGCATCTTCCATGTCACATTGAAACAATCAGCAAGGAAACACATAGGAACCCACGGCTGTTAGACAACCCAAAACATGCATGTCTCAATCTAATGGGGGCCTCTTATAATGGTCAACAGAAGAAACCAGCCAAGAAGTCAGAGGAACCAACCATTGCTCAATGATCAACCACACACATATGACCACATATGGATTCATCATGCAATAATACAGTCTTTCCCTTACGATATGCAACAGTGCCGCCCCGTATTGTCACCGAGGGGGTTGTGGGTAACTGAAGAGCTATGAGAAGAGGCTTGTGGAGTTCAGAGTGTGGGCTGTGGGAATAGGAGAGAGTGAGTGATCCCACTCGCAGGTTGGGATTAGGAAAAGACAAAAGATGGAAATCACAAGAGAACAACATCAACCTCCAGCCTCCATGGACCCCCACTGGGTAGATGCCTTCCTATCTCTGAGGTGATTGGTTGACAAGGCTTAATTTATGGAGTAAAGAGGGGGATTTTTTGGTTGAGCGTCTTTTGCTTCAGGAGCTAGTGGGTCCTGATTTCTGTCGATAAGAGTTGAACAGATGTAGGACCTTAATTTGATCACTCTTTTGTTGCTGATAATTTCCCTGCATAGCAGGACATGCAAACATAGTGTATTGAGGTTTAAAAAGGCTTCCAGTTTGTATTTTCCTCTTAATTTATTTTTATCAACCCCTACAAAAAATGTCCAATAATTATAATCCACATAAAAATGCACATTTCCTGTTCCTGCAGGATAATTTTCCTGCTGTAGAAAACTGTCTCAAATTACGATCCTACATCTGTATGTGCTCAATCGATACAACTCCTCTAAAAATGTACTCTCAGAATGATTCAAGGATGTGGTATTGTACAGTGACGCTAAATTTGGCACAATGTCGCTAGTGAAGGCTATACTGAAAATCGGAGTAATGTAAGGCAGAGTGGTTGATTTTCAAAAGATTTATTGACATTTTGTAGTTCTGGATGTTTCTTGGCAACCATTTAGCTGGGTAAAATCATATCTTGAAAGACGATAATGTCCTTGTTTTTCTCAAGGGGCCTGAGCTTTCAGAGTGTGTCATTATTTAACTGCTCATTGAAGTACAGAGGCCATGGAGCCACTATGTGCATCAGGTAAAGGTGTATTGTGAGCTTTGATGTGGTAGGTGGTTATTTGGTTGGAATATATGACATGATACTATTAAACTAATTTAAGGTAATCATCTAAATAATTACCATCAGATAACTGGGATTGTGCCTTTCATTTCCAGTCTCACCTATTATTGTCATTTTGGTTCAGTCATTGAGATTTCTCCACGTAGGGGATTCAAATGTAAGATTTGTTTATTCATTAATCATCCAAGCTAGCCTGTGTGCTTGTGTTTGTGTGTGTGTGTGTGTGTATTTCAGGCCTTCTATTTCTATCTATATTACAATGAACAAAAATCTAAACGTTACAGTTCATATAAGGAAATCAGTCAATTGAAATATATTCATTCAGCCCTAATCTATGGGATCATTTATTTTTTTGTATTTTACCCCCTTTCTCGTGATATCCAATTACGATCTTGTCTCATCGCTGCAACTCCCAAAAGGGCTCGGGAGAGGTGAAGGTCGAGTCATGCATCCTACGAAACATGACCTGCCAAACCGTGCTTCTTAACACACTGCCCGCTTAACCTGGAAGCCAGCCGAACCAATGTGTCGGAGGAAACACTGTTTAACTGACGACCGAAGTCAGCTTGCAGGCGCCCCGCCACAAGGAGTCGCTAAAGCACAATGAGCTAAGTAAAGCACGATGAGCTAAGTAAAGCACGATGAGCTAACGAAAGCACGATGAGCTAACGAAAGGACCCCCGGCCAAACTTTCCCCTTACCCGGATGACGCCTGGCCAGTTGTGTGGGACTCCCGGTCACAGTCAGTTGTGACATAGCCTGGGATCGAACTCGGGTCTGTAGTGACGCTTCAAGCACAGCGATGCAGTGCCGTAGACTGCTGCGCCACTTGGGAGGCCCTCTAATCTATGGATTTCACATCACTGGGAATACAGATATGCAAATGTTGGTCACAAATACCTTTTTTTTTTAAGTAAGGGCGTGGATCAGAAAACCAGTCAGTATCTGGTGTGACCACCATTTGTGTCATGTAGCGAGACATCTCCTTCACATAGCTTGATCAGGCTGTTGATTGTTGTCCCACTCCTCTTCAATGGCTATGCGAAGCTGCTGGATATTGGCGGGAACTGGAACACACGGTCGTACACGTCGATCCAGAGCATCCCAAACATTTTCAATGGATGACATGTTTGGTGAGTATGCAGGCCATGGAAGAACTGGGACATTTTCAGCTTCCAGGAATTGTGTACAGATCCTTGCAACATGGCCATGCATTATCATGCTGAAACATGAGGTGATGGCAGCGGAAGAATGGCACAACAACGGACCTCAGGATCTCATCACAGTATCTCTGTGCATCAAATTGCTATTGATAAAATGCAATTGTGTGTGTAGTCTGTAACTTATGCCTACTCATACCACAACTACACCGACACCATGGGCACTCGACGCCATACACAGTGTCTGTTATCTGCCCGGTACAGTTGAAACTGGGATTCATCTGTGAAGAGCACACTTCTCCAACATGCCAGTTGGCCATCGAAGGTGAGCATTTGCCCACTGAATTCGGTTAAGACGCCGAACAGCAGTCAGGTCAAGACCCTGGTGAGGATTACAAGCACGCAAATGAGCTTCCCTATGATGGTTTCTGACTGTTGAGAAATTCTTTGGTTGTGGAAACCCACAGTTCCATCAGCTATCCGGGTGGATGGCCTCAGATGATCCTGCAGGTAAAGAAGCTGGATGTGGAGGTCCTGGCTGGTGTGGTTTTATTTATTTATCCTTTATTTAACTACTAGGCAAGTCAGTTAAGAATAAATTCTAATTTAAATTGACGGTCTACCAAAAGGCAGAAGGTCTCCTGTGGGGACTGGGGCCTGGGATTAAATAAACACAATATAAATATAGGACAAAACACACATCACAACAAGAGAGACACAACACTACATAAAGAGAGAGTTAAGACAACAACATAACAGCAAAACATGACAACACAGCATGCTAGCAACATAACATGACAACAACATGGTAGCAGCACAACATGGTAGCGTCACAAATACATGGTACAAACATTATTGGGCAAGGTCATCAGCACAAAGGTCAAGTAGGTAGAGACAACAATAACGTGGTTACATGTGGTCTGCGGTTGTGAGGCCAGTTGGATGTACTGCCAAATTCTCTAAAACAACGTTGGAGATGGCTTATGTTGAAATGATCATTCAATTCTCTGGCAACAGCTCTGGTAGACTTTCCTGCAGTCAGCATGCCAATTGCACGCTCCCTCAAACATTATCATGCTGTTTAATTAGTTTCTTGATCCCTCACACCCGTCAGGTGGATGGATTATCCTGGCAAATGAGAAAGGCTCACTAACAGGGATGTAAACAAATTTGTTCACAGAATTTGAGAGAAAAAAAGCTTTTTGTCCCACTTAATTCTTTTGGGATCTTTTATTTCAGTTCATGAAACATTGGTCCAACACTTTACATGTTGCCTTTATATTTTTGTTCAGTATAGAAGTGCTTTGTCAATTAGGCCCCGGGTGCTGAATGGACTATACTTACTGCTGATTACTACTGATTAGAGCCCTAATGAAATTCTGCACTGGTTGATGTCACACGTCAGGAAAAGGAGGGAAGGCAGACTGGCAATGATTAGTAGTAAGAGTGATTATCACACTGTTGACGTGTCAGTATTACTCCAGTCCCAATCATTCCAATGCTTCTTCGGTGGTTGTAACAAGAACAGGCAATCTGATCATCAAAACATTTATGTTTGTGTCCTGTACAAATATAAAGGTTTACAGGTTTATGACACTAAAATATTAGTCCAACTCAAAATCAACAGTGCGATAGAAACATCGATCCAGATGAGATGGAAAAGTACAGTGCCACCAGCAACAAGGGACTTTCTCCCATTCAAAATACAACTCATACCAGCTGTCCTATACCGTAATAAAACCATTAAGTATATTACCATATATAAAACATTTGTCCAATCAACATTGTGCGAAATCCAAACAGAAGTACCACCAGTGCCTGGAAACCAACCACAGAAAAGAGGAACTCCACTTTCTCTTATTCAAAACAGATGGGTGCTTCCCAAATGTCCCATAGGGCTCTGGTCAAAAGTAGTGCACTGTATAGGGAATAGGTGCCATTTGGAAGCACACATGGACACAGGAAGTGTGTCCATCAAGGGAATTGACAGGCTGGGCCCAGCTGCAGCTGGCAGCTAATCTAATCAGTGAGAGGAGAGATGGGGTGGAGAAAAACAGGGGAGAGGGTATTCATTCAGGGGAGAGGGTATTCATTCAGAGGAGAGGGCCATAATTCAAAGAGGTACTTACATTTAACAATTGGGAGCTGGAAAGATCTTCTAATTCCCAAACCAGATTTTTTGGTCAATCAAAACAACTTTTATGAGAGAAAAAGTAAAAGATGGAAAGAGACAAAGAGAGAGGGAGCACGCGAGCGAGAGACAGAGAGACGCTGAAAAATAAAGAGAGAGGGAGAAGGGGGACTGAGAGAGAGAGAGAAACCAACAGTCATCAAAGAGCTACCTGCAATTTTGAGGCTCCCGAGTGGCACAGCGGTCTAAGACACTGCATCTCAGTGCTAGTGGCGTCACTACAGACACCCTGGTTTGATTCCAGGCTGTATCACAACCTGCCGTGATTGGGAGTCCCATAGAGTGGGGCACAATTGGCCCAGCGTCGTCTGGGTTTGGCCGTCAATGTAAATAAGAATTTGTTCTTAATTGACTTGCCTAATCCTATGAAGGTTACATTTTATATATATATTTTTTAAATGAACCACTATGCAAAGACGACTTCACTTAGGCCTTCATGACAAACTCCCTCCTCCAGGTAGTCCAGATGGGTGAAAAGGCTCAGTAGCACACAGGTCAGCACAGTGGGGGTGGACACACACACACAGACACACAGGTCAGCACAGTGGGGGTGGACACACACACACAGGTCAGTACAGTGGGGATAGAGGTACACAGAGAAGCAGGCTGACCTCAGTGTAACAGGAGGCCATGATGATTCAGTAGTCAGCAGCACAACACAGAGCTCACATTACCCACAGGCAGCCTCTGGCAACATTATGGCTGTTTAGGGTTTAGCTCTACATCCCCCAGGGCTGAATAGATTGAATAACCACTTGTAACCAGACTTAATAAAACATAATACATAAGCGTCAAGGGCGATTTATCGAATCAATCCAGGGGTTGAACTGTTGTCAGGTTCTGAAGTCATGTGGACCTTGTGCAGTTTGTTTCACTTTGTTAGCAAAACTTTTGACACTTGCTCTCAATAGAAACGAACCACACTGGATCCAAAACAAACCCTGAAGTCAGCTGAACGATCACATTCGAAGCTGTGCTGCAATGAACTGCAACCGAATGTTTCCTTTTCTGAAGCACAACTCTACCAACGTGCACCTGTAAACTACTTTACGTACACACAGGAGCCATCATTCAACAACACAGTTTAGAACCATTTAGAACTTAGTAAAATAAATGGTTTTGGAGGTACAGTAAAACACACATTAGTCTGAGTAAATTGGTTAAGTAGTATAAGGTGCAGAAACAGTCACATTGGACTGTCACTCCATTCCGAACAGACGCTCAAAGCCATGATCCACTGACCTTGGACCTGTTTGGTCATTGCTGAAGAAGATAGACGTCAGGCTCAGACCACTTAGAGTAATGTGACCTCTGACCGGCACTATCAAGATAATAATATCAGTTGGGGGGTGCTTATATTTGTCCTGTTACACACAAGTGTATACTATATTTTTGTTGTTGTTGCATATTCCAACCCTCCAAGACACCCGCAGGGAGTGGGGTCACAATTGTACAGTGCCCCTGGAACAAGTAGGATTAAGTGCCTTGCTCAAATGGTACAGCGATAGGATTTTTTATTTATTTTTAGCTTGTTGGCTCCGGTATTCCATCCAGCAACCTTTCGGTTACTGGCCAACGCACTAACCTTGAGGCTACTTGATGCCCACAAGTTCAACCAATCAATTACTGAATGATCTACCCATGCAGTGTATGAGTTAGGAAGCGTATGAGTTCACTAAGTGACCCACTGCATGTAAATAACGCATATTCTGTCATTTTATTTACACAATTGACTAGCATATAAAACATCCATGATAGCTAAAGCAAACCAATAAGCATACGTTTGACACAAATTAGGTAAGGAATACTTTATGTTAAGAACACCAAATAATTATACATATAGTGAGTCATATAGATCAAACTGGGATAAGAAGGGCACTATACCAACACAGCATGTAGCTATGACAGTCCAACACTGTACATTGTCCGTCAGAACTACAATACAAGAATAATGACCAAGCGAAAGGCATAGACTGACATCAGGCGACCGGCTGCCTTTGTTTTCCTTCCCACTCATAAGGGTGACTGGGCGACCAGCGTCCATTTTGTGCCAGTCAGGGTCAGCTGACACGGCTCTGGTGGTGTGATGATGTGTCTCTGCTCTTTGTCCAGACTGTCTTTTACAGTGCCTTCGGAAAGTATTCAGACCCCTTGACATTTTTCACATTTTGTTATGTTGCAGTCTTATTCTGAAATGGCTTTAAAAAACAAACATTTCCTCAGCAATCTACTCACAATACCCCACAATGACAAAGCGAAAACAGGTGCTTAGAAATTTTTGCTAATTTAAAAATAAAATAGAAATACCTTATTTATATACAGTGCCTTGCGAAAGTATTCGGCCCCCTTGAACTTTGCGACCTTTTGCCACATTTCAGGCTTCAAACATAAAGATATAAAACTGTATTTTTTTGTGAAGAATCAACAACAAGTGGGACACAATCAAGAAGTGGAACGAAATCTATTGGATATTTCAAACTTTTTTAACAAATCAAAAACTGAAAAATTGGGAGTGCAAAATTATTCAGCCCCTTTACTTTCAGTGCAGCAAACTCTCTCCAGAAGTGCAGTGAGGATCTCTGAATGATCCAATGTTGACCTAAATGACTAATGATGATAAATACAATCCACCTGTGTGTAATCAAGTCTCCGTATAAATGCACCTGCACTGTGATAGTCTCAGAGGTCCGTTAAAAGCACAGAGAGCATCATGAAGAACAAGGAACACACCAGGCAGGTCCGAGATACTGTTGTGAAGAAGTTTAAAGCTGGATTTGGATACAAAAAAAATCCCAAGCTTTAAATATCCCAAGGAGCACTGTGCAAGCGATAACATTGAAATGGAAGGAGTATCAGACCACTGCAAATCTACCAAGACCTGGCCGTCCCTCTAAACTGTCAGCTCATACAAGGAGAAGACTGATCAGAGATGCAGCCAAGAGGCCCATGATCACTCTGGATGAACTGCAGAGATCTACAGCTGAGGTGGGAGACTCTGTCCATAGGACAACAATCAGTCGTATATTGCACAAATCTGGCCTTTATGGAAGAGTGGCAAGAAGAAAGCCATTTCTTAAAGATATCCATAAAAAGTGTTGTTTAAAGTTTGCCACAAGCCACCTGGGAGACACACCAAACATGTGGAAGAAGGTGCTCTGATCAGATGAAACCAAAATTGAACTTTTTGGCAACAATGCAAAATGTTATGTTTGGCGTAAAAGCAACACAGCTTATCACCCTGACCACACCATCCCCACTGTCAAACATGGTGGTGGCAGCATCATGGTTTGGGCCTGCTTTTCTTCAGCAGGGACAGGGAAGATGGTTAAAATTGATGGGAAGATGGATGGAGCCAAATACAGGACCATTCTGGAAGGAAACCCGATGGAGTCTGCAAAAGACCTGAGACTGGGACGGAGATTTGTCTTCGAACAAGACAATGATCCAAAACATAAAGCAAAATCTACAATGGAATGGTTCAAAAATAAACATATCCAGGTGTTAGAATGGCCAAGTCAAAGTCCAGACCTGAATCCAATCGAGAATCTGTGGAAAGAACTGAAAACTGCTGTTCACAAATGCTCTCCATCCAACCTCACTGAGCTTGAGCTGTTTTGCAAGAAGGAATGGGAAAAGATTTCAGTCCCTCGATGTGCAAAACTGATAGAGACATACCCCAAGCGACTTACAGCTGTAATTGCAGCAAAAGGTGGCGCTACAAAGTATTAACTTAAGGGGGTTGAATAATTTTGCACGCCCAATTTTTCAGTTTTTGATTTGTTAAAAAAGTTTGAAATATCCAATAAATGTCGTTCCACTTCATGATTGTGTCCCACTTGTTGTTGATTCTTCACAAAAAAATACAGTTTTATATCTTTATGTTTGAAGCCTGAAATGTGGCAAAAGGTCGCAAAGTTCAAGGGGGCCGAATACTTTCGCAAGGCACTGTAAGTATTGGGGTGGCAGGTAGCCTAGTGGTTAGAACGTTGGGACAATAACCGAAAGGTTGGTGGCTCAAATCCCCGAGCTGACAAGGTAAAAATCGGTGGTTCTGTCCCTGAAAAAGCAGTTATCCCACTGTTCCTAGGCCGTCATTGTAAATAAGAATTTGTTCTTAATTGACTTGCCTAGTTAAATAAAGGTAAAAAATAAATAGAAATTCAGACAATTTGCTATCACTCAAAATTGAGTTCAGGTGCATCTTGTTTCCATTGATCATCCTTTATGTGTTTCTACAACTTGATTTGAGTCCACCTGTGGTACATTTAATTGATTGTATATGATTTGGAAAGGCACACACCTGTCTATATTAGGTCACACAGTTGACAGCGCATGTCAGAGCAAAAAACAAGCAGTGAGGCCGAAGGAATTATCCGTAGATCTCTGAGACAGGATTGTGTCGAGACACAGACAATGCTGGAGTGGCTTCGGGACAAGTCTCTGAATGTCCTCGACTGGCCCAGCCAGAGCCTGAACTTGAACCCGATTGAACATCTAGGGAGAGACCCAAAAATAGCTGTGCAACAACGACTCCCATACAACCTGACTTACCTTGAGAGGATCTGCAGAGAAGAATGGGAGAAACTCCCCAAATACAGGTGTGCCAAGGTACTTATGTAAAATGTGATATTTCTGTTTTTTACATTTTTTTATTAGCACAAATTTCACAAAAACTTTGTTTTGTCATTATGGGGTATTGTGTGTGGATTATGATGAGGGAGAAAAACAATTTAATACATTTTACAATAAGGCTGTAACCTAACTACATGTGGGAAAAGTCAACGGGTCTGAATACATTCTGATAATGAGGAAAGAAAGAAGAGGGGGAGAAAGGAGGGGGGAGACTGGGGTGTTTGAAGCAACGAAAGTCTAAAATACATGTTCAGGAGGTAATAGCAAAGTTAGAGAAAGTCTTCGGTTGGGGGTGGCAGGTCAGAGAGAGTGAGCCCACTGTGTAAAATTAGAAAGGAAAAGGAGAAGAAAGAAGGAGAAATAGAGTGTGGAGAGGGATGGATAGCAAAAAAAACTTTGAAGAGACCTCAGAAGTCGGGGAGAATCAAGAAAGGGAAAGAGAGCTTAGAGCAGCAATCATCAATAGATTCAGCTGCAGGCTGATATTTTTTCTTGAAAGGATTGTCTGGGGGCCGGAACATAAATACAAATAATATGTAGACTGCAAATTCAGCGCAAGAAGACATCATATTTGACCAAAACATAATAATTTTAAACCTTGCTTACATTTGTATACGGTCACATACACTGAGCATACTGTACCAAACATTGACAAGACCCTCCTAATATTGAGTTGCACACCCAGTTTTGACCTCAGAACAGCCTTAATTTGTTTTCTTCATATCACTTGGGGGGGCCAAATAAAAATATTGTGGGCCAAATTTTGGCCGGCGGGCCGCAAGTTGTGGAATCCTGGCTTCAAGGAACAGACCAAGGGAGAGAAGAAAGGATAAACAGATGGGGTAATGAAAAGAAAAGATAAACAAGACAAAGTAGTCAGACAGACCGTAAAAGTAAAGTAGCAAGATAGTAACAAGAGTACAAGATGAACAGGATAAAAAGTTAGATAGGTAAAGGGGTAATAAAAAAGAGGGTGAAATAAACCACAAGATCGAGAGCATGCAGTTTGCAGGACACAGCAGTTTTGAGGAGGGGAAAAATAAAGGCAACATCTTGCATATTGATGTCATTATCTAGTTGAAAACAAGCTTTGTGGTTGTAGAGACGTCAGATTATTGTGTGAACCATGTCAAGACGTCTTTTTTCATGACGTCATCCAGACGTTACTTAAATACATTATTCTGGTCAGATTACAACCAGTGAAATATGTATTTTTCTGATCACTAAAAATATGTCTAGAAAACATCCTTCTATAACTAGTAAACGACCTGAACGCGACGTCCCAAAACACTCCAGAATAACTTTACCGCAACCAGCACACTGGGTCGGACTAGCAACAAGACAGAGACAAAGTGTGAGGGTAAAACTGATTTCAGAGGGGAGGGTGCTGCTCTGCTGTGCTGTTCTCTGTATGACGGAGGCAGAGCGAGACGGGACCCAGATGGGAGAGATAAACAGGACACTCTGTTTCCCCTTTATTAGATTCCCTCCCTTTTATTATTGAGGTCCTGCAGCGCCGTGTGTCCTGACAGAACCCACACGGGTGTTTTGCAGGACTGGACTGGACTGGACTGGACGGGGGGAGGGGGGGGGCGGTAGAGCGGGAAAAGAAGAAGAGAGGAGGACATGAAAGGTGGATATGCAACGCATGGATACTCCCTCCACTGACTGACTCACTGAGGTGTGGACTTACTGTATGTATCCTCATCACGCACACGCACACACACACACACACGCATTTCAGCATGAGCATAAACACACATTCCAGTGTCTGTGTGCTGTCTGGTCGGAGTTCACCTCTCTCCTCTACGTATTATCTCTCTCATGTCCCAGTGTGTTTACTTCCATCTGCCGACACATGAAGACAACCCAGCAGAACAACCTAGTTCAGCAGAACGGAGCCAAATTCTGACACTGCCAAATTCCTCCCATAGGCCATTACTCTGACACGTCATTTCAAGTAATTGAAACTACAGTACATTGCTCCTGGGAAAAGGTAACATTCCTGATAAAGGAAGAAGAATCATCATCTTTGTGCTCATTAGGGTAACTTGAGCTCTTCAGGCGATCAGCACTTGGTAGGATGATCTTTTGGAGGGGTTTCAGCATAACAGCAGAAATGTCTAATTCAAAGGAATGAAAATGATTATGGTCATTGCTTGCTTTATCTACAGGGGTGGTGAATATGATTGTATTTTGTTGTGTTGAAAACTTTGTAACCATTCCCAACACAAAAACCATGCTATATCACCCAGTTCAGATTCAATCAGGCCCCATCAACTAATGTGATAAGCGGGGCTCGCTCCAATTCTACACCACATCTGTCTCCATCTCTCCCCTGGCCGTTTACACCCGCTAGCCACAGAGGAGCGATTAGCTGACCGCGCGGCCTCTCATGACGCAAATCCAGGGCAAACTCCCCCAGATCCCCACTTTAGACTATAAATATACTGAGGGACAGTTCGCTCAGGACTGAAAGACCAGTTTATAGGGTGGCAGGTAGCCTAGCGGTTAGAGCGTTAGACCAGTAACCGACAGGTCGCTGGTTCGAATACTTGAGCCGTCAAGGTGGAAAATCTGTCAAGGTGTCTTTGAGCAAGGCACATAACCCTGATTTACTACTATGGCTGACCCTGTAATACAAAACATTTCACTGCACCTATGTGACAATAATAATTATATATAAAGTTACTCTTTATGTGGAGGGACCCTCTGGGCCTCTGCTTTCTCAGTCTTTCCTCTCTATATCTCACTCGCCCTTTCCACCTCTCTATATCTCACTCGCCCTTTCCCCTCTCTATATCTCCCTCTCCCCTCTCTCTATATCTCCCTCTGCCCTCTCTCTATATCTCCCTCTCCCCTCTCTCTATATCTCACTCTCTCTCCCCTCTCTCTATATCTCACTCTCTCTCCCCCTCTCAATATCTCACTCTCCCCCCTCTCAATATCTCACTCTCCCCTCTCTCAATATCTCACTCTCCCCTCTCTCAATATCTCACTCTCCCCTCTCTCAATATCTCACTCTCCCCCTCTCTCAATATCTCACTCTCCCCTCTCTCAATATCTCACTCTCCCTCTCTCAATATCTCACTCTCCCCTCTCTCAATATCTCACTCTCCCCTCTCTCAATATCTCACTCTCCCCTCTCTCAATATCTCACTCTCCCCTCTCTCAATATCTCACTCTCCCCTCTCTCAATATCTCACTCTCCCCTCTCTCAATATCTCACTCTCCCCTCTATCTCCCTTTCATTCTCTCAGGCCTAAATGCTTTATTACTGATTTCTGATGGCTGGTCCATCTTCAGAACAGCAGCAATACAAAGAGAGCAAGATTCAATTCTAGCTAGATGTGGTGGCTAATTATTTTAGATGGAATTAAGGTGCCTATCAAAGGGAGGCTGATCTTTAGGTGAGATAATAAGTGTCAAGCGGTGGTGGTGGTGAGGAGAGGATGGAGATGAAGAGGTGAAAGGATGGAGGGATGGTGATAATGTACATGGAGGAGAGAGAGTAGAGCAGACAGGTCATTTAGGCAGCGGGCTGTGCATCTGTTTTTTAAACGGGCAACAGATTGGATCTATCAATGTAGAGGAGAAGGGATTAAGCCAGAATGAGGTTTACTACTGAGTGGCATTCTGTGGTATATCTCGTGAAGATGTCAGTCATTGTCCTGCCCACAAAGACGACAGGTCCCATGGGCACACACAACCTACACTCTTAGAAAGAAAGGTTATATCAAGAACCTAAAAGGGTTCTTTGGCTATCCCCATAGAACAGAACCCCAAATAAAAAATTTAGCTCCAAGCCGAGGCCGGACTGTTCGAATGTTCATTGAAAATGTTTAAATGACGCATATAGTCTAGTGAACCTAATTGAACCTACTGAAAACCTAACATATGGATAAATAAAGCCTTATGGCTAGAGACCAAAAGATGCTGATTTCCTTTATGAGGTTTACACCATTAGCCTATATTTTCTATTTTAGAAAAGTGGGCCTTCAAAGAAAAAAAACAATAATAGGAAATATTTTTAAAATATAATTGATTGAAATACAATAAAATAAAGTGCAAAAATCTATTAATCAAAAACAACACTTTGTTTAAGGAGAAGTAACATGCTGAAAACATGAAGATAAAAACCTAAATATGTGATTGCAGTAATGTTCACTTGTTTGAGGTTGAGGGTGATACCCCATCTTTTCCACAAGTGTTCGGGGTACTCTGAGCTGAGGAAATCCTCAGAATTGAGTGGAGGTGTTCAGCAGTAAGTCGACCAGGTTCATCAAAGAAAAAAGACACAGGTATGTGCTGCATAGACAACGTTTGAGCAGCCTGGATGCGCAGCTGTTTTTAAACCGGGCAACTGATTTAGCGTCTCTTCTGTAGGGCCTTGAAGCAGCCTTTAAAGAGCCTAAATCAATGGTTTTTGTCCGCGTGGCGTCTCTGTGATTATACTCTTTCAGAACCGCCACACTTTCTCCACACAGAAGACACAGGTTTTCCAGCTACCTCCGTGAACATATACTCCGACTCCCACCTTGTTTGAAACCCCGGTTCTCAGTGTCCACCTTCCGTTTTGCCAGATGGGTATCTGAAAGTTAATTTTACTGTGATGCTGACACTGCTGTGCCAATAAATATTGAAATGATACACTCTTAGTGCGTCACATTAAATCAGAACCTAAATCAAGGGATGTGGCCCGCGGGCCTTGACTCTGAAGTGCCATAGAAGAACCCTTTTTGGTTCCAGGTAGAGCCCTATTGGGTTCCATTGTAGAACCCAGAGGGACCCTAAAAGAGTTCTACTTGGATACCAAAAAGCGTTCTCCTATGGGGACAGCCGAAGAACCCTTTTGGAACCTTGCATCTTCAGCCCCAGCTGAAGGTGGTTTCAGCTAATCAAGGGCTGGCATCAATACAGTAGGTGTCTTTCATTGAAGGCTGAAGCTTGGTACAAGGATGACATTATCAGTGCCATAGAAGGCCAGAATGAAGAGATGGCACATTAAAGCGATCTCAAAAGCAACCTTCTAAAACGTCAGTTAAAATGTTGTTTGTCGAAAGGTAAGTGCAATAAATGATGCTTAATATTAGGAAAGCAGGTGTTTTGCGCTTATTAAATACGATTCCTTTTATTCTGGTACTGACAACACAACCTTGCAGCGTCCTGCGCCCTGATCAAGTGTGACCCTATTTAACTTCTGTTAAGTTCTGTTTGTTTGAAACAAGTTCAACAAGTGCTTGCTGTAGCAGATTCTGTCCACTGATAAGCGTATAAATAGGAACAGTTGCTGTACAGTAACATGCTGTACATGATGTCAGAGCTCAGGGTCTCTGCTTTACAGAGCTGTATGCGATTCAACTGAAATATACGTTCCAAGCAGGAGCAGGACCTGCAACAGAAAGATGCCCACATCCTTCCTGCCAATGGGGTTACTTTTGCACACGTTGGTGTTGTCTGAGTAAAGTGAGGGGAATGCAGTAAATTCGAGAGGAGTTGATGTGGTCTGAAAGATGAAACCTTGAGGATTATTAATAAATACGATTTTGATGTCACACAAGCAAACCACACACCCATGAGTCCAAATGTGCTCTTGAAGCGCATATGCGACACAACTCATTTCATTTACAAGTATCGACATTCAGAATTGCTAAGTGTCACAGTATGTACAGTTACGAAGATGACATGGTGTCACACCCCCGGTTGTTCTGAAAAGAATCAGCCTCTGTTTGCCGTATTCTGAAGAAACGTAGCCACGGAATGCACTCATGAATTCTCTACGCACCAACAATTACAATGTATTTCTCTGTGCTTTGTGAGAACCTAACACTGTAAGATCTTACTTAAGAACTTAGCAAGTCATGTTGGCAATCGAATAAGCTTTCAAATGATGCCCTCGGGACCCAGTTAGCGATTTGTAACGGAACGAATAAACAACAACCGTCATCGTGTGAGGGTGGGGGATGCACGGCTGTGTTCCAAACCAAAAACTACAAGTGTGCGTGCATCAGTCCTTCAACGGCACAGCTTCAAGTGCTTAAAAGAGCACCTAGTAGTGAAAGGCTCTTTCCTTGAGTCATAAAAGTGCATTGAAATGACTTAGGAACTGTGCACACTTTGGAGAGGTGTGCGGCAGAGCAGCGCCCCTGGATCACGCAGGGCTCCTCAATGTAATGTAAAGGGATCAGGGCAGCTTTAGAAAGCTTAAAAACATAGTATTTATGCTGTACTTGCCAGCAGTACCTTTCATGGTGCTGCTCGTGCCACCACAAGGCCCCAACCCCTGTTAGTGATCCAGGTACAGTAGGTACAAACATAAACATGGAGAGCGATGAACTTGTGCTGACCATGTGCAGTCCTGTTAATACAGATTCACGCACAAGTATCACACTTTAATCCAGTCAAGAAGGTGCACAGACCTGGGTGTTTATACTGTATAATATACACACACATTCCAGTGTCGGTGTGCTGTCTCGGAGGAGTTCACCTCTACCCTCTACGTATTATCTATCTCATGTCACAGTGTGTTTACTCCTATCTGCTGACACATGAAGACAACCCAGCAGAGATGGCTTAAAATAACCAACTGTAGAACAGAAAGCTTTCCTCCCACTAAGAAGTCTCAATAAACGCACGCACGAACGGCAATCCAGGAAGAGTAGCTGATGTTTTGGTAGTGAATGGAGATCCTATTAAAATAGTAAATACCAAATACTCTCTCTCTCTCTGTGTGTGTGTGTGTGTGTGTGTGTGTGTGTGTGTGTGTATGTGTGTGTGTGTGTGTTAGACACGCGCGCGTGGGATGACTGTGGTAGGTGACCCTGAGGGACTAACTGAGTCAGTCAGGGGCTGCTGGTCAATAATCTGGAAGCAGAACAGAATAGAGCTGAAGTTGGTGCTCTCCCTAATAGCGCCGACAGTTAAGACACCTGATAGACCCTTCATCAACATTTGTTTTATTAATCAGTGTCCGTCTCCATCTCTCTCTCTGTCGCTCTCACTCATCATTTTCTATCCATCTGTCTCTGTTTCTTTCCCATACAACATCTTACAGTGCAATCCTATCAAGCACAGATACGAATCGATGGTGCTGTAACAAGCTGTCACTGAATGTGACCATCGGCCGCTGTGAGCTTATCTTCATGATGAAGAGAAGGCCCGCTGGTGTAGCGACGCAAACGGTGCCCAGTCAGCTAACTCGTTAGCACGATGACATCAACAACAAAACCAGAGATAAGAGCTCGGAAAGGCCTCAAGTGAGAAGTATGGACTTCGGCACGCCAAGCTAATCGTTTTGTGGTCAGAATGAGAAACCCCTGAGGATCATTTGTAATCTTATAATTGTATTTTTTTTTAATCAGTGCAATCTAGTTAAGGTTTAGCTGCGAGGTGATGATAGGCAGGGCATAAGCGACATAAGTGGTATTTTATAACTCTTCCTGTTGAGAGTTAGAATAGTAGAATACACAAGGTGCCATTTGAAAATGTGGCTGTGCATTGGCAGTGTATCTCTTATGTCTGTCACTGAAAGTCACTCAATTTTGATTGGAAGTTAGTCTAGCCAGCTATCTGACCTCTCGAGGGCCCCCATTGATTTAGTTAGTCACTCACTCAGATATCATATGAACATGGCATAAGTCATGGCAAAATGTGTAGACTTGCTGCAAACTCGCTTTAAAACTGCATCATTTTCTCTACACCTCTAACTCAAAAAATAAATAAAAATAAAATCAGCCATCGATACGGGGGCCACTTATGGTTTCAGTCCCTCCAGGATCTCTCAGAGAGATTTCTTTGTGATATTTGTGGCCAAAAATGCTTGATTTTGCTCTGGCAATTCTGACATTTTACATGGCAATATGCACTGACAAGGGAAACATTTTGTTGATGTGTGGCTCGATTGAACCATGTTATGCAGTAAATGTGGGGTGAATGGTTGAAATTGAGAGCACTTTTTTTGTACTGTGTTGATAGGTTAGTTTTATGCGATAATATTGCAATGCTTTGATTGTTTCATGAGGAAATAGTCAGTCGCGGTGTGTGGGTAAAATCATTGGGGAAGTCAAGCCAGAAACAAAATGCCATATTACAACATAGGTGTTGTGATAATTGTGTCGTTTACTCTATAACCTGTTAGTTCATATCCCTTGTGACTGTGTTATATGCCTAAGGCCAACACAATAAGAAAACACAGTGGCAGAATAAATTCAACCACACCTTTGTTTCATCACAAAACCGGACAGCAACCACTGTCCGGTGAAGTCCACAAAGCATATTGCATGTAACAAACAGTTACATGACCGACACTCTTTTATTTCTTGTTGTCCTTGGCTACCTGGCTAAAATGCATGCTGGCTAGCCTAATATCCTTTCATGGCCAATGTTTTCTAGTTAATATTAGCCTTCTACATCTAGCTACATATCAAACTTCCATCTTCTCAGTCCAGGGGCACAATGTATTTTATGGTTGGATCGGATTCACCGTTATAATCATTGGCCAGAACGGAAAATTAAGGAAAACAACCAGTCCAAATCCCTATCTCCATCCATGGCTAATTTAGGAAAGGGACCATTTTAGCTAGCTAGCCACCGGAGGACAACAACACAATGAGATGCAACAATTCAAATTGTTTCTAACAGTGACGCATTTCTCGGTGATGGGGTGAAGCCAAATCCAAACTGGCTTCCCTTGACACTTTTTGTTCTGCACCAGGACCATTCATAGTTGAGCTCACTCAGTTTATAGATAGATGGCCTACACACACAGAGACAGAGGGGCGCTTTTTCGCTCCGAAGTTTACATACACTTAGGTTGGAGTCATTTAAACTCGAGTCGGTTAGGACATCTACTTTGTACATGACACACGTAATTTTTCCAACAATTGTTAACAGACATATTATTTCACTTATAATTCACTGTATCACAATTTCAGTGGGTCAAAAGTTTACATACACTAAGTTGACTGTGCCTTTAAACAGCTTGGAAAATTCCAGAAATTTTTGTCATGGCTTTAGAAGCTTCTGATTGGCTAAATGACATAATTTGAGTCAATTGGAGGTGTACCTGTGGATGTATTTCAAGGCCTCCACAAGTCTGGTTTATCCTTGGGAGCAAAATCCAAATACCTGAAGGTACCACGTTCATCTGTACAAACAATAGTACGCAAGTATAAACACCATGGGACCACGCAGCTATCATATCGCTCAGGAATTAAGACGCGTTGTCTCCTAGAGATGAACGTACTTTGGTGCGAAAAGTGAAAATCAATCCCAGAACAACAGCAAAGGACCTTGTGAAGATGAATGGAGGAAACAGGTATACAAATATCTATAGCCACAGGAAAACGAGTCCGATATCGACATAACCTGAAAGTCCTCTCAGCAAGGAAGAAGCCACTGCTCCAAAACCTGCATAAAAAAGCCAGACTACGGTTTGCAACTGCACATGGGGACAAAAAAAATCGTACTTTTTGGAGAAATGGCCTCTGGTCTGATGAAACAAAAATAAAACTGTTTGGCCATAATGACCATCGTTCTGTTTCGAGGAAAAAGGGGGAGGCTTGCAAGCTGAAGAACACCATCCCAACCATGAAGCACGGGGGTGGCAGCATCATGTTGTGGGCGTGCTTTGCTGCAGGAGGGACTGGTGCACTTCACAAAATATATGGCATCATGAGGTAGGAAAATTATGTGGACATATTGAAGCAACATCTCAAGACATCAGTTAAAGCTTGGTCTTCCAAATGGACAATGACGTCAAACATACTTCCAAAATTGTGGCAAAATGGCATAAGGACATAATGGCATAAAGTATTGGAGTGGCCATCACAAAGCCCTGACCTCAATCCCATAGAAATTTTGTGGGCAGAACTGAAAAAGCATGTGCGAGCAAGGAGGCCTACAAACCTGACTCAGTTACACCAGCTCTGTAAGGAGGAATGGGCCAAAATTCACACAACTTATTGTGGGAAGCTTGTGTAAGGCTACCTGAAACGTTTGACCCAAGTTAAACAATTTAAATGCAATGCTACCAAATACACTCTATTAGAATCTAAACTTCTGACCCACTGGGAATGCGATGAAAGAAATAAAAGCTGAAATAAATCACTCTCTACTATTATTCTGACATTTGACAATCTTTTTAAAATAAAATGGTGCCTAACTGACCTAAAACAGTGACTTTTTACTAGGATTAAATGTCAGGAATTTTGAAAAACTAAGTTTAAATGTAGTTGGCTAAGTTGCAAGTAAACTTCCGACTTCAACTGTAGGTTGGGGTAAAGTGACTATGCATAGATAATAAACAGCGAGTAGCAGCAGTGTAAAATAAAATGCAAATAATCCGGGCGGCCATTTGATTAATAGTTCAGCAGTCTTATGGCCTGGGGGTAGAAGCCGTTCAGGAGCCTTTTGCACCTAGACTTGGCACTCAGGTACCTCTTGCTGTATGGTAGCAGAGAAAACAGTCTATGACTTGGGTGACTGGAGTCTTTGACAACTTCCTCTGACACGCCTAGTATATACACTACCGTTAAAACGTTTGGGGTCACTTAGAAATGTCCTTGTTTATGAAAGAAAAGCACAATTTTTGTCCATTAAAAAAAAACATCAAATTGATCAGAAATACAGTGTAGACATTGTTAATGTTGTAAATGACTATTGTAGCTGGAAACGGCAGATTTTTTATGGGATATCTAGAGGCCCATTATTTTTATTTCTTTATTTATTTCACCTTTATTTAACCAGGTAGGCTAGTTGAGAACAAGTTCTCAAGTTTATAAAAGGCTAATTGATCAAGAAAACCATTTTGTGAACAGACAACACAGAGTTACACATGGAAAACAATTAACAAGTCAATAACACAGTACAAAAAACTGGCCTTCTTTAGATTATGTGCAAAATCATGGAGCATCAGTATTACAATTTTGCAGATTAGCACTGGAGTGATAAATGATCAGATGGTCTTGTACAAATAAAATAAATAAAAACAGTGTTCTGAGGTAAAAATGGGTGGGCTATTTACCAATAGACTATATTCTTGTTCTGAGAAATGAAAGCTATTCTATGCGAGGAAATTGCCAAGAAACTGAAGATCTGGAACGAAAGGCGGCCAACGAGGTGTTGTCTTTAGGGATGATCAGTGAGATCACTGAACAGCGCTAATGGGTGTTGCCATCTGACCAGTGAACTGAATAAGGTGGAGGCCCCAGCATGGACTTGTAGATGACCTGGAGCACAGTGGGTGTCTAGTTTGAGAAACAGACCAGCCGACTAGAGCAGTCCTCAGACTGGGTGCTTAATTCAAAAGGATGGCCTGTGAAAACATCCAGTTTGCTGAGTAGAGTGAAGAGGCAATTTTGGATTCTGGCCTTCGAAAATCGGAAGGATTAGTCTGTTTTAAAATTATAAAGGAGGCTTTATTAGCTAACACAAAGCCGACTGCCATTGGAACACATGTTTGAATGATCTGGAAGGAGCAGTTGCCATACCTGGCGGTGATGTAACCGGTCAGGATGGTGATTCGATGGTGCAGCTGTAGAACTTTTGAGAATCTGGGGACCCATGCCAAATATTTTCCAGTCTCCACGGAAGGGGTTGTAAAAGGCGTTTGGAGGTTAGATGCACAGTTGGACCATAATAGTTTGTTGATGATGTGGACACCAAGGAACTATGAAACCATCACCCTGTCCAATGAAGCCCTGTCGATCCAAGTTTATGGGAATTGATCATTAGAAAACCATTTTGCAATGATGTTAGCACAGCTTAAAACTGTTGTTCTGATTAGTCCACAATCAAACTGGCCTTTGTTTTGCTAGTTGATTCTAGGGCATCAGTATTCGTGGTTTTCGATTACAGGCTCTAAATGGCCAGACACAAATAACTTTCTGAAACTTCCTCACTATATTCTTGTTCTGAGAAATGAAAGCTATTCATGCGTTGTCAGTGATGAAGATCTCTACCATCACTGTGGATCCAGTTCACTGAACAGGAAGGTGTTTAGTCCAAAATAGGGATTTATGGGCACCCCGGTGTTGAACTGAGCTGTAGGACACATTAAAGTGTCTAGTTTGAGAAACAGTAGGTATTTTCATGGCTGGTTATGAAGCCTACATAGGAGTCTCAAACCCACAAAACATTCCATTACACCAAAATGATAGCCTACCTGTTTAAATTTTAAATTTATTTTAACCAACGTATTTAACCAGGCAATGTCAGTTAAGAACAAACCTGGCGGTGATGTTCAGGATGACGGCCTGGGAACAGCCAAATATTTTCCGGGGGGGGTCAAAAGGCGTGGGTTAACTGCCTGTTCAAGGGCAGAACGACAGATTTGTACCATGTCAGCTTGGGGTTTGAACCAAGCAACCTTCCGGTTACTGAAGCCCTGTCGATGTGAATGGGAGTGTTCAGCAGGTTCAGACCTCCTTTTCCTGTAGTCCACAATCAGCTCCTTTGTTTTGCTCACATTCAGGGTGAGGTTGTTGTCGTGGCACTGCCAGGTCTCTGACTTCCTCACTATAGGCGGTCTCAGCGTTGTCAGTGATGAGGCCTACCATCACTGTGGATCCAGTTCCAGAGGAAGGTGTTTAGTCCTAGGGATTTATGGGCACTATGGTGTTGAACGCTGAGCTGTAGTCAAGGTATTTGGTAGTAGGTATTTTATGGCTGGTTATGAAGCCTACATAGGAGTGTCGAAACCCACAAAACATTCCATTACACCATAGCCTACCTGTTTAGTTTCATAAAGTGTATTTTCTTAGTTAACCAAGCAAAGTTAAGACACAGTATTTTCATAATGGCCTGGGAACAGTGTCATAAAGTGTTCAAGGGCAGAACGACAGATTTGTACCTTGTCAGTTACGTTTGAAGTGACACAGTATAGTCCAACGCTCTAACCACAGGCTAACCTGTCAACAATATATTTTCTTAGTTTTTAACATTTTCTGAAAGGGGCTGACAAAGTGACACAGTATTGTTATGACATAATGCTTCATGACAGTGTCATAAAGTGTATTTTCTTAGTCCAAGTAAAGTGACACAGTATTGTCCTACTGCTTCATGACAGTGTCATAAAGTGTATTTTCTTAGTCCAAGTAAAGTGACACAGTATTGTCATAATGCTTCATGACAGTGTCATAAAGTGTATTTTCTTAGTCCAAGTAAAGTGACACAGTATAGTCATAATGCTTCATGACAGTGTCATAAAGTGTATTTTCTTAGTCCAAGTAAAGTGACACAGTATTGTCATAATGCTTCATGACAGTGTCATAAAGTGTATTTTCTTAGTCCAAGTAAAGTGACACAGTATAGTCATAATGCTTCATGACAGTGTCATAAAGTGTATTTTCTTAGTCCAAGTAAAGTGACACAGTATTGTCATAATGCTTCATGACAGTGTCATAAAGTGTATTTTCTTAGTCCAAGTAAAGTGACACAGTATAGTCATAATGCTTCGTGACAGTGTCATAAAGTGTATTTTCTTAGTCCAAGTAAAGTGACACAGTATTGTCATAATGCTTCATGCTTCATGACAGTGTCATAAAGTGTATTTTCTTAGTCCAAGTAAAGTGACACAGTATAGTCATAATGCTTCGTGACAGTGTCATAAAGTGTATTTTCTTAGTCCAAGTAAAGTGACACAGTATTGTCATAATGCTTCATGACAGTGTCATAAAGTGTATTTTCTTAGTCCAAGTAAAGTGACACAGTATAGTCATAATGCTTCATGCCAGTGTCATAAAGTGTATTTTCTTAGTCCAAGTGACACAGTATAGTCATAATGCTTCGTGACAGTGTCATAAAGTGTATTTTCTTAGTCCAAGTAAAGTGACACAGTATTGTCATAATGCTTCATGACAGTGTCATAAAGTGTATTTTCTTAGTCCAAGTAAAGTGACACAGTATAGTCATAATGCTTCGTGACGGTGTCATAAAGTGTATTTTCTTAGTCCAATTAAAGTGACACAGTATAGCCATACTGCTTCATGACAGTGTCATAAAGTGTATTTTCTTAGTCCAAGTAAAGTGACACAGTATAGTCATACTGCATCGTGACAGTGTCATAAAGTGTATTTTCTACAATTTACTTAAAATATGATGAAAAAAAAGAATTATTACAACAGCAACAACAACAAAGGATTTAATAAACTAACATTCAAATGAAAGGAAACTTCTTGGCAGGGAAAAAACACATTTCAATAAATGTGGGTTTTGACACTATAATGAAGGTGTCATTTCCAGCCATAAAATAACACAATATATGTCACAACAGGTTTGAATATATTGGTCATGACAGTGTTATGACCATATTATGGTAAGGTTATGACAAGTTGTGACATGATTATGACAGTGTTATGACCATATTATGGTAAGGTTATGACAAGTTGTGACATGGTTATGACAGTGTCATAACGTGTTATGACGCTAGGTGTTAAGTAAAGTGTTACCCAAATTTGCAATCCCTTGCATAATATGTAGGAAATTGTTGACGTGCGATCACAGAATTGCAGTATCCTGGAGGGATAAAACGTCACTTAGGGCCTCCAAAACTCTAGGGCCGGCCCTGATGATTTGTTCTACAAGTTGAGATTCAGTTAGTCGCCAGCACACACATGAATGCATTAGTTCAATATTCTCCCTTCATAGGTCAACTCTTCACAAATACAGGTGATTATACATTCTGTGTGTGTGTGCCTGCACTGACATCTTTGATATTGAACGTTCTATAAATGCTTAAATTGCCTTTTGACCCTTTGATTGGCTGGTTAGTGCTTATTGGGGACAGTGAGAGGAGCTTATGTGTGCTCTACAGTCATCAGCGTAATCAGTTTTAGAGGTGGGGTGGGGGATGGGTAGTCGGGGTGTGTGGGGGTTAGACTGTTGTTATGGAGACAGGGAATGGAAAGGGGTTGTATTCCATGCTGTGCAGGGTGCAGAGTGAAGTAGCGCTTTGATACAAAGACTGACTGTGAGAAGTATACTAACATTTCAACGTTTGAAAGCCCTGACAGTGTGTGGTCACTGCAGGCCTCCAATTACTGCACAACTTTAAATGATTTTATCAGATTTTATGCACATTTAAGCACTTTGAATTGTGTCATTAGATTTTCTTCCACACAGATAATGCCTAGGTAACTGGATTAGTCTATTTAGAAAATGTACCCAATTACAGCCCAGTTCGCTACCCACATGAAAAAATACTACAGTTTATAGAAAATACTACAGTACTATCTGGAAAAACACTGTAGTAAATACTACAGTAATGCCCGCAAAAACACTACATTCCGCAAAAATATGACACTTTTTTAACTATAGTAAATACTACAGTATACAATTTGCATATACCCTGCCCATTCCCCTCTATCCCAATTTCTGCCACCCATAAGTGAGAAATCTACTGAACATGCCAAGTATAGATCATATACTGTATTACCTTCCCTACAGGTTATAGAAAAGAACAGAAGCCCTGGACTATCTGTTTAGACCTCAATCCAACCTAAGACCGCACTCACCGAGCTGTATAGGGCCATAAGCATAGAAGAAAATGCACATCTAGAGCAGCCACTTCTCGTGGCCAGGGATTTTAATGCAGGGAAACTGAAATCCATTTGACCTATTTCTTACCAGCTGTACCACCTGCGCAACAAAACTCTAGGTCACCTTTACTCCACCCACAGAAGCGCATACAAGGCTCTCCCTCACCCTCCATATGGCAAATCTGACCATAACTATATCCTCCTGATTCCTGCTCACAAGCAAAAACTGAAAACAGGAAGTAACAGTGACGCACGCCCTTCAATACGGAAGTGGTCCGATGAAGTGCATGCTAAGCTACATAACTGTTTCGCTAGCACAGTGTTACGGATACCAGTATCCTGTGTGTGTATCCTGTGTGTGTGTGTATCCTGTGTTCTTTTCTCTCCTTCTCCCCTGAAAATCATCACTCCCCAATCAGTCACCAATCCAATCATCAATCAGAAGACACACCTCCTCCTGTTTCCTACCCTATCACAGTTCCTTTCCTTTGGTTTAAAAACCCTGTCAGTTGTTTGCTCTAGAGCTCAATCTCTCTGTAAATGCCATGTCTGTAGGTCTCTGTGGTTCACTCTCTCTTTGTGTATTAACCTCTCTTTTGTTTGAGCACCTCCATAGCACTTTGTCCTCACCTGTGAGTATTGTTTTTGGTCATGGTGTTTGTGTTTGTTTGCTGGTGGGAAAAGGGGAAACCAAGACAAGTCGCCCATGGGCATACACTACCCGTAGGTAGACTTTGTTAAATACACTAGTTAGAACTGGGCAGACCACCCACTGTATAAAGTAGGCTAGTCTCGCTTAGGGGTGTTTTTGAATTCTTATTGTTTCTCTCCTTGGGTCCAGCTCAGCCCCTTTTCCTGCCCCCCCCCCCCCTCCCCATTACCGTGTGTTTTCAAATAAACCTTGAGTTTGACGGTAGATTTCAGTTGTCCTGGTTATTTCGTTCACACTTATACTTTGTCACTATTATAATTTGCCTGAGTTATGTTATGGGTCTCATTACCATCCCCCCTAGACTGTCGGGCCAAAAGGGATTCGTAACACACAGACTGGAATGTGTTCTGGGATTGATCAGATAACATTGAGCAGTTTACCACATCAGTGCATCGACACCGTCATCCCCACAGTTGACCATACATACCAGGGTTTCCGTTAACTGGTAATTGAGAAGAAAAAAAAGCTGATAATTAAAATTGTTGCTGACCAAATTGACAGGGAGAAGAAAATCCCATTGCAAAATAATGCTGTTTATTCATTGATGGAAATACCAGTCGAAGTTAATAGATTTGCTAATTGGTCTGTAGGTTAGTTTGCATAATTCTGTGGAATTAAATTGGCCTGTGAGTATTTTCATTAGTCATCATGTAGGCCTATCTAATTTATCCAACATAGCTATTACATGCGTACTTGTCACGGATCCCTTCAGAACTTTCATTGTGCACACCTGGCCCCTATTCCCACTGATTGTATTTGTTTATGTGCCCTTTTCACCATGGTCTTGTCGATTATTTTTACTATGTCCGTTGGTCATGTGAGTACCTGTGCTGTTTGTTTTGGGCTTTCGTGCCATTGTGGATTGCACAGATGATTACGGGTCTCGTGTGTGTTAATTATTGTGCGCGTGTGTTATTTATTCAAGGTACTCCTCGCTCTTTTTTTTGCGTTTCAACCCTGTGTTTTGTATAGTGTTTATTTGGTATTCGTCACTGTGCATTTGTCACATTTGGGCTTAATATATTTATTTTTTAAACAACGTAACTTCAGCAGCTGCAACTGGCCCATCCAGCGTTGCCACAACGGGTCCGTTTGGCGACGCAACTTCAGCAGCTGCAAATGGTCCATCTGACGCCGCCGCATCTTCGGCTACTGGCAGGCACGCCGTAATTTGGGCTTAATAAAAAAACTATTACGCATTCCTGCGCCTGTCTCCCGACCCTTCATACCAACGTGACAGTACTGTATACAGACACTATTTGAACTGGATTTCTACTGTAGTAAAAAAATGTGCTTTTCAAAGCCAATTCAATACGCAACAACTCTAAACGCAATCGCATGTTAAAAAACTTTTGGGGCACGAGTAAAAATAACTGCTATTTTTATTTCTCAACTGGTAATTGAAGCACGTCTCCCATTCACCAATTAAGCGCAGGCAACAAGCTATCAGTGTGTCACCGAACACTTTACAATGTGAGCTGGAGGCAGTATGCATTTTGAAAACATAATTCATTATTTGAACCCTGAATATTATTATTTTCTTCAAAGTAGCTTTTAGGCTAAATTTGACCATGGACGTGGAGGCAATTATTTTATAAAGACTTTCAAGCTTACAATTCATCCTACATTAGCAGATGCTCTTATCCAGATCGACTTACAGGAGCAATTAGGGTTAAGTGCCTTACTCAAGGGCACATGGACAGATTTTTCACCTCGTCAGCTCGTGGATTCAAGCCAACAAACTTTTGGTTACTGGCCCAACGCTCTTAACCGCTAGAATACCTGCCTGCCATTTCTACCATTCGGCATGCCAGTTATGATTTTCAAATACGCATTTCTGTCTCTGCTATATTGATACATCGTGATCCATTGGCAGCTAAATAAATGAGTGCACGGAACTCATAGCCTATGAGGCCAAATGCAGAACTAGGCCTTTAACTTCCATTTCCAGACTCTTTCACACTGAGGAATGGTGATTAAAAACAGTTTCTCAAATTGATGTAACCGAATGACAGGGATTAAGGGTACATTGACTACTGTTGACATATGTAATGGGGAATTGTTGCTTTTTGTTTTTAAAGGGAAAATAATTCACACAATGGAACAAAGAATGCGCAAGAATTGGCGGGGCACAGCTGAGACATTCTGGAGAGAGATTTGCCTATACAGTGCATTTGGAAAGTATTAAAACCCCTTTACTTTTTCCACATTTTGGCTTATTCTAAAATGGATCAAATAAATAAAAATCCTCATCAATCTACACACAATACCCCATAATGACAAAGCGAAAACAGGTTTTTAGATTTTTAGCAAACGTATTACAAATAAAAAACATATCTTATTTACATAAGTATTCATACCCTTTGCTATGATACTCAAAATTGATTGGACATGATTTGGAAAGGCACACACACCTGTCTATATAAGGTCCCACGGTTGACAGTGCATGTCAGAGCAAAAACCAAACCATGAGGTCTCAGGAATTGTCCATAGACCTCCGAGCCAGGATTGTGTCGAGGCACAGATCTGGGGAAGGGTACCAACAAATATCTGCAGCATTGGAGGTTCTCATGAACACAGTGACCGCCATCATTCATAAATTGAATAAGTTTGGACCCACCTTCCTAGAGATGACCGCCTGGCCAAACTGAGCAGTCAGGGGAAAAGGGCCGAGGTCAGGAAGTTGACAAAGAACCTGATAGTCACTCTGACAGAGCTCCAGAGTTCCTCTGTGGAGGTGGGAGAACCTTCCAGAAGGACAACCATCTCTTCAGCACTCCACCAATCAGGTCTTTATGGTAGAGTTGCCAGACGGAAGCCACTCCTCAGTAAAAGGCACATGACAGCCCGCTTGGAGTTTTACAGAGGGCACCTAAAGGACTGTCAGACCATGAAAAACAAGATTCTCTGGTCTGATGAAAAGAATTTTGAACTCTTTGGTCTGAATGCCAAGCGTCATGTCTGGAGTAAACCTGGCACCATCTCTACGGTGAAGAATGGTGGTGGCAACATCATGCTGTGGGGATGTTTTTCAGCGACAGGGACTGGAAAGCTTGTCAGGATCATACGGAGCAAAGTACAGAGATCCTTGATGAAAACCTGCTCCAGAGCACACAGGATCTCAGACTGAGGCGAAGGTTCACCTTCCAACAGGACAATGACCATAAGCACATAGCCAAGACAACGCAGGAGTGACTTCGGGACAAGTCTCTGAATGTCTTTGAGTGGCCCAGCCAGAGCCCAGACTTGAACCTGTTCGAACATCTCTGGAGAGACCGAAAATAGCTGTGCAGCGACGCTCCAAATCTAACCTGTTTAGAGCTTGAGAGGATCTGCAGAGAAGAATGGGAGAAACTCCCCAAATACAGGTGCGCCAAGATTATAGTGTGATACTCGAGGCAGTAATTGCTGTCAAAGGTACTTCAACAAAGTACTGAGTAAAGGTTCTGAATACTTATGTAAATGTGATATTTACATTTTTTAATACTTTAGCTAAAATTTCTGAAACCTAGTTTTTGCTTTGTCATTATGGGGTATTGTGTGTAGATTTATGAGGGATAAAAAATATATTTTAGAGTAAGGCTGTAACGTAACAAAACATGAAAAAGGTCAAGGGGTCTGAATACATTTGAAATGCACTGTATCTTCGCCACACATCCCTCCTTTCTTGTCTCAACATTTAAAATTATACTCAAGGCACATTATCTTCACACATATTTGAGATGCTTTTCACTGACAGCCACCACTCAGTAATCAGCTCGGCCTATCGTCACGCACGCTGCCCAAATTGCGGGCTTCCAAAATAGGCATAGGCCTACGAGCTTGGGATTTGAAACAATCCACAGATATTTGTTTTCAAGAAGCTTATGATCCTCATTTCCTCTGTGGCTAAGTCATGCTTTCTGCTGAAGTATTTTGAATTATTTTATTTATTTCTGTAAAGACAGGAGTAATAATATCATTTTGGCAAATTGATTTCCGTTTACTTCCCTATTGGATCCGCTATGCTTTCTCTCTCCCGTTCTATTGATTTTCATATCAACTTTATTTAGTTGTTTTCCATGAAGCCAAAGTCACAATCCTAGTCATTTTAGCAATCCATCCTAGTTGTTGAATTTTTGATCACCCCTCTTTCTAAGTTTCTAGAAGAGATTTTCATCTGTCACATATGGAACCGCTATCAGGTGTGCTGTTTCGAACGGGTCTTTTCCTGTGAATTGCATTTTGGCAAATGTTTGAAAATGACATTTTA
The DNA here is from genome assembly GCF_036934945.1 of Oncorhynchus masou masou. NCBI lineage: Eukaryota > Metazoa > Chordata > Actinopteri > Salmoniformes > Salmonidae > Oncorhynchus > Oncorhynchus masou. The sequence continues at coordinate 34,370,243 of NC_088223.1, read as the reverse complement.
TTGACTGCTTCATTACATTAGTTGCATGTTCTGTTAAGATGCATTACCATAATTTAAATGTGATTTCTGTCATTTTGAGCACAGTGGGTGGGCGCCCTAATTTAAATCTTCCCGGTAACGCTGTCCGGTACCACATTTTCCTAAGGGAAACCTTGGCATGTACATATCCCAACCAGAAGCCACAAAATACAGGTACCATTCGCACTGTAATAAAGGCTAGAGCTGCCGCTGTCAGGGAACGGGTTGTGCAACATTTGCCCATTATTCCTTTCAAAATTCTTCAAGCTCCGTCAAATTGGTTGTTGATCATTATTAGACACCGCCACAGATTTTAATGTAATTTAAGTCAAAACTGTAACTCGGCCACTCATGAACATTCCCTGTCTTCTTGGTAGGCAACTCCAGTGTAGAGTTGGCTTTGTATTTTAGGTTATTGTCCTGCTGAAAGGTGAATTCATCGCCCAGTGTCTGGTGGAAAGCAGACTGAACCAGGTTTTCTTATTGGATTTTGCCTGTGACATTAACTTTTTATTTGGAAAAACTCCCCAGTTATTAACGATTACAAGCTAACCCATAATATGATGCAGCCACCACTACGCTTGAAAATATGTAGAGTGGTACTCAGTAATGTTAGGGATGCAAATCTAATACAAACACAGAGCACTTTGTATTCGGGACAAAAAATGAATTACATCTGCTGTATTACTTTAGTGCCTTGTTGAAAACAGTATACATGTTTTGGAATATTTATGAAGGACGCCTGCTTCTTTGAAGTGACTGGGTGTATTGATACACCATCAAAAGTGTTTTTAATAACTTCACCATGCTCAATACTCGATGTCTGCTTTTTCTTTTACCCATCTACCAATAGGTGCCATCCTTTGCAAGGCATTGGAAAACCTCCCTGGTCATTGTAGCGGAATCAATGTTTGAAATTCACTGCTCGACTGAGGGACCTTAGAGATAATTGTATGTGTGGTGTACAAGAGATGACGTAGTTATACAATAATTATGTTAAACACTATTATTGCAGAGTGAGCATGCAAATTGTTAAGCAAATGTTTTACTTCTGAAATTATTTCGACTTGCCATAACAAAGAGGTTGAATACTTATTGACTCAAGACATTTCTGCTTTTCATTTTTTATAAATGTTTAAACATTTCTAATAATATCATTCCACTTTGACATTATGGGGTATTGTGAGTAGGCCAGTGATTAAAAAAAAATGTAGGCTATAAAGCAACACGATGTGGAAAAAGTCAAGGGGTGTGAATACTTTGACGGCACTATACATACTGCATCTACCTCAATTACCTCGCAGCCTGCACGTCAACTCGGTACTGGTACCCCGTGTACATAGCCAAGTTATCGTTACTCCTTGTCTATTTATTCCTTGTGATACTATTTCTCTTTCTCTCTGCGTTGTTGGGAAGGGCCCATAAGTAAGCATTTCACTGTTAGTCTACACCGGTTTTCTACGAATCATGTGACCCAATAACATTCAATTTTATTGGATTTTGATTGATTTGATTTACAAGTTATGGAAAATGTGCTATTTTATTATTTCTCCATTATGCTTGCTACCATGCTGTGTTATGTGTTGCTGCCATGCTATGTTGTCTTAGTTCTCTCTTTATGCAGTGTTGTGGTGTCTCTCTTGTCGGGATGTGTGTTTTGTCCTATATTTTAATTTTAAATGTTTAATCCCAGCCTCTGTCTCTACAGGAGGCCTTTTGCCTTTTGGTAGGCCATCATTGTAAATAAGAATGTGTTCTTAACTGACTTGCCTCGTTAAATAAAGGTTCAATTAAAATAATAATAATAAAACTAATTCCTCAAGGAGGAATTTGGGGAAGCAGGCAGCCTAGTGGTTAGAGAGTAGGGCCAGTAACCGAAAGGTTGCTAGATCGAATCCCCAAGGTAAAAATGTGTTGTTCTGCCCCTGAACAAGGCAGATAACCAACAAGGCTGTCATTGTAAATAAGATTTTGTTCTTAACGGACTTGCCTAGTTAAATAAAATAAAAGGAGAACGACTCCATTTATAAGTCAAAGACATTAACACTATGGTAAATAATAGATTAATGTCTGCAAACACTACAGTATACTGGTCTGCAAAAACTACGGTATATACTACAGTCTGCAGTATACTACAATCTGCAAAAATACTACATTAATTACTGAAGCAATAAGGCCTGAGTGGGTGTGGTGTATGGCCAATGCGGAGTGCCTGGATACAGCCCTTAGCCGTTGAATATTGGCCATATACCACAAACCCCCGAATTGCCTTATTGCCATTATATAACACGGCTGTCAGCTAATCAGCATTCAGGACTCGAACCACCCAGTTTATAATATAGTATATACTACAGTTTTATTTTACAACATTATTTATACTATAGTTAACTATAAATGCTACAGTATACTACAGTAAATACGACAGTAAAGTTCTCAAAAACACTACACTGAATACTTTAGTATTTATACCATTGTATACCATAGTATTTTTTATGTGGGATAGTTATTGTAATATTTTGTACAGCATATTGTGGCATCTATCTCATTGTGTAAACTAGATGTACACTTCTTAGAAAAAAGGTCTCCAAAAGGGTTCTTCGGCTGTCCCCATAGGAGAACCCTTTTTGGTTCCAGGTAGAACTCTTTAGGTTCAAGATAGCACCTTTTTTTCCCAAAAGTGTACAGATGATGGGTGACATTTTCTGTCCAACGCACAGGCCTTAAAGTGAGCTAAATAGTGATCTTACCAAAAACAACCATATCATTTCAAATGGATGGTATGGCACTACTGCAAAATAAGTTTGGAATATTGTATTGATGCGGGCATTGTTTGTGTGTGTGTGTGTATCTGCATTGACTCACCATGGTACGTGCGGTTCCACATCCTCTTGGTGACGGTGTCCCCTCGCGGCCGGCCCCCTCCCTCGGCCATGGTCTCGTTCAGGGCCTGAGAGTAAAGCATCACCCCGTCATAGAAGCCTCCTGCTATCAGGTTCGTCTAGAAAGATGGAGGGAGGAGGACCGTCATCAAATCTTGTTATATGCACTCTCATACCATCTGGTTTTCTCTCCTCTTCATCTGTTTGTTACTTTTCCACCTGTCTATCTTTCCAGTCACTTTTTAGTCCTCTACCTCTCTCAGACACACGTCTCACGTCTGAGAGTATCCGGAACAGCATGTTTGTTTGTGCGTGTGCGTGTGTGTGTGTGAGCCAGAGTCAAGCCTGTATGTTACTCGATGCTTGTAAGCACGACTGTGTGTCTTGAATAGCCCTTGAAAGAGTTCACGCTGACATAGGGATTATTTACTGGCCCCGAATGTAACTGTGTAACTATAAATATGAACTATTATAGAATGCCTAACACAGGCTCAAAAGTAAAAACCTGTATTTGTTTGAGTTAGAGTCCAGACTAGGAGCTTGGATTTACACTTGTGCCAAAACTGGCCATATCTCCACATCACTCAGACATGGAGAAATAGATCCTATTCCCCTGTGGTTAGAAATATGTCTAACCTCCCACTGCGGACTTGGGACAGCTGGAGAAGCCCTGTAAATGAACCTTGACGATGCTGTAAATGGCACAGTCCACTGGAATATCCTCAGAGTAGCTTCGTATCTTTCACTGAATCATAATTCAAGCCATCTACAGTCAGGTCTAGAATTATTGGAACCCTTGATAAAAGATGAGAAAAAAGATTGCATAAAATAAATGATACAAATACTGAGCTATAGTGTATGCTAAAGAAAATCTCAGAGAAAGAGATTTTTGTTGAACAAGTAATAATTCTTTATCTTAAAAAGATAGGGGTATTGGCAACCCTGTTTTCAATACCTCACCTTGCGACGATAACGGCACTGAGACTTTTTCTAAAATGTTTTATAAGACTGCAGAACACTTTGGGAGGGATCTTAGACCATTCCTCCACAATCTTTTCAGATCAAGTCGGGAGACTGACATGCCTATTGCAAAATGTTGATTTTCTGGCCAATTAACCATTTCCTTGTGGATTTGTATGTGTTATTGTCTTGCTGGAAGATCCACTTGCCTACAATGTTCAGCCCTCTGGCCGAGACAAACAGGTTTTTGGCTAAAATGTCCAGGTACTGGGTAAGGTTCATGATGCCACTGACCTTAAGAAGAGTCCCAGGACCTTTCTCTGAGCAATTGCATTAGTTTAAAATAAAAATGTTTTTGGGAGAATACAATATTTCGCTCAGTATTTGTATTATTTATTTTATTCAGTCTTTTTGTTCATCTTTATCAAGGGTGCCAATAATTCTGGACTTGACTGTATGTCCATTTATTCTACCTTTATTTAACTAGGCAAGTCAGTTTAGAACAAATTCTTAGTTACAATGACAGCCTAGGAACAGTGGGTATGTTGTACAGGAGCAGAATGACAGAATTTTACTTTGTCAGCTCAGGGATTTGATCTTGCAACCTTTCGGATACTAGTCCAACGCTCTAACCACTAGTCTACCTGTCGTCCAGCCATCCATCCTCCCACCCATCCACCAGCAAACCTTAAAATCCAAGCAATGTGAGCTGAAACATTGCCGACAAACTATACACCCACCCATCAAACCAACCAACTATTCCTTCATACATTAATCAAACATAAGTTTAATATAAACAAACATTATGCGTACTTAGCCAGTTCTCTTCTCTGTCTGTTTCTATTTAAATTGACCTTTTACTCTGTACATGTTGTGGGATTCAGTGTGTATTATCAATAAGTACAGTAGTGATTGGATTTTAGTGACTCGTGCTGTGTTAGGTATTTTGACAGATGCTGTCGTTGTTGCCCACAGGTAACAAGAGATGAAGATATGAAGGAGTTTAATAATGAAACTATGAGTCTATAATGAATCTCCAAAGCATGCTGAAGTAGTTGTAGGGGTGAGCAAAATAAGCTTGCAATATGGGCATTTAAAGTATTGGGCGGCTGAAAGACTTACTATGTCAAAAACAGTGGCCAGGTGGACTGTACAGACACATAGAAGCCCAGTACAGACACATAGAAGAGAGAAATAAAGCTTGGGGTGTGGAGAGAGCTGTTCACTGGCAAAAGACAGACAGAAGGACAGACGGACGGACTAACGGGCGGACAGACAGACAAAAGCCAAATTTATGTTCGAAAAGGCAAGTTTCATCCTGGTGAGTCGCAGACAGATGTGATGGCAAAGCAGACAAAATTAAGTAGGTTTTGGCCACAGTGGAGTCGCACAGAATTGCGTCTGTGACTCACCAGGACGCCACCTTTCTACCATAAATGTGGCTTAAAGGCCCAGTGCAGTCAAAAACGTGATTTATCTGTGCTTTATATATTCTTCCACACTATGAAGTTGGAATAATACTGTGAAATTGTGAAAATTATGATAATGCCCTTTTAGTGTAGGAGCTGTTTGGTGGGATGGAGTTTTGGCCTGTCTGGTGACATCACTGTAAATTGGGAAATAGACCAATGAGAAAGAGAGTTCCAAACCTCTGCTCTGCCAATAACAGCTAGTTTGCAGGCCACTCCCAGACAGTCCTACTAAAATTGCTCTTGCTAAGAAGCTATTATTTTTACCATTTTAATTGAAAACAATCACAGTTAGGTACTTAATTGTATCCAGAAAGGATTTGATATTGAGATAAAAATGGCTGCATTGGACCTTTAACAGGCAGGCAGACACAGACAGACACAGGTACATGAGCTGGCCCCTGAGCGAACAACATTCCCCACACTCCATCCCTTGTTGGCTCTAATAAAGGCGGAGAGCCTGCCCTCCACATCTCTCGTTCAGCACTTTAGCAGGCACCACCTAGGGACGTTGAGTACCAATTTAAGCTCTCTTACAGAGGAAAGCCCTGAATTTTAGCCAGGCAGCTCTCTACACCTACACTCCCCCTACACCTCACTCTATTACCACCCAAACTCAAACATAATAACATAATTTATATACCTTGACGTGGTTTCACACATTTAATGTCTTGCACAAACCGTGTAATTTACAAAATGTTCAGAGACATTTTCATTTGTGTATTTAGGTGAAACTTACTATGTCTACCACACAAATGCAATAAAGATGCATGGAACTGCTTTCACGAGCTGACAAATCCACATAGATGTTTAGCCTGAACTTTAGCCCGTCTCCTAGTGTAATAAGCAGGGCTGCTCAAGTATACTGTGCAATAATGGCTGCCATTTCTACATTGGATCTGTGTTGCTATGGCAATTAGGATATCATCAATTTTTCCTAAGTGCCAAATGAGAGGGGAAGCGTAACTTTCTACCTTTCCTGGACTGCTGCTGCGCTAATTAGTGACCAGCTCGCTAGCTTCCTATCTGAGGGGCCATTGATTGGGCTGAGACTAGAGACACTGGAGTGTGACACAGCCCTATCACTCGAATTTAGGTCAGCCCCACCATGCTTATGAGAGTCTGTGAGAGACTTTCCAACAACCTTCGCTCACTGACATTGAACCCAGCAGTGGCTGTAAAGCAACAGTTTGTTATTTTCCATAAACATGATGCCACACACCAAAAAGATCCCCAAAATCTTCCCAAGGGGAGATATGTAACTCAATATGCTCTATTTGACAGATAAATCCCTGTTTGCAGTGTAAAAAGACCTGTGGCATAACTTCACCCATCGAAAGCCAGGTTTGTGTGGAAAATATACACTCAAGCAAGCCCAATAATCCACTTAGAAAACAGGGTGACGCATGAGATTCATGAATGCTACTACTGTATGTTTCAACACCAGGATTCTCAGAGACAGAAAAAGCAGTAAGCCACTGGCACTCAGCCTATTTTCTTATTTCTGTGAGATGCTTCTGTACAGTATATCACATTGTGAGCTTGTTATCGGTTCTATAACCTATACTATATTAGCATAGCCAAAAATAACATTGTTTTTTTAACGAATGCATAGCTAACCATTTATTATAGCAATGGTTACCAGAACTGCATGTCCCAACATGCAGAATGTAGCATTTAAGTGGAACATCTAAATCTGTTGCCAGACAACAGTCTAATTAAGTTGTCATTTTACTTGACATTCATACTTAGGGATTGTGCAAACCAAGTGCAAGGAAATTACCATTTCTAGATGTCCCACAGCGATCACTGACGGACTTTAAAATAGTGGAATTTAAATGCAACACCTATACTTACAGTTTGATAATTGTATACTGGTAATTAAGGTAATTCTATACTAGCAAATCCAGCCAGAGTCAGAAGGCAAAATGCCAGAATGTTAATTCTCTACACAAAAAGGGTTCCAAAAGGGTTCTTCAGCTGTCCACATAGGAGGACCCTTTTTGGTTCCAGGTAAAAAAAACTTTGGGTTCCAGGTAGAAGGGTTCTGCCTGGAACCAAAAAGGGTTCTTCAAAGGGTTCAACCCCAAAAAATGTTTTGTTTTTTCTAAGGGTGTAGATTCAAAGCATAGACTCCAATCTTCACCTTCATATAAATAATTACAGCTGGTTTTAGAACAGGAAAGGAGAGAGAGGGAGAGAGACAGAGAGAGCAAAACTATCTAAATAAAGAGAAAGAGAGGGTAGAGGAAATTGTGAAGGTGTTTTTTGATATATGAGGGGCCAGAGTCTTAACCACCCCATTTATGTCACCAGAAGCTTAACTGGCATGCTCTGCCCTGAATAACTCATACAAGCAACATTTATCCAGTAAACCCTGTTGATGGAATGGGACAACCCAAGGATCTGTAGTGGGGACAATGAGGAATTACTATAGCAGTGTATCGTACAATTTTCCGTACACTTCTCATAGGACATAATTCAATCGTTGACAATGGTGCATCAAATGACAATATTCCATATCTACGGTTGCGATTCAAATACCATTTAAGGACTAGTGTTACACACATCCCATTGCAGAACATCCGTATTGGTGAAGAATAAACCTACCTATGTTTTTTTACCATGAGATCCATTAGCACTGAGGGGAAATCATGAAAATTCTACAGCCTCTTGGATGTCCTCTCTTGGTCCCAGTAGCCTTTGAAAGGTCATGCATTGTGAAGGCAGGTAGAGGTGGTACAGTTTGGGCCCACATCGGTAACAGTGAGCCAGTTACCCACCTTGCAAGCAAAACATTTTAGCGATCCCCTTCATGACAGCGAAGACTAAAACAGTTCATTTCCTGTAATTCTACACATTTTGCCATGCGGCTGAGGGAAAGATTTCACTGTTTTTAATATGATAACTGATGATCAATTGGCCCGACCCCGGTTGGGGATTTGACCATGATTACTACACGTTTAGATAGCTGGCCGCTAGACTACCGTATCAATCTAAAAAAATAATTTGCTGACATGGGATAATTGAGTGACTGCTGATGCACAACCAAATTTTGAAATGGCACCTTTTATTATTCTAACTTTTTATTGTATTATATTGTTATAACTCTCAACAGTAAGTTGAGGCCAGGACTGAGTTCCAAAATATTCTTTGGTTTGATTTTTTTTTTATTGGTCAGCGGGCCTACAAAAGGGGGTTGCCCATCCCTGGCAGTCTATGGGTGTGCCACAGGGTTCAATCCTCGGGCCGACTCTCTTCTCTGTATACATCAATGATGTCGCTCTTGCAGCTGGTGATTCTTTGATCCACCTCTACGCAGACGACACCATTCTGTATATCTCTGGCCCTTCTTAATACACTGTGTTAACTAACCTCCAGATGAGCTTCAATGCCATACAACTCTCCTTCCGTGGCCTCCAACGGCTCTTAAATGCAAGTAAAACTTAATGCATGTTCTTCAACCGATCACTGCCCGCACCTGCCCGCCCGTCCAGCATCACTACTCTGGACGGTTCTGACTTAGAATATGTGGACAACTACAAATAACTAGGTGTCTGGTTAGACTATAAACTCTCCTTCCAGACTCACATTAAGCATCTTCAATCCAAAATTAATTCTAGAATTGGCTTCCTATTCTGCAACAAAGCATCCTTCACTCATGCTGCCAAACATACCCTCGTAAAACTGACCATCCTACCGATCCTCGACTTCGGCGATGTCATTTACAAAATAGCCTCCAACACTTTACTCAACAAATTGGATGCAGTCTACCACAGTGCCATCCATTTTGTCACCAAAGCCCCATATACTACCCACCACTGCGACCTGTATGCTCTCGTTGGCTGGCCCTCGCTTCATACTCGTCGCCAAACCCACTGGCTCCAGGTCATCTACAAGTCTCTGCTAGGTAAAGCCCCGCCTTATCTCAGCTCACTGGTCAACATAGTAGCACCCACCCGTAGCACGCACTCCAGCAGGTATATCTCTCTGGTCACCCCCAAAGCCAATTCCTCCTTTGGCTGCCTCTCCTTCCAGTTCTCTGCTGCAAATGACTGGAACGAACTGCAAAAAATCTCTGAAGCTGGAGACTCATATCTCCCTCACTAGCTTTAAGCACCAGCTGTCAGAGCAGCTCACAGATCACTGCACCTGTACATAGCTCAACTGTAAATACCCCATCCAATCTACCTAATCCCCATACTGTATTTATTTATTTATCGTGCTCCTTTTCACCCCAGAGTCTCTACTTGCACATTCATCTTCTGCACATTCTACCATTCCAGTGTTTAATTGCTATAATGTAATTACTTCGTCGCAACGACCTATTGCCTTTCCTCCCTTATCCTACATCATTTGCACATGCTGTATATAGACTGTTTCTACCATATTATTGATTGTATGTTTGTTTATTCCATGTGTAACTCTGTGTTGTTGTATGTGTTCATCCTGTGAATAAGAGACGTCCTCAATTTTTTTGTCTCTACCACTCTTACTGACTTATTTCTACCTGCTTTATATTCTGACCTCCCAATGCCTGTCAATCAACCAACAAACCAGTCAAACAACCAATCAGCCATCACCACTTACCAGCGAGTCTTCTACGGTGAAGTTGAACATGTTCAATGCGTCCGTCTTCAGGTTGGACACAAACTCCAGGTACTCTGGGTTCTGTGGCTCATTGTAGGTCAGGATCTTCACACTCTGTCAAGAAAAATGAATGACAACCAGTCAGAAAAACGCAATAACAAATAAGGTCCATCAGGACAGACTTTCCTCCATCTTGGATTTTTTTGAAAATCTTTGAAATAACACCAAATTCAGTATGTACCACCATGGTAAATCTCTTAACTTAGTTTGAGCTATGGGATTGGTTAAGAGATAGCTGAGTTATTGATAAATCAGGAAATCGGATTTTACATGTCCATTTAAATCCTTTGTAAATCCACTCCTTTGTAAATCAACTTTTTAGGATCATCAAAGACATTATCATGATGAACCATGTTTGGCATTGATATCTTTAAAAAATAAGGAAACTATTAACAATTCACTTTTGATTATGTAAAAATCTTCTCAGACTAAAAGTCAGATTCACTCCAAATGTAGTCTTTGAACTCATCACAATTGTCCCTAAAGGAGATTGTGAAAATAACGTTGATGGTCACACTATTCTAGTAGATGCATATTAGTACATATGCTAAGACATGCTACAAATACTTCAAAAACCACACCGAATTTGGTATTGCCATCTTGAAAAACAAGGAAACTATTAGCAACTCATTCTTTGTATATGTAATGCTAATTCTCAAAATAATTATCTTCATGAACCATAGTCAGATTCACTCCAAATGTTGTATTTGTCTCATGATGGCACATAAAGGAAGATAGTTCCTACACGATAGAGGGCCTGCTTTGTTATCCAACTGATCTTGTGTCCTTCCTGACATCCTTTGAACTTCTTTCATTGCTGCTGACAGATATATTTTAAATTGTAAAAATCAAAAGAAAATTTTGAATGAACAAAAAAGAAGAATGAACAAGGAGAAAAACAAACTAGAACATTGTTTGTATGACTCGACATGGGTCAAAATTCGACAAAGATCCAGCAACAACAAAAAAAGGACTATATGCATTTCAGGTAAAATAACAAACAAATGTTTATTTTCCAGGACAAATTAGCTAGCAACAGCAAGCTAGCTAAATGTCCATAAATGTTTCATGTGTGTTTCGACCTGTCCCCAAATCAATATAGTTGGCCCAACCCATCGGTTTTTGGGACTAGAATGTGTTTTCAATCTAGAAATCATTAGGAAGTCATCGAGGAAAAGAAACTAATGTCCGTGGGTGTGGCGTAGCGTTTATCCAGAGCAAGGAGTCTGGGTAGGCAAATTACCATCGTAAAACAATTCCATAAGTTAGTACATATCGCCATCTAGAGCCTTAGACACTAGTCTAGGAGGTTAAGTGGTATGCTAGTGTGGATATTGGACCAAACCCTCCGTTTTCCTTCGCTACCTCCGACTCATCATTCTTTTCTTCTTTTTTCATTTATTTTTACATGTTCAAAGCATTCACTACATCTTTGTGATATGCTGCCTTCTTTACATTTTCCAATCTGTTTTTATTCATTTTTCTTGTTCACTCTTCTTATTGTATTGTAGATGGAAATCAAATCAAATTGTATTTGTGAGATACACATGGTTAGCAGATGTTAATGTGAGTATAGCGAAATGCTTGTGCTTCTAGTTCCGACAATGCAGTAATAACCAACGAGTATTCTAACCTAACAATTCCACAACTACGACCTTATACACACAAGTGTAAAGGGATAAAGAATATGTACATAAAGATATATGAATGAGAGATGGTACAGAACGACATAGGCAAGATACAGTAGATGGCATCGAGTACAGTATATACATATGAGATGAGTAATGTAGGGTATGTAAACATTATATTAAGTGGCATTGTTTAAAGTGGCTAGTGATACATGTATTACATAAAGATGGCAAGATGCAGTAGATGATAGAGAGTACAGTATATACATATGAGATGAGTAATGTAGGGTATGTGTCAGGACCCGGTTTTGAACCTGGGTCTCTGGAGTGAGAAACAGTCACTTAACCAACTGAGCCACGAATAGTCAGCAGAACCCAGAAGATGAGGCAGACACAGCAGTACTTAAGACGGTGTATTTAATAAAGTAAAAAAAAAAAAATACAAAAAAAAGCTAATTCAAAAGGTGGTAGGTAAAGCACAAAAAGGCCTCAAAAGAAACACACAAAAATAAACAAAAACAAAAAAACAGAATTCCACAAGAGCGTCACCCGGAATCGACAAGAGCACACAGAACACTAGGGCTGGGTGCTAACATACAAACACAGAGCACAGAACTGAGGGAAACTAAGGGTTTAAATACAATTAGAGGAAACGAGGCACAGGTGCAAATAATAATGGGAATCAAGGGAAAAACATAAGGACAAAAAGCACAATGGGGGCATCTAGTGACCAACAACCGGAACAACCCTGGCCAAATCCTGACAGAATCCCCCCCCTAGGAACGGCTCCTGACGTTCCTACCAGCTCTCTCAGGGTGGAGGGCCCTGAACTGACGAATGAGGTCAGGGTCCAGTATGTCTTTGGCAGGAACCCAGGAGCGCTCCTCAGGACCGTAGCCTTCCCAGTCCACCAGATACTGCCAGGACCGCTGCACCCGGCGGGAGTCCAGTATCCGATGGACGGTATAAGCCGGCTGGCCTCCAATGACACGAGGCGGAGGGGGAGGTCTGTCTGCCGGGACAAGGGGAGAAAAAACAACAGGTTTTAACAAGGAAATGTGAAATGTGGGATTAATCTTAAGGGATCTGGGTAAGTGTAGGCGATAAGAAACTGGCAACCTTAAAGGGACCGATGTATTTTTGGGACAGCTTGCGAGACTCCACCCGTAGTGGTAAGTCTCTTGTGGAGAGCCAGACTCTCTGGCCGGGGTGCAGGGTAGGCCCGGGACGGCGACGTCTGTTGGCTTGTTGTTGGTACCTCTGTGAGGAACGCATAAGATTAAGACGGTCTTCCTCCACATAAGCCGACAGCGTCTGACGAACTTCAAGGCTGAAGGCACTCTGACTTCTGCCTCCTGGTCCGGGAACAATGGAGGAGCATAGCCAAACTGACACTCGTGCGGGGACATACCAGTGGAGGAGGAGCGCAAGGTGTTGTGCGCGTATTCGGCCCAAACAATAAAGGATGACCACGTGGACGGGTTGTCACGAGTCATACATCGGAGGGTGGTTTCCAGCTCTTGATTCATCCTCTCTGTTTGGCCGTTGGACTCCGGATGGTACCCTGAAGATAGACTGGCAGAAGCCCCCATGAGTTGGCAGAAGGCCTTCCAAAACCTTGAGGCGAACTGGGGACCTCTGTCAGAAACCACATCTTGAGGAATGCCGAAGACTCGGAACACATGATTAATTACCAACTCAGCCGTTTCCTTGGCAGAAGGTAACTTAGTCAGAGGGACGAACCTGGCCGCCTTTGAAAACCTGTCGATTATGACTAGGATAGTAGTATTGCCATGGGATGGAGGAAGTCCAGTAATAAAGTCCAATGAGATATGGGACCAGGGTCTGTGGGGAACAGGTAAAGGGTGAAGGAGTCCTTGAGGGCGGAGGTGAGAAGATTTGCCCTGGCAGCACACGGGGCAGGCATTGACGAAAGTGGCAACGTCTTCTCTTATGGTAGGCCACCAGAACTTACGCTGGATGAACTCCAAGGTGCGACCTACGCCCGGATGACAGGTGAGGCGAGAGGAGTGCCCCCACAGAAGGACCTGAGTCCTCACCGCCTTGGGGACAAACAACCGATTGGCAGGGCCTCCTTTCGGGTCCGGTTCGCTAGCTTGAGCACGTCTCACGGTATCCTCAACTTGCCACGAGATCGGAGCCACAATCTTAGCAGCAGGAAGGACAGGCATGTCCGTGTCATCTCGAATGGCAGGAGCGTAGACTCGGGACAGGGCATCCGGTTTGAGATTCTTCGACCCGGGCCGATAGGTGAGGATAAACTGGAATCGATTGAAGAAAAGAGACCATCTAGCTTGTCTAGAGTTCAACCGCTTCGCTTGCTGGATATACTCCAGATTTTTGTGGTCCGTAAGCACTTGAAACGGGTGAGAAGCCCCCTCGAGCCAGTGTCTCCATTCCTTCAATGCCATCTTAACCGCTAGGAGTTCACGATCCCCACATCGTAGTTCCTCTCAGTTGGGGTAAGCCGGTGTGAGAAGAAAGCGCACGGATGAAGCTTCTTGTCTTCACCCCTCTGAGACAGGACAGCTCCAACACCAACCTCTGATGCGTCTACCTCCACCACAAATGGTTCATCCGTAGTCGGTAGTATCAGGATGGGAGCAGAGAGGACGCGCTGCTTGAGTCCTTGGAAGGCCGTCTCAGCTTCTCTTCCCCACAAAAACCGTGCATTGCCACCTTTGGTTAAAGCTGAGAGAGGAGCTGCCACCAAGCTGAAGTTCTTGATGAACTTGCGGTAAAAAGTTTGTGAAGCCCAGGAAACGCTGAACTTCCTTAACGGATTTGGGGGTGGGCCAATCCGCTACCGCCCTACCTTCCTGGGGTCCATTTGGACTCGACCGGGTTCCACTACAAATCCCAGGAATTGTACTCGGGATGAATGGAATTCACATTTTTCCGGCTTAACGTACAGATGGCTGTCTAGGAGGCGTTTGAGTACTTGTCTGACATGCTTAGTGTGTTCTTGAAGGGAGCTCGAAAAGATGAGGATGTCATCCAAGTAAACGAACACAAATATGTTAAGCATATCCCTAAGCACATTGTTTATGAGCGCTTGGAACACCGCTGGGGCGTTGGTCAGGCCGAAGGGCATCACCAAGTATTCATAGTGACCAGTAGGCGTGTTGAAAGCGGTCTTCCACTCGTCACCAGGTCTGATCCGCACAAGATGGTATGCGTTCCGCAGGTCAAGCTTAGTGAAAACAACTGCTTCCTGGAGTAGCTCGAAGGCTGTGGCCATAAGAGGTAGCGGGTAACGATTACGGACGGTTATGGCATTGAGTCCCCGGTAGTCGATGCAGGACGTAATCCACCGTCTTTCTTGGCCACAAAGAAAAACCCTGCTCCCGCCGGGAGGTGGATGGACGCATGAGGCCTGCTTCCAGAGCGTCCTTGATGTAGGTATCCATAGCAGCTCGTTCGGGTGGAGATAGGGAAAAGATCCGACCCCTGGGGGGCAAGTGCCCGGAAACAGGTCGATGGGGCAATCATAAGGTCTATGTGGTGGTAGCATGGTGGCCCTCTGTTTGCTAAACACCAGTTTGAGGTCATGGTAACACTCGGGAACTCGGGTCAGGTCGATGGATTCTAAAGACTCGGGAGTAGAACTCGGGGAATTCTGGAAAATACAAGTAGCTTGGCACGTAGGACCCCACTGCTTGATAGTGCCCACAGACCAGTCGATGTGAGGGTTATGGCTGTGAAGCCAGGGGTATCCAAGGACGAGAGGGAACTCGGAACAGGAGATCAAATGAAAGTTCATCAATTCCTGGTGTTGTGAAACTGAAAGTCGCAAGGAGGTAGTGACATGAGTGACAAGTCCAGATCCCAAAGGGCTTCCATCCAATGTAGTAACCCTCATGGGGTCACTTAGAGGTTCAGAGGGAACGCCATTCTCCTTCGCCCAGACACCATCCATGAAGTTACCTGCGGCTCCAGAGTCTACCAAGGCTTGAAGGTGAAGCTTGTGGTTGTCCCAGGAGAGGGTGACTGGAATGAGCAGACGGGAGTTGGACGGATGAGAGGAGGTTATGTTTCCCGTTACAGTTCCCCCGGTCTGTACGGGACAGAGCGTTTCCCTGGAGCCCGGGACACGTGGAACGGAAATGGCCCGGTTTGCCGCAATATAGACAGCGTCGCTCCTCATCCGGCGGTCTGTCTCAGCCTGGGAGATGCGTCCAATCTGCATGGGTTCCGGTGGAGCCAGCGATGATAAAGGTGGGGACTCGGAGCTGGGACTGATAGGGGCTAGAGGTCTACGGTTGAGTTCTCTCTCTCTCAGACGCTGGTCAATGCGTGAGGCCAACTTGATCAGGGACTCGAGATTGTCCGGTGGTTCCCGAGTGGCCAGTTCATCTTGGATAGTGTCGGAAAGGCCTTTCAGAAAGCACACCGTGAGCGCCTCGTTGTTCCAGCCACTCGCTGCTGCCACCGTGCGGAACTGGATGGCATAGTCCGTCACGCTGCGCCAACCTTGACGGAGAGTCAGGAGCTGTTTGGCTGAGTCAGAACCACTGCTTGGGCCTTGAAACACTCGTTTGAATTCCTCAGCAAAGGCAGAGTAGCTGGCACAGCAGGAACTATGGGCCTCCCACACAGCAGTAGCCCAGGCCAGGGCTTTTTCCGACAGCAGGGTGATGATATATGCGATCTTAGACCGGTCGGTGGGAAACGACGAGGGTTGCAGCTCAAAGGAGAGAGAACATTGAGTGAGAAACCCTTTACAAGCACTTGGATCACCTGAGAACCGTTGGGGAGGTGGAAGACTAGGTTCAGCCAGGGGGTTAACTGCCATGGGTACGTGAATCTGAGGTACTGGGACGGGAACTGTTGCCGGGGTAAGTCGATCAGATATTTGCTTAATGGAAGTCAGCATCTCCGACAGAAGATGAGAATGTCTAGCCATTAAGGCCTCTTGCTGAACCAGGGCGGCTTCGTGGCGTTGGACAGTCTCCTGGTGGTGGGACAGCGTGGCAAAAAGGTCCTGGGAACTGGCTGCCTCTGGGTTCATTTTTGGCTCTGTGTTTCTGTCAGGACCCGGTTTCGAACCTGGGTCTCTGGAGTGAGAAACAGTCACTTAACCAACTGAGCCACGAATAGTCAGCAGAACCCAGAAGATGAGGCAGACACAGCAGTACTTAAGACGGTGTATTTAATAAAGTAAAAAAAAACTAAAATACAAAAAAAGCAAATTCAAAAGGTGGTAGGTAAAGCACAAAAAGGCCTCAAAAGAAACTCACAAAAATAAACAAAAACAAAAAAACAGAATTCCACAAGAGCGTCACCCGGAATCGACAAGAGCACACAGAACACTAGGGCTGGGTGCTAACATACAAACACAGAGCACAGAACTGAGGGAAACTAAGGGTTTAAATACAATTAGAGGAAACGAGGCACAGGTGCAAATAATAATGGGAATCAAGGGAAAAACATAAGGACAAAAAGCACAATGGGGGCATCTAGTGACCAACAACCGGAACAACCCTGGCCAAATCCTGACAGTATGTAAACATTATATTAAGTGGCATTGTTTAAAGTGGCTAGTGATACATTTTTTACATCAATTTCCATTATTAAAGTGGCTGGAGTTGAGTCAGTATGTTGGCAGCAACCACTCAATGTTAGTGATGGCTGTTTAACAGTCTGCTGGCCTTGAGATAGAAGCTGTTTTTCAGTCTCTCAGTCCCTGCTTTGATGCACCTGTACTGACCTCGCCTTCTGGATGATAACGGGGTGAATAGGCAGTGGCTCCGGTGTTGTCCTTCATGATCTTTATGGCCGTCCTGTGACATCGGGTGGTGTAGGTGTCCTGGAGGTCATGTAGTTTGCCCCCGGTGATGTGTTGTGCAGACCTCACTACCCTCTGGAGAGCCTTACGGTTGTGGGCGGAGCAGTTGACGTACCAGGCGGTGATACAGCCCGACAGGATGCTCTCGATTGTGCATCTGTAGAAGTTTGTGAGTCATTTTGGTGACAAGCCGAATTTTTTCAGCCTCCTGAGGTTGAAGAGGCGCTGCTGCGCCTTCTTCACAACGCTCTCTGTGTGGGTGGACCAATTCAGTTTGTCCGTGATGTATACACCGAGGAACTTAAAACTTACTACCCTCTCCACTACTGTCCCGTCGATGTGGATAGGGGGGGTGCTCCCTCTGCTGTTTCCTGAAGTCCACAATCATCTCCTTTGTTTTGTTGACGTTGAGTGTGAGGTTATTTTCCTGACACCACACTCCGAGGGCCCTCACTTCCTCCCTGTAGGCCGTCTCGTCGTTGTTGGTAATCAAGCCTACCACTGTAGTGTCGTCCTCAAACTTGATGATTGAGTTGGAGGCGTGCACCGCCACACAGTCGTGGGTGAAGAGGGAGTACAGGAGAGGGCTCAGAACGCACCCTTGTGGGGCCCCAGTGTTGAGGATCAGTGGGGTGGAGATGTTGTTACCTACCATCACCACCTGGGGGCGACCCGTCAGGGAGTCCAGTACCCAGTTGCACAGGGCGGGGTCGTGACCCAGAGTTTGGAGGGTACTATGGTGTTAATTGCTGAGCTGTAGTCGATGAACAGCATTCTCACATAGGTATTCCTCTTGTCCAGATGGGTTAGGGCAGTGTGCAGTGTGGTTGTGATTGCGTCGTCTGTGGACCTATTGGGGCGGTAAGCAAATTGGAGTGGGTCTAGGCTGTCAGGTAGGGTGGAGGTGATATGGTACTTGACTAGTCTCTCAAAGCACTTCATGATGACGGAAGTGAGTGCTACGGGGCAGTAGTCGTTTAGCTCAGTTACCTTCGCTTTCTTGGGAACAGGAACAATGGTGGCCCTCTTGAAGCATGTGGGAACAGCAGACTGGGATAAGGATTGATTGAATATGTCCGTAAACACACCAGCCAGCTGGTCTGCGCATGCTCTGAGGACGCAGCTGGGGATGCCGTCTGGGCCTGCAGCCTAGCGAGGGTTAACACGCTTAAATGTTTTACTCACGTCGGCTGCAGTGAAGGAGAGTCCGCAGGTTTTGGTAGCGGGCCGTGTCAGTGGCACTGTATTGTCCTCAAAGCGAGCAAAGAAGTGATTTAGTCTGTCTGGGAGCAAGACATCCTGGTCCGCGACGGGGCTGGTTTTCTTTTCGTAATCCGTGATTGACTGTAGACCCTGCCACATACCTCGTGTCGGAGCCGTTGAATTGCGACTCTACTTTGTCTCTATACTGACGATTAGCTTGTTTGATTGCCTTGCGGAGGGAATAGCTACACTGTTTTTATTCGGTCAAGTTTCCGGTCACCTTGCCCTGGTTAAAAGCAGTTGTTCGCACTTTCAGTTTCATGCGAATGCTGCCATCAATCCACGGTTTCTGGTTTGGGAATGTTTTAATCATTGCTGTGGGTATAACATCACCGATGCACTTTCTAAAGATTACCGCTGAACTGTACATACTGTCCATAGACCAAGTAATTAGTCATTCAACATAACTGTATACATTTAGGCAATCTATAATGCTCAGGACGTGAGATATATTCTATTGATGTAATAATTAGGAATGTATGACAAATGGGCTCTGTGCTACATATAACACTTTTAAGACGATGGGCCCGATCTCCCACGAGCTTGTGAGTAAAAACATGGCTATAATTTAGAAATGTGGCGATAATGTTCAGAGCATGCATTCTGCAAAAATCTAACAATCCTACCAAACTTTATGCTGTACACTCTTAGAAAAAGGGTTCCAAAAGGTTATTGGGCTGTCCCCATAGGAGAACCCTTTTTGGTTCCAGTTAGAGCTCTTTTTGGTTCCAGCTAAAGCCAAAAGGTTTCTACCTAGAACCAAAAAAGGTTCTTCAAAGGGTTATCCTATGGGGACAGCTGAAGAACACTTTTAGGTTCCAGATAGCACCTTTTGTAAGCGTGTACTACACAGTAAGTATTCAAACGAAGCTCTAGACTTTATTTGTGAAGGAGTGAAAGATATTTGATTTACAGTACAGACTGCAGTACATGGCTATTTAGGTTGAGAAAACATGCAAAGCTGGCCTTCCCCCTTGAGATGCACGTTTTTTTCCCCCAGTAGTGTGGTGCAGCTTGCATCTATTTAAACTGTCCGCCAGAGAGACAAACATAACTTCAATTCACTGTGCAAGTTTGTTTTGTCAAATGGTTTAGTATGCCGGGAAAATGGAGTAGCTTGGGTTAATTGACCGTAATACCAAGTTATAACTGGCTGTAACATTGTAGATGTGGACTGGATTTGGGCCGTAATAGTCTTGCTGTCTGGGTACTGTCATCAAGACAAGTCATCTGAATGCTTACCACCCTATATTCCTCACTCAGTGTTACTCTATCTGACAGTGTAATGGGAGATATGCTACAGCTGGATATGTTTGGTTACATTTTTGCCATAGTCCTTTGTTCCTCAGTCAGTCCTTTTCCTCATTCCATCGTCTCTCATCCATTTCTCACTTGAAAAAGGTACATATATCGCAGGAAAAGGAGGCATGTTTAGCCAACTACTCTCCAATTTTTCACTGGGTTAGTGCTATTTCCTTGAACTTGCGATAAAACGTCCTATTTCACAGTATTCTCAAAATGTATCATGTACCTCTCATTACCTACCAATACAGCTGCATGACTGATGCCTTTTTTCTCTTATCTGCTGCGGAGTCAGTCATTTACCCTCCCTGCCTTTGTAATATCACTTATAACTACAGTACAGTATCCAACTAAATTCCTCTCCTATATCCCCTACTCATGATATACCCCCTACATTCCTCTTTATTAGGCTATCTGGTAAAAGTAGAGTTAAATCAAATGAAACAATTCTCTCATCCCTCCTTCATACCAGTCAAATCTCACTCATAACTGCAGTGTAATGACAGTAATACATCCGATTAAAGCGCTTTTCTAAAGACCCAAAGATGCAGTTCTCACTAAATCCCATTAAATCCATCTCCTATACCCTCTACTCAATCTACCCCTCCCTTCGTTCCTACAGACCTCCCTCATCCATCCCTCTGTCATCCCCCTCTCACCCTGAAGGCCTTCTTAGCGGCATGGTCGTCTGCGTCTCCTCTGTACCAGGGCCTAGCGGGCCGCTTCCTCAGGCTGTGGCCGAACAGGTCGATGAAGAAGAAGGCATAGTCCTCCGGGGGCAGGCCCTCCCTCCAGAACTGTACCATCAGCATCCGGAAAGTGTCCCATGAGCAGCACATGTACACCACTGAAGAAGAAGAGACATAGAAGAGAGAATGTATCAAAGACATATACATCAGTGGAATTTACCCATGTGCTACGGTTTGTGATTCACAGTGGAATGTACCAATGTTCTGTGTGTGTTAAATTTAGGCCATCACTGAACTGATCAATTAGCAATTAGCTCAGATGTGGTGCCTATGTTGGAATAAAATCCTGCAGTACCTGCAGCACTCCAGGAAAATAGTTTCCACCCCGGTGGTACTGTTTGTGAGCAACTACAGAGGGTGGACAGAAAACAATAAGGGGAATTGGCTACTACTGTTAATGGGAAATACAGGTGCATCACTGGAGAAAAGGGACAAAGATGTGCATTACTAAAAACAGAGAACAGACAACAGAGAGGGGGGGAGAAAGAGAGAGAGAGAGAGAGAAAGAGAGAGAGAGACAGAATACTGTAGCATCTACTGATTATGAATAGTAGACTTTAGGTACACTACTAAAGTGGAATGACAGACACAATTAATGTACACTTGTGCAGCCTTTGGAGAACAACATAGCCTCTGCTGCTGTACACACACCTGAGCCGGATGCCTGGTCAGGACCCGAAAAAGGCGAGTGGGAAAGCTGCCGTTCCGCCAATACTACTCGCCAACGTGCAATCATTGGACAATAAACTAGACGAGGTACGATTACGAATATCCTACCAACGGGACATCAAAAACTGCAATATCCTATGTTTCACGGAATTGTGACTGAATGACGACATGGATATTCAGCTAGCGGGATACACACTGCACCAGCAAGATAGAACAGCACACTGCGGTAAGACGAGGGAGGACGGTCTGTGCATATTTGTAAACAACAGCTGGTGCACGAAATCTAAGGAAGTCTCTAAATTTTGCTCACCTGAAGTACGGTATGTTGTGATAAATTGCAGGCCACACTACTTGCCTAGAGAGTTTTCAGCTATACTTTTCGTGGCTGTTTATTTACCACCACAGACAGATGACGGCACCACAGACAGATGACGGCACTAAGACCGCACTCAGTCAGCTGTATGAGGAAATAAGCAAACAGGAAACGACTCACCCAGAGGCAGCGCTCCTCGTGGCCGGAGACTTTAATGCAGGGAAACTTAAACCAGTTCTACCAAATTTCCATCAACATGTTAAATGTGCAACCAGAGGCAAAACAAATTCTAGATCACCTGTACTCCACACACACAGACACGTACAAAGCTCTCCCTCGCCCTCCATTTGGTAAATCCGAACACAACTTTATCCTCCTGATTCCTGCTTACAAGCAAAAATTAAAGCAGGAAGCACCAGTGACTCGGTCTATAAAAAGGTGGTCAGATAAAGCAGATGCTAAACTACAGGACTGTTTTGCTATCACAGACTGGAATATGTTCCAGGATTCTTCCGATGGCATTGAGGAATACACCACATCAGTCACTGGCTTTATCAATAAGTGCATCGAGGGCGTTGTCTCCACAGCGACTGTATGTACTTTCTCCAACCAGAAGCCATGGATTACAGGCAACATTCGCACTGAGCTAAAGGGTAGAGCTGCCGCTTTCAAGGTGCGGGACTCTAACCCGGAAGCTTACAAGAACTCCTGCTATGCCCTGCGACGAACCATCAAACAGACAAAGCGTCAATACAGGACTAAGATTGAATCGTACTACACCGGCTCCGATGCTCGTCTTATGAGGCAGGGCTTGCAAACTATTACAGACTACAAAGGGAAGCACAGAAGTTAGTAATGGCTCACATCAACACCATTATCCCAGAAACCCTAGACCCACTCCAATTTGCATACCACCCAAACAGATCCACAGATGATGCACTCTATTGCACTCCACACTACCCTTTCCCACCTGGACAAAAGGAACACCTACGTGAGAATGCTATTCATTGACTACAGCTCAGCGTTCAACACCATAGTACCCTCAAAGCCACACTGATCGTCAACACTGGAGCTCCCCAGGGGTGCGTGCTCAGTCCCCTCCTGTAGTCCCTGTTCACCCACGACTGCATGGCCAGGCATGACTAACACCATCATTAAGTTTGCAGACGACACAATTGTGGTAGGCCTGATCACCGACAACGACAAGACAGCTTATAGGGAGGAAGTCAAAGACCTGGCCGGGTGGGGCCAGAATAACAACCTATCCCTCAACATAACCAAGACTAAGGAGATTATTGTGGACTACGGGAAGAGGAGGACCGAGCACGCCCCCATTCTCATCGATGGGGCTGTAGTGGAGCAGGTTGAGAGCTTGAAGTTACTTGGTGTCCACATGAACAACAGACTAGAATGGTCCAAACACACGAAGACAATTGTGAAGAGGGCACGACAAAGCCTATTCCCCCTCAGGAAACTAAAAAGATTTGTCATTGGTCCTGAGATCATCAAAAGGTTCTACAGCTGCAACAGCGAGAGCATCCTGACTGGTTGCATCACTGCCTGGTATGGCAATTGCTCGGCCTCCGACCGCAAGGCACTACAGAGGATAGTGTGTACGGCCCAGTACATCACTGGGGCTAAGCTGCCTGCCATCCAGGACCTCTACACCAGGCGGTGTCAGAGGAAGGCACTAAAAATTGACAAAGACTCCAGCCAGTCATAGACTGTTCTCTCTACTAACTCATGGCAAGCAGTACCGGAGTGCCAAGTCTAAGACAAAAAGGCTTCTCAACAGTTTTTACCCCCAAGCCATAAGACTCCTGAACAGGTAATCAAATGGCTACCTGGACTATTTGCATTGTGTGCCACCCCCCAACCCCTCTTTTTACGCTACTGCTACTCTCTGTTTATCATATATGCATAGTCACTAACTATACATTCATGAACATACTACCTCAATTGGGCCGACCAACCAGTGCTCCCGCACAGTGGCTAACCAGACTATCTGCATTGTGTCCCACCCACCACCTGCCAACCCCTCTTTTACACTACTGCTACTCTCTGTTCATCATATATGCAGACAGACTAAGCAACTTCTTTGCTCGCTTTGAGGACAATACAGTGCCACTGACATGGCCCGCTACCAAAACCTGCGGACTCACCTTCACTGCAGCCGACATGAGTAAAACATTTAAACGTGTTCACCCTCGCAAGGCTGCAGGCCCAGGCGGCATCCCCAGCCGCATCCTCAGAGCATGCGTAGACCAGCTGGCTGGTGTGTTTACGAACATATTCAATCAATCCTTATCCCAGTCTGCTGTTCCCACATGCTTCAAGAGGGCCACCATTGATCCTGTTCCCAAGAAAGCTAAGGTAACTGAGCTAAATGACTACCGTAGCACTCACTTCCGTCATCATGAAGTGCTTTGAGAGACGAGTCAAGGATCATATCACCTCCAATATACATATATACAATATACATATGTATATACTGTACTCGATACCATCTACTGCATCTTCCCTATCCGTTCTGTACCATCACTCATTCATATAATTTTATGTACATATTCTTTCATTCCTTTACACTTGTGTGTATAAGGTAGTTGTTGTTGAATTGTTAGGTTAGATTACTCGTTGGTTATTACTGCATTGTCGGAACTATAAGCACAAGCAATACGCTATACTCGCATTAACATCTGCTAACCATGTGTATGTGACAAATAAAATTTGATTTGAGGATTTGATTTGAAATGCCATGGACGAGCTATTGTGACAGGGTAGGAACCAAATTGATGTTCAGTGTTTCCTAGGGGAACCTATAATCTTTGGCTACATTAAATATTTATTCATATAGCCAACATATTCATGCTTCGCCTATTCCTCTTTGATTTAGAAGATACAGTTGCACAAACAACATGTTGATTTAAGCCTCCACTAGTACTAGCCAGCTAATTAGCGATTAGCATTAATGGCTAACACAATTTAGCTTAACTTGCTAAGAAAATACAAACTAGCTGTTTGCAGATGTAAGAAACACAAACTAATATTGTAATTATAGAATGCTTGTGGACGTATATTAAGATCGAAGTGGAAACAACATCGTTGTCATCAACATTGTTGCATGTGCTGCATTGACCATGCAGACTGAAAGAATGTGTCTCTGGTCAAGCAACAACAAATGCTCTCCTTGGGTGACAGGGGCGGGGCTAGGTCTGGGTGGAAAGCGGCATGGAGAGAGAGAGAGAGGAGAAGGATGACTCAAGGAGTGGAGTAAACATAAAAATGGGCGTTACACAAGGCGTATCTCATTAACAAACCAAACATTAAAATACTGTTCTAGCAGGTAAAGTAAAAACCCAAACCGGTCCGTGCATAAATACCGGTATATGGCAAAATACGGTATTCTGCCCAGCCCTAACTGACCCTAACATACAGTGGGTCAAGGGAGTATTTAGTCAGCCACCAATTGTGCAAGTTCTCCCACTTAAAAAGATGAGGCCTGTCATTTTCATCATAGGTACACTTCAAATATGACAGACAAAATGAGATGAAAAAAAAAATCCAGAAAATCACATTGTAGGATTTTTAATGAATTTATTTGCAAATTATGGTGGAAAATAAGTATTTGGTCAATAACAAAAGTTTCTCAATACTTTGTTATTTACCCTTTGTTGGCAATGACAGAGGTCAAATGTTTTCTGTAAGTCTTCATAAGGTTTTCACACACTGTTGTTGGTATTTTGGCCCATTCCTCCATGCAGATCTCCTCTAGAGCAGTGATGTTTTGGGGCTGTTGCTGGGCAACACAGACTTTCAACTCCCTCCAAAGATTTTCTATGGGGTTGAGATCTGGAGACTGGCTAGGCCACTCCAGGTTCTGACCCACTGGGAATGTGATGAAATAAATAAAAGCTGAAATAAATAATTCTCTCAACTATTACTCTGACATTTAACATTCTGAAAATAAAGTGGTGATCCGAACTGACCTAAGACAGGGAATTTTACTCGGATTAAATGTCAGGAATTGTGAAAAACTGAGTTTAAATGTATTTGGCTAAGGTGTATGTAAACTTCCGAATTCAACTGTACATAAGCAGCACGTGAGTTCCAATTTTTGGGAAGATCATTTTCACCAGAAAAATGCACCTTAATAATATTAAAATAATTACATGCATAATTGCATTTGTGGTCACTTTTGAAAATGTGCAAAAAATATTTTATTCCCCCGCAAATGGAACATTCGCGGTTATAAGCCTATTGGTGTGTGCGAATTGCTGTGCTTATAATGTGAAGAAATAGCCTAACAGTTTAGCAACATTTTAAGCTAATCGTTCCGATCTGTTGCGCCAAACTCATTGCGTAAAAATAATTTTTGATACTAGTGGTTTTATTCACTTGGGATCTATCGCATCCCACAACTGTCCCAGACTAGGTTTGGAATAATTATTTTTCGCACAGAATATGTCAACTCGTACTATGGGGGATAGTAGATTGACATGGGCTAGTGCTTTCACTGTTCATTAGGCCTACTCATCTTGTTGACTGACGAAAAGTAAATGTGTACAGTTCTTTCAATATGGATATGGATGCGCACAGTTGAGTCTGCTATGTGTCTGTCTTCACTTATAGCACTTATAGCCTGTGAGAAAGACCCAATCACTTGATAGAGTTGTGTGAGTGAGAGGTGCTTCGGAGCAGGCAGCACTCAGGGAGAAGGGCTGTAAAAGGTATGGATTTATTTGGGTGCATTATGACCACACAGATACATTAAGCCTCTTGCGAATTGAAGTAAAATTGTAAAACACAGAGAGATACATTATTAAAATACATTTTTGGGTACATTTTTGGGGAGAAGCCTCTGGGAAATTTGAGGCATTATCAAGTGCTCCTCAAATTGTGAATGGGAGACTGACGAAGTGTGTACAGCCTGTGCAAAAAACGAGGCAGGCCTCATGCCTTTCAAGTAACTTTTTTCAAATCATCATTAGAGTCGCATCATGCAGCGTTACAATATATTAAAAATAAAAACATATAGCCCAATGTTTGTAGAACAACTGCAGTTACATCAATAAATATAAAGCATATAGGAGTACCTATTTTTTTGCAAACCGCTCAACACAGAATCGTCGCATGTGCGCACTCCCTGAAGTCTTTTGGAGAAAATATCCTTTCTATTTTATTCAGCTTTGTTCGGTTGTATTCTTCATACTAAAAAATAATATAAAACAATTCCACGGAATTCTAAGCAAATCTTGTCTGCTAAATAAACTACTGTAGCCCACAGCCATATGGCATAGCCAGATCAGGACAACTCAGTATGCTATTCTGTTCTTCTGAAATAGACTACATTTTCTTCATATCATGTTTCTTTAGACATGTCTAAAATAAATAATGGATTTATTGTGAAGGTGTAGACTATATTACATGGATTTATTAGACCTTTTAAAATGTAGACGTTCCAAAGGTCTGCATCAGTGGCTTGTAGGCTATGTGTGGAAGCCAGGAGATGCTAAATGTGTTCATGTTTATTTACGGTCAATTACCATGAGACAGAGAGTTATTTGCAATCACCAGCTGACGAAAGTTCATGACCGCTTAGGACAATTCACAGTTGCGCTCACTCAGTGTATATATAAGTTGTTTTGTCATAAAATATGGTGTCCTCTACCATTAACAAATGTAATTTCATTTCTAGGGTAAATTATTTTAAATTAAATAGACCAAGAACAGAACTACCGCAACCAATGATCACTGACATTTTTTCTGCTTTAAGTTACAGTTTTAACAGTGGTCAAGTAGGCTACTGTGGTCAAGTAGGCCTAACAGAGTGGCCTATCATCAAAAACAATAGAGAAAATATCCCAGAACATTTTTTTTATTTTATTTTACATTTATTTTACTAGGCAAGTCAGTTAAGAACAAATTCTTATTTTCAATGACAGCCTAGGAACAGTGGGTTAACTGCCTGTGCAGGGGCAGAACGACAGATTTGTACCTTCTCAGCTCTGGGATTCAAACTTGCAACCTTTCGCTTACTAGTCCAACGCTCTAACCACCAGGCTACCCAGCTGTTCTATCATTCAGCCTACAGTAGCAGCCAATATGTGGTGTTGAATTTAGGACTACATTCAATGAGACTTGTGAAAAAAACATGCAAGCCTTGACATTAACCTGTTTATCCATTTGTCCTTTAGACAAGGAGGTGACTGAAAATGTTTGTGTTGTTTGACGCAAGAAACCCCTTTACAAAATAAAATGCATTATTATTCCCATACCATTATTAGAGAATCAGACAAATTATGCAACCTTCTGCCTATTGGCTACTTAGATTATTTAAGCCTGTCTAAAATACAACACTGCCCGTTAAAAAAAAAATCTCTTTACCTGACTCACTTTTCAAAGATGGCTAGTGCCCTGACGTTGCCCTCTTTGGGTACAGCAAGTCCCATCCCCCTCTCCCTGTCTCCAACACCCAAGCTGCTGTGGTCAGAGAGAGGTCGTAAATTCCTGGAGGAGATTATCTCCTCATGGTCACAGTATAGAGAGAGAGTAGAGGTCCGAACAACATTTATGTTCCGGAGAAGGTATAAAAGATCGGTGAATATTCCAGCTATGGACTGGTCCGTTTGGTACAATTTTGTGAAACACATGGGAGACAATACGGCCACATTACCATAACGGTGTTTATATAATAGCCTCAGTTATGAGGTATACATCTTATTGTTGTATAAGATGAATGAGTGAGGATGATACTGTTTGTAAAATTGTTTAATGTGATTTTTGACTGTTTAATGAAGGAAACTCCAATTCCCTTTTGAGTTTAACTAAATCAGAGGACCGCCCATGAGCACAGTTATGGTCGGGCATCCTGGAACAGGCCCTTTTCTGCAATTCCGAATATAACCCCCACCTTGAGAATTTCTCAACAGACCATGTTGCTCTCAATTACGGGAGGACAAAGGTTGCAGACCAGCTTACCTCGATAACGAGAGGGCCAAGGTTTGAAACCAGACTGCTGAATCTTTTAACCATCCCACGTGGTTAAACTCTTAGACTATCGATACTGACAGAATAAGAACAAGTCTTTGATATTAATTACTAGTCTGCAGCTAGGATTTCAGTATCATTGAACACGAAGACCGACAACCGCCGAA
Source organism: Oncorhynchus masou masou (assembly GCF_036934945.1). Lineage (NCBI taxonomy): Eukaryota > Metazoa > Chordata > Actinopteri > Salmoniformes > Salmonidae > Oncorhynchus > Oncorhynchus masou. Next base: position 34,341,380 of record NC_088223.1, on the reverse strand, counting down.
ACATCTATCCATAACGACATGAATGAATGTCACTCTGAACTATCCAATCTAACCAGGACAGAGAGGGCGGACAAACTCTCCAACAGAAACAAACTTTTCAACAGAGACCCCGACGACACACTGAGCGTAAATATATACAGTGCCTTGCGAAAGTATTCGGCCCCCTTGAACTTTGAGACCTTTTGCCACATTTCAGGCTTCAAACATAAAGATATAAAACTGTATTTTTTTGTGAAGAATCAACAACAAGTGGGACACAATCATGAAGTGGAACAACATTTATTGGATATTTCAAACTTTTTTAACAAATCAAAAACTGAAAAATTGGGCGTGCAAAATTATTCAGCCCCTTTACTTTCAGTGCAGCAAACTCTCTCCAGAAGTTCAGTGAGGATCTCTGAATGATCCAAAGTTGACCTAAATGACTAATGATGATAAATACAATCCAGCTGTGTGTAATCAAGTCTCCGTATAAATGCACCTGCACCGTGATAGTCTCAGAGGTCTGTTAAAAGCGCAGAGAGCATCATGAAGAACAAGGAACACACCAGGCAGGTCCGAGATACTGTTGTGAAGAAGTTTAAAGCCGGATTTGGATACAAAAAGATTTCCCAAGCTTTAAACATCCCAAGGAGCACTATGCAAGCGATAATATTGAAAATGGAAGGAGTATCAGACCTCTGCAAATCTACCAAGACCTGGCCGTCCCTCTAAACTTTCAGCTCATACAAGGAGAAGACTGATCAGAGATGCAGCCAAGAGGCCCATGATCACTCTGGATGAACTGCAGAGATCTACAGATGAGGTGGGAGACTCTGTCCATAGGACAACAATCAGTCGTATATTGCACAAATCTGGCCTTTATGGAAGAGTGGCAAGAAGAAAGCCATTTCTTAAAGATATCCATAAAAAGTGTTGTTTAAAGTTTGCCACAAGCCACCTGGAAGACACACCAAACATGTGGAAGAAGGTGCTCTGGTCAGTTGAAACCAAAATTGAACTTTTTGGCAACAATGCAAAACGTTATGTTTGGCGTAAAAGCAACACAGCTCATCACCCTGAACACACCATCCCCCACTGCCAAACATGGTGGTGGCAGCATCATGTTTTGCTTTTCTTCAGCAGGGACAAGGAAGATGGTTAAAATTGATGGGAAGATGGATGAGCCAAATACAGGACCATTCTGGAAGAAAACCTGATGGAGTCTGCAAAAGACCTGAAACTGGGACGGAGATTTGTCTTCAAACAAGACAATGATCCAAAACATAAAGCAAAATCTACAATGGAATGGTTCAAAAATAAACATATCCAGGTGTTAGAATGGCCAAGTCAAAGTCCAGACCTGAATCCAATCGAGAATCTGTGGAAAGAACTGAAAACTGCTGTTCACAAATGCTCTCCATCCAACCTCACTGAGCTCGAGCTGTTTTGCAAGGAGGAATGGGAAAAACTTTCAGTCTCTCGATGTGCAAAACTGATAGAGACATACCCCAAGCGACTTACAGATGTAATCGCAGCAATCGCTACAAACTATTAATCGCTACAAACTATTAACTTAAGGGGCTGAATAATTTTGCACACCCAATTTTTCAGTTTTTGATTTGTTAAAAAAGTTTGAAATATCCAATAAATGTCGTTCCACTTCATGATTGTGTCCCACTTGTGTCCCACAAAAAATACAGTTTTATATCTTTATGTTTGAAGCCTGAAATGTGGCAAAAGGTCGCAAAGTTCAAAGGGGCCAATACTTTCGCAAGGCACTGTATATTGATTGCAGTTGTTCCCGAATGAGTGAGAGTTCATGTGCAAAGGATTAGCATTTCAATTGTTATAATTATCAACTGTGTGTTGTCTTCTCATTCGACCCCCACTTCCCTTTTGTACACCAAGCCGCAATGCCGGTTTATCCCACTAGGGAAACTCCGTTATCATTTCCTTGTAACTATCTACTGTTTGTTAATGCATTTCTGTGAATTACTTAGTTAGTAAATAAATTATTTTAAGACAATTGATGTATGGATGACTCATAGTGAAGACTGAGTTTGTGCAGATAACCAACAATTTACGACGTTTGGAATGAGACTAACGTGCGGTAAAGAAGAATTCATTAACCAGAAGACTATTGATCAGATATGAAAATATCTGAAAAAGTTACATTACGAAAATTATAACTTTGTAATCTGAATATTTTCCTTGGTGCCCCGACTTCCTAGTTAATTACAGTTACATGATTAATCAGTTTAATCACGTAATAACAATTACATAGAGCCATTTGCTAAAGATTAATCTTCAGTTTAATGATAGTAAAGACACGACACTAGAAATGCACACGTTTAGTACCCTTGTAGGAAGCAATCACTCCCCCATTGCTGACTACAAATTATCTACAACTGGGCTAATAACTCACTAACGAGCAAAGGATATGAACAAATGTGCACACGTGGCCGCTAATATTGCGTTGATTCAATCACAATTCCCACAGTAAAGGGAAACGATATGTGTTAACTAACGGGGAAAACTCTAGAAAGTTGAGTGAAATTCAATCTCGTGCTTCTCTGTGTAGGCTGATATTACTTTTGAGTGGGCACGTGTGCAGCTTAGAGGGAATATTGACCACAACGTTACTTTTGTACCTGCCGGCGTGGCAGCAGTAACACAGGGCTTGGTCGGTAGGGGTGTCCTTGTATCATCGCGCACCAGCGACTCCTGTGGCAGGCCGGGCGCAGTGTGCGCTAACCAAGGTGGCCAGGTGCACGGTGTTTTATCTATAACTGGGTACCACGAAATAACAATTGGCTACCACGAAATTGGGGAGAAAAAGGGGTCAAATTCAAAAAAATAAATCAGGTGTGTTGTCCTTGTCATGTCTGCTTTTTTAAACTTACATTGCTCAAAACCACTTTTTGTTGATAACTCGGCGAAACATGGTCGAACTGGGCTCTTTTTTTAAAGGGAGGTTGTCCTCCGCATTAGGGACATGCTGACTTCAGTGCACCATTCTAGCTTCTGTGTTATCTGAGAAAATGGGCATGTTACTTTCGCCCTGTGTTACTTTCATCCAGGCTCTCCCTTACGCATCAAGCATACACACAGTTTAACCAATTCACCCAACCCCCATTATATTTCTATATCTATTATACCGTGAGGGAAACTCAATATCCCCCTCTCCATGGGGTCAACTGCGCTTCACTGATGACTTCACATACTAGGTCAATCTCTATGATAATTATCCGAGATCAGTTCTCCTAACGAGCCGCTTAACAATCAACTAAAGAAGAGCAAATTACTGTTGAGCCCATAGGAGCAAAATATGAAAAAGGCATACGGGTTTGAAGGGGACTCTAATGGCTTTGTTCTGTGTAACACACTTCTATCATTTCTGAGGCTAAGACAGAGGATAAAGTGAAGTCTCATTATCATTGGTGAAATCATCCCAGAATTAAAACATTGCATGGAAAAAATATCAATTAGTTGATATCTGGTTGGAGAACATCTCACTCAGCACGTTACGTCAATAGACGTCAAATTATGGGTGATGTCAGGTCAGTCCGTCATGGCCGCTATTTCGCCCAAAAATAGTCAGTTCGTTTTGGTCTAAATTTGACCAAAGATCAGTCTTACCGCTTGCTTGCTGTACTCATTGTAAACATGAAATCCACAAATAATAATAATGTATTGCATATCCTATATTGATAAAATGATGGTGGCTTAATGGAAATATCCACAAAATATTCAGAAAATATGTTTGTTTTTTCCAACAAATGTACCTTGTCAAGTTGTAAAATGTTCTGACACAGGAAGAATATGACTGAAAACAGCCTGTAATCTTATGGGTGCACAATTTAAGAAATTAATTCATACCAATTTGAATTAGATATTTTAACAACCATTTGCTTCTGTGACAACTTTACTGCGCAAGTGTTAGAGGGACAAAATACTTTGAACCATTCGCGCCATTTGCTCCTCTCAAGACCACACAAAAGCCACACAGCACACTTACGACTTTCAAAAGGTGGAGGACAGGTGAGAGTGGGGACTGTAAGTACACATTTTTGTCAGAATAATTTTCTAAACATTTGGTAATCTGTCCAAGTCGAAACAATTATTTTATGTAGACCTTTCTCAAGAATGCAGATGCAAGCTAACTAGCTAGCTAATGTTACAACACAAACAGAAGTGGATTGCTAAATATCTTTGGCTAGCTACAAGGAGGGAAAGCATAGCTAACTGATCTGCTAACTTGCGGTTAACTGGGTTAACTAAGCTAGCTACAGTGGGGAGAATTTGATAACCTGCAAAATCGGCGGTGTTTCCTACTTACAAAGCATGTAGAGGTCTGTCATTTTTTTAATCACATTGTATGATTTTTAAGTAAGTAATTTGCATTTTATTGCATGACATAAGTATTTGATCACCTACCAACCAGTAAGAATTCCAGCTCTCACAGACCTGTTACGTTTTCTTTGAGAAGCCTTCCTATTCTCCACTCATTACCTGTATTAACTACACCTGTTTGAACTTGTTACCTGTATAAAATACACCTGTCCACACACTCAAAGACTCCAACCTCTGCACAATGGCCAAGACCAGAGAGCTGTGTAAGGACATCAGGGATAAAATTGTAGACCTACACAAGGCTGGGATGGGCTACAGGACAATAGGCAAGCAGCTTGGTGAGAAGGCAACAACTGTTGGCACAATTATTAGAAAATGGAAGAAGTTCAAGATGACGGTCAATGACCCTCGGTCTGGGACTCCATGCAAGATCTCACCCCGTGGGGCATCAATGATCACGAGGAAGGTGAGGGATCAGCCCAGAACTACACGGCAGGACTTGGTCAATGACCTGAAGAGAGCTGGGACCACAGTCTCAAAGAAAACCATTAGTAACACACTACACCATCATGGATTAAAATCCTGCAGCGCACGCAAGGTCCCCCTGCTCAAGCCAGCGCATGTCCAGGCCCATCTGAAGTTTGCGAATGACCATCTGGATGATCCAGAGGAGGAATGGCAGAAGGTCATGTGATCTGATGAGACAAAAATAGAGCTTTTTGGTCTAAACTCCACTCGTCGTGTTTGGAGAAAGATGAAGGATGAGTACAACCCCATGAACACCATCCCAACCGTGAAGCATGGAGGTGGAAACAACATTCTTTGGGGATGCTTTTCTGCAAAGGGGACAGGATGACTGCACTGCGTATTGAGTATTGAGGGGAGGATGGATGGGGCTATGCATCGCGAGATCTTGGCCAACCACCTCCTTCCCTCAGTAAGAGCATTGAAGATGGGTCGTGGCCGGGTCTTCCAGCATGACAACGACCCGAAACAAACAGCCAGGGCAACTAAGGAGTGGCTCCATAATAATCATCTCAAGGTCCTGGAAAGGCCTAGCCAGTCTCCAGACCTGAACCCAATAGAAAATGTTTGGAGGGAGCTGAAAGTCCGTATTGCCCAGCGACAGCCCGAAAAGTGGAGGATCTGTAGAAGGTCTGTATGGAGGAGTGGGCCAAAATCCCTGCTGCAGTGTGTGCAATCCTGGTCAAGAACTACAGGAAACGTATGATATCTGTAATTGCAAACAAAGTTTTCTGTACCAAATATTAAGTTCTGCTTTTCTGATGTATCAAATACTTATGTCATGCAATAAAATGCAAAATAATTACTTAAAAATCATACAAATGTGATTTTCTGGATTTTTGTTTTAGATTCCGTCTCTCACAGTTGAAGTGTACCTATGATAAAGATTACAGACCTCTACATGCTTTGTAAGTAGGAAAACCTGCAAAAATCGGCAGTGTGTCAAATACTTGTTCCACTGTATCTAACTAGCTATCATAGTTTGTGAGAGGGGGGCATTAATAAGCTACTAAGAAGGAGAGATGAGGAAAATGAGTTGGCCAAATGTACTGTAGCTACCTAGTTACTGCTGGTGATTTACAGGTCATTGGTGTGTGTGTAGATCGCTAACATTATCAAAACCAAAAATAATCGCAGGGGTTTACATTAACGTTAGCTACTCTGGGTAATGTTACCTGCAGTCAGATGGTAAGTTACCTAGCTAGTAAATAAGGTGGGAAAGCATAACTTGGTCATTCCTACAATGTGGTGTCATTTGGAAGTCAACGCTTTTAAAATTATTTTTAGATATATTTAAAATATATAGTCAGAAAGTTTACATGCACTTAGGTTGGAGTCATTAAAACTTGTTTTTCAACAACTCCACTAGTTTCTTGTTAACAAACTAGAGTTTTGGCAAGTCGTTTAGGACATCAACTTTGTGCATGACACAAGTAATATTTCCAACAATTGTTTACAGACAGATTATTTCACTTAGAATTCACTGTATCACAATTCCAGTGGGTCAGAAGTTTACATACACTAAGTTGACTGTGCCTTTAAACAGTTTGGAAAAAATCCAGAAAATTATGTCATTGCTTTAGAAGCTTCTGATTGACATCATAATTGACATCATTTGAGTCAATTGGAGGGGTACCTGTGGATGTATTTCATGGCCTACCCCCAAACACAGAATAAATCAGCCAAGACCTCAGATAAAACTGTGTAGACCTCCACAAGTCTGGTTCATCCTTGGGAGCAATTTCGAAATGCCTGAAGGTACCACGTCCATCTGTACAAACAATAGTACGCAAGTATAAACACCACTGGACCACGCAAGCCGTCATACCACTATGGAAGGAGACGTGTTCTGTCTCCTAGAGATGAACGTACTTTGTTGCGAAAAGTGCAAATCAATCCCAGAACAACAGCAAAGGACCTTGTGAAGATGCTGGAGGAAACAGGTACAAAAGCATCTATATCCACAGTAAAACCAGTCCTATATCAACATAACCTGAATGGCCGCTCAGCAAGGAAGAAGCCACTGCTCCAAAATCGCCATTAAAAAAGCCAGACTACGGTTTGCAACTGCACATGGGGACAAAGATCATACTTTTTGGAGAAATGTCCTCTTGTCTAATGAAACAAAAACAGAACTGTTTGGCCATAATGACCATTGTTATGTTTGGAGGAAAAAGGGGGAGGCTTGCAAGCTGAGGAACACCATCCCAACCATGAAGCATGCGGGTGGAAGCATCATGTTGTGGGAGTGCTTTGCTGCAAGAGGGGCTGGTGCACTTCACAAAATATATGGCATCATGATGTAGGAAAATTATGTGGATATATTGAAGCAACATCTCAAGATATCAGTCAGGAAGTTAAAGCTTGGTCGCAAATGGGTCTTCCAAATGGACAATGACCCCAAGCATACTTCCAAAGTTGTGGCAAAATGACTTAAGCACAACAACGTCAAGGTATTGGAGTGGCCATTGCAAAGCCCTGACCTCAATCCTATGGAAAATTTGTGGGCAGAACTGAAAAGGCGTGCGCGAGCAAGGAGGACTACAAACCTGATTCAGTTACACCAGCTCTGTCGTCAGGAGGAATGGGCCAAAATTCACCCAACTTATTGTGGGACGCTTGTGGAATGCTAACCGAAATGTTTGACCCAAGTTAAACAATTTAAAGACAATGCCACCAAATACTAATTGAGTGTATCTAAACTTCTGACCCACTGTGACATACCAGAAACTTTGAGAAAAAAACATTTCTCGGATTTGTGCCTGGTCTCCACTAGTTACCACAGCCACAAAGTCAAAACCCTGCCTATTTCTAGAATGTATTTTCTTAAATGTTGATTCTAACCCTAACCACATTGCTAACCTTAAAATATGACCCAAAAAAACACTTTCGTTTTCATGAATATTTATGATATAGCCAACTTTGACTTTGTGGCTGTGATAACTAGTGGAAATCGTTGTGCCTGTTGTTCACACGCATATCTGGATTCTCATTGGCTAGAATAGTCCCATCTGATCTCCTCCAGACTGCCTTCCATTTTTGAAGACATTTCTTTAATTGAAAAGTGGCCACTATAGTATCTGGTCAATATAATTAATAAATTGTGGCATAAATCAACCTTTCCTAAAAAAATCCATCCTATACCTGACAAAACAACCAGGTGTATATGGACAAAAACAATACCAACTGCCACAAGTTATTCCCTAACCTGAAACAACCTATGCCGTAATGCCAAATGTAAAGCTTCAAAGAAAGGTTCATTATTCTAAACAAATTCTGCCAAATTAAATGGTTCTGCTGGATGTGGCTGTGAAGCGGCTAAAGTAAATTAGACGTGGTGAGAGACTTAAGACTGAGGAGCTGGGAGACTTAATTACTGGAGGACTTGCTAATCCATTTCTCACACACATATTCTGTCTCCATCTCTCTCCTCTTTTCCTTATTATCATTCATCATTTATACTCGGTCGTCGCTCTCCTCTTTCTTTTGCGTCGCTCTCTCATTTCTCTCTCACTCTCTCATTTCTCTCTCGCTCTCTTTTTTTCCCACTTTCCCACTCTTGCTCTTTCTCTCCCTTGCTCACATGGTCTCCATCTTGTCGATGATGTACAGTTCCTTCAGAACGTTTTCACACCTTCTCCACATTTTGTTGTGTCACAGCCAGAATTTAAAATGTATTATATTGAGAATGTGTGTCACTGGACTACACACAATACCCCATAATGTCAAAGGGGAATTATGTTTTTGGAAATGTTTACAAATTATTTACAAATGAAAAGCTGAAATATCTTGAATCAATTAGTATTCAACCTCTTTACCACAGCAAGCTTATATAAGTTCAGGAGTAAAAATGTGCTTAACAAGTCACATAAGTTGCATGGACTCACTCTGTGTGCAATAATAGTTTTTAACATGACTTTTGAATGACTACCTCAGCTCTGTAACCCACACACAATTATCTGCAGGGTCCCTCAGTCGAGCAGTGAATTTCAAACACAGATTCAACCACAAAGCCAGGGAGGTTTTCCAATGCTTCATAAAGAAAGGCATTTATTGGTAGATGGGGTAAAATACATTTTAAAAATGACAGACTATCCCTTTAAGCATGGTGAAGTTATTAATTACACTTTGAATGTTGTATCAATGCACCTAGTCACTGCAAAGATACAGGCGTCCTTCCAAAGACAAAGGAAACCACTCAGGTATTTCATGATGAGGCCAATGGTGACTTTAAAACAGATAGTTTTCTCCTATCGCAGCCATTAAACTCTGAGGATGGATCAACAACATTGTAATTACTCCACAATACTAACCTAAATGACCGAATGAAAAGATATATAAATATTCCAAAACATGCATCCTGTTTGCAATAAGGCATTAAATTAAAACTGCAAAAAATTTGGCAATGAAATTAACTTTATGTCCTGAATACAAAGCGTTATGTTTGGGGCAAATCCAACACAACAGAGTAACACTCTTCATATTTTCAAGCATAGTGGTGGCTGCATCAGGTTATGGGTATGCTTGTCATCACCAAGAACTGGGAGTTTTTTTAAAGATAAAATATCTGCCAGAGAATATTAGCAGGTTGACTAAGCTCTCTGACATTATGTTCAAATGTTTAGCTCGGAGTAACATATTTCCATTCCGTCTAACCCATTTTTCTTGTGTCGAGGAAGTACATATGGCAGAGTTGGCTTTTATGTGGTGAAAGAAAAGCAGCAGCAGGCCCATCTTGTTTACACACTACGTCCAGCACGTCCATGACGAGCGACGGCGGGCCTTGCATACGGCAAACAGCAGCAATTACAGCCTCTCCTGTCTTGGCACACGGCACGTAGGCCTCGCATCTCCAGCGGCAACAGATGGCCCCCTTTATTATAGCCCACTGAATCCAGGGGAGCGTTTGCCATGCTAACCGGACCAGCAATCTTTCGACCAGCGTCATGTTCAACCGTATCAGCTGTAATAAATCAGATAGGGTCAGACCCTTTGCTCCTCTGTGATTTTTCCCTTGTGTGTGTGTGTGTGTGTGTGTGTTGTGCCATTAACCGAGGCATCGACCCCGGAGCCGCGCCTCAGTGGTTTTTCAGCCAAAGAACATGCCACGTCTGTTGCGTAGCCGCGCCGGTGTCCAGGTGCATCGTGCTGTCTGAGTGTTAGGCCTAAACACTGACCCCCCTCAGGTGGATTCCTCTTCAGTTGTCTTTCACATCTGGCTCAATTGGAGGGGGTGTTAGATTCAGGGTGCGTTCAGCAATGTCCGGTCAACTGTACTTCATACCCGTACTGACCGCCATGGACCATCTAAGGTGGATATCTGTCAAACCTGGATCGTTTGAAAGGAGTTGCTTGTTTTTTATTTTTAACAGGTGTTTTCTTCCAAAATGAAGAGAGAAAAAAAGGCGACCTAGTTTGCCAATAGGAAAAGATGTTAGATTCCCAGCTGGTGTGAAAGTAATTCTCTCCAATTCAGAGAAGTGGAACGATATCGTATCATTTTGCCCCAGCGCACAAGGCATCAGTTTACCTTCTCAGTTGATGTGACAACCAATGATCAACCTCTGTTCAAGCATATCATTTGAAATGATGACAGGGAGCGTGTTCACTCAAAAACTCTAATCCATTCTATTGACAAACAGTCAGTGCTGACTTAAACTGTTGTCGATAGTGGCAAATAAAACATTTCACAGTAGCAGTTGCATAGATAAAACTGAACATAGCCTAATGAATGGGAATAGTTGCTTTATTTTACATGATTTAATGTGCGTGACAAAACTTCTAGGGACGCCCTTGCTTGCACAACCAATTTCTAGTTTGAAGTGAATCAAATCCAGGCAAGTTGAAAAAAAGTGAATAAATGCTTGCAAATAATCTCTACAGTTCAGCAACCTAACAATGTAACAACAATTAAAGCAAACATGAGTTTGTGTGTTCAATTTGTAACCATGTCCCCAGAGTTAAAATGTAAAAGAATTCCCCCTGGGGTACAATTCACTGTAGATACTCTAAGAATGCAGAGTCCTGTCAACATATCCCACCTAGAGTGTGACGAGGTAAGGCTCTGCCATATTGCTCCTGTAGAAACTGGTCAGTTTTTTTTTCTATATCCTCGTATTTAGAAAAAGACAAGCAATTTAAAACAATTGAGGTGAGGGTCAAAATAGATAAGATTTTTATTAATTGGAGTCCAAAGTTAACCTCGTACAACTTTCTGGAAGTCTTGCGAGTTTACATTCAGTTTAACTACACGGATTCAGCAGTAATCAGTCTGGTAAAGGCTAGTCCAAAGTTACTCTGCTGAAGCATGCAAATGTCAGTTCTTGAAGTCCTGGCTTGTACATTTTTTATGGCAATTCCAGTTAGATGTTTAGGTAAAAAGCAAACCTTTGATTTGATTTTTGTGTATCTGGGAGTATTGAACATCCACACATTCAATTTAGCCTGTCAGATGCACATGCATAGACAAAGTGACATGTTTTCAAACATATGGTTATTGTGTGTGTATTTGAGAGAGAGAGAGACAGAGAGAGAGAGACAGAGACAGAGACAGAGACAGAGACAGAGAGGGACTGTGTGCTTCTGTATGTTTGAGAGCATGTGAAAGAGAGGGAGTAAAGAGTGGTGGTCACACTGACAGTTCCACTGTGCGCCCAATGAAAATATACGACACGGGAGGGCAGGTGACAGCTCCTGTCATGCCCACACGTTCCTGCGCAGATGCTGCCTGTCGCCATGGAAACTATCTCCTCGGCTCAGACATGATTGAGGATCCTCCTCTCCGTCAAACTTTCATCATGCCACATCGGGAGTAGGAAAGAAAATGGAGCATCTATCCAAATACCTTGACAATGCCAGTGCCTCATAATCCCTCCTCAGTGAAGGGTAAACTCACAAATCCAGCTAAAATGCGGTTTAGACGTAGTGAGCTTTACAAAGCAGCTCTGTGCTTTCATTCACACTAAATGTGGATTTCTCTCGTTCCTTCTGTTTTGGCTCTCTTGGTATTTTTCTTTCTTTCTCAGAGACACCCCTCACTGGCCAAGACTCCACCATCTCTTTCTGTCTTTACTTCTCTCACTCGTGTCTGTTTCCAACTAATTGTTTTGTAACTTTCTTTGCATCTACACAGGGCAAGTAATATTTATGCAAGTAAGGTACTACAATTGGTTGAAATTTGAACAGGAGGATAAACAGCCAGAACTTAATCGTTTGGAATGCGATCAAAAAAATGACTTTGCATATTTCTCTGGGAGTAAGTTAAACCAAACTGTTCTCATTGCCCCTCGGGTTGTTCGACAAGCTGCCACATTCTGGCACACTCAGTCTTCCCTTCTGGTGAGATCTATGACTCTCTGGCAAATTAATGTTCTGATCCAAATACTCTTTATCAGCATGACTGTGAAAGACGCAATGCTACCGGGGAAATTAGAAGTAATAATGGAACAGTATTACAAAAGCTCTCCCAGCTAGCACATTTAGTTTCTTGGAAGCTGTGGGAACGTATGCTTTTGGTTTCACATTGGTTGTGGGAACGAAGCCATGCATTTCCTGACCGGTAAACTGAACATTTTTTTAAAGGTTCTGAGAATAGAAGTGAAAATGTTGCCTGTAATGGGGAACTTTCATTTTTAGTTGCAGGGAGGTTCTGAGAGAGTTTGAGAGATTTTCCTGGGAGGTTTTATTAACACTAACAATGGAAATTATAGGTTATTTGGAGGTTTTTGAATAACTTTCTAAAAATGAAATGTTCAATTAAAGTTAAGACTTTTAATAACACTGCTAGCTCATTGTTGTACCAATCACAGATAGGACACATGGAAATTAATTACCTTAGTCGTTAGGCCTAAACATGCAAACACATTTTTTTTTTTTATTGTGACATGGCATCAGTGAGATTTGAACCTATAATCTTCTGTTCTCTATCCATGGAATGAGTCCACTGTGCCACCAGAATGGAGCTAGCATTCCATATGTTTTTTACACATTCAAAGCTGTTAATTTTAGTATATTCAAACAGACCCCATTCAAAGGAACAAAGCATTGATTAAGATCAGGTGTGGCCAATCAGTGGGTGCCACCAACACACCTGAACACATAAAACAAGAGAGGATAATAAGAGTTTTGTTGATGCTGAGAATGGCGTGTATATTTTTAAATAACATTCTTAGAACGTTCTCTGAACGTTAAAAGTTGTGGTTTTTATGGAAAGTTCTTAATGTTCTCAGAACAATTTGAGAACATGACGACCCAATTATCATAGAAATGCAAGTTATAGATCTTTCATTCTCAATGAAAGTAAGTCTAATAAGTGGTAGATCTGTTTTATGTGCACTATTTCTATACTTCCCGTTCTTAAGTGTCTTTTCAGCTTCTTAACAGCTTCTACCCCCAAGCCATTAGACTCCTGAACAGCTCATCAAATGGCTACCTGGACTATTTGCATTGACCCCCCCTCACCCCCCATTTTTACGCTGCTGCTACTCTGTTTATTATCTATACATAGTCACTTTACTTCTACCTACATGTACATTTTCTTATTTTTTTATATATTTTTTTACTTCAGTTTATTTGAGTAAATAACACTTTTTTCTTAAAACTGCATTGTTGGTTAAGGGCTTTTAGTAAGCATTTCACAGTAAGGTCTACTGTTGTATTCAGCACATGTGACAAATACAATTTGATTTCATGATTTTTACTTTCGGTTTTGCACACCAGCTTCAAAACAGCTCAAAATACAATATTTGTGATTATGGAAAATATACTGCATTTCACAGCAGTTTAGATGGTACAATGATTCTCTACACAATAACTCCTTGTTTTGTCAGATAAACTGAAATTATTCAAATTTTAGCTATCAGGAAACGGTGGAGAGATTTCTGCATAGTGCATTTTTAAATACAATCCTGAAGAAACGTTATGCTAAAGTACTGAAATTCCCCCAGAAGAACATTGTTTCTTAATGTTCTCTGAACTATTTGAAAACATTCCCAATGTCAAATCAGTTAGAAAACATTCAGAAAACTGTTTTCCTTCTCTCACTCTATCCCCTTCTCTTGCCTTCCAGTCTAACAAACCGACACTATCCCCAGCTTTGATTTAATAAATGCTGCTGGGGGGGTAAACAAGAAGGATGAGACAGCCACAGCACCACTAAGTAATCCCACACTGGAAGTCTCCATGCTGTTTGAATTAGGGGCGCTCTCTGCCTCCACTCCAACCCAAAGAGCCAGAGAAACCAGGCTTATATTTATGCCTTTGAAATGGGACTGCTGGCTCCGATATAGATCTCTGCTTGCAAATCACTTCATCAAATGACGTTGTTACAGAGCTCCCCCCCAACGCCTCTCCCCCAAAACCCAAACCCCTTTTACCACCAGCCTTAAATCATTCCAGAGACCCTGGGGCTTGGACAGGCTATAACCGAAAAAATACAAGAGGAAAACACTTGGATATTGTACGGATCCCTGGGTAATTGAAAGAATAATTCATTTTAAAACGGTGTGTTCTGACCATTTAAGAGTGGTTCCCATTGGTTTCCTAATCTTGTGAAGCGGTGGTTGTTGAAGGGAGGCAGAGGGGGCACTGATGGTCCTGTATTATTTTTGACCAACCACGAAAACTTCAGGCTCCTGGTGAGGGAGAGGGAGTGCAGTGAAGACCATGTGAGAACGGAGCATCCCTCACAATGGACTGGGGTAGAGCTGAAGAGCCAGCCATCCCGCTTCTCTCTCTCCTACCCATCACCACTCCTCCCCTGCTGGGTCAGCTTAGCCTGCCAATTGATTCCCCGGTTGCTCGGTGAGACAAACGGCTGTGTGACAGTCAATAAACTCAGATGGCGATCATATGGGGCCGGTACCAGAAATAGCCCTACAAAACTTTAGAGAAGAAACAAATCTGGACGAATTAGGTTTCACAGGAAATAGCTTGGTGTCAGAAATGTCTCGAGCCGTTTGCCTTATAAAGTCAAAGAGGGGTCACTGGATTGACCTCTTGCTTAAGTTTGGGACTTTTAATTAGAAATGTTGTCGTACCCATGTGGGAACTGGGGGAGTGGGCTGAGGCCGGGCACAGCGCGAGGTGGTTCCTGACAGGGCAGTTATACCACCAACATTCTACCATTCAAGTTCATGTAATGTCCTCGTTCAGAAACCATGAGCCACACTATCAAAATTCCACATTTACAGCTATGCAGCAAGCCAAATAAATTGAAAGAAGCCATGTTAAAATGAATACCATCTGCTAATAATAATCAAATGGCTTATGATCAATTTGAAGAAGTCAAAAGTAAAATCTATAGAAAACGATGAGTTCTGATCATTCAATGTGCTTTCATGTACCTTCTTCAGTGTGTCCTGAGGCTAAGAACACAAAGTACTGGCAACAGAAATGCATATGTCTACTTGAAGGAAACAAAGACTTTCTCCATTACAATCCAACTGGAACCAATCAAGTGTTCCCATTCACACATTGTTGGATTTTACAGCCAACTAGATACAGTTTTATGTGGATTAATTCCAAAATAAAGAATTCAGTAGTGTGAAAAAATGCTAATGAAATGCTGTAGGTCTTAGAAGGTAAAACAAGCTCCCTCTTCCGTTCCCATTTGCCCTTTGTACATGTCCCTCTTCCGTTCACATTTGCCCTTTGTACATCTCCCTCTTCCGTTCACATTTGCCCTTTGTACATGTCCCTCTTCCGTTCACATTTTGCCCTTTGTACAAGAGTTATTTTGCCTGGACATGACAGCGTTGTCTCAGGTCAACTTCACGCTCAAACAGCACACCAACTGAAGGGCTCCAGAACATGTTTATTTTCCTCCTCTCTCTCTAGGTGGCCTCCTCCAGTATGTCTTGGACTCTCTCTTGGGGGAAGACCCAGTCTGACAACACATTTCAACATCTGAACTAGCCAATTATCGAATTAAAGCCGAATTAAAGCCACATCGAATTAAAGTTCACAGTACTCGCAAACTTCATATTGGATATATTGATTGCTTGGTGGTGGTTCAGTTAAGGGTGCTAGCCAGGGAGCACTTATAACTGCAATATGTAACTTTTTGGGTGATCTAAACAAAATCACATAGAAATGTGAATTATAGATCTGTCATTCTCATTGAAAGCAAGTCCAAGAAGTGGTAGATTTTGTCTATGTACGCTATTTCTATGCTTCCCATTCTAAAGTTGAGTTTTTGTGTCTTTTACTTTCAGTTTTGTACACCAGCTTCAAACAGCTGAAATAACAGTATTTTTGGTTATGGAAAATATATTTCACAGCGGTTTAGATGGTAGTGATTCTCTACACTATACTTGCGCACATAAAATTAAAATTAGGCAAACTATTTGAATTTTAAAAACCAGGAAATGTCGGCGCAATTTTGGCATAGTGCACCTTTAATTAGTTACATATTTGAAATAACAATGAAGCACTCAAGTACATAATAAGGTTATCTCTATGCCAAGTGGAGTTGCCTCTGCTGACGTTGGCCTTAACTTTCCATTGCTATTTGGTGGGGAGGTGCCCAACTTAGTGTGTGTGTGTGTGTGTGTGTGTGTGTGTGAGAGAGTTTTCAGGAACATGTTCTGTCAGCATTTCCTGGACGCATTTCCTCTACTTCTCTCCTAAACTTTAGTGCCTGTGTGGCCTGGCTGCAGCAAGGTGATGCCAGCGAGGCATCCTCACACCTGCAGACACAGTGCCAGACGCAGCATCTCTTAAATGTGAAGACGTGGTGAGATGTCGTTTCAGAATGTGCACACAGGGTGTTCTCCTGCTGCCATATGGATAGGACAACTGCCACACATGGAGCTAAAGCAGAGGAGTGGACTAGTTATGATTCATATTTGACCTAGATAGTTTGTGTGTATGCATTGATTGGTAGGCTACGTGTGCCGTTTAAAAAAAAAGTGTAGTTTTTTCCATGAGCTGTTCTTGTCTATTAATGTTCTGTATTATGTCATGTTTCATGTGGACCCAGGATGAGTAGGTGCTGCTTTTGCAACAGCTAATGATGATCCTAATAAAATACCTAAAATACCATCCATAGCCCAGCAAAGCAGGGAGTACTATTCTACTTCCTTTCAACACTATTGTACTTCAACACTTGCCGTCTCTCTGACAGCAGGACTACGTCGTCTAACTATTTGCACTCTATCTGTAGATCTTTATTTATCTTTCACCATCCTGTTTCGTCCATTATATCTTTGACAGACCCATCACTTTGCTTGTGCACATGCTCTCTTTTTCACTCTAACTCCCTCTCCACTCTACATTTTTTTTTACCTGCCAGGATTCATTGTCCCCCACAATGAAATCGGGGAGGGGACTGTGGATTTGTCTCCGTCCGTTAGTCACACGCGACATCTCTCACAGCACTGGCCCAATTTTTAACGATACTTGGGTGAATGAGATGCCACAGAGATCGTTCGTGGAGGACGAGATGTTTACTGTTGCTTTGTTTTAAGTCCAATTTCTCTAAAATAGTTGTTCCCTTGGTGGAATTTAAAAGTGGAGAGTGAAAAATGTGTTGTGTTTGTTGTCTTCGTTGTATACATTGTCATGCTGTCTGTTAAATGTGTGTTAACAGAGGTCTGTTTTCTCTCCCTCACTGTGTTGCGTGTTAATTGTCGTTGTGGCAAGTTGACAGCATTTTGAATACTCGATCTGCCAGGGCAATGCATTAATTAGGCTTTTGGTTACATTTTCCATCTAGGTCCATCTGTTTGACTCACTAGGTCAACAAAACATAAGCTCAAATAATATCCTTCCATCTATTGGACTTAAACTGTGCATGTGCAAGTAGGCCTAATTCTGGTAATTGGGACGTCATGTGTCGACATAATTAGTAAGTTTACAGGTCAATTCAAAATAATTAAAAGAGTGGTTGGAAATGAAAACAGCATACACATGGGGGTCTTAAAATAAGGACCAACTGGGAATGACTGCTCGCTACAGCTTCATGAAATAACGGAATTAAAATACCATTACTGCCAAAAGCAATCATTCAGGCCACTTATTTTCACACATGAAACATATGGCTTTAATGTGGGGTCATAAAACTTTGACCAAATCTACTGCTAGCTGAGTTTGTGACTGATTGAGAGCTATTTTCTCATGTCTTTGGCATGAGAAAACCTTGTCAACATGTACGTACGTGTCTGTAAGCAATTGTACAAACAAACCAAAAACATTTCATATCAAGATGAGAACAAGGAACAGTCACCCAGATAATGGCAGAGGGTGTCCAGAAGACTTTAGGTAGAAAAAGGATAAAGGTCAGATGGACAGATGAGACATGGAGCTCACCTCGGGCACTCTGGCTGATGACACTGATGAGGTTATCATACTGGACCGGTCCATTCTGCTCATTGAAGACCTTGTCTGCTGTGGTGATGTTGTCCAGCTGCAGCTGCGTGTACAACCCCTCGGCCGTAAAGTAGTACGGCCGGTCGTCGTTCTTGTTGTCGCTGAACATGAGCATGGCGTGTCTGTGCCAGCCAAAATGCCGATGCAGGCGCACCCCAAATTCGCCCAGCTTCTTGTGCGTGGGGCCCGTGTTGGTGATGGACGTGTACAAGTGGAAGCCGATGGCCGCTGCCCCGGCCGTCACCATAGGAACGTCCCAGTGGGTAGTGAAGCGGCCCACGGGAGACGAAGCATAGTCGCAGCCAGGGCCGATGAAGGCCCATGGGTCGTAGGAGAACTTAAAGTCCACGGCCACCAATGGCGCCACTGAGTCGGAGCAGACGCCGTCCTTGTTTTCGCTGCTGTCGTAGACTATTCGAAGGCGGTGGCCCGGTAGCAGGGTGGGGTCGTCATTGACTCGCTCCAGAGCCCTCATCAGAGCGGGCCCCACGCGAGGCCAGGCCCACGGGTATTCAGTGTTGCTCAAAGGTAGAATAGCAGCCAGTGTCACATTCTGGGGTTCCGAAAGTCCATTGAAGGCCAGCTCGAGCGGTTCGGTCCTGAGGAGCGGGAAAACCAGAAACAGCAGAGGAACCCCCAGTTGTCCCTGCCACCACCAGGTTCTCGTCCTCTGCATTGCTGGGTTGGACTCGGGCATCACCATCAACCACAGAGGGGCTGGCAGGAACAAACACAGTGCATGAGGTGGCCTGTGAATAATGATTTATAACATGACACCAACCCAACTCCCAGAGGCATGTGGCCTTTATTTTTGAATGATTCAGTTAAATTCTGTAGCAGGATTTTGAATAACCACTAGATAAGACTACCAAAGTAGTGTTGAATTTATTCTATGTGAAATATCATGGAATTTGGATGGATGGCGATTGACAGAATAAGCATTTAAAAAAAGGTGGTGGTGGGGGATAAGGGAAGCATCATGGTATTAACAGGTTCTAATCTACTTATTTGGTGTGTGTGGATAAGACACATGATATGATAAAGTCTAGCATTTGACTGCTTTGTTAGGGAGGATGGCTAGACCTGCCACTGTATACTTAACTTTAAATAGCTTATATAGCAATTGCCTAACAGTCAGTTTCTTACTTGAGACACCAAAAAATGTAGTATAACCCCGTAGCCAACCTGACTAGTTAACAATATTCACTACAATGACATTGCGTGTGTGAAGCCAAAACTAACCCAGCTGTCAGTGCGTGCTCATCTTTGCAGCCAAATAAGCTAGCTACTCGAACTGTTAATATCAGATAGCCTATTGTAGGGATCATCAACTAGATTCAGACGATGTTTTCTTGAGAAGATGGTCACGGGGTTCGAACTTAATTACAAATCATTTGTAGACTGCAAATTGACCGCAAGAAGCCCAAACAGATATAAAAGTTGACTAAAACAAGCATTTCAAACCGTGCTTACATTTGTATAAGATCACATCTCTATTGTGCGTGCGTACTTCGGAAGAGATTTCCAAAATTAAAATCACTAAGAACAGATTTGCTGGTGTTTTTACAGTATTTTATGTCCCCCCTCTTCCCCACAAAAAAATTTCGGGGGGCCAAATAAAATCACCAGTGGGATGGCAGTTGGGGAACCCTGGACTATTGCGTGAAACTTTCCATGAATGGCCTATATTGAATTAAAATTACATTTTACCTTAATGTCGATGGTTATTTCTCGCCATGTTTTGTATCTCTTCCACAAGTGGCACAGATGTTCTCAGTTGATTGTCTCCCGGCTGTCCTGTCAATGGAAGATGCGAGGCTGTAAAGACATTGCGCCTCGCGCGATAAATATTTTGTTGCGCACCACTCCTACTAGAGTGCAAATCCCTGATCTCCTGACTCTTCCCTTCAGTTTAGTTTGAACAGGAGATTTGAACTGTTGTTTTCTTTAATTGCCTACTTTAACGCAGAAACCCGTATATTAAAACAAGAGCTCTCTATGTATGCCAGGAGTGTCTATGAACTAGGCTATAGGCTAAGCTAAATTGGCAACACTAGGCCTATAGGAAAATTATCTCAGCTCTGGCTGGTATTTGGGATCATAAATAACACAAAAGTTAGGTTAAAATCTGTAGTAGGCAACTGAATTATTGCATAATGTATATCACTTTTGTTGTTTTGAAGAATGAAAAAAAACGGCTAATTACTTCAATCTGTAGCCGCAGCTTCTTAGCCTAAATTCCAACACATGTTTTGCTGGTGCTGTGAAGACAGCGATTTTACTCGTCTCTTGTTTATTCCATTAATGCTCAAAGTTAAAATAGCAACTAAACATCCAAAGTTCTCGAAGCCGACCGATAAACCGAAGTGTCATTCTTAACGTTGCGTGCGGTGGTTTCCTCTCTGCGCACATCGCCAACATTCAGCTCATACAGCAACACACAAGGATCTATCGCTCTGATGAATAAGCGCTGGGGAGCTCCGGGCACAAGGGTAACCAGTCTGTGTGCGCTGCAGTGTGATAGGCTATATTTGCTTTTGTGCACAGGGCTGGGAAGGGTGAGGCATATACCATTACATTACCATGTGTCATCAATAACAAGAGATGTGCGCCTAAGGGATGGATGGGGAGCTGTGTCATTGCAGGGACATTTATGCCAAAACATGTTGTTTGATTGTGTGCATAAGGAACGTATGCATTGTCAGTGTTCTCAAATGCATGTACTGTAATAGTTAGAATATCAGTGCTGGTGGTCTGATTTCCAGATAAATGCTTAATTGGGTGAGCTTGTTCGATGATCATCTGAAACCTTTGTTCTTCAAACTGAGTAAGCAAGCTGAGATAGACATTTGGCAAAAAAAATACACTAAGGTTAACTGTGATTGCATACGGTAATCCAGTCACTCCTATTATGACTGGATAGCGATGTAGGTTAATGTTCGTGACTTCTGCTAAAGGAGAGCAACAATGTATTTAACAATTGCCTACTATTGACTGTCGCTAAACTAGATATTGAAGAATTTCTGCCCATCGCACGCTCCGCTTCCTTTTCATTCTAAAACATACTATTTTTTGTAAAAGTCCATTAAGCTTTTATTGCCACTTAGTCCTTCTCCCCTCAATAGTCTTCACTGCACTTTAATTTCACCTTGCCCAACCTCGTGTCTTGCATCACTTGCAAGCGTGTTCTGCTCGCTTAACTTCCAGCTCAATAGAGGGAAAACAAGCGCTCGCTTGCTTCCCGGACGCCGGGAAGCGGAAGAACGTGTGTATGCAAAGTGCCAAGCGGAGGTGAAGCTTCCCGAGTCATGGCCACTCGTAAATCATCCGCGGGACGCATGCTGCCTTTACTTCCAACAGAGGAGGAGTTCATTCACCATGCTCCTCTTACCCCGGCATGTGTTTTTTCTTGGCTAATGTACAACCTTCCTCCACTACTGTCCACCCACCTAACCCATTCTCTCCCCTCTCGTTCCCTCATCTTTCTGCCCAAGCCGCACTCCAAAAGGCTGCAGGATACAGTTTACAAAACAGGATGTGGCACAGTTGTGCACTCCCTTTCTCCCTGTGCCTTTTCCTGGATATTATCACCGACCTCCGGACAGACCCCCCCCCCTCACTCACTCACTCACACTCACAAACACACACACACACACACACACACACACACACACTTCCACCCCCTCCCTCTTCTCTTCCACTAGGCCCCGTGCACTCAGGTTATTGGTCATCACACTGCTCTGACAATTAAACACATGCTTCCCTCTTCCCTACCCACACTATTAACTGGTGGAAGACAGAATACCTCCGGATAAAATTGCATGAGATCAGTAGTCTCTTATGTAGCTATCTTACACATGAACGTACAGATATAAGACTAGAAAACCTCCACAATTCCTTCATGTGGTGTTTTGCTTTCCTCCAGCTCTTGATGACTCTTTCCCTGCACTCTCACTAGCATTTTCTGCCCAGCGAGTTGCATGTGATGATGCCTAACCTCTGTGTTCTTTTCCCCTTCTCTCTGGTCTCTGTCCCTTTGAACCTGCTGGATCACACTGTTCCAAACTGCTAATGGTCTCACTGAGTAAAATAGAGAGCCAAACATCGCTGTGGTGACAGATATTGAGGTGTGTGTGTGGACGCGCACACACATTTGCGGGTCTGTGTGGGAGTGGGAGAGTGCCTTGATCTTACTACAGAAAACTAGTTACCACTTGCCTCCATGGTTCTGACATGATGCAGCTTCACTAATGATGGTTTGCATCACCGTGTGTGTTTGCCTGTGAGTGTGTGAGTAAGCTACAGTCTAGTAAAAAGCATCACCCCCCCCCAAAAAAAATGTTTTGTATAGAGTAATCTGTATTGAAACATTTTTAAAGTTGGACACTATGCCCCCAACAATTGGATAATCCTAACCAACGTGTACATGACCAAAAGTATGTGGATAGCTGCCCGTCGAACATCTCAATCCAAAATCATGGTCATTAATATGGAGTTAGTCCCCCTTTGCTGCTATAACAGCCTCCACTCTTTTGAGAAGGCTTTCCACTAGATGTCTGAACATTGCTGTGGGGACTTGTTTCCATTCAGCCACAAGAACATTAGTGAGGCCAGGCACTGATGTTGAGTGATTACGCCTGGCTCACAGTCGGTGTCCCAATTCATCCCAAAAGTGTTCCATGGGGTTAAGGTCAGGGCCCTGCAGGCCAGTCAAGTTCCTCCACACCAATCTCGACAAACCATTTCTGTGTTGACCTCGCTTTTTGCACGCGGGCATTGTCCGGAAATGGGTCTTCCCCAAACTGTTGCCACAAAGTTGGAAGCACAGAATCGTCTAGAATGTCATTGTATGCTGTTAAGATTTCCCTTCACTGGAACTAAGGGGTCTAGCCCGAACCATGAAAAACATCCCCAGTCGAATATTCCTCCTCCACCAAACTTTACAGTTAGAACTGTGCATTAGGGCAGGTAGCATTCTTCTGGCATCCGCCAAATCCAGATTTGTCCATCAATCCAGAGAACGCGTTTCCACTGCTCCAGAGTCCAAGCTTTACGCCACTCCAGCCAATGCTTGGCATTGCGCATGGTGATTTTAGGCTTGTGTGCAGCTGCTTAGCCATGGAAACACATTTCATGAAGCTCCCAACAGTTCTTGTGCTGACTTTGCTTCGAGAGGCAATTTGGCACTTAGTAATTATTTAACTAGGCAAGTCAGTTAAGAACAAATTCTTATTTACAATGACGGGGTTGGGGCTGGGGCTGGGATTTAAAATAAAAATATAGCACAAAACACACATGACATGAGACACCGCAACACTACATAAAGAGAGACCTAAGACAACAACATAGCATGGCAGCAACACACGACAACACAGCATGGTAGCAACATGACATGGCAGCAGCACAACGTGGTAGCAGCACAAAACATGGTACAAACATTATTGGGCACAGACAACAGCACAAAGGCAAGAATGTAGAGACAACAATATATCATGCAAAGCAGCCACAACAGTCTGTAAGAGTGTTCATGATTGAGTCTTGAATGAAGCGATTGAGATAAAACTGTCCAGTTTGAGTGTTTTTGCAGCTTGTTCCAGTCACTACTGCAACGGGGTGGCAGGGTAGCCTAGTGGTTAGAGCATTGGACTAGTTGCAGGTTCAAATCCCCGAGCTGACAAAGTACATCTGTCGTTCTGCCCCTGAACAAGGCAGTTAACCCACTGTTCCTAGGCCATCATTGAAAATAAGAATTTGTTCTTAACTGCCTAGTTAAATAAAGGTAAAATAAAAATAAAAACTAGCTCCAGCAAACTAAAGAGGTGCGACCCAGACATGTGTGTGCTCTGGGGACCTTTAACAGAATGTGACTGGCAGAACGGGTGTTGTATGTGGAGGATGAGTACTGCAGTAGATATCTCAGATAGGGGGGGAGTGAAGCCTAACAGGGTTTTATAAATAAGCATCAACCAGTGGCTCTTGACCAGAGGAGCATAGAGTGCAGTGATGTGTCCTATTAGGAGCATTGGTGGCAAATCTGATGGCCGAATGGTAAAGAACATCTAGCCACTCGAGAGCACCCTTACCTGCCAATATAAATTGCATCTCCATAATAGCATGGGTTGGATGGTCATCTGAATCAGGGTTAGTTTGGCAGCTGGGGTGAAAGAGGAGTGATTCCAATAGAGGAAACCAAGTCTAGATTTAACCTTAGCCTGCAACTTTGATATGTGCTGAGAGAAGGACAGTGTACCGTCTAGCCATAATCCCAAGTACTTGTATGAGCTGACTACCTCAAGCTCTAAACCCTTAGAGGTAGTAATAACACCTGTGGGAAGAGGCGCATTCTTCTTACCAAACCACATGACCTTTGTTTTGAAGGTGTTCAGAACAAGGTTAAGGGCAGAGAAACCTTGTTGGATACTAAGAAAGCTTTGTTGTAGAGCGTTTAACACAAAATCCAGGGAGGGGCTAACTGAGTATAAGACTGTATCTGCATAGTAAATGGCTGGGAGAGCTTAATACTGCCTGAGTTATGTTGTTGATGTAAATTGAGAATAGCGTGGGGCCTAGGATCGAGCCTTGGCATACTCCCTTGGTGACAGGCAGTGGCTGAAACAGCAGATGTTCTGACTTTATATACTGCACCCAGAGGTAGTTAGCAAACCAGGCCAAAGATCCCTCAGGGACACTAATAGTCCTTAGCCGGCCCACAAGAATGGAATGGTCTACCGTATCAAAAGCTTTGGCCAAGGCAATAAAAATAGCATCACAACATTGCTTAGAATCAAGAGCAATTGTGACATAATTTATGACCTTTGAGATTGCAGTGACACATCTATAACCTGAGCAGAAACCAGATTGCATACTAGGGACAATACTATAGACATCAAGAAAGCAAGTCACTTGATGTGAGTGTTGCAACCAAGGACAGACAATTTATACTCGCTACGCGCTTTAGCACTCGGTGGTCCCGTTCTATGAGCTTGTGTGGCCTACCACTTCATGGCTGAGCCGTTGTTGCTCCTGGACGTTTCCACTTCACAATAACAGCTCTTACATTTGACCGTGGCAGCTCTAGCAGGGCAGAAATTTGACGTACTGGCTTGTTTGAAAGGTGGCATCCTATGACGGTGCCACGGTGAAAGTCAGTAAGGCCATTTCACAGCCAATGTTTGTCTATGGGAATTGCGTGGCTGTCTATGGGAATTGCGTGGCTGTCTATGGAGATTGCATGGCTCAATTTTATACACCTGTCAGCAATGGATGTGGTTGAAATACCCCGAATCCACTAATTTGAAGGGTTGTCCCATACTTTGGTTTGTGTGTATACAGTCCATTTGGTAAGTATTCAGACCCCTTGACTTTTTCCACATTGTTTTCAAGTTACAGCCTCGTCAAGCTACACACCATACCCCAAAATGACAAAGCAAAAAGAGGGTTATAGAAATGTTCATATATATATATATTTTTTTTTTTACAATTATCACATATACATAAGTATTCAGACCCTTACTCAGTACTTTTCTGAAGCACCTTTGGCAGCGATTACAGCCTCAAGTATTCTTTCGGTATGAAGTTACAAGCTTGGCACACCTGTATTTGGGGAGTTTCAGCTCATTATATTTTTGTTCAGTGAGATGTGTGTGTGTATTGAATTTATTTATTTGTTTGGAGTAAGCTATTGTGTTCGCTGTTTCCGGTAATCAATAAATACTACTGCACAAAATTCTAAAAATCACCCGATCAGTGTCATACCATGTACAATATATGAACTGCCTAAACTATATGATGTTTCACCATATTGCAGACATGAAGAGACGCAGAGAATGGAGTTGGGTTTACTTCTCAGTAACTTTGGGTTACTCTTAAAGCTTGTTGCATGCGTCGCAGTCGAAACAGTTTCCGCATATATTGTGACGAAATGTTTAGACTTTTTTGTTCGTTTGGGGTTCGGCAGGTCATTTTGTGGGGTGGTTGTTAAAGCACACATGACTTTTTCTTGAGGCAAGTTGATGTTCAGTAGCCAAAGTCTACGCCCCCTTGTCTGTGATTAGTCAACAGTACTACTCCTAGTAGGATTGTGAACTATGGAGGGGATTCTATTAAATATTTGTCGTCATTCAATGAGAGACGACTAGTTTTAATGCAAAATTTCTCACTTGAGAAATACTGCACGACTAAGACCTCCTCTGCAAAAAATGTTCAAATCAATTACATGTTTCTTGATTTATATTGGATTAAAGCAAACTATTGTCTATACTGGATATGTTGTTGCTACGGCGTCTCCAACTATATTGCTGTTTTTCAAGCGAAGGTCTTTTTAGGGAGTATGCAAGGCACAGTCACTCGCGCCGCCTAGCCCTGTGTTACGGATACAAGTATCCTGTGTGTGTATCCTGTGTGTGTGTGTTTCTTTTCTCTCCTTCTCCCCTCACAGGTGAAAATCATCACCCTCCAATCAGTCACCAATCATCAATCCGAAGACACACCTCCTCCTGTTTCCTACCCAATCACAGTTCCTTTCCCTTGGTTTAAAAACCCTGTCAGTAGTTTGCTCTAGAGCTCAATCTCTCTGTAAATGCCATGTCTGTAGGTCTCTCTGTTTCACTCTCTCTTTGTGTATTGACCTCTCTTTTGTTTGAGCACCTCCATAGCACTTTGTCCTCACCTGTGAGTATTGTTTTGGTTATGGTGTTTGTTTGTTTGCTGGTGGGAAAAGGGGGAACCAAGACAAGTCACCCATGGGCATACACTACCCGTAGGTAAACTTTGTTAAATACACTAGTTAGAACTGGGCGGACCACCCACTGTATTTTTGGTTAGTTAGTTAGCTGTTGTTAAAGTAGGCTAGTCTCGCTTAGGGGTGTTTTTGAATACTTATTTCTTTCCTTGGGTCCAGCTCAGCCCCTTTTCCTGCTCCCCCCATTACTGTGTGTTTATTAATAAACCCTGAGTTTGATGGTAGATTTCAGGTGTCGTAGTTATTTCGTTCACACTTTTACTTTGTCACTATTAGAATTTGTATGAGTTATGTTACGGGTCTCATTACCATCCCCCCTAGACTAACGGGCCAAAAGGGATTCGTAACACCCTACTAGGAGATAAACGTACCTAGTATGCGCGGGCGCCTTCAGTCACCATCTTCGACATTGTGACCTTCCATTATAGAGCTTTGATGGGAGTTCATTTTTTATAAAACATTTTTTTAAAGTATTTAACTGATGTGAATTTAGGCCTATACATTCATATCAGTTGTGTTCATACATTGTATTCACCTTATTTCTATTGTGGATAGTGTTTGAGCCAATGGAAAGTCTACAAAACACTGATAAAACCAGCCTTTGTATTGAATCCCATTGGATTGTGTGCTTCCAATTTTGATCATCATGATTTAGTTATGGCAAAGAAATATTTTGATCTACTGAGATTTTTGAAAAGACAGACTAACTTGGTTCTGGACTTAAGAGAACTATGGTTGTGTTTTTTTTGCAGGCAGTAGTTTTATTTTGATGTATACGTTTGCCATTTTGATGGTATAGTTTAATGTATTTACATTTTGAAAAAAAAACACATTTACTGTTTTGGAAAGGGCCACAGAGTTCTGTCTTGTGAACTCGGTTTTGAAAATCGACAACATTGTTCCAAAAAAATGTTTGTATGTGATTGAGAGAAGCTGTAATAGATACATCACATAAATGGGGAAAAAAGAGGAGTCCCCACAAAACCTATACAGAGAAGTGTGGGGACTAGCCTACGGCCTTAAGTAATGCTAGGGAATGTACCACACACACACACAGGTTTCCCTTGGAAAAATGGAAGTAGCTGAAAATGGAAGTTGACATAAACCACACCTCTTTTTTGGTAAATACCATATGTAGCAGGACCTTTCACATTCCCATACATTAAACACCCCCACCCAATTGAGCCAGTGCAAGAAAATAACAACAAATGAGGTACAAATCACTTATCGTCGCAAATAGTCACTGGGCAGAGGCTGATTTGATTTGATGTAAACCAAAAAACAACTACAAATAAACAAACATATTGCATAGACCTGCAGTGTATATGTCGTACACTGGCTCAGGATGCAAAAAGTCAGTGACAGCAGCTACAGACTTTTTTACAGACCCTTTGCCCTCAGAGGAGGCCGTAGCCCGCAGGAGGCTCATTAGAAGGCATCACAGCTGACAAGCTCAACTGAATGACTCATTTCTGATTACAGTTAGCCCATGAGAGGGAGCGCAGGAAACCGCCATGCCCCGTATGGGGGGGGGGGGGTTGTGCAGCTGCCAACCATGGGTAATCACAGCGGTGCAAGTTCCTGGTAGCAGCTGGAATTGAATTGAGTTTAAGAGAGGGCAGCCAATTGCACAAGGCTCTGATCACTTTCCAGAGGGCACGGAGACAAGTGTGGACAAGAAACAGCGAGGCAAGACGACAAGTCGAGGAGTGATAGATAGATAGCGAGGCCGCTACAGTCGAGCTGCTACTGCATGAGTGAGACAACTGAGTCACAGTTGAAACAACCCCACCACTAGGCACAAACTGGTTGAATCAATGTTGTTTCCCAGGTTTTCCAACATTCCTTTCAGAACATTACAGCACAATCGTATTCCATTGTCAATTCAGTTCAGCATACTTTGTTACCATACGTATAATTTAAATTTTCTTTTCTTTTAAAAGCCATGGTAGTTCAAATTATATATATATTTTTTAAATCACTCATACATACCAAACCAACAGAAAACAAAAGGAGCATAGGAAGTGATGCAGCCCAGGAAGCACACGTCCATTTTCTCAATATCTCTATTTCAGCTTAACCAAACTCCATTAGCCATTGCTCTCACCAAACAAAGCCATGACACACTCTGGCCATACCTGGGCTCCAACATGCCTCCAGACTGCATTCACTTCCTATGGGCATCCACCTGGCACACACAAACTGGGGGGTTTAAATACAGATGCATTAATCAACCAATAAAAATACGTATTTCATAAACATGCAAATGAATCACACCTGTGACAAAATCAAAGCATTATACGTTAGACCATTACTTAAACACTTATTAGTACGCGTGCCCAGTTAAAGGATGCAACCAATCAAAGACACAGTTAATTGGTTACCCTTTAATCAGTTTAGGAAAACATCAAACACACCAGACATGGTTTTGATTTAACCTACTTTAAAAAGAAATAAAAAATCTTCATTAAATGCCTAATTGGTCAAAATGAAAACTTTCGTACTGTGCACAGTAGGTGCTCAGTGCTGTAGGTTGATGATCTTTGAATGCAGCAGGTATTCATTCTTAAAGTCATTACTTAATGTATCGAGTTTGTATACCAATTCTGGGGTCAATTTGGCTAATGGTTTATGTTAAGATTTGTGAACTATTTTCACAATATTTTGCATTGTTCGTCTGCATAATTAAAATCTGACATTCATTTGCATGAGACAAAGTCTAGTTGATCATTAGTTAGTGCTCTAGTATCCTATGGTGCCAATGACATCTATAGTGCCACCAACTCGTCTGGTGCAGCCTTCTAAGGTTGCAGTGACTTAATATTCACACAGCTTCTAAGGAAATGTACATGAAGTTTACATACCAAATTTCATGGCCCCATGTCCATCTGTTCAGTTCTTATAGCCCTGGTGTGACATGGTGCCATCTAGTGGTGTTGCATTGCCGACGTTGAATGCAAAAATGAATCATTCTTAAATTGATTAGAGGCTAATTAATTGAGTCTGTATTCCAAATCTGGAGTCAATCTGATGTGTGGTTCATGAGGAGAAGATTTTGAAAGTATTTTTAGCAGTAGCACATGTGCTAAAGTGCATCTATAGGAATGCAGCAACATTTTTTTCTTAAAACCAGTAAAGACTGAGTGAATCTGATGTTTGGTTCATAAGAAGATGATTGCAGACGGTTTTGAGCATTGGTGTTACACAGTCAAATATATTGTTAATTGTTAGCTTTTTTTCATATCAATGCCAAATTTAACATGGTTCATCATTGTATTGGTTTTGAAGACCCAAGAAAGTTTCATGTTGATAGGCCACTGTGGAGTGGATTCACGAAGGCTTTAAATGGACACTGTGCTTCCACATCTGCATTGCTTGCTGTTTGAGATTTTAGGCTGGGTTTCTATATAGCACTTTGACATCGGCTGATTTCCTGATGTATAAATAACTCAGCCATCTCTTAAGCAATCCCTTAACTTTTCTGAAACTAAGTTTACAGATTTACCATGGGTGTTAAACACCCTCTCTCATTAACCCTCTCTCTGACCCTGGAAGAGACACAACATTTGTAGCCTTTTACTGCTGAGGTAGGCTACCATCCACCGCCTCAGCCTGACTCTATTATTTAGGCAAAGGGCATTTCACACCTGTGTGCAAAGGCACAGTTTGCCAGGGAACTCAGTCAGCTGACCAGGGCCAGCCAATCACAGGCTCTACCTTCTGGTGGTAACAGACTTCCCCAACCCCGTGTTAGTGCATCACCGAACATGTAAGTGGACTTTGTTAGGGTTCGTGTGCATTTGATCTGTATACACGTTATAAGCTGCTACTGCTCTGTTAGTATATGCTTATAAACTCAGCAAAAAAAAAGAGACGTCCTCTCACTGTCAACTGCGTTTATTTTCAGCAAACTTAACATATGTAAATATTTGTATGAACATAACAAGATTCAACAATTAAGACATAAACTGAACAAGTTCCACAGACATGTGACTAACAGAAATGGAATAATGTGTCCCTGAACAAAGGGAGGGGGGTCAAAATCAAAAGTAACATTAAATACTGCAGTGCATCTCCTCCTCATGGACTGCACCAGATTTGCCAGTTCTTGTTGTGAGATGTTACCCCACTCTTTCACCAAGGCACCTGCAAGTTCCCGGACATTTCTAGAGGGAATGGCCCTAGCCCTCAACCTCCGATCCAATAGGTCCCAAATGTGCTCAATGGGATTGAGATCCGGGCTCTTCGCTGGCCATGGCAGAACACTAACATTCCTGTCTTGCAGGAAATCACACACAGAACAAGCAGTATGGCTGGTGGCATTGTCATGCTGGAGGGTCATGTCAGGATGAGCCAGCAGGAAGGGTACCACATGATGGAGGGGGATGTCTTCCCTGTAATGCACAGGGTTGAGATTGCCTGCAATGACAACAAGCTCAATCCGATGATGCCGTGACACATCGCCCCAGACCATGACGGACCCTCCACCTCCAAATCAATCCCACTCCAGAGTACAGGCCCAGGGGGAATGCTCATTCCTTCAACAATAAACGCGAATCTGATCATCACCCCTGGTGAGAAAAAACTACGACTCGTCAGTGAAGAGCACTTTTTGCCAGTCCTGTCTGGACCAGCGATGGTGGGTTTGTGCCCATAGGCAACGTTGTTGCCGGTGATGTCTGGTGAGGACCTGCCTTACAACAGGCCTACAAGCGCTCAGTCCAGCCTCTGTCAGCCTATTGCGGAGAGTCTGAGCACTGATGGAGGGATTGTGCGTTCCTGGTGTAACTCGGGCAGTTGTTGTTGCCATCCTGTACCTATCCCGCAGGTGTGATGTTCGGATGTACCGATCCTGTGCTGGTGTTGTTTCACGTGGTCTGCCACTGTGAGGACGATCAGCTGTCCATCCTGCCTCTCTGTCTTAGGTCGTCTCACAGTACGGACAATGCAATTTATTGCCCTGGCCACATCTGCAGTCCTCATGCCTCCTTGCAGCATGCCTAATGCACATTCACGCAGATGAGCAGGGACCCTGGGCATCTTTCTTTGTTTTTCAGAGTCAGTAGAAAGGCCTCTTTAGTGTCCTAAATTTTCATAACTGTGACCTTAATTGCCTACCGTCTGTAAACTGTTTGTGTCTTAACGACCGTTCCACAGGTGCATGTTCATTAATTGTTTATGGTTCATTGAACAAGCATGCGAAACTGTGTTTAAACCCTTTACAACGTGTCAGGATTTGGCCAGGGTTGTTCCGGTTGTTGGTCACTAGATGCCCCATTGTGCTTTTTGTCCTTATGTTTTTCCCTTGATCCCCATTATTATTTGCACCTGTGCCTCGTTTCCCTGATTGTATTTAAACCCTTAGTTTCCCTCAGTTCTTTGCTCTGTGTTTGTATGTTAGCACCCTGCCCTAGTGTTCTGTGTGCTCTTGTCGATTCCAAGGTGACGCTCTTGTGGTATTCTGTTTTTTTGTTTTTGTTTATTTTGTGAGTTTCTTTTGAGGCCTTTTTGTGCTTTACCTACCACCTTTTGGATTTGCCATTTTTTGTATTTAAGGATTTTTTCTTTATTAAATACACCGTCTATAAGCACTGCTGTGTCTGCCTCATCTTCTGGGTTCTGCTGACTATTCGTGGCTCAGTTGGTTAAGTGACTGTTTCTCACTCCGGAGACCCAGGTTTGAAACCGGGTCCTGACAGAAACACAGAGCCAAAAATGAACCCAGAGGCAGCCAGTTCCCAGGACCTTTTGCCACGCTGTCCCACCACCAGGAGACTGTCCAACGCCACGAACCGCCCTGGTTCAGCAAGAGGCCTTAATGGCTAGACATTCTCATCTTCTGTCGGAGATGCTGACTTCCATTAAGCAAATATCTGATCGACTTACCCCGGCAACAGTTCCCGTCCCAGTACCTCAGGTTCACGTACCCATGGCAGTTAACCCCCTGGCTGAACCTCGTCTTCCACCTCCCCAACAGTTCTCAGGTGATCCAAGTGCTTGTAAAGGGTTTCTCACTCAATGTTCTCTCTCCTTTGAGCTGCAACCCTCGTCGTTTCCCACCGACCGGTCTAAGATCGCATATATCATCACCCTGCTGTCGGAAAAAGCCCTGGCCTGGGCTACTGCTGTGTGGGATGCCCATAGTTCCTGCTGTGTCAGCTACTCTGCCTTTGCTGAGGAATTCAAACGAGTGTTTCAAGGCCCAAGCAGTGGTTCTGACTCAGCCAAACAGCTCCTATTTCAGCTTTCATCACATTCCCATTGGGTCAGAAGATTACATACCCTCAATTAGTATTTGGTAGCATTGTCTTTAAATTGTTTAATTTGGATCAAACGTTTCAGGGAGCCTTCCACAAGCTTCCCACAATAAGTTGGGTGAATTTTGGCCTATTCCTCCTGACAGAGCTGGTGTAACTGAGTCAGGTTAGTAGGCCTCCTTGCTCGCACACACTTTTTCAGTTCTGCCCAGAAATGTTATATAGGATATAGGTCAGGGCTTTGTGATGGCCACTCCAATACCTTGACTTTGTTGTCCTTAAGCCATTTTGCCACAACTTTGCCAGAAGTTTGCTTGTGGTCATTGTCCATTTGGAAGACCCATTTGCGACCAAGCTTTAACTTCCTGACTAATGTCTTGAGATGTTGTTTTCATATATCCACATACATTTCCTACCTCATGACACCATCTATTTTGTGAAGTGCCCCCAGTCCCTCCTGCAGCAAAGCACCCCCACAACATGATGCTGCCACCCCCATGTTTCACGGTTGGAATGGTGTTCTTCGGCTTGCAAGCCTCCCCCTTTTCCTCCAAACATAACTATGGCTATTATGACCAAACAGTTATATTTTTGTTTCATCAGACCAGAGGACATTAAACCAAAAAGTACGATCTTTGTCCCCATGTGAGATTGCAAACCGTAGTCTGTTTTTTTTATGGCGGTTTTGGAGCAGTGGCTTCTTCCATGCTGAGAGGCCTTTCAGGTTATGTCAATATTGGACTAGTTCTACGGTGGATGTAGATACTTTTGTACCTGTTTCCTCCAGCATCTTCACAAGGTCCTTTGCTGTTGTTCTGGGATTGATTTGCACAGCTTTTGGACATGTGAACTAAACGTGCTAGCAAAAGTAGCTAATTGGACACTAGTAATGGACATTATCAAACAAAACAACGATTTATTGCCGAACTAGGATTCCTTGCACTGCATGCTGATGAAAGATCATCAAAGGTAAGGGAATATTTATGATGTAATTTCGTATTTCTGTTGACTCCAACATGGCGGAGAAATATATTTACGTCTGAGCGCCGTCTCAGATTATTGCATGGTATGCTTTTTTCGTAACGTTTAAAATAAATCTGACAGAGCGGTTGCATTAAGAACCAGTGTATCTTTAATTATATGTAAAACGTATCTTTCGTCAAAGTTTATGATGAGTATTTCTGTTATATGACGTGGCTCTCTGTAATTACTCCGGATATTTTGGAGGCATTTCTGAACATGGCGCCAATGTAAACCGAGTTTTGTGGATATAAATATGCATATTATCGAACAAAACATAAATGTATTGTGTAACATGATGTCCTATGAGTGTCATCTGATGAAGATTATCAAAGGTTAGTGATTCATTTTATCTCTAATTCTGCTTTTGTGACTATCTTTGGCTGGGAAAAATGGCTGTGTTTTTTGGGATTTGGTGGTGATCTAACATAAATATATGTTGTGCTTTCGCTGTAAAACATTTTTAAAAATCGGACACGGTGGGTAGATTAACAAGATGTTTATCTTCCATTTGCTCTATTGGACTTGTTAATGTGTGAAAGTTAAATATTTAAAATAAATATTTTTTTAATTTCCAATGCTGCCTTTTCAGTGGAATGTTGGGAGGGGGGGTCGTTAGCGGAACCTGTGTCCTAGACAGGTTAAGAGGGTACTGAATTTTGTGGGTGCTTTTTGGAACGACCATAACTGGCAAAGCTCCTTTCATGCATCCAATGTCAGTCTTGCATTTAGCCCACAGTTCTTCATGTATATCTTTTAACAAATCAATGTGTGAATTATCTTAGAATACCACAGGCATGGTTTCAACTGGAATTGGTTATTTTCATAGTGTTGTCATTGCAGTAGCCCAGTATGGGGAATAGAAAGTTGCTGTTGAAGCTGCCACTTTCCCTCTCCTTCCCAGGCCACCCAATTAGTTGCTTCCATCACTTTTTTTATTCAAACACCCACATCATTCCATTGTGTTCCAGAAGCTTTTGATGAGCTACAATTGGGAACAGAGCCAGGGACTACTACGAAGTCTTCTCCTCTGTATATCCCATTCATGGTTATCTCAACTTTCTCTGTTTTGACCATCTCTGTTGGTATTCTTCGCATTAGGGAACATCAGCAGTACAATGTAGGTGTTCAGACACTTCCCAGTTAGCATTCAATGGGGAAGAGAGGGATTGCTTTCTCAGCTCCCCCTCAACATGCAGAACATTCAGGTGCCAAGCATAGTAACAGTTCATCAGGCACGGGAAGATTACGTTTTCTCTCTATCCCAATGACAATCCTTTGTCAGTATAGGCAACAGATAAATTAATTTTACACATCAAATCTCTTCCTAATAAATTTACTGGTCAGGCAGAGGAATTGGTGTTTCCAATTTCCCTCTCCCCACTCCACATCCAGGGAATTCCAGATGCTCCAACTTTGTGCATTGTATTCTTTCAAGGGGGGGCAGACAGGGCAGCCATTTTCAACACTTAGACCGCGGTACCAGTGTCCACCAAAAATGGAATTCTATGTTTATTAACTAAAATGTCAATGAGGGGGTTTTGGGTTGACAAGGTGGTCAATTTTAGCATTTGACAGGTCTCTTCTGGTTTTTCATCATTGTTTTCTTCATTACTTTCTTCTTCTGTTTCCTCCTCATCCTATGTTTTGTAGCCCACTAGTCCACCTCCTCTTCTAAATGGGTTGTCCACCTGCACAGCTGAGGACGGTCACTCTACTTGACATTCTCCTGCTCCAGGACTGTGTCTGAGAAATGCCCTAACTTCCCACAGTTGCAGCA
This sequence comes from Oncorhynchus masou masou, assembly GCF_036934945.1. Taxonomy (NCBI): domain Eukaryota; kingdom Metazoa; phylum Chordata; class Actinopteri; order Salmoniformes; family Salmonidae; genus Oncorhynchus; species Oncorhynchus masou. Next base: position 34,305,355 of record NC_088223.1, on the reverse strand, counting down.
GCTCCAGTCTCTCCATCCGTCAGCACCAGCAGGGGCCTTCTCGGCCTCTACCTCTTCTTCTCTCTGGTTGTTTGCTCTGGTTCTTGCCTTGGCTAGTTGCTTTCTGTCTTCAGCTCCAGCACCTTCTGCAGCTCCTACAACAGATCCTATATGAGAGAGAGGGAGGCCACCATCTCTGTCTGCTGGTGGAGGATTTGGCAGTGGCAGATACAAGGGGGCCCCATGAAAGGGTTGCCCTTGGAGAAAGGCCAGCTAGGCTTCTTCTTTTTCTTTTGTCCTCTTTTGTCTCCGGTTCCACTTGCTTTACAATCAATCCTCTTACAGATGTATCTTTAGCATTTACTGCTTCTCTCTCCCACTTTCTGAAATCGTCCCACTTCACTTGAACATTTTTGTATTTTCTTTCAAATTAGCCTCTCACAGACTCCAGTTTTTCTGTGCTCAGAGTCCCATCAGCAGGGAAATCTCAATCTGTCCAGTCTTCTGTTAGGTCCAGTAGCCCCCTACCAATTTTTTTTGCCATTACACGACACAGCCCTTTTGGTTCCCAGCACGGATCCTCAATTGTACTTTTATTATTTCCCTTTCCCATACTTAAACCCTTTGTTGAACTCGTCCAGGTTAACACGCCATCCCACTCTCACACTGGGGCTGAACCCCTGTTCAATCAATTAGTCAATTACACAATACTCACATCTACATTCACTTAGTACTATTCCCAAACACAGTCAGTGTTTATTACTCCTCATGCATCTTCAACGATTCTCTTGTCGTTACCTCCTATGCACACATATGTATCTTCAACGGTTCTCTTTATAGTCTCTTTATATATTGTCTCTATAGACTCTATAGTCTTGCCACTACTTCCTATACATATAAAAGAACACCTCATGCTATTATCAGTGGTTCTCAGACCACGTAGACACTTCTCATAAATGCCGACAGACAATTGTCAGTGGGGCTTTTCCTGCCCTCACTCTAGCCTTCTTCTAAGACTAGCTATAATCTTCTTAAGACTACGGTACCTTTATTCATTTGTATGTTTAGTTTTAAATATATATTTTTATACAAATTAATTTAAATTGTCTTACTTAAATAATTTCAGTTGTCCATCTAGGTTTCGTAGATGTTGTGTTTCCTCCTAGACGCGTCTCACAGTGAAGATCTGTTAGGGGTGGGTCATCGTCTTCTTTTAGTGAGACAGGATTTTCCCTTGACGCCTTCCCAAGAATGTGCCACCGGTGTTCCCTCTCAGACTTTCACTGATGGATCACGTCGAAGATTAAACATCCTGTTCCGTGACACCAAGATTGTGGTGGAAATTCTACACCAGGGACACCTGAAGTCAATATTAAATGAATCACTCTTTATTATCATGGCCGGAGAGGTTCACAAACTCAATCCAAAGCTTCAAGAAAACTCTGAAAAGGGCGTTCCTTAATCATATAAGCATGATTTACATAATTTATTATTAATGTTGGTTGCTGCTGATACCTCACAAGACTTCTTCTCTCAAAGCTGGGACCTTGAAACTGAGATACTCCTTTTGGAACTGAGAACAATGTTCTGAGTTTACTGCCAATTGGTCTGAGGAGGAGGTCACAGTCACCTGCACAAACCAAGATAGAGTGATAGGAGATACTGTCTACAAATCAAGGCTCTCTATTCAGACAAAAACACTTTCCCTCACACTAACTTGCCCTGTCCATACTGCTGTGTGCTATTACCTATAGCCTTAGGTCTACTAGCTCATGGCCTGCTAACCTAGCTTGCTAGCTCCCCCTGTACCTATTGTATAGGCAGGGTAGCCTAGTGGTCGTTCTGCCCCTGAACAGGCAGTTAACCCACTGTTCCTAGGCCGTCATTGAAAATAAGAATTTGTTCTTAACTGACTTGCCTAGTTAAAGGTAAAAAAATAAAATACTATGCTAGTCACTAATTGCATCCTGGCTTATACAGCCTATGCTATTCTAGCCCTTATGCTATCATTTGTGCTATTTAGCCTGTTCCACAGCATAACTGCTCTGTAGCAGTTCAGCCTACTAGGTCCTGTGTATTACTGTATATTTATTACCAGCCAATAGTATTACCATGCTAGCACTGCTAACACTGCAATGTATTAGCTATGCCATTGCTGGCATATATTGCATCACTGTTATTACTACTGTATAGCCAATACTGCCATCACACTGTTGTAATATACACTGCTAAAAAATAAAGGGAACACTTAAACAACACAATGTAACTCCAAGTCAATCGCACTTCTGTGAAATCAAACTGTCCACTTAGGAAGCAACACTGATTGACAATAAATTTCACATGCTGTTGTGCAAATGGAATAGACAACAGGTGGAAATTATAGGCAATTAGCAAGACACCCCCAATAAAGGAGTGGTTCTGCAGGTGGTGACCACAGACCACTTCTCAGTTCCTATGCTCCTAGTAGTGCAGCTGATGTTTTGGTCACTTTTGAATGCTGGCGGTGCTTTCACTCTAGTGGTAGCATGAGACGGAGTCTACAACCCACACAAGTGGCTCAGGTAGTGCAGCTCATCCAGGATGGCACATCAATGCGAGCTGTGGCAAGAAGGTTTGCTGTGTCTGTCAGTGTCGTGTCCAGAGCATGGAGGCGCTACCAGGAGACAGGCCAGTACATCAGGAGACGTGAAGGAGGCCGTAGGAGGGCAACAACCCAGCAGCAGGACCGCTACCTCCGCCTTTGTGCAAGGAGGAGCACTGCCAGAGCCCTGCAAAATGACCTCCAGCAGGCCACAAATGTGCATGTGTTTGCTCAAACGGTCAGAAATAGACTCCATGAGGGTGGTATGAGGGCCCGACGTCCACAGGTGGGGGTTGTGCTTACAGCCCAACACTGTGCAGGAAGTTTGGCATTTGGCAGAGAACACCAAGATTGGCAAATTCACCACTGGCGCCCTGTGCTCTTCACAGATGAAAGCAGGTTCACACTGAGCACATGTGACAGACGTGACAGAGTCTGGAGACGCCGTGGAGAACGTTCTGCTGCCTGCAACATCCTCCAGGATGACCGGTTTGGCAGTGAGTCAGTCATGGTGTGGGGTGGCATTTCTTTGGGGGGCCGCATAGCCCTCCATGTGCTCGCCAGAGGTAGCCTGACTGCCATTAGGTACCGAGATGAGATCCTCAGACCCCTTGTGAGACCATATGCTGGTGCGGTTGGCCCTGGGTTCCTCCTAATGCAAGACAATGCTAGACCTCATGTGGCTGGAGTGTGTCAGCAGTTCCTGCAAGAGGAAGGCATTGATGCTATGGACTGGCCCGCCCGTTCCCCAGACCTGAATCCAATTGAGCACATCTGGGACATCATGTCTCGCTCCATCCACCAACGCCACGTTGCACCACAGACTGTCCAGGAGTTGGCGGATGCTTTAGTCCAGGTCTGGGAGGAGATCCCTCAGGAGACCATCCGCCACCTCATCAGGAGCATGCCCAGGCGTTGTAGGGAGGTCATACAGGCACGTGGAGGCCACACACACTACTGAGCCTCATTTTGACTTGTTTTAAGGACATTACATCAAAGTTGGATCAGCCTGTAGTGTGGTTTTCCACTTTATAATTTTGAGTGTGACTCCAAATCCAGACCTCCATGGGTTGATAAATTTGATTTCAATTGATAATTTTTGTGTGATTTTGTTGTCAGCACATTCAACTATATAAAGAAAAGAGTATTTAAGAATATTTCATTCATTCAGATCTAGGATGTGTTATTTTAGTGTTCCCTTTATTTTTTGAGCAGTGTATATCCCCTGTTCCTTCTGTCCTACAGTAAACCACTATCACTATCATCAGTCCTCTTCTTGTTTGCTGTGTGTGTGTCCCTGTCTTGCGTGTGGCAATAAATGTGTGTTCTGTACACCTGTCTCTTACTGGTAAATTATGTCCTCTTACCAGGACGCTGGGACAGTTGCAACTATATCTAAACCGGCACCTCTATCGGAGTCCACCGCCAGTAGGAAAAATACAATTCGGTGTTATTTGGTTTTCCAAAATCTATCCTGGCGGACCTTAAGGGTCCTTGAGGCAAATGTGTTCAGCATGAGGAAAGAAACCTACATACAAAGTTTCAATGTCAAGCTGGGCGACAGTTTTGAGTGAAACTGGTTATAACAGCATCACCTACAGGACAATCACTGCCATTCTATTTGACCAAGTTACTTGATTACATTTTAGTCACTTAGCAGACACTCTTATCCAGTGCGACTCACAGAAGCAATTACGGTTAAGTGCCTTGCTCAAGGGAACATCGACAGATTTTTCAACTAGTCAGCTCGGGGATTCAAACCACCAATCTTTCGGTTACTTGCCCAATGCTCTTAACAGCTAGGGTACCTGCCGCCCTAATGGCCTGTAGTTACCAACCTATGCTGGAGTCAACAACAAAAAAACACAGAGAACAAGAGTAGGCTTCACAGCTTTGCACTTTTTCTTTTATGCATGTTACCAAACAATTCCATGCACATTAAAACAAATAGGATTCTTTATTAAAAGTGCATGATTCATTCATCGTTATCAGCACTATCCAATTCCATGTATACAACACATAGGCTGGTTACTAATAGTTTTGCAACTTTCCATTGGCCCACAGACACACAATCCCACAATAGAAACAAGGCAACAGTAAACATGTGGTCCCCCACGAATGATGCACCCCCCCCCAGCACTGCTGGAAACAGTGAACACAATTGCACACATTTCTCTTCTGATTAAACAATTTGTTCATATTCTGTGAACAAAGCACTTAAACAATATTCACTGAAAATAATTGTATTTAAAGTTTTGCAAAAAGGGGTCCAAGATATCTAACTCAGGAACAAATGCAAGAAAATGATCTGAAGATCTGTAAATGTATTTGAGAATTTGATCATTGCTGTTCTGCTGTAGATATATTTCAACACAGATCCCCAAAATACTTGTACGCAATTGTGAAAAACTGTAATACTGGAGAGGAGTCACACATACACTATATATACAAAAGTATGTGGACACGCCTTCAAATTAGTACATTTGGCAATAGCTCACATCCATGCAATCTCCATAAAAAGATTGGCAGTAAAATGGCCTTACTGAAGAGTTCAGTGACTTTCAACGTAGCATCGTCATGGGATGCCCCCTTTCCAACAAGTCAGTTTGTTAAATTTCTGTGAAGCATTGGCTGGAGTGGTGTAATGCTCGTCTCCATCGAACTCTGGCGCAGTGGAAACGTGTTCTCTGGAGTGATGAATCACGCTTTCCCATCTGGCATTCCAACGGAAAAATATGGCTTTGGTGGATGCCAGGAGAATGCTACCTGCCCCAATGCATAGTGCATACTGTAAAGTTTGGTGGAGGAGGAATAATGATCTGGGGCTGTATTTCATGTTTTGGTCGAGGCCCATTAGTTCCAATGAAGGGAAATCAACGCTACAGCATACAATGACATTCTTGACAATTATGTGCTTCCAACTTTGTGGCAACAGTTTGGGGAAGGCCCTTTCCTGCTTCAGCATGGCAATGCCCCCGTGCACCCGATGCAAAAAGCGTGGTCCATACCAAAATGGTTTGTTGAGATCGGTGTGGAAGATCTTGACCGGCCTGCACAGAGCCCAGACGTAATTAGGGTTTGCGGCAACTTCTACCTCAGGTTCCTGACCCTGAAGGTCATTTCTGCTCATATGGATGAAAATGATCTTGTTTCTCTTTTAGCTCTAAGCTAATGACCAGTCTACACGGTATTTTGTTCTGGACAAAATACAAGTTAGCATCAACATGGTATGGAGCATGGCAAATATGGATGTGAGATGCGTAGATAAGCATCAACTGTGTGGCCAAAATCAAATGGAGGGCATACATCAACAGAGTCATTATTTTCTGTCACGTGATGGTAGTTCAAAACAATGTTGGTGCACATTTAACCATTTCTACCTTGGCACAAGTATATAGAAGGATTTGGTAAAAGTACTGTAATTAACCAAGCAGACTGTAAAGATCAACTAGCACCTGTTTAAATGGCACTCTTACTAGTCACCAATTTATGGTAATTTGATATGATATGACTGCAAGCTGATGATGTAGATTTGACATTATGTGATTCTGCCAGCAGCTGCATGTCCTTTCAGAGTTTCATTTAATTAGGACTATTATTGACACAGCGCCATTGAGAAACTGTTCCCGCTAGAGTGAGATACAAGATGAGTCACCAGCACGGCCGGCCCGCTCATTAGGCAGGATTAGGCGAACACTTATTATGGCAGATTGACGAGGGCGGCATCTTCTGAGCTTAACTGACCCAGACACACCTCCAACAACAACACATAAAGACTCACATAATTCTGCCCAAAAACAATTTCTCTCAACCAGTGGCATATGGGCTTTTTAGGTGAGGGCTGATGACGTCCTGTGATAAGCAGTGGCCGCTTTGTCAATGGTGCAAAATATTTAGCTTGTCCATTCCCAGCATGCCTCTCCGGGCATCGCTGCGGGACTCCCCCAAACATTCAGTCAAAAAGATCATTAACATAAATCAAGTAGCAGATATAGTATGTGGCCTTTTCTATAGCCTACAGGCCAGAGATAAAATACAGTGCCTTGCAAAAGTATTCGGCCCCCTTGAACTTTGCGACCTTTTGCCACATTTCAGGCTTCAAACATAAAGATATAAAACTGTATTTTTTGTGAAGAATCAACAACAAGTGGGACACAATCATGAAGTGGAACGACATTTATTGGATATTTCAAACTTTTTTAACTAATCAAAAACTGAAAAATTGGGCGTGCAAAATTATTCAGCCCCTTTACTTTCAGTGCAGCAAACTCTCTCCAGAAGTTCAGTGAGGATCTCTGAATGATCCAATGTTGACCTAAATGACTAATGATGATAAATACAATCCACCTGTGTGTAATCAAGTCTCCGTATAAATGCACCTGCACTGTGATAGTCTCAGAAGTCCGTTAAAAGCGCAGAGAGCATCATGAAGAACAAGGAACACACCAGGCAGGTCCGATATACTGTTGTGAAGAAGTTTAAAGCCGGATTTGGATACAAAAATATTTCCCAAGCTTTAAACATCCCAAGGAGCACTGTGCAAGCGATAATATTGAAATGGAAGGAGTATCAGACCACTGCAAATCTACCAAGACCTGGCCGTCCCTCTAAACTTTCAGCTCATACACGGAGAAGACTGATCAGAGATGCAGCCAAGAGGCCCATGATCACTCTGGATGAACTGCAGAGATCTACAGCTGAGGTGTGAGACTCTGTCTATAGGACAACAATCAGTCGTATATTGCACAAATCTGGCCTTTATGGAAGATTGGTAAGAAGAAAGCCATTTCTTAAAGATATCCATAAAAAGTGTTGTTTAAAGTTTACCACAAGCCACCTGGGAGACACACCAAACATGTGGAAGAAGGTGCTCTGGTCAGATGAAACTAAAATTGAACTTTTTGGCAAGAATGCAAAACGTTATGTTTGGCGTAAAAGCAACACAGCTCATCACCCTGAGCACACCATCCCCACTGTCAAACATGGTGGTGGCAGCATCATGGTTTGGGCCTGCTTTTCTTCAGCAGGGACAGGGAAGATGGTTAAAATTGATGGGAAGATGGATGGAGCCAAATACAGGACCATTCTGGAAGAAAAACCTGATGGAGTCTGCAAAAGACCTGAGACTGGGACGGAGATTTGTCTTCCAACAAGACAATGATCCAAAACATAAAGCAAAATCTACAATGGAATGGTTCAAAAATAAACATATCCAGGTGTTAGAATGGCCAAGTCAAAGTCCAGACCTGAATCCAATCGAGAATCTGTGGAAAGAACTGAAAACTGCTGTTCACAAATGCTCTCCATCCAACCTCACTGAGCTCGAGCTGTTTTGCAAGGAGGAATGGGAAAAAATTTCAGTCTCTCGATGTGCAAAACTGATAGAGACATACCCCAAGCGACTTACAGCTGTAATCGCAGCAAAAGGTGGCGCTACAAAGTATTAACTTAAGGGGGCTGAATAATTTTGCACGCCCAATTTTTCAGTTTTTGATTTGTTAAAAAAGTTTGAAATATCCAATAAATGTCGTTCCACTTCATGATTGTGTCCCACTTGTTGATTCTTCACAAAAAAAATACAGTTTTATATCTTTATGTTTGAAGCCTGAAAGGTTGCAAAGTTCAAGGGGGCTGAATACTTTTGCAAGGCACTGTATATGACAATGTAATGACACGGAAACTTTTTACATCATGCAGGTTTCTCCGATCAAATAGCCTAACCTAAATGGCACTCAATCAAATAAAAAATGTGTTGTCATGTTAACAAACAACATATCCTAAAAACAGGACAGGTCAAGGTAAAATGAACAATATGGAATGGACCAATCACAACTGTTGTCCAGGTGTTTCACCCCATTGTCATGATCAGTGGTTTCAAGTTTGTATCCCTCAATTGCTGATCGTAGCGAAAAAGAAAATACTTCTGCATTTCCGGCTGTTTAAAAACATTGCAAATAGGCTCACGATAACTCCTGATAAAGTTGGTTAGCTGATATTCAAAGCTTAAACAGACAAATTGTTTAGTCACATGAATCAGGACTGATAAAGTGAACGCAACGGCCTGTTTTACAAATGGTGGGCCTACCACATGGATGGGCATTCATAAAATTCCATTTGCGCTAACATGGTAGGCTCCACCCCAGTAAGCATGGTGTCTTTTGGACCTCTTTGTTTTTGGTGTTTTACAAACGGTAGGCTTACTATATAGTTGGGCATTCATAACATATTTCAACCAAAACTGTAGCCTACACCTCCGTAGGCACATACCGACACCGCCACCTTTTTGGCATCTTTTTTTGGTGCAGTTCCAGACCGGCTTTGATTTCTACATCCATTGGTTTTTGGTCCACAACAAATCTGAACCAATCTTAGACATCTATGTCTATGCATGTTACTACATCAAAGTGAATGGTGCATATTTTTACATAGTCTTCTTGGTATGTGTCATCATTGGCTTATCTGTTTTCAAATGGCTTTGGGCCTTGACACAATTTTCTATTAACAAATATTAGTTGGTTCAGATTTTGTCCAGCTTAGATTTGGCCTAAACATAGATGTCTATAAATTACTTATTTTCAACTTTCATTCAGAACCAATAATGTGCCTGATTTCAACATCCGGAAAATACATACTTTCAAATCTCTGAAAAATACATATTTTCAAGATGCTTTTTCAAAGTCCTGTAAAATATGTATTTTAAACATACAGAAATGACCTTTTCGCTTTTCATTCATAACCTAAACTGAACCTAACGGCAACGTCTGGAAAATACATATTTTAGACATCTTTACAACATAATTTGCTTACTGATGTTAAAAATATTTGTTAGTCTGATGTGATTGATGAGGAGCATCCAGATGCTGCACTTGATGAATTTATGAAATTGTTAAGGCTCCACGGATTGATGAGGAATTGAACAACTGTATGATTGAAAGAGATGGGGCAAAAGGAGTGACTAATAAGTCTGGCTGCACATCTGACTGGCTGATTTACTGCAAATTGAGAAATTATGTGACTAATCTCAACAAAAAGAAGAAACTGTGTTATGAAGCCAAGATCAATGATATGAAGAATGGTGGGGAAAACTTTGGAGTACTTTAAATGAAATTATGAGCAGAAAGACAAATTCAACACCATCTTTCATCAAATCAGATGGCTTATTCATCACAACACACGAAAAAATGTGATGTTGCCAATGATTTTAATGATTATTTCATTGGCAAAGTGGGAAAACTTAGGCAGGAACAACGAACAGTGAGCAATTCTATTCATGCATTAAAAAAAACAAATAATGAAAGAAAAGGAGTGCAAGTTTGAATTTTGTAAAGTTTGTGTGGGAGAGGTGGGAAAATGATTGGAATCGATCTGGGGCTGTATTTAGACGGAAAGCTACTGAGGATGGTAGCTGAGCCTAGAGGAAAGCCTTTGTCCTCAGGCCTGGAGGGAAGCCAAAGTAATTCAGCTACCCAAGAGTGGTAAAGCGTCCTTTACTGGTTCTAACAGCAGACCCATAAGCTTGCTTCCAGCTCTTAGAAAACTGTTGGAAAAAATTGTTTGACCAAATACAATACTATTTCTCAGTAAAAAAAATAACAACAGACTTTCATCATGCTTATAGGGAAGGGCACTCAACATGTACTGCGCTGACCCAAATGACTGATGATTGGTTGAAAGACATTGATAAGAAGATTGTGGGAGCTGTACTGTTAGCTTTCAGTGCAGCCTTTAATATTGTTGATCATAACCTGTTTTTGAAAAAAACGTATGTGCTACGGCTTTTCAACCTCAGCTCTGAATCCACGATATGGCAATCTATCTAATAGAACTCAGAGGGTTTTCTTTAATGGAAGCTTCTCTAATGTCAAATGTTACGTTTCCCCAGTTTCTGTGTTGTTCTGGGTGTGTGTGTATGTGTGTATTTCAGGAAATGGAATCCTAGATTCCCCAATCAGCTGATTGGTCGGCCCCATCACTGATTGGAGCTCTGACCTGGCCCTCTCGTCAGGGGAAACAGCTGGCTTATCAATTACCGACTCCTTCTGCAGCTTGAGAAGCCAGTGTTCCTGCCCCAGGGGAGAGAGCTTCTTTGTATGTTCTGTGTTGGTTGTTGGTCTGTATAAGAAGTTGAAAGTATTTTGTAGCCGCTCCTGCAGAGGTATGTGTATGCCATAGGAATTCGTGTTTTTGGTTTATTGAAATTGTTCACTAGGTATTGGTGAATTATTCCGTTTCATTTGATTCCAGGGGGGAGGGGAGCGCACCTTGGGAATGTTTAGGCAAGAGGGCTGCAGGCATACATTACCCGTAGTATTTAATCTGCTTATGCACACTAGGTAAGACCTGGGCGAACCACCCCCTGTATTTTGGTTAGCGCGCCAGGTGGTGCTAAGATTAGGTAGGCAGGTAAGGTAGGAGAGGGGACTCTAACTTTTACTTTCTTTGCTTTGATTCCATCCAGCCCCCTTTCCACACATTACAGTGTTAAGGAAATAAATTCCCTGTAAAACGTTCATTTTTTCTGCCTCTGTCGTCCTTCCCCGCACCTACGATCACATACTTTTTCACTCCACGGGGAGTCAAGTTGTAGCAGGGTGTTCCCTTCGCCAAGAGGCATACGTAACATCAAACATGCAAAGTGGGGTGTACCACAGGGCAGCTCTCTAGGCCCTCTACTCTTTTCTATTTTACCAATGACCTGCCACTGGCATTAAACAAAGTATTTGTGTCCATGTATACTGATGATTCAACCATATACGCATCAGCAACCACAGCTAATGAAGTTACTGAAACCCTTAGAGTTGCAGACTGTTTTGGATTGGGTGGCCAGTAATAAACTGGTCCTGAACATCTTTAAAACTAAGAACATTATATGTGGTACAAATCATTCCTTAAGTTCTAGACTTCAGCTGAATCTAGTAATGAATGGTATGGCTGTTGAACAAGTTGAGGAGACTAAATTACTTGGCATTACCTTAGATTGTAAACTGTCATGGTCAAAACATATAGATTCAATGGTTGTAAAGATGGGGAGAGGTCTAGAAATAATAAAGACATGCTCTGCTTTTTTTACACCACACTCCAAAAAGCAAGTTCTGCAGGCTCTAGCTTTGTCATCTTGATTATTGTCCAGTCATGTGGTCCAGTGCTGCAAGGAAAGACCTAGTTAAGCTGCAGCAGGCCCGGAACAGAGCGGCACGTTTTGCTCTTAATATTGTAATCAGAGGGCTGATATAAGTACTATGCATGCCAGTCTCTCTTGGCTAAGAGTTGAGGAGAGGCTGACTGCGTAACTTATTTTTATAAGAAACAATGTGTTGAAAATCCCAAATAGTTTGCATTGTCAATTTACACACACACTTATCCCACGAGGGGTCTTTTCAGTCTCCAAATCCAGAACAAATTCAAGAAAGTGCACAGTATTATATAGAGCCCTTATTGCATGGAACATCCTTCAATCTCATACTGCTCAAATAAACAGCAAACCTGGTTTCAAAAAACATAAAGCAACACCTTGCCTCTCCTCTATTTGACCTAGATAGTTTGTGTGTATGCATTGATATGTAGGCTGTGCGTACCTTTTTAAATAATGTATGTAGTTCTGTCCTTGAGCTGTTCTTGTCTATTGATATTATTTAATTCTGTATTATGTTTCAAGTCTTGTGTGGACCCCAGGAAGTGTAGGAGCTGCTTTTGCAAGAGCTAATGGGGATACTAATAAAATACCAAATACTGGGACTGCAATAGTTTTGCAGGGAGGCATCTTTTGGTCGCACCTAGGGCGGCAGAATGGAAAGGACCGGCCCTGGTCACCAGGACAGTGATTATAGAGTGGAGGTGTCAAATTTCACCCCTGTAGATTTTCAAACTTTTCATCCTCTGAATTAGTGTCTGATCTGGACCTGAGATGTTAAAAGGTTGCACTGCGTATGGAACCAGGATTCTCTGAATCGGAACAGATGAGATAGCGCTCACTCTATGGGAAATACTTATTGGAAAATGTATTTAAGGCTTCATGGACTAAATGTCCAGGATTTCAGCCAATGACAAGTAAGACTGTTCATGCTGCCTCCAAATGCTCTACAAGAGTAGTTTGTGAACAATTATTCCCATTTTCTGCACTATTTTAATAAGAGTCTGAGTGAGGGTGTTGCATCTAGGCTACTCTCAGCACACAATTGTGTCTCTTTACATCAATTTAACTTCATCCTCTCAGACCAGGGGCACATGTATGAATTGATGGTTGGATCAGAATCGCCATTATAATCATTGCCCAGAATGGAGAATTAAGTAAAACCACAAGTCCAAATCCCTTTCTCCATCCATAGCTAATTTAGGAAAGGGACAATTTTAGCTAGCTGGCTAACTAGCCTTTGGAGGACAACACAACACGATGCAACACTTAATATGTTACTGTCCATGAGGTATGCTCTCAATGGGATTTAATAGGAGTGATGCCAAATCCAAAACTGGCTTCCCCCACCTTTTTGTTGTTGTGCCAGAACCATTCACAGTTGAGCTCGCTCAGTTTAGCTCAATACTGATTGAATAATTTTTTTATATTCCCTTGCCTTCAATGCAACGGGCGGCAACAATGTCATACTCGTTTGGACCAGACAGCATCAGAAAGAAGGCCTGCATGTAGAGAGGAGCAGCTGTGTGAGTCAATGGGATCCGAGATTCCGAGCACCAGCTTTATTCGACTGAGTAAACTGCTTCACATCCCAGTCAACCTCCTGCAGGGGGGAAATAGGCCGTTCCAGGCAATTACTTCAGAAAGGAGGGAAATGGAAAGTGAACACAAGATGTGGCATTTACAGGTGTGACTTAGTTGTTGGAAAATTGGAAGGCTGTCACGTTTGTTTGAAAAGGAGCTGATCTTTGTAATCCAACAACTACAATATAGCTAAAGGACATGGGCTTGGATACTTAATAAGGCCTATCCAGTTTATCAGATATGATTAAACTGTAGTGCTTTACCACCACACACTGTCACTGTTGTATTCTAAAATAATGTTTCTCTTATAATCAGCATTGGAAATGTATTTTTCCTTTGTACATTTCACATAGACAAGTCAGGGTTTAGTCCCAACCAGGGCCTAAACCCATGCTACTGTCAACCCAACACTTTAGCTGTAAAGCCAAGAGGTCTGAATATCTGGACGAGGTCACTGTTGGGTTAATAAGGTCTACTGGATCAAAAACAAGATCACTTGGCCATCTGGAACACAGACACTAATTCACTGCAGCTAATTGGCTAAATTCACTCAGTAAACACACCATTGGATGGACTTGAACAGTCTGGTAAAAGCAACAGAAAACAGAGCAGGCACATAAAGTGCATGATGGCTTTCCAGATACTCTGTTATTCAATTAGTCTGTCTGCGTAAACCTTCAGAAGTGAAACAGATTGGTCAGGGAACAAACGCTCACTTCTCTGCTATAATCGCAGATGTGAGCAGTTTTCGGGCACAAAATGGCTTCCGTGTGTCATCCAGCTACATATTAGAGCTGGATGAGGTAACACAGAGACCAATAATAAAGCATTATACATAAGAATGCAATCTAATATCATGAATATCCTGTTTCTGAATAAAGTCTTAAAGAATAGAATTAGGATATATGGTAAATGATAAGATCATGGTACAGTGTGATGAGCTTGAATTGGAGAGTTGATCGATAGACCATAAAGGGGGATTTCAGCAAAAGGTGGTTGAGCTTGGCTGCCATATGCAATATCCTTTACTCTGATGCCACCTACAGGCATGCGGTGCTACTTGTGGCTGGTCCTCAGTTGTTCTAATGTTATGCCGTCTTCTTCAGTTAGATCATTAGACCCTACTATATTACTTTAAGTCCTAATTCAATTGTGGTAACTTCAACTTCAAAATGAGAAAGTAGAATTAGAATACAGGTCAGGGAGTTGGTCAACCATGGCTTTCCAGTGTGGTGAATAGATAGTGTAAAACAATGAATTTGAAGAATTTATCTGCATTTAGTTTTAGAGGAAGTATTCCATACATTTGTCAAATTAACTGCCAATATGCCAACATTTCATTCAAACAATGCAGTCAATCCACAGCCATTCATTGGCTGAAATCAGTTGACGATAGGGACTATTTATATAGAAAATGTGTATAAAACCTGTATAAACTGTATTTATAACTATATGACAACATTTTATGTTGACTATAATACCATTACAATTTCTGATACATCCCATGCCTTACTTTTATGTTCCTGCATAAGTAGAAGCAGGTAACACCACACCATTGCCCCTACTGCCATTCATTCCAATTTGACTGGTTTTGGACTTCTCCCTGACCAAGATGGATGCCATTTTCACCATATTATGGACTTTGAGGGTTTAGTGACATATCCCCTCTAGTCATTTCACAGAATCTCTATGATACCATTTGAAAGATCCAGGTATTTTCCAGAAGTATCTTAAATCTGAACTGCAAAACAGCATTTAATTTGAACTGTGCTTCAATAAAGTATCAAATAAAACATTAACAAGTTTATCAAATTTGGGGTACAGACTGGTTCTGTGGAGGTAATTACACATTCTATGACCAGATCTAAAAATGATGTACGTGTATTCGCACAAGCATGGGGCTTATGTATTCCACCCATCCATCCACACATTTGAAAATAGGGATATGCATTTCTAAATGTATACATTTACATAAAGAGGCATTTTAAAATAAAGGAGTTGTTTAATTTAGTCATCATTGCTGTTACAAAGTAAAAACCACACAAACACACGGAATACAATTTGAGTGACACCCGCCCCTTTTGAGAAGATCATGAATTGAATTTTTGTTGAGGGCGTTGAGGGACCAGTAACAGTCTATATGCAAGTCTGTCCGTCCAGTTGGCGCACTTTGGTCCAGGTCAATGCAGTCAATTCATGATTAGTGGACATGAACTTCAATGAAGGACAAATGGGCGAGTGAAGGGTTTCCAAAAGGGTCAGGGGTAAACGATTGTTTAAAAGTCGTGGCACAGGATCCTCTGGATGGCAACAAGAGGAGAAAAATAAAATGTTGTTAAGCCTAAGAGCACATTGTATGGGTAAAAGCCTAAGAGCACATTGTATGGGTAAAAGGGTGAATTGGATCCCACCACTAACACCATTTGGCCTTCTGTCACTCGCAAAGCTAATGGCGCTGCCCGTCTCCCATTAACCCTTGACCTTTTTGTCTTACTAGAGAGGATATCTGGCACAACCATCACTCTGCCCACGGGGTTAGAATTGAAGTTGAACTTGGGGTGGTTCTCAAAGACAAAATAATATCCTTCGCAAACCCTCTCCTATTATAATCTGTGTAAAGCAGAGTTGATTTTGCTGAATTCTTGCCAATAACACTGATATAGTAGATGGTGCTATGCACTATGGCACCATGCAGTACTATCGCTGGCTAGTCTCTCTTGCTGGTGAGTTGATGTGTGGCAACACTGCTAGTTGGCTACATAGTTTACTTTGTTATGACTTGGTATTACAATGATTCTTTCCATAAACAAAAAAAGTTATGTTGATTTTGTTAACTCAATGAGATTTTCAACTAGCATCTAATTTATAGAACGTTATGATTCTAGCTAACTATGGCTTAAGTTAGCTAATGCGCTAACAAAGCTACTGTAGGAGCTGTAACAAGCTAGGCACCTAGCTAGCCTGGTAATGAGCCTGTTTTTTTTGACTGGCTACTGGTACCTGGCAGCTCACCACCTTCCGGGTCCTTCTCATTCCTGTGTCTCCATGCTTTCATCCTCAACATCTCCTCCTTCCTCCAGCGCCTCATCCTCCTCTTCCTTCCTCTCTGGCGGCTTCTCGTAGGCCTTCTCGGAGGGTGTGACGATCACGCCGTCCCAGGTGGACATTTCCGAAGCCAGGTCTGGGAGAGTGAGGTAGATTTGTTTAATGTTTACTTTGAAAAAATGGTGTGTGTGTGTGTGTGAGAGTGAGCACACGCGAGAGAATGAGAGACTCACAGCTGGCATCACCCTCCAGGCCCAGGATTTTCCTGTACCCTCCATGAGAGAGCACCCTCACCAATGTCTGAGCAGTGAAACACACCATGTCCTACAAAACAAACACACTTTCAATTCACATACCTCAATGTGATTAATCTGACAATAATCCTAACCAAACACATATGATCACGGAAATGAATTTAGTGTTTTAGTGCTGGCGCAAACCCTGTCACCAGGACCAAGGTTCCCCACCCCTGCACCATGAAGGCAGCTAAAGCGAAATTATTACTTGCTGCTCGAGGGTCATGACGGTGTGCACCCGGAAGTTTCCACTCTCACAGGGGTCAGTGATGCCTACTGAGCCTGGCAGGAAAAGTCCAGCGGCTAACATCTGTAGGCAGCGCCTGAAAAGAGCAACAAACAAAAATTAAGAATCAAGAATGGCCTTTTCCCCCTTTATTCAGATTACAACATCTCACTTTCGAAAGGATGGGACAAAAAACGAACAAAATAACTATATAGTATGTATAAACTGGAAGTAGAAGCCTAAGTGTTGTTGTCCATTAGTTTACTCCAACGGGAGGGCGTAGTACATTTATGGGAAAATATACACAGTGCATTCAGAAAGTATTCAGACCCCTTGACCTTTTCACATTTTGTTACGTTACAGGTTAATTCTAAAAATGATTAAATAGTTTCCCCCCGGAAATCTACACACCATAGCCCATAATGACAAAGCAAAAACAGATTATATATTTTCTTGTAAATGTATAAAAAATAAAAAAGGAAACATTACATTTACATAAGTATTCAGACCCATTAGTCAGTACTTTGTTGAAGTAACTTTGGCAGCGATTACAGCTTTGAGTCTCCTTGGATATGACGCCACAAGCTTGGCACACCTGTATTTCTCCCATTATTCTCTGCAGATGGGGAGCGTTCCTGCACAGCTATTTTCAGGTCTCTCCAGAGATGGTCGATCGGGTTCAAGTGTGGGCTTTGGCTCTGGCCACTCCTGCATTGTTTTGACTGTGTGCTTAGGGTCGTTGTCCTGTTGGAAGGTGAACCTTAGCCCCTGTCTGAGGTCCTGAGCGCTCTGGAGCAGGTTTTCATGAAGGATCACTCTGTACTTTGCTCATCTTTCCCTCAATCCTGACTCGTCTCCCAGTCCATGCCGCTGAAAAACATCAATACAGCATGATGCTGCCACCACCGTAGGGATGGTGCCAGGTTTCCTCCAGACATGACACTTAGCATTCAGGCCAAAGAGTTCAATCTTGGTTTCATCAGACAAGAGAATCTGGTTTCTCATGGTCTGAGTCCTTTAGGTGTCTTTTAGCAAACTCCAAGCGGGCGGTCATGTGCCTTTTACTGAGGAGTGGCTTCCGTCTGGCCACTCAACCATAAAAGCCTGATTGGTGGAGTGCTGCAGAGATGGTTGTCATTCTGGAAGGTTTACCCATCTCCACAAAGGAACGCTGGAGTTCTGTCAGAGTGACCATCGGATTCTTAGTCACCTCCCTGACCAAGGCCTTTCTCCCCCGATTGCTCAGTTTGGCCAGGAAGCCAGCTCTAAAAGAGTCTTGATGGTTCCCAACTTCTTCCATTTAAGAATGATGGAGGCTACTGTGTTCTTGGGGACTTCATTGCTGCAGACATTTTTTGGTACCCGTCACCAGATCTATGCCTCAACACAATGGACATCTCCTTTGACCTCGTGGTTTGGTTTTAGCTCTGACATGCACGGTCAACTGTGGGACCTTATATAGACAGGTGTGTGCCTTTCCAAATCATGTCCAATCAATTGAATTTACCACAGGTGGACTCCAATCAAGTCGTAGAAACATCTAAAGGATGATCAATGGAAACAGGATACACCTGAGCTCAATTTCGAGTGCCATAGCAAAGGGTCTGCATGCTTATGCAAATAAGGGTTCTGTTAATATATATATATATATATATATATATTTTTTTTTTACAAATTAGCAAAAAGAATTCAACAACCTGTTTTTGCTTCATCATTACATGGTATTGTGTATAGATTGGAGACATTTATTAATTTAATCCATTTTAGAATAAGTCGGTAATGTAACAAAATGTGGAAAAGGGGAAATGGTCTGAATACTTTCCGATTGCAAAAATAGGCACCGCCAGCAACGTATCAAAAATTGAGACACTGTCAACAAAGACACCTCCAGTTGAAAAACAATTTGGTGCATACACTTAAGGAAATATGGGTGCCTAATACAAAATGATAGTGGAATGTGGTATGAAATACATGTATAACAGAAAAAAGTACTATATCTAATAGTAAGTTGTAAGAAAACAACCTCAGATACATCGAGCACTGACTGAGGGAATGGGGAGGCTCACCTGTAAGCCACATTGAGTGACAAGGGCTGTCTGGAGGGGTTATTCATGACTGCAGAATGACCCTGAGAAGACACACATGAAACGCTTTTCATTTCTTATTCATCCTTTAGATATGAAGTGATGCGATACAAGCTTTCAGTTAGAGTCAATACGATAACAAAGACAGAAAATCAGACAAAACATATTAGCCAGGGGACTTGCTCTGTGTGTGGTAATCCACAACAAATGAATAGCTAAATCATCCATTATCATGCCTCTCCAAGTGCCAACGTTCACCAGTATCACATGCTATTGATTCACGAGTAGTTGTGTTAATGGTAGGCGTAGCGTCCTCACCAGTATATCCAGTATAACTGAACATTAGCAACACTACGGTGAAAGCAGTGGGCTTACTAGTATCACATGTTAAGTGCCGAGTGATGATAATGGTGGGTGTAGTGACCAAACCAGTACATCCAGTGCAACTATGGTCAGTGCAATTGACTCACCAGTAGATCCAGTATCCAGGGGGTGAGAGGCTCGAACCCGGGGAAACGCACCCTCAGATCCTTCAGCAGGCGAATCAGCACTTTCACCCTAAATAACAGCAGCAAACAGGACATGAGTAAGACTTTTAAGTTAAAGGATCAAGTTAGTCGGCGCCAACTTGATCCTTGAAGGGAGACGGTATTTTTCAAGACAAAGGCCATGATGACTGAAACATTTAGATTAAAAAGCCTCCCTCTATTCCCCCTTGACGTGAAAAAAAAGAAGCCTGAGGTGTAAGGACCTACTACAAAAACTTGGAACACATTCTGAGGAGATATCGGTTTGGGAGGGTAAACCAGGTGAGTGGTAAAAGACTAAAAGGTTAAGGGTAAAACGGTGACTTACGTAGACTGGGAGGCGTTCTCCTCAAACCAGCGGGCATGGCGGATGGCAGCCAGAGCACTCTGCAGCACCTTGATGTCCACTGGGGAGAAAGAGACCATATCAAGATCAACACCAATGTGACCACTGACAGCAGTGTTTCCCAAACTCAGTCCTGGGACCATCTACTTTAAGACACACACTCTTCCTCCAGTCTACAATGACTGCTTATGTATGTATGACTGTTTGCCAATCCCAGTGAATCTAAGTGAGTGTTTTGACTTATTTCTGTAGCTCTATGAGTGTACTTATGTTGCAGCTCATGTTTACATTCTATCACATTGTACTGCGTCTTTGTGTGTGGGTTTCTGTCTCCACTTACAGTGCAGTTCAGGGTCCAGCTTGCGCAGGTTGGGGGGAACGGTGGTGATGAGGATTTTCACTGTGGCATCGGCAGAGCTGATCTCAAAGCCTGTCTCATTGGTCAGCATGGACAGAACTAGGACACAGAGCGGCAGTCACTTGGCAACATTGGATCATAACCACTGAAAATTGAGAATATCCCATTACCCAGTGTGCCTACATTATCCTTCTACTTTGTATGAACTCATCACTAAACAACATGGCATGACAAATTAATAAAGCTAAATATGAGTAAAATGTATGCTATTGAAAGCAAAATCTAACTTCTGTGACTGATGTTTCACTGTGGCTACATGAAAACAAATGTAACTGTGTAATATAGGTCACCTTCAGCAGGGTCTTGTGTGCGAAGGGTCTCCACCACTTTGTTGCCGAGAGCTGCGACGGCCTCCACTGCAAGAGAGAGAACTTCCATTATGAGGGTTCAGCACACCCAATAGACGCAATTTCAAAAATGGCTGCTCTGGGAAATACAGTCCAGAATGAGGACTAATTCGTATTATAACCCAGCAAAGATGCAAAATGCTGTGCAGCAATCAACATCATAGACACTATGCTGACATCTGAAGACCAGTTAATGAATGTACAACTGGGCTTTGCTTTGTTGGGTCACACACACACACAACTCACATGTGGGCAAGATCTTGAGGATGACCACCAAGTCAGCGACGTTGTGTCCCGTTGTCATGGTGCCTTTCTTGTATGAGCCTACCTGACGTACCTCTTCAATTTGCTGGAATGAGAGGAGAAAGCAATTCCCATTGTTATTGTACATGGCTAAATATGTTATCCAATACAGATGCATATCCATTTTGGCACGCTAATCTCTACCAAGCTCTGGAACTCACCACTTCAAAGTTGCCGGGGGCGACGATGAGGTTGTCGATGACGTTGTTGATCTTGGTGACCAGGGACAAGATAGAGGACTGAAAGTCAGAGCAGAGAGTTTGCATGGAGTCAACTGAAAGACTTCTATGGTGGCATAGTGTAGGAGTGTTTTTTAACACATAGCTGAAAGGAATATGTCGCTGTGTGCATACAACAGTTTGACTGAAATGATCCAGCGAGCGTGATTTGACCGAGGGAAGTGTGTTGAATGTTTAAGAGAGAGAGAATGTATGTGTTCTCCACCTGCTCTGCGGGTGTAGGACTGAGGTCCTGGTTCCTCTTCAGTAGACACTCGCTAAAGGCAGTCTCATCCGCTGCTGGCTTTACTCTGGGGAAGGCCATCTCACACTGGGGGAACCAGAGAGACAACTTAGCACTGTCCACTCGACATCCCTATCTGCGCTACTGTATTACTTTGACAAGATCCCTGTTGTTTCGACTAGAGCATTACTAGACCATTGTGTGTGTTTGTGTGTGTCTGTATGTGAGCTGATATCCATTGATTATAATCTGTCTTTATGGTCATACTCTTTGTTTACTTCAATTCATGTGAGCTACATGCTGCACCACTTCAACGTAACCCTTGGTGCATGAGTATGGGAAGGATGCTTGGCATAATACTCACCACATAGAAGTCAAAGGGAATGTGGGGGACAAATGGCCGATACCTGAAACAAGGGACAAGGAAACATCAATGTATCTTATATTGTGCCAGACATTCTTCTATGAATTTCAGTTGGCAAAGTGACCTCATGAATCTTGAATCTCATAGGCCTAAATCATACAATGGACAGGTTAAATGTACAGTTGTGGGCATTATTATGTTAGCAACTGGCTAACTGGCTACTCACCCTTGCACCAGTCCTCCACGTGAGCCGAACCGGCCACCACGGCCCCTGCCCCTATCGCCTCTGAAATTGATTACATTATTAATATAGTTAGTTGAGTGATCGAAATTACCACATTAACTAAATTGCGTTAGAAGCAGCAGCAGCTAGCCAGATGACTAGCTAGCTGCTACTATAGCATAGCATGAATAGCTACTGACTGTTTGTTCATTCATTCGTCCATTGATTTTACTTAGACAAAACAAAGCACCTTTAGCTAGGTAGCTAATAAAGGGCGCTAGCTAGCAAATCATACACTAGTTAGCAAGATAGTTGATGGATATCTCTGTAGATAGGTAGCTATAATAGCTTCTAGTTAGTCATCAGATAAGCTATGATACAGGCCACCTGGCTAACAAAGTGGGCTAGCTGGGCTAACGTTAGCACGCTACACGTAAACTAGCTAATAATGCAAACCCCTCTAAACCACCCCTTTAAATTCCATATGTCTATAACTGTCTTATAATTGGATACTGTATAGATATAGTCCAACATTACGGTCTTATCAAATGCATGAAATTACCTCATTGCGTACGACGTTTTGATGTTTTAATGTAGATATTCACAGAGAAATCACCAGCATCCAACGCCGGTCAGCTAGACTACTAGATGGAGTACAGCTATGGACGGAAGTCAGGGCCCAAAATGCAACTAACTACCTGTTGCTAACTGCAAAAAAAAAATGCCGGCATGCAGACCGCCATCAGAAAAACTGAATAAATAGCTAGGATCTTGCTATATCAACAGTAGCAGAGTGGCGCAGCGGAAGCGTGCTGGGCCCATAACCCAGAGGTCGATGGATCGAAACCATCCTCTGCTAAATATTTTCCTGAAATCTAACAAATATAGTTACTTGTTACATTTTTACTTTCTTTCGATTAATGTTCAAATACATACAGTACCAGTCAGAAGTTTGGAATCGCCTACTCATTCAAGGGTTTTTTCTTTATTTGTACTATTGTACTATTGTAGAATAATAGTGGAGACATCAACACTATGAAATAACACATGGAATCACGTAGTAACCATAAAAATGTTGAACAAATCAAAATATTTTATAGATTCTTCAAAGTAAAATTCACATCTGCGCTATCTTTTATTCAGGTGAATGGTAACAGTTGAATAAAATGAGAAAAAATAAGAGACCCACACACTGCTCTTGATGGTATCTGGTCAATAATAAGCTTTACATATAGGCCACACGGCCTTCCTCAGAGCTTCGAAAATCTCTGAAGAAGTCCCTGAGGCCGACATGTAAAGCTTATTAAAGAGCAGTGATACAATCAAGAGCAGTGTGCGGGTTTCTTCTTTTTCACAGATTCTTCAAAGTAGCCACCCTTTGCCTTGATGACAGCTTTGCACACTCTTGGCATTCTCTCAACCAGCTTCACCTGGAATGCTTTTCCAACATATGCTGAGCACTCATCCCAAACCATCTCAATAAGGTTGAGGTCGGGTGATTGTGGATGCCAGGTCATCTCATGCAGCACTCCATCACTCTCCTTCTTGGTCAAATAGCCCTTACACAGCCTGGAGGTGTGTTGGGTCATTGCCCTGTTGAAAAACAAATTATAGTCCCACTAAGAGCAAACCAGATGGGATGGCGATAGGATGGCGTATCGCTGCAGAATGCTCTAATAGCCATGCTGATTAAGTGTGCCTTGAAGTATAAATAAATCACAGACATTGTCACCAGCAAAGCACCCCCGCGCCATCACACCTCCTCCTCCATGCTTCACGGTGGGATCCGCACATGCGGAGTTCATCCATTCACCTACTCTGCAACTCACAAAGTCACAGGGGTTGGAACCAAAAATCTCAAATTTGAACAAATGACAGATTTCCACCGGTCTAATTTCCTTTTCTTGTGTTTCTTGGCCCAAGCAAGTCTCTCATTCTCATCCGTGTTCTTTAGTAGTTGTTTCTTTACAGAAATTCGACCATGAAGGCCTGATTCACGCAGTCTTCTCTGAACAGTTCATGTTGAGATGTGTCTGTTATTTATGGTAATTCTAATGAACATATCCTCTGCAGCAGAGGTAACTCTGGTTCTTCTTCTCCTGTGGCGGTCCTTATGAGAGCCAATTTCATAATGCGCTTGATGGTTTTTGCGACAGCACTTGAAGAGTGGTTGGCTACTTTGAATAATCTCAAATATAACAAATATTTTGATTTGTTTAACACACTTTTTGGGTTACTACATGATTCCATATGTGTTATTTTATTGTTTTGATGTCTTCACTATTATTCTACAATGTAGAAAATAGTACAAACAAAGAAAACTTTAGAATGAGTAGGTGTGTCCAAACCTTTGACTGGTACTGTAGATACAACAACCACTTCAACAAAAAGTACGACAGGTGAATTTGACATCTTAAAATCTAAATGCCAATAATAATTTAGCATTTGCATTCTTTCTCAATGAAGTGATATTTGTCAACTAGGTTAGTCAAATATGAAGCACTTGGCCTACTAAGTACAACTACCCAATGACCCAACTTAATTGCAAATGTATAAAATTCTTCTCGTTTTGATGGCCATCGACCCTTGGATGGGAGACCAGATGCTGCTAGAAGTGTGTTGTTGGAGGGCAAGCAGGAGACACTCTTCCTACCTCAATTCCCCCTTATATCAAGCTCAGACTCCCCTGAGTAATTGGACAGGAAAGCTGGATTTGAGATCGAATGTTTTATATGAGGCTGTCTGCCACCTGTATTTTCATACATATCTGTTTTACTATTTAGAAATGGAAGCGCTTTATGTATCTTGTCCCCCCATTTGAAGGTATCAAAAGTGTTTGGACAAATTCAACTTATATTGTATTACATTTATGTCAAAAGTTTAGTATTTTGTCCTATATTCCTAGCACACAATGACTACCTCAAGCTTGTGACTACAAACTGGTTGGATGCCGTTAGTTTTGGTTATGTTTCGGATTAAGGCGTGCCCAATTGAAATTTATAGTCAATGATGTGTCATTTTGGAGCTATTTTATTAAGAATATAAAATGTTTCTGAACACTTCTACATTAATGCGGATGCTACAATGATTATGGATAATCATTCATTAATTTTGAATAATGATGAGTGAGAAAGTTACAGATGCACAAAGATCCTGCCCTCAAACATGCTAACCTCTCAACATTAACATTAACAGGGGAGGTTAGCATTTGGGGGGGGGGGGGGGTGATATTTACGCCTCTTTAAATTTCTCACTCTTTCATATTCACAATTAATTTGTGATTATCTGTGATCATGGTAGTATCCACATTAATATAGAAGTGTTCAGCAACATATTCTATCGTATTTACAATTAAAGTGACCCAAAATGGCACAATATATTATTTACCATTCATTTCTATTGGGCACAACATAATGTGAAACAAAACCAAAACAATCTGTAAATGCATCCAACAAATTTGTAGAGTCACAAGCTTGATGTAGTCGTTGCGTGCTTTGACTATGGGACCAAATTCTAAACTTGTAATGAATAGCCTATAAGTGAATTTATCCAAATACTTGTATGAATGAAAGAAATAATAACATTTGACATTCTATACTGTCACCTCATATAGAGCCAAATTAAAGGTTTTAGCTTTACTGTCCAAATAAATACATAGGGGATTGTATATCTTATGCAAATATTGAAATGCATGGATATTCTTGTTATATGAATATTCAAAATCATCAGATATACCAATAAGTAGGCCATTAGGCTCTTAACAAAGATCATTTATAGTGTAGCTTGGGTAGTAACCCTGTAATTATTACTTGTTACAACAAACAAAAAAATAATACATGTAAAGTATTGGTCCCATGTTCCATGAGCTTAAAACAAAGATCCCAGAAATGTTCCATGCGCACAAAAAGTTTACTTCTCTCAAAAATAGATGTAAAATGTTGGTCCCATGTTTCACGAACTGAAATAAAAGATCACAGAAATGTTCCATAAGCGCAAAAAGTTTATTTCAAATGTTGTGCATAAAATGTGTTTACCTCCCTGTTAGTATTTCTCCTTTGCCAAGATAATTCATCCACCTGACAGGTGTGGCATATCAAAAAGCTGATGAAACAGACTGATTACACAGGTGCAGTTTATGATGGGAACAATAAAGGGCCACTCTAAAATGTGCAGTTTTGTCACACAACACAATGTCAAAGATATCTCAAGTGTTGAGGGACCGTGCAATTGGCATGCTGACTGCAGGAATGTCGACCAGAGCTGTCACCGGAGAATGTAATGTTCTTTTCTTTACCATAAGTCGCCTCCAACATCGTTTTAGAGAATTTGACAGTACGTCCAACTGACCTCTCAACCACAGACCACGTGTATGGCTTTCTATGGGCGAGCGGTTTGCTGATGGCAACATTGTGAACAGAGCGCCCCATGGAGGCGGTGTGGTTATGGTCGGGGCAGGCATAAGCTACGGACAACAAATACAAATGCATTTTATCTATAGCAATTTGAATGCACACAGATACCGTGACGAGATCCTGAGGCCCATTGTCGTGCCAGTCATCTGCCGCCATCACCCCATGTTTCAGCATGATAATGCACAGCCCCATGTAAGGATCTGTACACAATTCCTGGAAGCTGAAAATACATACACACCAGACATGTCACCCATTGAACATGTTCGGGATGCTCTGGATTGACAATGTACTTGCCAATATCCAGCACCTTCACACAGCCATTGTCCCACAAACAAATCTATGTGAAGGAGATGTGTCACGCTGCATGAGGCAAATGGTCATACCAGATACTGACTGGTTTTCACACCGCTTCACTTAATGTGACTAACAGATGCATATCTGTATTCTCAGTCGTGATTAGGGCCTAATGAATTTAATCCAATTGACTGATTTCCTTATGTGAACTGTAACCCAGTAAAATCTTTGAAATTGTTGCGTGTTGCATTTATATTTATGTTCAGTATTTAGTAACTGCTTTGTGATTAAGCCATGAGTCGAACCATATTAATTAGACAAGTGAATAGGGAGTGTTCAAGAACAAAAAAAATGCTAATCACAACTACAATGCAATGTTGTACCATAGAGTGATTACAATTACTACGGAGAAAATTATGGTAAGGTCTCAACAGAGACATTGATATATGATCGGGTCTCTACAAATCATTGTGAGTTTGTGGCCCGCCTGTCAGCTTGCATGATTCTTGCATTCTCCTTCGCCCTCTTTCATCAATAAGGTGTTTTCGGCTACAGGACTGCCGCTGACCGGCTGTTTGTCGCACCATTCTTGGTAAACCCTATACTGTCATGCGTAAAAAGCCCAGGAGGGCGTCGGTTTGAGAAACTGGATCTAGTGCAGCTGGCACCAATGATGATACCACGCTTGCTGTAGGAGAGATCAATTTGTGAAAATGAGTAAATGGTGGTGAGTGTAAAATGGTGATTTAGCCAAAATGCCAAGTGTATTAGTCTTGAGAGAATACATGATGGAACCAATATTCAAACAACCACTATGTTAAGAGAAGATGACAATATAAAGTTTATTCTCTTTTCTATGACACTAACCAGGTAGAAGGAATTACATAGAAATTGGAGTTTAGATAGTGTCATCCAGATGGACACTATCAATCTGAAAATATTTTTCACTCACTTCATTAGAGTGTTGTGTACAACAACCACAGCTTCAAGACCATTTCAAATGTATACAATTGACACCAGGAGGGAAGACCACTCACACATTTGCAACTTGATGGAAATATTTTGCACCTCCTTGTGTAGTTGCTTATTTGGTATGTCTAGCATCCATACAATGCTGTTTGGGGAATATCAACTGAAGACATCAACATACTTCAATTCACCAGAAGCAAAGCTTAAGTTGGAGGCATTAAATGGGAGAAAAACAGAATGATTTCTCTAGAATTCCCCTGGTCATTTTCTTTAGATTTTTTTTTACTCGAGAGTCAAGTCGATGTACATTACTGCTAAAACAATAAAAGGAGCATCCATTGCTAAATACAAATCCTAACAAAAACATGGTAGTAAAAAAATAGGTTTACGAAATATGATAAGTGGACGCTAACTGGACATGATTATGGCGCTGGGGGGGGGGGGCATGGTTCCTTCCCGAAAAAAGGAATTTGAATGCAAAGCTCAGTAATAGTCCAATTCAGCATCAAAACAGATTATGACAGGAGATTCTGGTCCAAAATGCAGGCCTTTCAGGAACATTGATAAAATTGGTTCTTCAAGTCTCTAGTTTGGTCAGTGTCATCCATTCAAGTTGAAGATATTTGCGTTCTTCATGCACACTTGCACATACAGAAAAAGGGTTTAAAACCGCAGGTGTGTCTACGTTGCACCGATACTGATAGAATGGTCAAATCCAGATTCAGGGAAACAGTCCATTTCAAACAGTTCTCTTTATAGGCCCAACATTTTAGAGTGAGTTTGTATGCATGTGTGTCAGTGAGTAAGCAGGTTTCATATTTAAGTCCGAGGTTGTGATCACATCTAAAATTTTAGCCATGTAGTGCGAGACAGTGCACTCAAGAGTTTACGTATGTGCGTTTATCATTACGTTTGTGTGGAGTAATAGCACTAAACAAGCTTCTCTCCATGTCACCATGTTATCAGTACTGTCTCACTAAGGGGTCTGTTGAAGGAGTCCCTGCTCTCGTGGTGGAGGTCCAGGTTCACTCCATGCCCTCTGGGTCAGCCTGGGCCATGTACGCATCCAGCTCAGCGTCCAGGTTGCCCTTGGTCTTGGACATGTAGGCGTCAAGCTGGTTGTCCAGTTGCTCGCGGGTCATTCCTGGGCCACCTCCCCTGCCCCGGCCTCCTCTTGCCCCCCCACGACCGCGGCCACCACCCCTGCCGGCAAAGCTCCCACGCCCACGCAGACCGCCTCGTCCTGGAGGCAGAGAGATGGTGGTCAACAACACCAACCAAACTACGATAGAATCACAATGCGTTAACAAAATGTTCAAGTAAACAAGAAACTTGAGGCAGATTGTGACATGTCAATATACAGATTTAATTCATCCCAGCTCCATACCCCTGGCTCCCACTCCTCTTCCAGCTCCTCTTCCGAAGGCACCTCCACGACCAGCAAACCCTCCTCTCTGACGCATCCCCCTACGGTGGGACACCCGGCCTGGACCCCCTCTGCCACGCATCTGGGCCATGCCTGGAGCAAGGCGATTCCCTATCAGGACACAGGATGTAATAAAGGAACAGTTAGCTAGCGACTTAGCTGAAGGTTGATAAGTTAGCATTTAGGAATTGAACTATCACATTTCAGTTTAAGAACAAAGTTGTCAAGTGAATATAAGAACCTTCTGCAAGGTTATCATTCACCCCCATCTCTGCCACACCTAAGTAAAACAGCTAAAGTATTCCAATTCTATGAGGGGGGCTGTACTCCATCTTGTTTTAAGTTAGCCTTGACAGACAGGGTCAAGGTGTTTGCCCATGTATTCTCTCGAATCACCTACTTCCGTTCTAGCTAGGCATGTATTCTGACAGAATAACAATTAGCGAGACTGTAAAAGCACTAACCTCAAATGCTATGACCAAGATTGGTTTTTTTTATATTTTTTTTTTTACAGAATGCCAGTATGCATCAGATATGCGATGGCAGTGCACATTTTGTATCGGCACAATTACATAAACACAGATAAATTAAAGCCAACGTTTAGACATCAGGATTATTTCAATTAATTTCACTTAAAGTATTTCCTTCATTTTTAAAAATGTTTTATTCTGAAATGGTTTCTAAAATCAATCCCCTCCACCAGGAGTGTGTAGAAATGGGTGTGGGGTGACTGGATAAGTAGGGACAGTGCAGCTGTTAGATCCGTCACCACATGTTCAGTTGCACAACAGTTGCCAAGATGCCGGGCCAATCAGGACAGCAGGGGGTTTATGGAGAGTGGAGTTACATGATTGAAAGCCACATTCCCTCAGGTTGAGGGGATGGATAGTAAACCAGGGGGTGAAGCCATACTTTGATTGACAGCTCCACCTGGACAGACAGCTGGGGTATTCCATTCAACTCAGAGGGCATTTGTTCAAGCTAGTTTACAGATGAAGTCACCCCTTAAAATATCTAAATGTGCCTTTCCCCTATGCAAAAAAAGTACAAGGCCAACATAAAAGCTGTGGAAAGTATATTCATTTCAGAGAAAACGTTCTTGTTGTAGTCTTTCAAAAATTTATGAGGCCAAAATTTTCAGGTCTAACATAGTACCAAAATATCAATCCAAGTAGGCTTTGCTGTGTGATACCAAATGCTCACCTCTCAGAGCCATAGCTCCCCTCAGGGTTCCTCCTCTGCCGCGGCCTCGCAGACCTCCTCTGGTCATCCCCCGCATCCCTCCAATGGAAAACCCCCGGCCTCCAGCACCCCCCCGCATCAAGGCCCCGATGGGCCGGCCCAGCCTGGCCTGGATGTTGCTCTTCCCCAGGCGTTGCTTCAGGCTCTGGGAGGATTAGGTGGAAGATTGATACCAAGTGACAGGGATAGGGAGGTGGTGAAGCACTCAGCATTTACGTGATCTGTACATTAACCTTTGCTCTACGGTCCCCTCTCTTACGAGGTCTACGTCAAGCATTTCAAGTTCCTAATTTACTCTGATTTCAAGTGCAAAGCCTTTTTCCCGATCCTCACCATACACTTATATAGAAAATGGCCTGTTTCCGGTGTCCCATTCCTCTCTCCTTCTCACCTGTTTAGTGCTTCAGATGTCTCCCCATTTGTTTCTATCTCAATTCATCTTAACGTGAGGAATTGCAGAAAGACTAAATGAGATGGAGCACCTTATCTCACCTGCTTGTGGTGCAGGGCGGCCTGCACAGAGGGTCTGTTCTCCATCTGCTGGGCGAGGCGACGGTTCCGGGCGCTGGCCATGTGTTGCTGCTGCATGGTGGCTCGCACACTCACCGCTGTCGGCGCCTTGTTTTTCAGCATGGTAGTGAAGCTTTGGAGGGGAGGGGGAGCGGGACAGAAGGGGGAAGAGGAGGGAAAGAGAGGATACGGAGGGGGAGGGAGGGTTCCAAATCAAGTCATTTCTCATACCATGGACACGGCCACAGGAGCTGTGGTGTGTTATGAATGCCCCACTTGTTGGCACCTCACTCTCTTTGTTTCTCTCTCTCAGTGTTAAGTATTTGACATCCCAAAATGTCTTCTGGAAGCAATTCAGCACATTTTAGGTTAAAGTAAAAGAAAGTAGAAAGATGGATGAAAAGGCAGTAGTAGAAACACTGGAACAGATGGGACAGATTGGAAGACAAGACATGAGAAATGCAGGAGAGAACAGAAGGAGGATGTCAAGAGAGGAGAGTGATTGCCACTTACAGGCCTCCCGCCACCTTGTTTTGATGTCATCCGCCTGCGAAAAAGGCCTGGCGGAGGTTGGAGGCCCAGGACTGGAGGGGTATCTGGCAACCCAGCCACTTACAGCCCGGACCGTGCCTTGTGCTCACACCACACATGAGAATAGAAGGGGAGAGAGAATAGAAGGGAGGGGGGGGGGGGGTGGGTCACGTCCGGGCTAGGACTGGGCACCTAGTCTTATAGAAAGACTTCAGAGCACAGAGAACTGAAAATTAAAGTGGTAGCAAAGAAGAGAGGAAGAGGGGACAAATGGCTAAACAAACAGTAATTTAGTTGAGAGAGAGTTGTGTGTGTAGAGAGGGTTGGAGAGGAGCGGGAGGGTGCTTTGGCACACCCTCCCCTTTTTATTGGTTTGGTCTCTCCTCTCCCAAACGTACAGTATATTTTGGGTTGTGTGACACACAGAGAGGAGTGCCCGGGCATATCAGGAGTGCAGCCTGTGCCCATTCTAGGGCAGTCGCCTTACCAAGCATCACCGTTACCCTTTCTCCTTGGGTCTAAGTGTGCGCTGCTCACACAAAAGGTTGGCCCGGAGCACCATGTTTGCACTCCAAACTCTGTTTGTTAAACTTTTTGTCAGCAAATGCTGACTACGGCATGCCTTTTGAGTGAGCGGAGCACACGTCGGCCCTGGGTAGTCTAGCGTCCATGTCTGGTCAGGTCCCCAACAGTGGCCTTCCGTAGTAGAGCACACTAGGGCCGTCTGTACCACTGTTTCGCCCTTCGCCTCGCTTAGTGCTGTCAGGGTGCGTAGCGCGTCTCACCGCTCATTCAGGGACTGCTTGGTGGTGCTTTTCAGCACAACTTTTTGGGAGGAGGGAGCACTCATTTTGACTTCACTGGAACTCCTTGGAACAAGCAACAGACAAGAGAGAGGGGGGGGATAGGGATTGAAAGGGGAGGGGGATTGAAAGGGGAGGGGGGAGAGGGGACTGGTTAGAAAAACTTCACAAGCAAGGAGATGGAAATACACCCGTGTTGGCCATTTCATCTGTGCATAACTAACTAGTTGTATAATAATTCATTATATTTAGCTGGCAAAATGGTTACCGTAGTTTGTAGATCACTAGCGTTAGCTAGTTGTGGTATCCAACTAGTTAGTTAGCATTAACCAATAATTGGATGCATAATTTTAATTAAGAAAACGCCACGGGCTCGAAATAAACATATCGTGGACATTGCAGGCACAACATAACGTTACTCGTCCAGTTAATAAGAAAATGTACCACATGCGTTGACTTCACTGCGTTTGAAAGACAAACGAGAGACGGGACATTACAAAAAAATAGCAACGTTACCTATTGTGTGAGCTAACGTTGGGCTGGCGTCCCCAACGAGTCTGAATATTAGTCAACGTAAATAACGTTAACTATTTTAAAAAGTAAACATTGTCTGAAACAAGTTCAGTAGACGATTGGTAGAAACTTACTTTGATCGGTGCTTCTTATGTCAATACTCGTTTCACTTGGCTAGCAAGCGAACTACTAGCTATGCTAGTTAACTTGAGCGATGAACCAGTTACGAGTTAGCTAGTAGCTAAGCTAGTTGCAGCCGAAAGATCTGGATCCACTTCTCACTTGATGTTTTCTTTCGCCTTGCTCTTTCGGATAATATTAAAACACGAACTATCCTAGCTAGCTACAATGATTAAAACAGTAACGTTATTTGATTATTATTATTTTGTTTAACTGAGAACAGCCTGTTCACCCTATCTCCCTTCCTCACAAAATGGTGCTAACTGGCGGAAAATGGAGACGTTTTATAGCTACGTCACATAGTTACTTCCTGGAGGGGTTTACGTTTGTTGTTGTCACTGTTTCTGGAGGAGAAATGGCTGCCGCTCTAGCTGTGGTGGAGACACCGTCCGGGAAGGATGCAATTGCAGAAGGATTGCTTGACCTCTTAAAACCAGCTGTCCAGCAGCTTGATCTTCATGTACACTCAGTGAGGTGGGTAGCTAGTAGCAAGATATGTGCTTCCACTTCAAATGTGCCTGCTAGATACAGCTCCATTCACAGCTAGCTAGCTTGCTATCAAATATGATGCTTTCAAGACAACTGGGAACACCAACAAAACATGGTCAAATCTTGACGTGGATGATCTTTAGGTTTAAAAGTCCGTGTTCTAGAAAAAGGCCCTTGTTCCCAGTTGTTTTGAACGCAGAAATAAGATAACCCCATCGGCATGACAGTCCAGCGATGCAGCCCTTCCTCGTCCCTAGTAGGAACTCGGAAATGTCCTACTAGCTAACCGTTGAACGCAGCACGCGTAGATAAATAGTAATGCCGTCTTTTTGTAGGCATTAACTCCGCCATGGTGTGTTGGACAATGCCTATGGGGAAAATGAATGGCGGTTTTGGATAAACGCCAAAAATAAGTTCTGCGCTAAAACGGCTTAGGAGATCTTATACGTTTTTGTTCTATGGTCATCTTCAACAGCTAACGCCACCTTTTTTGAGAATTTGTCATATAAAAAGCACATTAAGCACATAAAGGCTTCATCATTCATAAAGGTCATGCTAACTGACTATTAACTCATAGAACAAAATGCATTTATTCCAAAACCCTATTATTTCCCCATTATTTTTTTCCATAGGGATGGTTGAACGAAACAGAGGTAACTCATTCTGGGTTTTAGGACTACAAGCTAGCAAGCTCTATAACTACAACCAGTTAGCAAGTCAGAGTTTCCTAGTTCCGACTAGCACGTGAATGAGGCGTTAGTTATCAGGGGCAGAGATTCCCTAAAAACATGCCGCTTCGATATAGTTTCAAGTTTTATTAGTTGAATGTACGGGATACACATGGTATACACCAGCCAACAAAATTCTTATGTGACCCCTGTTTCTTCAGGCAGCTTTATTATGACTTTAACTAAGCACGTACTGATAGAGAGAGAATACCTGGGTTATATCAGGGTGGGCATGTGTGTATATATATATATATATATATATATAAGTTTGGAAACACCTGCTCATTCCAGAGTTGTTTTTTTATTTTTTTACTATTTTCTACATTGTAATAGTGAAGAGATCCAAACTATGAAATAGAACATACATGATTCCATATAAGTTATTTCATAGTGTTGATGTCTTTGTTATTATTCTACAATGTAGAAAATAGTAAAAATAAAGAAAATCCCTGTAGGTCTACAGGACACTGTGTATTACCATGAGTCAGTATGCCCATGAATGATACAGGGGTAAGATATACCATGAGACTGTATATGTACCATGAATAGAATAGGTTATGTGACAAACACAGTGACAAACACAACCTTTTCCTCCACGATAGTAGAATTGATTCAAACTAAAGATAATGGTCAAAAATAAATTAAAATGTAAAAAAAAGACATAGCTATTATCACAAAGAACAATGAGCCAAGGAGGACCACAGAATAATACTGGACCTAATAAAACCCTGAGTGAAATTGTACACTGGTATAATATTAAAACCTCAAAATGAGAAAATTATTTGAATAAGATTCATAAAAAAATCAACAGTATTGCAATTTTACAAATATATATATTTACATCTTAGTCATTTAGCAGACACTCTTATTCAGAGAAACTTACAGTAGAGAGTGCATACATTTTTATACTGAATATATATACCTAAAAGCCGGTAGATGGTAAAGTTAAAAAAATATTATTATTATTATTTTTTACAAACAATAACCTTGGGGCGCCCTGAAAATAATATTAATACGTTTGGCCCTTGTCCTTCGACACAGAGGGGTTAAACATTCAAGTTTACCATCCATCCAGTGAAGAGAGGGGAACCGGACAGAGGGAGCGTAGGTAACCGGCATCCGTCAATGAGAGGACCAGGCCCTTCACAGGATTTAACAGGTGAAAAATCAACTAGGGAGCTCCATCAGTGCCGAGAGAGCACAACAACTGCAGGAAGCCGGTGATGATGTAGTGGTAGGATCAATAGGATCCTGCTGGTAGAGTAGGTAGCTGTACCGACTAGCTTGGCTAGCCAGCATGTCGTTCGACTGTCCCTCGAGGATGATGACCAATAATACTAATAATAACTACACATGGTTGATGATATTACTAGTTTATCTAGCGTGTCCTGCATTGCAGTGCGCATTCGCGTTGCAGTGCGCATTCGCGAAAAAGGACTGTCGTTGCTCCAACGTGTACCTAACCATAAACATCAATGCCTTTCTTAAAATCAATACGTAGAAGTATATTTTTAAACCTGCATATTTAAATACAAGAAATACAGGTTAGCAGGCAATATTAACCTGGTAAAATTGTGTCACTTCTCTTGCGTTCATTGCACGCAGAGTCAGGGTGGGTATATGCAACAGTTTGGGCCGCCTGGCTCATTGCTAACTGATTTGCCAGAATTTTACGCAATTATGACATAACATTGAAGGTTGTGCAATGTAACGGTAATATTTAGACTGATGGATGCCACCCGTTAGATAAAATACGGAATGTTTCCGTATTTCACTGAAAGAATAAATGTCTTGTTTTCGAGATGATAGTTTCCGGATTTGACCATATTAATGACCTAAGGCTCGTATTTCTGTGTGTTATTATGTTATAATTAAGTCTATGATTTGATAGAGCAGTCTGACTGAGCGGTGGTATGCAGCAGCAGGCTCGTAAGTATTCATTCAAACAGCACTTTTGTGCGTTTTGCCAGCAGCTCTGCTGTTTATGACTTCAAGCCTATCAACTCCCGATATTAGGCTGGTGTAACGATGTGATGTGAAATGGCTAGCTTGTTAGCGGGGTGCGCGCTAATAGGGTTTCAAACGTCACTCGCTCTGAGACTTGGAGTAGTTGTTCCCCTCTGCATGGGTAACGCTGCTTCGAGGGTGGCTGTTGTCGTTATGTTCCTGGTTCAAGCCCAGGGAGGAGCGAGGAGAGGGACGGAAGCTATACTGTTACACTGGGAGTACTAAAGTGCATATAAGAACATCCAATAATCAAAGGTATATGAAATACAAATGGTATATTCCTATAACTACAACCTAAAACTTCTTACCTGGGAATATTGAAGACTCATGTTAAAAGGAACCACCAGCTTTCATATGTTATCATGTTCTGAGCAAGGAGCTTTCTTACATGGCACATATTGCACTTTTACTTTTTTCTCCAACACTTTGTTTTTGCATTATTTAAACCAAATTGAACACGTTTCATTATTTATTTGAGGCTAAATTGATTTTATTGATGTATTATATTAAGTTAAAATAAGTGTTCATTCAGTATTGTTGTAATTGTCATTATTACAAATACATTTTAAAAAATCGGCCGATTAATCGGTATCTGCTATTTTGTCCTCCAATAAATCGGTATCGGCGTTGAAAAATCATAATCGGTCGACCTCGAGTACGGATATCTCCGTTCATCTAGGGATTTTGGTTGGGGTATGTCCGGATTGTAGTTGTGCATACAACATAATCAACACATAATCAACACATTTCCTAATGAAGTCTGTGACTGTGAATGTATATTCCTTAACATTGATGATGAGTCTTGGGTGATCTTTGAACATATTCCAATCAGTATACTCAAAAACAGTCCTGCATTATTGAGTCTGCCTCCTGTGTCCAGTGCCTCGCTATTCTCTGTGTTGGTGGATCAGCTACAACTTTTTCATAGCAAGTTAAGGGAACTTACGTAGCAGGTTAGGAGAATTAGATTAGGAAAAGGGTTAGGGTTAGAGAAAATGCTCTCCTAAGCTGCTCCGAAAAGTCACTTGTATTGAAGAGGCGTGTTTTTAGGGAGGGACATTCTGGATGTCTCCTTTCCTCATTACTTTGTTACTTGCTGTAGCCCAAGTAGGCCTATGCTACAGATGTCAATGGAGTCTGCTGTAACCACTCTTTGTCTGCTGTAGTAGCAATGATTGTTACTTTACTATTTTTCTCTATGAATAATGCTAGTGTTTTCTTGTTATAGGGAAAGCCAGGTGGAACTACGAGAACACATAGACAATCTAGCCACAGGTAAAATGATTTACTTTTACATGCTTATTATGCCTTCCCGGGGGAACAGGGAAGTGGAGTGGTGCCAGGTTAATGCACTTGACCCTGTGAAAGAAAGCCCTTAGCCAAGCCCATGAAAACCAGTGTTTGAGACAGGCAGACGTTGCTGTGATGTGCAACCACAGATGTTGACGCTTGTGTAATGCTTCTACAAGCTCATGTGCTGCCTGGGGGTAATTAAATTGAAAGAGGTATATCCTTTATTCAGAACCTGTGATTTTCATGAGATCATAAAAAATAGTTTTTTAATTATATACAGAATCAATCCTACAGTTGAAGGTATGAATGAGACCTATATGCCTTACCAAAATGGCTGCTGTCTTTTATCAATTTTCTTTATGGTTAGCCAAACCATCCTGTCAGTCATCCTCAGCTCATCCCTTCATTTTTAGAGCTGTGCAGGATAAATGAGCACCAGAAGGTGGTGCTAGACCTGGACCCTTATGTGAAAAAGCTGCTGAATGCGAGACGCAGGGTGGTGCTGGTCAACAACATACTACAGAATGCTCAGGTCAGTGGCTCAAAGCAAGAGCTTGGATGCTTTCTTTCTTATTTGCCTGTGCTGTTTTGTGGGCCGTCTTTTACTCCTGTCATTTTACCTAACACTCTTTTTATGTGTCACTGTGTCCAATTCATTGTTTTAGTGTTCATCCTATGTGTCCATCTATACATTAAATATGTGGATGAAATGTGTATTTGTTAAATTCCAATGGGCATGGCAATTCTGCCTTGTCTGTGCATTTTGCATTTATGCAGCTCTGCTAGCTACTCGGGTGCAGTGGCCATTTTATCATGTAAATCTTGGGATGCATGCCAGCAAAGCCACTAAACAATACATTAATTGATCTATAACGGTGACAAACGGTGCCAACAAACCTACATAAAGATGTCCCAACAGCAGTTCCAACACATTACCACTGCTACTTCTGGCTTTCAGCGGAGACTTATCTGGCAGCAAAACAGTTAATTCAGCCTCATTTACATAACTGATATGGCTGACTTGCTTAAACAAATGTGGTTTCTAATGAAAATTGAGATGTACAAACTATGGCATTATTGTAAGTCGCTCTGGATAAGAGCGTCTGCTAAATGACTTAAATGTAAATGTAAATGCATTAGGGGACGACAAGCAGATTAAAGGCAATCCGTAATTTTGATTAAGACAATAATGAGCTAGCTTGGACGGATGTAGTCAATATAATAATTGTTTTAGCACTTTTGAAATGTACAGCGTGTTCTCACTGTACACCAAGTCAGAACCGTAGGATAAATAAAGGGGCATATAAGCAGACAATGAAAGCTCTTACAATATTCAATGATTACATTTCTCT
Organism: Oncorhynchus masou masou; assembly: GCF_036934945.1. Classification (NCBI taxonomy): domain Eukaryota; kingdom Metazoa; phylum Chordata; class Actinopteri; order Salmoniformes; family Salmonidae; genus Oncorhynchus; species Oncorhynchus masou. Next base: position 34,266,691 of record NC_088223.1, on the reverse strand, counting down.
AAAACAGGTTATAGGCTGGCTACATGCGTACCACCAATTCAGAACAGTAGGCAAAGTTAAGAGGGGTAAATAGACCAAATTATTAGGGTGAGGCACATGTGCTACTAACATCTTACTACACAACATACACTTAGTATTACTTTCTTAACTACAGTATACATATCTCCCTGGCATATTACATAATTCATGCAGCAGCGTACAATACATTTTTGGACTCACCTTGTTGTGCTGTGCTCACTTGAACAGGAAGGTGGTGGGTGGTCCTTCATGTGCAAATTTTATCATCAAAGTCGGGCATTCTATGGATTTATGGTGCTTTCAAAACAACTGGGAACTCAGGGGAAAAAAACAAGGTTGAATCATGATGTTGTCATTGATCTTCAGGTCGTAGCTCTAGAAAGAGGCCTGATTTACAATTCCTAGTTGGATGACAGTTCAAAACGAGCTCATTTATTCGCGACTTCCCAGTTGTTTTGAACTCACTGAAGTCAAAATTTCCGCAGTTCCGAGTTAACAGTTGTTTTGAGCGCGGAACAAATCATGCTTCATTGACAGTGTATGGACGATGTTGAATGTTAATCATTTTAAACTTGGAAAAGAGCCCCTTAATCCCAAATTTGGGACTACACAGTCACTGTCACTGATTCCTTCCAAACCACACATTTTTTAATTTGCGATTTCCAACTTGTGTAATGTTTATGTCCAATGGCCGATGAGCAGCGATATGTTTTATCTATAATTTCTCTTCATTATTTATCTTCATATGACAAGGATTTGCCAGTAGATTGTCGACTTGATTCATGATGACTGCTAGCTAAGGTTTTGGAAGTATGATTTTGACAGTCCAATCAAAGCTACTGTAGATATGTGACTTGACGTCATTTTATCTGTGGCCAATGACCTTGAGCCTTCTTGAATGGGCACTTCTAATGTAACTCTTTGGCAGCACCCAAAGGGCTATAATTTTCGAGGTCTACCCTTAGACTTGGCAGTGACGCAGTGTCCCCATGAGTGACAGAACACTGAGCCAATCACAGCGCAACGCTCCATATTTTCTGCTGGCTTGCCCCACCACCACAGAAAGCACTGAGCTAGGCTGAAACACCTGCATTTTGGTGCTGCCTTACTCAAGAAAAGAAAAAGAGAGACCATGTTTGTATGCGGCTTTATTAACTAAATTATATATATATTTTTTTACATTCTTTGCAAATTGATATGTGACACGTATTAATGCCAAAATAACATGCAAAACAGGGAAGTCCAAAATATTTTATATTTTATTTTATCTAAAAATGTGGGGCTCAGGCCGTGAATGGCTGGTCGCCACTGCTCAGGTGGTATATTATTTCAAACTTCTGACTTTTAACATTCAATGCTCACTTGAATTTCACTCACTCTTTCTCCCTCTCTAGGAACGGCTGCGACGGCTCAATCACAATGTCGCCAAGGAGACGGCGCGTCGAAAGACCATGCTGGAGACCTCTGGAGCGTTCACTCCTCGGTCGCCAAGTAAACCATGACCACAGCCTCACTCCTCAGTCTGGAAAACAACACAACTTGTCTGCCTTCCTCCTGGACTTAATAAAGTTTTCACATTCAACTTTCCACTGGGGTTGGGCGGTATCCAGATTTTCATACCTTCATACCGTTCCTGTACCATACCGGGGTATACGGGATTACCGTCAGTGTGCACAAGGGGCGCTATTTATTTTAAAATGTAAAGAGTGTGTATATATATATATATATGTGTGTGTGTGTGTGTGTTGGGGTCCCAACAAATGATAACAAATTACTAGTGAATTCCTATAGCGGATGCTAGTTAAATGCTAATAAGCGCAAGCGAACATAAACGAATTGCAAGGACAGATAACCATCTCAAAAGGCTACTCACAGTTTGCTGTAGTACAAAATAAATATTAGATAGCAGGGATATTGATCCGTTAGGGATTGATTGTCTTTGCTGTAACCAAGAAGCTTGATCTAGCTGCATAGCTGGAGCCCTGAGATGATAATTTATTTGGCACATCATAGATGGTTAACTTTTATGCAGTGGAAAAAATCATGAAAATGAAAATCATACCATCTGTATTTCAAAATGTCCCGGCATACGGTATATTGCCCAAGCCTACGCTATGAGAGTGGGTGGAATATTTCTTTCCATTCTCACTTTATGCTAATTTTACCTGCTGAAACGCCGACCTTACCTCTGCTTTGTGCTAATGTTCAACGAGTACATATCTTGTATAGTCATAAATTACTCATTTACAATAAGCCAAAGGCAATTAGAACCAGGAGCGCTTTGCTTCAGAAACGGACACAAGTTGATACAATGTTAAGATTGTACAAGCTAAAATTAGAATTGAAAATAAAAATAATTTGAAAGCGATCTAAAGTCATGCTTTTCACCATTGCATATATGTACAGCTTTGCTATGGCCACAGGAGGGCATGGTTCATCCTTAACACATGACACTGTTTGACTTAGGTTTGCTAATCAATCACTTGTCACACTATTTTTCACATAGTTCATGAAAATGAATTAAACAATGCATTTAATATGTTCAGACATTGCAACTCAAATAGGATTAAGTGTAGAACCATGGGTGGCTGGTTTTCCTCAAGTTATTCAAGGAAATGTGAGTTTACATGCTTTGGGCGTACAGATTTTTACGAACCTCTTTCCAGAATATGTGAATGGATGCCTCTTCATTCCATTCAAAGCTATGCCCACAGATATGTAATTGATTGAACCGGTTTCTCTGAAGGGTGATGTATTTTTTGTCTCTATGGACTCTGTAACTAGACGCGGTAATATAATATAGTGCAGAAAAAAAAGATGCAAGGAATGTTTGGAAACAGCCGTCACTGTTTCACGCTTCTAGCAGCAGCTGATATGCACCGCTGCCTGATACGGTGTGTCAAACCTTTTTTTCTTTATGTCAAATCGAATTTTAATGGTTGCGTACACATATTTTGCTGATGTTATCGCAGGTGCAGCGAAGTGCTTATGTTTCTAGCTCCGACAGTGTAGTAATACCTAATAGTACAAAACATCATGTTAGTGACAACATCTGTACTTAGTAGATGCAATTGAATAAAACAGAAGCGTTACTATTTTCCGGTCCTTTATATTGTGAATTGTGCAAATGCTCTGTTAGTGTATACAATTGCCTTATACTAAAATGTATTAGTACTACTGTCATGACATTGTCGTATTGTGTGTGTGTGTGTATAGACAATCAGAGGAGGTCCTTATTAACATTATTTGTGTTTCAGCGGAGTGGTCTGACAACACAATGAAATGTGTTATAGTAGCCAAATATTTACTCTGACGTTTTACGCAAACACATTTCATTGGTTCAAGATGACAGATCAGTATCAAAGTTTAAGATGAATGGTGGCAAGTCAGTATTCTTACTAGCGAACTGTTTTCAAACATTTTAACAGTAAACTTCAAGGACACCTTTGAAAAATGTGATTTTGAGGGATTGCTCTGTAATTCAAATTTCTGCTCTGTAATATTAATCACAATTCTCAAACAACATCGTTCTCACAAACAAACCATATGTTTATATGGATATACTGAACTTACACTCACCAGCCAGTTTATTTGATACACCACCCCATTCACGAATATGGATCGCTCCTACAGACAGTGAGTCACATGGCTGTGGCTTGCTATGTAAAGCAGGCAGACAGGCATTGAGGCATTCAGTTACTGTTAAATTGAATGTTAGAATGGGCAAAACAAGTGACCTAAGCAACTTGGACCGTGGAATGATCATCGGTGCCTTGCGTGCCGGATCTAGTGTCTCAGAAACGGCCACCCTCCTGGGCATTTCAAGCATGACAGTGTCCACAGTTAACTGAGAATGAAGCGACACAAGCAAATCTAAGACTGGGCTAGAAATGCTCCTCCACTCTTTTTAAAAAGTCCACCTGTATACCTTCTTAAAGATTGCTCTCCTGCATAATTGGATCAGTGGTAAAATGCAAAGTGTGTCTGCCTCCTATGTCAACACTGAATGTTTTGTAACGAGAGAAGGTAGGTTGAAGGTGATCCAGTTGGGTTTGAACTAGAGTAGGAGGGAATGCGAGGGATTCAAGAGTGGGGCAAAGGTCGAGAGGGGAAGGCTTGTGGAAGAGGTAGATGAATTGATACAAATGGATTGGGTGAGGGCAGCTGAGTTTGAGTTTTATGGTGGCATTGTCTTAGGTTGAGGTACTTCGAGAGAAAGAGATGGAGGGAAAGGCTGAGACAAAGTAAAAATCTTACACTGACTGTACGGCCCTTGGTGTGTTTTTCAGATCAAACCGGACTTTCTTGAATATCCCTGAATTTCCCTGAACATGAATTTGGAGAGAATTTGTGCAGACATGTATGTATGGCACTTTCAATGGAGAGTTAGAGTTTCACTGTTGTGTAGTTTTTTATGCTTAACTCTTTTGTCTATTGTAACTTAGAGAAAAGCTGAAGGGGAGCTTGAATCAATGATCCTGCGGTGCAGGAGCGATCATTAAACAACCTGTACCACAAAGCCATGGGGCTCAGGCAGAGGTAGTAGCACTCATATATGCCACGCTGGTGCATTTGTTTATCACAGAATGTCATACAAATGGTACATTAAAATGGAATTGTACTGGCTTATTGAGGGGACACGGTTGTTTTAGAAAGTTAGGCAGAAAAAAGTTATCCCACCCCTTTATATAGAGTTGTGTGACTGGATTGTAATCACTGTAGATCAAATGTGTTACTGAATACAGGTGTTTTTAAATTGAATACTAATTGCCCTATTCATCACCGTGGTTCCTTAAACTTTTAAACCTGATGTTAACAAATTAGGGTCAATGTGGCGCTAAGTAATCGGGATTTAAGAAACAATACAATAGTCATCCAATTTGGGGTGGGGTGTAGGCCTATTTGTAGTTGCCTACAACACCAGTCATTAGTAGGACTGACAAAGTGGAGTCGGGGAGGGGGTGAGTGGGTTAGGCATAGGGGCGTGGTAATCTCCGCGGCGCCACTTTAAAAAAACAGTCGCGTTGATATGTCAATCTTGACGCGACCCAGACAGACCTCCACCCGGGCCTTCCCGTGAGAGCCGCATCACTATTGGCTGAGAGCCGCCTTCCCTTTGAGACTGGAGGCCGCATTGGCTGGGACTCGGTGAGACACTCACAAGCGCAAGATAGCTACTCTCTTTTGTTATTGTACCGAGCGCGAGGAGAGGTTTGGGGGAGCTAGCAGGATGCACGAGCGGAGACAGAGAGGCTGATATCGACAGGGATAGAAACAGATAGCCCTGGAGGGGAGGAAGGGAATTCGGAATACTAGCTACCTCAGTGCAACACATTCACCGCTACTTCTCTTCTAATCCCTCAATACACTCTGGTTGACGTGTAAGTATAGCCAATTTATCAAATTATGCGGTTTCTCGTCACGCGAGCTCTCTAATCTCCAAGCAGACCAAATACAGTAAGAGACCGAGGGGGAGATTTCTGGACCAGACTGGCAAAATAGCTTGATTACTCGCTAGTTTTATCAACCAGACATATGTCTGGGGAGTGTGTCTGCCTGTCTTCGGTTTTATGATATGCTTGTTTTAGCTGCTTTTATTTCGAATGATTTGTTCCAGCAGTGATTTCACTGGCTGCATGACTGTGTAGTCTGCACTGTCGATGTTTTTTCGAAAAGGTAGTTGATATGACATTTTGCCCTCTATCTTCTCAACGTCTAATGTTCTATTCAAAGATGCTACTAGATGTAGCACTGTAATTAGTTACACTGTAGTTCCTGCTTTCGGATGATTCGATTGATACAACGTTGCAAGCGTTTTATCATCCCTACCGGGATTTCTTAAAATGTTGACTGTAGCCTAGACTTGGTGACGCAATATGACCAAATATGGTGTGCAGTGTTTGCTTCTCCGCGGAAGATCCTCGTAAAGGGAATGTATGGCTTGAAAATTGGTCAGATTGAGATATAATAATGCATTATAAGGGTCACCCAAGAAGGTCACACCAACAATGCTGTGTTTTAGTTGTAGCATATTTTTTTGTCATGTAAGGATCCTTTCCATTCCCTGAGATTAGCCTATAGTCATGTGCAGAAACCGACACATACATTCACCTGCCAGTTTATTAGGTACACCCATCTAGTACCGGGTTGGACCCCCTTTTGCCTCCAGGACAGCATTAATTATTTGGGGCATGAATTCTACAAGGTGTCACAAACATTTCACAGGGATGTTGGTCCATGCTAATGTGATGGCATTACACAGTTGCTACAGATTGGACGGCAGTACATTCATGCTGCCAACAGCCCGTTCCATCTCATCCCAGATGCTCTATTGGGTTCGGTCAGCAACAATGTTCAGATGCGCTGTGGCGTTCAGTCGTTGCTCAATTGGTCTCAAGGGACCTAACGTCTGCCAGGAAAACATTACCTACAACATTATACCACCGCCAACAGCCTGTACTGTTGACATCAGGCAGTATGGGGCCATAGACTCATGCTGCTTACGCCAAATCCTGATTCTGTCATCAGTATGACGCAACAGCAACTGGGATTTGTCGGATCAGCCAATGTTTTTCCACTTCTCAATTGTCCAGTGTTGGTGATCGTGTGCTCACTGGAGCCTCTTCTTGTTTTTAGATGCTTTTAGTGTAACGTGGTGTGGTCGCTTGCTGCAATAACCCATCCGTGACAAGGATCGACGAGTTGTGCGTTCTGACATGCCGTTCTGCACACCACTGTTGTACTACACAGTTATTTATCTGTTTGTGGCATGCCTGTTAGCTTACACAATTCTTGCCATTCTCCTTTGACCTCTCTCGTCAACAAGCTGTTTTCGCCCACAGGACTGCCGCTGACTGGATGGTTATAATTTTTTCACCATTCTCGGTAAACCCTAAACATTGTCATGGGTGAAAAACCCAGGAGGGCGTCCGTTTCTGAGATACTGGATCCGGTGCACCTGGCACCGACAATCATACCACTTTCAAAGCCGCTTAAGTCACTTGTTTTGCTCGTTCTAATGGTCAATCAAACAGTAACTGGATGCCTGTCTGCCTGCATTATATAGCAAGCCACAGCCACATGACTTATTGTCTGTAGGAGCAATCCATTTTTGTGAACGGGGTGGTGTAGCTAATAGACTGTCCAGTGAGTGTACATCTTCAGTTGGCAAATCTTATTTGGGCAGTAGGGGCCTATATATTGTAAGCATTGCTGGATCGGTAATGTTATTGGCAGAATCAGCTGTTTTATGAGGGACATGTCAGAATGCTCAATACTTGCTACATAACAGCAGACTCTGTAGTGTAGGCCATACTATTATGTTATAATAGCTTTACTACTAGGGTCTAAAGATGCACATTAAATGTAACCCCAACTGCATGCTATACATTTAGGCCTATAAGTGGACCTTAACCATGCTCTTGCTCATGTTGTTATTAAAATATTACATTTTAATTAAAAAAAGCCCTGAGAGAGTACTGTAGGCCTACAGGAATAGTGTGTAGAACAGAATTGCAATCATTAATTAATTAATTGTTGAAGTGATAATTTGCTAGTTATATATCTATTAATTGTGAGGTAGGCCCTAGTTTAGTACAAATCTATCATATACCCACAGAATGACATCTCTACTCCAGACTATCATTCTTTTCTCAGAATGCCCTTATTGTTGGTCACATGTTGCATGGATTCACGTCTGAATTCTTGAATTTTGATTTATGATTTAGAGCCTGTCTAAAGCGTGGTTTATAGTCGGCCTGAGGACAGGTTGATCGACAGTCGTTAGACTCACTGTAAACCATCGTAGCTTTCTTATCAGCTGAGTCTTTTCCCCTTTGCACAGAGCCCCCAAAACCTCTCTTTTCATAATATCATAATATCTCTATTGGAGCATTGACTTCACAGTAACACTGGCTTAGTCCAATATAACCCCCTGCCCCTAGATATTTATCAGATTGGTTCAGTGTAAGAGGACAGACATACCAGGCTTTTTGATGGTGACATGCACCATTCCCGATGACTGCTTTGAAAAAAAGGACTATCAAAGGAATGCTATCCTGCTCTAGCTTTAGACTACAACACCAACTGAGTAGGCCCGGCCTATACAGTATATCCTGAATAACGAAGACACACATCACTTGCTATAAGTAGGACTTGCTGTTTTTTGATGTGACTCACGTTATGGTGACTGAGTTTGTCTTTCTATGGCTGTTCTATGTTGAAGAAGCTGTGTCAATGGATTTCCTGAGTGTACACACACTGGTAGCCTGTGACTTTCTCCCACAGCTTGAGGCCATGTTGTTGTGCGAGGATGTTTCCAAACTGACAGATATTAAGATAATGAGAGGAGGGAGAACATGGAGTCACTTCCAGTCAGCTTAGCCACGTAGATGTTAACGGGTTATGATAGATACGTCATTGCAGAATTATTTTAGCTCTTGCATGCACTAACAGAGCAAGGCTGCAGTTTTGCCATGGATTTCCTAATAGTGACATTTTGGGGTTATTGGCCTAACAATAGAGAAATTGGCTTACGTAATATGAAGTATAAGTGCAGATAGTACCACCCTGTTTCACTCAGTTTTGAAGCGGGTTTTTTTTCTCTCTCTTTCATTTTGTGCCTCCTGAACTCGACCCTGGTAGTGGAGGTATGTTGATTAGTGAGGGGGCTCCATTTAATTCAATTCACATTGCACTAGTAGCACAAACATGTTTTCCACTTTTGTCAAATGAAACTGTAGAATGGTTAAAGGCAGGCTATTTGAAAGTACCAGGTAGATTCCCCTCACAGGCAGGTGACTCCAGGCGAGGCTAGGGTTGCCAAGTTGAATCAAGCTCAGTCTGGGAGATTATAGTTGTTAGCATGTATTTTGTGCATAAGAGTGCATTATCCATGGCTCATGAGATATTATAAATGTGATTATAATGCATTATGAATAGTGTATTCATAGGAAGCCTTTTAACATTTTTCACATCTCAGTCAACGACATTACTATAATCTCCCAAAATAGCTTTATACCCCAAGATTCAATTCTTGGAGACTCTCTGGTCGAGACCAGCCGGGAGGGTTGGCAATGGCAACCTGAGCAGGGGCAGCAGCTTGTAAGCAAAGACACTGCATCAGAATCAACATTGAAGATGCACATTTTATTGAATGCAACCCTGGGACTCTTTCTAGAGGAGATGGAGGGAAGCCAGTTGGAACGCTTAAATTAATTTGTTGATACTGAGTGTTATCCGCTGCTGACTAACAATGCCAGTGAAGAATGATGACACACACACAAGCAAGTCGTAGCAACTCGAAGCACAAGCCTTGATACACAACTTCACTCCCTTTTGTGTGTGTGTGACTGTGTGCGCCAATGGTGTGCACTCATGTCTGTGCTCATGAATGCAGTATGTATGGGTTATGAATGGGTTATTAAGTCCTTATGTGGGACACTATTTTCAATTGTATGCTATAACAGTATCACAATGTTGTCATAAACATAACATAACTGAATGTCAAGTGTCAAGACAGTGTCAGTTTGCATGCACCTGAACCTTTATGACAAGCGCTATGACATATGTTGAGGGTTATCATTATGCCAACCACTGACCTCTCCATTCCTTCCTCCCTCCCTCTGCAGTATCATGTCGGTGAATGCCCCCAGCAGCAATGACGCCTGCCTGAGCATCGTGCACAGCCTCATGTGCCACCGGCAGGGCGGCGAGAATGAGGGCTTCGCCAAGCGCGCCATCGAGAGCCTGGTGAAGAAGCTGAAGGAGAAGAAGGACGAGCTGGACTCGCTCATCACCGCCATCACCACCAATGGAGTGCACCCCAGCAAGTGTGTCACCATCCAGAGGACCCTAGACGGTCGCCTGCAAGTGGGTCATAAAGTAGTAAAAAGAGAGGGACACAATGAAAATATCGCCCCAAGTCTTTCTCTGTGATATAGGCCTGTACAGTGTACACATGCACTACTTACATGTCTCTGTGTGCTATAGATGACCCATCTGTAGGTGTCCATATACATTAATGTATACTCTATATATCATTTATAATACAGACATTTTCATAGTGCAAAAGTATTGTCCAAAGTCTATAGTATAAATTATATATTGTGTATTCATTCATGTATTTGGACACCTGCAGATGGGTCACCTATAGCATACAGAGAGACACCTATAGCACAGTTAAGAGCATTGGACCAGTAACCGAAAGGTCTCTGGTTTGAATCCCAGAGCCGACTAGGTGAGAAATGTGCCGATGTGCCCTTGAGGAATGCACGTAACCCTGATTGATCATGTACGTCATCTACTAAATGACTCAAATGCACATGTAATGTCGCAGAGAAAGACTTAGGGCAAAATTTTCATAGTGCAAGAGCATTGTGAAAAGTGCCAAAAATAGCGTAAACCTCGTAGTCTTGCAGTGTGATTTAATTTGACAACTGTGCGATATGAGGAGGCGATTATTTGATGACACTTTAGTAAACGGAGAAATACATTGACAACTTGAATGTCATGCCACATCATATGTAGCCTACTGTGAAACCTCTCAATATGTTTTTCCTTGCAGCTGTTGCCCTGGTTTTCTCTTTTGAGAGTTGGGCCCAGGTTTCTGTCAAGCACTTGCTGTCAAACACATGTGGGAGGTATTGTACTGAAAGACATAAGACATTTTTAATGACGATAGGCTACATGGAATGTATAAATCTTTGCCTCGATACAGCTAAATGCTAAACTCTTTCATAGATTTTCCCTGGAAACAGTGTTGGCTAATGCTACAGGGCAATAGTCAAATGAGGAGTTGCTAGTTTATGTGGATGCTATGAGGTTTCAGTGACTTAAGCCTGGCTAATGGTGGCTAATGCTGCAAATTTACTAGGCAGCAGACTGTACTCACGGAGGCTAACACTATAGAGTTACTGACAGCTGGAGATCTCACTGCTTATAGTAAATGCTAAACGTGTTAGCCAACAGCCAGGTTTTGCTTATGTGGCTAGTGCTATAGTAGTGATACAAAAGGATACTTGCTAATAGTAGCTAACACCTCAGTATTGCTAAGGAGAATCCTATCTCCAATGTTGGTTGAGGGTGTTTGGTTATTGGTGATGATAAAAAAAATATGAAACTTGTGTTTAACAGTTGAAGCCTGAATTATGGTGGCCAGTACAACAGTCAAGTTTTGCTTGTCAAGAGAGAGAACGTTTTAGGGAGTTCCCAATGAACCCCCACCCATCCGCCTGAAGAGGGAGGGGGAGAAAGAGCGGGAGGGAGTGGAGGGGCTGTTAGAGTTGTTTTGTCTGAGACACAGGAAAGGGACCGGGCTAATCTGAGGCCGTCTGTTTTGAGTGTGTGTATATATACTGTATGTATGTGTGCGCGCGGTGGATCTAGAGAGAGGGAATTAATTCAATACGCCCTGGCAGAATAAATCCTAACTGCTGAGTGAAGACATGTCTCACCTTCTGTGACCTTCTCCCCAACAAGAGGGGGAGGGAGAGAGCGAGAGAGGGGGGGGCTGTATAGACATAGCTGTAGACTAGATCAGGCTTCAAATGTCTAAGGACTTTGCTCACAGTCACATGTAGATCCATATCCTCTCTTTCTGTCACCCACTCTCCCGTTCTGTCTCACTTTCTCTCTTTCCGTCACACAAACATGCATGCATGAACGCACGCAGGCACACACGCAAACACACATTAAATACTGTACAAACTCACTCTCCACCCCTATTTTCACACATAATCTCCCTGCTTCCAGAATGCTCCAGGTACAGTCAGAACAGTATTGACACCAGCAGATGTATGAGCAGAGCAAAAGTGACATCATTACATACTACATTAGACTTAGTGCAGGTTGGAAATTATATATTGACTCTTGGAGGTGGCCTGAAAAGTTCTCTATCAAAACAATTATAAACTGGGTGGTTTGAACCATGAATGCTGATTGGGTGACAGCCGTGGTATATCAGACCGGGTATGACAAAACATTTGTTTTTCCTACTCTAATTACGTTGGTAACCAGTTTATAATAGCAATAAGGCACCTTGGGGGTTTGTGGTATGTAGCCAATATACCACGGCTAAGGGCTGTGGCCAGGCACTCCGCTTTGCATCATGCATAATAACAGCCCTTAGCCATGGTATATTGGCATATACCACACCCACCAGGCCTTATTGCTTAATTAGACTACCATGGGAGTGCTCCCGGTAATATACACTACCGTTCATAAGTTTGGGGTCACGCAGAAAGAGGACAAGTACATTAGAGTGTCTAGTTTGAGAAACAGACGCCACAAGTCCTCAACTGGCAGCTTCATTAAATAGTACCCGCAAAACACCAGCCTCAACGTCAGAAAACTGTAAGGAAAGACGGCCAAAGGAAGTGTTGGCTTTGGGGAAGACCAGTGAAATATACAGTTGAAGTAAGAAGTTTACATACACTTAGGTTGGAGTCATTAAAACTTGTTTTTTCAACCACTCCACACTATAGTTTTGGCAAGTCGGTTAGGACATTTTTCCAACAATTGTTTACAGACAGATTATTTCACTTATAATTCACTGTATCACAATTCTAGTGGGTCAGAAGTTTGCATACACTAAGTTGACTGTGCCTTTAACCAGCTTGGAAAATTCCAGAAAATGATGTCATGGATTTTGAAGCTTCTGATAGGCTAATTGACATCATTTGAGTCAATTGGAGGTGTACCTGTGGATGTATTTCAAGGCCTACCTTCAAACTCAGTGCCTCTATGCTTGACATCATGGGAAAATCAAAAGAAATCAGCCAAGACCTCCACAAGTCTGGCTCATCCTTGGGAGCAATTTCCAAACGCCTGAAGGTACCACGTTCATCTGTACAAAAAGGTATGCAAGTACAAACACCATGGGACCACGCAGCAGCCATACAGCTCAGGAAGGAGACGCGTTCTGTCTCCAAGAGATGAATGTACTCAAATCTACCCCAGAACAACAGCAAAGGACCTTATGAAGATGCTGGAGGAAACGGGTACAAAAGTATCTATATCCACAGTAAAACGAGTCCTATATCGACATAACCTGAAAGGCCGCTCAACAAGGAAGAATCCACTGCTCCAAAACCGCCATAAAAAATCCAGACTACTGTTTCCAACGACAAAGATCGTATTTTTTGGAGAAATATCCTCTGGTCTGATGAAACAAAAATAGAACTGTTTGGCCATATAATGACCATCGTTATGTTTAGAGGAAAAAAGGGGAGGCTTGCAAGCCGAAGAACACCATCCCAACCGTGAAGCACGGGGGTGGCAGCATCATGTTGTGGGGGTGCTTTGCTGCAGGAGGGACTGGGGCACTTCACAAAATAGATGGCATCATGAGGTGGGAAAATGATGTGGATATATTGAAGCAACATCAAGATATCAGTCAGGAAGTTAAAGCTTGGTTGCAAATGGGTCTTCCAAATGGACAATGACCCCAAGCATACTTCCAAAGTTGTGGCAAAATAAGGACAATAAAGTCAACGTATTAGAGTGGCCATCACAAAGCCCTGACCTCAATCCTATAAAAAAAATGGGGGAAGAACTGAAAAGGTGTGTGCGGGTAAGGAGGCCTACAAACCTGCACCGTTACACCAGCTCTGTCAGGAGGAATGGGCCAACATTCACCCAACTTATTGTGGGAAGGTTGTGGAAGGCTAACCGAAACGTTTGACCCAATTTAAACAATTAAAAGGCAATGCTACCAAGTACTAATTGAGTGTATGTAAACTTCTGACCCACTGGGAATGTGATGAAAGAAATAAAAGCTTAAATAAATAATTCTCTCTACTATTATTCTGACATTTCACATTCTCAAAATAAAGTGGTGATTCTCCTAACTGACCTAAGACAGGGAATTTTTACTAGGATTAAATGTCAGGAATTGTGGAAAACTTAGTTTAAATGTATTTGGCTCAGGAGTATGTAAACTTCCGACTTCAACTGTATGTTCCAATGGCACGTTGTGTTAGCTAATCCAAGTTAATAATTTTAAAAGGCAAATTGATCATTAGAAAACCCTTTGCAATTATGTTAGCATAGCTGAAAACTGTTAGTCTTTTCTTGTTCTGAGAAATTAAGGCTATTCCATCTGAGAAATTAAGGCTATAAAATAAAGTGGTGATTCTAACTGACCTAAGACAGGGAATATTTACTAGGATTAAATGTCAGGAATTGTGGAAAACTTAGTTTAAATGTATTTGGAGTGTCGTTCTGCCCCTGAACAGGCAGTTAACCCACTGTTCCTAGGCCGTCATTGAAAATAAGAATTTGTTCTTAACTGACTTGCCTAGTAAAATAAAGGTTAAAAAAATAAAAAAATAAATACCTGTACACAGCCAATCTGTAAATAGCACACCCAACTACCTACCTCATCCCCATATTGTTATTTATCCTCTTGCTCTTTTGCACCCCAGTATCTCTACTTGCACATCTTCATCTGCACATCTATCACTCCAGTGTTAATGCTAAATTGTAAATATTTTGCCTCTATGGCCTATTTATTGCCTTACCTCCCTACTCTCCTACATTTGCACACACTGTACATAGATTTTTCTATTGTGTTATTGACTGTATGTGTCTCTAACACTTTCTTGCCAACCCTCTCTCTCCCACCCCCTCTCTTTCTCTCGCCCCCCGCCCCCTATCAACCTTTTTTTCTTTATCTCCAGGTTGCAGGGAGGAAAGGCTTCCCCATGTGATTTACGCACGACTATGGCGCTGGCCAGACCTGCACAAGAATGAGCTAAAGCACGTCAAATTCTGCCAATACGCGTTCGACCTCAAATATGACAATGTGTGTGTCAACCCCTACCACTACGAGAGAGTGGTTTCTCCCGGCATTGGTAGGTCTGCTCAACAGCTTAAAGGGATAGTTCACCATATATCGCGTAATGTCTAATGGTACAGGTGTTTCTGATATGTAAATACTATGTTTCCTGTCATAACATTCCAAAAATTAAAGTCCGCAGAAAAACAATATGCACATTTTCCCACTAGAGATGTTTCAGTCAAATTGACTTTCTGTAGATAAAAAACTGCGTGTGATGATGTAATGCACCAAACATATTTTTCTAAAGTTTCCCTTGCATTTTCAGTACTACTGATGGTTTTGTCCCAAAGAAGTTGCGTAATAGTAATCTAATGTGCCTGCTCTGGTCTCGGTACATGTGCTCTAGCCATCAGCTCGCAGATAGTCAAGGTTAAGTTACCTTCATGATGAGATTATTATGGATAAGGGCAAGATTTTAGATTTGTCAAACGGCAGCCAAGCATCGATCATAATGTAACCAGAATTAGACCATGAATATTTATTGGAAAAGCGCATCAACCTCATCAACGTGCACTTTCACCTCCCTGTGAAGTTCATCATCACTTATTTCATGTGTTGCCTAACAAACTGCAAGCTTTCCCGAGTCGTATTGGGAAGACCAACCAACATATCATTGCGTGACTCCCAAGTTTACTTTGATATGATGGTTATTATATCAAGGCGTTTTCACTGCCATTTCTCACGAAATACATTTTACTGACACAGAAAGATTTTTGCTGTTTCCGTCAGGCCTGTCATGACATTTTTATCCAACATGTACTTTACTCACATAAAATGGTTTATGTGAATGATATTTTGACTTCACCACAATGTAACTACAAATGATAAGCATTATCTGTTTCTTATTCTCTCCTTTCTTTCTTTGCCCCTCTTTCTTTTGTTCTCTTTCAAAGTTGGTCTCAGTCTTCAAAATACAGGTGAGTGCCCTATCACAGCACTAACGAACTTACTGCAGGCATGTTAAGTATAACAGTATTATACTTTGCTGATGGTATCAGATGACCAAACATCCCTCTTTCCTTTCATTCCTATACCCTTCTCACACTACTGAGCCTAACTGCACTGTGCTGGTCTGGTTAAGCATCCACCATAGTTGCTGGAAAGGACAATGTGAATTTTTTTTATCCAAGCCAGCACTCAACGGTTCGACTTGGCACAATAGTGTGAAAAGAGTACTATTGAGGTTCGCTTGTGCCTCACTGGCCTGAATGTCAGACTGTTTCTGCATTAATCAATTCTTTATAGTTTCCTAGACAAAAATGACTTGCATTCATTACAAAGCATTGAACTTAATGTTTTATAATTGCTTAAATGCGTTCACAATGCATTACACACAGGTGGTAATACTGTAATACTTGTTTTAAACCTGTTAATACAGATGGCTAATTAATTGCACACACATGGTTCATTTTATTCTTATTCTAAAATGTTTATTCTACTGAGCAATTTACTTCATGGTCGTATTATAATCTTTAATTATTTATTATTATAGTTGCATTGACGAGATGGAACCTGCAAGTTAGCATTTCGTTGGAAGGGGTATACCATGTGTATCCCCTACAAACGCCTTATAAAACTTGAAACTAATGACAATGTTGTACCATGTTGTTGGTAGCCCTCTCCCTCTCTCCTCTAGGCCCCCCTGGGAGGTTGATCAAAGAGGAGTACATTCATGACTGTATCCAGATGGATATGCCACTAGGCATGTCCCCATCGGACCACCCCCACCCAGGGGCGCTCAAGCTACCGCCTCCCGACCACTACGGCCAGCCCCTCCCGCCTCTGCAGCTCCCGCCGGAACCGCAGTGCGCCCCTCCGCCCATCACCCTCTACCCCAACATGCCCCTCTCGCCCACAGGTAAAACCGATAGTTGTTTAATGAATGGAGAGAGTTATACGTACATCCAACATAATAACGGGAACTAGACAAAAATAAGTTCCAATACATAGAGAAAAATTGAATATCCGCTCCTGTTTTGCTGCTCCCTAAGGTGATATTTTAATAAAGCTTAGGGGATTGTTTGGTAGGTGTCACCAAAGATGTCCACAAGGGTTATATTTTTGTTTCTAAGGGTGTTACTACGTAATCCCGTTATATGACATTTGTTTATCGACTTCTGCCTACCTATTGATATTGAAAACAACCTGGTAGCTCTTCTTGTGTGTGTCTCTCTCTCTCTGTCTCTCTGTCTCTCTTTCTGTCTTCCTCTCTCTCTAGTGCCCGGCTCTATGCTGCCTCTCCAGGGAGGTCACAGTGAGGGGCTCCTACAGATCGCCTCTCCGCAGGGTCAGGTCATGACCCCTATAACCCCCACGCCGCCCCCCTCCACCCCAACACACGGGCTACCACATGGGCCACCACACACCCCCCAGCCACCCCAGCTCCCGTCTGGTCAGAATGGATACAACAGCTCCAAACACACACAGACACAGGCTGCGTTCCACAGTTAGTACTGCCATATGGTTCACACACACACACACACACACACACACACACACACACACACACACACACACACACACACACACAAACACTCAGGGAGCAATACACAATTCATTTTAATGGCATGATCGATCATCATATTTAGAAAGTGTAAAAAATAAATCAAAATATTAGTAAAAATGCAAAATGGTTGTTTGCTAGATTGATGTGCATGTTGTTAACTTGTATTTATTTTGGGGGAATTCAGCAACTTGGACAGGCAGCAGCACAGCATCCTACACTCCTGTAGGACCCCAACAACAGAATGGGCGTGGCCACCAACAGCCTCCTCTCCACCATCCAACCCACTTCTGTAAGTTAGGCAGTTACAGTAAGTTATAGTATGCAAGCCCAAAGTGTGTCCGTATGTCTTCTGAGGTGTTTTTGGGGGAGGATATTGTTAGGAAAAGTTAGGGCTGGGTGTTATGGCCAAAATATCATATCTTGGTATTTTTTACATTTTGGACAGTATTTTATGTTGGATAAAAAATTAAATAAAAAGTTTAAATAATAAAAGTTTAAATTTGCTTTCTGAGTAGTGTGTGACCATAGGGTGGCAACACATATATTCTAAGTGATTTCAATGGGTCTTTCTCCATTCTGATTGTTTTATACTGTTCAATTCAACTTCAACCAAAAACAATTGATACATTTTTGCATTTCCTGCACTCATTTGGGATCATTTCCGCACTGCCACAAAGGGCTGCATGATATAAGCAAACAATCTAGGCCTTATTTTTCACCAAATGTTGAAATTGCGATTTGACTGGCGTTTTAGAGCAAAACACTTTGGTGAACTGTTGGAATCATTTAAATAGAAGGATTATTCCAATTCTATTGTTAAAATATAATAGTGGGCACTTTGAATACAGTGTTTCACATGACAACAAATGAAATGCCAGGGAGGAGTTATTGTGACAGGGTAGGAACCAAAGTGTTGTTAAGTGTTTCCTAGGGGATCCTATACTCTTTGGTAACATTTCATGTTTTCTCATAGCTACTTCATGTAGCTAACATATTCATGCTTCGCATATTCTTCTTTGATTTAGAAGATATTGTTGACTCAATAAATGTGTTTGTTAGGTAACTAGCTAACTAAGTTGACTGAGAACATATTCTCATTTACAGCAACAACCTGGGGAATAGTTACAGGGGAGAGAAAGGGGGATGGAGGAGCCATTTAGAAGCTGGGGATGATTTTATTGCCAGATTGGGAATTCAGCCAAGATACCAGTGTTAACACCCTTACTCTTACGATAAGTGCCATGGGATCTTTAGTGACCACAGAGAGTCAGGACACATCTGAAAGACAGCACCATACACAGGGCAATTTCCCCAATCACTGCCCTGGGGCATTGAGATATTTTTTTAGACCAAAGAAAGGAATGCCTCCTACTGGCCCTCCAACATCACTACATCACTTCTTGAAGCATTTGGTCTCCCATCCAGGGACCAACCAGGACCAACCCTACTTAGCTTCATTGGCAACCATGCAGTGGGATGCAGGGTGGTATGCTGATTAGCATTAACGGCTAACTAACGGCTAACGCGATTTAGGCCTAACTTGCTAAGAAAAGAAGAAACACAAACTAATATTGTAATTATAGAACGCTAGTGGATTTCTATTAAGAAGCAAAGTGAAAACAGCATCGTTGTCATCAACAATGTTACTTGTGCTGCATTGACCTTGCAGACTCAATGCATGTGACAGGGGGCGGGGCTAGGTCTGTGTAGAAAGTGGCATGGTGAGAGTGAGAGTGGCGAAATATTACTCAAGTATCGGAGTAAATTGTAAAAATGTAAGTTACACATGGCATATCACTTTTAACAAAACAAACATTTAATACCGTTATAGAAGGTCAAGTAAAAACCCAAATCACTCCAGGCATCAATAACGGTGTATCGTAAAATATGGTACAACGCCCAGCCCTAGAAATAGTGTATGTTTGGTAACCTGTGTCGTAATCTACATATTTTATTTGTTCACCTTTTAGGGTCTCAGCATCATGGCTCGGCTTCATTTCCTCCCCCTGTGTCCAATCATCCAGGTAAGACAACACATACACACGTTCGGGAGGTATTCAGACCTGTTGAATCATTTTGTTACGTTATAGCCTTATTTAATAAATGTATTCCCTCATCAATCTACACACAATACCCCATAATGACAAAGCGAAAACAGGTTTTTGAAATTTTTTGCAAATGTATTAACAATAATAAACAGAAATACCTTATTTACAGAAGTATTCAGACCCTTTGCTATAAGCCTCGAAATTGAGCTCAGGTGCATCCTGTTTCCATTGATCATCATTGAGATGTTTCTACAACTTGATTGGAGTCCACCTGTGGTAAATGGAATTAATTGGACATGATTTGGAAAGGAACACACCTGTCTATATAAGGTCCCACAGTTGACAGTGCATCTCAGAGCAAAACCCAGCCATGAGGTCGAAGGAATTGTCAATAAGGCTCAGAGACAGGATTGTGTCGATGCACAGATCTGGGGAAAGGTACAAAAAATGTCTGCAGCAATGGAGGTCCCCAAGAACACATTGGCCTCCATCATTCTTAAATGGAAGAAGTTTGGAACCACCAAGAGTCTTCCTAAAGCTGGCTGCCCACGCCAAACTGAGCGATCGGGGGAGATGGGACTTGGTCAGGGTGGTGACCAAAAACCTGATGGTCCCTCTGACAGAGCTCCAGAGTTCCTCTGTAAGGTTGGGAGAACCTTCCGGAAGGACAACCATCTCTGCAGCACTCCACCAATCAAGCCTTTTTGGTGGAGTGGACAAACGGAATCCACTTCTCAGTAAAAGGCATATGACAGCTGGCTTGGAGCTTGCCAAAAGGACCTAAAGGACTCTCAGTCCATGAGAAACAAGATTCTCTGGTCTGATGAAACCAAGATTGAACTATTTGGCTTGAATGCCAAGCGTCACATCTGGAGGAAACCTGGCACCATCCCTATGGTGAAGTATGGTGGTGGCAGCATCATCTGTGGGAATGTTTTTCAGCGGCAGGGACTGGGAGACTAGTCAGGATCGAGGGAAAGATGAACGGAGCAAAGTACAGAGAGATCCTTGATGAAACCTTGCTCCAGAGCGCTCAGGACCTCAAACTAGGGGGCAGCTTCACCTTCTAACAAACAGGACAACGAACTTAAGCACACCACCAAGACAACACAGGAGTGGCTTCGGGAGAACCCTCAAACATCTCTGGAGAGACCTGAAAATAGCTATGCAGCGATGCTCCCCATTCAACCTGACAGAGCTTGAGGGGAACTGCAGAGAAGAATGGGAGAACCTCTCCAAATACAGGTGTGCCAAGCTTGTAGCGTCATACACAAGAAACCTCAAGACTGTAATCACTGTCAAAGGTGCTTCAACAAAGTACTGATTAAAGGGTCTGAATGCTTATGTAAATGTGATATTTCATTTTTACAGTTTTTGTAAATTTGCAAACATTTCTAAAAACCTGTTTTTGCTTTGTCATTATGGGGTATTGTGTGTAGACTGACAAGGGGAAAAACAATTTAATACATTTTAGAATAAGGCTATAACTGAACAAAATGTGTAAAAAGTCAAGGGGTTGAATTCTTTCCAAATGCACTGTATGTAGATGTATAGATGCACAAACACTCTGCTATTCACATCTTTGTCTGTGTGCAGGACCAGAGTTCTGGTGCTCCATCTCCTACTTTGAGATGGATGTCCAGGTGGGGGAGATGTTCAAGGTGCCGGCCAGCTGCCCGGTGGTGACGGTGGACGGCTACGTGGACCCCTCAGGGGGCGACCGCTTCTGTCTGGGCCAGCTCAGCAATGTCCACCGCACCGACTCCAGCGAAAGAGCCAGGTCTGTGCTCCTCTAATGCCATCTCTATATCAATAAGCATGCTAGTTCTTACCTTGCCACAAATGTCTATTTTGTATGTTTTTATATGTGTCTGTGTTCTTGTTGATTGGTATATCTATGCCTTTTTGCAAACTATGAATAGGTGTATATCTCTCGTTCATAATCATGCCATGCCTTGTCTCTATCTGTTTGTACCAGTGGCAGAAGACCCACTCTAGCAAAATGCAACTTCTTTTATTGACTGAAATATAACACTTTAATACAACTTATATTCACTTGTACTCATCATCTTCATCTCTCCCTCTCTCTCACAGGTTGCACATAGGTAAAGGAGTGCAGTTGGAGTGTCGTGGCGAGGGAGATGTGTGGATGCGCTGTATGAGCGACCATGCCGTGTTCGTGCAGAGCTACTACCTAGACCGAGAGGCAGGCAGAGCACCAGGCGACGCAGTACACAAGATCTACCCCGGCGCCTACATCAAGGTGAGGAACACAATGACTTTCGTCTGTTCTCTTTGCAGTTGTTTGACCTCTTGATGACCTCTTTCTATAGGAATTTCACTGGACACTGATGACTCTCTGTAGGTGTTCTGACATCAGACTGTTCTCTCCCCTGTAGGTGTTTGACCTGAGACAGTGTCACAGGCAGATGCAGCAGCAAGCAGCTACAGCGCAGGCAGCAGCAGCAGCTCAGGCTGCCGCCGTGGCCGGCAACATCCCCGGGCCAGGCAGTGTTGGAGGCATTGCCCCTGCAGTCAGTAAGTACAATGTACAGTGTATGAGATATGCACAGCCTTAGTGTCTTTTATTTACATTTTTCCATTAGGCTATTGTGAATTTATAACCTCTGTTGAATGACAATGGGTCCAACTATTGACCCCTGTGGGACACCACTGACTATAACAAACATTGGGAACACCTTCCTAATATGGAGTTGCACCCGCACTCCTTTTGTCCCATTTAACAGCCTCAATTAGTCGGGGCATGGACTCTACAAGGTGTCAAAAGCATTCCACAAGAATGCCGTCCCATGTTGACCCCAATGCTTCCCACAGTTTGGTTAAATTGGCTGAATGCTCTTCGGGTGGTGGACCATTCTTTATACACAAGGGAAACTGTTGAGTGTGAAAAACCCATCAGCGTTGCAGTTCTTGAGAAACCGGTGAGCCTGGCACCTACTACCATACCCCGTTCAAGGGCACTTAAAACTTTTGTCTTGCCCGTTCACCCTTTGAATGGCACACATACACAATCCATGTCTCAATTGTTTCAAGGCTTAAAAATCCTTCTTTAACCTGTCTCCTCCCCTTCATCTAGTCTGATTTGAAGTGGATTTAACAAGTGACATCAATAAGGGATCATAGCTTTCACCTGGATTTACCTGGTCAGTCTATCTCTTAATGTTTGTATACTCAGTGTATACCTCATAGGGATGGGCATGATTATTAAAATATTTCAATATCCAAACAGTTAGTGTTTGATTACTTGAGAGATTATGCATTTTTTAATACAACATATATAGACTCATTTTAACTATGAAGGCTTTCTCAATTAAATACAATTATACGTGACATTGCTACACAGAAGGATATACCATGACATTTTCAATTCTTAATTTTATAAAACTTTTGAATGTAGTTTTTATGACGTGCGCCCCATAAAAAGGCATACCTTATAGCCATACAGGTGACAAGTGTAACTTGTTGTTGGCTCTTCAGTCAGAGGCTCCATGGGTATCAAGTGAAGTGGGAGATTTCTAAAATGCAAAATGGAATTACAATTATGGAATTACGTTGACTAAATGAGAAGGCTACAATGATCAACCAACAGGTAGGCTGTTGTTTAATATGAATGAAGATCAGCTCAGCAAAATAGCCTCAGTTAGCCTTGCTACATTAGCTAGCTGGCTGGCTAACTTAGCAGGCTACCGTAGCTAGCTAGATTCTTTACATTTATTTGATGCAGTCAAAACAGGCACAACCAGATGGTATGATAGGAACCTATGAAAGCAATACGTTTTTCTATCCAGCGCTAGTCGGTTTGGCTACTTTTCTCTCTCCCTCTCCCTCCGTGCCACACAGATTGTCACACACACCAGCCCCTGCTCCTCTTCCACTCCCCCACCCTACTGCTGAAACAAGCATGCACTCTTAGAAAAGAAGGTGCTATCTAGAATCTAAAATGGTTCTTTGGCTGTCCCCATAAGAGAACCATTTGCAGAACCCTATTGGTTCCAGGTAGAAAGCTATTGGGTTCCATGTTGAACACTTTCCCCAGAGGGTTTTTACATGGAACCCAAAAGAGTTCTACCTGGAACCAAAAAGGGTTATCCTATGTGGACAACCGAAGAACCCTTTTGGAAACCTTTTTTCCAAGAGTGTAGCGTAGCGCACCGGCTCCCTCCCGAGTCATACGAGCAACTCCCCATTGAAGTAAAAAATATATAAGGGTTTTCTTTAAAAAACATGTATTTCAACTATTATTCTAATAGTGAAATCCTTTCAAATGCCTATCCCTGATACCTCACTTCCTCTTTCTTCCAGGTCTTTCTGCTGCAGCGGGGATAGGTGTAGATGATCTCCGGAGGCTGTGTATTTTGCGGCTGAGCTTTGTGAAGGGTTGGGGGCCCGACTACCCCCGGCAGAGCATCAAACATACCCCCTGTTGGGTGGAGGTACACTTGCACCGGGCTCTGCAGCTGCTGGACGAGGTACTACACACCATGCCCTTGGCCGACCCAGGACCCGCTAACTGAGTGGAAGGAAAGATGACCAGTTAAAAATCCATACTGGGTTAAAAACGTACAATCATACACACACTGATTTCCCCCCTCTTGATGATACAGATCGATACATGCAGATAGAACCACATACAGGCACATGCATGTTTTCTTTCTAATTAACGCACACAATCTAGAGCCACACAAAGCCCCACAAAGGCTAACATCAATCTCTCCGTCACACACAGCCAACAATCACTGCACACTTCTTAACCACTTGTACGGTCTCCCACATGGCCATGCAACCACTAACCAAACCACATGTCTGTGGGCATGCAGACATAAAGCTACTGATGTCCTTAACATACTTTCAATATTTTGTGAACATTCATTGTTTTTGCACAGCTCCCACATGCTAAACATGAACACTATAAAGCATCCCAGACCCCTGAATTACCTTTCATAGAGGTTCTTTATTATAGTATAATCAGGTAACTTTAGTGAATATGTCTACTGAGTAATTTATGTTTATTCGTCTTCTGTTCTCTACAGAAATGGATATGCACTGTAGAAATCTAGGGATATATTTCAGAGATGTGTAACATGATACACTTTGGTACTCCTCAAATGCGCACACAATCCACACTTTCTTATTTCCTGCTTATACACACACACACACACACACACACACACACACACACACACACACACACACACACACACACACACACACACACACACACACACACACACAGGTCAGAAATCCAGAGATGACCCAAACCCAGGAGGATTAAAGAACTTGACCCAAATAACTCATGAATAATATGACCTGGTCACACACATCTCACACAAAAAAAAAATCAGATGTGGATTCTAAGGTTAACCTAGAAGATTTACAGAGTTTTTGGCAAATCCAGACCAAAACTTGGGTCACAGAACCAAAATGGCTTGGGACCTTGGAAGAACACCAGAGTGATGGAACCAGCGTTCTAATGAACCTAGCCAGCCAACCTTTTGTCATATCTGTGCTTGTATTGTGTTCTCCTGTGTGTGGATCTCAAATCACATAGTTAGTCATTGTTAACATTGTTAGCTCGTTAGCCCTGTAATAGCACAGGGCACCTTTCTCAAGCTAATTTATTTTCTTACCAAAAGATGGAGAGAAAAAAGCCCAAAAATGTCAGCTTTAAAAGTGGTGTTTGTATTTGTGATGAAGCAGTACAGTGTATGTAACCAAACAGTTTGCCATATGGTGGAACTCACCAAAGCCAGAATACCTCATGATAACAGTGTAAACCCACAGTTTGTCTTTCAGCCAAAACCTCAGACTCTCAGCATTTTCTCCTCTTGTAAGTTCCCCCTTACAGCCTCATATCACATTATGCCTGTATCACCAAATCAATATAAAATAGAATATGGAGTGGACCCTCAATGGAGCCTTGGGGAACACCAAGACATAATCCAGGCTGTAATACAGTAGTTGCTCAGATTTAAAATCTTAAATCCCCGTGACTCGTGGGAATAATATTCTGAGTAGAGACCCAACACAACGTTTTCAAATTTCATATTAATAGGATGTCCCACTTTTGGATAGAATGATTCATTCTCAGTCAATTTAAGTTAGTTCAGAATAATATCACTTATACAGTGACTTAGGTCACTTTTGATAAAC
The DNA here is from genome assembly GCF_036934945.1 of Oncorhynchus masou masou. Taxonomy (NCBI): domain Eukaryota; kingdom Metazoa; phylum Chordata; class Actinopteri; order Salmoniformes; family Salmonidae; genus Oncorhynchus; species Oncorhynchus masou. The sequence goes on along the minus strand of NC_088223.1, from coordinate 34,241,109 downwards.
ATAAAATGTATCTTCACTTTTTTGCATTCATTTAAATCAGGTACCCTAGTGTTGGTAACAATCAACCTCAAGCCTACTGAAGTGAAGTTATGACTGATGTTCTAACATTGATGTGTGATACGATATAAAAGCTAATCATATAAGACGTAACACATTTTCTACAGTAGTAGAAAGTAGGCTTGGCTTCATGATTTTGGGTTGAAGTGCCTGGACTGAATGCAAACCATCACCCAATCCAGGGACGGGAACATGAGTGCTTTTATTTGCTCCTTCCTGTGCTCTGGTGCATTTGATACCTGTGCCTTTCCGTTCTCCTCGTCAAGCTGTTTAGGAATGTACTTCAGACGCCAGGGTTTATGTCATTCTTAAGTGGGGCCTCTCCAAAGCATGACTATTTACTCCTCCAGTCAGAGTGGGATTTCTACTGAGCCTACATGTTGGCAACAATGGTCAAGGTCAAAAAGGTGTTCTCGCTGTTTTGGGAGAATCTCAATAGCTCTTTTAAAATCTGTAGTTGAAAGAGTCTATTCAACGATTCTATTCAACAATTTTAGTGGTAGTTTATTCAGTAATACTAGAGATTTTGTTGAAAGAGAAGCCTCACTGCAGGGTTGAAAAAGGTGGCTCCGGTTATGTTGAAGATAGAAGTAAGCCTTCATGTAATTGTTGTCATTTAACACAACTGCTTTAAAGTGAACAGCCATTTATACTCACTGTTTGTGATTAGTGCCTTTAGTTTTAGTCAAAGTAGATGATACACTTCACACTGGATTGTAACACACAAACAACACTTTGTCTTCCTTTGTAGATATACAGTACCATGATATACTGGTTGTCATCTCGATAGTTTTATCCCTTCTGTTGAGAGTGTTGGTTGGGGAGGAATGAAAAATAACATAGCTCAAGTGTTTGTACATGCCACTGAGTTTTGCTGATCAATTCGGGCAGTGAAGCAATAAGAAGTGAAAGTGTTGAGCTCAACAGCCCCTGAGTTAGATTTAGACCGACATCTAGTGGTTCCCTCAGGTACTGTGTTACAGCCCCATTGTAGGTATTATTACATACCACTTTATTATTGTATCAGGCTGGTATTGGATTAATACTGTTTGACAGTTATACCCCAAATATCCATATAGCCATTGTTGTGTTGTTTAGCCTTACTGAACAATTATGTTACTAAGGTGTCTAATATGAATTGGAAAACTTGCTGCCCCTAGAAACTGCCCATGCACTCCACACACCTTTGTCACAGTTAATTTCATTATTTGTCACTTGGGCTCGGCATGTGTCTGGGAATGTTATGTATTCAGGGATGAAGAGAGGTTTAAAGCTATTGTTGCTCCATCTATGGCTCTGCTTATCGTAGTGCTATATCTCCCCTCAACCAGTGCTTTAACCATTGAGACTAGGGTTGCAAAGCTACCAGTTGTTTTCCAAAGTTACCAGAATCTTCAGTAATTTTGGTAAATTGCCACAGACTTTCTGTTAATTATCTTAACTTTGGTAATTTATACTTGAATGACTTTTAAAAAATGTATTCATAAATAGTATTCCTTTTTTACCTGTGTCCATATTGTCCATGAGTTTCTAGTAGATAGACCATATAATTAAACAGAAAATATCCTAATTAATGAAAATGCATCTAATCAACAATGCATTTATTTTCATTTAACTCTGCAACTCTTCCAACTATTGACTTTTTCACAACAGCCACCGATTTGATGCCAAAACATTGACAACAAATACATATTGACATAGTAAAAATAAAACAAGTCTATTTCATGCTGAAACCCTAATACTAAATATCAGTGGTATTCACTAAGTTGATGGTTTATATTTAGGATAATGTTTTACAGCTTTGGCATTCTATTTTATATTTTACCTGTGATAAAGCCACACAGAGTGCCAGAGGTAATTACAGACACCTGTGATAATATGAGGTACCAAAAAGGGCCACTAGATGTATTTTGGTAGATTACAGAAAATTCTTGAAAGATACCAACATTCTGGTAGTTTACTGGTAAACTTTGAAAGTTTCCAGTAATATACCCTCCCTTTGCAACCCTAATTGAGACCCATGTCATGTTCCTCTGTATTTGACCACATTCAAACTGATACCTGTCACCAAAGAGAACGTGAGTGATATGATGGTCACTCAACAGGAATCATACATCATTCCGTACATAAATTATCTATTTAGTTTTAAAACAGAAAATATAATAGACAATATGTTATCAAGTGTGAAATTACTCAATTTGGCTATTTTATGGTATTGTTATTTCTATTATTGTTGTAATTGTAATTATTTTATTGTAAAAAGACATGCTGCTCTTGTAATGTTGACTGTACACCAAAGTGAAATAAAAATACAGCATTGTCATTTTAATACAAACTTTTTTTTGTCTTTTTGACACTTTGACTTTTCATGTTAATTTAGTTCCAGTATTCAAGTCCTTAGGGTACAAATTCTGAAATGTTCATCTCCAGTGGGAAACATTTGGTAGAGGAAACTGCTCTGAGGCAGAGTTAAAGTTTCTGATAAAAGAAACGTTGCCCCAAGGCAGAGTGAAGGTTTCTGCTAATGTTGCACAGTATGTATGCAAGGCTTCTACAAGACATTTAAAGTATGAGGTTTGAATTGCCTTTATACAATAGTCATATCATAAGTGTGTCATATGATCTTCATACCCTTATAAAAGCGGTTTAAGATTATGATGGATGTTATTCCACAGTTAGTGTAACACTGTTAACCATGTCATTGCATTGTTATATTGGCTTTGCAGCCACTCCAATAATTGTTCTTATCTCACAGAGCCAGACAAATGTCTCTGAATTTACCATAAAAGTAATGTAAAGTCTGGCAGGTGAGATTAGCGTTTCCCAAACAAATAGAATTAGTTGTCTCTTCTCACAGTCGCTGTATCTCCGCCACAGAGCAGCTTTGAGGAGAGACGATTATTCTAGTAGCCATAGGCTTGCTACTGCTCAGGTTGAACACTGGAGGACATACTTTCTCTATCATACAGTGCCTTCGGAAAGTATTCATACCCGTTGACTTGACATTTTGTTGTTACAGCCTCATCTCTCTACCCCACACATACATTACATTTTATCTTTAAGGTCCCTCTGTTGAATTTCAAACACAGTTTTAACCACAAAGACCAGGGAGGTTTTCCAATGTCTTGCAAATTTGAAAAAATTAAAAGCAGATAATGGATATCCCTTTGAGCATGGTGAAGTTATTAATTACACTTTGGATGGTGTATCAATACACCCAGTCACTACAAAGATACAGGTGTCCTTCCTAACTCAGTTGCCGGAGAGGAAGGAAACCGGTCAGGGATTTCACAATGAGGCCAATGGTGACTTTAAAACAGTTATAGAGTTTAACTGAGGATGGATTAATCACATTGAAGTTACTCCACAATACTAACCAAATGGACAGAGTGAAAAGAAGAAAGCCTGTACAGAATACAAATATTCCAAACCATGGATCCTGTTTGCAACAAGGCACTAAAGTAATACAGCAAAAAATGTGGCTTTTTGCCCAGAATGCAATGTTTGTTATGTTTGGGGCAAATCCAATACAACACATTACTGAGTACCAATCCTCATATTTTTAAGCATAGTGGTGACTGCATCATGTTATGGGTATGCTTGTAATCATTAAGGACTGGAGAGTTTTTCAGGATAAAAAAGAAATGGAATGGAATGGAGCTAGAGGAAATTCTGGTTCAGTCTGCTTTCCACCAGACACGGGGAGAGGAATTCACCTTTCAGCAGGACAATAACCTAAAACACAATGCCAAATCTACACTGGAGCTGCTTACCAAGAAGACAGTGAATGTTCCCAAGTGGCCAAATTACAGTTTTGACTTAAATCTGCTTGGAAATCTATGGCAAGACATGAAAATGGTTATCTAGCAATGATCAACAACCAATTTGACAGAGCTTGAAGAATTTTAAAGAATAATGGGCAAAAATTGTACTATCCAGGTGTGCAAAGCTTAGAGACTTACCCAGAAAAACTCACAGCTGTAATTGCTGCCAAAGGTACTTGTGTAATGAGATATTTCAGTGTTTAGTTTTCACTTTGTCATTATGGGGTATTGTGTGTAGAAGGGTGGACAAAAATGTGTGTAATCCATTTTGAATTTGGGCTGTAACACAACAAAATGTGTAAGTCAAGAGGTATGAATAGTTTCTAGAGCCACTGTAAATCAGTCATACCCATTCCCTTTGAGTAGTGGCAGGATTGATGACAGATTGGGAAGAAAACACCATATGTTGCCTAATCTTTCAGTTACTTAGGCTATCTATCATTAACTGTATATCAGAGGATGCTGTAAGTAAGCATACCATATACAGGAAATATATATTTTAAGTAAGTTCCAATACCATATGTACAATGTGCAGGGATACTGGAGTGATGGATATATATATATATATGTGTATATATATATATATATATATATAAATGAGGTTTGAATTGCCTCATATATATATATATACGGGTGAGGTGACTAGGCAACAGGATATAAGATAAACAGACTAGCTGCAGCTTGTATGTGAGTGGGTGTGCGGGTGTGTAGAGTCACTGTAATTGTATGTGCATTATTATGTGTGAGTGAGCAAATGGTGGAGTGAGTTTTTGTTTAGGTGTTGGAGTGACAGTGTGTGTGAGTGTGCATAGAGAAATTGAAATAAAAAGGTCGATAAAGGTTAACTCAGATAGTCCGTGTAGCTATTTTATTAGCTATTTATCCGTCGTATTGCTTGGGGATAGAAGCTGTTCAATAACCAGTTGGTGTCAGACTTGATGCACGGTACCTCTTTCCGAGCGGCAGCAGAGAAAATAGTATATGGTTTGTGTGGTTGGAGTCTTTAACAGAATTCCATATAAGTTGACCATCATCACTAAAGCACCAAGGCTCAGATCACACAACAACATGATACAATGTAATAAGTTACAACGACATGATCGACTTTATGATGGTTAAAGGGATACTTTGGGATTTTGGTAATGAGGCCCTTTATCTTCTTCCCCATAGTTAGATGAAATCGTGGATACAATTTTTATGTCTCTGCGTGCAGTTTGAAGGATGCGCAAATTCCTAACCAGTGTTAGCGCAAGTCTATGGTTTTCATTGCGCTAATACTAGTTAGCATTGGCTCACAAAACACATATCTCACATCGCTATTTTGGAATATACTGATTCATGCCCAACATTTGTCAATTTACACTTTTTAGTCCATTTTGGCACTGGAATAAATGTTTCTGACTAATACTGAAGCCAGACATTTTTGTAGAAAAGCCAACGATACAAGCATGAAGACTTGCGCTCTTTTTTTTCGTGTTGCACTGTTGAAGGTAGCTGCACTTGATTCAGAAGCCCTGCACACCAAGTAGGCAAACTGTTCGCATTTTGAACATTTCATTTGTCTGAAAAGAAAAACTCTACCCGACGAACTGGGAGATCTGCTAAAACGACTGCGTCTACTGTGCTGGACAATCGGATAGCTTAAATCACCGTGCCTCACTACAGCATCCACGACTCCGGACACAGCGAAATGAGATACAAGCCTGCATGAGATTTCATAACTTTTAAAACCATGATCAGAAAGAGAGGCTGTCAAAGAATACAGCAAAGTGCTGATGTTATGAGTGAGTTCATGTCTACGTTTTATCCAGAACTATCAACACAGTTTTTATTCAACGCTATTACAAACATAAAACGCTCTTCTCTACTTCCACTCGCGTTGCAGCTGCAATGAATGAGTAGACAAGTGTATTGATATTATTATTAGCAGCTCGTCGTGTTAGGAGTAGTTCACTTTCTCTGGTCATAGGAACTACAGGAATTTGTCTCTGCTGAGACTAATGCCGTGTTAAAAACACCTCGGAACTCGGAAATCTCCGCCTTCAGTGCGTCCAAGACAAATGGGAACTGAGAAAAAAAACCGAGATCTGACTAGGGAAAAGTAATCAAACTCTGAAACTCTGGTATCTTTCTAAAGCTCCGACTTTCCAACCTGAAGTTCAGTAACATCATGATTTGATTTCGTTTTTTTCTGAATTCCCAGTTGTCTTGAAAGCACCATGACCATCAGATGCCGGTACCATCAGTCCAGTAAAATAAAAAAGCGAATTATTTGCAAATTATTTCAGTTTATGCTCATCATGACTGATCTATTTTGTGATCAAAGCTTGAGTTTGGAAATATAATATGGTCTGAGAAGAACAATATTGGCAGGCCAGGCATATAGCCAATATGCTGTGAAAATATATCAGGCCTACTGCACAAACCTCATACCTACAGAACTGTTTTTATTATGTTAATGTTACAAGTTTTAAGTCATGTTTAAATAAAAATCTTAGCGTTAGTTCTCGGCTTGCTTTTTGACTGCGAAAGTGATAGGGGGGTAGCTTTAATATTGAATATAGATAGTAGCTTCCATCAAAGTAGTTGTTTGCATCATTTCCAATCCCCGATATATATATATATATATTTGTAAATATATACAGTGGCAAGAAAAAGTATGTGAACCTTTTGGAATTACCTGGATTTCTGCATATATTTGACATACAATTTGATCTGATCTTCATCTAAGTCACAACAATAGACAAACACAGTGTGCTTAAAATAATAACACACACATTATTGTATTTTTCTTGTCTATATTGAATTCATCAATTAAAAATTCACTGTGTAGGTTGGAAAAAGTATGTGAACCTGTCACGCCCTGATCTGTTTCACCTGTTTCTTGTGTTTGTCTCCACCCCCTCCAGGTGTCGCTTTTCCCCCCAGTGTATTTATCCCTATGTTTCCAGTCTCTCTGTGCCAGTTCATCTTGTATGTTTTCAAGTCAACCAGTGTGTTTTCCCGTGCTCCTACTTTCTATTTCTCTTTTACTAGTCCTCCTGGTTTTGACCCTTGCCTGTTTTCTGGACTCCATTCCTGCCTGCCTGACCTCGAGCCTGCCTGCCACTCTGTACCTCCTGGACTCTGAACTGGTTTTGACCTTTTTGCCTGTCCAAGACCATTCTCTTGCCTACCTCTTTTGGATTGTTAATAAATATCAAAGACTCTAACCATCTGCCTCCTGTGTCTGCATCTGGGTCTCGCCTTGTGCCTTAATAGAACCCCTAGGCTAATGACTTCTCCAAAAGCTAATTGGAGTCAGGAGTCAGCTAACCTGGAGTCAAATCAATGAGACAAGATTGGAGATTTTGGTTGGAGCTGCAGTGCCCCATAAAAAAGACTCACAAAATTTGAGTTTGCTATTCACAAGAAGCATTGCCTGATGTGAACCATGCCTCTAACAAAATAGATCTCAGAAGACTTAAGATTAAGAATTGTTGCCTTGCATAAGCTGGAAAGGGTTACCAAAGTATCTCTAAAAGTCAGTCCATGACCTCATGGGTGGCGCAGTGGTCTAAGGCACTGCATCACAGTGCTAACTGTGCCACCAGACACTCTGGGTTTGAGCCCAGGCTCTGTCGCAGCCGGCCGCGACCGGGAAGTCCATGGGGTGACGCACAATTGGTGACGCACAAGTGTCATCCGGGTTAGGGAGGGTTTGGCCAGTAGGGATATCCTTGTCTCATTGCGCACTAGCGACTCCTGTGGTGGGTCGGGCGCAGTGCACGCTGATCAGGTCGCTAGGTGTACGGGTGTTTCCTCCGACACATTGGTGCGGCTGGCTTCCGGGTTGGATGCGCACTGTGTTAAGAAGCAGGGCGGTTGCGCAACCAGGGGTGGAAAAACCTTGGATCACTGTTACTCTAACTTCCGTGACGCATATAAGGCCCTGCCCCGCCCCCTTTCGGAAAAGCTGACCACGACTCCATTTTGCTGATCCCTGCCTACAGACAGAAACTGAAACAAGAAGCTCCCATGCTGAGGTCTGTCCAACGCTGGTCCGACCAAGCTGACTCCACACTCCAAGACTGCTTCCATCACGTGGACTGGGACATGTTTCGTATTGCGTCAGATAACAACATTGACGAATACGCTGATTCGGTGTGCGAGTTCATTAGGTCGTTCCCATAGCAACGATTAAAACATTCCCTAACCAGAAACCGTGGATTGATGGCAGCATTCGCGTGAAACTGAAAGCGCGAACCACTGCTTTTAATCAGGGCAAGGTATCTGGTAACATGACCAAATACAAACAGTGCAGCTATTCCCTCCGCAAGGCTATCAAACAAGCTAAGCGTCAGTACAGAGACAAAGTAGAATCTCAATTCAACGGCTCAGACACAAGAGGCATGTGGCATGGTCTACAGTCAATCACGGACTACAGGAAGAAATCCAGCCCAGTCACGGACCAGGATGTCTTGCTCCCAGGCAGACTAAATAACTTTTTTGCCCGCTTTGAGGACAATACAGTGCCACTGACACGGCCTGCAACGGAAACATGCGGTCTCTCCTTCACTGCAGCCGAGGTGAGTAAAACATTTAAACGTGTTAACCCTCGCAAGGCTGCAGGCCCAGACGGCATCCCCAGCCGCGCCCTCAGAGCATGAGCAGACCAGCTGGCTGGTGTGTTTACGGACATATTCAATCAATCCCTATACCAGTCTGCTGTTCCCACATGCTTCAAGAGGGCCACCATTGTTCCTGTTCCCAAGAAAGCTAAGGTAACTGAGCTAAACGACTACCGCCCCGTAGCACTCACTTCCGTCATCATGAAGTGCTTTGAGAGACTAGTCAAGGACCATATCACCTCCACCCTACCTGACACCCTAGACCCACTCCAATTTGCTTACCGCCCAAATAGGTCCACAGACAATGCAATCTCAACCACACTGCACACTGCCCTAACCCATCTGGACAAGAGGAATACCTATGTGAGAATGCTGTTCATCGACTACAGCTCGGCATTCAACACCATAGTACCCTCCAAGCTCGTCATCAAGCTCGAGACCCTGGGTCTCGACCCCGCCCTGTGCAACTGGGTACTGGACTTCCTGACGGGCCGCCCCCAGGTGGTGAGGGTAGGTAACAACATCTCCTCCCCGCTGATCCTCAACACTGGGGCCCCACAAGGGTGCGTTCTGAGCCCTCTCCTGTACTCTCTGTTCACCCACGACTGCGTGGCCACGCACGCCTCCAACTCAATCATCAAGTTTGCAGACGACACAACAGTGGGAGGCTTGATTACCAACAACGACGAGACGGCCTACAGGGAGGAGGTGAGGGCCCTCGGAGTGTGGTGTCAGGAAAATAACCTCACACTCAATGTCAACAAAACTAAGGAGATGATTGTGGACTTCAGGAAACAGCAGAGGGAACACCCCCCTATCCACATCGATGGAACAGTAGTGGAGAGGGTAGTTTTAAGTTCCTCGGCATACACATCACAGACAAACTGAATTGGTCCACTCACACAGACAGCATCGTGAAGAAGGCGCAGCAGCGCCTCTTCAACCTCAGGAGGCTGAAGAAATTCGGCTTGTCACCAAAAGCACTCACAAACTTCTACAGATGCACAATCGAGAGCATCCTGGTGGGCTGTATCACCGCCTGGTACGGCAACTGCTCCGCCCTCAACCGCAAGGCTCTCCAGAGGGTAGTGAGGTCTGCACAACGCATCACCGGGGGCAAGCTACCTGCCCTCCAGGACACCTACACCACCCGATGTTACAGGAAGGCCATAAAGATCATCAAGGACATCAACCACCCGAGCCACTGCCTGTTCACCCCGCTATCATCCAGAAGGCGAGGTCAGTACAGGTGCATCAAAGCTGGGACCGAGAGACTGAAAAACAGCTTCTATCTCAAGGCCATCAGACTGTTAAACAGCCACCACTAACATTGAGTGGCTGCTGCCAACACACTGACACTGACTCAACTCCAGCCACTTTAATAATGGGAATTGATGGGAAATTATGTAAATATATCACTAGCCACTTTAAACAATGCTACCTTATATAATGTTACTTACCCTACATTATTCATCTCATATGCATAGGTATATACATACTGTACTCTATATCATCGACTGCATCTGTCAGGATTTGGCCAGGGTTGTTCCGTGTTTTTGTCAGTAGATGTCCCCATTGTGCTTTTTGTCCCTGTGTTTTTCCTTGATCCCCATTATTGTTTGCACCTGTGTCTCGTTTCCCCTGATTGTATTTAAACCCTTTGTTTCCCTCAGTTCTGTGCTCTGTGTTTGTATGTTGGCACCCTGCCCTAGTGTTCTGTGTGCTCTTGTCGTTTCCGGGTGAAGTTCTTGTAGTATTCTGTTTTTTGTTTTTGTTTAGTTTTAGTGAGTTTCTTTTTAGGTTTTTTTGTGTTTTACCTACCACCTTTTGGATTTGCCATTTTTTATTTTAGGAGTTTTTCTTTATTAAATACACCGTCTTAAGTACTGCTGTGTCTGCCTCATCTTCTGGGTTCTGCTGTCTATTCGTGGCTCAGTTGGTTAAGTGACTGTTTCTCACTCCGGAGACCCAGGTTCGAAACCGGGTCCTGACAGAAACACAGAGCCAAAAATGAACCCAGAGGCAGCCAGTTCCCAGGACCTTTTGCCACGCTGTCCCACCACCAGGAGACTGTCCAACGCCACGAAGCCGCCCTGGTTCAGCAAGAGGCCTTAATGGCTAGACATTCTCATCTTCTGTCGGAGATGCTGACTTCCATTAAGCAAGTATCTGATCGACTTACCCCGGCAACAGTTCCCGTCCCAGTACCTCAAGTTCACGTACCCATGGCAGTTAACCCCCTGGCTGAACCTCGTCTTCCACCTCCCCAACGGTTCTCAGGTGATCCAAGTGCTTGTAAAGGGTTTCTCACTCAATGTTCTCTCTCCTTTGAGCTGCAACCCTCGTCATTTCCCACCGACCGGTCTAAGATCGCATATATCATCACCCTGCTGTCGGAAAAAGCCCTGGCCTGGGCTACTGCTGTGTGGGATGCCCATAGTTCCTGCTGTGCCAGCTACTCTGCCTTTGCTGAGGAATTCAAACGAGTGTTTCAAGGCCCAAGCAGTGGTTCTGACTCAGCCAAACAGCTCCTGACTCTCCATCAAGGTTGGCGCAGCGTGACGGACTATGCCATCCAGTTCCGCACGGTGGCAGCAGCGAGTGGCTGGAACAACGAGGCGCTCACGGTGTGCTTTCTGAAAGGCCTTTCCGACACTATCCAAGATGAACTGGCCACTCGGGAACCACCGGACAATCTCGAGTCCCTGATCAAGTTGGCCTCACGCATTGACCAGCGTCTGAGAGAGAGAGAACTCAACCGTAGACCTCTAGCCCCTATCAGTCCCAGCTCCGAGTCCCCACCTTTATCATCGCTGGCTCCACCGGAACCCATGCAGATTGGACGCATCTCCCAGGCTGAGAGAGACCGCCGGATGAGGGAGCGCGCTGTCTATATTGCGGCAAACCGGGCCATTTCCGTTCCACGTGTCCCAGGCTCCAGGGAAACGCTCTGTCCCGTACAGACCGGGGGGAACTGTAACGGGAAACATAACCTCCTCCCATCCGTCCAACTCCCGTCTGCTCATTCCAGTCACCCTCTCCTGGGACAACCACAAGCTTCACCTTCAAGCCTTGGTAGACTCTGGAGCCGCAGGTAACTTCATGGATGGTGTCTGGGCGAAGAAGAATGGCGTTCCCTCTGAACCTCTAAGTGACCCCATGAGGGTTACTACATTGGATGGAAGCCCTTTGGGATCTGGACTTGTCACTCATGTCACTACCTCCTTGAGACTTTCAGTTTCACAACACCAGGAATTGATGAACTTTCATTTGATCTCCTGTTCCGAGTTCCCTCTCGTCCTTGGATACCCCTGGCTTCACAGCCATAACCCTCACATCGACTGGTCTGTGGGCACTATCAAGCAGTGGGGTCCTACGTGCCAAGCTACTTGTATTTTCCAGAATTCCCCGAGTTCTACTCCCGAGTCTTTAGAATCCATCGATCTGACCCGAGTTCCCGAGTGTTACCATGACCTCAAACTGGTGTTTAGCAAACAGAGGGCCACCATGCTACCACCCCATAGATCTTACGATTGCCCCATCGACCTGTTTCCGGGCACTTGCCCCCCCAGGGGTCGGATCTTTTCCCTATCTCCACCCGAACGAGCTGCTATGGATACCTATATCAAGGACTCTCTGGAAGCAGGTCTCATGCGTCCATCCACCTCCCCGGCGGGAGCAGGGTTCTTCTTTGTGGCCAAGAAAGACGGTGGGTTACGTCCTTGCATCGACTACCGGGGACTCAATGACATAACCGTCCGTAACCGTTACCCGCTACCCCTTATGGCCACAGCCTTCGAGCTGCTCCAGGAAGCAGTTGTTTTCACTAAGCTTGACCTGCGGAACGCATACCATCTTGTGCGGATCAGACCTGGTGACGAGTGGAAGACCGCTTTCAACACGCCTACTGGTCACTATGAATACTTGGTGATGCCCTTCGGCCTGACCAACGCCCCAGCGGTGTTCCAAGCGCTCATAAACGATGTGCTTAGGGATATGCTTAACATATTTGTGTTCGTTTACTTGGATGACATCCTCATCTTTTCGAGCTCCCTTCAAGAACACACTAAGCATGTCAGACAAGTACTCAAACGCCTCCTGGACAGCCATCTGTACGTTAAGCCGGAAAAATGTGAATTCCATTCATCCCGAGTACAATTCCTGGGATTTGTAGTGGAACCCGGTCGAATCCAAATGGACCCTAGGAAGGTAGGGGCGGTAGCGGATTGGCCCACCCCCAAATCCGTTAAGGATGTTCAGCGTTTCCTGGGCTTCACAAACTTTTACCGCAAGTTCATCAAGAACTTCAGTTTGGTGGCAGCTCCTCTCTCAGCTTTAACCAAAGGTGGCAATGCAAGGTTTTCTTGGGGAAGAGAAGCTGAGACGGCCTTCCAAGGACTCAAGCAGCGCATCCTCTCTGCTCCCATCCTGATACTACCGACTACGGATGAACCATTTGTGGTGGAGGTAGACGCATCAGAGGTTGGTGTTGGAGCTGTCCTGTCTCAGAGGGGTGAAGACAAGAAGCTTCATCCGTGCGCTTTCTTCTCACACCGGCTTACCCCGACTGAGAGGAACTACGATGTGGGGGATCGTGAACTCCTAGCGGTTAAGATGGCATTGAAGGAATGGAGACACTGGCTCGAGGGGGCTTCTCACCCGTTTCAAGTGCTTACGGACCACAAGAATCTGGAGTATATCCAGCAGGCGAAGCGATTGAACTCTAGACAAGCTAGATGGTCTCTTTTCTTCAATCGATTCCAGTTTATCCTCACCTATCGGCCCGGGTCGAAGAATCTCAAACCGGATGCCCTGTCCCGAGTCTACGCTCCTGCCATTCGAGATGACACGGACATGCCTGTCCTTCCTGCTGCTAAGATTGTGGCTCCGATCTCGTGGCAAGTTGAGGATACCGTGAGACGTGCTCAAGCTAGCGAACCGGACCCTAAAGGAGGTCCTGCCAATCGGTTGTTTGTCCCCAAGGCAGTGAGGACTCAGGTCCTTCTGTGGGGGCACTCCTCTCGCCTCACCTGTCATCCGGGCGTAGGTCGCACCTTGGAGTTCATCCAGCGTAAATTCTGGTGGCCTACCATAAGAGAAGACGTTGCCACTTTCGTCAATGCCTGCCCCGTGTGCTGCCAGGGCAAATCTTCTCACCTCCGCCCTCAAGGACTCCTTCACCCTTTACCTGTTCCCCACAGACCCTGGTCCCATATATCATTGGACTTTATTACTGGACTTCCTCCATCCCATGGCAATACTACTATCCTAGTCATAATCGACAGGTTTTCAAAGGCGGCCAGGTTCGTCCCTCTGACTAAGTTACCTTCTGCCAAGGAAACGGCTGAGTTGGTAATTAATCATGTGTTCCGAGTCTTCGGCATTCCTCAAGATGTGGTTTCTGACAGAGGTCCCCAGTTCGCCTCAAGGTTTTGGAAGGCCTTCTGCCAACTCATGGGGGCTTCTGCCAGTCTATCTTCAGGGTACCATCCGGAGTCCAACGGCCAAACAGAGAGGATGAATCAAGAGCTGGAAACCACCCTCCGATGTATGACTCGTGACAACCCGTCCACATGGTCATCCTTTATTGTTTGGGCCGAATACGCGCACAACACCTTGCGCTCCTCCTCCACTGGTATGTCCCCGCACGAGTGTCAGTTTGGCTATGCTCCTCCATTGTTCCCAGACCAGGAGGCAGAAGTCAGAGTGCCTTCAGCCTTGAGATTCGTCAGACGCTGTCGGCTTATGTGGAGGAAGACCCGTCTTAATCTGATGCGTTCCTCACAGAGGTATCAACAACAAGCCAACAGACGTCGCCGTCCCGGGCCTACCCTGCGCCCCGGCCAGAGAGTCTGGCTCTCCACAAGAGACTTACCTCTACGGGTGGAGTCTCGCAAGCTGTCCCAAAAATACATCGGTCCCTTCAAGGTTGCCAGGAGAGTTAACCCAGTTTCTTATCGCCTACACTTACCCAGATCCCTTAAGATTAATCCCACATTTCATGTGTCTTTGTTAAAACCTGTTGTTTTTCTCCCCTTGTCCCGGCAGACAGACCTCCCCCTCCGCCTCGTGTCATTGGAGGCCAGCCGGCTTATACTGTCCACCGGATACTGGATTCCCGCCGGGTGCAGCGGTCCTGGCAGTATCTGGTGGACTGGGAAGGCTACGGTCCTGAGGAGCGCTCCTGGGTTCCTGCCAAAGACATCCTGGACCCTGACCTCATTCGTCAGTTCAGGGTCCTCCACCCTGAGAGAGCTGGTAGGAACGTCAGGAGCCGTTCCTAGGGGGATTCTGTCAGGATTTGGCCAGGGTTGTTCCGTGTTTTTGTCAGTAGATGTCCCCATTGTGCTTTTTGTCCCTGTGTTTTCCCTTGATCCCCATTATTGTTTGCACCTGTGTCTCGTTTCCCCTGATTGTATTTAAACCCTTTGTTTCCCTCAGTTCTGTGCTCTGTGTTTGTATGTTGGCACCCTGCCCTAGTGTTCTGTGTGCTCTTGTCGTTTCCGGGTGAAGTTCTTGTAGTATTCTGTTTTTTGTTTTTGTTTAGTTTTAGTGAGTTTCTTTTTAGGTTTTTTTGTGTTTTACCTACCACCTTTTGGATTTGCCATTTTTTATTTTAGGAGTTTTTCTTCATTAAATACACCGTCTTAAGTACTGCTGTGTCTGCCTCATCTTCTGGGTTCTGCTGTCTATTCGTGGCTCAGTTGGTTAAGTGACTGTTTCTCACTCCGGAGACCCAGGTTCGAAACCGGGTCCTGACAGCATCCTTATGTAATACATGTATCACTAGTCACTTTAACTATGCCACTTTGTTTACATACTCATCTCATATGTATATACTGTACTCGATACCATCTACTGTATCTTGCCTAAGCTGCTCTGTACCATCACTCATTCATATATCCTTATGTACATATTCTTTATCCCCTTACACTGTGTATAAGACAGTAGTTTAGGAATTGTTAGTTAGATTACTTGTTGGTTATTACTGCATTGTCGGAACTAGAAGCACAAGCATTTCGCTACACTCGCATTAACATCTGCTAACCATGTGTATGTGACAAATAAAATTTGATTTGATTTGATTTGGTTGGGTTGTGTGGCTCTCGACCTTTGTCTCTCCCGAGCCCGTACGGGAGTTGTAGCGATGAGACAAGACAGTCACTACTACCAATTGGATACCACGAAATTGGGGACAAAAAGGAGGTAAAAAAATAAAATATATATATAAATATAAAAGTTAGTCCACGGTAAGACATTTCAGCACTGTTGCTACTCTCACTAGGAGTGACCATCCTGAAAAGATGACATCCAAGAGGCACTCCAACAAAGCCTCTTGTTGGAGTGCCTCTTGGATGTCATCTTTTCAGGATGGTCACTCCTAGTGAGAGTAGCAACAGTGCTTCTTTACCAAACTGGACCTGCGGAGTGCTTACAGAGTGCTTACAATCTCATCTGCATCCGGGAGGGGGAAAGCGTTTAGCATGATGTCTGGTCACTACAAGTACTTGGTGGTGCCATTTGGCTGAGCCAATGCTCCATCAGTGTTCCAGGCATTTGTTAACGAGGTGTTCAGGGACATGCTCTGATGCCAGGTGGTCGTGTATATCGATGACTTCTTGAACTTCTCGGCTGCCCTGGAGAATCACATCACTCACGTTTGAACAGTCCTGGAACGCCTCCCGGCTAACCATCTGTTCGTCAAGGCTGAGAAGTGCCAATTTCATCAGAGGGCTGTCTCCTTCTTAGGCTACCAAATCAGTCCGCAGGGAGTGAGGATGGATGACAAGAAGGTAGATGCGGTCAGGTCATGGCAAGTCCCAACCACCATAAAGGGTATACAACGGTTTTTGGGGTTTGCCAACTTCTACCGCCGTTTCATCAGGAACTTCAGCTCTGTTGCCGCTCCTTTCACCTCTCTCCTTAAGGGAGGCCCCCGTAGGTTGGTGTGGAGCCCAGCAGCCGACAAGGCCCTCTGACTACTCAAGGGACGTTTCACCTCCGCCCCATTGCTCAAACATCCTGATCCCACAAAATCTTTTGTGATGGAGGTGGTTGCTTTAGAGGTAGGTGTGGGGGCAGTTCTGCCTCAACGACAGAGTAATCCACAGAAGTTGTACCCATGTGCTTTTTACTCAAAGAAACTATTACCTGCAAAGAGGAATTACAATGTCGGTCGATGTGAGCTCCTGGTAGTGAATTTGACATTAGGGCGTGGAGACACTAGCTGAAGGGCGCCAAGGATCAATTTGTCATTCTCACCGACCATCGAAACCTGGAGTACATACGGACATCGAGGAGGCTGAATCTGGCCAAGCAAGGTTGACACATTTCTTCAAGGTTTGACTTCACACTGAGCTACCGCCCAGGTTCCAAGAACACCAAGGCCTATGCCCTGTCCCGAGTCTACGATTCCGGAGAGGGTCTTGTCCAGAATGTGCCTATAATCCCATCCTCCCGAGTCGTAGCTCCTTTGGAGCTGTGGACATCCGCCAGGCTCTAGAGAGGGAGCCCGCACCCACTAACTGTCCTTCCGAGCTTATTTACGTTCCTACAGGGATAAAGGACTGGCTGCTGACTTGGGAACACCCAGCTGTCGCCACTGGACATCCAGGTATTTCTCGCACTTCCCAATCAATCCCTGGGAAATACTGGTGGCCCACCTTAGCACAGGATGTCACTCGCTATGTCAACTCCTGTTCCGTATGTGCCCAAACCACATCCCCTCGGAACACTCCAGCAGGGAAGCTCATTCCCCTTTTTGTGCCTCAGCATCTCTGGTCCCATCTATCCTTTGACTTTGTTACTGATCTCCCCTCCTCTGACGGTTTCATCACCATTTTGGTGTTTGTGGATCGATTTTCCAAATCCAATCGTTTAATCCCTCTTTCTGGTCTCCCTACTGCTCTCCAGGTCACTGATGCACTTTCCAGCAGGTCTTTCGGCATTATGGCTTTCCAGATGATATTATCTCCGACCGTGGTCCCCAATTCACGTCATGGGTATGGAAAGCCTTTATGGAGAAGCTCAGGGTCACGGACAGCCTCACTTCCGCATACCGGGCTCAGTTAAACGGGCAGGTGGAGATGAGCCAGGAGCTGGGGAGGTTCCTGAGGAGTCATTGTCAGGACCAGCAGGGAGAGTGGGCACTCCCAGAACTCGCTACATCATTCCTCCACTGGGTTGACCCCCTTCCAGTGTGTTCTGGGTTTTCAGCCGGCCCTGGCTCTGTGGACCCCGAGCCAGACCGAAGCTCCTGCGGTTAATGAGTGGTTCGGGCCCGCAGCCGTCCGCCGTTGAAAGGAGCAGGCAGATCACCCCCGCAATGCGACCCCTGTGTTCAACCCTGGGGATCGTGTCTGGCTTTCTATCAGTCACCTCCCACTCCGCCTGTCCTGCAAGAAACTGAGCCCTTGGTTTGAGGGCCGTCCAAGGTTCTCCGACATTATCCCAACCGTGAAGCACGGGGGTGGCAGCATCATGTTGTGGGGGTGCTTTGCTGCAGGAGGGACTGGTGCACTTCACAAAATAGATGGCATCATGAGGTAGGATAATTATGTGGATTATGTGGATATTGAAGCAACATCTCAAGACATCAGTCAGGAAGTTAAAGCTTGGTCTCAAATGGGTCTTCCAAATGGACAATGACCCAAAGCATACTTCCAAAGTTGTGGCAAAATGGCTTAAGGACAACAGAGTCGAGGTATTGGAGTGGGCATCACAAAGCCCTGACCTCAATCTGAACTGAAAAAGCATGTGTGATCAAGGAGGCCTACAAACTTGACTCAGTTACACCAGCACTGTCAGGAGGAATGGGACAAAATTCACGCAACTTATTGTGGGAAACTTGTGGAAGGCTCCCTGAAACGTTTGATCCAAATTAAACAATTTAAAGACAATGCTACCAAATACTAATTGAGGGTATGTAATCTTCTGACCCAATGGGAATGTGATGAAAGCTGAAATAAATCATTCTCTCTACTATTATTCTTACATTTCACATTCTTAAAAGAAAGTGGTGATCCTAATAGACCTAAAACAGGGAATTGTTACCAGGATTAAATGTCAGGAATTGTGAAAAACTGAGATTAAATGTATTTGGCTAAGGTGTACAGTGGGGCAAAAAAAGTATTTAGTCAGCCACCAATTGTGCAAGTTATCCCACTTAAAAAGATGAGAGAGGGTTGTAATTTTCATCATAGGTACACTTCAAATATGACAGACAAAATGAGAAAAAAAATCCAGAAAATCACATTGTAGGATTTTTAATGAATTTATTTGCAAATTATGGTGGAAAATAAGTATTTGGTCACCTACAAACAAGCAAGATTTCTGGCTCGCACAGACCTGCAACTTCTTCTCTAAGAGGCTCCTCTGTCCTCCACTCGTTACCTGTATTAATGGCACCTGTTTGAACTTGTTATCAGTATAAAAGACACCTGTCCACAACCTCAAACAGTCACACTCCAAACTCCACTATGGCCAAGACCAAAGAGCTGTCAAAGGACACCAGAAACAAAATTGTAGACCTGCACCAGGCTGGGAAGACTGAATGTGTCTGTTACTTGAACTCTATGAGTTGCAATCTGAGGTGAAGTTAATTGCCGATTTCTGAGGCTGGTAACTCTAATTAACTTTCCTCTGCAGCAGAGGTAACGCTGGGACTTCTTGTCCTGTGGTGAGAGCCAGTTTCATCATAGCACTTGATGGTTTTTGCGATTGGACTTGAAGAAACTTTCTTGAAAGTTCTTGAAATTTTCTGGATTGACTGACCTTCATGTCTTAAAGTAATGATGAACTGTCTTTTCTCTTTGCTTATTTGAGCTGTTCTTGCCATAATAAGAACTTTGAATTTGACCAAATAAGGCTTTATTCTGTATACCACCCTACCTTGTCACAACACAACTGATTGGCTCAAATGCATTAAGAAGGAAATAAATTCTACAAATTAATTTATATATATTCCAGGTGACGACCTCATGAAGCTGGTTGAGAGAATGCCAATAGTGTGCAAAGCTGTCATCAAGGCAAAGGGTGGCGACTTTGAATAATCTCAAATATAAAATACATTTAGATTTGTTTAACACTTTTTTGGTTACGACATGATTCCATATGTGTTATTTCATAGTTTTGATGTCTTCACTATTATTTTACAATGTAGAAAATAGTAAAAATAAAGAAAAACTCTTGAATGGGTAGGTGTGTCCAAACTTTTAACTGGTACTATACATACAATGTTCACCTAACTAACGGAAAACTGGACACTCAAACAGGAGAACATTACAGGTAGAATTGTGAACTGGGAAGATCTCAATTGCATACTCTCTACAGAGAGAGGACGCATGGAGTATGCAGTGGAGATCTTCCCCATGTGCCTCTCCCATACCTTTAACCACCTGCACATGAAAACACACACTACATGATTAAATTGACTTTTTGGGTTGAAACACACATGCACAGCAATACAAACGTGCCTTTGGTGTTGGTAGTAGTCTATGAGTGTAATAGGCAGGAGAGTTCTGGACCAGAGCAGAATGAATAGAACCAGGTAACGTATTTTTACAGACTTAATGACAACTACACTATCTGTCCATTGAGTCTAAGTCTTTTTGTTCAAGTATTTGTGACCAACAGATGCATATCTGTATTTTTAGTCATGTGAAATCCATAGATTAGGACCTAATTTATTTATTTAAATTGACCGATTTCCTTATATGAACTCTAACTCAGAAAAATCTTTGAAATTGTTGCTTTTATATTTTTGTTAAATGTACGTCATAAGCGAGAAACGAACCGACAGAGTAGTCCTATATATGCACTTTGAAGCTAGCAGCCCTAACTGCTAGACTACCCCAGGCCATGATTGAATTCAATTTTGACTGTTCATTCATAACCTTAGGATACACTCCACACTTGTATGTCGTAGCCTAGGGGAGACCAATATCTATCTTGTGTTATTAAACTATATAAAACAAGGTTGTTGATGTGTATGGCATTTCAGATCCATTTTTGTACATTTGAATGTTGCAGGAATAGGACCTAGGCCTAGTGTTTTGAGCGAGTGAGAAAATATTATTTTGATAGCAGGCCTGATCCCAATGACTCGACTGCCTCCGCATGGAGAAAGAGAACTGCTCATTGTCAGGAAATCAAATCAAATCTAACTTTATTTGTCACATGTGCCGAATACAACAAGTTCAGACCTTACCGTGAAATGTTTACATACAAGCCCTTAACCAACAGTGCAGTTCAAGAAGAGTTAAGAAAATATTTACCAAATAAACTAAAGTAAAAAATAGTAAAAAGTAACACAATAACATGACAATAATGAGGCTATATCCGGGGAGTACCGGTACCGAGTCAGTGTGCGGGGGCACCAGTTTCGAGGTCATTTGTACATGTAGGTAGGGGTGAAGTGACTATGCATAAATAATAAACAGCGAGTAGCAGCAGTGTACAAAACAAATGGAGGTGGGGTCAATGTAATAGTCCGGTGGCCATTTGATTAGTTGTTCAGCAGTCTTATGGCTTGTGGGTAGAAGCTGTTAAGGAGCCTTTGGTCCTAGACTTGGCGCTCTGGTACCGCTTACCGTGCAGTAGCAGAGAAAAGTCTATGACTTAGGTGACTGGAATCTCTGACAATTATATGGGCTTTCCTCTGACACCGCCTATTATATAGGTCCTGGATTGCAGGAAGCTTGGCCACAGTGATGTACTGGGCCGTACGCACTACCCTCCGTAGCGCCTTATTGTACGGTCAGATGCCGAGCAGTTGCCATACCAGGCAGCAACCGGTCAGGATGCTCTCGATGGTGTAGCTGTTGAACTTTTTGAGGATCTGGGGACATATGCCAAATCTTTTCAGTCTCCTGGGGGGGGAAATGTTTTGTCGTGCCCTCTTCACAACTGTCTTGGTGTGTTTGGACCATGATAGATTGTTGGTGATGTGGACACCAAGGAACTTGAAACTCTCGACCTGCTCCACTACAGCCCTGTTGATGTTCATGGGGGCCTGTTTGACCTACCTTTTTCTGTAGTCCATGATCAGCTCCTTTGTCTTGCTCACATTGAGGGAGAGGTTGTTGTCCTGGCACCACACTGCCAGTTCTCTGACCTCCTTCCTATAGGCTGTCTCATCGTTGTCTGTGATCAGGCCTACCACTGTTGTGTCATCAGCAAACGTAATGATGGTGTTGGAGTCGTGTTTGGCCACGCAGTCGTGGGTGAACAGGGAGTACAGGAGGGGACTAAGTACACAACCCTGAAGGGCCCCAGTGTTGAGGATCAGCATGGCAGATGTGTTGTTGCCAACCCTTACCACCTGGGGGTGGCCTGTTAGGAAGTCCAGGATCCAGTTGCAGAGGGAGTTGTTTTGTCCCAGGGTCCTTAGCTTAGTGATGAGCTTCGTGGGCACTATGGTGTTGAACGCTGAGCTGTAGTCAACTAATCATGAGGCTCATTTGAATTTCCTGACGCAACAGGAAAATTCTCAGTGGCAAAAGAGTGATCAAGTTAAGATCCGACATCTGTAGGGGTTAAAAATAAAAGTATGTCAACTTATCAATTAATTTTTTCCAAGTTGGTTACTATGCTGTGAAAAAGTTGTATTTCACTAGTCCAAAAAAAAGTTATAGGACAGATGCTCATTTTCTGTGTCCTGCCCTAGCCCTATCCCCATTGGCCAATGCCACTGCTTTGTTCTCATTCGCCAATTCTTGGTAGCGTTGCTGTCTTTGGTTGGTTGGCGAGGGCAATTCTCGGTAACTTCGTGGTAGCAAAGGGTGATATGATTGGATCTAGCAACCAGACATTTCCAAGGGAGAATCTCATTTGATTTTCCTTGATTCCTTAAATCCTATCGTTTTGCCTCTTTAACAAAACCCATTGGATGAGAAGGTCAGAGGTCCCGCCCCTCTGACCTTATCATCCAATGGGCTTTGTTAAAGAGGCGAGAAGAGAGCATGCGAGGAATCAAGAACATTCTCCCTTAAACTCACGGTTGTCAGGGGGGTCCTCAAGGCTGGTTGTTGCCGTCTTTGCTCAGCAACCGCACCCGACTTGAGCTCGAGACAGGAGTGTGCTGAAGCAAGCGCAATTGCGAGAGCATCCTTGAGAAGCCACTGAATCACAACAATAATTTCGGACTGAGGAAAATACGACCGTCAAACATCGTCGCCTCATCGCCCGGCTGATATAGCCTACTGACCTAAAGAAAAAGCGTAGGGACAATATCATTAATGGAAATAAATTAGAAGCCTGCGAGTTTAATTTGTTGTTATTTTCATTTTGGGGGGGACAACAGCCTTTTGAACCCCAAAATGGCTGAGATAACCAATTTAAGACCAGCACATGGTAAGACATATTATTAAATGTTTTTCCTCATGATAAATAACATGCCAGACAACTGTTTTAGGCTAACCGAAAAAAAATAGTTTTTCTCAGGTTCTCAGATTCTAAATGTGTTTTGTTGGCATAACAAGGCTGAAATACTCCAGGGGCTACATTCGTTGTTTAGTCTCGTTTTTTTTGTACTATATTCAATTAATTTAATGTTTGAAATTAAATGGCACACGTCGATTTAACATTTAAAACGACACGAGTGACGTGTAGCCTACATTGTTGATTCCTTCTTGTGAGTCTTATCTCCTATAGTGATGTTATTCTGATAATTAAATACAGTCGCTTTGAACCAATAGCAGGAAAACATAAAAAAGACCCCTAGAATATGGGAAGCCTATTTAAACTATGTGGATTTAGGGAGTATGTATTTTTTTTAATCAACAATGTTCAGAGGGGAGAACACATACCTATCAAGGCCTCGACAGTGTCAACGATTCTAATCATTTTAAAACTGAACATAGGCCTGTTGTCTATGTTTAATTTGTTGGGATTACAAATAGGCCTATACATGAAAATGTATGGTCATGCGTGCGTTAGTTTCCGGCGGTAGCCACTGTTGCTTCGTCATATTTTGTCTTGTCGGAGGAATGTTGGCAGGGGATATGGACTGAATGAAAATGTGCCTTTTATATATAAACTAATATATATTGACTTCTGGTTAATCTCGTGCGCGGTACAGGTTTATTGTTAAAGGTGAGACCCGTTTGGAAGGCACTTCTCCATCCTTCTCGAATGGCTTTTGACTGCGTGTGGGTAAGAGAGGATGATGACGTTCAATCTATTCTTGAGGCTTGGCATCAACTGTGCACGACTGCCTGGTCTTCTCTTATTTGAAAGAATATCCGAATTGCTGAACTGGACCCTTTGTCTATAGCGTAACAGAACATTTGGGCAAGGTGGATGGTGGTCTCACGTCTACCCAAAAACCTCACTCGCTGGGCAATCAATTTGCGTGGTCATTGTAATCTAGTTAAATCACCGTGGGATGGTGGGAAGCATTGATGGATGTTTTACCAATAGCCTAGTGCACCATGCTCCCATGTCAGAGTTAAAGCATTAACTATAGGGCTTAACTCTGGGCAGAATATGTTATTATTAAGAGAATGAGTGGACAAAGATTTCAAAAACTAACTACACCCAGTCACATGCATATATTTAGCCTACTGTATAAATATATGGTTTACACCTACAATTACTCAACAATCGATTACACAACAACCAGTGCAGACAACTAACAGGACAGGATGAGACACATCACATTGACAAAATCAGTAAGACACATTCAAACTCTCCTCCTCTTTTCCAAACCGAATTGTCTATGAAAAGAAATTACCTCCTGTAGAGATTGTTTTGTGTGCAGTGAAGGGTAGAGGCGCTAATGTTGTTTGTTTGTGTCTGGAGTGTTGGAGCAGCTCCTCAGTGAGGGCGTGGGGTCTAATTACACCAACAAAATGACTCTCTGTTATATCTTCTCTTGATTATCAATTTATATGCATTGTTAAATTCATATTAGCATAATTCCTCTCCTTAACAGATAGCTATCTCCAAGAGCAACTTTAATTGCTTTTGTTTTGATTCATTGGTGGATTTTCCCTCCGAGTTGAGCCCAGTGCCAAAGCTGGAGGGAACAGCTGCAGTTTACCCCACCTTAAGGATTTTCACACTACTGAGCTGAGCCAAAACAAGTTGTACTGAGCTGGCCTGGTTATGCATCCCCTATACTTGCAGTAACTGTTCTGGAAAAGATAATATGAAAGTGATGACCCCTTCCACTTTACTTCCATATCCAGTCCCATACCGTTTTGAATGGGCTTCAAGATTATATAATCAAATTCATGAGAATTAAATATATATATACACATACACACACACACACACACACACACACACACACACACACACACACACACACACACACACACACACACACACACACACACACACACACACAGTACCAGTCAAAAGTTTGGACGCACCTACTCCTTCAAGGTTTTTATTTTATTTTTTTTAACTACTTTCTACATTGTAGAATAATAGTGAAGAAATCAAAACTATGAAATAACACATAGAATCATGTAGTAACCAAAAAAGTGTTAACAAATCTAAATATATTTGATATTTGAGATTCTTCAAAGGAGCCAGCCTTTGTGTGGATGACAGCTTTGTACACTCTTGGTACTCTCTCAACC
The DNA here is from genome assembly GCF_036934945.1 of Oncorhynchus masou masou. Classification (NCBI taxonomy): domain Eukaryota; kingdom Metazoa; phylum Chordata; class Actinopteri; order Salmoniformes; family Salmonidae; genus Oncorhynchus; species Oncorhynchus masou. The sequence continues at coordinate 34,216,029 of NC_088223.1, read as the reverse complement.
AGCTTCACCTGGAATGCTTTCCCAACAGCAGTCTTGAAGGAGTTCCCACATATGCTGAGCACTTGTTGGCTGCTTTTCCTTCATTCTGAGGGCCAACTCATTCCAAACCATATCAATTGGGTTAAGGTCGGGTAATTGTGGAGGCCAGGTCATCGGATGTAGCACTCCATCACTCTCCTTCTTTGTCAAATAGCCCTTACACAGCCTGGAGGTGTGTTGGGTCATTGCCGTGTGGAAAAACAAATGATAGTCCCACTAAGCGAAAACCAGATGGGATGGCGTATCGCTGCAGAATGCTGTGGTAGCCATGCTGGTTAAGTGTGCCTTGAATTCTAAGTAAATCACTGGCAGTGTTACCAGCAAAGCACCCACACACCATCCCACCATCTCCTCCATGCTTCACGGTGGAACCCACACATGCGGAAATCATCCGTTCACCTACTCTGCGTCTCACAAAGACACAGCGGTTGGAACCAAAAATCAAAATTTGGACTCATCAGACCAAAGAATAGATTTCCACCTGGATAATGTCCATTGCTTGTATTTATTAGCCCAAGCAAGTCTCTTCTTCTTATACCAATAGTAGTGGTTTCTTTGACCATGAAGTCCTGATTCACGCAGTCTCCTCTGAACATTTGATGTTGAGATGTGTCTGTTACTTGAACTCTTTGAAGTCAATCTGAGGTGCAGTTAATTGCCGATTTCTGAGGCTGGTAACACTAATTAACTTATCTTCTGCAGCAGAGGTAACTCTGGGTCTTCCTTTCCTGTGGCATTCCTCGTGTGAGCCAGTTTCATCATAGCGCTTGATGGTTTTTGCAACTGCACTTTTCCGGATTGACTGACCTTCATATCTTAAAGCAATGATGGACTGTCATTTCTCTTTGCTTATTTGAGCTGTTCTTGCCATAATATGGACTTGGTATTTTACCAAATAGGTCTATCTTCTGTGTACCACCCCTACCTTGTCACAACACAACCAATTGGCCCAAATGCATTAAGAAGGAAAGGAATTCCACAACTGATCTTTTTATAAGGCACACATGCTAATTAAAATGCATTCCAGGTGACTACCTCATGAAACTGGTTGAGAGAATGCCAAGAGTGTGCAAAGCTGTCATCAAAGCAAAGGGTGGCTTCTTTGAAGAATCTCATTCTTATTGGTGTACTTATTTGGTATTTAATTGTTTTATTTAACCTTCATTTAACTAGGCAAGTCAGTTAAGAACAAATTCTTATTTACAATGATGGCCTACCCTGGCCAAACCCTCCCCTATCCCGGACGATGCTGGGCCAATTGTGCCCTATAGGACTCCCGATCACGGCCGGTTGTGATACAGCCCGGGATCGAACCAGGGTCTCTAGTGACACCTCTGGCACTGAGATGCAGTGCCTTACATGCTGACCAAACTGGATGCGTGCATGTGCGATCGTGCGCATATCGATTTTGTACCCCCACACCAAACACGATCATGACATGCAGGTTGAAATATCAAAACAAACTCTGAACCAATTCTATTAATTTGGGGACTGGTCGAAAAGCATTAAACATTTATGGCAATTTAGCTAGCTAGCTTGCTGTTGTCCTGGGATATAAACATTGGGTTGTTATTTTACCTGAAATGCACAAGGTCCTCTACTCCGACAATTAATCCACAGATAAAACGGTAAACCGAATTCCTTTCTCGACATCTCTCCTCCTTCCTCAGGCTTCTTTTTTACTTCTTTGGACTTTATATGGCGGTTGGCAACCAACTTTATGGTGCATTACTACATCCGACTGGCGTGTAGACGTCAGTTCATCTTTCAATCACCCATGTGGGTATATGCTCCTAAATACCAATGAGGAGATGGCACGTGGGTATATGCTCTTTACAACCAATGAGGAGATGGGAGAGGGCAGACTTGCAGCGCATTGAGCCTCACAAATAGAACCTATTTCTATTTTGGCACCTGGCCACGCAGACGCTCACTGAGGCGAGCAAGCAGTGTGGGTGCAATGATTGACTAGCACGTATGTGTAAAGTTGCGAGCGGTGTGGTCAGCATGTTAGACTGCTGCGCCACTCAGATGCACAGTACCCTTATGTTATTGCCTTTCTTTGTCTCTTTGGGGTTACATGTCTCACTCAGGCAGACTAGCCTGGATGAAGGGGTGAGCTGACAGTGACACACAGTCCTACCCTCCTCACCTCTCTTCCCTCCCTCCCTCTCTCTCTGTACCTTCTCTCTGCAGTGTGTCCGGCCTAGCCGGAACAGCGCTTGTGATTTAATGCCATAGTGACTGGTGTCAGAGTGACAAGCCCCTTTCTCACCCAGTGGTCAAATACAGCACAATCCACCTCGGGACAAGATGTCTGTCTGTATTACTCATGTTCACCGAGATTTCAGGATGAGAAAGCCGAGAAAGCAAACGTTGTGTGAAAGGTGGTTTAGATAGTCTTTTAGCTTAGTCCTGTGAAGCTGAGCAGCAGTGATTTACCTCGGTGTGTTGATGGCAGTAGGGGAGATGGATGTTTACAGATGTTTCGTCTTTTTTAATGTCTTACTGTGTGACATGTTGTACGTGTAAGAGGGAAAAGAGATTGCTTACAAGAACATTTCTATGAGTGTTTGGGTTATTTGAAAAATTCTCGAGACACATGACTCTGTGTAGTGGAGGTACTTCAGAATGTAATGTTTCCATGCACCTTGACGTCACCTTTCAGGAAGTTAGCGGTCACTCCTGAACGGGACGGTTTGCCACTTAAAGGGTAGGAAACATGAGTTTTTACTCAACGATGTAACAACACAGTGTGGTCAAAGACTTAGTAAACAGACAAAGTAACTTAGTTGTAGTCACGACCTGGTTACCTATAAGTACAAACATAGTAATGTTTTTGGGTTATTACTAGGGTTGCAAAACTCGGGGAACTTTCAATAAATTCCCTGGTTTTCCCGAAATCCCGGTTGGAGATTTCTGGAATCAGGAGAGAATAAGCAGAAAATCCTGGAATCCTCCAACCACAATTTCTGGAAAACAAGGGAATTTGTTGAAAGTTGCAGGAATTTAGCAACCCTAGTTGTTTCATATTTATTGACTTATTTCCGGATAACTTCTAAAGTACCCTCAACGTCATATGGAGGATCTACTTTGTGCTACAGAGTTTAAGCTAGCTAGCTCAAGCTGGCTAACGTTAGCCACACCTCATGCTCGTCACAGTCTTTGTGGCTGTGTTATCTAGTGGAAACACTAGCATGGCAGGCTCTGGCATGGCACTAGCATGGCAGGCTTTATTGCTCAATGAAAGCGAAAATCATACCTGCTTGCACTAATGGTGTAGTACCTCGTCTGTTCTCCTTTTTGTTTTGTCAACTTTTGGCATGTTCTCTGTTAAGTAGGTTACGGGAGTTTTGTAACTTTTCCCGCCTCAGAATCCAGATAGCTTAGTGCTTGCGTGCTATCTATTTTGCAGGTAGCCTAGCGGTTAAGAGCGTTGGTTGAAATCTCTGAGCCAACTAGGTGAAAAATTGGACCATCTGCCCTTGAGCAAAGCACTTAACCCTAATTGCTTCTGTAAGTCGCTCTGGATAAGAGCATCCGCTAAAATGACTAAAATTTTAAAATGGTTGACTGATTCAGAGCTAAGGAAATCTTAGCAGGCTGGTAAAGCTAATATTAGCAGGCTAGTTGACTAGAAACTTTGCACGTTGATTTGTGACAATGCATTCATAAAGTAAACTCAGCAAAAAAAATAAACGTCCTCTCACTTTCAACTGCGTTTATTTTCAGCAAACTAAACATGTGTAAATATTTGTATGAACATAACAAGATTCAACAACTGAGACATGAACTGAATAAATTCCACAGACATGTGACTAACAGAAATGGAATAATGTGTCCCTGAACAAAGGGGGGGGGTCAAAATCAAAAGTAACAGTCAGTATCTGGTGTGGCCACCAGCTGCATTAAGTACTGCAGTGCATCTCCTCATGAACTGCACCAGATTTGCAGTTCTTGCTGTGAGATGATATCCCACTCTTCCACCAAGGCACCTGCAAGTTCCCAGACATTTCTGGGGGGAATGGTCCTAGCCCTCACCCTCCGATCCAACAGGTCCCTGACGTGCTCAATGGGATTGAGATCCGGGCTTTTAGCTGGCCATGGCAGAACACGGACATTCCTGTCTTGCAGGAAATCACACACAGAACGAGCAGTATAGCTGGTGGCATTGTCATGCTGGAAGGTCATGTCAGGATGAGCCTGCAGGAAGGATACCACATGAGGGAGGAGGATGTCTTCCCTGTAATGCACAGTGTTGAGATTGCCTGCAATGACAACAAGCTCAGTCCGATGATGCTGTGACACACCGCCTCAGACCATGACGGACCCTTCACCTCCAAATCAATCCCGCTCCAGAGTACAGGCCTCGGTGTAACGCTCATTCCTGCGACGGTGAACGCAAATCCGAGCATCACCCTTGGTGAGACAAAACTGTGACTCGTCAGTGAAGAGCACTTTTTGCCAGTCCTGTCTGGTCCAGCGACGGTGGGTTTGTGCTGGTGATGTCTGGTGAGGACCTGCCTTACAACAGGCCTACAAGCCCTCAGTCCAGCCTCTCTTAGCCTCTTGCGGACAGTCTGAGCACTGATGGAGGGATTTTGCATTCCCGGTGTAACTCGGGCAGTTGTTTTTGCTATCCTGTACCTGTCCCGTAGGTGTGATGTTCAGATGTACCGATCCTGTGCAGGTGTTGTTACACGTGGTCTGCCATTGCGAGGACAATCAGCTGTCCATCCTGTCTCCCTGTAACACTGTCTTAGGCTTCTCACAGTACGTACATTGCAATTTATTACCCTGGCCACATATGCAGTCCTTATGACTCTTTGCAGCATGCCTAAAGCACGTTCACACAGATGAGCAGGGACCCTGGGCATCTTTCTTTTGGTGTTTTTCAGAGTCAGTAGAAAGGCCTCTTTAGTGTCCTAGGTTTTCATAACTGGGACCTTAATTGCCTACTGTCTGTAAGCTGTTAGTGTCTTAACGACCGTTCCACAGGTGCATGTTCAATAATTGTATATGGTTCATTGAACAAGCATGGGAAACAGTGATTAAACCCTTTGCTATCAATATATGTGTATCTGTGACACACCGCCACAGACTCTGGAAGCGCTAGACAGGAGGGAGACTCTGGAAGCGCTGGACAGGAGGGAGACTAGAAGCGCTGGACAGGAGGGAGCCCATGGAGGGAGGAGACGGAGAGACAGCATGGTGTGTGGGGCTGCCACCGGGAGCCTGGTGCGTGGAGGAGGCACCGGATGGACCGGACCGTGGAGGCACACTGGAGGTCTCGAGCACCGAGCCTGCACAACCTGTCCTGGCTGGATACTCCCCGAAGCCCGGAAAGTGCGGCGGGGTGGGAACAGACCGCACTGGGCTGTGCTGGTGAACCGGGGACACCATGCGTAAGGCTGGTGCCATATACCCCGGGCCGAGGAGACGCACTGGAGACCAGATGCGCTGAGCCGGCTTCATAGCTCCTGGCTCGATGCCCACTCTAGCCCGGCCGATACGAGGAGCTGCGATGTAGCGCACCGGGCTATGCCTGAGCACTGGGGACACCGTGCTCCTTATGGCATAACACGGTGCCTGCCCGGTCAACCTCTCGCCACGGTAAGCACGGGGATTTGGCTCAGGTCTCCTACCTGACTTAGCCACACTCCCCGTGCCCCCCCCAATACATTTTTGGGGCTGCCTCTCCGGCTTCCTTGCCAGCCGTGTTCCCTCAAAGCGCTGGCTCCCTTTACCTGCTACCTCCGCTCTCCTGGCTGCCTCCACCTGTTCCCATGCGAGGCGATCCCTTCCAGCCAGGATCTCCTCACATGTGTAGGAACCCTTCCCGTCCAGAATGTCCTCCCATGTCCATGAGTCCATTCCACGCTGCTCCTGATGACCACGCTGCTTGGTCCTTTTTTGGTGGGTAGTTCTGTAACGGCTGTTGGAAGGAGAGGACCAAGATGCAGCATGGTAAGTGTCCATGTTAGATTTATTCGATAACTGAACACAAAGTAAACAAAAGCACAACCAAAACAGTCCTGTCTGGTAGAGACACAGAGACAGATAACAACTACCCACAACTCAAGTGGGAAAAACAGGCTGCCTAAGTATGGTTCTCAATCAGTGACAACAATTGCCAGCTGCCTCTGATTGGGAACCATACCAGGCCAAACACATAGAAATGGAAAACATAGAATGCCCACCCCAACTCACGCCCTGACCAAACAAAAATAGAGACATAAAAAAGGAACTAAGGTCAGGACGTGACACTTAACGTATTCCTCCACAGTCCCACACTTCCCCGCTCGCCTCCTCGCGTATGAATCAGATAATAGAATCATTGCTCGTGATTAACAATTTACTGCAGTCTATTAATAATGGACGCCTCCTGCGTATGCACAGACATGTGTACACACACTTGTTCTTTCACGCATTTTGTTCTTTTTGAAATCCTGGATTTCGCCTTCAGTATTGCTATCGAGATGTGAACTCACTCAAGGTTTTATTTCATTTAGACCTGGACCATTTTGGTCTGTGTCTCTCTCTCTGTTTCTGTCTCTCAGGGGATGTGTCTAGGCAACGAGAGCTTCACAGCTGTGCTTTAAAGACTCTCCAAAAAATGCCCCAGCATTTTCACAATGATCAATGGTGTAGGGGGGGTGGTCAAGTCTTTGTCTAGAGGGGGAGTGAGTGGGTGTGGGCAGCTACTGTAGACACTATGGAGATACAGTGAGTGGATGAGAGGAAGAGAGAGATTAAGAAATAGAGGGTGGTAAAATGTAAAACATTGCCTCTGGGAGGAAAAGGAGAAAGAGAAAAGGGAAAGCAGGACAAGATGCCAGTAACTGATTTTATTGACGATAAAATGACTAAATGGTTTAGCCGTGAGGTATGCCCTGCGGTACGCAGACAAGTGTCTGCTGTTCTGAATTCCCAAGGCACGCATGGAAGTGACTGTCACTCTTCAGAAATGTCCCAAAAGTCTGTTTGTCTGGCACGCTTGCTCTCGACTCTCCGTCTGGGCCCTAGCTATGGATCCTTTGTCTCACTGGTTGTCTCTCCGTTAGCAGCCAAAGTCACCACTCATTCATACCACATTTCCTGACTCTTTCTTTCATTCACCATTTCTTCTCCCCTTTCTCTCCTGCCCATTTCCCTCTCTCTTCCTGTTACCTTTGAATTCTACCTCGATTCTTATCCTCAAGTAACCTTGTTTGCCACCTTCATTTCATGGCCATTTTAGTTTTTCTGTCTGGCTTGTCAAGCTGTTAAAATCCTCCTGTCTGTCACACAACTGGACAAGTGCCTGCTAACCCTGACCCAATTTTTGCCTCCAGCACTGTTGCTAAGCCCCTCCAGCTGCCTTCACTGCTGGATATGAATATTGGCCGCTAAAACGAAAGCTAAATCCCTGCACATGCAGCTTACTGGTGGCCCGGGGTGTGGCTGCCTGCAGCGTCAAGCATCTGGGGTCATTCAGTCCAGTTCTAGCCTGGTCAAACCAGACTGAATGCTGCACTCTAGAGCTGTGAGAGCTGTAAGAGCTGTGTTCATTCTGGTTTTACCAGGCTACTAATTTCAGCTAGGGTGCATGACGGCGATTGAAGGCTGCTATGCTGAAACCTGTTGGTTTTTGATAGTACAATTTTAAGTTCTCTACCTTTACTATCATTTTCTTCCAAGAGAAAATCTCTCGCAGAATTATTGTAGTCGATAGCTGGGGCCTCTGTCATCTTTGCTTTATAAAAGAGTTAGTCACATTTTCTTAAGGTTACCTATGCGTAGTTGTTCCTGACCACTGAGGTTGATTTTGGGCCCCAGTCACAGATTGTAACCAAAGAAGGTGGCTTGGCAGACTGCAGTTGTGAATCTGAATCAAATCAAATCAAATTTTATTTGTCACATACACATGGTTAGCAGATGTTAATGCTTGTTCTTCTAGTTCCGACAATGCAGTAATAACCAACGAGTAATCTAACCTAACAATTCCACAACTACGACCTTATACGCACAAGTGTAAAGGGATAAAGAATATGTACATAAAGATATATGAATGAGTGATGGTACAGAACGGCATAAGCAAGCTGCAGTAGATGACATCGAGTACAGTATATACATATGAGATGAGTAATGTAGGATATGTAAACATAAAAGTGGCATAGTTTAAAGTGGCTAGTTATACATGTATTACATAAAGATGGCAAGATGCAGTAGATGGTATAGAGTACAGTATATACATATGAGATGAGTAATGTAGGGTATGTAAACATTATATTAAGTGGCAATGTTTAAAGTGGCTAGTGATACAATCAATTTCCATTATTAAAGTGGCTGGAGTTGAGTCAGTATGTTGGCAGCAGCCACTCAATGTTAGTGATGGCTGTTTAACAGTCTGCTGGCCTTGAGATAGAAGCTGTTTTTCAGTCTCTCAGTCCCTGCTTTGATGCACCTGTACTGACCTCACCTACCTTCTGGATGATAGCGGGGTGAACAGGCAGTGGCTCGAGTGGTTGTTGTCCTTGATGATCATTATGGCCTTCCTGTGACATCGGGTGGTGTAGGTGTCCTGAAGGGCAGGTAATTTGCCCCCGGTGATGCATTGTGCAGACCTCACTACCCTCTGGAGAGCCTTACGGTTGTGGGCGGAGCAGTTGCCGTACCAGGCGGTGATACAGCCCGACAGGATGCTCTCCATTGTGCATCTGTATAAGTTTGTTTGCTGCTGCGCCTTCTTCACAACGCTGTCTGTGTGGGTGGACCAATTCAGTTTGTCTGTGATGTGTACGCCGGGGACCTTAACTTTCTACCCTTTCCACTACTGTCCCATTGATGTGGATAGGGGGGTGCTCCCTCTGCTGTTTCCTGAAGTCCACAATCATCTCCTTTTGTTTTGTTGACATTGAGTGTGAGGTTATTTTCCTGACACCACACCCCGAGGGCCCTCACCTCCTCATTGTCGGCCATCTCGTTGTTGTTGGTAATCAAGCCTACCACTGTAGTGTTGTCCGCAAACTTGATGATTGAGTTGGAGGCGTGCAAGGCCATCCAGTCGTGGGTGAACAGGGAGTACAGGAGAGGGCTCAGAACGCACCCTTGTAGAGCCCCAGTGTTGAGGATCAGCGCGGTGGAGATGTTGTTATTTACCCTCACCACCTGGTGGCGGCCCGTCAGGAAGTCCAGTACCCAGTTGCACAGGGCGGGGTCGAGACCCAGGGTCTCGAGCTTGATGACGAGTTTGGAGGGTACTATGTTGTTAAATCCTGAGCTGTAGTCGATGTACAGCATTCTCACATAGGTATTCCTCTTGTCCAGATGGGTTAGGGCAGTGTGCAGTGTGGTTGAGATTGCGTCGTCTGTGGACCTATTTGGGCTGTAAGCAAATTGGAGTGGGTCTAGGGTGTCAGGTAGGGTGGAGATGATATGATCCTTGACTAGTCTCTCAAAGCACTCCATGATGACGGAAGTGAGTGCTACGGGGCGGTAGTCGTTTAGCTCAGTTACCTTAGCTTTCTTGGGAACAGGAACAATGGTGGCCCTCTTGAAGCATGTGGGAACAGCAGACTGGGATAAGGATTGATTGAATATGTCCGTAAACACACCAGCAAGCTGGTCTGCGCATGCTCTGAGGACGCGGCTGGGGATGCCGTCTGGGCCTGCAGCCTTGCGAGGGTTAACACGTTTAAATGTTTTACTCACGTCGGTTGCAGTGAAGGAGAGACCGCAGGTTTTAGTAGCGGGCCGTGTCAGTGGCACTGTATTGTCCTCAAAGCGTGCAAAGAAGTTATTTACTCTGTCTGGGATCAAGACATCCTGGTCCGCAATGGTGCTGGTTCTCTTTTTGTAATCCGTGATTGACTGTAGACCCTGCCACATCTCTTGTGCCTGAGCCGTTGAATTGCGACTCTACTTTGTCTCTATACTGACGCTTAGCTTGTTTGATTGCCTTGCGGAGGGAAAAGCTACACAGTTTGTATTCAGTCATGTATCCAGTCACCTTGCCCTGGTTAAAAGCAGTGGTTCACGCTTTCAGTTTTGCGCGAATGCTGCCATCAATCCACGGTTTCTGGTTTGGGAATGTTTTAATAGTTGCTATGGGTACGACATCGCCTTTCTAATGAACTCGCTCACCTAATCAGTGTATTTGTCAATGTTGTTGTTGGACGCAATGCGGAACATATCCCAATCCACGTGATCGAAGCAGTCTTGAAGAGTGGAATCAGATTGGTCAGACCAGCATTGAATATACTTGAGCGCGGGAGCTTCTTGTTTTAGTTTCTGTCTATAGGCTGGAAGCAACAAAATGGAGTCGTGGTCAGCTATTCTGAAAGGAGGACGGGGGAGGGCCTTATATGCGTCGCGGAAGTTAGAATAACAATGATCCAGGTTAGCCTTGTTAAAATCCCCAGCTACAATGAATGCAGCCTCAGGATATGTGGTTTCCAGTTTACATAGAGTCAAATAAAGTTTGTTCAGGGCCATCGATGTGTCTGCTTGGGGGGGAATATATACGGCTGTGATTATAATCGAAGAGAATTCCTTTGGTAGATAATGCGTCGATATTTGATTGTGAGGAGTTCTAAGTCAGGTGAACAGAAGGACTTGAGTTACTGTATGTTGTTATGATCACACCACGTCTCGTTAATCATAAGGCATACCCCCTGCCCCTCTTCTTACCAGAAAGATGCTTGTTTCTGTCGGCGCGATGCATGAAGAAACCAGCTGGCTGCACCGACTCCGATAGCGTCTCTCGAGTGAGCCATGTTTCCGTGAAGCAAAGAACGTTACAGTCTCTGATGACTCTCTGGAATGCTACCCTTTCTCGAATTTCATCAACCTTGTTGTCAAGAGACTGGACATTGGCGAGTAGTATGCTAGGGAGTGGTGCGCGATGTGCCCGTCTCCGGAGCCTGACCAGAAGACCGCTTCATATGCTCCTTTTACAGTGACGTTGTTTTGGTTCGTCAGCTGGGATCCGATCCATTGTCCTGGGTGGAAGGCAAAACACAAGATCCACTTCGGTAGAGCCATATTCCTGGTTGTAATGATGGTGCGTTGACGCTGCTCTTATATTCAGTAGGTCCTCCCAACTGTATGTAATGAAACCTAAGATTACCTGGGGTACCAATGTAAGAAATAACACGGGAAAAAAACTAAATACTGCATAGTTTCCTAGGAACACGAAGCGAGGCGGCCATCTCTGTCGGCGCCGGAAGTGAAATCATTAGGATGTCGATTGGTGGGTGTGGCTTCTTGTTTCAGTTTCAGGCTTATCCCGCCGCCTTTTACATGACACATGGGTCGTGTTCAGTAGGGAGAAAATGTCCTGAAACATTTTGAAACTGAGAGATGCTGCCAGAACTAGCCCAACATGAACACAGACTTTTGTTTTCCGTGTGTCCTATTGAACACAACTCTGGTGGGAGGAATCTCTTCAGTTGGCAGACATCCCCATGTGACACGCATAAATATGAGCTGCACTTCACTTGAATTTCCAAGTGTGTTGATACCATTGTTAGGAAGACACATCATGTTGAATGAGACATTGACATTCCTCTGTATTCATCAGTATCTGTATTCATTCATAGACCCAAGGAGAGGTCAGTGAGATATAGAGAATGACTCATTCTAGAGGCTGACTTGACTCCATACAGAAGTCAGAATGGCTCTTACCATATAACATGATTGCCTTTACAGTAAACAAGTGAACAGTCACAAACAACTATGTATTCCGTAGCCTACACTGTAATATAGTCCCTTTAAACCTATTAGTGAGCAAATTGGTCCGTTTACACAAAAAAAAACGAATTGAACTTCCATGACAATTCCCATGACGACGGCATGCATAATTCAAGGCTTTTATTTATTTAGTTGTTTATGCATTTGCATCGGTGGCTTTTTGTGAATGCAATATGTGAGTGTTTTTACTGTAAGTGCATGAACATTCTTTATGCTAAGTGTGTATAGTGTAGTTCACCTCCCAGTTTTCCTTGCTGCTGAGTTGTTTTACATAGAACTCACAGGAGAAAAAGAGAAATAATGAGGCTCTTGAGGCCTCATTATAGCTGTGATCAGTGCAGTACAGCAGTGTCTGTCAACCGCACACAAGCACGCAACGCACACACAATCCACACATTCATGATCTCTACAGTCTGGACAATGATTGGCTAAATCAGGTGTGTTATTGCAGGACTGGAGTGATAGCCTGCAGACTCAGTAGTGCTGGAGATCCCTGCTCTATAGTGTGCACTGATGATTTGTATGCAGAACCTTACATACGCCCCGGGTCCCTGTCCGGCCCCTGATGGAGCAAGACCGCATGACGCGTGCTGAATACTACACTCTTCACACCCCTGACCACACACACACACACACACACAGACACGCTTTTTCAGAGGCTTCCATCCCTCACCACATTACCATACATGACAATAACGGGTGTCCATTAACTGGAAAACACTCTCACACTGTATACCAGGCTCCGTGTTTCTTAGTGTGTGTGCCAGTGTGTGAGTAAACACCCCCCAACTCTCCCGATGGCTTCTGGAGTCTGATTATGTGTGGAGACGGTGGAACGCACATCCTCTTCTCATCCGCTCTGGGGTGAACTCGGAATTCCAAACAGCTCCGACCGACCAGCTCGACGGGAGAGGGGCCCCCGCTGTTGCCAGGGCCACCCAAATGAGAGAGAGGGAGAGGACAGTGAAGGAAAGACAGAATATTATTGGGGAAAATGGCTTAATTTGAATAAAATGGTTTAAATTGAAGGAGAGGGCGAAGGAAACCACGTTTTCATGGTAGTCAACATGCATAGTAATGTAGTAAACAAAAATAACATTACAGACATAGTTTAAACATTAGCAACAAGACAGAGAACCCACTGCTTTACTCAAAGATAGACATTGTGCCTCTGTCAATCAGTTCCTGAGAAAATGTGACCAGCATCACCAAACCTTAATCTACCTACACCATCAGTAGATGACTGATAGCACTTAACTGGGCATAAGGGTACCCATATGTGCAGGCTAAATTGCTGTTAAAAGTTTAGGCCAATGATAGTTCTAAGGCAAGCCTGTCAAAAACTATTATAGTTTTTTTTTTTTTTTTTTACTTTTGACATTGCGGTCTTTACTGAAGTTCAGTTATAACAAGGTAGAGCTGTCACAGGTTAGTATTTGGACTCATTACAGCACTAATTACGGTGTGTATGTGTGTGTGTGAGACTACAGGGCTGGCGAAGAGGCCTCAGAGAACGAGTCAGTATTAAAGCGACTATAAGCCTTGTCCAAGCCAGAACGACACAAATTATTGTCGCATTCTAATAGGTAACTTACAAAGTGGGGTTTAGAAAGAAATCAAATCCAATTTTATGAGTCACATGCGCCGATTACAACAGGTGTAGGTAGACCTTACAGTGAAATGCTCACTTACGAGCCCCTAACCAACAATGCAGTTTAAAAAAAAATACAAATAAGAAATAAAAGTAATTAAAGAGCAGCAGTAAAATAACAATAGTGAGATTATATAGTTAGTTGAGGTAATATGTACATGTAGGTAGAGTTACTAAAGTGACTATTCATAGATAATAACAGCAGAGAGTAGCAGTGGTTTAATAAGGGGGGGGCATTGAAAATAGTCTGGGTGGCAATTTGATTAGATGTTCAGGAGTCTTATGGCTTGGGGGTAGAAACTGTTTAAAAGCCTCTTGGACCTAGACTTGGCGCTCCGGTACCGCTCGCAGTCCAAATTGAGGTCAGTGGTGTTGTGTGTTTTCCAAAATGCGCCGTGTAAACATGGTGTAAAACATATTATAAGTCGTTGCAGTAGGATTACAGCAACTTCAACTTCCTCATCTGACAAGGCCCCAAGAAACATGAGCAGGGACAAACTGAAATCCTTTGATCCTACCACATTTATCAATTTCATCCGTTTAAGGTTTATTTGTGTTTTGAACCTCTTTTTCCTGCTTTTTAGCACATCTTTTTGACAGCCTTTCATGTTCTCACTTTAGGCAGAGAGTGATGCTTTTTGATGGTATCCTACCTTGTGTGTCATATCTCACGTGTTCTTCATTTGTTTGTTTTAGGCAGTTTTTAAAAAGTTCAGTTCTTCCTGTTTAATAAGGCTTTCAACCCATCAGTGTTGAAGAAATGGGGTTTATAACGATGGAAAGGAAAGGATAAGATCAAATGAAAAACCTTTCTCTGTTCTGTCCCTCTTTCTCTTCCGCTACCCTTCTCAGACGTGTCCCCGGTGCTGGCGGGCTTCCTGGGCGCCGGGGTCCTGGTGGTCTCAGTCACGGTGGCTGTCTTCCTTTGGACCTGCTGCCAGCGTCGCTACCGACAGATGACGGGCAGCTACAAGCTCCAATCAGGACCCTGCGACCAGGCCGTGGATCCGCCCTACAAGTTCATCCACATGCTCAAGGGAATCAGCATCTACCCGGAGACACTTAGTAACAAGAAGATAGTCCGTGTGGGTCGACGCCCGGGCTCCTCGCGAAATGGCAGCGGATCCGGCGTCGAGTGGGGTCGTAATGGTGAGCGAGGAAGAGGGGGAGGAGGAAGGGTGATGCTAGTGGACGTCGACCCAGAAACGGGCCTGCTCAACAGCTCCACCAACCTGCAGATGAGCCACCTACTGCCCCCTGCTGGACAGCCTAGGTTAGAGAAGGCGCTGCCCATCCGCTCCGACTACTGCTGCCTGGAGAGCAGCTCCAGGGGTAACAGCAGAAGCAGTAGCTGTGACGCCAGCAAGACAGCCTCGCCCTTTACCCCGTGTCAGGGGGAGGGCAACACCATGCCGCCCGCTGCCCTAGGTACCCTCAACCTGGTCGTGGACTACAACTTCCCCAAGAAGGCGCTGGTGGTGACCATTGTTGGCGCCCATGGTCTGCCCACCGTGGACGAGCAGGCGGGTAGCTCCGACCCCTACGTGAAGATGACCATACTTCCAGAAAAGAAGCACCGGGTCAAGGTGAGTCTGGTTCCTCTGGAGGTTTCTTCCTACCTACAGGGTTGTTCCTTTCCACTGTTTTCTTTGATTTGCTTTGTTGAGGGATTAGGTATTCAGGGTTGCAGTCCCGATTAGGCTAATACTGTTATTATTGAATTATTTGAATGATCATTATTACAGATTTAGATCAAAATAAGATGACGCCATATGTTTTTATTATTGCAAACATGAGGCAAGAAAAGTTTGAAGAGCCCTGCATTATCCCTGTTATTTGATATTGTAAAAGAAAGTGTTAGTGTCACTGTAACTGTTTAAGTGCTACTGTCACAATAGCAACCAGACTGAAATAAAAGTGATTGCTCTGCAGACCCGCGTTCTGAGGAAGACTCTGGAGCCAGTATTTGACGAGACGTTTACGTTCTACGGCGTGGCCTACAGTGCACTGCCTGACCTCACGCTGCACTTCCTGGTGCTTAGCTTTGACCGCTTTGCCCGTGATGATGTCATCGGGGAGGCGGCGGTACCCCTGGCAGGGGTGGACCCCAGCACGGGACGAGTCCACATCACCCAACAGATCAGCAAGAGACACATCCAGGTGAGGGATGGGGAGGAGGGGGTGGATGGAGGGATGGAAGAGAGAAGGCATTACCTTGATTTATTACCTTTATTTTGGTAGGTTATTAACAACACATTCCTTCTCTTTTACAGTAATGGCCTGACAATAGACCCATCCTAGTTAGAGAAGGGAATGAGGAATTGAGAAAAGGAGGGAGAGAGAGAGGGGAAACTGGGTGATGGAGGAGGATTTTTATTTATTATTAAAAATAAATTTCAGAGGAATAAAGGTGAGGGATGGAGGATAGATGATGAAATATACTCTAGAATGAAGGACAGATGAAGGAAGGGAGGGAGGGAAGGGGTGTGGTAAAAGATGGAAATTCATAGAGAGATGAGTAGACAGAATTTGAGGATAGAGGGAGGAGTTGGAAAGATGAGGATGGAGAAGGGGGAATGGGAGGAAGGAGAGAGAGGAGGTTAGGATGGATAGGATGATCAGTTACTGGGCTTTTATGGCCAGCAACACTAGAGATGAAAGGGGAGGGATAAGGAGAGCGAGGGGAGAGAGAGAAAGAAAGATGGAGAGAGAGAAGAGACTGACTAATCATAGCTGGCTTCTAGCACAGGGTTAGCAGGAGGGTGACACATTTGCTAAATAAATGTCTACAGATTGAAATATGAAATGGTGTAAATAATATAATAACCAATCCTGGCTTGTTTGCTTTTTGGCTATTGCATATGTATTATTGCAAACAACCAATCTTTCTCTCATTTAATCATTATCACACATGCATGCACTCCCAAACACTCCACACACACACGTGCAGCTGAAACATATCTGGGAGGCTGGTCTCTTTGTGTGTGTGTATTGATTGGAGGCCCATTAGGCCCATAAAAGTGGAGAGAGACTGGTGTTATTTCTGACTGTAGGAAGACATCCATCATGGTCAGCACCGGAAACAAAAGCCTCTTCCCCACATCATTAAACATGATCCATATAAGGCAGAGGGAGGGAGAGTAGAAAGACAGAGGAAGCGGGGGGCAGACAGACAGAGGAAGGGAGGGATGGTATAGAAAGAGAGAGATAGAGGGGGGGGGGGCTACTCCAATTGACAAGAAAGGGCCCCATCCATTTCTTATACCTTTATTTTACTAGGCAAGTCAGTTAAGAACAAATTCTTATTTTCAATGATGGCCTAGGAACAGTGGGTTAACTGCCTGTTCAGGGGCAGAACTACAGATTTGTACCTTGTCAGTTCTGGGATTCGAACTTGCAACCTTTCGGTTACTAGTCCAACGCTCTAACCACTAGGCTACCCTGCCGCTCCGTAACACACACGCAGAGAGGAGGGAGAGACAGAGAGAAATAAGCCTGCACTATATGAGAAAGACCTCCGCCCAACACAATCGCACTGATAAAATGATAAATATAAAGAAACCTGCACTGAATGCATACTGCACACAGCCAGACTCACACACAGAGAGAGACCCGGCACAAAGTCTGCACTGATTAGACCATATGGCTGTTAGGACAGACCGTAAATAAGCTACACACCAGTACATTCCCACAGAGACATTAAAACATATTCATATCATCTCTAGAACTCATGCAGTACACACAGCTACTCTTCGAAGACAGCAGACACGCACATGCACTCACACAGTCATGCACACACGCGTGTAAACACATTACAGGCATAAGTATCATTCCCAGTGCCACTGTAAGCCTGTCAAGCGAGACAGTGCAGATGTATACTCACATGCTTAATATCTTCCTCCATTATTTGTACTATTTTCTACATTGTACAACAATAGTGAAGCAATCAAAACTATGAAATAACACATAGAAAATCATGTAGAAACCAAAAAAAGCGTTAAACAAAATATATTTTATATTTGAGATTCTTCAAAGTAGCCACCCTTTGCCTTGATGACAGCTTTGCACACTCTTGGCATTCTTTCAACCATCAACCAGCTTAATGAGGTTTTCACCTGGAATGCATTTCAATTAACAGGTGTGCCTTGTTAAGAGTTTATTTGTGGAATTTCTTTCCTTAATGCGTTTGAGTCAGTTAGATGTGTTGTGACAAGATTGAGGTGGTATACAGCAGATAGCCCTATTTAGTAAAATACCAAGTCCATATTATGGCAAGAACAGCTCAAATAAGCATTACTTTAAGACATGAAGGTCAGTCAATCCAGAAAATGGCACAAACTTGGAACGTTTCTTCAAGTGCAGCCGCAAAAACCATCAAGCATTATGATGAAACTGGCTCTCATGAGGACCGCCACAGGAAAGGAAGACCCAGAGTTACCTCTGCTGCAGAGGATAAGTTCATTCGAGTTACCAGCCTCAGTTATTCGGCCCAAATAAATGGTTCAGAGTTCAAGTAACAGACACATCTCAACATCAATTGTTCAGAGGAGACTGCGTGAATCAGGCCTTCATGGTCGAATTTCTGCAAAGAAACCACTACTAAAGGACACAAATAAGAAGAAGAGACTTGCTTGGGCTAAGAAACACAAGCAATGGACATTAGAATGGTGGAAATCTGTCCTTTGGTCTAATGAGTCCAAATTTGATATTTTTGGCTCCAACCGCCGTGTTTTTGTGAGACGCAGAGTATGTGATTTGATTTGATTTTATTAGGATCTCTTTTAGTCCCCATTTGGACTAATATTCCAAGAGTCCTTAACAGTAAAATACAATTTATAATACAAACACACTTTCACATATAACACACTATTACAAAAATACATAATACACTAGCATAATGACCCAATAAATACTCAATCAAAAAATTTTTTTTATTCTTCATCTACTATAGTCCCACAACATTTCTATATACTATATTTAAATTGTTTTAAAATAACGTTTAAACTTATATATTGAAAGGTTTCCAGTTTGCTCAGTTAATTTATTCCATTTCTTTATTGCTCTAAATCGAAATGTTCTTTTGCCCATTTCTTTTTTCTGTCTGGATAACGCATAGATGGTGGACAATCTATTCCTAGTATTTAGGCAATGACTGTCTCTTACCAACTGAATACCATTGTGAATAGAACTTGGCCGTTTTAAATGATGTATATTATAAAATAAAATAAGCATGTTTTTTTCAATTATCTTGTCGATTGATGACCAACCAAGAACACTGCGCATGACTGCAACAGAAGAACCATATCTCTGCCTTAAAACAAGCTGGTTGAGAGAATGCCAAGAGTGTGCAAAGCTGCCATCAAGGCAAAGGGTGTCTATTTTAAATCATGTCAAATATAAAACACTTTTTTTGGTTACTGCATGATTCCATGTTTTATTTCATAGTTTTGATGTCTTCACTATTATTCTACAATGTAGAAAATAGTAAAAATAAATAAACCCTTGAATGAGTAGGTGTGTCCAAGATTTTGACTGGTACTGTACACATTTCATCTCCATGTAGTCACACTATTTCACACCCCTCTCCCTCATATGGAGGTTTATAAGTGCATACTTCCACCAGCTCCTCTCCCTTTCTCCCTCTATTTCCATTTTCCCCATCTCATCTTCCTTTCTCTTCCTCTTTGTTCTCTACCCCCTCATCTCTCGCTCTCCTCCTTATCTCTTATCTAAATTGAATTCCCTCCTATTTTAGTGCAACCTTAAGGGGTTTAGAGACAGGATGGAATCGATCTTCCAGAGAGAGGGAGAGAAGGAACCAGACATAAATAGGAGAGGGAGAGAGATTAGTTTGAGTAAATGAAAAAGAGCAGACATAGGTATCTGCTGATGGAGTGAAAGAGGAGAAAGAGAGCAATAGCACTGACTAGATGAAGAAGACAAAAGGGAGTACAGGAGATTGATGGATGATCCGGTAGTAGGGGATGACGGGGGGTGGACGGAGAGAAAGCAAGATGGCACTGTGCGGGGAAAAAGGGTTGTGGCCAGAGGTCCAGAGGAGACGTCCATTAAACTTTTATCTGTGTGGGAACTTAAGTGGAGGGGGAAAGCTTAAATGACTGAATTGGGGGGGCAGTAAAGACGTCACACTCATTACGACAGAAGTAGCTCACACACTTAGCGGTGGTTCATAAAAGCTAGTATCCGTTTAGAACATATAATGTATATTTTGAGCATGGCCATTGTGATTCTCCATCATTCTACAGTAGCGCTTAAACGCTTCAAAGCTCCCATTCAGCACAAGCCGTCCAAAATGACACATTGGTTTATATGGCAGCATTAGCTCCTTAGCGCTGTTATGACTGTGGTTTGCAGCAAGAACCATCCATGAAAGAAAAAAAAAACTGCACCATTTACTTGTACTTTAGATTAAAATGTCAGGGAACTAAGCAACGCCAAACATGATGGGTGATTTCTGCATCTCGCAATGCAGTGAATCTTTGGCATGTTAATTTATGTACTCAAAAAGGTCATTTTAAGTATGAAATGCATAATTTACTTTAGAATATAGTCAAAAAGGAAAAAAATATTAAAATGTTAGGGAACTGAGCTATTGTACACTACAAATGGTTGTGTACAGACCAGTAGTTTCAGACAATTTTTATGTATTTTCTTTGTAGAGCAGAGCTCCCCTGCCACTGTGGTGATTCTAAATTAAGTGTGGCATTTAGTCTTGCTCACTAATGAAAAAGCTACCGATACACGGTATTGGAGACAATTAGGAGGCTATCTATTTCCGTCATACTTTGTATGCAGATGGTAACAGATTTACACGCACACACATTACACACAGACACTCGTCTCGGCCTCGGTAATTCTCTATTTCTCCTTTCTAAGTTCAAGCTCAGCCTTGGGCTAACCTCCCGCAGCGCGTTGCCATGGTGACACCTAGACGTAGTATAGGAATTCACGCTCTTTGAAAGAGAGCGAGACATATGCAAGCAGTTAAAAAGAGTGGCACGGAGAGAAACTAAGAGATGAACAGAAAGATGGGGATAGCCACAGGTCTATATACAGTACCAGTCAAAAGTTTGGACACACCTACTCATTCAAGGGTTTTTCTTTATTTCTACTGTTTTCTACATTGTAGAATAATAGTGAAGACATCGAAACTATGAAAGAACACAAATGGAATCATGTAGTAACCAAAAAGTGTCGATTGGGTTGAGGTCGGGTGATTGTGGAGGCCAGGTCATCTGATGCAGCACTCCATCACTCTCCTTCATGGACAAAAACCCTTACACACCCTGGATGTGTGTTGTGTCATTGTCCTTTTGAAAAACAAATGATTGTCCCACTAAGAGCAAACCAGATGTGGTGTATCGCTGCAGAATGCTGTGGTAGCGATGCTGGTTAAGTGTGTATGAATTCTAAATAAATCACGACAGTGTCACCATCAAAGCACCGTCACATCTCCTCCTCTGTGCTCCACGGTGTGAACCACACATGTGGAGATCATCCGTTCAACTACTCTGCGTCTCACAAAGACATGGCGGTTGGAACCATAAATCTCAAATTTTACTCATCAGACCAAAGGACAGATTTCCACTGGTCTAATGTCCATTGCTCGTGTTTCTTGGCCCAAGCATGTCTCTTCTTCTTACTGGTGTCCTTTGGTAGTGGGTTTTTTTCAGCAGCAATTTGACCATGAAGGCCTGATTCACAGTCTCCTCTGAACAGTTGATGTTGAGATGTGTCTGTTACTTGAGCTCTGAACCATTTATTTGAGCTGCATTCTGAGGTGCTGTTATTCTAATGGAATGATCCTCTGCAGCAGAGGTAACTCTGGGTCTTCCTTTCCTGTGGCGGTCCTCATGAGAGCCAGTTTCAGCACAGTGCTTGATGGTTTTTTACTACTGCACTTTAAACTTTCAAAGTTCTTGAAATTTCCCGCATTGACTGACCTTCATGTCTTAAAGCAATGATGGACTATCGTTTGTCTTTGCTTATTTGAGCTGTTCTTGCTGTATTATGAACTTGGTCTTTTACCAAATAGGGCTATCTTCTGTATACCATCCCTACCTTTTCACAACACAACTGATTGGCTCAAACACACATCAACCACAAACTAGAATGTTCCAAACACACCAAGACAGTAGTGAAGAGGGCACGACAAAGCCTTTTCCCCCTGAAGAAACTAAAAAGATTTGGCATGTGTCCTGAGATCCTCAAAAGCTTCTACAGCTGCAACATCGAGAGCATCCTGATTGGTTGCATCACTGCCTGGTACGGCAATTGCTCGGCCTCTGACCGCAAGCCACTACAGAGGGTAGTGCGTACGGGCCAATACATCACTGGGGCTAAGCTGCCTGCCATCCAGGACCTCTACACCAGGCTGTGTCAGAGGAAGGCCCTAAAAATTGTCAAAGACCCCAGCCACCACAGTCATAGACTGTTCTCTCTACTACCGCATGGCAAGATTCAATAAGTATTTAATCCTTTTGTTATGGCAAATCTATATAGGTTCAGGAGTAAAAATGTGCTTAACAAGTCACATAATTAGTTGCATGGACTCACTCTGTGTGCAATAATGGTGTTCATACTTTTTAAATGACTAACCCATCTGTGTACCCCACACATACAATTATCTGTAAGGTCAGTTAGTTTAATGGCTGTGATAGGAGATAACTGAAGATTGATCAACAACATTGAAGTTACTCCACAATACTAACATACAGTTGAAGTTGGAAGTTTACATAGACCTTAGCCAAATACATTTAAACTCAGTTTTTCACAATTCCTGACATTTAGTAAAAATTCTTAGGTCAGTTAGGATCACCACTTTATTTTAAGAATGTGAAAAGTTAGAATAATAGTAGAGTGATTTATTTCAGCTTTTATTTCTTTCATCATTCATTCCCAGTGGGTCAGAAGTTTACATACACTCAATTAGTATTTGTAGCATTGCCTTTAAATTGTTTAACTTGGGTCAAACGTTTTGGGTAGCCTTCCACATGCTTCCCACAATAAATTGGGTGAATTTTGGCCCATTCATCCTGACAGAGCTGGTGTAACTGAGTCAGGTTTGTAGGCCTCCTTGCTCGCACACGCTTTTTCAGTTCTGCCCACAAGTTTTCTATGGGATTGAGGTCAGGGCTTTGTGAAGGCCACTCGAATACCTTGACTTTGTTGTCCTTAAGCGATTTTACCACAACTTTGGAGGTATGCTTGGGGTTATTGTCCATTTGGAAGACCCATTTGCGACCAAGCTTTAACTTCCTGACTGTCTTGGGATGTTGCTTCAATGTATCCACATAATTTTCCTACCTCATAATGCCATCTATTTTGTGAAGTGCACTACACCCTCCTGCAGCAAAGCACCCCCACAACATGATGCTGCCACCCCTGTGCTTCACGGTTGGGATGGTGTTCCATCGGCTTGCAACCATCCCCCTTTTTCCTCTAAACATAACTATGGTCATTATGGCCAAACAGTTCTGTTTTTCTTTCATCAGACCAGAGGACATTTCTCCAAAAAGTGTGATCTTTGTCCCCATGTGCAGTTGTAGTCTGGCTTTTTTTAATGGCGGTTTTGGAGCAGTGGCTTCTTCACGGCTGAGCGGCCTTTCAGGTTATGTCGATATAGGACTCATTTTACAGTGGATGTAGATACTTTTGCACCTGTTTCCTTCAGCATCTTCACATGGTCCTTTGCTGTTGTTCTGGATTGATTGCACTTTTCGCACCAAAGTATGTTCACCTCTAGGAGACAGAACGCGTCTCCTTCCTGAGCAGTATGATGGCTACGTGGTCCCATGGTGTTTTATACTTGCGTACTATTGTTTGTACAGATGAACGTGGTACCTTCAGGGGTTTGGAAATTGCTCCCAAGGGTGAGCCAGACTTGTGAAGGTCTCCAATTCTTCCAATTTTTCTGAGGTCGGATGATTTCTTTTGATTTTCCCATGATGTCAAGCAAAGAGGCACTGAGTTTGACGGTAGGCCTTGAAATGCATCCAGAAGTACACCTCCAATTGACTCAAATGATGTCAATTAGCCTATCATAAGCTTCTAAATCCATGACATCATTTTCTGGAATTTTCCAAGCTGTTTAAAGACACAGTCAACTTAGTGTATGTAAACTTCTGACCCACTGGAATTGTGATTAATTGAAATAATCTGTCTGTAAACAATTGTTGGATAAATGACTTGTGTCATGCACAAAGTAGATGTCCTAACCAACTTGCCAAAACTATAGTTTGTTAACAAGAAATTTGTGGAGTGGTTGAAAAACGAGTTTTAATGACTCCAACCTAAGTGTATGTAAACTTCTGACTTCAACTGTAAATGACTGTGAAAAGAAGGAAGCCTCTACAGAATAAAAATATTCCAAAACGTGCATCCTGTTTGCAATAAGGCACTCAAGTAATATTTTCAAGCATGTTGGTGGCTGCATCATGTTATGTGTATGCTTGTCATCGTCAAGGACTAGGGAGTTTTTTATTGTAAAAATAAACAGAATAGAGCTAAGCACAGGCAAAATCATAGAGGAATACTTGGTTCAGTCTGCTTTCCAACAGATACTGGGAGACAAAATCACCTTTCAGCAGTACAATTACCTAAAACACAAAGTGGATTTGCTTACCAAGATGTCATTGAATGTTCCTGAGAGTTCTTAAGTTTTGACTTAAATTGGCTTAAATCTATGGCAAGACTTGAAAATGGCTGTCTAGCAATAATCAAGAACCAACATGACAGAGCTTCAAGATTTTTTTTTTAAGAATGGGCAAATTTTGTACAATCCAAGTGTGCAAAGCTCTTCGAGATTTACCAAGAAAGACTCACAGCTGATTCAATGGTGATTCTAACATGTATTGACTCAGGGGATTAAATACTTATCTAATCGATAGTGTTTTATTTTCCATTATTTGTCCCCCAAAAACTCACATTTTTCTTCCACTTTTACATTAAGAGTATTTTGTGTAAATAGTTCATATGAAAATCCATTCTAATTCCACTTTGTAACACAGCAAAATGTGGAAAAGGTCAAGGGGTGTGAATACTTTCTGATGGCACTGTATGTGTCTAACTGTGTTCTCCCCGCTGTGTGTGTGTGCATCTACATTCTAACCCTGTGCTCCTTCTGCAGTGTGTGAGCCGTGGGGAGCTACTGGTGTCTCTTTCCTACCAGCCTGTCACTCACAGGCTCAATGTGGTGGTGCTGAAGGCCAAACACCTGCCCAAGATGGACATCACTGGCCTATCAGGCAGTAAGTACTACGCACACACACACAAACAAACACACACACACACACACACACACACATCTCACCCACTTTCCCCTCTATCCATCCCTCACAGACCCCTATGTGAAGGTGAACGTGTTCTACGGCTGCAAGCGCATTGCCAAGAAGAAGACGCACGTGAAGAAGTGCACCCTCAACCCCGTTTTTAACGAGTCATTCATCTACGACGTCCCCACCGAGCTGCTGGCCGACATCTCCGTGGAGTTCCTGGTGGTCGACTTCGACCGTACCACCAAGAATGAAGTGGTGGGCCGCCTGGTGCTAGGCGGCCAGAGCCTCATGCACACTGGGGTCACCCACTGGAGAGAGGTCTGCGACAACCCCCGCCGGCAGATTGCCAAGTGGCACAACCTGGGCGAGTATTAGGATGGCTCAGAAAAATACCTGAAAATTTTCCAAAATCGTGCAATTTCTCGGAGTGGATATTCTGTCGAAAAACCACCACCCCCACTACTATTTCAAACCTATTCTCTTAGAAAATTAAATAATGAAATAAAACCCTTCCTGCCTGAAGTAAAGACACCCAACCAGACCACCGGAACCCCACCCAGCATGGACATGTATGGTTGGACCTGTCACTTCTATGAAAAATTCCTGCAACCATTGAGACAACCACGGGGGTTGAGAGAAATCTGACCAGACTTTCAGGAATCACTGACCACAAAAGACTTGATTGAAGATTTCAAAACCAAAATCTGAATTTTGTATATATATATTATATATAAGTATATACATTTGTGTGTGTGTATATATATATATATTACACACACAAATGTATATACATATACAAATATAAATATATATACACACACACACATTTGAATGTATACACAAATATATAGCCTTCACATTCAATACTGTTAGTGAGATCCATGTGGTCCTACCGGTTGGGTGGGTGTGTGAAGGGGCTGTGGTTCCTCCAATCAGAGTTCACAACAGAGAGTGCATCACAACCCTGCCCCCGCCACCCATAGGTATAAACATTCCTTTACTTGCATGCTTGAACAAGTTCAAAATAAAACACACCTGGGAAGGAAGAATACAGTAGGTAATACTCTCAATCTTAACCAGGGCTGCATTTCAAACTCATAAAAGACACTCTCCTCCACTTACCTTCACTTTTGCCCTTGGGGGAACCCCCGTGGCCATCTTTGTCATTGGTTCAAATGATTAGCCAATGAAGTGAAGTTGGCAACGTAAGCCCCTCAGCCCTCGTTTTTGATTGAGTTTGCGAGTGTACAATTATGTTCACTCTGGGCCTGAAACGCCCCATAATTCAGTTCACGACAATTGTACATCCGCTAAGAACAGTCAGACAAAACTTAAAACCAACATTAATATGGAGACGTCAACATACAAGTGTAAGTAAAAAGAATGTACATAAGTTAGAAATTGTGCTACTAATGCACATGACGGCTCAAACAGGTATCATAAAAGTAATGATGTTTTTGTTTGGTTAGCTTTTTGGAAACGTTAACTTGCGCACTTAACGTTCTCTGACATCACACTTTTACATTGTCATTTTCCCTTTACCTGATATAAATAACTTAGTAGAGGATGGCTAACATTCGATGTCTGCTGATGCGTTGTCTTAATTGACTGTAAGCACATATAAGGCACACACAACCTTTCCATGATGACTGAAAACACAACCGATGGGTGAACGAGTGACACATTTCCTGGGAAAGAAAGGTCCATTTCAAATGAATTACTTCTTCCCTTGTCCTGCAAGTGTCAACTCGTCAGACGTCATGATACGTCATCGGAAGCGTCCACTTAATTTGAGGGGAGAGGGTGTGTCTTTTGTGTGTGTTTGAGTGTGTTTGAAATGCAGCCCTGGTGTACCAATTCCCTTTAAATCAGGAAGTTTCCCCGGGTACTGCACAGGATTGGGGGGGTTTATGTTAGAGGATGTGCTTAATTTATATTGCAATGGGGCAGTTTTTTAAGGTAGGGAAATGTTTTTTTAACAGGAGTGGTAATATTAGAGGCATGGTTAAATTATGGGGCAGTATGGGGTACTATATTTAAGTAATAACGCACAAGGGGGTGTGGTATATGGCCAATATACCACGGCTAAGGGCTGTGGTATATTGGCCGCGATGCGTAGTGCCTAAAAACAGCCCGTAGCCGTGGTATATTGGCCATATACCACAAACCCCAGAGGTGCCTAATTGCTATTATAAACTGGTTACCAACGTAATTAGAGCAGTAAAAATAAAGGTTTTGTCATACCCGTGCAATACAGTCTGACATACGGCTGTCAGCCAATCAGCATTCAGGGCTCAACTCACCCAGTTTATAATACAGTATTTACCAGGAATAATACAGTTGTTGCTAAGTGTTTAAGTTATATTCAGGTAAGGCTATGGGGCTGTCTTGATGATATTTATCACTACTTATGTTTCTTTTTTTCTATGTGGATCATATGTTTCATCAGTAAGCTCACATGCAGCAACAATATCCATGAAAGTCAATAGTCAAACTGCATGTGTCTGAGCTTTTGCATGCACAGTGTAACATGGGCTTGAGTTCAAGCCAGCTCTCTTAGAAACAGGTACAACATGGAGACATTCATTTTGTGGGGCAGATTCATACCAACACTGGCATAACAATCAGACATGATTAACTTTCAGTTCACGTACATGTTGGAAAACCTGTGTTCAGTATATTACAATGTGTCTATGATAAGTGCATTGTGGAGCTAATCAAAACAGTTTCATCTAAATTGAGGGGATGGAATAGAACTCTCTCAGTGATATCCCTTCACTGAACCCTCCCTCAGTAGCAGACAAGGTTAGTGGATTGGGTCTGTCCCATTACAGTAAATGGATGATTTCTGGTTTTACTTTGTGACTGCTGTTGCTCTCACTATCATTCGATTAGTGCATTTATTTTTTAGACCTGATGCGATTGGTTGAGGCGAGGCTGTAGCCATGTAGCATGGGTATCTATAATTCACTGGACCTTAATGTACCGAAACCCGTTGTTTATAGTACATCTGTTGTCATAGTGACCAAAGGACCATTAGTGTATCTGTAACTTTGTGTCTGTATCACCAATTTTACCAGTATAACCAATTTTATCAGAGTGAGCTTTGTAGTTTATATGCTGTTCCACAGGGGCCACTTGACCCTGTATACACTTGCCTGGCAGTGCATTACTCCTGTTAATTTATGTGAATAAATCATTAATTCAAATTATTAGAATTTATAGCCATGCTACTGGTAACAGCTCAGTATATCCTCGTTTGAACTCTGCATCTTAAGAATTGTACATTATTTTTTTTCAATATATTTTGTGTGTGGTGAATATGTGTGAGAATTTCAAATGTTAGTCTCCTGCAATGTCACAACCACTGAACTCATCAAAGATGTCTGTGCCGTCAGCTCTCGTTCTGGTTGCCTTTCTTCTCCCCGAGATCTCTCTCTCTCTCTCTGTTTATCACCGCTGTTGCTCTGCGGCACTGTCCCCATTGTCATTATTATTTATTTATTTTACTCTGATAGTCAATAGCAATCAAAGGAAGTCAAGCTGTCACCGCACGCTATGTCTCTTTGCTGTGTGTGTACACTGCTAACCTCTTAACTTGAATGCTGCATGTCCCTACACTCCCACACAGGTAAACATTGTACACAATCCGCTTCACTGGCCACTGAGGTGCTCAAACTGCATCCCTACAAACTGGCTTTAATGCGAGTTTGATCTAACTTGAGCTAGCAAACACATCAACATTAGTGTTTGTTATAACATTAGTTGCGTGGCGTAGTCACTAAGTAAGCTTCTTTTCCTAATGCTTGGCGTACCACAGCAACAGCCATAGCACTTATGGCACTGGAAGTGGTTTTAAGTGGGCAGTTGTGTCCTTTCCTACAAAAGTAATCACATCCCATAAGGAACTGAGTAGGCAGTACTCACATCTAGGCTGCACACTGAACATTTTGGATGTCTGATCACACTTTGAAAAGCCCAAAGCAACCTTTGTTTTTATCACTGGTTGATTTGACCAAACTTTCTTTGCTACGGAACTAGATTTGTTTTTTGCTCTCTTTTGCTACTTTTTGAAGAAGAAAAAAAATCGATTTGTACATATTGTAACATAGGAGGCTAATATCTTGTTTTTGCTATTGTAATGGATTTCTTCTGTGGGCGAAGGAGAGGACCAAAGCGCAGCGTGGTTAGTGTTCATCATGTTTAATAAAGACGATAAATGTGAACGCTACAAAATACAAAACAACAAATGTGAAAAAGACGAAACAGTTCTGTCTAGTGCAGACACACGAAACAGGCTACCTAAATATGGTTCCCAATCAGAAACAATGACTAACCCCTACCTCTGATTGAGAACCATATCAGGCCAAACATAGAAACGGGAAAACTAGACACACAACATAGAATGCTCACGTCCTGACCAACACTAAAACAAAGTAAACACAAAAGAACTATGGTCAGAACGTAACAGCTATCAAATTGCCATATGAATTGGTCTTAGTTAGCCCCCTCACACACATTTATTTTAGTAAAAAGGTACACTTTCCCAGTTCAGTTCTTGACATCCTGCACAGTTCATGTCCTTAGTCCTATAGTTTCCCCTCTCACAGCCGTGAGAAATTCATATACTGAACAGAAACAGAAACGCAACATGTATCAAAGATTTCTGAGTTACAGTTCATATGAGGAAATCAGTTAATTGAAATAAATGAATTTAGCCCTAATCTATGGATTTCAAACAACTTGGAATACAGATGCATCTGTTGGTCACAGAGACCTTAAAAATAGTAGGCCTCACTTGGGCCTCAGGAACTCATCACTGTATTTTTGTGGGATTCAAATTGCCATCGATAAAATGCAATTGTGTTCGTTGTCCGTAGTTTATGCCTGCCCATACCATAACCCCACCACCACCATGGGGCACTCTATTCACAACGTTGACATCAGCAAACCGCTTGCCCACACGCGCCATATATGTGGTCTGGCGTTGTGAGGCCAGTTGGACATACTGCCAAGTTCTCTAAAACGATGCTTATGGTAGAGAAATAAACATTCCATTCTCTGGCAACAGCCCTGGTGGACATTAATGCAGTCAGCATGCCAATTGCACGCTCCCTCTAAACTGTGGGATTGTGTTGTGTGACAGAACTGCACATTTTAGAGTGGCCTTTTTATTGTTCCCATCATAAGGTGCACCTGTGTAATGATCAGTCTGTTTAATCAGCTTCTTGATATGCCACACATGTCAGGTGGATGGATTATCTTGGCAAAGGAGAATGCTGACTAACAGGGATGTAAACAAATGTGTGCACAAAATTGGAGAAGAATAAGCGTTTTGTGCGTATGGAACATTTCTGGGATCTTTTATTTCAGCTCATTAAACATGGGACCAACACTTTACATGTGTTTTTATATTTTTGTTCAGTATAGATACATGCACAGTATCTTCAGTTTCCATCAAAACGAATATATCAAGGCAACTTGTTGAAACAAAATGCAATTTTCATTAAGAATCACTGTGTCCCAGGAGCCATTTCAGTCTTTTCGTTTCATAATGTTTGGTTGATAATAATCACAACAGCCGCACAGGTTTTGATGAAGAGAGATTATTTTCCAACTGTAGTTTTTTCCAATTCAGAGTAATGTCCTGTGACTATGTTTTTGTATTTGTAGGAGGCTTGCAGTCTGGGGCATAATTTAATAATGTGGATATGAGAGCCGTTGGAGTGAGGCAAAAATTGCATTAGCTCTAACACCGTAACCCCAACCTGGTCTTAGCTTGGGCACAGAGGTGCTGGGCAGTAGCCTGTGTGTGTGTGTGTGTGTGTGTGTGTGTGTGTGTGTTTGCATTAACCATATGGACCACTGAAGACAGGCTTCTATGCCCACATTTCTAGTGTGAGCACAGACATAAAGCACATCAGTCTCACCACTGAAAGGCCAATGGGTTGTAGTCCACTGTTTGGTCAACTTTGCCCAGGAGGTGCTAACATGGTTGCTGAGGAATGATGTGATGTTATCTTTATTCATTGCTCTGGCAGTGCTGGAGAGTTAAACAATGTATCTAGTGTGGAGTGTTCAGGCTCCTAACTATAACTTCACTAATAGGGGTTGCGTTCAATATTCTAAAAGTGTTAAAAAGTGGAGCATATTTGAAAGGCGAAAGGAGAATGACAGTATCTTAGCATTGCGGGCCTAATTCTGTAGAAAAAGATGGCCGTCAATGTGTCGGTTGGTTGGTTGGTAAGGACACCAGTATTTTTTAGCCTCATGTCTGTGCATGAAAGATAATTACTGTGAGAGGTGAGAAGTTTGGCTACAACATTGTGAGTTCTGTTCATGACAGGAAGGTTTCGTCAAGATCAAATCAAGATGTATCATAATTGCAAGTTAACTTATTTTAGAAAACAAATCATGTACGTTCTCCCATTTCTTCATGCTTTGATAGATTTTCCAGTTTCCTATTTCTATGTTCTCCCTGTTTCTTTTCTGACTTTACTTTGAGACACGGGTTGTGTATATTACAGGTGCCTGTGATCAATATTCAACAGTTTCCTCCTCTTGTGAGCGTTTTCCTTTGTAAATAGCACAGAAAGCACCCTGCAAAGATCAGCAACAATGTCCCATATCACTGAATAATCCAAAACAAAATTATATGCTCCGTTTTTGTTACCCTCTGTTTTGCTAGCCTCACCCTGAACTCACAGCATAAATAAGCCTATTTTATAGATATCTACATTTAAATACCGTATATCCTTGTGTAAATTACTGTTTGTTCCCACGCACTATCAGGCAGATGCACTGCCGCCTGTCCTTAAAGTATGTGATTGTTCCCCCAGGAATGGCAAAGGGTTCTCCCCTCGCTGTAAATGTGTTCCATTGTTGGGGTGCCCTCCCTCTTCCTATCCCTTGGCCCGCACTGAATCCACACTCCTTCTTTCCCCTTTCAGCCCCTTCTTTTCCTCCATTGACAACCCATCCCTCTCTTTTGTGTGTTGTACAGACAAATCTGAGGTGTGAATAAATCTGACGGGGGGGGTGGGGGGGGGGGCAGGTAGCCTCACCGGTTAAGAGCGTTAGACCAGTAACCGAGTAACCAGTAACCTGGTTCGAATGCCCGAGACGACTGGGTGAAAATATGTTTATGTGCCGTTGAGCAAGGCACTTAACCTTAATTACTCCTGTAAGTCGCTCTGGATAAGAGCATCTGCTAAATGACTGAAATGTCAAATGTAAATAAAAAGAGAACAAGGAATTGATTCATTGGTTATGAGTATCCCATTGGCTATCATTGATTTACCGCCTCAGTCAGAACTGTATGTTGTGTGGGTGAAATGCAAAATAAGACAAGTAGTCTGAACTGGGTTTAAACTGCATAATGCTATGAAGTCTATGCTAAATATATTACACTAATGCTGACTTGTTGAATTTGTTAACACAACGAATGTGCAAATAAAAAAATAACTGATACACTATTTCTGAGTCCTTTTGCTAAGTCACCTGGCAGACACATGACAAGCTCACTGATGTCTCTCTGGATAAGAGCGGCTGCTAAATTACCAAATTGTAAATGCATCATTTTCTCAGACACAAACTCTGCGTTCTCGGACACAAATGTCTGTGAACACACATATACACACACACACACACACACAAACAAACACATTACACATTTTTTCCCAATACGCTACAGATGACAAGATGTACAGCATGAGAATATCCAGTAGCCTATAATTGTCTGGCCTAGCTAATTAGGATCAAACAATGCACAGGAAGCACACAGCAAATAGAGACATACAGTTAACTGCCAAAATAAAGGAAATGGTAATATAGTGTCTTAAAAGAGCGTTGGGCCACCACTAGCCAGAACAGCTTCAATGCACCTTGGCATAGATTCTACATGTCTGGAACTCTATTGAAGGGATTCAACACCATTCTTCCATGCCAAATTCCATCATGTGGTGTTTTGTTGATGGTGCTGGAAAACGTTGTCTCAGGCGCCAGTCCAGAATTTCTTATAAGTGTTCAATTGGGATGAGATCTGATAACTGAAACGGCCATGGCATACATCATTTTCAAGCTCATCAAACCATTCAGTGACCACTTGTGCCCTGTGGTTAAGGGCATTGTCATCCTATTGGGGCATAGCCATGGTATCAAACATAAATGCCCTGCCCAGCATTTTTATATATGACCCTAAGCATGATGGGATGTCCATTTTTTAATGAACTCAGGAACCACACCTGTGTGGAAGCACCTGCTTTCAATATACTGTGTATCCTTCATTTATCGGGTTCAAGGTCCTGAGAGCTCTGGAGCAGGTTTTCATCAAGGATCTCTTTGTGCTTTGCTCCATTCATCTTTGCCTCGATACTGACTGGTTTCCCAGTCCCTGCCCCTGAAAATCATCCCCACAGCATGATGCTGCCACCACCATGCTTCACCGTAGGGATGGTGCCAGGTTCCCTCCAGAAGTGAGGCTTGGCATTCAGGTCAAAGAGTACAATCTTGGATTTATCAGACCAGAGAATCTTGTTTCTCATGGTCTGAGAGTCCTTTAGGTGCCTTTTGGCAAACGCAAAGCATGCTGTCATGTGCCTTCTACTGAGGAGTGGCTTCAGTCTGTCCACTCTATCACAAAGGCCTGATTGGTGGAGTGCTGCAGAGATGGTTTTCCCATCTCCACAGAGGAACTGTGGAGTTCTGTCAGAGTGACCATCGGGTTCTTGGTCCCCTCCCTGACCAAGGTCCTTCACCCCGATTGCTCTGTTTGGAAGAGTCTTGGTGCTTCCAAACTTCTTCCATTGAAAAATGATGGAGGCCACTGTGTTCTTGGGGACCTTCAATGCTGCAGGCATTTTTTGGTACCATTCACCAGAAATTTGCCTGGAAACACAATCCTGTCTTGGAGCTCTAAGGACAATTCTTTCAAACTCATGGCTTGGTTTTTGCTCTGACATGCCCTGTCAACTGTGGAATCTTATATAGACAGGTGTGCGCCTTTCCAAATCATGTCCAATCAATTTAATTTACCACAGGATGATCAATGGAAACAGGATTCACCTGAGGTCAATTTCAAGTCTCATAGCAAAGGGTCTGAATAGTTATGTAAATAAGTTATGTTTTTATTTGTAGTACAATTGCAAAAAAATTCTAAAAACCTGTTTTTGCTTTGTCATTATGGGGTATTATGTGTAGATTTAATACATTTTAGAATAAGGCTGTAATGTAACAAAATGTGGAAAAAGTTAAGGGGTCTGAATACTTTCCGAATGCACTGTACACCACCAGCTACGCATGGCACGTAGTCTAGATGTTAGAGAGACAGTTGCTGGTTCAAGACATAGGCCAGGAGATTACATAAATGGGAAGTGAACTGGCACCTGGAGGGCTGCTGGTATCTGATCCCAGGTCCTAACCACTGCCTTTGTGCCCTAGAACAAGACTGTTAACCCAAAAGTGCCTCCCATCCAGGGATGCTGCACCGTGACTGACCATGTGCCTCTCAACAACAATATGGTAGTGTCTTTATTATATTCTATTACGAGAAACCTTAAAATATATGAAATTGCGTTTTAGTAGTCCCATTCATTCGTTACCAGTGTGTAACAGTGCCTAACTGAACTTCAAAGGTACATTTCAAGACTGTCCAACTCTACTGAAAAGTCACAGCCGCTGAGCCGACGGGCGGTGGGACCCTGTCACGTAGCGTTTACAGACCGCTCGCGCTGTTTACAGTTTGATCATTTTGTGGCATGAATTATCAAACATCAAGCACTAAATAGCCATAGACGTAATTTCGGCAATTATGAGGAAAGAACTTCTGTGACACAGGTGAGTCGTTAATTTCTATTCATGCATGCATAAAGTCAGTTGGCTATTTATGTTTGCAGATGTTCAATCATTTGCTTTTTTCGCAGTCAACAATATTCACGTTAACTTGTTCGTTTGTAATTACACGAAACAATGTTTTCAATGTCTGTTTTGAACACCGATCTGCAAACAGTTAGGCTAACAAATCCATGCAGCTTGTTTTACATTTCATTGGTTCGTAGGCTACACTTGATTTTAGAAGGATCTTGCATGTAAAGTTTACAAAAGTTAGCCTACTTTCCCCCCCAAATCCCATGTCACATACAGCCACACAATTCATTTCGCTACTTGAGCAGTCTTTTGAAGATTCACTATTGCCCTCTAAAATGTTGTTGTTTATCCTGTTAAATCTCGTTATCCTGTTTCAAAGTAGCCAATAAAGTATATCAAATGGTTGTTCTATTTCAGCGACTGCAACGGATGCAGTTTTCACTGCGCCTTTTGTCAGAGATCCGATGATTTGAAACCGTGTTAATCTCATTCGTTGTTGAGCAAATATTTTTAATATTTTTGGCAGCTGAAACATTGTAGCCGACTCAGTGTTTGTAACATTGTAGTCTATAACAAAGTGACAACAGTACAACAAACTTTTAACTAAACTAAGCGCAATAAAAGTACAATAAAAGTGAAATTCCCTAACTTTGGGCGTTGAATAAGGCTAGTACAGCGAGTATGTATTTAATCTGCATTTCAATAACAAACTTCGAGGCCTGAGCCATCTGAAGCCTGGAGACTCCCTTGAATCACGGAGCCCGTGTAGTGTTGTTGTCAGGGCGAGGGAGGAAACAACAACTCGGCATTATACTACAATACCATCCACTCCTTTGTGTTTTTGGATCAAACGTTGGGCAATGGTGCACGGACATGAGCTCAGTCAGGCGTTATTGAAGTTCAGACCTCATATTTGACATAAAACCGAGTCAAAAAACGTAGCTGCTCTCAAGCGGATATGAACATCTATTTTTAACCTCCCAAATGCTGTCTGTTCAATCTGTCTCTGTCCTGACAACAATGAACCGGCTTTGTAAAATATTTTGTCTCAGCATTCCATCATTGAGATAATGTGATCCATTCATAGGTCTACCGTTATTAGCCTAGGCCCTAATGATAAGTAAATATGTGCTTATGTAGGCCTATTTATCACTTATAAATATCATTAATTTATTCTGACAATTGAAATTAAAGTTTAATATGGTAAAAATATAGTATTTTTGGTAAGGGAAAGCTAGGCGACATCGCTATGGAAAATGGCAATAATAGGTTTGATGACATTGCCTGGGGTTGTGGTGGTCAATGTCACACATTCGCCTTCCACCGAGAAATCACATGATTGCCCCATCAAGTCGATACGAGTCGGTTCCTCTTTCCGCGTGAGTGCTGCTGGCTGCTGCGTAGACCAATTTAATAAACTGAAGTCATCTGACTCTCATAAATCAATCTACACACCCACCAAATGGATCTGAGGCGATGACAATAGTGGCCTATTCAGATGAGTTGAATAGTTTTTATTTCTAAGGATGGCAAAGTAGACTAGACTTGGCTGTATAGCTCCACTTCTGTCCCTGAAAACTCGTTCACCTGGTTCATCGCCATTCATTAGATCTACTGTATGGTTCAGTGGTCCATTTCAACAGTGAATGGATATTGAGGTTCAAGTTTCTCAGTGTGTGTGTCTCTCTCTCTCCATCTCCCTCATCTCTTGTCAGCAGCTTCAGAGCTTTACACATGATGGCACGATTGCACATTGGCACGTGTGGTACTGTGTGTTAGTCACTTTCAACTCTGTACACTCTCTTTTACAGTTCTATTCAATAGTCCCAGGCTTAATAAACTGGGACCAAAAATGGATATGTATGTGTATATTTATGTGAATTATTTGGGTGTCGATATGTGCCGGTTCCTGTGTGTGTAAAGGGTATATGTGTATTAATCACCGCCTCTATCTCTTCAAAGTGTAAATGGAGTCATCGCGAGGCTCTGGGGGCCTCTCCCGCGAGTACAAGCTGGTGATGCTGGGAGAGGGGGGAGTGGGGAAGAGCGGTGAGTACACACACACACACACACACACACACACACACACACACACACACACACACACACACACACACACACACACACTCATAATTACACTTAACTATACTCTTCAGTCTTACTCAGTGCATGTCTTTGTTTCTGTCTTGCTCCTATTTTTTTACGTATTATCTCTGACTTCGACTATTCTTCTTCAACTCGGTCTTGATTTACATTACTTTTCCTAATGTCCTCGTTTTTTTTAATGAGTGAGATGTGTGGGTGTTTGTGTGTGTGAGAGAGAAAGACACACACACACCCTCCAAGTGCAGTCAGGCAGTCAGAGTTCTCGTAAGCATAGGCGTTGGCTGCCTTTTACGGCAGTCTGGGGTGCCTTTTGGGTGCCTGTTGTCAGGAAGACGCATCAGTGCCTAGCAACCCCCTTCCTCTTCTTGGCTACTGTTGCTGTGGAGACTGGCAGAGTTCACCTGGTATAGGTGCACAGCAAAGTAGTAAAAACATCAGAGAGAGGGAGGATATGGAGGGAGAGATGGGTCAT
Source organism: Oncorhynchus masou masou (assembly GCF_036934945.1). Taxonomy (NCBI): domain Eukaryota; kingdom Metazoa; phylum Chordata; class Actinopteri; order Salmoniformes; family Salmonidae; genus Oncorhynchus; species Oncorhynchus masou. Next base: position 34,178,867 of record NC_088223.1, on the reverse strand, counting down.
TAAAAAAAAACGTCATTCTGATTTCATCTGTGCAAGTTATTGTCATGGAAACTAGAGTGGGTGTACACTGATGCTGCGGAGGTGTGTGTGTGTGTTATCTATGTGCGTGAACCACTGCACGCCTGGAGGAAGAACAACAAAGAGACGAGAGAGATGTGGAGAGGGAGGGGAAGTGTGTGTGATACAACCTGGGAAATGTAATAAAGTCTCCCGTATTGACGTCATAATCCCTCTACATCACCCTTTCTTTCTCTCTGTCTTTCTTCCACTCTGTTTTCTGATCTACTTGTAGTTTGTTTCTGATTTCTCCTTTTTGGATTATTGATGCAGTGCCTATGAAGCTTGTTAAAACTTAACTCTCTCTCTCTCTCTCTCTCCTCAGCTATTATAATGCAGTTTATCAGCCACAGGTTCCCTGAAGACCATGACCCCACCATAGGTGAGAATGCCTGGTCTCTGATCAAAATACGGCAACTCCTATTTGCTCAAATTTGGCCTTCTAAACCACACCAAAAATTAGCCACCCTTTGCCTAGGGGACAGCTTTGCACACTCTTGGCATTCTCTCAACCAGCTTCACCTGGAATGCTTTTCCAACAGTCTTGAAGGAGTTCCCACAAATGCTGAGCACTTGCTGGCTGCTTTTCCTTAACTCTGTCATCCAACTTATCCCAAACCATCTTAATTTGGTTGAGGTCAGGTGATTGTGGAGGCCAGGTCATCATATGCAGCACTCCATCACTCTCCTTCTTTGTCAAATAGCCCTTCCACAGTCTGAAGGTGTGTTGGGTCATTAACCTGCGTCTCACAGATGCTGTGGTTGGAAACAAAAACCTCAAATTTGGACTCATCAAACCAAAGGACATATATTTCCACCGGTCTAATGTCCATTGCTGGTGTTTCTTGGCCCAAGCAAGACTCTTCTTATTATTGGTGTCCTTTAGTGGTGGTTTCTTTGCAGAAATTCGACCATGAAGGCCTGATTCACACAGTTTCCTCTGGACAGTTGATGTTGAGATGTACCTGTTACTTGAACTCTGTGAAGCATTAATCTGGGCTGCAATTTATGAGGCTGGTAACTCTAACAAACTTTTCCTCTGCAACAGAGGTAACTGCTTTGCTATATCTTGGCCAGGCCGCAGTTGTAAATGAGAACTTGTTCTCAACTGGCCTACCTGGTTAAAAAAAGGTGAAATAAAAAAATAAAAACTCTGGGTCTTCCTTTCCTGTGGCGGTCCTCATGAGAGCCAGTTTCATCATTGCGCTTGATGGTTTTTGCGACTGCATTTCAAGAAACTTTCAAAGTTCTGGAAATTTTCCGTATTGACAGACCTTCATGACTTAAAGTAATGATGGACTGTTGTTTCTCTTTGCTTATTTGGGCTGTTCTTGCCATAATACGTACTTGGTCTTTTACCAAAAAGGGCTATCTTCTGTATATCACCCCTACCTTGTCATATGACATCTGATTGGCTCAAACGCATTAAGAAGGAAAGAAATTCCACAAATAAACTTTTAACAAGGCACACCTGTTAATTGAAATGCATTCCAGGTGACTACCTCATTAAGTTGGTTGAGAGAATGCCAAGAGTTGTCAAAGGGTGGCTACTTTGAAGAATATTGGTTACTACATGATTCCATATGTATTTCATAGTTTTGATGTCTTCACTATTAATCTACAATGTAGAAAATAGTAATAATGTAAGAAAAACCCTTGAATGAGTAGGTGTGTCCAAACTGTTGACTGGTACTGTATTTACATACACTGAGTGTACAAAACATCAGGAACACCTTCCTAATATTGAGTTTCACCCCCCTTTGCCTTCAGAAAAGCCTCAATTGGACTACAAGGTGTCGAAAGTGTTCCTTAGGGATGCTGGCCCATGTTGACTCCAATACGTTCCACAGTTGTGAAGTTGGCTAGATGTCCTTTGGGTGGTGGACCATTCTTGATTCACACAGGAAATAGCATGAAAAACCCAGCAGCGTTGCAGTTCTAGATACACTCAAACCGGTGCGCCTGGCACCTACGACCATACCCCGTTCAAAGGCACTTAAATATTTTGATTTGCCCATTCACCCTCTGAATGGCACACATACAATCCATGTCGCTATTGTCTCAAGGTTTACAAATCCTTCTTTAACCGGTGTCTTCACCTTCGTCTACACTGATTTGAAGTGGATTTAACAGGTGACATCCGTAAGGCAAAATCTTGATTCACCTGTCATGGAAAGTGCAGGAGTCACATGGCCGTGGCTTGCTATATAAAGTAAGCAGACCGGCATCGAGGCATTCAGTTACTGTTCAATTGAACATTAGAATGGGCAAAACTAGTGACCTAAGCGACTTTGAATGTGGTATGATCATCGGGGCCAGGCACGCCGGATCCAGTTCCTCTAAAACCGTCCGCCTTCCTGGGCTTTTCATGCACGGCAGTGTGTATGGTTTCCCGAGAATGGTGCGACAAATAAAAAATCCAGTCAGTGGAAGTCCTGTGGGCGAAAGAGAATGGCAAGGACGTCGCGCTGTAAAAGATCACGTTGCTTGCTTAGCGAGTACCACTTCCTCCCGTTTAAGCCCATACCTGGCGCGAACTCGGGACCTCTGACTTGCTAGCACATGTGACCGCCCTCCTGAAGTGTCTTACCAGTCTGCGCTACGTGAAAAGTTAGCTATTTGCTGGCGCAATGGGCATACTTCAGGCTGAGGAGTAAGTTTCACACACCCCATGTGCTACACGAACAGGTAGGCCACGAACAGACAAATAACGGCGCTGTACAACAGTGGTATGCAGAACGGCATCTTGGAACGCACAACTTGTCGATTGTTGTCACGGGTGGGCTACTGCAGCAGGCGACCACACCGGCGACCATCCCCTCCTATCAGATAAAAACAAGAAGAAGCGACTTCAGCGGACACGCAATCATCAACACCGGACAGCTGAGTCTGACAAATCCCGGTTCCTGTTGCATCATTCAATGGCAGAGTCAGGATTTTACATAAGCAGCATGATTCTATTCTGCCTGGTGTTAGCGGTGGTGTACCGCCATCTAGTTTGCAGCAACTGTGTGATTCCATCGTGTCAGCGTAGACCAACATCCCTGTGGAACGTGTCTGACTTGTAGAATCCATCACCTGAATAATTCCGGCTGTTCTGGAGGCAAAGGAAGGTCCGACCCAGTACTAGATGGGTGTACCTAATAAACTGGCTGGTGAGTAGATAGATGTGTATACATGTAACTGCCAGAATAATGGTAACAGTTGAGTAAATGTGGGATACAAAAAAAAAGCAGGTTCTTCCACACAGGTGTGGTTTCTGAGTTAATTAAGAAATTAACATCCCATCATGCTTAGGGTCATATTTAAAAAATACTGGGCAGACCATTATTTTGGCTACCATGGCTATGCCCCAATAGGATGACAATGCCTCCATCCACAGGGCTCGGTGGTTTGTCAGTGTGTGTGGTTTGATGAGCAGGAAAAGGTTAACCATATGCTATGACCGCTCTCAGTCACCAGATCTCAACCCAATTGAACATTTAAGGAAGATTCTAGAGCAGCGCTTGAGACAGCGTTTTCCACCACCATCAACAAAACTTACTGAAGGAGGGAATGAGGTATAACACTACGGGCAGTCAACAACCAATAATATTCACCCCTGAAAAACTGAAATCACGCCTAACGGGCCAATGAATGCCGAGGCCCACCCTCGGATGCCCCGCCTTCCTGGCTATAATACCAGGGCTCACATCCATTTCCTCAATTCAGAACTGTTTTTCAGCGAGCACAAATCCCCCGACGTGGGTGGCCAAAATATGTTCTACCTCGTTCCAGTCTTCATTAGTTATATTAATAACTATGTTCCCTTTCAGTCGGTTACTCTGTATAACATACTATGGGTACATACAATCACTCCCCAAGCTGACTCAGAGGGTACCAAACAAGGAGGCCCACGGCACCCCAAGCACACACAGGTTCCACCGGCTCCAAAAAGGGGTTACAGAAGTCACCTTTCCCCTAATACTTACCTGAGAAGCATGAACTGTCAGAGCCCCATATAGGGTATAGACCCCATGGTTCCAAGAATAATACTTACCTTGCGGTTCCTTGTATGAGTTCTGACATTTCAGGCTCGCAAGTCCAAAACAAGAGAACACCTGGCGTGACTTGATAAAGCGCACATGCACGCTGCATAGCATCGACCAGAGTCGATGAACCACGGCCTATGACGTAACTACACAATTATCTTGTATAGCCATTAAAATACCACTCAATGTCTCTCCTAGAGGATGCATACAAGACACAGATCCGCATCGATGATGAACCAGCCAACCTGGACATCCTGGATACAGCAGGACAGGTAACTTCCTCACAAAGGGCTTCCATTAAAAACGTCATGCCTCCACCTTCTTTGGTTGCATCTCATTCTTGATAGTCTAATATGGCTTCCTCACCTCCTCTCCTTATCTGTAAACATAGGATAGGTGAAAGCAATATGGAAAAAACACCTTGGAAGGACTGGGAATTTGCTTTAATCTGTCTAGTCTTTTCACATTAGATCATATAGAGGAGGGGAAACCCTCTCCGCCTATCCTGATGCTCGCTTTCCTATAAAATCAATAATTTCTGACTGTCTGTCCTTGTCTCTCAATTACATTCAATTCAATCATTCTTATTAGCATGATACCTTATCATTGGCAATGTAAGATCATTATTTATCAAAGTACACCCAGAAGAACATATCTCCCCTTCATCGTCATGACGTCCAAGTCTTTACTCTTCTCAGCTTCTTTTTTAAGCAGTGCTCACTCCATCTTCTCCCTTCTTTTACTTACATAATCTGCCTTTCTCACCCGCTCCCCGCACCACGTCTTTGACTGTCTGACTCATCCATAGACTCATGCATGGCTCACTTATGAGGTTAGTCATGTTCTATATATGGTCATGTACATGTTCTATAATACATGCCCATGACTGGGTTTGTTCATACCGGAACAAATTCAGGGAAGTGTCCACACACAGGGCATTGTGTTTAGAGAGCTAATGCTCTGAGTGACCTCAACAGTCCACTGTCTCTAGTGACCCTTAACTTGTGAGTAATCTAAATTCAAATAGTTTTCAGTGGGTCTCCATGTTCTTCCTCTAGTAGCTTGTAGGACAGATGTATTGGTGATTGATTCTCTGGATGCTCTCAGGTGTTCACACTCATACCAGTACATGAATGTGTGGGTATGTGTGTAGCATCTGCATAGGTAATGTTATCTAAATATTTTGCTGTTATTCTTTCTGTTCCCGTCCTTAATTACTCGCTCCACTTTTGCCTCTTTCTTTCTCTCACACACACACACACACACACACACACACACACACACACACACACACACACACACACACACACACACACGTCCCTCTCCAGGCGGAGTTTACAGCCATGCGGGACCAGTACATGCGGGCGGGCGAGGGCTTCATCATCTCCTACTCCATCACAGACAGGCGGAGCTTACAGGAGGCGCGCCAGTTCAAGCAGCTCATTGATCGTGTGCGCCGCACCGCCAACACACCAGTGGTACTGGTGGGCAACAAGTCTGACCTGACCCATCTCCGACAGGTGAGAATTGTGGGAAGGAAGGGGGGAGGGGACGCACATTGGTAGTCTTGGCACTAAAGTAGGTTTTGCCCACTATCTAGTGGCATTAAAATCTTCCTACTATTCAAAAGGCCTATCTTTACACATTTACTGGGAGATTTACAGATTGCCTGTCTGACTGGTATGATAAGTCTATAGATTCCCCGTTAAATCTGTATATTTACCAAGGAGACGGGGATTCTGTAGATTTACCAAGGAGACGGGGAATCTGTATATTTACCAAGGAGACGGGGAATCTGTATATTTACCAAGGAGACGGGGAATCTGTAGATTTACCAAGGAGACGGGGAATCTGTAGATTTACCAAGGAGACGGGGAATCTGTAGATTTACCAAGGAGACGGGGAATCTGTAGATTTACATTTTTACATTACATTTAAGTCATTTAGCAGACGCTCTTATCCAGAGCGACTTACAAATTGGTGAATTCACCTTCTGACATCCAGTGGAACAGCCACTTTACAATAGTGCATCTAAATCATTTAAGGGGGGGGGTGAGAAGGATTACTTTATCCTATCCTAGGTATTCCTTGAAGAGGTGGGGTTTCAGGTGTCTTCGGAAGGTGGTGATTGACTCCGCTGTCCTGGCGTCGTGAGGGAGTTTGTTCCACCATTGGGGGGCGGAGCAGCGAACAGTTTTGACTGGGCTGAGCGGGAACTGTACTTCCTCAGTGGTAGGGAGGCGAGCAGGCCAGAGGTGGATGAACGCAGTGCCCTTGTTTGGGTGTAGGGCCTGATCAGAGCCTGGAGGTACTGCGGTGCCGTTCCCCTCACAGCTCCGTAGGCAAGCACCATGGTCTTGTAGCGGATGCGAGCTTCAACTGGAAGCCAGTGGAGAGAGCGGAGGAGCGGGGTGACGTGAGAGAACTTGGGAAGGTTGAACACCAGACGGGCTGCGGCGTTCTGGATGAGTTGTAGGGGTTAATGGCACAGGCAGGGAGCCCAGCCAACAGCGAGTTGCAGTAATCCAGACGGGAGATGACAAGTGCCTGGATTAGGACCTGCGCCGCTTCCTGTGTGAGGCAGGGTCGTACTCTGCGGATGTTGTAGAGCATGAACCTACAGGAACGGGCCACCGCCTTGATGTTAGTTGAGAACGACAGGGTGTTGTCCAGGATCACTCCAAGGTTCTTAGCGCTCTGGGAGGAGGACACAATGGAGTTGTCAACCGTGATGGCGAGATCATGGAACGGGCAGTCCCTCCCCGGGAGGAAGAGCAGCTCCGTCTTGCCGAGGTTCAGCTTGAGGTGGTGATCCGTCATCCACACTGATATGTCTGCCAGACATGCAGAGATGCGATTCGCCACCTGGTCATCAGAAGGGGGAAAGGAGAAGATTAATTGTGTGTCGTCTGCATAGCAATGATAGGAGAGACCATGTGAGGTTATGACAGAGCCAAGTGACTTGGTGTATAGCGAGAATCGGAGAGTGCCTAGAACAGAGCCCTGGGGGACACCAGTGGTGAGAGCGCGTGGCGAGGAGACAGATTCTCGCCACGCCACCTGGTAGGAGCGACCTGTCAGGTAGGACGCAATCCAAGCGTGGGCCGCGCCGGAGATGCCCAACTCGGAGAGGGTGGAGAGGAGGATCTGATGGTTCACCGTATCGAAGGCAGCCGATAGGTCTAGAAGGATGAGAGCAGAGGAGAGAGAGTTAGCTTTAGCAGTGCGGAGCGCCTCCGTGATACAGAGAAGAGCAGTCTCAGTTGAATGACTAGTCTTGAAACCTGACTGATTTGGATCAAGAAGGTCATTCTGAGATAGCGGGAGAGCTGGCCAAGGACGGCACGTTCAAGAGTTTTGGAGAGAAAAGAAAGAAGGGATACTGGTCTGTAGTTGTTGACATCGGAGGGATCGAGTGTAGGTTTTTTCAGAAGGGGTGCAACTCTCGCTCTCTTGAAGACGGAAGGGACGTAGCCAGCGGTCAGGGATGAGTTGATGAGCGAGGTGAGGTAAGGGAGAAGGTCTCCGGAAATGGTCTGGAGAAGAGAGGAGGGGATAGGGTCAAGCGGGCAGGTTGTTGGGCGGCCGGCCGTCACAAGAAGCGAGATTTCATCTGGAGAGAGAGGGAGAAAGAGGTCAGAGCACAGGGTAGGGCAGTGTGAGCAGAACCAGCGGTGTCGTTTGACTTAGCAAACGAGGATCGGATGTCGTCGACCTTCTTTTCAAAATGGTTGACGAAGTCATCTGCAGAGAGGGAGGAGGGGGGGGGATTCAGGAGGGAGGAGAAGGTGGCAAAGAGCTTCCTAGGGTTAGAGGCAGATGCTTGGAATTTAGAGTGGTAGAAAGTGGCTTTAGCAGCAGAGACAGAGGAGGAAAATGTAGAGAGGAGGGAGTGAAAGGATGCCAGGTCCGCAGGGAGGCGAGTTTTCCTCCATTTCCGCTCGGCTGCCCGGAGCACTGTTCTGTGAGCTCGCAATGAGTCGTCGAGCCACGGAGCGGGAGGGGAGGACCGAGCCGGCCTGGAGGATAGGGGACATAGAGAGTCAAAGGATGCAGAAAGGGAAGAGAGGAGGGTTGAGGAGGCAGAATCAGGAGATAGGTTGGAGAAGGTATGAGCAGAGGGAAGAGATGATAGGATGGAAGAGGAGAGAGTAGCGGGGGAGAGAGAGCGAAGGTTGGGACGGCGCGATACCATCCGAGTAGGGGCAGTGTGGGAAGTGTTGGATGAGAGCGAGAGGGAAAAGGATACAAGGTAGTGGTCGGAGACTTGGAGGGGAGTTGCAATGAGGTTAGTGGAAGAACAGCATCTAGTAAAGATGAGGTTGAGCGTATTGCCTGCCTTGTGAGTAGGGGGGGAAGGTGAGAGGGTGAGGTCAAAAGAGGAGAGGAGTGGAAAGGAGGCAGAGAGGAATGAGTCAAAGGTAGACGTGGGGAGGTTAAAGTCGCCCAGGACTGTGAGAGGTGAGCCGTCCTCAGGAAAGGAGCTTATCAAGGCATCAAGCTCATTGATGAACTCTCCGAGGGAACCTGGAGGGCGATAAATGATAAGGATGTTAAGCTTGAAAGGGCTGGTAACTGTGACAGCATGGAATTCAAAGGAGGCGATAGACAGATGGGTAAGGGGAGAAAGAGAGAATGACCACTTGGGAGAGATGAGGATCCCGGTGCCACCACCCCGCTGACCAGAAGCTCTCGGGTGTGCGAGAACACGTGGGCGGACGAAGAGAGAGCAGTAGGAGTAGCAGTGTTATCTGTGGTGATCCATGTTTCCGTCAGTGCCAAGAAGTCGAGGGACTGGAGGGAGGCATAGGCTGAGATGAACTCTGCCTTGTTGGCCGCAGATCGGCAGTTCCAGAGGCTACCGGAGACCTGGAACTCCACGTGGGTCGTGCGCGCTGGGACCACCAGATTAGGGTGGCCGCGGCCACGCGGTGTGGAGCGTTTGTATGGTCTGTGCAGAGAGGAGAGAACAGGGATAGATAGACACATAGTTGACAGGCTACAGAAGAGGCTACGCTAATGCAAAGGAGATTGGAATGACAAGTGGACTACACGTCTCGAATGTTCAGAAAGTTAAGCTTACGTAGCAAGAATCTTATTGACTAAAATGATTGAAATGATACAGTACTGCTGGAGTAGGCTAGCTGGCAGTGGCTGCGTTGTTGACACTACACTAATCAAGTCGTTCCGTCGAGTGTAATAGTTTCTACAGTGCTGCTATTCGGGGCTAGCTGGCTAGCTAGCAGTGTTGATTACGTTACGTTAAAAGAACGACAATAGCTGGCTAGCTAACCTAGAAAATCGCTCTAGACTACACAATTGTCTTAGATACAAAGACGGCTATGTAGCTAGCTAGCTATGATCAAACAAATCAAACCGTAATGAAGTGAAATGAAAATGTGATACTACCTGTGGAGCGAAGCGGAATGTTGACCGGGTTGTTGAAGTTCTATTCGGTAGACGTTGGCTAGCTGTTGGCTAGCTAGCTAGCAGTATCTCCTACGTTAAGGACGACAAATAGCTGGCTAGCTAACCTCGGTAAATTAAGATAATCACTCTAAGTCTACACACTCTAAACTACACAATTATCTTGGATACGAAGACAGCAAAGACAACTATGTAGCTAGCTAACACTACACTAATCGAGTCGTTCAGTTGAGTGTAATAGTTTCTACAGTGCTAGTAGACGGTGGACGTTAGCTAGCTGCTGGGCAGATAGCAGTGTAGACTACGTTAGGACGACGAAATACGATAATTACGCAATTATCTTTGATACAAAGACGGCTATGTAGCTAGCTAAGAAGAAATTGCTAAGATTAGACAAATCAAACCGTTGTACTATAATGAAATGTAATGAAAATGTAATGAAAAGTTATACTACCTGCGGACCGAAGTGTAGATGCGACCGCTCGCTCCAACCCGGAACCGGGAGACGGGGAATCTGTAGATTTACCAAGGAGACGGGGAATCTGTAGATTTACCAAGGAGACGGGTAATCTGTAGATCCACACACTTACCAGAACATATACATCATGACTCTGTTTGGTACATATACTGTATATAAAAATGGTCTCCTGTCTGTAGTTTTTATCTGTATACTGGCTTTCAACATGGTATTTCCCTCCACTCCACTAGGTGTCAGTAGAGGAGGGGAAGGAGCTGGCCAGGGAGTTCCAGTGTCCCTTCTTCGAGACCTCTGCGGCATTTCGCTACTACATCGACGAGGTTTTCGCCGCCCTGGTCCGCCAGATTCGCCAACGCGAGGCCGAGTCGGTCCGTGGCAGTGAGAGGAAGACCAGGAGGAACCACTCGTTCTGGAGCCGCATGCGCTCCACCTTCCACAAGAAACAACACTCCGAGCACTGAGAGAGTGGCACTGTGGGATACGACAGTCCTCCAGTGGTACCCTTACAACCCCAATTTCTAGTTCCAACTCCCACGAGGAGACTAATGACTCTTGTCCGAGTTAGATTATGAGTGTTTGCAACAGCAACAAAACTAACAATTGTTACTGAAGAGATTAGCCTCTTGTGCGCATTAGAGAAGGCAGGAACCATGCTGATGTACCGTATGCTCATTGTGCTGAAATTGAGGTCTGGCTTTTAACAACAGCCGACGTTAGCATTTTAGTATCCAATGAAACCAATTGACTATTGTTTAATATTTAAAAAATGCTGAGACAGCGTGGGGTTTGCCTGAAGTTACACCATTTCTCTTTGATGGAGAGCCAGAGATGAGATGTTTAGGTGAAACTGTGTAGGGAGGGAGGGAGGAAAGGGGTTGCGGTCCTGGAGGGATGGGCACTTGAAGAGAGGTAGATATTATGGGGAATTGCGGAGGGGAAGGGAGCAAATACTAGGCTGAGAAGGTCATACAGTAGGTAAAGTGGCAGGTATTGAGGAGTGAGCTTGAAGTTTGATTTAAAGGCGGTTGGGAAATTGCGAAGGGGTATGAGACGTGAGTTTGAAGATTAGAGGGAGAGTCCCAAAGGATGTGGAGTATCTTGCCAGCCAAGGAAATGGAAAGAATGAAAAGATTGTAATATAGAAGATGATGAAAACACGATGTTCTGATAGCATTGAGGTTCCTCTCCATTTCAATTGAAAAGCCTTCATGGGTTATTGCTTTGTGTTTGTAAGCTGACCAGCCTGTACTCAGGACTGGTGCCATGTTGCAGTGGGAATACTTTGACAGTTGTGAACTGAGTTGCTGAGGATATTTAATACACAGGTGGTGTTGATGTTGACAAGCCATTAATGTGCAGCATTGCCTAATATGGTCCACTAGAATGGAATTTGATGGGCGTAGCTGGCATTTTAATTTTGCTCCGCCTACAACAGGTTTGTCATCATACAATGTTTTATAGTGTTTCAGTAAATAGAGATTATGCCAAGTACAGTACCTCTCCAGAGTGATTCACACTCCTTTATTACCCCCTGACCTGTAGTACAACGGTTGTGCACTTATTATTTCAGCACTCCGTGGATCTGGTAGTGCCACATATGGGAGTATATTATGTTTTGTGTTTGTTTTATTCCTCTTGATCATGATTGTGTTCCTTAATTTATTTTCTATTAACACACTAAAATAAAATGTACTGACATTTTTTTCCAAATTGGTTGTGTTTTGTCTGGCCTCTCTGTGTGTGTGAGTCACCCCCATGTGGCGGTATGAGGTTTCGCAGCAAATATAATCCACGGTAATGAGTTGCCTTGGCTTGACCGTTGTGTTCGAATAACTACAATCGTTCGTTTTCATTTATCCTATCGCTTATACAATAGCGTGCTGCACACAAAAAAATCACGAATCGACTAATGCCATGAACAATACAATCAATGTGCTGTGCACGAACTTCCTATCAGTTAAGTTACGGAGCTAATGATTACCCTGGGAAAGGTCTTTCGCTATTCTGTCCCTCCACAGTTTCCGTCCATGGGTAAAGGTGATGTGAAGCTAACTCTTTAGTAAACAAATAAATCTACATTTTACAAAGTGTTGGTAGACGTGTGGGGCACATTGTGGACATATTGAAATGTGTATATAGCATTGGGCTGCTCTTGCCAGAAGACTGTATAGAACGTTGCTAGCTAACAAAGCACAGGCCTAATCCACGGTTGCAAGTGAGCGGAAGTGGTAGTCTACCTGTCGTGATAATGGACTCTTGGGTTCGATTCAGCTCGCAGAGCCAAGCCAAGGAGCGCGTTTTCAGGTACAGTAGCTAGGAAAAATGTCATATGAGAGTTGAGATTTCTCAGACAGTAGTATGTCATGTCAACAAGTCAGAATCAGCTGGTAGGTTTCAAGTTAAATTCATTACGCGAATACAGTAGCTATGGAGTTTAGTCCGCTAATATGAGCTAGCTTGCACGTACATTCGCAGTCAATGTAAACTGATATCCATGAGCATACAAAATACGAATGTATAAGAGGACGAAAAAATACAAATAACAAAAAATACATTTATAAAAAGTCGTTTTTGGGCTGCGGTTGTCACTGCCTGTTTTCCCGTTTTATTGGGTAAATTACTGCGCCACAGCTGATTTTTGGATTCGAATTGAGGGGGTCTCATGCACAATGCTAATGTCCAGCCTTTCCTTATCAAGTGGGCATAGTCCCAATTACATTTGGTATTATACTGATGGCTAGCTACATGAAAGTACCAGTTGCCATTGACATGAAAACACACATTGTGCCCAAGTTATTCATCACAAGATGTAAACAATGACTAAACTATAGTAAAATAGATATAATCAGATTGACACACATTCATTTTCTGTGTTCACACAGGGCTGCACAGTATGCCTGTACGTTGCTAGGCTACACTCTCCAGAAGGGTGGGTCAGGCGTTCAGCTCCTGAAGATGGTAAAACAACTGGAAACGCATATGAGCCTAACAAGGAAGTGTAAGTCAATGTTTGTAAGTCATTGCTGCACCTCTGTGTCTCAGGATTATGGCTCAGGCTTACACTCCATTGGTATTTCACTGTGCCTCAATTCAGTTTCCTGGGTCTCACCTCTCTCTCTCTCTCTCCAGTGATGCGTCTGGGGAACTCTGCAGAGGCTGTGGAGGCAGCGAAGCGAGCGGTGCACCTCTCAGACAGCGTACTACGTCTCTGCCTGACCGTGGCCCACCTCAACAAGGCCATGTACTTCGCCTGTGACAACGTGCTGTGGGCTGGCAAGGTGGGCCTCCTGCCCAAACTGGACCAGGACAAGTGGAACCAGAGATCCTTCAGGTGACTTATAATTGGGAACCTTAAGTCCTAAACTGTATTGGGAGTCAGTGTATTTGAGTTGTCCAAGGGCATCATAAGTTATGTAGTGAACTTTACTATTATTGGCAGTTGTTGCCTACATTCTCTCCCTAGAGCTACACTACATGACCAAAAGTACGCGGACAGCTGTTCGTCTAAAATCTCATTCCAAAGTAATTTGCATTGATATGGAGTTGGTCCCACCTTGGCTGCTATAACACCCTCCAATCTTCTGGGAAGGTTTTCCACTAGATGTTGGAACATTGCTGCGGGGACTTGCTTCCATTCAGCCACAAGAGCATTAGTAAGGTCGGGCACTGATGTTGGGCAATTAGGCCTGGCTCGCAGTCTGCGGGCCAAAGGTGTTAGATGGAATTGAGCTCAGGGCTCTGTGCAGGACAGTCAAGTTCTTCCAAACTATTTCTGTATGGACCTTGCTTTTTGCACAGGGATATTGTCATGCTGAAATAGGAAAGAGTCTTTCTCAAACTAAATCGTCTAGAATGTCATTGTATGCTGTTTCGTTAAGATTATTCTTCACTGAAACTAGGGGGGGGGGGGCTAGCCCAAACCATGAAAAACAGCCCCAGACCATTATTCCTCCTCCACCAAACTTTACAGTTGGCACTATGCATTGGGGTAGGTAGCGTTCTCCTGGCATCCACCAAATTCGTCCGTCCGACTGCCAGATGGGGAAGCGTGATTAATCACTCCAGAGAACGTGTTTCCACTGCTCCAGAGTCCAATGGCAGCGAGCTTTACACCACTCCAACTGACACTTGGCATTGCGCATGGTGATCTTAGGTTTGTGTGGCTGCTTTGCCATTGACACCAATTTCACGAAGCTCCCGACTAACAGTTGTTGTGCTGATTTTGCTTCCAGAGGCAGTTTGGAACCCGTTAGTGAGCATTGCAACAGAGGACAGACGATTTTTAGCTTGCGAGGCCTACCACTTCGTGGCTGAGCCGTTGTTGCTCCTAGAGCTCCACTTCACAATAATAGCACTTACAGTTGACTGGGTCAGCTCTAGCAGGACAGAAATTTGATGAACTGACTTGTTGGTTTGGTGGTATCCTATGACAGCTCTTCAGTAAGGCCATTCTTCTGCTTATGCTTGTCTATGGAGATTGCATGGCTGTGTGCTCGATTTTATACACCTGTCAGCAACCGGTGTGGCTGAAATAACCAAATCCACTAAATTGAAGGGGTGTCGACTTATTTTTGTTTATATAGTGTATTTTCTATCACTTTCGTTCGCTAACTCACCCTCTTCTTTTCACTCTGCCACTTTTTCTTTTATTAAATGTCTTCTACATCCTCTCTTCCGGCCTTGCACTATCTTTACTGTCTCTCATGTTTTACATTAATATCTCTCTCTCTTACACATTTCGCTCTCTACAGGTACTACCTCTTTGCTCTCATGCTCAACCTAACCCGGGATGCCTACGAGATCCGCCTGCTTATGGAGCGTGAGGCCCGCACCTCCCACGGGGGGTCAAATGCTACCTGGATCTCCTCTCCACCCCCTGATAACGGAGACCTCTCCCACCCCCACCCCTCTTCCTCCTCCTTCCCTGTGGCCATATTACCCCTTCTGTCCGAACGCTTCGGCAGACAGTTCCACCTGCTGGGGACGGTGCTGCGCAGCAACCCACCGCTGCTGCTGGACCTGCTGAAGAATGCATGCGATGTGTTTATCCCACTGGACCGGCTGGGCATCTACCCTACCGGCCAGGGCTTCGTGGGGGCCTGCGGCCTGGCCTCCTCTGTTCTCTCCATCCTCACCATCGTCCACCCCTGGCTCAAGCTCAAACCGTGAAGAAACCCAAATTTTTTGGTTGAACGTTCTAGCTCAAGTCGAACATTCCTCAAGCTCAAGCCTGGAAGGAGGCATTTTGGCAGAACGTTTTAGGTCCGCTGGTAGAAGTCTAGAAGTGCTGTTGTGTCTAAGGATGCAGCATGATGGGTCCTGTACACTGTTTGCTTGGAAAGTTTAGAGTTTTGAGCAGATCATGCTCAGATATAGGTTGGTGGACTGAAACAGTAGTATTTCGAATCAAAGAGAGAATTTGCAATTGAGCGTTGTATTGGAATTACGTCTTTTGTATCCTGTTCATGCTCTAAAATGTTCAAACACTAAATTCCCCAAAAGCTGTTTGGTTTGGTAGTTGAGAAGGACCTTCCCCATGCAAGTGTATTGAACCGGCACATTGAGCATTGTTGACTCCGAATGGTACACACACACACAGAGGTAGATGCATAAACACAAAGTCAAATTCATGAAGTTTGTCAGTTGTGATTTATCCAGGCTTTAAAGAAAAACTACCAAAAACTATATTTCGGTATTTGTTTCATTCGTCCATTGTTGATGTAGCCCCAAATGTTTTCAAGATGTATAACTTTCTAAATACAGCCTGTATGATGCATTTATCATGATGCAAAATTCATCATACCGGGTGTATTTCTGTATTTTGAAAGTTCTACATCTTGTGCTACACAGCACAAAGAAAGCCAGAATGTCCTTCAGTGGGTGGATACTTTGGGATTTTGACAATGATGACCCTTTATCTACTTCCCCAGAGTCATGAACTCATGGATTCCATTTTAATAAACTCACAAGCTGTGGGGAGCACATGACAAACCCAAGTATGTTGATGATCCATAATATCTTCTCAGATGATTGTGAGGAGCAGCTGTCTTGCATGTCTCAAGTCCAAACTTCTCTGTCAAAGGAGAGAGACCACGTCCACAAATACTACTAACTGTCCTCTTTCATAACTTGCACTTAGTTTATAACCTTAATTAGCATTTGAAATGGATCCTGGTCTCTATTAGGAAAGTGCTTCCACATCCCTATACATACTGTTTCTGTCCTGTTAGTATTCAAAATGATACCATTGGATAGGATTATCTGTACCTACAGCATTGGTTTGGCAGATAGGCCTATTGTCCAATGTTATCCGTGAGGAACGCCGTACAGCTAGATGTGTGGAACATCTTCCTCAGTTAATTAAAGCCATAACATAAAGCTTTATTTCTATGAAGAGGTGCAATAAATTATTTTCTCATACCATGTGTGAATGTTTAATAATAATGACTGAGGTGAAGGGTCCTTTTTATAAGCGGGTAAAGGGGACATTTATTGGCTTGTATAGGGAAGCAAACCAGTCGGCTGTGTTCTTGTGCTGATATGGGTAATATGTCCACATTAGAGTATTTTACTAACATTTATGCATGTGTGAAATAAATTGAGTTTACAGAGCCAGTGATTATGACAATTAAGCAAATGATTCAGCCAACTCGGGCATCTACTGATTCAGTCCATTTAACCTAATCATTTGTAGATTTCACCCAAAAGCAAATTATTTATTCTACTTGCAAGTACTTTTGTTAAGCTACTTAAGTCAATTTGTATAACTCAATTACATCAATAATGTGTATTAATGCCATGCCATTTAAAGCCACTGAACCGGATGCGAATTAAGCTATATTAGATATATAAGTGCATTCAGCTGCAATGACACAGCAGTGGGATAAAGCCATGCTATATTATTTAAAAAATGTGTAACCTTTATTTAACTAGGCAAGTCAGTTAAGAACAAATTCTTATTTACAGTGATGGCCTACACCAGCCAAACGCTGAGGCAAATTGTGTGCCGCCCTATGGGACTCCCAATCACGGCCGGATGTGATACAGCCTGGATTCGAACCCCTTGCGCTGAGATTTTTTATTTCAACTTTATTTAACTAGGCAAGTCAGTTAAGAACAAATTCTTATTTACAATGATGCCTACCAGGGAACAGTGGATTAACTGCCTTGTTCAGGGGCAGAACGACAGCTTGGGGATTTGATCTAGCAACCTTTCGGTTACTGGCCCAATGCTCTAACCACTAGGCTACCTGCCGCCCCAGGTATATATATTCAACTGTTACAGTGCAACGAGAACACTGTGCTGGATGTCAAAATATGCCATTTGGTCAATTTCTTAGTCGCTGTCCTGGACAGGCTAATTATGGACATGATTTCTGGTATAATCTCCACTACTTTTGAATCGAGTCACACTGTAGAGGTGTAACTGTTGATGATTCATAATCAAATATAAGACTATAATAATCTATGGCTTTGTAAATAATCCAGTAAATAATATTTTAACTGTTTTTATATGAATCGGAGCAGATTGTTACAACCATTTTCCTCAGTGAGTGAGAACATTTTTATAGCCATGTTTAACATCTTTGAAATCTTGTCTTGATGCTAATGTACCACCAGTGCTGATGCTTGGCCGCTGTGTGGAGAAAAGGTTTTCACAAAATAAAGGCCTTTGATTGAAGATCTGTTGGCTGAAACTGTATTGTAAGTGTTGACGGTTAATCCAGTGTTGTTGACTGCTATAACTCAAGCATTTGTACATTTCAGACTTTAGTAATTTAACAGACTCCGTTATCCAGAGCTATTTGCACTGAACAAAAATATAAACGCAACATATAAAGTGCTGGTCCCATGTTTCATGGGTTGAAATAAAAGATCCCAGAAATGTACAAAAAGCTTATTTCTCTCAAATTGTGTGGACAAATTTGTTTTCATCCCTGTTAGTGAGCATTTCTCCTTTGCTAAAATAATCCATCCACCTGACAGGTGTGGCATATCAAGAAGCAGATTAAATAGCATGATTACATAGGTGCACCTTGTGCTGGGACAATAAAAGGCCACTCTAAAATGTGCAGTTTTATCACACCACACAATGCCACAGATGTCTCAAGTTTTGAGGCAGTATGCAATTCACGTGCTGACAGCAGCAATGCCCACCAGAGCTGTTGCCAGATAATTAAATGTTGATGTATCTACCATAGGCCGCCTCCAACGTCGTTTTAGAGAATTTGGTAGTACGTCCAACCGCCTGATAACCGCAGTCCACATGTATGGCCCCATGTTGCAAAGATCTGTACAAAATTCCTGGAAGCTGAAAATGTCCCAGTTCTACCTGCATACACACGAGACAGGTCACCCATTGAGCATGTTTGGGATGCTCTGGATTGACGTGTAAAACGCCGTGTTTTTCCGGTTCCCACAAATATCTGGAAACTTCACACAGCCTTTGATGAGGAGTTGGACAACATTCCACAGGCCACAATCAACAGCCGGATCAACTTTATGCGAAGTAGATGTCTCTAGCTGCATGAGACAAATGTTGGTCACACCAGATACTGACTGGTTTTCTTATCCACACCCCTACTTTTTTTTAAAGGTATCTGTGACCAACAGATGCATATCTGTATTCCCAATCATGTGAAATCCGTAGATTAGGGCCTAATTATTTTATTTCAATTGATTGATATTAACTAACTTTGTAAAATCTTTGAAATTGTTGCATGTTGCGTTGATATTTTTGTTCATTATATAAATCAGTGAGGACTTTGTATTGAGCCCTGGGGGACACCAGTAGCGAGACCATCCTTCAGCTTACTGATCTTCAGTAAAATGAAACGAAAACAACATGGTGGATATTAACCAAGGATTGTAATATCACCTGTCCTGTTAATGTTCACATCAGTGCAGATAAAGGAAAATAGATGAGGAAAGGATGCCATTTTAATATTATTGGCCTGCCCTTAATGGCAGACTAAGTGTGGAGGAGGTGTGTGTAGGGTAGGCCATTCTTTAGCCCTATTTGGTCAGGATACGTTTTACTACGGGAGGTCAGGTAATGTAATTATGTGCATGAGCACAAATCAACACATCTGTAATACTGGCAGGAATGTCATTAGCCCAGTCCTAAAGACCTACTTTTTTTCGGCAAACTCCAAGGTCCTCTGATAATACTTATCCCGTGCGAATCGTCATCCCTGTGATTTGAGGGATATTACAGCGTTTAACATGCGATGCACACAGTTTGGGTAAGAACATGGGGAAAAAATGGATGCTTAAAACAAAGTGATATGCACGTAGCCTACTGATTAATGATATGTTTTGTCATACATCAACTTTCCTAGTGCCATACTTCTCTTTTGAAAGACGAAGTGGACGATATTGTGCCAATAAATTGATAAATTGCCAAATACGTCAGGTACATGTCGGTTACAGTTCCTGGTTCTTACTGATATGCATGATTTTGACTTTCTCCAAACTGAAGGCCATTTGGCCTATATATATAATATCTACACTTCTAGAAGAGGCTCCAGGCCTCCATCATAACGGTCCATTGTGAATTAGAAAAAAAATAATTACAGAGGCAGTTTGGTAAAACTAATCCCGTCCAAATCGTCCACTGGAAAAAACGGACATTGCTTGGGTTATAATTGCATAACCGACGTTCTATAGTAATACAAATCTGGTGCGAGTAGGGCTTAAATGAGAGGCCTTGATCTGAAACAGCAGTCTGAAAATGTTATCCCTGTAACCTTGAATGGAACATGTTGTGACTGGCCCCTCAGCACCACAGCGAAATAACCGTTAGGGTCCAAAATGTATTGTATTCAGGAGATTATTGAGGAGGGTTCTATGTAGAGTAACGAGTCATACTAGCTCTATACATTTTCATTTCTCCCTAGCACCACACAGCTGATTCAGATAATCAACCTCATCAAGCTTTGATAATTTCAGTTAGCTGTGTGGTTCTAGGGCTTTAAACCGAGATTGGGAAACACGGATATAGAGCACCTGTCAAACTCATTCCATGAAGGGCCTGCGGGTTTCCGCTCCTCCCTTGTACTTGACTGATGAAGGTCACTAATTAGTAAAGAACTCCCCTCACCTGATTGTCTGGGTCTTAATTGAAAGGAAAAACAAGAAACCTGCAGACACTAGGCCCTCCATGGAATGAGTGACAACTATGCTTTAGTGGGTTGACATTGCAGCTTTGTATAGTTAAGTAATGGGTTGGTGGCACAACATTTACTGACTCCAATAAATGTAGCCTATGCTCCAGACTTGTTGTTACAAGTGAGAGGCACAACAAGCATAAAGCTTCTGTTATTTGAACACGGATTTAAGCTTACAAGCCAGGTAATAATGAGTGATAGCGAGCAGAGAATTTGTTTAGGAACACCTTCCTAATATTGAGTTGCACCCCCTTTTGCCCTCAAAACAACCTCAGTTCGTCGGGGCATGGACTCTACAAGATGTCGAAAACGTTCCACAGGGATGCTGACCCATGTTGACTCCTACAGTTCTGTTAAGTTGGCTGGATGTCCTTTGGGTGGTGGCCCTTTCACCCTCTGAATGGTACACACACAATCCATGTCTCAAGGTTGAAAAATCTTTCTTCTATATCATGGAGGTCTGTAAACAATCGTTTAAGTGCATGCCGCCACCTACTGTGCTGGAATGTACGATCAATCATGACCTGTCCAATTCTGTACTTCCATGGAAATAAAATAAAAATAAATCCCTACTAACTTCTTCCCCTCACCAACCTTTATCTATATCATACTGAAACATTCCACCCATAGGATTGTTCAGCATGTCAACAACCATTTCAACAGTAACATTGTTACCCCCAATATCTCTTTTGCTGTCTCCACAATAACCTTCAAACTGGCATTTCTGCTTCCCACAACCCAAGTCGTACTGATAACCTTACCAATAAAAGCTATGAAGTCAACTTTATTCATTATCAAAGTGTAATTTGACACTGCATATAAATAACACGATTTCCGAAACAGGCTTCGAAACGACGCCAGGACCATCAGAAGCACCAACCCCGACAGTAGGTCCACCTAGTACAGGAGCAGTCATGGAAGCTTCATCAGTCTGACAGGACCATCAGAAGCACCATGGAAGCTTCATCAGTCTGACAGTAGGTCCACCTAGTACAGGAGCAGTCATGGAAGCTTCATCAGTCTGACAGTAGGTCCACCTAGTACAGGAGCAGTCATGGAAGCTTCATCAGTCTGACAGTAGGTCCACCTAGTACAGGAGCAGTCATGGAAGCTTCATCAGTCTGACAGTAGGTCCACCTAGTACAGGAGCAGTCATGGAAGCTTCATCAGTCTGACAGTAGGTCTACCTAGTACAGGAGCAGTCATGGAAGCTTCATCAGTCTGACAGTTGGTCCACCTAGTACAGGAGCAGTCATGGAAGCTTCATCAGTCTGACAGTTGGTCCACCTAGTACAGGAGCAGTCATGGAAGCTTCATCAGTCTGACAGTTGGTCCACCTAGTACAGGAGCAGCCATGGAAGCTTCATCATTCCACACTGTAGTTCTACCAATCTGTTTTATAGCCTCTGCATACGATACATCATGACTGATCCTATATCTCTGAAGCCTCTCTAGCCTCTCCCCCACAATTACAGCACATAACCTTCACATTGCTTCCACATTCATCGTAATCATATTCCCCTCCGCACTCGGCACATATTTTCTTTCTTTACACTGAGCAGCTACATCTCCCATTCCTTGCCATTTAAAACACCGCAGTGCATATGGGACAAATTCTTTAACATTGAAACTAAAGAATCTTATCTGTACTTTTCCCAGCAAGACTTTCTCAAACCTCAACAACACTGATAGGCTTCCACTTCTTTGACCCTCTTTCCTACTGATCAACCTTTTGGTCTCAATCACTCTTCCTCCCGTCACATGTTCTTTAATATCAACTGTGGACATAGATATTGGGACCCCAGTGATGACTCCCCTCAATCTAGGGTAAACACCAGGGACATGGCTTTTAATCTTCTTCCCATTAAGCTTTTCCATTTTCACAATCTTCTATTGCTGAGCCTGGCTACCACAACATATGAACAATATACCATTTCCAATTAACTGAGCTAATTTCACTTTATGCACCCCGTTCTTTACGCCGTTGGTTAGTCAGATAGGATGTAAATGAGGCCTTGTTTGTCTCATCAAACACTGTCACCACTTTCCACTCCAACACATCATTACTCTTGCTTCCTACCTTGGCTCCCTTTATGTTTTCTTTACTAGATGCTCCATTGCGTTCTGTATCATGACATTTCTTCTTCCTAGGTCTTTCCACTACCGACTATTCCGGTCTTTGACCCTTATCCTCCCGCTCCATATCATCAGAACTGACACCCATATTGTTTGCACTCCAGCACAGCTGTTGCTTCACCATCTTTTTCTCAATTTCCTCCATTTTGTCCTCACTACTCCCGGCCATTTCTGGCCCGTTCGTTCCTGTTGTTATCGCTGCCTCTTATTGGCCGACAGGATCCCAAAAATCCTTCTTTAACCTGTCTCCTCCCCTTCATCCACACTGATTGATGATCCCTTATTGACATCAATCAGTGTAGATGACACAGCTTTCACCTGGATTCACCTGCTCAGTGTATTCCCAACTGAAGCAGTCTCGTTCATGCAGTCCCTCTTAACAACACAAGAGGGCAGCCTTGTTCAGTTAATGCATCAAGGACAAATGACACAATTGGTTATTGTTTACTATTGCTTATCTACTGATATTTCAAATGTTTGAGAATCAGATAAGTAATGTTAAGAATGGAGTGACATCCAACTCATCAAAATAGTATGCGGTCATAGTCCAATAGTGGTTCGGTCAGAGCAATGACTGCGAGCAATGTTGGGTTTAATGAATAGCATATCAAATCCAATTTTGTTAGTCACATGCGCCGAATACAACTGGTGTCAACCTTACAGTGAAATGCTTACTTACGAGCCCCTAACCAACAATGAAGTTTAAAAAAAATACAGATAAGAAATAAAAGCAACAAGTAATTAAAGCATGCATTTTTTTATTTAACTAGGCAAGTCAGTTAAGAACAAATTCTTATTTTCTAACTGCCTGTTCAGGGGCAGTACCTTATCAGCTCAGGGATTTGAACTTGCAACCTTTTGGTTACTAGTCCACCGCTCTAACCACTAGGCCACCCTGCCACCACATGCATGCGTAGGTGTATCCATGTGGAAAAGTGTGTGTGAGTTTTTCCCAGGAATGATCAGACTATTATAGGTGAAAGGTAACTGCCAATATATGGTGATAAGCAATGCATTGGCCTGTATTTAACCTTGTAACCGTAACCCTCCCAGTAGACAAGAGGTCAGTGATGTCTGCAGATAACAGTTTAAAGGTCATATATATTAATTATGTAACTATTGGCCTATCTGTGTGCCAGAAATAGGGCTGAAGATCTGTACTGTATGCACGTTTGTGATGATTACTGAATGTCTCTATACTTTACTGTGTGTGTATGCATGTGTGTTTTGTCACATGTGTACAGTTTGTATAAACTTGTGTGATATTAAAACTGAATGCTTTGACAACATAAAGGAAGGAACCAAATTGCGAACAATTCTGTATGTCTTTGGTAGCAGAGCGTTTATGTACTGTATAAATTCATGTTTAGTGTGTTTGGAGGAAGACCTTGAACAACACTGCAAACATGAGAATAGCTCATGTTTTGCATGGCTATAATGTCAATTCGAAACTGGGTGGTTCGAGCCCTGAATGCTGATTGGCTGACAGCCATGATATATCAGACCGTATACCACAGGTATGACAAAACATTTATTTTTACTGCTCTAATTACATTGGTAACCAGTTCATAATAGCAATAAGGTACCTCAGGGGTTTGTGGTTTATGGCCAATATACCACGGCTACGGGCTGTATCCAGGCACTCCTTGTTGCGTTGAGTAAGAACAGCCCTTAGCCGTGGTATATTGGCCATATACCACACCCCCTCGGGCCTTATTGCTTAAGTATATAAAATGTGTGTGATGTTCTGCGGGGACCTTGAATGACATAAGGACAGATGATGGCTGGCTGAATGGTTTTGTGTTTGCCTTTTTGTGTTTTTGTGCCTGTGGTTCGGTGCATTATGTGTGTGTTTTTGTGCCTGTGGTTCGGTTCATTATGTGTGTGTTTTTGTGCCTGTGGTTCGGTTCATTATGTGTGTGTTTTTGTGCCTGTGGTTCGGTGCATTATGTGTGTGTTTTTGTGCCTGTGGTTCGGTTCATTATGTGTGTGTTTTTGTGCCTGTGGTTCGTGCCTGTGGTTTTTTGTGCATTATGTGTGTGTTTTTGTGCCTGTGGTTCGGTTCATTATGTGTGTGTTTTTGTGCCTGTGCACGTGCCTGTGGTTCGGTTCATTATGTGTGTGTTTTTGTGCCTGTGGTTCGGTTCATTATGTGTGTGTTTTTGTGCCTGTGCACGTGCCTGTGGTTCGGTGCATTATGTGTGTGTTTTTGGGCCTGTGCACATGCCTGTGGTTCGGTGCATTATGTGTGTGTTTTCGTGCCTGTGCACGTGCCTGTGGTTCGGTTCATTATGTGTGTGTGTGGGGGTCTGAGTTTGGTCATGTCTATGTCTGTAATTGTTTGCATGTGCGTCATGTACTGTATGTGTAGCTACCAACCAGCATCTGTTGTGTTTTGCATGTGATCATGAATGAGAGTTTGTAATTCAGTGAATCATGGTATAGGTGATATACAGTAGACATAGATCATTAGTGTTCTTATGAAGTGCTAGTTTTCCCTCATGTGTACATGCAGTGGCTGTGTGTGAGTGTTTGTGCTTGTGCTTGTGTGAATGAGTACTTGCTAGGTGTGAGTGTGTGTGTGTGTGTCATTCCCCCTTCTGCTCTCTTACTTGTTTACATCAGTCTGAATCAGCAGCTGTTGATTACTCATATGTTCGTTCATATTTTTAATTTCTTTCTCTCCGGTTCTTTCTCTCGCCCCCTCTCACTCTCCCTCTCTACTCCTGGCTCCCACGCTCCCACGGTGTTATAATTATGTGCACATAGTTAAAGTACAAAAGGGAAAAGAAATAAACATAAATATGGGTTCAAATCAAACTTTATTTGTCACCACCGCCGAATACAACAGGTGTCGACTTTACCGTGAAATGCGGGTTGGGTTGAATTCACAATGGTGTTTGTTCTTCACTGGCTGCCCTTTTTCCTTGCAGATCACAAATCTAGCTGCTGTGAGGGCACACTGTGGTGTTTCACCCAATAGATATGGGAGTTTATCAAAATTGGATTTGTTTTGGAACTATTTGTGGGTGTATGTAATCTGAGGCTCTCTCTCTCTCTCTCTCTCTCTCTCTCTCTCTACTCTCACCCTACTCTCTCTCTCCCTACTCTCTCTCTCCCTACTCTCTCTCGCCCTACTCTCTCTCACCCTACTCTCTCTCTCTCTCTCTCTCTCTCTCTCTCTCTCTCTCTCACCCTACTCTCTCTCTACTCTCACCCTACTCTCTCTCTCCCTACTCTCTCTCTCCCTACTCTCTCTCGCCCTACTCTCTCTCTCCCTACTCTCTCTCTCCCTACTCTCACCATACTCTCTCTCTCCCTACTCTCTCTCTACTCTCTCCCTACTCTCTCTCTCCCTACTCTCTCTCTACTCTCACCCTACTCTCTCTCGCCCTACTCTCTCTCTCCCTATTCTCTCTCTCTCTCTGTCATTCCTTTTAGGAAGTGCTAATCAGATGGCAGCCCCATTGTGTGTGTTCATGGATTCACTTTAGGGGGAAATGCAATAGCCCACTGTTTGTTTTACTGTAGTCATGTGTTGGACTTTTTATTTCGAATTTACCTGTAAAGTTCTCTTGGATATTATTATTATTTATTTGTTGTGGAGGAAGAACAGGAAACCATGTCATTGTCACAGAGCAGGGTGGGACAGGCTTGAACCTGGCACTGCCAGGCATAATGTATAAAACAATACTTTAAGCTATAACTGTGAGTGTATTTGCACAGGTGTGTGTGTGTGTGTGTGTGTGTGTGTGTGTGTGTGTGTGTGTGTGTGTGTGTGTGTGTGTGTGTGTGTGTGTGCGTGCGTGCGCGTGCGTGCGTGTGCGCGTATTTCTCCCCAATACCTCTTAAGTGTTCAAGTGAGTTCCCGTGCCTTTGCATCCCTCAGGTGTGTATTCGCATCCACGTGCCATGATGGTGTGTGTGTGTGCATGTCTGTGTGTGTGTTTATTGTGTCCAAATGCATTTTTTGTATGCCATATCCTATTGGACTTGTATATTTGTGTGTGAGTAAATATGTGTATGCCCATATCCTTATGCCACCTGTGAGTGTCTTTCACCAAAAATGTAAATGTTTTCCATTCCTTAGAAGTGTTTATATTCCACAATACATCTCCCGTGGATCCAATTAGCACCATGGTTGTCATTGTCCATGCTAGCCTTCTGTGTTACACATAATGCAGTGCTATGCAGGGCTTGAACCAGCAACCTTGTAGCTAATTTCCCCCCCACAGCGGACACCCCCGGACTTCGGACACTCTCTAGCAGTTGGAGGATTAAATTAACTCTTCAATGGCCTGGAAAATAACGGTACATTTTGCAACTAAAGACACCCTTCTAGCTAGCTGACCACTGATTTTCATTACAGTTTATATAAGTTAAGTTAGATTTTGAGAGTTTTCAAAAAAGTTATATATATTCACATTTTGTGGGACACGCTGTATTTTGGAAAATTTGACTGCGAGACAGACCAACCATTTAATATCCAACTTTTTACCGAAATGATTCATATTCATTTATATGTTTGTGTGAAACTGTCATCTACCTTCTCAAACATAAGATTAATCTGTAAAATAAATAATGAGACATTATTTGGTCACAACACTGAAGAAGATGTTGGTGAAGGACCATTTTTAAGGGTCTACAGGAGGGCACACCGGGCTGCGCAATGAAAAGTTGACAGACAAGTGATTTTGTTTTACTGGAAGGCTAGCCAACTAGTCAACTATCTCGTAAACACTTTGGATACGAGGTTGGTGTCTTTAAAAAAAAAATGCATATATCTTGTAATTGAACAAAATAGTAAGGTGGCCAGTAACTGGGGACCGTAGCCAAATCACTTATCTGTCACAACCTGATCTGTTTCACCTGTCTTTGTGATTGTCTCCACCCCCCCTCCAGGTGTCGCGCATCTTCTCCATTATCCCCTGTGTATTTATACCTGTGTTTTCTGTTTGTCTGTTGCCAGTTCGTCAAGTCCTACCAGCGTTTCCTGTGCTCTAGTTTTTGTTTCTTAGGCCTTTATGGTAGAGTGGCCAGACAGAAGACACTCCTCTGTAAAACGCACATGACAGCCTGCTTGGAGTTTGCCAAAAGCCACCTAAAGATTCTCAGACCATGAGAAACAAGATTCTCTGGTCTGAGGAAACCAAGATTGAACTCTTTGGACTGAATGCCAAGCGTCAGGTCTGGAGGAAACCTGGCACCATCCCTACGGTGAAGCATGGTGGTGGCAGCATCATGCTGTCGGGATGTTTTTCAGCGGCAGGGACTGGGAGACTAGTCATGATCGAGGCAAAGATGAATGGAGCAAAATACAGAGAGATCCATGATGAAAACCTGCTCCAAAGCACTCAGGACCTCAGACTGGGGCGAAGGTGCACCTTGCAATAGGACAACGACTCTAAGCACACAGCAAAGACAACACAGGAGTGGCTTCGGGAAAAGTCTCTGAATGTCTTTGAGTGGCCCAGCCAGAGCCCGGACTTGAACCCAATCGAACATCTCCAGAGAGACCTGTAAATAGCTGTGCAGTGACGCTCCCCATCCAACCTGACAGAGCTTGAGAGGCTCTGCAGAGAAGAATGGGAAAAACTCTCCAAATACAGGTGTGCCAAGTTTGTAGCGTCATACCCAAGAAGACCCGAGGCTGTAATCGCTGCCATGGGTGCTTCAAAAATTACCAAGTAAATGGTCTGAAAACCAGTTTTTGCTTTGTCGTCATGGGGTATTGCGTATCGATTGATGAGGGAAAATATCAATTTAATACCTTTTATAATAAGTCTGTAACCTAACAAAATTTGGGAAAAGTCAAGGGGTCTGAATACTTTACCGAAGGCACCGTACATGGAGGATGCCCACAAGCCTAACAAGATTCGTCTGAAGGTAGCCTGGTGCAAGTTTAAAAAAATGAATGGAAGTATATATGGAACAGTTTAGTGCCAAAAACAAAAAGGGGTTAAATATGTGTCAATGTACCTCGGTGTCTGGCTAGACTGTAAACTCTCCTTCCAGACTCATATCAAACATCTCCAATCTAAAATCAAATCTGGAGTCGGCTTTCTATTCCGCAACAAAGCCTCCTTCACTCACGCTGCCAAACTTACCCTAGTAAAACGGACTATCCTACCGATCCTCGACTTCGGCGATGTCATCTACAAAATAGCTTCCAATACTCTACTCAGCAAACTGGATGCAGTTTATTACAGTGCCATCCGTTTTGTTACTAAAGCACCTTATACCACCCACCACTGCGACCTGTTGTCTCTAGTCGGCTGGTCCTTACTACATATTCGTCGCCAGACCCACTGGCTCCAGGTCATCTACAAGTCCATGCTAGGTAAAGCTCCGCCTTATCTCAGTTCACTGATCACGATGGCAACACCTACCTGTAGCACGCGCTCCAGCAGGTGTATCTTATTGATCATCCCTGAAGCCAACACCTCATTTGGCCGCCTTTCCTTCCAGTTCTCTGCTGCCTGTGACTGGAACGAATTGCAAAAATTGCTGAAGTTGGAGACTTTTATCTCCCTCACCAACTTTAAACATCTGCCATCTGAGCAGCTAACCGATCGCTGCAGCTGTACATAGTCTATCGGTAAATAGCCCACCCAATTTACCTACCTCATCCCCATACTGTTTTTATTTATTTACTTTTCTGCTCTTTTGCACACCAGTATATATTCCTGCACATGACCATCTGATCATTTATCACTCCAGTGTTAATCTGCTAAATTGTAATTATTCGCCTACCTCCTCATGCCTTTTGCACACAATGTATATAGACTCTTTTTTCCCCAATTTTTTTAATTATCCGTTTTTCCATGTATGAATCTGTTATTCAATGCGTTTCTATGGGCTAATGATCCTTGTATGACCATCTTAGCTTAGTAGAACCCCAGCGAAGACCATTCATCAGACACTGTTTCAATTTCAAACCTTTCACCGGCAATCTGATCTTCAAAACATCACCTGCAGTCCCAGACATGTGAAAGTTAACATGATGCTTACTGTTGATACATAATCCTCAATGCACCATGTAAATCACTAGCCATGGTTTGGCATGCCTGACTGGCTCCTTTTCTAGAACTCTGTGTCAGCTGTTCTGCAGGTTGCTGCACACTCAACAGCATGATGTTGTGGATGAACTCCTGAATGAAAGTGTTTCAGCACCGGGATCCTGTTGCTTCTTTACTATCTAATCGCTGGGTGACAGATCAACAGAGGAGAGCCCACGGGAACCCTACCCTTACACCCCGTGCTTGCTCCTGGGCGGTGTATGTGCTTGGGGATGGCACACAAAGAGATGGGTGTGAGTATGTGTGTGTTTTGTTTGTGTGTGTGTGTCACCTTCAAGCAAGCTTCACAAAGATAAATTCACGATATGTGGAGGTAAGTTTATTCAATCAGCTCATCTGCACTTATAATTGTCCTTTATGACTCCTCCTCACAGTGTATGCCGAGTTCCCCACATAGATTGACAGCCGAAGACGACCTGCAGAGCTGATAAATGAAAACCACAGGCCAGGGACAATGTAACCAGTGACTGACACCCTGGGCCATGCATGGCAGCCTGCCAGGCAGCACATATTTTCGGATTGACACTGCCTCTTTAATTGACAGGGAAGATGACTGGCTGAGAGTGAGCGTGTGTAATTGTGCAAGTGAGCCAGTTGAATTACGTACTCTCCGGACAGGCCGGGGTTGACCTGAAGCTGTCACGAGCTGTCGCTGAGCCACAATGCCTTCCAATTGGACCAGTCATGTCATGATAGCCTGTAACCATGGCGACCAGATCTCCATGGGCAGGGCCTAGAGTGGACCGCCTTAACTACTCTAGTCGTCTCAGCGGCAGTCCTCGAGTAAATCTGGCATACATGCTCCACAGCATTCCCCACTGCTGTGTGTCCCTGTGTGTTCTTTTGATTGATACTATCATTCATTGGTCTCCTCTGCCTCATTTCCCCTCAGAGTAAAAATTGTGCATTGAGACTGAGAGCACACCTGACAATGTGACTGCATGATGTTTGCAGGGTCAGGGTGGTGTGTACAATTATGGAGAAGTGGGGGCAGTCTACATCTGAGAGGCCAGACCCCAAAGGGGCTCTGAATGCTAGCAAAAACATCTTCGGGCCATATAAGTCTTTTCTGTTGTTGAAGAGCTCATAATAAGGCAGATACGTGCCTCGCCACGGGCTGTCTCTCCTCAGCGGGGTGTGGACATCCTGCCCCAGTTAGGGCTGTGTGTGGGGATGTGGGGTCCGTCCTCACGAAGCATTTAGTGATACCTGGTAGCCATAATGACAGAGTGGCAACAGAAGTCCAGATCTTACCTATTGAGGAAGTTTAGGCCTGTGGTTTCATGATGATTATATTGACATTTATTTTGGAGAGATCTCTTGCTCTGTATCCAAGCAGCTGAGCTCTATCTGTGTATTACAGAGACAAGTCCATGGTAATTAGGTTAGGGCAGATCCTATTTCGATTACTGTGAAATCAATTGGCCTTGGGATTTTCCCACAGGTATATTATTCAAGACTGTTAGGATTTTTCATTCACCAGCAACGCATAGTCCATAACAACTCCCCCCAGAAGAAGCATGACAATAGAGAAAATATGCCGTCATGATATCAAGTGTCTACTGTTGTCATGATGTCAACCTATGCACTTTCATATTTTATATCTGTCACACCCTGATCTGTTTCAGTTGTCTTTGTGCTTATCTCCACCCTCCTCCAGGTGTCTCCCATCGCCCCCCATTATCCCCTGTGTATTTATACCTGCGTTTTCTGTTTGTCTGTTGCCAGTACGTCAAGTCCTACCAGCGTGTTCCCTGTGCTCTAGTTTTTGTTTCTTAGTCTTCCCAGTTCTGACCTTTCTGCCTGTTCTGTACCTGCTTGACTCTGATTTGGATTACGAGCCTTTGCCTGCCTTGACTTACCTTTCACCTGTCCCTTGAACTACAATAAACTCTAAGACTCGTACTATCTGCCTCCTGTGTCTGCATCTGGGTCTTAGCCTGAGCCGTGATAGTAAAACAAAAACTAGACCACGCTGGTAGGACTTGACGGGACAAGACGAACTGGCAACAGGCAAACAGAAAAACGCTGGTATAAATACACAGGGGATGATGAGGGGAGATGAGAGACACCTGGTGGGGGTGGAGACGAGCACAAAGACATGGGCGGCAGGGTAGCCTAGTGGTTAGAGCGTTGGACTAGTAACTGAAAGGTTGCAAGTTCGAATCCCCGAGCTGACAAAATACAAATCTGTCATTCTGCCCCTGAACAGGCAGTTAACCCACTGTTCCTAGGCCGTCATTGAAAATAAGAATTTGTTCTTAACTGACTTGCCTAGTAAAATAAAGGTAACATTTAAAAAAAAAGGTGAATAAGATTAGGGTGTGACAATAATTAAATAGAATAACCCATGTGTAGTCGACAGTGGGTGATGTGTCTTCTCTCAATCCCAGGCAGATGGAGGGGGTTAGTTGACGAGTGATGGTCTGGGTAGATAAGGGTTGCCATGTGGTGCCTACATGAGGCATGGATCTCCCTGTCAAGACCCGATGACACTGAAATATAAATAGAGGGTTAGATAGGGAGTGGAGGCAGTTGGCTCTTTTTTCACATGCCAATCATAGGGCTCTGCCTCCCTTCGCCCAAACTGTGGTGGTAAAAAGCACATCCAACTTGCACTGATAGGGATCAAAATATGGTGTAGCGCCATTCTCAGACACAAATTGCCTGCTCTCGCCGTCTTTCTCTTTCTTCATTTGTGACTGTATGCCGATTCTCAAACTCTGTCTCGATCTGACCTTCACTCTCCTTTATCCTCTGGCCCTCGCTTCCGGACTCTCTGCGTAACTCTCTCTCTATCTCCTTTTCTTTCTGCCGGACCCTTCTCCTCTTCACACCACCTTCCCCCAGTGGCGACCCGTCATTCAGGGCAGGTGGGGCTAGCCTGTTTTGCATGATATTTTGGCATTAATACCAAAATAGCACGCATCAGTTTGCAAACAATGTAAATAATATATATATATATATCACTGAGTTAATAAAGCCGCATACAGACATTGTCTATTTTTTGTTTTCTTGAGTAAGGCAGCTACAAAATGCAGGTGTTTCAGCCTAGCTCAGTGCTTTCTGTGGTGGTGGGGCAAGCCAGCAGAAAATATGGAGCGTTGCGCCGTTATTGGTTCAGTGTTCTGTCACTCATGGGGACACTATGTCACCACCAAGTCTAAGGGTAGAGATAGAAAATGTTATCCCGTTGGGCGCTGCCATAAAGTTACATTAGAAGTGCCCATCCAAGAAGGCTCAAGGTCATTGGCCACAGATAATATGACGTCAAATCATGTTATATGTACAGTATCTTTGATTGGACTGATCATGTCAACATAGAACAGCATGGCAAGGGGACATCAGCTGTCAGAGAACAATCAATCATCCAGCCAGGCATCTTGCTTCTCAGAGACCTTGATGGCTAATCGATGCAGTAAATCCAGTCATTAAGCCCTGGGAGGAGTGACTGGGAGGGCAAATGCAGAAGACACATTTCAGTTGAAGGCATTCAGTTATACAACTGACCCCTTTCCCTTCCCTTACTTTCAAAATCTTAGCTAGCAGTCATCATCATGAATCAAGTCAACAATCTACTGGCAAATACTTTTTAATCCTTGTCATATGAAGAGAAATAATGAAGAGAAATTAGATAAAACGTATCGGGGCTCATCAGCAGCCATTGGACATAAACATTACACAAGTTGGAAATCGCAAATTCAACAATGAGTGGTTTGGAATGAATAAGTGACAGTGGCTAACTGCAAGCATTGTAAAAGACAATCATATTCAGTGGAGTGGCTGTGTGGTCCCAAATTTGGGATTAAGGGGCTCTTTTGCAAGTTTAATATGATAAACTTTCAAAATTGGCCATGCTTTCAATGAAGCATGATTTGTGCCGTGCTCAAAACAACTATTAACTCAGAACTGAGAAAACTTGACTTCAGTGAGTTCAAGACAACTGGGAAGTCGGGAATAAACGAGCTCCGACTGGGAAAATACGTTCTGAGCGGCCATCCAATTCGGAATTGTAAATCGGGCCTCTTTCTGAAGATCAATGATGTCATCAGGATTCAAGCTGGTTTTTTTTCAGAGTTCCCAGTTGTTTTGAAAGCACCATAAATCCAGATATTTTTTTATTTTATTTAGCTAGGGAAACCAGTTAAGAAGAAAATCTTATTTACAATGACAGCCTATCAGGGAACAGTGTTCAGGGGCAGAACAACAGATTTTTACCTTGTCAGCTCAGGTGTTTGATCCAACAACCTTTCAATTACTGGCCCAACACTCAAACCACTAGGCTACCTGCCGGCCCAACAAATGCCAGACATTGATGACAGAATTTGCCCACAAAGGACCGTCGCGCCCCCTTCCTGTTTAAGTGAGCACAGCACAACAAGGTGAGTCCAAAAATGTCTTGTTTGCTGCTGCATGAATTATGTAATATGCCAGGGAGATATGTATACTGTAGCTAAGAAAGTAATACTAAGTGTATGTTGTGCAGTAAGATGTTAGTAGCACATGTGCCTCACCCTAATAATTTGTTCTATTTACCCCTCTTAATTTGCCTACTATTTTGACTTGGTGGTGCACATGTAGCCAGCCTATAACCTGTTTTAGAGAAATGTAATCATCAACTATTGTAAGAGCTTTCATTGTCTGCTTATATGCCCCCTTTATTTATCCTACGGTTCTGACTTGGTGTACAGGGAGAACACTGTAAGAACGGCCCATGTTCTGAATTCTGTCGTGGTACATGTCAAAAGTGCTAAACAAATAGTTATATTGACTATGTCCGTCCCAGCTCGCTCATTAATGTCTTAATTGAAATTGCGGATTGCCTCTTATGCGCTTGTCGTCCCCTTATGCCATAGATTGTACATCTGAATTGTCATTAGAAACCACATTTGTTTAAATAAGTCAGCCATATAAACTATGTTTTTTTTAAAGACAGTAAATGAGGCTGAATGAACTGTTTTTCAAGGCTCCTCCTGATAGCCAGGTGTAGCAGTGGTAAGATGTTGGGACTGCTGTTGGGACAGCTTTATGTAGGCCCTAACAGTTTGTGGGCACTGTTTGTCACAGTTATAGTCCAATTAATGTATTGTTTAGTGTTGTGTAGTGTAGTGTAGTGGCTTTGCTGGCATGCATCCCATTTTTTAAACATTTTTTGCCCCACTAAGATGTACATGCTAAAATCGCCACTGCATTCCCCTTACTTGTTTTTTTTTCAAATTCTTTGTTGGTCTTTGCAATCTGAGGGTAATATTTATACATTTGGCAGTAGGTTAGGAATTGCAGTTCAGTTTCCACCTCGTTTTGTGGGCAGTGGGCACATAGCCTTTCTTCTCTCGTGAGCCAGGTCTGCCTATGGCGGTCTCCCTCAATAGCAAGGCTATGCTCACAGAGTCTGTACATAGTCAAAGCTTTTACAATGGTCAGTTATTCTGCCACTCGCTGTTTAGAGCCAAGTAGCATTCCAGTTTGCTGTGTTTTTTTGGGGGGCTAATTCTTTCCAGTGATTCAGATAGTTATCTATTTGTTTTGGTGGGTCTAATTGTGTTGCTGTCCTTGGGCTCTGTGTCATCTGTTAGTGTTTGTGAACAGAGCCCCCAAAGCAGCTGGCTGAGGGGAATCTTCTAGGTTAATCTCGCTGTAGGTGAGGGCTTTGTTAAGGAAGGTTTGGGCGTCACTTCCTTTTAGGTGGTTCTAGGGCTTAATAACAGCTATTTTCTGGATTTTTATAATTAGCGGGTATCATCCTAATTCTGCTCTGCGTACATTATTTGGGGTCTTAGATTGTACACTGAGAATGCTTTTGCAGAATTCTGCATGTGGAGACTCAATTTGGTGTTCTTCTCATTTTGTGAATTCTTGGTTTGTGATTGGACCCTATACCTCACAACTACAAAGGGCAATGGGTTCTATAATTGATTGAAGTATTTTTAGCCAGATCCTAATTGTGATGTAAAATTTTATGTCCCTTTTGATGGTGTAGAAGGCCATTCTTGCCTTGTCTCTCAGACCGTTCACAGCTTTGTAGAAGTTGTGGGTAGAGCACACAAATAATTATAAGGCAATGGTGTCTGGATGGAATTTGCATTGTGGTCCTGGCAACTGGACATTTTTTTTGGAACACCATTATTTTTGTCTTACTGAGATTTACTGCTACGGCACAGGTCTGACAGAATCTGTGCAGAAGATCTAGGTGCTGCTGTAAGCCCTCCTTGATTGGGGACAGAAGCACCAGATCATCAGCAAACAGCAGACATTTGACTTCAAAGTACAGTAGGGTGAGACCGGGTGCTGCATACTGTTCTAGTGCCCTCACCAATTATTTGATATATATGTTGTAGAAGGTGGGGCTCCAGCTGCATCCCTGTCTCACCCCACAGCATTGTGGAAAGAATTCTGTGTTTTCTTGCCACTGCTAACCGCATACTTGTTGTTGTGTACATTGATTTTATAATATTGTATGTTCCCACCCCAACACCGGTATCCATCAATTTATATAGCAGACCCGCATGCCAAATTGAGTCAAAATGTTTTGGAAATCAATCAAATATGATAAGTTTTCAAATCAAAATCAAATTAAATTTTTATTTGTCACATACACATGGTTAGCAGATGTTAATGCGAGTGTAGCGAAATGCTTGTGCTTCTAGTTCCGACAATGCAGTAATAACCAACAAGTAATCTAACTAACAATTCCTAATCTACTGTCTTATACACAGTGTAAGGGGATAAAGAATATGTACATAAGGATATATGAATGAGTGATGGTACAGAGCAGCATAGGCAAGATACAGTAGATGGTATCGAGTACAGTATATACATGTGAGATGAGTATGTAAACAAAGTGGCATAGTTAAAGTGGCTAGTGATACATGTATTACATAAGGATGCAGTCGATGATATAGAGTACAGTATATACGTATGCATATGAGATGAATAATGTAGGGTAAGTAACATTATATAAGGTAGCATTGTTTAAAGTGGCTAGTGATATATTTACAACATTTCCCATCAATTCCCATTATTAAAGTGGCTGGAGTTGAGTCAGTGTCAGTGTGTAGGCAGCAGCCACTCAATGTTAGTGGTGGCTGTTTAACAGTCTGATGGCCTTGAGATAGAAGCTGTTTTTCAGTCTCTCGGTCCCAGCTTTGATGCACCTGTACTGACCTCGCCTTCTGGATGATAGAGGGGTGAACAGGCAGTGGCTCGGGTGGTAGATGTCCTTGATGATCTTTATGGCCTTCCTGTAACATTGGGTGGTGTAGGTGTCCTGGAGGGCAGGTAGTTTGCCCCCGATGATGCGTTGTGCAGACCTCACTACCCTCTGGAGAGCCTTACGGTTGAGGGCGGAGCAGTTGCCGTACCAGGCAGTGATACAGCCCGCCAGGATGCTCTCGATTGTGCCTCTGTAGAAGTTTGTGAGTGCTTTTGGTGACAAGCCGAATTTCTTCAGCCTCCTGAGGTTGAAGAGGCGCTGCTGCGCCTTCTTCACGATGCTGTCTGTGTGAGTGGACCAATTCAGTTTGTCTGTGATGTGTATGCCGAGGAACTTAAAACTTGCTACTCTCTCCACTACTGTTCCATCGATGTGGATAGGGGGGTGTTCCCTCTGCTGTTTCCTGAAGTCCACAATCATCTCCTTAGTTTTGTTGACGTTGAGTGTGAGGTTATTTTCCTGACACCACACTCCGAGGGCCCTCACCTCCTCCCTGTAGGCCGTTTCGTCGTTGTTGGTAATCAAGCCTACCACTGTTGTGTCGTCCGCAAACTTGATGATTGAGTTGGAGGCGTGCGTGGCCACGCAGTCGTGGGTGAACAGGGAGTACAGGAGAGGGCTCAGAACGCACCCTTGTGGGGCCCCAGTGTTGAGGATTAGCGGGGAGGAGATGTTGTTACCTACTCTCACCACCTGGGGCGGCCCGTCAGGAAGTCCAGTACCCAGTTGCACAGGGCGGGGTCGAGACCCAGGGTCTCGAGCTTGATGACGAGCTTGGAGGGTACTATGGTGTTGAATGCCGAGCTGTAGTCGATGAACAGCATTCTCACATAGGTATTCCTCTTGTCCAGATGGGTTAGGGCAGTGTACTGTGTGGTTGAGATTGCATCGTCTGTGGACCTATTTGAGCGGTAAGCAAATTGGAGTGGGTCTAGGGAGTCAGGTAGGGTGGAGGTGATATGGTCCTTGACTAGTCTCTCAAAGCACTTCATGATGACGGAAGTGAGTGCTACGGGCGGTAGTCGTTTAGCTCAGTTACCTTAGCTTTCTTGGGAACAGGAACGATGGTGGCCCTCTTGAAGCATGTGGGAACAGCAGACTGGTATAGGGATTGATTGAATATGTCCGTAAACACACCAGCCAGCTGGTCTGCGCATGCTCTGAGGGCGCGGCTGGGGATGCCGTCTGGGCCTGCAGCCTTGCGAGGGTTAACACGTTTAAATGTTTTACTCACCTCGGCTGCAGTGAAGGAGAGACCGCATTTTTCCGTTGCAGGCAGTGTCAGTGGCACTGTATTGTCCTCAAAGCGGGCAAAAAAGTTATTTAGTCTGCCTGGGAGCAAGACATCCTGGTCCGTGACTGGGCTGGATTTCTTCCTGTAGTCCGTGATTGACTGTAGACCCTGCCACATGCCTCTTGTGTCTGAGCCGTTGAATTGGGATTCTACTTTGTCTCTGTACTGACGCTTAGCTTGTTTGATAGCCTTACGGAAGGAATAGCTGCATTGTTTGTATTCAGTCATGTTACCAGACACCTTGCCCTGATTGAAAGCAGTGGTTCGCGCTTTCAGTTTCACACGAATGCTGCCATCAATCCAAGGTTTCTGGTTAGGGAATGTTTTAATCGTTGCTATGGGAACGACATCTTCAACGCACGTTCTAATGAACTCGCACACCGAATCAGCGTATTCGTCAATGTTGTTATTTGACGCAATACGAAACATGTCCCAGTCCACGTGATGGAAGCAGTCTTGGAGTGTGGAGTCAGCTTGGTCGGACCAGCGTTGGACAGACCTCAGCGTGGGAGCTTTTTTTTTTTTAGCTTTTGTCTGTAGGCAGGTATCAGCAAAATGGAGTCGTGGTCAGCTTTTCCGAAAGGGGGGGCGGGGCAGGGCCTTATATGCGTCGCGGAAGTTAGAGTAACAGTGATCCAAGGTTTTTCCATCCCTGGTTGCGCAATCGATATGCTGATAAAATTTAGGAGTCTTGTTTTCAGATTAGCCTTGTTAAAATCCCCAACAACGATGAATGCAGCCTCCGGATAAATGGTTTCCAGTTTGCAAAGAGTTAAATAAAGTTTGTTCAGAGCCATCGATGTGTCTGCTTGGGGGGGATATATACGGCTGTGATTATAATCGAAGAGAATTCTCTTGGTAGGTAATGCGGTCTACATTTGATTGTGAGGAATTCTAAATCAGGTGAACAGAAGGATTTGAGTTCCTGTATGTTTCTTTCATCGCACCATGCCTCGTTAGCCATAAAGTTTTGGGTTGTTTGTTTGTCATTTCGGGTGTGCTGGGTGTATATGTGCTCTGTCGTACGGTAATTTGGTAAAAAGCCAATTTGCTCAGGACATTGTTTTCACTGAGGAGATGTAGGAGTCTGCTGTTGTTGATGCTGCAGAGGATTTCCTGAGGTTTCCCAAGGACGCATATCCCTCGGTATTTATTGGGGTCGAATTTGTCTCCAATTCTGTGGAATGAGGTGATCGGGCCTTGGTTCCAAATATTGGGGATGGTGCCAGAGCTGAGGAGAAGGTTCAAGAGTTTCAAGAGTTTTTGTTTTGGATACCATCAACATCACAGGCCTTTTTGGGTTGGGGGGTTTGTGTTTTGTTCTGAAGTTCATTCATTTGGATTGAATCTAGTGGGTTCTGGTAGTCTGATTTGTAATTTATCGTGTATATGTTTTTGTTCTTTGTTATAAGACCAAAAAGATTGGAGAAGTGGTTTATCCATAAACCTCCATTTTGGATGAATAGCTCTTTGTGGTGTTGTTTGTTTAGTGTGTTCCAATTTGTTTTCCAATTTGCCTCATGATTCTGCCAGCGAGAACCAATTTAATTTCACCTTGCGTTTGCCGCTCAATGTGTGAACTGAACTGAGGTCGCGGATTATAATAAACATGAGGTTTCTCTCTTTCCATTGGAAATAATAACAGCTGGTTGTTGTTAGTCCGAGATCATCTTTTTATATCATCTTTAGCATATTAGCATCTAAGAAATTCATGAATGTAAACATGCCAACCAATGTTAGCAATGTTGCACTGCAAGCCAAAACTTCCTCAAAAACACTTCAAACTATGTGCATTCCAATTGCTATAGAGAAAATGCAATTGTGTTCATTGTCAGTAGCTTATGCCTGCCCATACAATAACCCTACCGCCACCATGGGGCACTCTGTTCAAAACGTTGACATCAGCAAACCACTCGCCCACACATCGCCATACACGTGGTCTGCGGTTGTGAGGCCGGTTGGACATACTGCCAAATTCTCTAAAACTACTTATGGTAGAGAAATTAACATTCAATTCTCTGGCAACAGCTCTGGTGGACATTCCTGCAGTCAGCATGCCAATTGCACGCTCCCTCTAAACTTGAGACATCTGTGGCATTGTGTTGTGTGACAAAACTGCACATTTTAGAGTGTCTTTTTATTGTCCCCCAGCATAAGGTGCACCTGTGTAATAATCATGCTGTTAATTAAGCTTCTTGATATGCCACACCTGTCAGGTGGACGGATTATCTTGGCAAAGGAGAAATGCTCACGAACAGGGATGTAAAACATGTGTACACACATTCTGGAAGAAACAAGCTTTTTGTGAGTATGGAAGATTTCTGGGATATTTTATTTCGGCTCATGTAAGATGGGACTCGACAAGTTGTGTTTGTATTTTTGTTCGGTGTAAATTTTGCATGAACTATCCCTTTAATATTTGCACTGACACGTCAGCCTCTCTGAGAGTCCTCGACTAGCTTAACTCTTCTTGATGTCAATTCCAGGCTGGATTTCTTACAACTAATTGCCTTGTCATATCATTCCAGCTGATTCAAGCTTCTACAGACCAACCTAACAGAAAAGCATGCTTCCCATGCACTTTGGGAGCCGTGCTTGGCATCTTCACTGTTTTACTAGGACCGTAGCCCTTGGTTCTCCTCATTGTTGAGTGATGACTTGATGGTGCAGACACGGGTCACGCAGGCTGCTGACTGCTCTGAAGCACGTCCTGTCTGTCGCTCCTCTCACGTAAGGCCGTTTCCACAGCCATTATAAAGGCGCTGAAGCTGAAGATGGCCCAACGTAGCTTCAATGGCCCATTTAGTCTGCAGACTAAAACAACATGTTGTTGCTACGCCCTGGAGACATTGTTTTCGAGATTTCCTAATCTACACATATCTGAATTAAGTTGTGGTAATATTCATCTCTGGGGGACAAATCAACGATGTGTGCATGTACTTTACAGTCCAAAGAAAAGTCATTCTATCGTCACACTCTTCTCGAGCCTAATGTCCCACCACATCCAGGGGTGCATGTCCCGGGTGCATTTGTATCAAGAAATCAGAACTATCCCCCAGAAGCTCTGGCCATAAAATAACAAATGGAAACTCTGGACAACCTCTAGCCTACTTTCCCCACAACCCCAGGGACAACTCAAGTGTGTCAGCATTTGGACTCATTTAAATATGTAGGAGAAAGAACCTTAAAACCACCCTTCTATCCTGTCATAGAGGAGAATGGACATTTTGATGTCTCTTGCAATATTCACACTATTTGTGCTGCTGATCAAATGATCATATTCTTTTCACGTTGTCCTTTTAAGCAGGTTCCAGCAACTGGTGGATTCATAACCAGGTCAACTGGTTTGGCACAGCTAGGATTGGCCCCTGTGTGCCACTTCTGGAACAGAAACCTTTCAAGTGGTTTACCCACCACCTACGCTCCTACACCAAATCCTAAAGGGCACATACGCACTGCATTTCAAACGTATTTGATCCAGAAGCATTTCCTGTTCCCAAACTTTGCATGACCCCTCTCGCTCCAAAAAGAGCAACACAAGGGTAACTTGAGGCCTCGCTCTGCTCAAATGAGCTGAGATTCCTGAGCTTTAGAATTGTTGTTATTTTGACCCGATGACCCCTATTTGTCTATCTGCTACTGTGTCAAATATCTTGGGCACTCTGGACAAAATGTTTCTGCCTTTTCGGTCGTCAAAAGCTCGATCAACGTCAATCTTACTTAATAGCACTGGGGCAGTGCCAATTAGGTTGTGAGAAATAGTAATATGGTCATGAGTCGAGATTAAACGTGTTAGAGAGACGATTATAAATTGTTTCACAAAGTCTCTGCAACCATACTCCGGGTCTATGTTGTAGTAAAGTCAGGTAAACCCCATGGACAACTTCTCGGACACAGAGTCATCTATTCCCACCCGGAAGTAGGAACTATGGAATTTTCATTCCAAATGATTCCACTCACTCGTTAACAGCGACATTACGGCCCCTCGATTCAGGGTTAACTGTCGAGGTCGAATGATGTTAACACCCATTTCATTCTGCCTCTTTCATCAAAGTATCTTTGTGGCAAACACAGCTGTATGCT
This sequence comes from Oncorhynchus masou masou, assembly GCF_036934945.1. Classification (NCBI taxonomy): domain Eukaryota; kingdom Metazoa; phylum Chordata; class Actinopteri; order Salmoniformes; family Salmonidae; genus Oncorhynchus; species Oncorhynchus masou. The sequence goes on along the minus strand of NC_088223.1, from coordinate 34,136,900 downwards.
AGTGAACTAATATGGATCAGTTATTAACATCCTTAAAATATGTGTGGTTTGTGATTTTCAGAGTGCTTCATAATAACATTGTACTTGTAGGTTCAATTGTGTTCTTGTCCACCATCAAAAGTTTTGTCAGTTAGTGTTTCAAAGTAGTGGTGCCAGTTCCCATATATATCTTTCCCGAATTCATACACATTCACCTCCTCACAAATGTTTAAGGCTAATATGAAAGTGCACAGTGACGTGGAAAGCTACTGTACTGGATACATTTGAGACAGGCACAGTGACGTGGAGAGCTACTGTACTGGATACATTTGAGACAGGCACAGTGAGGTGGAGAGCTACTGTACTGGATACATTTGAGACAGGCACAGTGAGGTGGAGAGCTACTGTACTGGATACATTTGAGACAGGCACAGTGACGTGGAGAGCTACTGTACTGGATACATTTGAGACAGGCACAGTGAGGTGGAGAGCTACTGTACTGGATACATTTGAGACAGGCACAGTGACGTGGAGAGCTACTGTACTGGATACATTTGAGACAGGCACAGTGACGTGAGAGCTACTGTACTGGATACATTTGAGACAGGCACAGTGACGTGGAGAGCTACTGTACTGGATACATTTGAGACAGGCACAGTGACGTGGAGAGCTACTGTACTGGATACATTTGAGACAGGCACAGTGAAGTGGAGAGCTACTGTACTGGATACATTTGAGACAGGCACAGTGACGTGGAGAGCTACTGTACTGGATACATTTGAGGCAGGCACAATAACGTGGAGAGCTACTGTACTGGATACATTTGAGACAGGCACAGTGACGTGGAGAGCTACTGTACTGGAAGTCCAGTAACCGGAGGGCATTTTTAACAAAATAGGATAGCTGTCCAAGATATAGAACAAAGATAGTGGTAATGCAGAGTAGAATGGGGAAAAGCCAACCTTTTCTGACTGTGAAGAAATGCATTTTGTGAATAGTTTTACCTTGTGGTTGCAGACACATTTGTTGGGTGGTTCTAATGCAGGTTGCATCCCGATGATTCTCAACACCTTTAACCAAAGTGCGCACCAGCAAACTCCCCACCGCGGATCTAACAATGTTGAAAACTCCACCTAAACAATGTTTATACCAATCCAATGCTTTTAAATCCATGACGGGGAGTGTGGAAGTGCACACCACCAGGAGGAGACCCACCATATGCAAATATGACTGACCGCCTTCGAGTTGGTCTTATGTAGCGAAATTTGAAATGGTGTTTTTTACATTGGATAATGTAACGTAATTCTGCTTTGAAAGTTGATAAACTCCACTTTTGAGAAAATGGCCCTTGAATGTTTTGGTACACCTACTGGAGAGCTCTTCTTTGTCCACATCCATTCAGCAGCGTTCACACCCCCTTCACGCCCCACCCATTTCTTTAAGGATTCACATGTGAGGCCATGTGGTAAACACATGCTATAGCAAATCAAATCTAATCTATCAAATCAAATTTATTGGTCACATGCACAGGATAATAAGGTGTAAACAGTACAGTGAAGTGGTAACTTGCATAGTAGCAATATCAAAAACAGAAAGTGTCCAGATACAAATATTTGATCATTATTAGATGACCCTTACCCAACACAATGGTCTAAATTGATTGGTCGTATGAAGGAAATGCTATAATCCCCCCCACACACAACATTTACACATGTTCATGAAGTACAATAGATGGCTGTAATCACCCCCACACCTGACTAATTTGATGGGTCATGTAATAATCTGGCCGAAGTGGAGTCTTTTGTTTAGACAACTAGTTAGCTAGCTAGATAAACAATGAACCGACATCATCCCAACTCATACTACTACCAATACAAACATTGTCAGAGCTGTAGTATGAATCTGCAGGTAGCTAAAGCTAACAAACTAGGTTCAATGTTAGCTAGCTAACAGTAGGCTTTAACAAGTAATGCAAATGGATTTCTGATTTTAACAATATTACTACACAGACCATACACGTAACGTTAGCTAGCAAGCCAGCAAGCTAGCGTTTGCCAGCTAACTAACAGTACGCTTTAACTTGCAATTAAAACGACTTTCAGACACAATTAAAAACTTTTATCTGAAAATGTAACTAGACTCTTACCCGTATACATGGATGAATGCTTCATGGCAGACTGGAACCATTTAACTCTGTTTTGTTTGTAGCTACATCTTGTTTGGCCAGTGTTGTGTCAAGTCACTCTGGTTTACACTGACTGTGGCGTGTGCAGAAAGTAGCCCATCACTTTTTCCAACTGATCTGTCGATAGTGCTAAATGCAGGGCATCAATGTTATTGAGAAAAGAAGCAAAACTTTTGTAGTACTGGATGGCTAATGTTATATCTTTCAAAAATGGTCAACTGTCAACACATACTGAACAGCTCTTGTTGTAGACAAATGCATGCTACATGGCAGACCAATCTAAACTCATCTGTCTTTTTCCTTGGCAAAACCAACAAAGCTCGTAATTTAACAATCTTATTCGTATATATGGATGGAATATAAGTTTGTTATTAAGGCACATGAAAGTTTACATGTTCCAGAAAGCATTTCTGCCAAAAAACGCATTTTGATTTAAAAACAATGGTTTACGTTCAAATGCCGCTCCTGTGAAGTAGTGACATGAGACATACGCCTAGTTTCCTGAAACGAGTCACATGTATACAATGGATCTCATCCACAATCAATCAATCAAACAATCAATATGAATTGTACAGCTACCAAATATATAGCCCCCAAGATAAACTCATAACAAAAGTTTCAGAGATAACGTTGCTCCAGTTGGTTATAAAGTCCAAATAAAATTAGAATGAATCCTTTGCATCTTTCCCACTAAAAATGCGCAACTAGTTACACGAGAGCAGCAGTTTGGCTACAGCTTTCACTGATACATTTGACTGATCAAATTCAGTGATTCCACTCACAGTGGTTCTCCAGAGCTTTTGACAATGATCTGGTGGCCCCCGGAAAAGGAAAAAGTTGGGAACCACTGGTCTAGCAGATCTCAAGCAACAAAGTTGTTAGTCGAATTCAGTTGTCTAATTTCAAAGAGAATTACGCTCAACCAAGTTGCCTAATACTGAAGTGATTGGCTGTGGTTACCCCTCCCTACCAGTTGCTACAAGTGAAGGTGACGCCCACAATCAATAACTTTGTATCTTCGTACATCTACTCATACAAGTCCATTCTTTTTTTCAAGTCAAACTGAGGAAGCAGTGTGGCTCGCTTAAACCGGAACCTGTGCCCACAGGCTTAGCTTGCCTCCACACTCTTAATCTCTTCTTCAGGCTTAGTAGGGTTGCTCAATGAAAACGGCAGAGTGGAAGTTACAAACAGCTGAAATCTCCATGTTGCATCAGATGAGTGCCTACAGGGGGAACATAAACAGCGGTAGAGATGACGGGGGATTCAGAAATGTTTGAAGCTTTAGTCACCTAGAACTTGCGAGCATTGGGAGAGAGATGACAATGATGCCTGAAAAAAGCTATAGTGGTGTCGTTTTACAGAATCTTGCCACCGTGAAGCTAGCAACTTGAAAGAACTCTCTATGGAGTTAACTTCTAGTGACATGAAGAGAACAACGGTGCCCCACTCTTTCAGGTGGCAAAGGCCCTATAGACGTGATGTTCGATCGGAGTCACGTTACTCTCCTCGGAAAACAGGCTTTTAGGGTCTGCCTAATGTCCAAAACACCCACTTAACCACATAAGAGGATTAGCGAAACCCCTCTTATCCCCCTTCATATCCCCCTCTTTAAGGGTTTTACATGGAAAAGAATTCCCCTAATCTGTCTGCCTCTAAGGTTTTCTTTGGCTACCTGTGGCATGAGCTTGGGACAAGGCTATTTTTACAATAGCACGTGAATGACCATCTTAAGGCTGTTGAATCGGGGTAAGTTAATGACATGTTATGTTGTGGCGGGATTGTTGTCACCAAGCAACGGAATTACCCATAATTACCTCACTGCCCTGAGCTGGTATGTTTCTCACTGGGTGTGAACATGTCATTTCCACAGGGGTAGCATTGTTATGTCTTGTGGGCAACACATTCAAGTCTCTCTCCAGGGAAAGGTTGTATGCAGGGCCCTGAATCACCTCATTAACCCAACAACTAATTGAAGGACGTATTATAATGCCTATAAAACTTTGGCAACCCTGCTGGAAAAAAAACTGCATATACCAGCATATGCAACCATCATTATGTCACATTATACTGTCTTGCTAGTCAACAATTGGAACTTCTATTCACCCACAATCTGCTGTCAGAATGATTGCTAGGGTCAGAAATGTGAGTAATTGAGACTAGTTAACCCATTTAAACTGGAACAACCATTTCAGTAACGGGCACAAATAACGGGTGCAATAGAAAAATGTATGTTATTTATCTTTGTGTAGCATATAATGAATTAATCAATGTACTTGTACATGTGCAAAAACACAACAAACAAAAATACATTGAAACAAACAATCTAACTACAATAGAGCATGCTGGGAAATATGATAATGATGGGTGTGGTTTTGTAGACCAGCTTGACCAGCATAGACTAGCATGGACCAGCTTGGTCACCAGCATGCCAGCATCACCAGCATAAGATGGTCACCAGCATCACCAGCATCACCAGCATGCTGGTAAAACCAGATAGACCAGGCTGGTCAACCAGCATAACCATGCTGGTCAGACCAACTTGACCAGCATCCAACCAGCACTAGCCAGCATAGACCAGCATGGACCAGCTTGAAAATAATGCTGGTCTAAACGGTTTGTTTTTTTAACACAGGGAAATAAAGTGGCCAACCTAATGAGAACCATGTGTCATAGGATCCTGACTCATACTTTGTTTAGATCATGCACTTATGATGTGGTGTGTGTGTGTGTGCGTGTACTTGCAAATCAATGTGTGTATATTGTGACAGGTGGTTTCTTTCCCCTGTCCAATAACACCCTGTCAGGTGTTCTGCTCTTAGCTAATCACTTTGGCTAATCACTTCCCCATGTGTCGCGTTATTTCAACATCCTTTTCAAATATCTTGTGAGAGCCCGGAAACTCTTATTTGTTCTCTCTGGCATACTATAGTTTCAGCTGAAGAGGTAGTTTCAACAACAGTGTTGGTTTATTGCCTTTGAATGAATTGTATACTGCCTTTGCATATGCTTAGTAAATCTAAACCTTACTCTAGGCTTCACAAGGGCCCTTCGATGAGTTTGATTGGTTGGCCTGGTAGAATACCGTTACGGGGCTACCTATGGCCAATGTTGGAGAACTGAATAGTAACTTATGACCACGAGCCTCCAAAAACCTGTCATAGTCCTATAGGCATGGAAGGTTCCCTTTTCATATTGGTGTCGATGCTCAATGATGAAGTTGTGCCAGTGTGTGTAGTCTGTGCATGTTAATGTCTGTATAAGTGAGGATATCCACGTATGTCGTGTATGTATAATGTTTGTTTTGTTCCAAATATGTTATTATACAAAAATGTAATACACTTTTTCATCAGTGCGTCTATTTTTTGCAGTATCTAAATGTAATTGCTTATGTAAGTGAACATGTGCCGTTGTGTACTGTGTGAGTATGGAGACTTTTGTGTGACATAGAATGGCAGTCTCGCAACAGTCAATCTTATTTTCATGTTATCAGCATTGTCTTGTTATTTTGCCATCATCCCCTATTGACGGGGGCCTTCACTCAAGTGTGTTATTGACAATGATTGCATTCACCTCACTTCTCACATCCTCACAAGTAAAACTGATTTCAAAAAACAGATAAAGCAACACCTTGCCTCTCCTCTATTTGACCTAGATAGTTTGTGTGTATGTATTGATATGTAGGCTACGTGTGCCTTTAAAAAAAATTGTATGTAAGTTCTGTCCTTGAGCTGCTCTTGTCTATTAATGTTCTGTATTATGTCATGTTTCATGTTTTGTGTGGACCCCAGGAAGTGTAGCTGCTGCTTTTGCAACAACTAATGGGGATCCTAATAAAATAGCAAAAATGCTTAAATTGCATGAACTATTTGTTTGCTTGCATGGTGTGCTGTGATTCCCCAGATTGGAATAGACTACATTGACTTGAAATAGCTCTTGCCAATTCAATATCACATCCTCCCTGCCCAAACTAATTGCTAAATGCCCCCAGAACCTTGCTTTCAGAGCGCAGATGACATCAATGATAAGTCAAGGTTTTGCGGAGAGGAGCGGAAATGGCGACTGTGCTTGAATCTGAAAGTGCAGCAATTGAAGTTTGTGATAATGAATAGAAAATAGCGAAATCAAAGAATGGAACTAAATTATCAAAAGTTGTAGTAGAAGATAAGGACCGGTCCAATAATGCATTTCTTATTGGACTTAGATTTTTGGACAAGGAAAGCTGAACCTGCGGTTTGTGGGGCCGTTCAAAGTCCTGAGGAGAGTCAATGAGGTGACGTATTGGATTACAGCTCCACGTCAATTACCGTATCTCGCCCTTGTTTCATGTATCTCTCCTCAGGCCGGTGGCAGCTGGTCCCTTGGCTAGTGCTGGACTCCATAACGCACTTCCTCCTCCCTTGGACGTCGAGGGGGCCCCAGCGTACTCCGTCCGCAGCCTGTTGGACTGGGGGTCTTTCCAGTACCTGGTCAACTGGGAGGGTTACGGTCCCGAAGAGCGGTGCTGGGTTCTGGTGCGGGACGTCCTGGACCGTTCTCTCATTCGGGACTTCCACAGGTGTTGTCCCAACCAACCCGCACCGCTTCTCTGGGGTCGTCCCCAAGGTCTGTCACACCAGCCTTCTCTTTGGCTCCCCCTCCTGTCCAGCTCAGGCGTTTGGCGTCGCCGGCCTTCTAGCTGCTACCAAACCTGCTGCTGGCGAACGCCCTTCACTCATCAACCCCGTTGTCCCGTCATCATTACACACACCTGGTTCCAATCCACACTCTATCACTGTATATATACTCACTCTGTCATTTGTCTTTGTCGGTCATTGTAAATGTTGCTTGTTTTCCTGAGAGGAATCTCTCCTACAGTTCCCTGAGTACTTTATTATTTTAGCAATTTGGGTGTTGTCACGCTTTTATATATATATATATATATATATATTAGTGCTTTAATAAATTCAGTAGTTCTAAACCTGCGACTGCCTACTGCCTATTCCTCTCTACACTTGTGACAGTCCCACAATTGACAGTGCATGTCAGAGCAAAAACCAAGCGTTGAGGTCGAAAGAAGTGTGCATAGATCTCAGAGACAGGATTGTGTCGAGGCACAGATCTGGGGATGGTCACTCTGACAGAGCTCCAGAGATCCTCTGGGGAGATGGGAGGACCTTCCAGAAGAACAACCATCTCTGCAGCCCTCCACCAATCAGGCCTTTATGGTAGAGTGGCCAGACGGAAGCCACTCCTCAGTAAAAGGCACATGACAGTCCACTTGGAGAGGCACCTAAAGGACTTTCAGACCATGAGAAACAAGATTCACTGGTCTGATTAAACCAAGCTTGAACACATTGGACTAAATGCTAAGCATCACGTCTGGAGGAAACCTGGCACCATCCCTATGGTGAAGTATGGTGGTGGCAGCATCATGCTGTGGGGATGTTTTTCAGGGACTGGGAGACTAGTCGGGATTGAGAAAAAGATGAACGGAGCAAAGTACAGAGAGATCCTTGATGAAAACCTGCTCCAAAGGTCTCAGGATCTCAGACTGGGATGAAGGTTCACCTTCAGGACAATGACCCACAGCCAAGTAAACGCAGGAGTGGCTTCAGGAAAAGTCTTTGAATTTCCTTGAGTGGCCCAGCCAGAGCCCAGACTTGAACCCGACCAAACATTTCTGGAGAGACCTGAAAATAGCTGTGCAGCGATGCTCCCCATCCAACCTGACAGAGCTTGAGAGGATCTACAGAGAAGAATGGGAGAAACTCCCCAAATACAGGTGTGCCAAGCTTGTAGCATCATTCCCAAGAAGACTCAAGGCTGTAATTGCTGCCAAAGGGGCTTCAACAAAGTACTAAGTAAAATGTCTGAATTCTTATGTAAATGTGATGTTGAATTTTTTTTGACAACATTTCAAAAAACATGTTTCTGATTTGTCATTATGGGGTATTGTGTGTGAATATTGATGAGGGGAAAAAACTATTTATCAATTTTAAGGCATAACATAACAAAATGTGGAAAAAGTTAAGTGGTCTGAATACTTTCTAAATGCACTGTATTTTTGTTCACAATGTGTCTGTGTACATACTGTATGCATGTGTATGGATGCACTCTGTTTGGTGTTGCCGGCTCCACCAGCACATGTCCTGTTGTCTCCAGAGAAGGACCAAGAGGGCTGCGTCTCTACGTCTCCTTGCATGTGCCTCAGAGTCCCACTGGGGTGATGTGGTTGATGCGCCTCATCTGTGGCCAGATCTGTCGCTGCTGTTCCTCCTCCCAGATGACCTCTGCCACTACTCTCAGCAGGCGAAGCAGTCAGCCCACTCAGCCCCAGCAGCGCTGATGATGCATAACTATAGCTTCCCTAGTGTGCTACTCTCATTACTATGAATGTCTGCCTTTTTTTTATTTTTTTTATTTTACCTTTATTTTACTAGGCAAGTCAGTTAAGAACAAATTCTTATTTTCAATGACGGCCTAGGAACAGTGGGTTAACTGCCTGTTCAGGGGCAGAACGACAGATTTGTACCTTGTCAGCTCGGGGATTTGAACTTGCACCCTTTCGGTTACTAGTCCAACGCTCTAACCACTAGGCTGCCGTCCCTGCATCTCCAATTTGTGTTTTCCTTTTCCTTATCTCTTCTTGAGATAAAAAAACATGAGCTGGCGCACACCCAGAAAAATGTTTTTGTGTGGAGGTACTGACTAACAGTGAATAAACTATAAACCATCAAAATAAATTGAGTCGCACACTACGTATATAAACCCCCAGTGATTTATTGGGTGTTTAACAATTTTTCGGCATCACCGTGCCTTCTTCAGGGAGGCTCTGCCTTGTGTCTCTTTTCTCTGAGGTGAAGGCTCTTTGACTGTTTGTGACTCCCACAAGCATTCCGCTACACTCGCATTAACATCTGCTAACCATGTGTATGTGACAAATACAATTTGATTTGATTTGACTGAGCTAAATTAGGTTGGAGTTACTGATGTACTTCTGATAGCTGTTGATGGGATCTTGAGGGGACGGTTGTATGTCTATAGTGGTCCCCGACTGTATTCAATAGCACAATCCAAATGTAGAAGAAATTTCATTGGTATACAACCTGACCATGGTGTCATAAAAGATGTCATGATGACGTCATAACAACTAGTTTTGCCCCCTGGGAATCTAACCAACGAGTTCAGTTTCACTTACCCCCAACGTTTCCCCTAAATCATCAGCGCAACCGAGAATTCGGCTGGGCCATCAAAGATGGGTTTAGTAAATCCAATAACAGTCCACAATAACTGAACTCTAAATGGGTTTGCTCCTGTCCTGCTATCGCAAATAACTCCATCTGTGCTGTAGCTGGCTTGACTGTCACTCTGGCCATCACACAGAAGATACACCTCAGTCAAGGTCTAAAGGTGAGAAACTGTCAAGCCCCTCTTATAAGAAATGGCAGAGGGTCAGACATCTCGGCACCTGGTTTTAATTTAGTTTCTATTGTTAACGGTCAGTCGCTCTGCGGCACAGGTGTGCGAAGCGACGCTAGCGACCCGCGTCGATTGAGCCGCTCACCCTTTGGCAGCCCAGGTGCGCTGGGAGTGAGAGGAGGGCTCTGTGTTCCCCTCGTGCACCCTGTGTGGCATGAGGGACCTGCTATGTGTGGAATGCAGGACCGGAGGGGGCCGAGCTGCTCACTGGAATGCCAGGAATGGCTGTCCTCCATCATTCCGGAGACATTCAGAGGAGCGACCTGACCTCAGGGCTGTTTACTTCCAAACAGCGTGACGTGGTCGGTTTCAACCAAGTTGTTTTCTAAGAGTCCTTCTCCCACTTAGAGTCTCTGCCAAGAGGCCACTCTGGTTAATCTTTAGCCAACCTGCTCCTTGGTTGTCTTCTGCTGCAGTCCAGGGGGGCGACTTGGAGCAAGGTTCAAGTTGATTGTGAAGTTGAACTACTTATGATTTACATTTTAAACTGTTGGCTTTCAGTGGCCTGGAGCCAATATGTGGTAACTTCAGAGTTCAACCAGGACAGATATGCAGGCTGGAGTTTGGCTTTAAGTGCTGGGTCAAAGCAATGGATGTTTTTAGCCTGTCACTCCCTGACCTTAGAGAGCCGTTTTATTTCTCTATTTAGTTAGGTCAGGGTGTGATGTGGGGTGGGCATTCTATGTTCTATTTTCTATGTTTTGTATTTCTTTGTTTTGGCCGGGTATGGTTCTCAATCAGGGACAGCTGTCTATCGTTGTCTCTGATTGGGAACCATACTTAGGCAGTCCTTTCCCACTTGTCTTTGTGGGTAGTTAACTTTGTTTGTGGCACATACAGTGCCTTGCGAAAGTATTCGGCCCCCTTGAACTTTGCGACCTTTTACCACATTTCAGGCTTCAAACATAAAGATATAAAACTGTATTTTTTGTGAAGAATCAACAACAAGTGGGACACAATCATGAAGTGGAACGACATTTATTGGATATTTCAAACTTTTTAACAAATCAAAAGCTGAAAAATTGGGCGTGCAAAATTATTCAGCCCCTTTACTTTCAGTGCAGCAAACTCTCTCCAGAAGTTCAGTGAGGATCTCTTAATGATCCAATGTTGACCTAAATGACTAATGATGATAAATACAATCCACCTGTGTGTAATCAAGTCTCCGTATAAATGCACCTGCACTGTGATAGTCTCAGAGGTCCGTTAAAAGCGCAGAGAGCATCATGAAGAACAAGGAACACACCAGGCAGGTCCGAGATACTGTAGTGAAGAAGTTTAAAGCCTGATTTGGATACAAAAAGATTTCCCAAGCTTTAAGCATCCCAAGGAGCACTGTGCAAGCGATAATATTGAAATGAAGGAGTATCAGACCACTGCAAATCTACCAAGACCTGGCCGTCCCTCTAAACTTTCAGCTCATACAAGGAGAAGACTGATCAGAGATGCAGCCAAGAGGCCCATGATTACTCTGGATGAACTGCAGAGATCTACAGCTGAGGTGGGAGACTCTGTCCATAGGACAACAATCAGTCATATATTGCACAAATCTGGCCTTTATGGAAGAGTGCCAAGAAGAAAGCCATTTCTTAAAGATATCCATAAAAAGTGTCGTTTAAAGTTTGCCACAAGCCACCTGGGAGACACACTAGACATGTGGAAGAAGGTGCTCTGGTCAGATGAAACCAAAATTGAACTTTTTGGCAACAATGCAAAAGGTTATGTTTGGCGTAAAAGCAACACAGCTCATCACCCTGAACACACCATACCCACTGTCAAACATGGTGGTGGCAGCATCATGGTTTGGGCCTGCTTTTCTTCAGCAGGGACAGGGAAGATGGTTAAAATTAATGGGAAGATGGATGGAGCCAAATACAGGACCATTCTGGAAGAAAACCTGATGGAGTCTGCAAAAGACCTGAGACTGGGACGGAGATTTGTCTTCCAACAAGACAATGATCCAAAACATCAAGCAAAATCTACAATGGAACGGTTCAAAAATAAACATATCCAGGTGTTAGAATGGCCAAGTCAAAGTCCAGACCTGAATCCAATCGAGAATCTGTGGAAAGAACTGAAAACTGCTGTTCACAAATGCTCTCCATCCAACCTCACTGAGCTCGAGCTGTTTTGCAAGGAGGAATGGGAAAAAATTTCAGTCTCTCGATGTGCAAAACTGATAGAGACATACCCCAAGCGACTTACCGCTGTAATCGCAGCAAAAGGTGGCGCATCAAAGTATTAACTTAAGGGGGCTGAATAATTTTGCACGGCCAATTTTTCAGTTTTTGATTTGTTAAAAAAGTTTGAAATATCCAATAAATGTCGTTCCACTTCATGATTGTGTCCCACTTGTTGTTGATTCTTCACAACAAAATACAGTTTTATATCTTTATGTTTGAAGCCTGAAATGTGGCAAAAGGTCGCAAAGTTCAAGGGGGCCGAATACTTTCGCAAGGCACTGTAGCCCTTAAGCTTCACGGTTGTTTTGTATTTTTTGTATTTTTCGGCGTCATCCTAAATAAAAGCAATATGTACGCTCACCACGCTGCACCTTGGTCCACTTCTTTCGACAGCCGTGACATAGCTAGTAGGGGCTTAGGCAGGGGAGCAAAGTCTCAACTGAGCAGAACCGCTGAAGCACATATTCTGCTATACCTTCTTTATATCGAAAAGGAGTGATGAGAATTTTGTCACTCAGTATTGCGCAACAGGAAGGGGAATGGATGGAATGTGCATGACTAAATGTTTTATTTTATCCCTCGTTTAATAGGTTGTTCCTCGTTTAACTGGCCCTCTATAGTGATAAAACAGGAAAACTTAACAAATCGTATGCAGTTAAATTATGTAACCAACTGATGGAATTTGTGTTTACCTTGAGCCAAGAACATAAATGTACAAAAAATTGTAACATTTTTAAATCCAATGGTTGAATCCCCTTCCATATTACGAGGCAGTTCACGTAGAACTTTTCACAACACGCAAGTTCCCAGCTGTTCCTATCATGTCCGGAAGGGTTGTTTTAAAACGAGAAGATATTGTAAGACAAACTTAAGTTCCTCCATAACACAGTAATTTACCCCTTTTTTTAACCCCTTTTATGACCTGTTTTGGACTAATAAAGAGAGAGAGAGTTTGAGAGAGCAAGTCATGCATTAAAGGCCACACTCCGCAGGGGGTTAAGAGGAGGGTGGGTTTGTCTGTGGTGACACAGACAGGTGGGGGGTCCTGTTCATCCTAGTGGATGACTTTGACCTTTCTGTTTAAATGCGCTCAACCAAATAACTCTGTCCTTTGTGTGTGTGTGTGTTTAAACTTAAGGTTCAAAGTGTAAATGTGTCATTTCAGTATGGTAAATGCCTCTATGGTGGGCGTAGCCATGCTTGTTGTGAATGGTTTAACTATAGAGTGATCAACGGATTGACTGTTCTCCCCTCCAACATCAATAGGTTTGCTGAAGACATGACGGTGGTAGGCCTGATCACGGACGACGATGAGGCAGCCTATAGGGAGGTCAGTGACATTGGCAGTGTGGTGCCAGGATAACAACCTCTCTCTCTCTCAACATTAGCAAGACAAAGGAGCTGATAGTGGACTACAGGTAACAGCCTCCCCCATCCACATCGATGGGGCTGTAGTGGAGTGGGTTGAGAGCTTGAAGTTCTTCGGTGTCCACATCACTAAGGAATTAACGTGGTCCACACACACCAACAGTCGTGAAGAAGGCACATTCCAGAGGGGAGTGCATACGGCCTAGTACATCGCTGGGGCTGAGCTCCCGGCCATCCAGGACCTCTATACAAGGCGGTGTCAGAGGAAGGCCCTAAAAATGGTCAAAGGCTCCAGCCACCCTAGTCATACTGTTCTCTCTGATACCGCACGGCAAGAGGTCCCGATGCACCAAGTCTGGAATTAACAGAACCCTGATCAGTTTCTACCCCCAAGCCACAAGACTGGTAAATAGTTAGTCTGGGTAGTGATTTGGTTACCTGCATGGACCCTTTTTGCACCAGCTTTGACTCATCACATACACTGCTGCTACTGTTTATCTATCCTGTTGCCTACTTAACCCCTACCTGTATGTACATATCTACCTTAATTACCACATATTCCTGCACATCAACTCGGTACCCCGTGTATATAGCCAAGCTATCATTACACATTGTGTATTTATTATTCTCTGCATTGTTGGGTAAGGGCAATATGTAAGCATTTCACAGTTAGTCTAGACTCGTTGTTCACGACGCATGTGACAAACACTATGTGACAAATATTATCAACAGCATGTCAAAAACCAAGGTTCTTTCAAGCAGGCATGAGGCAGACGGTCAGTCTCTAGAGTCTGTATTATAAAAGAGGGTTACAGGATAAAAGCCACACGGAACAAAACACAAGGACAGCACACTCCCACGACATACACGCTAGAGTCCATAGTCGTTTAGCATCTCATCTCACCTCATGGGTTTCCGATGTGGTAGTCGTGGCCTCGGCAGTCTCGTCATAGCAGGCCACGTCTTGAGGGCGGAGAAAGCCTCATCAGTAACGTCATCACACTGGAAACCATTGGTACTCACTCACACGTCGTTCGGCTCTTCATCCCAAAGCAGGATTGTTCCGTTTGACTCTTCCCGAGCAGGGTCACACTCATCTGGTCCACCCTCCCCAGACGCCGGTCGGTCGATAGAGAGAGAGATTGTGTGCGTGTGGCTGAACACAGCCTGTGGCACCTACAGTGCCTCGGAAAGTATTCAGTCCCCTTTTCTTTTTCCACATTTTGTTACGCTACAGCCTTATTCTAAAATGGATGAAATTAATCAAAATCCTCAGCAATCTATATGCAACACCCCATAATGACAAAGCAAAAACTGTTTTTTAGAATTTTTGCAAATGTATGAAAAAAATACAAACAGAAATTGCTTCTTTACATAAGTATTCAGACCCTTTGCTATAAGACTCGAAATTGAGCTCAGGAGCATCCTGTTTCCATTGATCATCCTTGAGATGATTCTACAACTTGATTGGAGTCCACCTGTGGTAAATTCAATGAATTGGACATGATTTGGAAAAGTACAGACCTGTCTATATAAGGTCCCTGTCATGTTGGTAGGAATGATTCGGGAGACAGACGCAGGAATGCGTAATAGGGGTTTTGTACCCAAACTACTGCGTGCCGTGTAAAAGCACAGGGACAAAGACCAAACAAACACTATACAAAAACACAGGGTTGAAACCCAAAGAAAAGAGCGAGGAGTACCTTGAATAAATAACACATGCGCACAATGAATAACGCATGGGACGAGACCCATAATCATCTGCGCAATCCATAAGGGAACGAAAGCAAAAACACACAGCACAGGTACTCACATGCACTAATGGACCACCCAATGGAAACCAAAGGGCACACTTTTACAAGTACTAATCAATGGGAATAGGGGCCAGGTGTGCGCAATGAAAGTTCCAGGGGGGTCCGTGACAGTCCCACAGTTGACAGAGCAAAAACCAAGGAACAAGGTCGAAGGAAATGTCTGTAAGGTTCTGAGACAGGAATGTGTCGAGGAACAGATTTGGTCAGGGAGGTGACCAAGAACCTGATGGTCACTCTGACAGAACTCTAGGGTTCCTCTGTGGAGATGGGAGAACCTTACAAAAGGACAACCATCTAAAAGGAGTATCTTATGCAGATACTGCAGAGAAGAATGGGAGAAACTCCCCAAACACAGATGTGCCAAGCTTGTAGCGTCCTACCCAAGAAAACTCAAGGTTGTAATTGCTGCCAAGGTTCTTCAACAAAGTACTGAGTAATGGGTCTGAAAACTAATGTACATGTGATATTCCAAAAATTTAAAAAAACTGTTTTTGTCTTTGTCATTATTGGGTATTGTATGTAGATTGTTTGTGAAAAAAACTATTTTATCAATTTTAGAATAAGTCTGTATCCTAACAAAATGTGGAAAAATTCAAGGGGTCTGAATACTTTCCGAAGGCACTGTATCCTCTACCATTGCTGGCTTGAATCACCTGAACAATGTCTGAGAGCTACCTTTGTGCAGGGACAGCTCGTTAGCCTAATGCTCCTCAGGTTAGGGTGGCGTGGCTATGGTCCCTAATTAACACACTCATTGCCATGAGACAAGGCAAATCAAATCAAATTGTATTTGTCACATGAGCCAAATACAACAATACAACCTTATAGTGAAATGCTTACTTACAAGACCTTAACCAACAATGCAGTTTTAAAAAATGTGTTAAGTAAAAAGAAAAATAACAAATAATTCAGGAGCAACAGTAAAATAACAGTAGCGAGGCTACCTATAACACAGGTTAATCAAGGTAATTGAGGTAAGATGTACATGTAGGAAGAGTTAAAGTGACTATGCATGAATAATAAACAGAGTAGCAAAAAGAAAATGCAAATAGTCTGGGTAGCCAGAGAGAACAGTCTATGAGTCGGTTGGCTGGAGTCTTTGACAATTTTTAAGGCATTTCTCTGACATCACTTGGTATAGAGGTCCTGGGTGGCAGGAAGCTTGGCCCCGGTGATGTACTGGGCTGTACACACTACCCTCTGTAGTGCCTTGCGGTCGGAGGCCAAGCAGTTGCCATACCAGTCAGTGATGCAACCAGTTAGGATGCTCTCGATGGTGCAGCTGTAGAACCTATTGAAGATCTGAGGACCCATGCCAAATCTTTTCAGTCTCTTGATGAGGAATAGGTTTTGTTGTGCCCTCTTCACGACTGTCTTGGTGTATTTGGGCCATGTTGGTTCGTTGGTGATGTGGACACTAAGGAACTTGAAGCTCTCAACCTGCTCCACTACAGCCCTGTCGATGAGAATGGGGGCATGCTTGGTCCTCCTTTTCCTGTAGTCCACAATCATCTCCTTTGTCTTGATCACGTTGAGGGAGAGGTTGTTATCCTGGCACCACACGGCCAGGTTTCTGACCACCTCTCTATAGGCTGTCTCATCGTGTTGTAGTAGGCTAACTTAATGATGGTGTTGGAGTTGTGCCTGGCCAAGCAGTCATGACTGAACAAGGAGTACAAGAGGGGACTGAGCACGCACCCCTGAGGGGCCCCAGTGTTGAGGATCAGCGTGGCAGATGTGCTGCTACTTAGTTGTTTAGTCCCAGGGTCCTTAGCTTAGTGATGAGCTTTCTGATGAGTGTTGAATGCTGAGCTGTCGTCAATTAATAGCATTCTCACGTAGGTGCTCCTTTTGTCCAGGTGGGAAAGGGCAGTGTGGAGTTCAATGGAGATCGCTTCATCTGTGGATCTGTTGGGGCAGTATGCAAATTGGGGTGGGTCTAGGGTTTCTGGGATAATGGTGTTGAGGTGAGCCATGAACAGCTACAGACGTGAGTGCTTTAGTCGGTAGTCATTTAGGCTGGTTACCTTAGTGTTCACTGGGCACAGGGACTATAGTGGTCTGCTTGAAACATGTTGGTATTACAGACACAGTCAGGGACAGGTTGAAAATGTCAGTGAAGTCACTTACAAGTTGGTCAGCGCATGCTCTGAGTACACGTCCTGGTAATCCATCTGGCCCTGCGGCCTTGTGAATGTTGACCTGTTTTAAGGTCTTACTCACATCGGCTACGGAGAGCGTGAGCCGGTGTGGTATGATTTAATCTTAGCATTGACACTTTGCCTGTTTGATGGTTCGTCGGAGGGCATAGCGGGATTTCTTATAGGTGTCCATGTTAGAGTCCCGCTCCTTGAAAGCGGCAGGTCTACCCTTTAACTCAGTGCGGCTGTTGCCTGTAATCCATGGCTTCTGGTTTGGGTATGTACAGTGCCTTGCGAAAGTATTCGGCCCCCTTGAACTTTGCGACCTTTTGCCACATTTCAGGCTTCAAACATAAAGATATAAAACTGTATTTTTTTTGTGAAGAATCAACAACAAGTGGAACACAATCATGAAGTGGAACGACATTTATTGGATATTTCAAACTTTTTTAACAAATCAAAAACTGAAAAATTGGGCGTGCAAAATTATTCAGCCCCCTTAAGTTAATACTTTGTAGCGCCACCTTTTGCTGCGATTACAGCTGTAAGTCGCTTGGGGTATGTCTCTATCAGTTTTGCACATCGAGAGACTGAATTTTTTTCCCATTCCTCCTTGCAAAACAGCTCGAGCTCAGTGAGGTTGGATGGAGAGCATTTGTGAACAGCAGTTTTCAGTTCTTTCCACAGATTCTCGATTGGATTCAGGTCTGGACTTTGACTTGGCCATTCTAACACCTGGATATGTTTATTTTTGAACCATTCAATTGTAGATTTTGCTTTATGTTTTGGATCATTGTCTTGTTGGAAGACAAATCTCTGTCCCAGTCTCAGGTCTTTTGCAGACTCCATCAGGTTTTCTTCCAGAATGGTCCTGTATTTGGCTCCATCCATCTTCCCATCAATTTTAACCATCTTCCCTGTCCCTGTTGAAGAAAAGCAGGCCCAAACCATGATGCTGCCACCACCATGTTTGACAGTGGGGATGGTGTGTTCATTGTGATGAGCTGTGTTGCTTCTACGCCAAACATAACGTTTTGCATTGTTGCCAAAAAGTTCAATTTTGGTTTCATCTGACCAGAGCACCTTCTTCCACATGTTTGGTGTGGCTTGTGGCAAACTTTAAACGACACTTTTTATGGATATCTTTAAGAAATGGCTTTCTTCTTGCCACTTCCATAAAGGCCAGATTTGTGCAATATACGACTGATTGTTGTCCTATGGACAGAGTCTCCCACCTCAGCTGTAGATCTCTGCAGTTCATCCAGAGTGATCATGGGCCTCTTGGCTGCATCTCTGATCAGTCTTCTCCTTGTATGAGCTGAAAGTTTAGAGGGACGGCCAGGTCTTGGTAGATTTGCAGTGGTCTGATACTCCTTCCATTTCAATATTATCGCTTTCACAGTGCTCCTTGAGATGTTTAAAGCTTGGGAAATCTTCTTGTATCCAAATCCGGCTTTAAACTTCTTCACAACAGTATCTCGGACCTGCCTGGTGTGTTCCTTGTTCTTCATGATGCTCTCTGCGCTTTTAACGGACCTCTGAGACTATCACAGTGCAGGTGCATTTATACGGAGACTTGATTACACACAGGTGGATTGTATTTATCATAATTAGTCATTTAGGTCAACATGGGATCATTCAGAGATCCTCGCTGAACTTCTGGAGAGAGTTTGCTGCACTGAAAGTAAAGGGGCTGAATAATTTTGCACACCCAATTTTTCAGTTTTTGATTTGTTAAAAAAGTTTGAAATATCCAATAAATGTCGTTCCACTTCATGATTGTGTCCCACTTGTTGTTGATTCTTCACCAAAAAAATACAGTTTTATATCTTTATGTTTGAAGCCTGAAATGTGGCAAAAGGTCGCAAAGTTCAAGGGGGCCGAATACTTTCGCAAGGCACTGTATATACCATCACTGTGGGGACGACGTCATTGATGCACTTTTTGATGAAGCCAGTGACTGATGTGGTGTACTCCTCAATGCCATTGGAAGAATCTCCGAACATATTCCAGTCTGTGTTAGCAAAACAGTCCTGTAGCTTAGCATCTGCGTCATCTGACCACTTCTTTATTGACCAAGTAACTGGTGCTTCCTGCTTTAGTTTTTGCTTGTAAGCATGAATCAGGAGGATAGAATTATGGTCAGATTTGCTAAATGGAGGGAGAGGGAGAGCTTTGTATGCAATTATGTGTGTGGAGTAACGGTGGTCCTCTGGTTGCACATTTAACATGCTAGTAAAAATTAGGCAAAACGGATTTAAGTTTCCCTGCATTCAATTCCCTGGCCACTAGGAGTGTGCCTCTGGATGAGCATTTTCCTGTTTGCTTATGGCCTTATACAGCTCATTGAGTGCGGCCTTGGTGCCAGCATCGGTTTGTGGTGGTAAATAGACAGCTATGAAAAGTATAGATGAAAATCTCTTGGTAAATAATGGGGTCTACAGCTTATCGTGAGATACTCTACCTCTGGCGAGCAAAACCTCGAGCCTTCCTTAATATTAGATTTTGTGCACCAGCTGTTGTTTACAAATATACACAGACCGCCACCCCTTGTCTTACCAGAGGCGGCTGTTCTATCTTGCCGATGCAGTGTAAACCCCGCCAGCTGTATATTATTCAGTCGTCGTTCAGCCACGACTCGGTGAAACATAAGGTATTACAGCTTTTAATGCACTCTTGGTAGGATATTCGTGAACGTAGCTCAACAATTTTTTAATCCAATGATTATACGTTGGCTAATAGGACTGATGGTAGAGGCAGATTATCCACTCACCGTCGGATCCTTACAAGGCACCCCGACCTACGTCCCTGATATCTCCATCTCCGTCTCATGCGAATCACAGGGATTTGGGCCTTGTTGGGTGTCTGAAGTAAATCCTTTGCATCCGACTCGTCACCTCCAGTACAAGGTGAGTAATCGCTGTCCTGATATCTAGAATCTCTTTTCGGTCAGAAGAGACGATGGCAGAAACATTATTTACAAAATAGGTTAGAAATAACCCCAAAAAGTACACACAAAAGCACAATTGGTTAAGGGTCCGTAAAATGGCAGCCATCTCCTCCGGCGCCATTCTGTTACAAACACTCAAATTGAAGGTTAACCAATTCAAAGTAAAGGAAGTCCCTCAAAATAAGTAAATAAGACATGTACCAAAACTCAGCACACAATAGAATAAATATTTAAAGCACCTGTAGGTTAATACATTCAAAATAAAGCACAAGGGAATAAATAGAAAGGACTAAACAGAGCCGTAACACACACGTGACACATACTCACATGCCAATAAGACACTAGCTGTGTTCGAATACTCATACTGACCGCACTAAACTACTATTTGTTTTGTAAATTGAGTGTGTAGTATGTTTATTTGTCATAGTATGGATATAGTTAGTATGCCAAAAGTTGTACTACTTTCGCCAAAATACAAGTATGCAAGCAGTGGACACTATTTTCATGCTTTTAGGGCCCATACTGCAATTCTTCAGAAAATGGGCGTGGCTTCACAGAATTTTCAGATTTGAAGAAAATGTCAGAAAATATCAGAGAGCAGATACAAATTCATCGCTTTAGCTAATTTTGCCAAATGTTAAGAAAATGTTGAGCAAAGTAATAAAGTAACACGTTACACGTTATGTTGGCTGACAATTTGTTAGCTACGCTAGCCACATTGCATATCATTCCACCAGTTGCTTGTATGTACCGATATGTTAGCTCGCTACCTAACGTTAGTTGTCTACTAATGAATCGAACTTGCCAGTATATTAGCTATATGCTATTTAACTAACTACCCAACATGCATTGACTTGATTATTCACGTCATTCTTAGCTTAGCTAAGTTGTTTCGTCGTTGTGCGTTCTCAATGGACATTGTTAATTAAGTCGTAAGATGTCTAGCTAGTAATTTGTTATGCTAACAAGCTAGCAAGAAGTTGCATAGCAACAGCATGAATTTCTAGTAGACAGGCGAAGCACTAGTGCACTCAACTGAAAGGATACCGTTCGTTTACAGTATACTTAAATGAACTAATATTATATAGTATGTAGTATATACCCATTATGTATGTAGTATACAGTATGTTATTAGGGGTATTCGAACACAGCTCCTGTCAATGAGCTGTATTCAAAGACACCTGTATTCAGCAGTAGTACTCAAATAAGACTTTTATAGGTTTCGTAGGTACAGTACATCTCTGCCTTCACATGTGCACTGAATGTTCGTACTTAACGGACTATGGCAGTAAACATGTACAGATCTGTCTACAAAGTGCTTGTTTTTTGGGCCTGCATATCCTTCCAGCGAGAACGTACATACAGTTGTTACATTTGTTTGTTTCTCGCTGAGTAGTGCATGGAGCTTTTGGCAGGGTGCGAGTGGTACCAAGCACATTCCAGGGTATTTAATATGGAGTTTAATGATTAGCTGACTCTGCTTGGGGTCCACCACTCTCCATGGGAGGAATGCTATTGGGCTGAGTCATCGTCTACCAAACAGAAGAGCTTTCTAATATCTCAGCACTGAAACAAGGCACCTTACTGATGAAATGGACATTCTAACACTCAATAATCTGGATTCACAGCATAAAAGAATGCATGTAAAATGGCGGTTTGCGGAGTACAAATGTACATTTTGACAGTCGACATCTTGACATAGGCACAATGGATGCCAAGATGGAGTCTGGGGTTTGGGTTCAGAGTTTTCACTGGAGTGTGCTCCTTCATTGAAGAAAGTGAGATCAGTAAACTTGAAGGCCACTCTTACCAGATAATGCAGATGCTTGCTACCTGAAACGACTCACTTACGATTATGGGTTTTACACATTCAGCTTTTCTTTAACAATTAAAAAATCACTCCCGCTTGACAAAAGTTTCAAAAATAACTGCGCTGAGGTTACGTATACAGAGCTACACTACACGCTGCTGAAATGCACATTTAGAAATGATGGCCCATATGACCGGCATCCCGATGGATCCTTGTTTACTTATTTATTTGTAAAATGCAGCACTATACCACTAGACCAGCCTCCAACACGGGACTTCTGAAATTATGACATCTGACATTTTGGTACTGTCACCTGCCCTCAGCTAGTCAATAGAGTTAGTATCATACAATGTACACTGTCCCCTGGTTGACTCAGGCTACATGTAACAAAGTTCCTGTGTAGGTCACAGGTCAAGGGTCATCCCAGAACAGAGGAGGCTGGTGGGGGGAGCTATAGGAGGATGGGTTCGTTGTAAAGACTAGAATGGAAGTAATGGAATGGTATCAAACACAAACAGATGAAAACCACGTTTGACTCCGTTCCATTCCAGCCATTACAAGGAGCATGTCCTCCTATAGCGCCTCCCACCAGCCTCCGCTGGACCAGTTGCAGATCAGGCAGCTCAATAGTAACTGAGGTGTCCTGATTTATATCTCAGGAATCAGACACTTACCCAACAAATACCTTTCAAGGAGCCAATCCCTAAAGGTGAGAGGTCAAGTCCTGTAAAAACCATGGGAGTGGAGATAAGGTGTGTCTGAACAGGGAGGAGGAAGTCAAATAATAGACTCATAGTTACAGACACAGTCCCTCTCAATGGACCTCTCTCTTTCACACACACACACGCACGCACACACACATTAAGACACATGGCAAGGACACACTGACACAGGTAGTTCATCTTCTCCGTGCATCAGAGACAGACCAATAGGAACCTAATCATTAATATCATGTCTTCTACTTCACCGTCTTCCACTCACCTTGGGAGTGGGTTTGTGTTTATGTTTGAGAGAGAGAGAGGCAGGGTCTCTATAGACCAATCGTATTTGGAGGGGCAAAACAATCTGTTCATGTGTCTGGAGAGAGGCCCTTAGGTACACCGGGAGAGAGTGTTTGGAGTGATCCGTTTACTCCACAGTGTGTGTGTGTGTGTGTGTGTGTGTGTGTGTGTGTGTGTGTGTGTGTGTGTGTGTGTGTGTGTGTGTGTGTGTGTGTGTGTGTGTGTGTGTGTGTGTGTGTGTGTGTGTGTACCTTCCACTTGTGCTGCTAATATGCTTAGTCAGCATCCTGTTGTCATTCCTTTTCAGAGTTTCCTTTTGTCATTACAGGGGAAAGTGATCTCAGATACCCATTTCAGACTGTAGATGTGGTATATTACCAAGACAGAAAAACAAAAGACAATGTTTATATGACCCCCATTCAAACAGACCCTTATTCACCACTTTCTTGCAGGTGTACCCCTTTTATACAGATCAGTAAGTAACTTGCAATTTGGGAGGGGCCGGGTTGGTGGGTGTTTGCATTTCAAATAAGGGAGGTGTTAAACAATGGAAGTGTGAATGGCTTTACCTGTATAAAAAGCAGAGTACCATTTACACAAATCTGATTCCTGTATTTTGGTTACAGGGTCTGTGAAAATGCAGGAATCATGAATAGGTCTTTAGCCCTA
Source organism: Oncorhynchus masou masou (assembly GCF_036934945.1). Lineage (NCBI taxonomy): Eukaryota > Metazoa > Chordata > Actinopteri > Salmoniformes > Salmonidae > Oncorhynchus > Oncorhynchus masou. Next base: position 34,113,339 of record NC_088223.1, on the reverse strand, counting down.
CCCCACACAATTGTTACATGTTTAAAACAACAACCCAGACTTAAAGCACCAACGACCAAGCAATGGCAACCCACTGGGCACACTGGTTGAATCAACGTTGTTTCTACATTTCAATTAAATTACGTTAAACCATTGTGGAATTGACGTTGAATTGACATCTGTGCCCAGTGGGAAGGAAAATCTCCCCTGGAAGGAAGCCGTCCTCCTCGGCTGGCTGGGTAGAAGTTCAGAGTGTGGATGGCCATTCTTATGCATCCCTAAAACGGTTTATTTTGTGTGATTGCAAGAACTTTCTAAATGGATTTCACATTGACATGTGAGGGGCATGACTGGACATTGCTCTGTTTTACTTCTTGTCCAATGGTACTGACATGGATGTCATCCATGTTGTTGATGCCTGCCTGCTGTCTGGTCGTTATTGATTGGTCCCAGTTGCACAATGCATTTGGCCTGAGTGATGTTCATTGAGCACCAACGGGAACAAGCGAAAATAAAACTGGGAGGGACTACCTGGGCTGGTCCAATAAGAAACAATAATTTAGGTTTTCCTAAATTATTATTAAACCCACACACTTACACACTCACTCTCTCTCCAGGGTCACCGGTGATGGTCAAGACAGGCCAATATCGTCTGTGTTAGCCTCCTCTTCCTTAGGGCCTTATTAGATATCAGCCAGTAATCAAATTTCTGTGCTCTCTAAATCCCACTTTCTCTCCATACAACCAGAGGTCTACTGGCAATGTGAACATCTGCTGCCCCTCAATCCCAGACATATCCAAGACCCCTCGCCCTCCTCCACCCCCCAGTAGCTGGGGATGTAAGCCTCTGGCTGGTCCTGGACACTTGCATGACTCAGGCAGCTGGTACTCCACATCCTGTCTGTGAATGAAAAGCCATGTCTACTACAGACAAACTGGTCTCTCCCGCCTTGTGTGCCAGCGTCATTGACTGAGAGGAGGCCGTGTGTGTGTGTGTGTGTGTGTGGGGGTGGGTTCCTCTGTGTGTCTGTGTATGTTAACGACGTGCCTGAAAGAAGCGAGGTGTGTTTCTGTGCTCCTTGTTCATTGGCACAGGTCAAACCACCAGAGCTTCCGGAGAATCCTCGCTGTCTTTCAGAAAAAAAGACACCCACTCTCTTTCGCCAACGTGCCCCTAACCTCCCAACCCCCCACTGTTGATCGGAAGTAGAGTTCATTCTGTGGGATCTTCCCGGCGGTGCTTGCTTTCTCGATGGCGTGGGCGCGTTTGCGTGGGCGAGAGACCGTCAGCAACATTGACGGCCCTGGTTGCCATGGACACTGAGTTTCCCTTTTCCATTCCGTCCCACAACGATGACATCGTGGCAGCTCTCACTCTGTGTGGCACACCAAACTGTACTCCAACCGACACGATCCCTCCCACTCATTACAGATAAGTGGCAACGATGGTGTTGTTGTTGCCATGAGCCTCTACGTTCATATTCATTAGTACTGATTGAAGCACTGAAGAGACAAATATTTGTTGTTGCTTGCGTCACGTGTCCGGGGGGTGTCACGGAGTGGATTTCATAACAGGAGACAATGCTCTAAACTAATATTCCTCACAAAACATAATATGCGCATCGGCTCAGAACCCCTAAACCAATAGCCACATTTGCCCTACCCCCTCCCCCAGATACATTACCTCACATACTGTATGGATGTACTGTACATGTAAGTATTATCACGTTTGTATGCAACAGGCAAACGCCTCGGGAAAATAATAATAAAAATAATAAAAAAGGAAATCCCACCCTGCCAGAGCTGTATAGTCCCCAAATCATGGCAGGTAGCCAGGTGGTTAGAGCGTTGTACTTGCGTTGGACTAGTAACCGAAAGGTTGCAAGATCGAATCCCTAAGCTGACAAGGTAGAAATCTGTCATTCTGCCCCTGAACAAGGCAGTTAACCCACTGTTCCTAGACCGTCATTGAAAATAAGAATGTTCTTAACTGACTTGCCTAGTTAAATAAAGGTTCAAATAAAAATCACTGTTGGTCTCCATGGACAATGTTAATGGGATGGCAGAAGCTGTGGTAGCTACATACTGTATGCAGTATGACATACTCATAGTACTTCCTTTAACATACCGACCTATTTGTTCAGGCGAGAGACGTCCACTATAACCCTGGTGTAGGTTGCAGAAATACAAGTGCTTGAACTGCACACTGAATATACAAAACATGAAGAACACCTGCTCTTTCCATGACATAGACTGACCAGGTGAATCCAGGTGAAAGCTATGATCCCTTATTGATGCCACTTGTTAAATCCACTTCAATCAGTGTAGATGGAGGGGAGGAGACAGGGTAAAGAAGGATTTTTAAGCCTTGAGACAATTGAGACATGGATTGTGTATGTGTGCCATTCAGAGGGTGAATGGGCGAGAAAATATTTAGGTGCCTTTACAAGGGGTATGGTAGTAGGTGCAAGCTGCACCCGTTTGGCAAGTACAGCAACGCTGCTGAGTTTCTCACGCTGAACAGTTTCCCGTGTGTATCAAGAAGGTGTTCCTACTGTTTGGTAAACTCAGTGTACTGTATATGATGTGCATTATACAAGTGTGGTCCTCCCTCCTGGGATAGTTACAAAATGACACATTGGTTTCCTTACCCTGTAAGAGTCTATGGACAACATATGACTGCAATCCTAATATCGGTCACACGCTAACATCGGTCACATGACTTGAATGGGATTTGTGCCACAAATGCAAAAGTATTTGTGCCAGGGAAACTAAACCAATGCATGGATTGCTGTCATACCTTGTCCATAGACTTCTTACAGGGTAAGGAAACCAATATGCCTTTTTGTAATTTGGGTGAAGTATCCCTGTAGTTAATCCTTATCTCCATTGACATGCATTCATAATGTATTACAGTATTATTTGCATGGGATATGGTTGAGATGTGTATGATACTTTTGGTCATGTACTGTATGTGGACACCTGCTCGTTGAACATCTCATTCCAAAATCATTGGCATTAATATAGAGTTGGTCCCCCCTTTGCCGCTACAACAGCCTCCACTCTTCTGGGAAGGCTTTCCACTAGATGTTGGAACATTGCTGCAGGGACTTGCTTCCATTCAGCCACAAGAGCATTAGGTGAGGTCGGGCACTGATTTTGGGCGATTAGGCCTCGCTCGCAGTCTGTGTTACAATTCATCACAAAGGTATTCGATTGAGTTGAGGTCAAGGCTCTGTGCATGCCAGTAAAGTTCTTCCACACCGATCCCAACAAACCATTTCTGTATAGACCTTGCTTTGTGCACGGGGGCATTGTCATGCTGAAACAGCAAAGGGCCTTCCCCAAACTGTTGCCACAAAGTTGGAAGCACAGAATCATCTAGAATGTTATTGTTTGCTGTAGAGTTAAGATTTTCTTTCACTGGAACAAAGGGCCCTAGCCCGAACCATGAAAAACAGCCCCAGACCATTATTCCTCATCCACCAAACTTTACAGTTGACACTTGCATTCGGGCAGGTTGAGTTCTACTGGCATCCACCAAACCCAGATTTGTCCTTCAAACTGCCAGATGGTGAAGTGTGATTCATCACTCCAGAGAACGCGTTTCCACCGCTCCAGAGTCCAATAGGGGAGCTATACACTACTCCAGCTGACGCTTGGCATCGCGCATGGTGAACTTAGGCTTGTGTGCGGCTGCTCAGCCATTAAAACCCATTTCATGAAGCTCTCAACTAACAGTTAATTATGTTTACGCTGCTTCCAGAGGCAGTTTGGAACTCGGTAGTGAGTTTTGCAAATGAGGACAGGATTTTTATGTGCTACGTGCTTCAGCACTCGGAGGTCCCGTTCTGTGAGGTTGTGTGGTCTACCACTTCGCGGCTGAGCTGTTGTTGCTCCTAGAAGTTTCCACTTCACAATAACAGCACTTACAATTGACCGAGGCAGCTCTTGCAGGGCAGAAATTTGACAAACTGACTTGTTGTATAAGATGGCATCCTATGACGGTGCCGCTTTGAAATTCACTGAGGTCTTCAGTAAGTCCATTCTACTGCCAATGTTTATCTGTGGAGATTGCATGGCTGTGTGCTCGATTTTATACACCTTTAAGCAACGGGTGAGAAATAGCATCCACATACTTTTATATATATCGTGTATCTATAGTATTTTCATACAGCATTATTGTGTGTCCACAAGGAGAGAAGGAAGCTCATTTAGACAGTTGAGAGTCGCCCTTCCTTCTCTCTTTTAAATACATTTATTGGAAAGGTTAAGGAGAGCCTGGTGGAGACCCAGTGATCCCAGGGTGGTTACGCCTGAGGAGTGGGACCTGAACAAGGATTGTCATTGAAGAATAGGCCTCTTGGCAGGGGACAGACAGGCAGCGATACGCTGTGAACCTGTGGCAACCAGCGGTGATAAAGACGAGAACACATGGAGAAGCATGAGAGGCTCTGTGTGTTATGGAAGGTGGGCATGGACGTTTTGCTTCTTTAGCCCCGTTTACACCTGGTAGAAACATGCATCCTTAATCCTGATCCACATTCTGATTGAGTCCAAATTTTAAGACGGGTGTAGACGATTAAAAGACGCATTGTGATCTGAATGTGATCAGATCTTCATGCCCACCTCCAGAGGTAGTCAAGCACGCATTGTCATTGGATATGTAGACGGATCTGGAAAGTAAAACCATTTAAATGATCATTATGGCACCAATATTTCTTAAAGTAAATAAATTCATATATTTTTAAAGAATATCTGTCAAATCATTTGCATCGAGGGAGGTACCAGGAAATCTGGTCACAATGAGTATACAGTGGACATATAAAAGTCACATTTTAACACCATGCACAATCAGAATGTGGACCAGATCAGGACACAGAACCAGGTTTAAACAAAGCTTTTGATCAGTAACTGATAAAGATGAAGTACCTGTGGGGACTGCCTGAAGCGCCGGGGGCTGTGTCAATATCGAGTCCCCCACTGCTGGTCACCACAGGGGTGGTGAACCCTCCTCCTGGAGAACTACTGGGTTTTCAGGTTACTGCTCCAGCCCTGCTAAACACTAACACCTGGTTCTATTAATCAACTGCTCATCAGGACCTTGCTTACATATCCTTTCTGCTGGATGTTTGTATGTGCAAACTCACAGCATTAGCAAAGCAACCCACATAGCCTCCTTGAGCCAATCTGCCTGTTGAGATGTGGTTTCTGTTGGGGCACCACGTGATGCTCAGGTGTTATGAATGGAAAACTCCCACGCTTGGTCACAATGGTCATCACGCTGCAGTCAATATCCCACACTTTGATCCTGCCAGGTCAAGTGTGTGAGTGAACCTGTGAGTAAACAAGGGGACAATGAGGAGGCACGAGCTCCCATCTTTTGTTGTGAATGAGGATGTTAGTTTTTATTGGTTTCATTTGGTCAGTGAAATCAAATGCAGTGGAGGAAATGGCTTTGAAGTGCAGAGTTTAAGTGCACAGACTTCAGGGTGATTGACTGCATTTCCCTTGTAGTTGACCTTGGTTAGAAAGTCAACATTGATTGGCTACTTTCGCCATAGGGATTCTGTGGGATTAGGCTTGGAGATCTCAGTTCAGCGATCTTGGAGCTGTATTGGAGCAGATTTCTGATTTGTGAGAGAGCAGAATAAAGGATAACTTTTTGGAATGTCAAAATGTTTGTTTTCAAAATGGTTTTGCATTAAGTTTGATGTGTTTCACCCTTCACATAATGGAATTGAATGGATTTCTGTACAAATAACCTTGGAATCCTTAGTTGAGATGATCTGATGTGGTTTGGTTCATCTTTACCTCTAGCTAGAATGGGTGAGAAGATGTTCCCCTCTTAAAGTGAATTAAACACTTTTTGTTGTTGTTTAAATCTCCAGCATGGTTTGACAAAGAGCTTAAAAAAATAGATTGCACTAAAGCATTTGTTTGACATTTTATTAGGAAATCTGTAATGTGTACACTTTGTTCACTTAAAGTCTAATGACTTGTATAACAAACATGACTTCAGTTATCATTCATGAAACGTTCCTATTTATTGTTTTATAGAATCAGTACTAAATGAAAAATAGACAAGACGTTGGTCCAGTGCATTAACAACCCTGTGAAAAAGTGAAGTGGGCCTCTGCATTCTTAGAACACATCAAATGTACAGTACACAAATAGAAGATATTGACATTATTGAACATCCTAAAGATGAACAGAGAATTGGTCCCCCAATAGCTGGCCTTTCAAGATGCCTTGAAGTGTAATGCTGGTGGCATATGGAAACACAGAAAAGCTACATGTATACTAACAGAGGCAGCAAGTTTAATGACCAGACCGTTATAATGAGTGAAACAGCTACACATTCTCATCTGTCTTGCATAGATTGTCAACAGTCCAAAAAAGGATTGTGCCAATGACAAGGCCAAGCTGGCCTGACCCTTAGAACATTATGCATACTGATACAGTTTAGTAAAGAAAAATAAATTGTCTATTGCACATAGGTTTTCCACAATACTTCTTCCAGGCATTTAAACATAATACCATTTGCTTTACAGCTGGCAATTCATTGTACGGCAATCTAATATATTTGACATTTAAGGGCATGTAATGCTACTTTAGTCCAGCTGACCTCAAGAGTATTTATTTTGCAGTAAGTAGATTGTCCAAAGGCCCGTTCGACAGGATTTGATTGTCAATCTTCTCATTTGAGTAAGAATCCAAGCAGGGTGAATTCAGTTAGGCCGCACTGACCTATTCCAATATGGAAACGTAGCGAACCACTTCACGCACAAGTCCCGGACCGTTTAGACGCAGAACTATCATCTCAGTGTCTCTCATATTAGGCTATTGGAACTACTCAGTTCTCTTCCTCCCGAAAACGGCGGACATGCTTCTAACGATACCTTTGATCCCAGCTGCCCCCTTCTTGAGCGCCCTCGCCTCTCGGACAAGGTCGAGCAGTTCGTGAAATACCAGCTGTACTCCGTGGTATGTCTCCGCTGCAGAGATCTCGAAAAAGCCACAGTTTGTGGAAAGAGTGAGGAGACGTCCTTCCTCGCTGGAGACGGTGCGGCGATGCTGGAGGTCGCGTTTATTCCCTACGATGACAATGGGAGGTGCGCCGGGGAATTTGCTTTTGGCTTGCCGGATGCGCTTCACCTGTTGCCGCACCACGTTGAAGCTGGCACGGTCACATATGCTGTAAACCAGGATGAAACCGTCCGCCCACTGGAGTTGTCGGTCGCTGATGTGTCCCGCGCCCTCATCATTCTAAAACACATGAAGACAAAATGCATTCCTTTAGTAAACACTTTAACCTCATGGTTTACTAGAAAACCTCAATAATGCCCTGACTGTTGGAGTGTCCACTAGTCAAAATCTTTGTTACCATTATAACGTTATAATATAGCCCGAATAATATACAATGTTTTGCCTCACCTGAGGGCAAAGTGAGTCCCAGATATTAAAACAGATATCCCGTCCGTTTATTCTGTCAGTATGACTGTAGATGGATTCTGTAAAGGCAAAAATAACGGACCATTTATATACTTGGTTTGATCGACTGTAACCTTTTGATATTAACGCAATTATAGCATTACCAGTGGATCAAGTCAAAAGACCAGCACTTACCAATATCGCCGTATTCGCCAATAAACCTTCTAGTGAGAAACCGCACCGTGAGAGCTGAGGGCAGAAAATAGCGCAATTGATGAGACATGTTGATCAGTACAGGTATTAGCCCTACACAAGGAAAGACATTCTACGTTGCATTCGGCCACCATAACTCGTCTACTTTCAATGATCACAAATATATGCTCTTCATGGTGCAAAGACTGTCAATGTCATGAATAAAAGTGCAAAAACATTTCAAAGATTCATTCAAATTAATCTCACCAGATTTACCGACGCTTTCAGCTCCAAGTAGTAAGAAATTAGCCACCACTTTTTGCTGACTTCCTTCCATTGTGTTGTTGTAGTGGCGTGTGCGGATTTAGTTAGACAACCATTTGTTAAAAGGGTGCAACGTTTTCCGTGTCTGCTCAACGTGGAGGATACACAAAGTGTAAAATATATGGGATTGTGCCGTGTCAATTTATAAGGGGTAGGCGGGCCCGGTTCTCTGATGGCTAAACCTACGGGCCAATGAGAGGACTGTGCGCTTGTCAGAGGCCAATGCGCTTAATATAGAACTTCGTAACTAGCTGATTAACAATACAGAATCATAGTACCGGTAAGTAGTTTGCTGCGTTTTTCTTTTTGATTATATTTGTGTGCGTGTGGGGGGGGGGGATGCTGACAAAAAAATAAAAAATGTTTGTCTGCACTCCATACGCTATATTGGTCCACAAATACAGCACATTAAAAGGCCCAGTGCACTATTATTTGTGATAAAAATTCAGATTTTTCAGGGGTACTGCAGCTCCTTTACTATGTACAGAATATCATAATACCCTAAACCTTCAAATGTATCAATTTCATATTCAGTTATTTGAGTTTAGTTAAATGGACACATTCATATGAAACCAATAATCTTGGAAGTAACAGAACACAATTTATAGTCTACCAAAAAACGCAAAAAAACACCAAGTAGACACTAAAATAACTTGCAATTAAGTTACCCCACTCTGTACAGTCATAAGACCAAAGACAGGAGGACCTATATGATGGGTAAACAATGTTTTGCATTCAGTCAATTTACTGATGACCAATGCCACCCGGTGGTGGTAATATTATTGACATTTTAACTTACCATGGTCCTGTTTGAATAGTGCCCAGTAAGATTTTCACTGAGTTTAGACATGTACAAAAGATGCACAAAAATGTTTATTGTAAATAGATACAAAATATAAAGATGCACACGCACACACAAAAACACTTTATCCCCAATGTTTTTAACCAACTACAGCTGCGGCCAAATAAACACATTCAGAAAATGAAATGTTATTTTAGAAAACAATTTTTTAAAGATGAGTGTGGTTCCAATATATTTGGAGGGAACTGTATGTACAAACACGTTCAGCAAGCAATTCAAATCAATACATAAAAAGACAGGCTTCTCTTCCCATTCTTTATCTTTCATTTCGTCCTGCGTAAAATGTCTTTGCCTGCACGCTCTACCTCGAGAGGTCTCGGATTCTTCCTCATGGTCACTTTCTCCTTGTCCCCCTCTTGTTCCGCCTCCTCCGCTTCCCCTTGGTGGGGATTGACGAGCAGCGAAGGGTGCAGGGTCCCCTCAAACATTTTGCCCAGCTCCTTCCCAAAACATGCCTGAAGTCGGTCCACAGACTTGGAATGGTGAGAGAGAGGAAAGGGTGATGAAAGAGCAACAGAACCAGGTCACTATTGATGACTAAAGAGAGCAATAGAGTACGGCTTTCCAAATGCAAAGCTCTGACTAATTGTTTCGTAAAGTAAAAAGTAGTGGTTGAGTGATTGACAAAGAAAACAGTCGTCATTTGGAAATGATGGCCTACATATGGAACTGTAGCCATCTTATGCATTTCTCTATAGGAAATCAGGGTGAGCTGAGACATGGACACAGCCATCGTGAGTCTCCTCACCTTCACGCTCTTCAACAGTGTGTGGAGGAGAAGCCAGACATCGGACACAAATTCCGACGGGGTGCAGTAATGGGGGACCAGTTTCCGTAGCAACCGTCCCCGTATCGTGGTGATGTCAATGTAGTGAGAAGACCGGGAAGAGAGCTAAGGAGAAGAGAATCAATACTATTTCTCTCTAAAGTCAAAGCAATACGACTAACATCAAACTGCAATTGTATACAGTATATTCAACACACAGTTGAAAAACAAAGTCATACTTCATTAAAAGGACTAGTCATTTGTCAGCAACCTACATGGTAATAAACATGAAAAGTCTGTGTTTGTGTGTGACATTTTAATAGCTAACACTATGACAATACTAAGAGGGATGTTGAGGATGTAAAGGTAAATGCAGTAAGTTGCACTTGTCGATTACCTTGGCTGGTCTGTAGAGGACAACGCTGCACTTTCTGCATAAAAGGACGAGTAGCAAGCGCTCACATCTCTGTAGGGTTAACCCCAAAGGGTAAGAGAAGGTTTACACACACGGTCCAGCAAATCCACACTGTAGACCAGTGTTACCAAACTCCAGTCCATCCTGTAGCCCCAACACACATTTTTGCTGTAGCCCCAGACAAGCACACCGGATTCAACTTGTCAACTAATCATCAAGCTCTCAATGAGTTGAATAGGTGAGTTTGTCTGGGGCCACAACAAAAATCTGTACTGTTGGGTAACACTGCTTTAGAGTACAATAGACAAAACACCTTGAGTGGGCAAACTAACAGAAGCAATAGTGATTTAATGGCCAGACTAAAAAAAAAAACTGTGGGTTGGATGAGTCTGGGTTAAAATAACCAATTAAGCCCTAGTCATATCAGAAATACATGGTTGACATTTTTACTCTACCCTAGATTCTTTCAATGAAAAATTATTTCCTGGATCTAAAAATCAGATAATGGAAATTAAAATAGGGTCAGGGTCAATAAGTACTAGAAGCAGACACAGTAAACAATACCAGAATTTCGTAGACATGCTCAAACAGAGAACTGGGCATGCACAGTCATGTGTGTACACAGACGCACATATTGAAGTGAAAGATAGCAGACGTGCCCAGACATGCTCCACAAAGTAAAAAGGCTCACCATTTGGTCAGGAGGGCTCATACACATTCCCCCGTCGGTCCCGCTGTAGTCCTGCAGCAACGCCAGATCAGAGAGGTCCCGGCACAGCATACACTGCCAGCTCTCACTGGGAGAGCAGTATTGCATACATCAGGCCAATACAGAGAGAGAAATCTCAATGCTTTATTTGGGCCCCACAGTGAAACCTCTTTCCACACAGGGGCCCACATTTGATCCATATACAATACAGATTCTAATAAGAAACCAATTATTTAAGTTATAAAAGTAAAAAATATATAATATACACTGAACAAAAATATAAAAACACATGTAGAAAGTGTTGGTTCCATGTTTCATGAGCTGAATTTTTTTTTCTCCAGAAATGTTCCATAAAGCCAATAACCTTATTTCTCTCAAATGACGGGCACAAATTTGTTTAACATCCCGTTTAGTGAGCATTTCACCATTGCCAAGGTAATCCATCCACCTGACAGGCGTGGCATATCAAGAAGCTGATTAAACAGCATGGTGATTACACAGGTTTACCTTGTGCTGGGGACAAAAGGCCACTAAAGTGTGCAGTTTTGTCAGAACACAATGCTACAGATGTCTCAAGTTGATGGAGCATGCAATTGGCATGCTGGCTGCAGGAATATCCACCAGAGCTGTTACCAGATAAATTAATGTTTATGAGGCCGATACGTAAACTTAATAAAGAGCAGCGATACTAGCAAGAGCATTGTGCGGGTTCTTCCCTTCTCGTAATGTTCATTTTTCTACCATAAGCCGCATCCGTCGTTTTAGAGAAATTGGCAGTACGTCCAACCGGCCTCACAAATGCAGACCATGTATAATCTGATGAAACGGTTTGCACAACCGAAGAATTTCTGCACAGAAACCATTGCAGGAAGCTCATCTGTATGCACGTCATCCTCACCAAGGTCTTTTACTGACTGTAGTTTGGCGTCGGAACCGACCTCACTGGGCAAATGCTCACTTTCGATGGCCATTGACAAGCTGGAGAAGTATGCTCTTTACGAATTAATCCTGGTTTCAACTGTACCGGGCAGATGGCAGACAGCATCATGTGGGCAAGCTGTTTGCTGAGGTAAACATTGTGAACAGTGCCCCATGGTGGCGGTGAGTTATGGCATCCAAAAAAAGTATTAAATATATATTGATTTGTTTGATAGTCTTCAAAGTAACCACTCTTTGCCTTTTGACAGCTTTGCATACTCTTGGCATTCTCTCAACCAGCTTCATGAGGTAGTCACCTGGAATGCATTTCAATTAACAGGTGTGCCTTGTTCAAAGTTAAATTCCACAAATTCTTTCCTTCTTAATGCATTTGAGACAATCAGTTGTGGTATATAGAAGATATCCCTATTTGGTAAAAGACCAAGTCCATATTACAGCAAGAAAAGCTCAAATAAGCATTACTTTAAGACATGAAGGTCAGTCAATCCAGAAAATGTCCAGAACTTTGAAGTGCAGCAGCTCAAACCATCAAGCATTATGATGAAACTGGCTCTCATGAGGACCGCCACAGGAAGGAAGACCCAAAGTTACCTGTTCTGCAGACAAGTTCACTCGAGTTACCAGCCTCAGAAATTGCAGCCCAAATAAATGCTTCAGAGTTCAAGTAACATACATCTCAACAACTGTTCAGAGGAGACTGCGTGAATCAAGCCTTCATGGTCGAATTGCTGCAAATAAACCACTACTAAAAGGACACCAATAAGAAGAAGAGACTTGTTTGGGCCAAGAAACACAAGCAATAGACATTAGACCGGTGGAAATCTGTCCTTTGTTCTGATGAGTCCAAATGTGACATTTTTGGTTCCAACTGCCGTGTTTTTGTGAAACACAGAGTAGGTGAACGGATGATCTCCGCATGTGTGGTTCCCAACATGAAGCATGGAGGTGGTGAGATGGTGTGGGGGTACTTTGCTGGTGACACTGTCTGTGATTTATTTAGAATTCAAGACACACAACCAGCATGGCTACCACAGCATTCTGCAGTGATACGCCATCCCATCTGGTTTGCGCTTAGTGGGACTATCATTTGTTTTTCAACAGGACAATGACCCAAAACATACCTCCAGGCTGTGTAAGGGCTATTTGACAAAGGAGAGTGATGGAGTGCTGCATCACATGGCCTGGCCTCCACAATCACCCAACCTCAACCCAATTGAGATAGTTAGGGATGAGTTGGACCACAGAGTGAAGGAAAAGCATCCAACAAGTGCTCAGTATAGACGGTTGGAAAAGCATTCCTCGTGAAGCTGGTTAAGAGAATGCCAAGAGTGTGTAAAGCCGTCATCAAGGCAAAGGGTGGCTACTTTGAAAAATGTCAAATATATATATTTTTTTGTCTAACTTTTTTGGTTACGATATGATTCCATGTGTTATTTCATAGCTTTAATGTGTTCACTATTATTCTACAATGTATAAAATAGTAAAAATAAAGAAAAACCCTTGAATGAGTAGGTGTTCAAACTTAACTGGTACTGTATGTTTTTAAATCACTGCTCATTCAGAATGCAATTAAGTTGTTTAATTAAACAAGCTTACGTTGATAAGGAATAGATGGGTGGAACGTGACACTCCCTGTGGAAGCGCCGTCCACACACGACACACAGGGTGAGATTCCCTGACATCCTACATGCTGTGCAGTGTTTCCTCCTGGCCAGGAGGGGGCGTAGCTGGTGGGTGCTCCTCAGACTGTCTGGGCTCGACATGGAGGAGCAAGGAGACTCTGGTTGCTGGAAGATGTGAAAACCAGTGTCAGCAAGAAAATGTGATATTAACACACATTCAAACCAACACTGAAAGTTGGCCTTACCGGCGCGTCCGTCTGTATCACCTGAACGATAGTTTGCTGCCCTTTAACCCCTGGGAGGAGGCGGAAGCGGGTTGGCGGGACGCTAACATGGGCGTCAAGGATGGGCATCCAAAGCAAAGACACCTGCGGAAATCTACAGAGAGCCATGCACTGAGGTTAAACCCACAATATGATGCATGCATGTACAAACTCAATTAAGCTACACACCATCACACTGAAGTAATTCATGCCCAAAATAATGATTTGTGCCGTTTTTCTGGTTGACAAACGTTACAATAAGGATAGAAAGATTGTCACCTGCTATTAAGCCGAACAGACGCCTGGCACCCAGTCTCTTCAATACTGTCAGCAGCACTGACATCAACATCAGCCATATTGTCATCTTCCTCCTGTTGACAGCAAGAGAAATGGTTTACATTTTACTGTTCTGTTGGGAAATATTGAGACAGCCATAGCGCTCAGATGAAATAAAAATGAATCATTAGTCATGAAAATGCTTCAAATGAAATTGTTTAAATACACTCAGACACCATTACACTATACGCTACACCAACAAGAGTTTATATGAAAATAAATGGATAAAAAAATATTTCCAATTTTGTTTGGTATGAAGGGCAAGAGACTGCAGAAAGACTTAACAGGCTGGAGTTAGTTATGATTCAGGGCATTAACTAGGTAGATTTGGACTAAAAGCGAACACTTACCACTATCGGAGAGCAGAAATCATTGCCGAGGTCGAGGTCAAGTTCAACTTCCTGAGTGCAGCTGGGGACACTGACCACATTGACAGTGTCATTTGTGGATACCTCATTGGTGGTTGACATGTCTGTCTGAATTATCTCTGTGCAGTCAGTTAGGGCTAGGTCCCTCTGCAGAGTCGCAGTCTGCACTATGCCGGTAAGGACAGTTTCACTGTGGACTGGTTCCATCTGCAAAGTGTCTATCTGGACTGCATAAACTGGTTCAGTCAGGACAGGGTCTGTCTGCACGGTTTCAGCCTCATTGAAGTTTGACTGGACAATTTCATTCTGCAGGGTTTCTGCCCTGGCAGAGTCCGTCTGCACCGTTTCAATGAAGGCAGAGTCCGTCTGCACCGTTTCAATGAAGGCAGAGTCCGTCTGCACCGTTTCAATGAAGGCAGAGTCCGTCTGCACCGTTTCAATGAAGGCAGAGTCCGTCTGCACCGTTTCAATGAAGGCAGAGTCCGTCTGCACCGTTTCAATGAAGGCAGAGTCCGTCTCCACCGTTTCAATGAAGGCAGAGTCCGTCTCCACCGTTTCAATGAAGGCAGATTCCGTCTGCACCGTTTCAATGAAGGCAGAGTCCGTCTGCACCATTTCAATGAAGGCAGAGTCCATCTCAACTGTTTCAGGCTGGAAAACATCCCTTTGCACAATTTCAGTCACATTACCCATTTGTGTGTGGACAGGGTCAGTCTGGACAGTTTCAGTAGGTAGTGTGTCAGGCATAATCACTCTGATGGGTTCCATTAGCCCTGTAACTGATAAGCTGTCTGTGGCTGGCGGTTCTTCCTTGATTGTGATCCCAGATACTTTTGTGTTTACGTTGACAAAGTAGGTCTGGTCAGTTTCAGTATGCACAATGTTGCTTTGGACAGTGTTAGAATGCACAAGGTTAATCTGGACAGGCACAGTTTTGGCAGGGTTAAGCATGTCTGTCGTCACAGACTCCATTGGGCCTGTAACTGGCCGTAATGTTTGTTCCTCCTTGATTCCAACTACTTGAGCAGGAACAATTACCATCTGGGCTGTTTTATTCTGGAAAAGTACTGTCCGGTCAGATGCAGTCTGGACAAGTTCGGCCTGGCTGGTCTCATTCTGGACAAAGTCTGGCTGGGCAGTTTTATTATGGACAATGTCTATCTCCGTGGATTTTTCCATGACAAAGACTGTTGGATTTGGGTCTGCCTGGATGAGGTCAACATCTGACTTGGAAATGTCCATTTGTACAGAGTCTGCCTGGGCATTAGCGGTGTGTACGAGGAGAGTAGAGGCGGCTTCATCCTTTCTGCACAATCCTGACTGAGCAGTGCCATTCTGGGTGGGCTGCTTGGTGTCCTGGACTGTTGAAATAGTCTTTACCCGTTGAAAAATTCTGATTGGATATATTGGACCAGTGGACTGGGACTGAGGAGCTTCCTGTTGAGAGGGTGTGATAGTGTCTTATTAATAAGATTAAGACTATCAAAGGCCAGAGGTGTAATCTTAATTCAATTTTTAAAAAACAGGCTTCAAAAAGTTTCCAATTACATTGCATAATGCAGATATGATAAATTATTGAATTAATGAATAATTCATTATTCATAGCTGATCTACAATTTTTATACTTCAGATAACGCAACACAGTAGTCATTACAAAGTTTCCCCAAATTGCGATTTAGCAAAACGTTTAACTTTCCATTATTTACTCAACCTCCCAAGACCTAACTGAGGATACAAAACAGGACAATCGACAAACTAGCATAAAATGAGATTTGGGACACCAACAGACAGAAGATGGATTTGAGAGGAAGTAAAGAGATGGGAGGAAAATGAGGACACATGAACTACTATGGGATAGGAACTACTAGGAGATACTATAGAAAAAAAGAGGGAAATTAACAGTAAAGACCTTTCTTCACAACTAACCATAGGGCTCTTTGGAGAGGTGGGGTCTGGCAGACATGGTGGGCGGAGTCCTCCTGGGACAGAACCAGCTCGCACTTGGTTTTGACCTCCTCTAACATGGCTCAAGATGTTGAAAAAGGGCACGTCATTACAAATGAAGACCAGGCTTCCATTGTCAAGCCTGCCCACAGCGCCAGTGGGACCAGAAACTGGAGCGCTGTTGGACAAAACCAAGTATGGGGGGACAGCCCTTACACATCCAAAGCTGGGGGGAGTGTTCACAGTACCAGGAAAAAGAGTGGCATTAGCTGGTGACATGCCCCAAGTGACGGAGTTCCCGGTGACAGGGAGTGTGAAGGGAGCTAAAACCACCTGATTGGCCGTCTTCACACTCCTGCCAACAACCAGATTTGATTGACGGCTGCCTGAAGTCTTATTAGCTTCTTGTCCATACATTGGAGCCGTTGCATTCTGGTCCGTAATGTTGGGTGTAGCTTCTCTTTCTATGACAACGGTAGCAGCCACATCCCCAGCCTGCTTTTCAGTACCTATAGGGGGAACCCTCTCACAGGAGGAGTCCGCTGGTACCTTCAAGGGCTGCAAACAACTTCGTTTAATTTGAGGACCCACATTTTCATCCCCTGCTTTCCTTTTGACATGAAAGGCCGGGGAAACAAGTTCCACCATCAGGTCAGACTTTGAGGAGCCACCTTGATACCCGTGATATGGGACAGGGGTGTCCAGTGCAATCCCTGATAATGACGAGCAGTCTTTGTTTTCCGTGTTTACAGCACAACGCTGGGGACCTGTTGCATTCACAGCAGACGTAGAGGACGAGGACAGAGGGCTGTCAGAGCGGGAAGAGGATAGTGCCTGTAAAGAGGGTCCGTGAGAGTCAGGGGAAAAGTGGTCAAATGACAGTCTCTCTGGTTCATGGGGATAGGGGGAGGACCGGGGGCAAGAAAGCGAGCGCATTAGTGTTGGTTGACATTGGGAGAGGGGAGCATTTCCCGCTGACATACTGGAGGTTTCCTGGGATGAAGGTGACAATGTTGAGGATGCTCTGCCGTTTCTCTGCTGTTCCAGAGAAAATTTGGGAGGGTTGATTTGAGTCTTTCTCAGATTTAGCCGAGCAAACGGGACCTCCTTAGTCACAATTTCCCCTGAACGAAAACAGAATGACATACACATTAATTAAGAGTGCAACTTCCACCATCTTCTACTATTTTTCTCGAAGCTGTAACGAAATCTTTCTGGCAGCATCAAGCCAACAAAAAAAGCAATATCACTGCATAGAGATGTCATTATTCACAAGTGCGACAAATCTAGACGCATCACAATAATCACATTGCTTTGATACATACCAAAACATCCAAGGGTTTGGTGGATGTCCTGGCCACAATGGAGCTTCAGCTCTTTCATTGTAGACACGGCACTGGGGTTTTTGTCTAGAACGCCTTGCAGCTCAGAGTGGATCTATAAGGGGAAAGAAGAGGACGGTAGGAAACAAGATGGTGAGACAACTTGAGGTCAAGAAAGGCAAGATTAATTTTTTATGTATCGTAAAAACTTCAACTAAACGCAGTCTCCCTTTTAATAGCTGGGCATTGGCACACATTCCGGCAAATAAACACCCGTTTCAAATAAAAACGCTGTTTATTTTTGACAAGGTTGCCACAAACACAGCTGATATTCCCAGTCATGTGCATTAAAACTTGTTTTTATTTTCTGATTTCTGTCATCGTTGCTAGCCATGGCGCTATGAAGCCCAAAACTGAGGATGTATGATAGGCAGCCTAGTCTTTGCAAGTCTGATTCGTGATGGATTTGTAATTAGAATGTTTATACTGGTCACAATAGACAATATGGTTGTCTTTTCCATATTTTATTGAGCAAAAGCTGTGTGCATTAAGGAAACAGACCCTGGCTCAAATACTGAAGATGCCAGTCTTTAATAATCTTATAATGTTCAGTGAAGCAAATAAATGCTGGGCTATTAATCTAAGTTTTACGGTAACAGATCTGGGCAGTAGCATGTATTCGCTCTAATGTTACCTATATATTTACCAGAGTGTTTCTTTAGTGTAATTCTAAGTTACCTTTGATCTTAGATTGGACTTTTTATCTACCCATCTTTTGCAGGATAGCAGCGAGGTGTGATCCTCACTCTTCAGGGCTTTCTCCGTGAAGGCCAGCACATATTTCTGCCTCTCCCCCAGCTTCCTAAGATGGGCCTGTCTCTCTGTGACACACTCACTCTCCTCCCAACAGTGATCCTAGGCAACAAACAATGAGACAATTACCAATCATTCAAATATAGAGTGCAGCATCAAGTTATCTACACAGCTGGCTGGACACTATGGACAAAACAGAGATTTTTCATTGGCAGGACTGGGTTGACTCAGGGAATTAAGTTGACTTGTAAGTTACATGAGGAGTAACCTCATCTGAGACCTGAAGATACCTGGGCTTTATCTCAGCAGTCTAAACATCTTCAGTCCCCCAGACTAATTTGGTCTACAACTTGGTTGGATCAGCAGTGAGAAAATATGAACAAAACACAAACTGGAAAAAAAAAGGTGCTTTACTGGTAGAGCATGTGGGTAAGGTTGCTATCTCCATACTAAAGCTAATTCGGCTTATAATTAACACCTAATTCTGAATTGTCATCAAATAGACAAAAATGTTTAGAATATTTCTCCTATAGCTGCCGTTTCCATTACATGTCTGTTTTTTGGGGGGCGACGTAGCTTTTGTCGAATTAACCTGCATCAATGGAAACCTGCCTACTGACAAGAGGAATGATGTCCAATACACAGCCTAACAGGGTGAGGCCCCACAAGAGCAATTAGCAAAGCAAATGGTCCATCACAATGCATTGCATTATTGACATCTGTGATTTACATAATTTACATTTTAGTCATGCTGGGAGGTGCTGTGGGATTATTTAAGAAACTCTTTGAAGATGTAGGGTTTCAGATGTTTTCGGAAGATGGGCAGGGAATCTGCTGTCCTAGCTTCAGGGAGAAGCTGGTTCCACTATTGGAGTATGAGGACAGAAGAGTTTTGACTGGGCTGAACGTGAACCACCCTTCCGTATGGGTGGAAGGGCAAAGAGACCAGATTCTGCCAATCTGATGTGTGTGAAATGTTACCTGCATTTCCTTGGAAAGTTGCATGGCCCTCTTCACCAGGACACTCCAGATGCCCTTGAGGATATCCTTGACCTCTGTTCTCACACTCTCCTGCAGATCCTCCAAGTCTGACAGCCTGGGGGCAAAGTTCACACAGCTAGCTATGTCATTTATTCATTATTTCATGAGACTAAATGACCACAAATGATAGACCCAGTAAGACAAAATGATCAACAATGATAGTATCCAAGTCTTACTGGGTCTCTTTGATTGGTGTGCCGCCATCATCATTTTCATTCACGCACACCCAGACACAAATGCGTTAACAACTGACCGTCCATCCAGGTCCTGTAGGTTCTGTTGCACAGTCCCTCTCTGCATCCTCACAGTCTCGATTAGATACTGTAAGCATTTCCTCTGCTCTGGTAAAGCGTCCTGGGCAAACTGGTACCTAGAGGAAATAAACAGAAATTACAAAAAGAGAGAAGATCAAGTAGTAAGGCATGAGGGAACTGATGACATCTATGGTCTCCATATGTATATTTAGAATGCCGCAGGAAGAGATGGATGCCGTTTTACAGGCTCCTAACCAATTGTGCACTATGGGACTTATTTTGTACATAATGTTTTTGTCACCGTCTCTTATGACCAAAAATAACTTCTGGGTAGAAGGACAGCGATTACTCACCTCAAAGATTCTTTCTTTAATGAGTCAGACGCAAATAATTGAATTCTGACCAGGCCCAAATCCCCGTCAATCGCATGAAGAAGAGACGGAGACAACGGGGGACGTCGGTCGGGGTGCCTTGTAAGGATCCGACAGTGAGTGAGTAATCCGCCTCTACCATCAGTACTATTAGGCAACGTGCAATCATTGGATAATAAACTGGATGAGCTCCGATCAAGACTATCCTACCAAACAGTCATTCAAAACTGTAATATCTTATGCTTCACCGAGTCGTGGCTGAACAACGACATGGATAACATACAGCTGGCAGGGTTTTCTGTGCATCAGCAAGATAGAACAGCCACCTCTGGTAAGGGGTGGCGGTCTGTGTATATTTGTAAACAGCAGCTGATGCACAAAATCTAATATTAACTTGTTATGGCTGGGGGCGCTATTTTCACATTCGGATGAAAAGTGTGCCCAGAGTAAACTGCCTGCTACTCAGGCCCAGAAGCTAAAATATGCATATTAGATTAGGATAGAAAACACTGAAGTTTCTAAAACTGTTTGAATGATGTCTGAGTATAACAGAACTCATATGGCAGGCGAAAACCTGAGAAAAATCCAACCAGGAAGTGGGAAATCTGAGGTTTGTAGTTTTTCAAGTGATTGCCTATCCAATATACAGTGTAAAATTTGGTCCGATTGCACTTCCTAAGGCTTCTACTAGATGTCAACAGTGTTTAGAAAGTTGTTTCAGGCTTCTACTGTGAAGGGGGTGAGAATAAGAGCTGTTTGAATCAGGGGTCTGGCAGAAAGCCATGAGTTTAGTCGTGAGCACGAGCTCTGTTCCTTTTCCTTTCTAAAGACATAGGAATTGTCCGGTTGAAACATGATTGAAGATTTGTGGTAAAAACATCGTAGATTGATT
The DNA here is from genome assembly GCF_036934945.1 of Oncorhynchus masou masou. NCBI lineage: Eukaryota > Metazoa > Chordata > Actinopteri > Salmoniformes > Salmonidae > Oncorhynchus > Oncorhynchus masou. Next base: position 34,092,493 of record NC_088223.1, on the reverse strand, counting down.
CTATACATCGTTTGACATGTTTCTACGAACTGTAATAGAACTTTTGACTTTTCGTCTGGATTTAGTGCTCACGCATGTGGATTACTGGACTAAACGCGCGAACAAAAAGGAGGTATTTGGACATAAATGGACTTTATCAACCAAAACAAACATGTATTGTGGAACTGGGATTCCTGGGAGGGCATTCCTATGAAGATCGAAGATAAGTGAATATTTATAATGCTATTTCTGACTTCTGTTGACTCCACAACATAGCGGTATCTGTTTGATGGCTGAGCGCTGTACTCAGATTATCGCATGGTGTGCTTTTGCCGTAAAGATTTTTTGAAATCTGACACAGAGGTTGCATTAAGGAGAAGTATACATTTAATGCTATGCATAACACTTGTATCTTCATCAACGTTTATGATGAGTATTCCTGTAAATTGATGTGGCTCTCTGCAAAATCACCGGATGTTTTGGAGGCAAAACATTACTGAACATAACGTGCAAATGTAAACTGAGATTTTTGGGATATAAATATGAACTTCATCAAACAAAAGATACATGTATTGTGTAACATTAACTATGAGTGCCATCTGATGAAGATCAAAGGTTAGTGATTAATTTTCCCTCTATTTCTGTTTTTTTGTAACCAGGCGCTGACCTAACATAATCGCATGGAATGCTTTCGTCGTAAAGCCTTTTTTAAATTGTATTATTATTATTATTATTATATATATATTTTTTTTTAAATCGGACACTGTGGTGGGATTAACAACCAGTTTATCTTTAGAATTGTGTATAATACTTGTGTGTTTGAGGAATTTTAATTGTGAGATTTGTTTGAATTTGGCGCCCTGCACTTTCACTGGCTAACCCGTTAATGGGATTTCAGCTGTAAGTTAAGGAAGTCTCAAGGTTTTGCTCACCTGAGGTAGAGTATCTTATGATAAATATAGATAGTGCAGATTTTCGTAGCCGTCTATTTACCATCCCAAACCGAAGCTAGCACTAAGACTGCACTCAACCCACCTTAAAAGGCCATAAGCAAACAAGAAAATGCTCATCTAGAGGCGGCGCTCCTAGTGGCCGGGGACTTTAATACAGGGAAACTTAAATCCATTTCACCTAATTGCTACAGCATGTGCAACCAGAGGGGGGGGGGGGATAAATAAACTGGACCACCTTTACTCCACACACAGAGACACGTACAAAGCTCTCCCTCACCCCCAATTTGGAAAATTTGACCATAATTCCATCCTCCTGATTCCTGCTTACAAGTAAAACCTAAAGCAGGTAGTACCAGTGACCCGATAACACAGACGCTAAACTACAGGACTGTTTTGCTAGCAGACTGGAATATGTTCCGGGATTCTTCCGATGGCATTGAGGAGTACACCACATCAGTCACTGGCTTCAACAATAAGTGCATCAATGACGTCATCCCCACAGTGACCGTACATACATACCCCAACCAGAAGCCATGGATTACAGGCAAAATCCGCACTGAGCTAAAGGCTAGAGCTTCCTGCTATGCCCTCCGACGAACCATCAAACAGGCAATGTGTCAATACAGGACTTATATTGAATCGTACCACACCGGCTCCGTTGATCGTCAGATGTGGCAAGGCTTCCGAACTATTATGTGCAACAAAAGGAAGCAGAGCTGCAAGCTGCCCAGTGACATGAGCCTACCAGACGAGCTAAATGACTTCTATGCTCGCGTCAAGGCAAGCAACATTGAAGCCTGCATAAAAGCACCAGCTGTTCTGGAAGAATGTGTGATCATGCTCTCCATAGCCGATGTGAGTAAGTCCTTTAAACAGGTCAACATTCACAAGGCCGCAGGGACAGACGGATTACCAGGACGTGTACTCCGAGCATGCTCTGACCACCTGGCAAGTGTCTTCAGACATTTTCAAACTGTCCCTGACGAAGTCTATAATACCAACATGTTTCAAGCACACCACCACAGTGCCTGTGCCCAAGAACACTAAGGTAACCTGTCTAAATGACTTCCGACCCATAGCACTCATGTCTGTAGGCTGGTCATGGCTCACAACACCATTATCCCAGAAACTCTAGACCTACTCCAATTTGCATACCACTCCAAAAGATCCACACATGATGCAATCTCTATTGCATTCCACACTGCTCTTTCTCACCTGGACAAAAGGAACACCTACGTGAGAATGCTATTCATTGACTACAGCTCAGCGTTCAACACCATAGTGCCCTCAAAGCTAAACACTTCGCTAAGGACCCTGGGACTAAACACCTCCCTCTGCAACTGGATCCTGGACTTTGACGGGCCGCCACCAGGTGGTAAGAGTAGGTAACAACAAATCTGCCACGCAGACACAGGGGCCACTCAGGGGTCCGTGCTCAGTCCCCTCCTGTACTCCCTGTTCACATATGACTGGATGGCAAAGCACGACTCCAGCGCCATCATTAAGTTTGCCGATGATACAAGTGTTAGGCCTGATCACCGACGAGACAGCCTATAGGGAGGAGGTCAGAGACCTAGCAGTGTGGTTACAGGATAATAACCTCTCCTGTTATCAAGCCAAAGGAGATGATCATGGACTACAGGAAAAGCAGGGCCGAGTACGTCCCCATTCTCATCGACGTGGCTGAAGTGGAGCAGGTTGAGAGCTTCAAGTTCCTTGGTGTTTACATCACCAACGAACTATCATGGTCCAAACACACCAAGACATTCGTGAAGAGGACACGACAACACCTATTCCCCCTCAGGAGACTGAAAAGATTTGGCATGGTTCTTCAGGTCCTCAAAATGTTCTATAGCTGCACCATCGAGAGCATCCTGACTGGTTGCATCACCGCCTGGTATGGCAACTGTTCGGCCTCCGACTGCAAGGCACTAGAGGGTAGTGCAGCCCAGTATATCACTGGGGCCAAGGTTCCTGGCATCCAGGAATTTCTAAACCTGTTTTTGCTTTGTCATTATGTGGTATTGGGAGTAGATTGAGGGGGGGAAAATACGTTATCCATTGTAGAATAAGGCTGTAACGTAACAAAATTAGGAAAAGGTCAGGGGGTCTGAATACATTCCAAATGCACTGTAGCTCCATTCCCTGTATATAGCTCCATTCCTGTGTATTTTACTGTTGGGAAGGGCTCGTAAGCAAGCATTTCATGATAAAGTCTACCTACACCTGTTGTATTTGGCCCATGTGACAAATACAATTTCATTTGGAGGTGCTTGAGGGAAATCTTACTTGTGCTCCTTGTGGAAGGTTAGCTGACAATCACGGCAAGTCAGCTGATCACAAGTCACACAGAAAAGCTTCATCTGCTCTCTCTTATGGAAGGGACACAACACTGTCCTGCTGAAACCTGGAGATTGAACATTTCACGCCATCACTGACAGCTAATAAATATCCAACTGCGGGTGTTAACACTAGAGGTCGACCGATCATGATTTTTCAACACTGATACCGATTATTGGAGGACCAAAAAAGCCGATACCGATTAATTGGCCGATTTAAAAAAAAAAGTATTTGTAATAATGACAATTACAACAATACTGAATGAACACTTATTTTAACTTAATATAATACATCAATAAAATCCATTTAGCCTTAAGTAAATAATGAAACATGTTCAATTTGGTTTAAATAACGCAAACAGTGTTAGAGAAGAAAGTAAAAGTGCAATATGTGCTTTGTAAGACGAGCTAACGTTTCAGTTCCTTGCTCAGAACATGAGAACATATGAAAGCTGGTGGTTCCTTTTAACATGAGTCTTCAATATTCCCAGGTAAGAAGTTTTAGGTTGTAGTTATTATAGGAATTATAGGACTATTTCCCTTTATACCATTTGTATTTCATTAATCTTTAACTATTGGATGTACTTATAGGCACTTTAGTATTGCCAGTGTAACAGTATAGCTTCCGTCCCTCTCCTCGCTCCTCCCTGGGCTCGAACCAGCAACACAACGACAACAGCCACCATCGAAGCAGCGTTACCCATGCAGAGCAAGGGGAACAACAACTCCAAGGCTCAGAGCGAGTGACATTTGAAACGCTATTAGAGCGCACTAACTAGCTAGCCATTTCACTTTGGTTACACCAGCCTCATCGCGGGAGTTGATAGGCTTGAAGTTAAACAGGGCAATGCTTGACGCACAACGAAGAGCTGCTGGCAAAACGCACGGAAGTGCTGTTTGAATGAATGTTTACGTGCCTGCTTCTGCCTACCACCGCTCAGCCAGATACTTAGATACTTGTATGCTCAGTCAGATTATATGAAACGCAGGACACGCTAGATAATATCTAGTAATATCATCAACCATGTGTAGTTAACTTGTGATAATGATTGATTGTTTTTTATATGATAAGTTTAATGCTAGCTAGCAACTTACCTTGGCTTACTGCATTCGCGTAACAGGCAGTCTCCTTGTGGAGTGCAACGAGAGAGAGGCAGGTCGTTATTGCGTTGGACTAGTTAACTGTAAGGTTGCAAGATTGGATCCCCCAAGCAGATAAGGTGAAAATCTGTCGTTCTGCCTCTGAACAAGGCTGTTAACCCACCGTTCCTAGGCAGTCATTGAAAATAAGAATGTGTTCTTAACTGACTTGCCTAGTTAAATAAAGGCATTACATTTTTTTATTGTCAAATCGGCACCCAAAAAATACCGATTTCCGATTGTTATGAAAACTTGAAATCGGCCCTAATTAATCAGCCATTCCGATTAAATCGTCGACCTCTAGTTAACACTGCTTTGAATAAGGTGTTCCATTGGATTAAAACGTTTAATTGGCCAGTGCTAAATGTTTGTGGTCATAGCCTGGTCTGACATTGGTAGAAGGTTGTACCTGGAGGTAATTGGGGTAGGACATTATGGTTGCGTGTTAACTTCACCCTCTTGTGGGCTGCCACACAGTCAGAGCAGAGCGGTTCGCCACATTCTACACACCAGCCACAGACCACAGGCTCATCACAACCCCCACACTGAAAGAGAGGGGTATCATATCAGCTTTCATTCCATTCATAGCCAACAGGGTACTGCATGTATACATTGAGTGATACATATGATTTTGTTCACTGTCATTCACAGCAGCACCCATCATCTATTACCTACCCAGGGTTTTGAATCAGTGGGGAAGCTAGGGAGGAAAGGATTGTCAATGATTTCAGAAGAAGTGTATTGCCTTCCACAGACCGGACATTCTAGGAGAAAATGGAAGTGATTTTCAATTCACAGGATGGACAGGAATGCTTGTCTGCAATCACATTGCCATGTCTTGAACAGACGTACACGTTTACCACAGAAATGGTTTGATTACTCCATGTGTGGTATATTTTAATTATTGGACAGACTGTGAATCAGAATGGTCAGAGACTGAATCTGATCCGTGGTCAAGTCTCTTCAGCCTCGTCATACTAAATGCAACCTAATCACTCAAATTCTTAATAGTTTCTAAATAGTGTGACATCGTTCAACATTGCTCACCTGTCTTGAAATCACTTAGGGGAACACACCCCTGACACACAGAATGTAGGCATGGTAGAAGTTGAGGATTTCTGTCACGCTTCAATTCCGTACAACACAAACCACAACCATCGAGGGGCCACAGTGGTCGCACGGTTACAGGTGAGGTTATCCCCCTGTCAGCTCTCGGAGATACCATTTCGCCAAACGATTATAAAACTGTCTAACCACCATGAAACAAAAGGGTGAGAAGAAAAGTGAGTTAAGCATTCACCTGGGGTCACACTGGCACAGTTAGTTTACTTTTAGCATATCTATCTAACGTTAAATGGTTTATGGCCACGTCTTATGACTTGAGATTGTGAGACTAATGTTAGCTAGTAACGTTTGTAGCAAGGCCCTCAAATCAATTTCCACGCGACACTTAGCTAGTTAATGACGAGCTCCTTAAAAAGTCTAGTCATTCGGCTTTGACTTATATTAAAACGATTGTGTTAAAATTTGCCAGCGGTAACCAGTTTGTTTACCTCAGACTCCAACACGCATGTCATGTGGCGCGAAAGTAGAAAAATAAAAACGTGGCGTTCTTGCGACTCTCAATTACCGAATCCCATTTGAAGGGCAATCTGCAGTCCAAACAATAACAACGAAATTGCCCCGCCACTATTTCGATAAACAACTGCGGGATGGGGCTGAACAAAATTCATAGACAGAACTGCCTATGCAAGGACGGAACATCTATTATATACAATTATATTTTAAACCATGTTTTGAGGCTATACAGTGTTAGTTTACAATTACAAATGGTTTAAACACAGGGAACAACAAGCGTATACTTTGGGTTCTGATGGGGTTGGACAGTTGAACTACGATCATGAGGAAACAATGGCTATATATCATGAAATTAAAAGTGCAAAAATGTACGTAGCAATCACATATTTGTCGGAGATAAGCATGCACACATTTAAAAACAATATGCAACTTATCGTTTTATCTATATAAAAAAAATCATAACAAACTTAATTTATCGATTTATTTTGGCATCCACCCCTATAAATGTAATTTGCCTGATGAGGTGCGAGTGGAGGTCAGTCATTTCATTCATGCTCATTTTCCTTACTTTCCCTCTCCTCCTCGATTACCTTTGACCTTTTTCAAAAGGAGGCGAGAGAGGACGGAGGAGAGAGAACGCAGGAATTGAGCTAACATATTGAGAAAAGGCCCTAGATGTCAAAACTCTTCTGTGAAGTTCTCAGGTAGGATACACACCATCCTCAATGAAATTTGGCTATATCGAGGAGAGGAGGACACTTCCATCGCCTACTAACGAATTGACATCTGCCCTCAACCACTTATCAGTTTCTGGGTCACAGAAGAGAGGAGAAGGTGGAGATCTGACTTTTCCAAATGAGAAAAGGTCAAGGCCTATTTGAAGTTAAAGCAAATTGCCCACAATTTATGAATTTAGCTACATAAAATTGAAATAAATAGATCAGGTTACCAGTGCTAGTTTATTGTGTGTGAAGAATAATCAATCATGTTGGAGAATTATTATTATTTTATGATTAAACTCCTAGAAACACAAGACACGTCTATTAAAATAACACACAACTAAAGTCTTAATTCCAGCAACCTTTTGGTGTCCCCTGTAATACGGGATAAATGACATGCATGCCAAATGTAATCAATTACATAAAATGTGTCAGCATGAACAAAGTCTTTGGCTTACAGATGGTGAAATTATTATAGGTTATTTGATTAATACTGTAATAATTGTAAGTACAGGCAATGAAATGTGTAATTGAGCATGATTTACAATCCATGCTGGAGTATAATTTGTTTTATGTATTTGATTAATTCTGTCATGTTTTCAATTCCACTTTGCATGCTCTACTACACAAGCCTAAGTGAAGTGAGCACATGGAATGCAAATTGTTAAACATTTTTTTAGCATTTTGTGTTGCATGGTAAGAATATGACTGACTTATTTGTCCTGCTAAATGACCCCTCTTGACTTATTCATCTGATTAAGTTATAAATTAACATACCATCATCTTAGTACATAAAACACAACAGTATGCGGACACCTTTGCACTCTCTACATAAAGGCTTCCACCCTTTGGCCCATTAATGTAATACAGCCTTCAGTCAATAAACTCACTGCTAAGCTGGAGCTGAAACCCTTCAAAGTGTTCTTTTCAGCTCTCCCTCACATCACTGGTCACCACAGTTGTCCTGATGTCTGAGCGAAGGCCTCGCTGTCCATCAGTGGGTAATATAAGCCTCAGTCCTCTACCCTTACCCTCTAAGCACAGACCCTTGTCCTCCAACAAGTCTCTGGGAAATCACACCTCTGACACTAATATGGTTTGTGCTCCCACCTCTTCTGCCACTCCCTCCATCCCAACTGTGCTCTTTAGCCAGTCTTCGGAGGGTACAGGCACTAAGAGCAGTTTCTCCTCCTGCTACTGGCTGTCCGCTGGCTCTGCTTCTATGCAGTTCAGGTCTGTGAGGAGAAGCCCCTGCTGGGAGGCTGGGCCAAGCTGCAGAAACTGAACCAGGCTGTGGGTATCCTGCGGTGCTGTTCTGCCCGAGGGCTGTGCCTGTATCTGCTGCAGGACCACTTGCGATTGTGTTTGCAACAGGGGGATGGACAGCTGAGGGTTGCAGTGAAGTTCCATGCCAGCTTTCACCCCTTCCTCAGGTGGCAGCGCTACCTTGACAACCAGCACACCTCCACCACTCTCAGATGCGCCACAGTGACAGTAGTAGCTTTCATAGATTTCCTGTGGTGCTCCTCCATATGTTGTGGCCTCTCCAATCTTTTGACCTCGAGCCTTCTTTGGAATTTGTCTTCCTCTTCGACCCTCTCTGTCCCTCTCATCAACGCAAAAGCTCCAAGAGCCATCATCCACAGTCCACCTTTTCCTTTTCTTATCCGAGAGCTTCCCCCGGACACTTTAACCCCATCGTCTTCTCGCCCTCTTCTACGGTAGAAGTAGTAACCCCCCTCCTCTTAAACCCCAAGTCCTCTGGCACTTCATCCATCTCAGTCTCCTCTGGCTCAGCCAGGTTGGCACCTCCTCCTGCCCTATCTCCATCTCCTCTCCAACCCCTGAATTCGACCTCCCCTGCCCTTAGCTCTGTCCCGTGAGCGAAGCAGGGTGTGTTTCAGAAGATTTTCTCTGAGGCGCAGGAGCGCATGCCGCAGCCGGTTCTCCCTCTGCCTGGCCGCACTGAGCAGCCACAGGGACTTTTCCAGGCTGTCGGTGGCTCTCTCATAACGCTTCCACCACACCAGGGGACAATGCTGAGCATAGTTGTGTTCCTTGGGCAGGTAGAAGCTGGGAGGTGGAGGGAGGTGCAGCATGCATTGCGATGGGGAATGAGGACAGGGAGAGGATGGAGAGCCAGGAGGGTCTCCGGGTGAAGCGCCTGATGGGTGTTGAGGGGGGACTCTGTGGTGTTTTGACAGTTGGCGCAGATATTCCCTGGGGGGAGGGACGAACTGTGCCCTGTTCCATCTGGCTATTCGGTTCCCCATTGGGTGTCTCAGAGCAATGAACTTGTTCTCCACTATCTATATTTTTGTCTTCAGTTTCTTGTTGTGAGCCATTCTGGCTGTCTTGTTCCACTTTCAGATAGCGGAACCTCAGAAAAAAGGGAAGATGACTATTGTCACGCATCACAGCTCTGCGCTACATGTACAATAGCGACTCATAGTTTATAATCATAAAGTGTACGACTACAATCACACCGGACACCGTACTAATGATTAACACATTTTTGATTGTTAAGTTTTCTTACCTAGTCTGTAGGCTTATGACAGTCTGCTTGCCCTTTCCTCTAGGAATTTCCTCCCTTCTTCTTCCTCCTGTCTGTGAGACCATTTTGAAGACTGTGAGCGATGCATCATCCTTCAGCCTTTAGTACCCACTGTTTAAAGTTACCAGAAGGGAGGATTAGGAACAAGTATTCAAACCCCTTGACTTTTTCCACATTTTGTTACGTTACATAACATCAATCTACACACGATACTCATCAATCTACACACAATACACCATAATGACAAAGCAAAAACGTCTTTTTAGATATTTTAGCAAATTTATAAAAAATAAATAACTGAAATATCACAAGTATTCAGACCCTTTACTCAGTACTTTGTTGAAGGACCTATGTTTATTTTTGTATTTTTTATTTAACCTTTATTTAACTAAGCAAGTCAAATTCCTATTTACAATGACGGCCTATACTGGCCAAACCCGGACGACGCTGGGCCACTCAAGGATATTCAGAGACTTCTCGAAACCATTCCTGCGTTGTCTTTGCTGTATGCTTAAGGTCGTTGTCCTGTTTGAAGGTGAACCTTCGCCCCAGTCTGAGGCTCTGGAGCACGTTTTCATCAAGGATCTGTCTGTATTTTGCTCCGTTAAATTTTCCCTCGATCCTGACTGGTCTACCAGTTCCTGCCGCTAAAAAACATCTCCACAGCATAATGCAGCCACCACCATGTTTCACCGTAGGGATGGTGCCAGGTTTCCTCCAGACATGACGCTTGGCATTCATGCCAAATACTGTAGTTCAATCTTCGTTTCTCATTGTCTGAGAGTCCTTTAGGTGCCTTTTGGCAAACTCCAAGCGGGTTGTCATGTGCCTTTTACTGAGGAGTGGCTTCTGTCTGGCCACTCTACCATTAAGGCCTGATTGGTGGAGTGCTGCAGAGATGGTTGTCCTTTTGGAAGGTTCTTCCCTCTCCACAGAGGAACCGTTACATGTTCTTTCATTTCAGTCCTTATACCGACATCCCCCCAAAATTAGGATTAAGGGGTCAGAAGGCAACTCTAACCATCAATACATAAATAGCTCAAAAGGTGAACTAGTGGCTAGTCCTAAACACCCTGCTACTAAGGCTGACATTTTTCCACGTCTAGGCACTAGAGATACTTTTGGCCATGTAGTGTATGTGGACACCTGCTCATTGAAACTCTCATTCCAAAATCATGGGTATTAATATGGAGTTAGTCCCCCCTTTGCTGCTATAACAGCCTCCACTCCTCTGGGAAGGCTTTCCACTAGATGTTGGAACATTGCTGTGGGGACTTGCTTCCATTCAGCCACAAGAGCATTAGTGAGGTCAGGAACTGATGTTGGGCGATTAGGCCTGACTCACAGTCGGTGTTACAATTAATCACAAAGGTATTCGATTGGGTTGAGGTCAGGGCTCTGTGCAGGCCAGTCAAGTTTTCCAAACGGATCTCGACAAACCATTTCTATATGGACCTTGCTTTGTCCACTGGGGCATTGTCATGCTGAAACAGAAAAGGGCCTTCCCCAAACTGTTGCCACAAAGTTGGAAGCACAGAATCATCTAGAATGTCATTGTATGCAGTCAAGTTGAGATTTCCTTTCACTGGAACTAAGGGGCCTAGCCTGAACCATGAAAAACAGCCCCAGACAATTATTCCTCCTTCACCAAATTTTAAAGTTGGCACTATGCATTGGGGCAGGTAGCGTTCTCCTGGCATCTGCCAAACCCAGATTTGTCCGTCGGACTGCCAGAGGGTGAAGCATGATCCAGAGTCCAATTGCGGTAAGCTTACCACCACTCCAGCCGACGCTTAGCATTGCACATGGTGATTTAAGGCTTATGTGCGGCTGCTCGGCCATGGAAACCCATTTCATGAAGCTCCCGACGAACAGTACTTGTGCTGACGTTGCTTCCAGAGGCAGTTTGGAACTCGGTAGGGAATGTTGCAACCGAGGACAGACAATTTTTAAACGCTACTCGCTTCAGCACTCTGCGGTCCCATTCTGTGAGCTTGTGTGGCTTATCATTTCGCGGCTGAGCCATTGTTGCTCCTAGACGTTTCCACTGCACAATAACAGCATTTAGAGTTGACCTGGGCAGCAATACATTTGATTAACTGATTTGTTGGAAAGGTGGAATCCTATGGTGGTGCCACGTTGATAGTCACTGAGCTCTGCGGTACGGGCCACTCTCCTGCCAATGTTTATCTATGGAGATTGCATGACTATGTGCTCAATTTTATACACCTATCAGCAACTGGGGTGGCTGAAACAGCCAAATCCACAAATTTGAAGGCTATGTAGTGTACATTATCACCTGACCTGTGGAATTCCGAGTAAACACTGCCCTCTATCAGTTGGAAGAGACACTATATACCTGACTCATGAGAGTTCAAAATTCTCTGGGGTGAAGCGCTTAGTGCAGAAATAGATTAAGTTGCTCTGGGGGTCCCATTGCCCCTGACCTTGAGGGCCCTTGTGTTTTGCTAGGTGATGATCTATAGGTCCTGGCGTGGGGTTCTGTGCTTTGGCAACCAGGCAACCAAACAAGCTTAATGAAGACTTACAATAGATTCAGAGGGGTTGGGTTAAATGCAGAAGACACATTTCAGTTAATGCATTCAGTTGTACAACAAACTAGGTATCCCCCTTTCCTTTCCAAAGAAATAGATAGCATGCACATGGTTATCAGATTAAGTAGAAGGTCAGTGTTCATGTCAAAATCTTCTATATATATATATATATGACAAACATACAAATGCTTAGGGTTAGGAGTTTCCAAAATTGTGGGTTGGTAATGGTTGTTCAGTTATGAACTGGCACAACTTCAATCATTGATCTGTTTCTGACATAGTAGGCTATTGTTTTACAAGTCACAGGGGTCTATGTTAACAAATCTAACGCAATGGTAAATCGGTAGCGTTATAGGTATGGAAGTGTGTCAGAATTTGTTTTGCTATGTTCACAAATGGAATTACGGGCGCAGTAGCTGCGGGTGGCACGAAATGGCTGGGTTTTGATACATAAACAAGTTGTGGGTGTGTCGAGACTTGGCCTCTCGCTGGCCAATCAAAATGTGCTCCATGGCTAAATATGTGGTTGCTTCAAGTTGTGTATTTACATTCTTTTATATATTGCGTTGTCATCAACTCCAATTCGAATGTTAGTCCGTTATAGCCTAGTTAGTTAAGTAGCCTGCCCCTTATTGTCTAAATATGTCGAACATGTTTGTCGTCCACATTGTTCTAATTTCATTGCTTCAATATGGATTGTTAAACATAGGCTATAGCATTTGCACTGATATTGTCATGCCCTGACCTTAGTATTCTTTGCTTTCTTTATTATTTTGGTTAGGTCAGGGTGTGACATGGGTGATTATATGGTTTTTGTCCTGTCTAGGGGTTTTGTATGTCTATGGTTGCCTAGATTGGTTCTCCATTAGAGGCAGCTGTTTATTGTTGTCTCTGATTGGGAACCATATTTAGGCAGCCATAGTCCTTGAGTATTTCGTGGGTGATTATCTATGTCTAGTTGCATGTACTAGTATTATATAGCGTCACGGTCAGTTGATTGGTTTTGTAAGTTTGTTTAGTGTTTCTTCGTCTTCATTAAAGAAGTATGTATTCACATCACGCTGCGTCTTGGTCTCCTCCATATATCGAACGTGACAGATATAGGGGCTAGGTCGACTGTAAATTGCAGTCTCGACAGGGACATGCCAAACGTAGTCAAGAAGCAAGATTAAACTCACAAGGCTATTGATAAGGCCTAAAATGACGGTATGTAACTCTAATCAAATTCTATTAAAAAAAAAGAAACAACACGTTTTAAATAGTCTATATGTAAATACAGCTACAGACACCATAATTGCACACCGTGGACATATAATACAGACGAGGCATCTTAAAATGTGGAGGGTTTTACGCACATCCAAACTTTTCTTATGGCCTTGATAAAGATCCAATATAAAGACAAAGGGGGAATGTCCATTCACTGTTATACTGCTCGCAAATGTAATGTTTTATAAACATGGAACCATCTTATAGCCGTGCATTCGAGCCATCCATATGTTAAACACATTGACGGCGAATCTTTCTAATTAGTTTGGTTCTTAATCAAATGAAACAAAAAACATGAACTGTTTTTTTTTAAACCAAGAACAATATTTCTAAATAGGATCGGGTCAGAAGCATGATATAATAAATCGCTTCACTTGTTCCATGGCACTCTGTGTACACGTAGGCCTAAATGTCTTTACACAAAACATTGGCATGTCGACATAAAATACTAGGCTCCTGTATCGTTGCCTATGTGCGAGGCAGATTAAACAAATGTATATATGCCATTGATATTGCATTATAGGAGGTCTGAATAGTATGGACTGGAGTGTGTCTTTTGTAATCAGAAGAGGGACGCTCTTTGAAAAAAAATGGGGATGGATAGCCTACATGCACATGCAAAATGGGGTAGGCTTGTTTAAAAAAAAATCAAATTCAACGAAATGGGGGTGGAAACCATTCATTTTTGAATGTTTCTAAACATGAAATTCACTGGCTCAAAAGGCACTTCTATCAATCCATGGGCACAGTGCGTCATGGCTGGAAAAGCTGTACTCCTGCTCTCAAAATACATGCCCCTATCAACTGCAGTACCGTTAAGACCTGCTTTTTGTGGGTCTTAAAATGTCCCATTAGTGCTGCATGAAGTTCGAGCCCACAGTCTTAAAGGTGCAATATGCAGAAATCGCTCTGCCATTTCCTGGTTGTTAAGATTCAAATAGTTTGCCTAATTTCAGTTTGTGACAAAACAAGCAATGTATAGTGTAGAGAATTATTGTACCATCTACACCACTGTGAAATATGTTTTCTATAACCAAAAATATTGTATTTTCACCTTGTTTGAAGCTGGTGTACAAAACCGAAAGTAAAAGACGCAAAGTGAAATGTAAGCACAGGAAGCATAGAAATAAAGCACATAGACCAGATATCCCTCTTCTTAGACTTGCTTTCAATGAGAGTGACAGATCTATAACTCACATTTCAATGTGAATTTGGTCGGTCGCCCCAAAAAACATTCATTGAAATGCATTCCCAGGTGACTACCTCATGAAGGTGGTTTAGATTATGCCAAGTGTGCAAATTCCAGTATTCCAGTGTTTAATTGCTATATTGCAATTACTTCACCACCATGGCCTATTTATTGCCTTTCCTCCCTTATCCTGACTTGTGTTTCCTAACCCAATAACAGCTCAGATGTGCTGTACATTCCTAAGCTTGTAGAAAATTAACAGTGTGCATTGTGACTGTAGAGACACGGTTCCCTGGATGTGTTCATGCCAAATGAAAATGTAATTTTAAAATATCTGTGAATTACATATTTACTACTAGGCCAATCAGTAGCGGTATGTCAAGTAAAATCACTGGGTAAGCCAATCCCCACCCTTCCCACAAAAAGCCATTGTTACTATCTATGTGCTGGGATAATTGCGTTGTTTGCTCTATAACCTGTTAATTCATTTGCCTTGCGACCGTGATATCAAATCAAAACAAACTGTATTGGTCACATACACATTTTTAGCAGATTTTATTGGGGGTGTAGCGAAATGCTTGTGTTCTTAGCTCAAACAGTGCACTAGTATCTAACAATACACAACAATACTCACATATCTAAAAGTAAAAGAATGGAATTAAGAAATATATCAATGTTAGGATGTCGGAGTGGCATTGACTAAAATACAGTAGAATATAATACAGTATATACATATGAGATTAGTAAAATGAGCACGTTTAATACTTTTTTTGTTTTATACTTTTGCGGTCAGATGCTCGCATATGGACCCCAAATGTCACGGTATAATTTGCATTCTGGGTAGTTACACTATTTTCAAAAAAATACCATGACATTCTAGTGGTTAGAGATACCTTAAAATATATATATATATATCTAGCAAGGCTGGTTTGTCATGTCATGTCATGACTTACATATCCACATCTTTCATTGTTTTTAATATCTGATAAGCTCAGCATGATAACAAACAATCTATAGCAAAAGCCTTAGATGTAATTATTGGGAATGATATTTTGGTACAAGATGATACAACTAATACAAGATGAGCTGCTAAAAACATTTTCACAATATCTGTCACGTCAAAATTGTAAAGCAAATCTAATGCAATTATAATTATATTATACTTTGAACAAATAAAAAGCTAAAACATTATATTTTGTCTTTCTCAGTGCTTTCATGCAAAAAAGAAACCAGTGCAAAGCAATTCCTCATACTATCAATGTTACAGATTGAACAGAAACACATGACACATTTCACTCTAGTTTAATTTCACATGAATCATCTAACCATGATCCTGCCTGTGGCCAAAGGGACCATCTGAAATGCTGAACTATGCAATGCGAAGCAGTCACCAACTCGTCGCTCACCTCATGCCTTATTCACCATGACATCTCTTTAAGCCAACCTTGTCAACCGCATCATTGGTGTGATTCCTGCCCAACTCAAGTCGCCAATTCTCCCCAGCCAGCATGCCATTTCTGGAGTGGAAGACTTTTGCCAGGGAGGCGCTCATAGGAGAGGGGATGTACTCTTCACAGCGTGAGCCTCCAAGGCTGGGAGCACATTGCACTGTGTAGGAGAAGAAGAATGTGCCATATTTAAACACACAGACGTCACTCACATTTCCTCTACGCAGATCAAAGGAACATTCACCCAGGACATCTTTGTTCCAAACAACTATGTCTGTGTCATACACCTTGAAAGTGAGTTTGGTGGCAAATTTGCTATGGATGGGTCCGAATTCAAAGCTCTCTGGCCAAACGGGATTGTCGTCGTCTTTGATCACCTCAGTGAGTTTGACTTGTTTATCATATGAGATCTCAACAAAACCATCCGTTTCGGTTGAAATGTCCCCGTATAGTCCCTTTGCTCTCCAAGTTTCCAGTTGTTGGTCACGGCTGAAGTTGTGGTATTGATGAGGGACTCACTGGATTCATAGATGCTGCTTGAGACCTCCCGCTTGCAGTCGGTGAGGGCTCTCCAGTTTGCCATGGCTGCTGGAAGCTTCTGTTTTATTCCACCACTTAGGCCTATATGTTGTGTCTGTATGTAACCCTAGGCCTATATGTAGTGTCTATATGTAACCCTAGGACTATATGTACTGTCTATATGTAACCCTAGGCCTTTATGTAATGTCTATATGTAACCCTAGGCCTATATGGAGTGTCTATATGTAACCCTAGGCCTATATGTAGTGTCTATAGGTAACCCTAGGCCTATATGTAGTGTCTATATGTAACCTTAGGCCTATATGTAATGTATATGTGTAACCCTAGAACTATATGTAATGTCTATATGTAACCCTAGGCCTTTATGTAATGTCTATATGTAACCCTAGGCCTATATGGAGTGTCTATAGGTAACCCTAGGCCTATATGTAGTGTCTATATGTAACCTTAGGCCTATATGTAATGTATATGTGTAACCCTAGAACTATATCTAATGTCTATATGTAACCCTAGGCCTATATGTAGTGTCTATATGTAACCCTAGGCCTATATGTAGTGTCTATATGTAAACTTAGGCCTATATGTTGTGTCTGTATGTAACCCTAGGCCTATATGTAGTGTATATATGTAACCTTAGGCCTATATGTAATGTATATGTGTAACCCTAGGCCTATATGTAATGTCTATATGTAACCCTTGGCCTATATGTAGTGTCTATATGTAACCTTAGGCCTATATGTAATGTCTATGTGTAAACCTAGGCCTATATGTTGTGTCTGTATGTAACCCTAGGCCTATATGTAGTGTCTATATGTAACCCTAGCCCTATATGTAGTGTCTATATGTAACCCCAGGCCTATATGTAGTGTCTATATGTAACCTTAGGCCTATATGTAATGTCTATGTGTAACCCTAGGCCTATATGTAGTGTCTATATGTAACCTTAGGCCTATATGTAATGTCTATATGTAACCCTAGGCCTATATGTAGTGTCTATATGTAACCTAGGCCTATATGTAATGTCTATATGTAAACCTAGGCCTATATGTAGTGTATATATGTAACACTAGGCCTATATGTAATATCTATATGTAACCCTAGGCCTTTATGTAATGTCTTTATGTAACCCTAGGCCTATATGTAGTGTCTATATGTAACCCTAGGCCTATAAGTAGTGTCTATATGTAACCCTAGGCCTATATGTAGTGTCTATATGTAACCCTAGGCCTATATGTAGTGTCTATATGTAACCTTAGGCCTATATGTAATGTCTATATGTAACCCTAGGCCTATATGTAATGTCTATATGTAACCTTAGGCCTATATGTAATGTCTACATGTAACCCTAGGCCTATATGTAATGTCTATTTGTAACCCTAGGCCTATATGTAGTGTCTATATGTAAACTTAGGCCTATATGTTGTGTCTGTATGTAACCCTAGGCCTATTTGTAGTGTCTATATGTAACCCTAGGCCTATATGTACTGTCTATATGTAACCCTAGGCCTTCATGTAATGTCTATATGTAACCCTAGGCCTATATGTAATGTCTATATGTAACCCTAGGCCTATATGTAATGTCTATATGTAACCCTAGGCCTATATGTAATGTCTATATGTAACCCTAGGCCTATATGTAGTGTCTATATGTAACCCTAGGCCTATATGTAGTGTCTATATGTAACCCTAGGCCTATATGTAGTGTCTATATGTAACCCTAGGCCTATATGTAGTGTCTATATGTAACCTTAGGCCTATATGTAGTGTCTATGTGTAACCCTAGGCCTATATGTAATGTCTATATGTAACCCTAGGCCTATATGTAATGTTTATATGTAACCTTAGGCCTATATGTAATGTCTACATGTAACCCTAGGCCTATATGTAATGTCTATATGTAACCCTAGGCCTATATGTAGTGTCTATATGTAACCCTAGGCCTATATGTAATGTCTATATGTAACCCTAGGCCTTTATGTAATGTCTATATGTAACCCTAGGCCTTTATGTAATGTCTATATGTAACCCTAGGCCTATATGTAATGTCTACATGTAACCCTAGGCCTATATGTAGTGTCTATATGTTGTGTCTATATGTAACCCTAGGCCTATATGTAGTGTCTATATGTAACCCTAGGCCTATATGTAGTGTCTATATGTAACCTTAGCTCTATATGTAATGTCTATATGTAACCCTAGGCCTATATGTAGTGTCTATATGTAACCCTAGGCCTATATGTAATGTCTATATGTAACCTTAGGCCTATATGTAATGTCTACATGTAACCCTAGGCCTATATGTAATGTCTATTTGTAACCCTAGGCCTCTATGTAGTGTCTATATGTAACCCTAGGCCTCTATGTAGTGTCTATATGTAACCCTAGGCCTATATGTAATGTCTGTATGTAACCCTAGGCCTATATGTAGTGTCTATATGTAACCCTAGGCCTATATGTAGTGTCTATATGTAACCCTAGGCCTATATGTAATGTCTGTATGTAACCCTAGGCCTATATGTAGTGTCTATATGTAA
The DNA here is from genome assembly GCF_036934945.1 of Oncorhynchus masou masou. Lineage (NCBI taxonomy): Eukaryota > Metazoa > Chordata > Actinopteri > Salmoniformes > Salmonidae > Oncorhynchus > Oncorhynchus masou. The sequence goes on along the minus strand of NC_088223.1, from coordinate 34,073,699 downwards.
CCTTAGGCCTATATATAGTGTCTATATGTAACCTTAGCTCTATATGTAATGTCTATATGTAACCTTAGGCCTATATGTAGTGTCTATATGTTACTTTATGCCTAAATGTAGTGTCTATGTAACCCTAGGCCTCTATGTAGTGTCTATATGTAACCCTAGGCCTATATGTAGTGTCTATATGTAACCGTAGGCCTATATGTAGTGTCTATATGTAACCTTAGGCCTATATGTAGTGTCTATATGTAACCTTATGCCTATATGTAGTGTCTATATGTCCCTTAGGCCTATATGTACTGTCTATATGTAACCCTAGGCCTATATGTAACGTCTATATGTAACCCTAGGCCTATATGTAATGTATATGTAACCCTAGGCCTATATGTAACCCTAGGCCTATATGTAGTGTCTATATGTAACCCTAGGCCTATAAGTAGTGTCTATATGTAACCCTAGGCCTATATGTAGTGTCTATATGTAACCTTAGGCCTATATGTAATGTCTATGTAACCCTAGGCCTATATGTAGTGTGTATATGTAACCCTAGGCCTATATGTAGTGTTTATATGTAACCTTAGGCCTATATGTAATGTCTATATGTAACCCTAGGCCTATATGTAATGTCTATATGTAACCTTAGGCCTATATGTAGTGTCTATATGTAACCCTAGGCCTATATGTAATGTCTGTATGTAACCCTAGGCCTATATGTAGTGTCTATATGTAACCTTAGGCCTATATATAGTGTCTATATGTAACCTTAGCTCTATATGTAATGTCTATATGTAACCTTAGGCCTATATGTAGTGTCTATATGTTACTTTATGCCTAAATGTAGTGTCTATGTAACCCTAGGCCTCTATGTAGTGTCTATATGTAACCCTAGGCCTCTATGTAGTGTCTATATGTAACCCTAGGCCTATATGTAGTGTCTATATGTAAACTTAGGCCTATATGTTGTGTCTGTATGTAACCCTAGGCCTATTTGTAGTGTCTATATGTAACCCTAGGCCTATATGTAGTGTCTATATGTAACCCTAGGCCTATATGTAGTGTCTATAGGTAGCCTTAGGCCTATATGTAGTGTCTATATGTAACCTTAGGCCTATATGTAGTGTCTATATGTAACCTTAGGCCTATATGTAGTGTCTATATGTAACCCTAGGCCTATATGTAACGTCTATATGTAACCCTAGGCCTATATGTAATGTATATATGTAACCCTAGGCCTATATGTAGTGTCTATATGTAACCCTAGGCCTATAAGTAGTGTCTATATGTAACCCTAGGCCTATAAGTAGTGTCTATATGTAACCCTAGGCCTATAAGTAGTGTCTATATGTAACCCTAGGCCTATAAGTAGTGTCTATAGGTAACCTTAGGCCTATATGTAATGTCTATGTGTAACCCTAGGCCTATATGTAGTGTCTATATGTAAACTTAGGCCTATATGTAATGTCTGTATGTAACCCTAGGCCTATATGTAGTGTATATATGTAACCTAGGCCTATATGTAATGTATATGTGTAACCCTAGGCCTATATGTAATGTCTATATGTAACCCTTGGCCTATATGTAGTGTATATATGTAACCTTAGGCCTATATGTAATGTCTATATGTAACCCTAGGCCTATATGTAGTGTCTATATGTAACCCTAGGCCTATATGTAGTGTCTATATGTAACCCTAGGCCTATATGTAGTGTCTATATGTAACCCTAGGCCTATATGTAGTGTCTATATGTAACCTTAGGCCTATATGTAACCCTAGGCCTATATGTAGTGTCTATATGTAACCTTAGGCCTATATGTAATGTCTATATGTAACCCTAGGCCTATATGTAGTGTCTATATGTAACCTCTAGGCCTATATGTAATGTCTATATGTAACCCTAGGCCTATATGTAGTGTATATATGTAACCTAGGCCTATATGTAATGTCTATATGTAACCCTAGGCCTATATGTAATGTCTATATGTAACCCTAGGCCTATATGTCTATAGTGTGTAGTGTCTATATGTAACCCTAGGCCTATAGTAGTGTCTATATGTAACCCTAGGCCTATATGTAGTGTCTATATGTAACCCTAGGCCTATATGTAGTGTCTATATGTAACCTTAGGCCTATATGTAATGTCTATGTGTATTCCTAGGCCTATATGTAGTGTCTATATGTAACCCTAGGCCTATATGTAGTGTCTACATGTAACCCTAGGCCTATATGTAATGTCTATTTGTAACCCTAGGCCTATATGTAGTGTCTATATGTAAACTTAGGCCTATATGTTGTGTCTGTATGTAACCCTAGGCCTATTTGTAGTGTCTATATGTAACCCTAGGCCTATATGTACTGTCTATATGTAACCCTAGGCCTTTATGTAATGTCTATATGTAACCCTAGGCCTATATGTAATGTCTATATGTAACCCTAGGCCTATATGTAATGTCTATATGTAACCCTAGGCCTATATGTAATGTCTATATGTAACCCTAGGCCTATATGTAGTGTCTATATGTAACCCTAGGCCTATAAGTAGTGTCTATATGTAACCCTAGGCCTATATGTAGTGTCTATATGTAACCCTAGGCCTATATGTAGTGTCTATATGTAACCCTAGGCCTATATGTAATGTCTATGTGTAACCCTAGGCCTATATGTAGTGTCTATATGTAACCCTAGGCCTATATGTAGTGTTTATATGTAACCTTAGGCCTATATGTAATGTCTACATGTAACCCTAGGCCTATATGTAATGTCTATATGTAACCCTAGGCCTATATGTAGTGTCTATATGTAACCCTAGGCCTATATGTAATGTCTATATGTAACCCTAGGCCTTTATGTAATGTCTATATGTAACCTTAGGCCTATATGTAGTGTCTATATGTAAACCTAGGCCTATATGTATTGTCTATATGTAACCTTAGGCCTATATGTAGTGTCTATATGTAGTGTCTATATGTAACCCTAGGCCTATATGTAGTGTCTACATGTAACCCTAGGCCTATATGTAATGTCTATATGTAACCTTAGGCCTATATGTAATGTCTATATGTAACCCTAGGCCTATATGTAGTGTCTATATGTAACCCTAGGCCTATATGTAGTGTTTATATGTAACCTTAGGCCTATATGTAATGTCTATATGTAACCCTAGGCCTATATGTAATGTCTATATGTAACCCTAGGTGTCTAGGCCTATGTAGTGTCTATATGTAAACCTAGGCCTATATGTACTGTCTATATGTAACCCTAGGCCTTCATGTAATGTCTATATGTAACCCTAGGCCTATATGTAATGTCTATATGTAACCCTAGGCCTATATGTAATGTCTGTATGTAACCCTAGGCCTATATGTAGTGTCTATATGTAACCCTAGGCCTATATGTAGTGTCTATATGTAACCTTAGCTCTATATGTAATGTCTATATGTAACCTTAGGCCTATATGTAGTGTCTATATGTTACTTTATGCCTAAATGTAGTGTCTATGTAACCCTAGGCCTCTATGTAGTGTCTATATGTAACCCTAGGCCTATATGTAGTGTCTATATGTAACCCTAGGCCTATATGTAGTGTCTATATGTAACCCTAGGCCTATATGTAGTGTCTATATGTAACCTTAGGCCTATATGTAGTGTCTATATGTAACCTTAGGCCTATATGTACTGTCTATATGTAACCCTAGGCCTATATGTAACGTCTATATGTAACCCTAGGCCTATATGTAATGTATATATGTAACCCTAGGCCTATATGTAGTGTCTATATGTAACCCTAGGCCTATAAGTAGTGTCTATATGTAACCCTAGGCCTATATGTAGTGTCTATATGTTACCTTATGCCTATAAGTAGTGTCTATATGTAACCCTAGGCCTATATGTAGTGTCTATATGTAACCCTAGGCCTATATGTAGTGTCTATATGTAACCCTAGGCCTATATGTAGTGTTTATATGTAACCTTAGGCCTATATGTAATGTCTATATGTAACCCTAGGCCTATATGTAATGTCTATATGTAACCCTAGGCCTATATGTAATGTCTATATGTAACCCTAGGCCTATATGTAATGTCTGTATGTAACCCTAGGCCTATATGTAGTGTCTATATGTAACCTTAGGCCTATATATAGTGTCTATATGTAACCTTAGCTCTATATGTAATGTCTATATGTAACCTTAGGCCTATATGTAGTGTCTATATGTTACTTTATGCCTAAATGTAGTGTCTATGTAACCCTAGGCCTCTATGTAGTGTCTATATGTAACCCTAGGCCTCTATGTAGTGTCTGTATGTAACCCTAGGCCTATATGTAATGTCTGTATGTAACCCTAGGCCTATATGTAGTGTCTATATGTAACCCTAGGCCTATATGTAGTGTCTATATGTAACCCTAGGCCTATATGTAGTGTCTATATGTAACCCTAGGCCTATATGTAGTGTCTATATGTAACCTTAGGCCTATATGTAGTGTCTATATGTAACCTTAGGCCTATATGTAGTGTCTATATGTAACCCTAGGCCTATATGTAATGTCTGTATGTAACCTTAGGCCTATATGTAACGTCTATATGTAACCCTAGGCCTATATGTAATGTCTTTATGTAACCCTAGGCCAATATGTAGTGTCTATATGTAACCCTAGGCCTATAAGTAGTGTCTATATGTAACCCTAGGCCTATAAGTAGTGTCTATATGTAACCCTAGGCCTATATGTAGTGTCTATATGTAACCCTAGGCCTATATGTAGTGTTTATATGTAACCTTAGGCCTATATGTAATGTCTATATGTAACCCTAGGCCTATATGTAATGTCTATATGTAACCTTAGGCCTATATGTAATGTCTACATGTAACCCTAGGCCTATATGTAATGTCTATATGTAACCCTAGGCCTATATGTAGTGTCTATATGTAACCCTAGGCCTATATGTAATGTCTATATGTAACCCTAGGCCTATATGTACTGTCTATATGTAACCCTAGGCCTTCATGTAATGTCTATATGTAACCCTAGGCCTATATGTAATGTCTATATGTAACCCTAGGCCTATATGTAGTGTCTATATGTAACCTTAGCTCTATATGTAATGTCTATATGTAACCTTAGGCCTATATGTAGTGTCTATATGTTACCTTATGCCTATATGTAGTGTCTATGTAACCCTAGTCCTCTACTTAGTGTCTATATGTAACCCTAGGCCTATATGGCCTATATGTAGTGTCTATATGTAACCCTAGGCCTATATGTAGTGTCTATATGTAACCCTAGGCCTATATGTAGTGTCTATATGTAACCCTAGGCCTATATGTAGTGTCTATATGTAACCCTAGGCCTATATGTAGTGTCTATATGTAACCCTAGGCCTATATGTAGTGTCTATATGTAACCTTAGCTCTATATGTAATGTCTATATGTAACCTTAGGCCTATATGTAGTGTCTATATGTAACCCTAGGCCTATATGTAGTGTCTATATGTAACCCTAGGCCTATATGTAGTGTCTATATGTAACCTTAGGCCTATATGTAGTGTCTATATGTAGTGTCTATATGTAACCCTAGGCCTATATGTAGTGTCTACATGTAACCCTAGGCCTTTATGTAATGTCTACATGTAACCTTAGGCCTATATGTAATGTCTATATGTAACCTTAGGCCTATATGTAGTGTCTATATGTAACCTTAGGCCTATATGTAGTGTCTATATGTAACCCTAGGCCTATATGTAGTGTCTATATGTAACCTTAGGCCTATATGTAATGTCTTTATGTAACCCTAGGCCTATGTGTAGTGTCTATATGTTACCTTAGCCTATATGTAGTGTCTATATGTAACCCTAGGCCTATATGTACTGTCTATATGTAACCTTAGGCCTATATGTAATGTCTATATGTAACCCTAGGCCTATATGTAGTGTCTATATGTATCCCTAGGCCTATATGTAGTGTCTATATGTAACCCTAGGCCTATATGTAGTGTCTATATGTAACCTTAGGCCTCTATATGTAATGTCTATATGTAACCTTAGGCCTATATGTACTGTCTATATGTAACCCTAGGCCTATATGTACTGTCTATATGTAACCCTAGGTCTATATGTAGTGTCTATATGTAACCCTAGGCCTATATGTAGTGTCTATATGTAACCCTAGGCCTATATGTAGTGTCTATATGTAACCCTAGACCTATATGTAGTGTATATATGTAACCTTAGGCCTATATGTAATGTCTATATGTAACCCTAGGCCTATATGTAATGTCTATATGTAACCCTAGGCCTATATGTACCTATATTTGCTGGACCTCGTACCTATCTGACAGTACTTTGAGCATTTCTTGATCATGGTGATTTCAAGGATGTTCTCCACTGCTTTCTTCAGCCCAGGTTGAGCAGGATGTCCACTTCAACAGGAAGTGAAGGGGCTTAAGGAAGTAGTGCAACACGTCAGGGATTGTTTTCAAGGACTCCAGCCATTCTTTGTAGGCGTTTGCGTCCATTGCACCTGAGAACAGCAGGTCGCCTCCATTTCGTACCCCTCCTTTCATTTCCGAGTGGCGGTGACTGAACATGCTGCTGAAACTTTGGTTGGTGCCAAGTTTCTTCTTTAGTTCATTACAGTAGTGAAGCTCGGCGGTCAAACTAGCTCTGAATTGATATGACAAGGAGGCCTCGACATCGAGACAGTCCTTCACTGCAGTGACTGTCACTCCGTTCATAGTCGCCTGACAAGACTTGATGGAAGTTACAGCGCTCACTTTCCCTCCCAGGTTGACTTGAGAGGTGAAATGAGTGTCGTATGTGTCTATCAGGCTTCTATAGGCCGGCTTAGACTTGAGGTCATAAACAGTGGGGAGCTTCTTCATCGAATTCAGAAATTGTTTGTGAAGAGGAGGATCTTTGACCAGGCTATATCTGAGGAAAAAAGTGACAATGGTTTGGTTAACATTTAACAATAATCGGTTGTATTTTAGTCTGTAATAGCAGTTAAGTTAAACGCAATTGGTAAGCATGTGATGGCATTATATGTGAACTGATCATGCAATGGATACACAATATTGAAGAAAAGCATTATATTAGCCTCATATTACAGCCTCTTTAAGAATCTTTTAGTTTAGTCACTGAAGTTGAGCGCATCACCTGTAGATGCTACAATGGACTTCATGCCTGGTGAAACTGTATCTGTCCTGCTTCGACTTTGCAATGGCATATGTTGCTTCTCTGGAATCTGTCCCTCCAATGATTGTCTTGAACTTTACTTCAGGAATCTCAAGGTCCAGGCCAAGTTTCCAGTTGTTGGTCACGGCTGAAGTTGTGGTATTGATGAGGGACTCACTGGATTCATAGATGCTGCTTGAGACCTCCCGCTTGCAGTCGGTGAGGGCTCTCCAGTTTGCCATGGCTGCTGGAAGCTTCTGTTTAGAAATTGACAGCTAACTCACAAGTGTCTCCCTCCCGCTCCCAATTTTCCATGTCGATCACATAAGAACCTTTTCGCTGCATCTTCACAATGTCGAAACCTTCCCCTGCCAGTTTGTAACCAGGGACAAACTCGGCCTGCTCACATTCCTGTGGCTTGCCAGGAATCTTTCCCCTCAAACTCCCTGCCAGGCACTGGAGTGTGCCTGCCCAGCAGATCAGTAGAAGTAGACACAGCTCCTTCATCACCCTCTTAATAGAAAAAAGTAGAAGTAATCAAAATCATTTCACCGACACTTTTATCCAGCACAATTAGGATTGAGTGCTTTGCTCAAGAGCACATCAGCAGAATGTTCACCTAGTCAGCGTCAGCTCTGGGATTTGAAACAGCAACCTTTCGGTCAGTGGCTCAATGCTCTTAACCGCTAGGCTACCTGCCACCACACACTGTAGTGACACACTGTAGTGAGCTTGTAATGGTAATTTATGAGTAAATGTGTTGTACTAATCCATTTGATCAGTGAAATGTATTGCTGTTCCAAGCACTACGTATTTATCAATTACAGTACAGTGCACATGAAATAAAGTTTTAAGAAATAGGACAATATACCTTAAGATCTGTATGAAGAATTGTTGTCCTTCAGGTTTTATGACTAGAGATCAAAAGATAACATGTATAAAAATTGAGACTTCATATCATACCATGTGCTCTTTCTCTTGGAGATGTAAAACGAAGAGAGTTGTTTCTTGATTCTATACTGGATGAGAGAGAAGAGCCTTTAAATACACTGCTGGGAAGCTTGAGTTTTTTTCGCTGGTCATTTTCACAGACTATTTCGTGGCAAACCCCAAATTTCAATGCAAAAAAAAAGCACATTCTCCTGTTGTAATTGGGTGACAAGTCAGTTGGTGGTTTTAGCATTAGAATGCAAAAACAAAGAGTTTTAGGAGTTTGATTATGCCAAATATGGTTCTGTTTCAAGTAAAAAATATTTAAGGATGATTTCATATGGTTGAAAGACGTAGTTTCATTTTACTTGGACAGTAATATCTTCAATGATGTTCTTGCTCTGTAATTATTTAAATCTAACACATCTTCCTTTGAGTCACTCACACACAATCTTCTCACACTTTACCCTCACTACAGCCACCATTACTGATACAGAGCGCTTCGTGAGACATTTTGGGCAGCAGTGTAGCCCTGTGGGTGTCAGTGACTTCAGAATGCATGGATATTGCACTGGCTTCTCCTTAATGTTGCAAAATAAACCACTTCAGCCACAAAGGCCAGAGATGGAAACTGAACTGGTTGCTGAGGGGAAGGTGGAGGAGGGCAAGCTTAAAAACTGAGGGGGCAAAAATATGTTTATCGTAGGGCTCGACTGATGATTAGCGAATGGTGTGATGATACTGTAGACCTATAGTCTAGGCCACATCCAGCATTTTGAAATATGCAATGTTTTGAAAATATATGCATCCTCTTACATTTGATGATGTCCCATCTGTGCATTTTGTGTTACAGGAGCACATGTTCGTAATGTAAAAGTTGACATATCACATGAGGTTAGCAGTGTAGCTAAGTGTTTCCATTATTTGTTGTGTGCATGAAGAATACGGTAGTGTAGCTACTACACATCTCCTATTTCAAGTCAAAATGATTGAAGGTCTATCAACATTTTTAAATCAAACTAGTCAATTTGCTTTACCACGGTACTGGGACATTCACATTCTCTTACAGGATAAACTACTGCCAGTAGTACTACTAGTTGAAACGTTAAGTCACGATGACAGTACAGTAACATTGCATTGCTGATACATTGCTCTGCATGGTAAATGTTACCATGACCATTATACATGCAGTGTAAATTCTCCACATTACAGTATCATCCTGTTTCTTTGTATTTTATTTTCCAGCCATGAAAATATTTATTAAAAACACTACTGATTTTGATGTTCTGAAAACACAAGACCTCATAATTACCCCCCCCCCCTACTGCTTTATTAAATGTTGATTTAGGATGATCTAAGTCACATAGTGAAAACAAGATAAGAGCACAGAATCAATTTTGTTTGTATTTAATTTCAGCCAAGTATGGGCAATTAGTCTTTCAGAGTACATGACTCTTTCCCTTTAATTTAAACCATTTTAGCACTAATGCCAAACACAAGTTTATCTTCCATGAGTCTTCACCTGTCTGCAAATTTAAGTAATTTCTCTTAGCTCCAACAATACCATTCAACTTATATCATCCCTGTAAGTTCCTGTTTTCCTTTTAATCACATTTTAACAGAATGAGCAAACCTCAAGCACAAATAAACAGGATGTAGTTTTATCAGCATATCGAGATTGAAAAGTATGGCAAAGGAAAGCTCTCATGTATAGACTATCAAAATGCATTGACCTTACACAAACATTTGGGTTGCGAGGTGTTCGTTATACAACCAACCATCTGTCCTATGTAATCATATCAAACAAAATATACAGTATCATACTAATTTGAGTATCCCGGATTTACATTTACTATGTCACGTCTGGTCTTGTTACATAAGACACCTTGAAATGCTTACTTACAACCCTTAACCAACAACGCAATTTTAAGAAAAAAATAAGTGTTAATTTTTTTTAAATCTAAAAAAGAAGACGAGTAGGAGGCCAGTATGTTGTAGTAAACTTTTATGGAATATATTTACAAAATAATACATATAGCAGCAGTCAGCATTATACATCAGGACGAACAACTGCACGCATTTTGACTACTAGTCTTCCTCAGGCAGCGTTGTAGAGTGAAGCTGATGTGGCGGGGGCAAGTAAATGTCGCATGTCAGGAAAATAAATGATGTACAAAACATAAATATAACATGATCACGTTAATGTATAGAGGCAACATGAAAATTAAATGCACAGGAATGTATACGACGGAAGTGCGTAAAGGATAATCTATCACAGTTTTGCTCGTAAAAGACAATACATGCACTTGTGCATCAAACACGTTCTATAAAAAACAATACGCACACCATGGAGATGATCAAAAACTCAGAGGAACGAGGGAAATACAGAGTTAATATACTAGTCAGTCTAAGGTCTACTGCAGTCTAATGCTCATTTACCTTACACAAACAATACATTCACCACGTGCAGTGTCATTTTCATTCATTTATTCAACTTCTATAGCGCTTTTCATTACAGAAAGAATCTCAAAGCGCTTGAAAAGGCAAAACGAACAACAATAAAATAAAAATGGTATATGACAGAGTATGTCTCGGCTTCAATTTTCGGCAACAGTTAAAAGTTTTGTTATTTCAAGCCTCCAACAGATGGAGCGAGAGTCAAGAGGGAACGACATTGAGCAGAGAGAGGAGGTGGCCCAGTGGTCCAGTAGGTCCTCCAGGTGTCACCACAAGGGTTGCTCCCTTGATCATGACTCTCAGTTTCATTACATTACACATACCAGTCATTGGACTAAGCCCTGTCATTGAGCAATCCGTTGTAGTGTCCGTTTCAATATGCCCAGGAATTCTATTTCCTCTGTGGCCTAAGAGCACATGTACACAGACAGTCGACTGTAATCCACTCACCATCTCCTGTGATTGATTGTTTGCACACAGAGAAACACAGCAAGCTCCTCTGAGTTAGGGGAAGGGCACCTTAACCAGACATTGGTAAATACAAAGTGGAAAATCTCTATAGATTCTAATGAAATGTAACCATAGGCCAATATGTAGTGACTATATGTAACCCGAGGCCTATATGTAGTGTCTATATGTAACCTTATGCCTATATGTAGTGTCTATATGTAACCTTAGGCCTATATGTAGTGTCTATATGTAACCTTAGGCCTATATGTAGTGTCTATATGTAACCTTAGGCCTATATGTAGTGTCTATATGTAACCTTAGGCCTATATGTAGTGTCTATATGTAACCCTAGCCCTATATGTAGTGTCTATATGTAACCCTAGGCCTATATGTAGTGTCTATATGTAACCCTAGGCCTATATGTAGTGTCTATATGTAACCCTAGGCCTATATGTAGTGTTTATATGTAACCTTAGGCCTATATGTAATGTCTATATGTAACCCTAGGCCTATATGTAATGTCTATATGTAACCCTAGGCCTATATGTAGTGTCTATATGTAAACTTAGGCCTATATGTAATGTCTATATGTAACCCTAGGCCTATATGTAGTGTCTATATGTAAACTTAGGCCTATATGTTGTGTCTGTATGTAACCCTAGGCCTATTTGTAGTGTCTATATGTAACCCTAGGCCTATATGTACTGTCTATATGTAACCCTAGGCCTTCATGTAATGTCTATATGTAACCCTAGGCCTATATGTAATGTCTATATGTAACCCTAGGCCTATATGTAGTGTCTATATGTAACCCTAGGCCTATATGTAGTGTCTATATGTAACCTTAGGCCTATATGTAGTGTCTATATGTTACCTTATGCCTATATGTAGTGTCTATGTAACCCTAGTCCTCTATTTAGTGTCTATATGTAACCCTAGGCCTATATGTAGTGTCTATATGTAACCCTAGGCCTATATGTAGTGTCTATATGTAACCCTAGCCCTATATGTAGTGTCTATGTAACCCTAGGCCTATATGTAGTGTCTATATGTAACCCTAGGCCTATATGTAGTGTCTATATGTAACCTTAGCTCTATATGTAATGTCTATATGTAACCTTAGGCCTATATGTAGTGTCTATATGTTACCTTATGCCTATATGTAGTGTCTATGTAACCCTAGTCCTATTTAGTGTCTATATGTAACCCTAGGCCTATATGTAGTGTCTATATGTAACCCTAGGCCTATATGTAGTGTCTATATGTAACCCTAGCCCTATATGTAGTGTCTATGTAACCCTAGGCCTATATGTAGTGTCTATATGTAACCCTAGGCCTATATGTAGTGTCTATATGTAACCTTAGCTCTATATGTAATGTCTATATGTAACCTTAGGCCTATATGTAGTGTCTATATGTAACCCTAGGCCTATATGTAGTGTCTATATGTAACCCTAGGCCTATATGTAGTGTCTATATGTAGCCTTAGGCCTATATGTAGTGTCTATATGTAACCTTAGGCCTATATGTAGTGTCTATATGTAACCTTAGGCCTATATGTAGTGTCTATATGTAACCTTAGGCCTATATGTAGTGTATATATGTAACCTTAGGCCTATATGGAGTGTCTATATGTAACCTTAGGCCTATATGGAGTGTCTATAGGTAACCCTAGGCCTATATGTAGTGTCTATATGTAACCTTAGGCCTATATGTAGTGTATATATGTAACCTTAGGCCTATATGGAGTGTCTATATGTAACCTTAGGCCTATATGGAGTGTCTATAGGTAACCCTAGGCCTATATGTAGTGTCTATATGTAACCTTAGGCCTATATGTAATGTCTTTATGTAACCCTAGGCCTATGTGTAGTGTCTATATGTTACCTTATGCCTATATGTAGTGTCTATGTAACCCTAGGCCTATATGTACTGTCTATATGTAACCCTAGGCCTTTATGTAATGTCTACATGTAACCTTAGGCCTATATGTAATGTCTATATGTAACCCTAGGCCTATATGTAGTGTCTGTATGTAACCCTAGGCCTATATGTAGTGTCTATATGTAACCCTAGGCCTATATGTAGTGTCTATATGTAACCTTAGCTCTATATGTAATGTCTATATGTAACCTTAGGCCTTTATGTAGTGTCTATATGTTACCTTATGCCTATATGTAGTGTCTACGTAACCCTAGGCCTCTATGTAGTGTCTATATGTAACCCTAGGCCTCTTTGTAGTGTCTATATGTAGCCCTAGGCCTATATGTACTGTCTATATGTAACCCTAGGCCTATATGTAGTGTCTATATGTAACCCTAGGCCTATTTGTAGTGTCTATATAACCCTAGGCCTATATGTAGTGTCTATATGTAACCCTAGGCCTATATGTAGTGTCTATATGTAACCCTAGACCTATATGTAGTGTCTATATGTAACCCTAGGCCTATATGTAGTGTCTATATGTAACCCTAGACCTATATGTAGTGTATATATGTAACCTAGGCCTATATGTAATGTCTATATGTAACCCTAGGCCTATATGTAGTGTCTATATGTAACCTTAGGCCTATATGTAATGTCTATATGTAACCCTAGGCCTATATGTAGTGTCTATATGTTACCTTATGCCTATATGTAGTGTCTATGTAACCCTAGTCCTCTATTTAGTGTCTATATGTAACCCTAGGCCTATATGTAGTGTCTATATGTAACCCTAGGCCTATATGTAGTGTCTATATGTAACCCTAGCCCTATATGTAGTGTCTATGTAACCCTAGGCCTATATGTAGTGTCTATATGTAACCCTAGGCCTATATGTAGTGTCTATATGTAACCTTAGCTCTATATGTAATGTCTATATGTAACCTTAGGCCTATATGTAGTGTCTATATGTAACCCTAGGCCTATATGTAGTGTCTATATGTAACCCTAGGCCAATATGTAGTGTCTATATGTAGCCTTAGGCCTATATGTAGTGTCTATACGTAACCTTAGGCCTATATGTAGTGTCTATATGTAACCTTAGGCCTATATGTAGTGTCTATATGTAACCTTAGGCCTATATGTAGTGTATATATGTAACCTTAGGCCTATATGGAGTGTCTATATGTAACCTTAGGCCTATATGGAGTGTCTATAGGTAACCCTAGGCCTATATGTAGTGTCTATATGTAACCTTAGGCCTATATGTAATGTCTTTATGTAACCCTAGGCCTATGTGTAGTGTCTATATGTTACCTTATGCCTATATGTAGTGTCTATGTAACCCTAGGCCTATATGTAGTGTCTACATGTAACCCTAGGCCTTTATGTAATGTCTACATGTAACCATAGGCCTATAAGTAGTGTCTATATGTAACCCTAGGCCTATAAGTAGTGTCTATATGTAACCCTAGGCCTATATGTAGTGTCTATATGTAACCCTAGGCCTATATGTAGTGTCTATATGTAACCTTAGCTCTATATGTAATGTCTATATGTAACCTTAGGCCTATATGTAGTGTCTATATGTTACCTTATGCCTATAAGTAGTGTCTATATGTAACCCTAGGCCTATATGTAGTGTCTATATGTAACCCTAGGCCTATATGTAGTGTCTATATGTAACCCTAGGCCTATATGTAGTGTCTATATGTAACCTTAGGCCTATATGTAGTGTATATATGTAACCTTAGGCCTATATGGAGTGTCTATATGTAACCTTAGGCCTATATGGAGTGTCTATAGGTAACCCTAGGCCTATATGTAGTGTCTATATGTAACCTTAGGCCTATATGTAATGTCTTTATGTAACCCTAGGCCTATGTGTAGTGTCTATATGTTACCTTATGCCTATATGTAGTGTCTATGTAACCCTAGGCCTATATGTACTGTCTATATGTAACCCTAGGCCTTTATGTAATGTCTATATGTAACCTTAGGCCTATATGTCATGTCTATATGTAACCCTAGGCCTATATGTAGTGTCTATATGTATCCCTAGGCCTATATGTAGTGTCTATATGTAACCCTAGGCCTATATGTAGTGTCTATATGTAACCTTAGCTCTATATGTAATGTCTATATGTAACCTTAGGCCTATATGTAGTGTCTATATGTTACCTTATGCCTATAAGTAGTGTCTATATGTAACCCTAGGCCTATATGTAGTGTCTATATGTAACCCTAGGCCTATATGTAGTGTCTATATGTAACCCTAGGCCTATATGTACTGTCTATATGTAACCCTAGGCCTATATGTACTGTCTATATGTAACCCTAGGCCTATATGTACTGTCTATATGTTACCTTATGCCTATAAGTAGTGTCTATATGTAACCCTAGGCCTATATGTAGTGTCTATATGTAACCCTAGGCCTATATGTAGTGTTTATATGTAACCTTAGGCCTATATGTAATGTCTATATGTAACCCTAGGCCTATATGTAATGTCTATATGTAACCTTAGGCCTATATGTACCTATATTTGCTGGACCTCGTACCTATCTGACAGGACTCTGAGCATTTCTTGATCATGGTGATTTCAAGGATGTACTCCACTGCTTTCTTCAGCCCAGGTTGAGCAGGTTGTCCACTTCAACAGGAAGTGAAGGGGCTTAAGGAAGTAGTGCACCACATCAGGGATTGTTTTCAAGGACTCCAGCCACTCTTTGTAGGCGTTTGCGTCCATTGCACCTGAGAACAGCAGGTCGCCTCCATTTCGTACCCCTCCTTTCATTTCCGAGTGGCGGTCACTGAACATGCTGCTGAAACTTTGGTTGGTGCCAAGTTTCTTCTTTAGTTCATTACAGTAGTGAAGCTCGGTGGTCAAACTAGCTCTGAATTGATATGACAAGGAGGCCTCGACATCGAGACAGTCCTTCACTGCAGTGACTGTCACTCCGTTCATAGTCGACTGACAAGACTTGATGGAAGTTACAGCGCTCACTTTCCCTCCCAGGTTGACTTGAGAGGTGAAATGAGTGCCGTATGTGTCTATCGCGTTTCTATAGGCCGGCTTAGACTTGAGGTCATAAACAGTGGGGAGCTTCTTCATCGAATTCAGAAATTGTTTGTGAAGAGGAGGATCTTTGACCAGGCTATATCTGAGGAAAAAAGTGACAATGGTTTGGTTAACATTTAACAATAATCGGTTGTATTTTAGTCTTTAATAGCAGTTAAGTTAAACGCAATTGGTAAGCATGTGATGGTATTATATGTGAACTGATCATGCAATGGATACACAATATTGAAGAAAAGCATTATATTAGCCTCATATTACAGCCTCTTTAAGAATCTTTTAGTTTAGTCACTGAAGTTGAGCGCATCACCTGTAGATGCTACAATGGACTTCATGCCTGGTGAAACTGTATCTGTCCTGCTTCGACTTTGCAATGGCATATGTTGCTTCTCTGGAATCTGTCCCTCCAATGATTGTCTTGAACTTTACTTCAGGAATCTCAAGGTCCAGGCCAAGTTTCCAGTTGTTGGTCACGGCTGAAGTTGTGGTATTGATGAGGGACTCACTGGATTCATAGATGCTGCTTGAGACCTCCCGCTTGCAGTCGGTGAGGGCTCTCCAGTTTGCCATGGCTGCTGGAAGCTTCTGTTTTATTCCACCCAAATAGAAATTGACAGCTAACTCGCAAGTGTCTCCCTCCCTATGCTCCCAATTTTCCATGTCGATCACATAAGAACCTTTTCGCTGCATCTTCACAATGTCGAAACCTTCCCCTGCCAGTTTGTAACCAGGGACAAACTCGGCCTGCTCACATTCCTGTGGCTTGCCAGGAATCTTTCCCCTCAAACTCCCTGCCAGGCACTGGAGTGTGCCTGCCCAGCAGATCAGTAGAAGTAGACACAGCTCCTTCATCACCCTCTTAATAGAAAAAGTAGAAGTAATCAAAATCATTTCGCCGACACTTTTATCCAGAGCAATTAGGATTGAGTGCTTTGCTCAAGAGCACATCAGCAGAATGTTCACCTAGTCAGCGTCAGCTCTGGGATTTGAAACAGCAACCTTTCGGTCACTGGCTCAATGCTCTTAACCGCTAGGCTACCTGCCACCACACACTGTAGTGACACACTGTAGTGAGCTTGTAATGGTAATTTATGAGTAAATGTGTTGTACTAATCCATTTGATCAGTGAAATGTATTGCTGTTCCAAGCACTACGTATTTATCAATTACAGTACAGTGCACATGAAATAAAGTTTTAAGAAATAGGACAATATACCTTAAGATCTGTATGAAGAATTGTTGTCCTTCAGGTTTTATGACTAGAGATCAAAAGATAACATGTATAAAAATTGAGACTTCATATCATACCATGTGCTCTTTCTCTTGGAGATGTAAAACGAAGAGATGTTTCTTGATTCTATACTGGATGAGAGAGAAGAGCCTTTAAATACACTGCTGGGTAGCTTGAGTTTTTTTCGCTGGTCATTTTCACAGAATATTTCGTGGCAAACCCCAAATTTCAATGCAACAAAAAAAAGCACATTCTCCTCTGTTGTAATTGGGTGACAAGTCAGTTGGTGGTTTTAGCATTAGAATGCAAAAACAAAGAGTTTTAGGAGTTTGATTATGCCAAATATGGTTCTGTTTCAAGTAAAAAATATTTAAGGATGATTTCATATGGTTGAAAGACGTAGGTTCATTTTACTTTGACAGTAATATCTTCAATGATGTTCTTGCTCTGTAATTTTTAAATCTAACACATCTTCCTTTGAGTCACTCACACACAATCTTCTCACACTTTACCCTCACTACAGCCACCATTACTGATACAGAGCGCTTCGTGAGACATTTTGGGCAGCAGTGTATCCCTGTGGGTGTCAGTGACTTCAGAATACATGGATATTGCACTGGCTTCTCCTTAATGTTGCAAAATAAACCACTTCAGCCACAAAGGCCAGAGATGGAAACTGAACTGGTTGCTGAGGGGAAGGTGGAGGAGGGCAAGCTTAAAAACTGAGGGGGCAAAAATATGTTTATCGTAGGGCTCGACTGATGATTAGCGAATGGTGTGATGATACTGTAGACCTATAGTCTAGGCCACATCCAGCATTTTGAAATATGCAATGTTTTGAAAATATATGCATCCTCTTACATTTGATGATGTCCCATCTGTGCATTTTGTGTTACAGGAGCACATGTTCATAATGTAAAAGTTGACATATCACATGAGGTTAGCAGTGTAGCTAAGTGTTTCCATTATTTGTTCAGTCAGAGCACAGGTGCAGTGAGTACAGCTTGTGTGGATGAAGAATACGGTAGTGTAGCTACTACACATCTCCTATTACAAGTCAAAATGATTGAAGGTCTATCAACATTTTTAAATCAAACTGGTCAATTTGCTTTACCACAGTACTGGGACATTCACATTCTCTTACAGGATAAACTACTGCCAGTAGTACTACTAGTTGAAACGTTAAGTCACGATGACAGTACAGTAACATTGCATTGCTGATACATTGCTCTTCATGGTAAATGTTACCATGACCATTATACATGCAGTGTAAATTCTCCACATTACAGTATCATCCTGTTTCTTTGTATTTTATTTTCCAGCCATGTTAATATTTATTAAAAACACTCTACTGATTTTGATGTTCTGAAAACACAAGACCTCATAATTACCCCCCCCCAATGCTTTATTAAATGTTGATTTAGGATAATCTAAGTCAAATAGTGAAAACAAGATAAGAGCACAGAATCAATATTGTTTGTATTTCATTTCAGCCAAGTATGGGCAATTAGTCTTTCAGAGTACATGACTCTTTCCCTTTAATTTAAACCATTGTAGCACTAATGCCAAACACAAGTTTATCTTCCATGAGTCTTCACCTGTCTGCAAATTTAAGTAATTTCTCTTAGCTCCAACAATACCATTCAACTTATATCATCCCTGTAAGTTCCTGTTTTCCTTTTAATCACATTTTAACAGAATGAGCAAACCTCAAGCACAAATAAACAGCATGTAGTTTTATCAGCATATCGAGATTGAAAAGTATGGCAAAGGAAAGCTCTCATGTATAGACTATCAAAATGCATTGACCTTACACAAACATTTGGGTTGTGAGGTGTTCGTTATACAACCAACCATCTGTCCTATGTAACCATATCAAACAAAATATACAGTATCATACTAATTTGAGTATCCCTAGGATTTACATTTACTATGTCACGTCTGGTCTTGTTACATAAGACACCTTGAAATGCTTACTTACAACCCTTAACCAACAACGCAATTTTAAGAAAAAAATAAGTGTTAATTTTTTTTAAATCTAAAAAAGAAGACGAGTAGGAGGCCAGTATGTTGTAGTAAACTTTTATGGAATATATTTACAAAATAATACATATAGCAGCAGTCAGCATTATACATCAGGACGAACAACTGCACGCATTTTGACTACTAGTCTTCCTCAGGCAGCGTTGTAGAGTGAAGCTGATGTGGCGGGGGCAAGTAAATGTCGCATGTCAGGAAAATAAATGATGTACAAAACATAAATATAACATGATCACTTTAATGTATAGAGGCAACATGAAAATTAAATGCACATGAATGTATATGACGGAAGTGCGTAAAGGATAATCTATCACAGTTTTGCTCGTAAAAGACAATACATGCACTTGTGCATCAAACACGTTCTATAAAAAACAATACGCACACCATGGAGATGATCAAAAAGTCAGAGGAACGAGGGAAATACAGAGTTAATATACTAGTCAGTCTAAGGTCTACTGCAGTCTAATGCTCATTTACCTTACACAAACAATACATTCACCACCTGCAGTGTCATTTTCATTCATTTATTCAACTTCTATAGCGCTTTTCATTACAGAAAGAATCTCAAAGCGCTTGAAAAGGCAAAACGAACAATAAAATAAAAATGGTATATGACAGAGTATATCTCGGCTTCAATTTTCGGCAACAGTTAAAAGTTTTGTTATTTCAAGCCTCCAACAGATGGAGCGAGAGTCAAGAGGGAACGACATTGAGCAGAGAGGGAGGTGGCCCAGTGGTCCAGTAGGTCCTCCAGGTGTCACCACAAGGGTTGCTCCCTTGATCATGACTCTCAGTTTCATTACATTACACATACCAGTCATTGGACTAAGCCCTGTCATTGAGCAATCCGTTGTAGTGTCCCGTTTCAATATGCCCAGGAATTCTATTTCCTCTGTGGCCTAAGAGCACATGTACACAGACAGTCGACTGTAATCCATTCACCATCTCCTGTGATTGATTGTTTGCACACAGAGAAACACAGCAAGCTCCTCTGAGTTAGGGGAAGGGCACCTTAACCAGACATTGGTAAATACAAAGTGGAAAATCTCTATAGATTCTAATGAAATGTAACCATAGGCCAATATGTAGTGACTATATGTAACCCTAGGCCTATATGTAGTGTCTATATGTAACCTTATGCCTATATGTAGTGTCTATATGTAACCTTAGGCCTATATGTAGTGTCTATATGTAACCTTAGGCCTATATGTAGTGTCTATATGTCACCTTAGGCCTATATGTAATGTCTATATGTAACCTTAGGCCTATATGTAGTGTCTATATGTAACCCTAGGCCTATATGTAATGTCTATATGTAACCCTAGGCCTATATGTAGTGTCTATATGTAACCTTAGGCCTATATGTAGTGTCTATATGTAACCCTAGGCCTATATGTAGTGTCTATATGTAACCTTAGCCTATATGTAGTGTCTATGTAACCCTAGGCCTATATTTAGTGTCTATATGTAACCCTAGGCCTATATGTAGTGTCTATATGTAACCCTAGGCCTATATGTAGTGTCTATATGTAACCCTAGGCCTATATGTAGTGTCTATATGTAACCCTAGGCCTATATGTAGTGTCTATATGTAACCCTAGCCCTATATGTAGTGTCTATATGTAACCTTAGCTCTATATGTAATGTCTATATGTAACCTTAGGCCTATATGTAGTGTCTATATGTTACCTTATGCCTATAAGTAGTGTCTATATGTAACCCTAGGCCTATATGTAGTGTCTATATGTAACCCTAGGCCTATATGTAGTGTCTATATGTAACCCTAGGCCTATATGTAGTGTCTATATGTAACCCTAGGCCTATATGTAATGTCTATATGTAACCCTAGGCCTATATGTAGTGTCTATATGTAACCCTAGGCCTATATGTAGTGTCTATATGTAACCCTAGGCCTATATGTAGTGTCTATATGTAACCTTAGGCCTATATGTAGTGTCTATATGTAACCTTAGGCCTATATGTAGTGTCTATATGTAACCTTAGGCCTATATGTAGTGTCTATATGTAACCTTAGGCCTATATGTAGTGTCTATATGTAACCTATATGGAGGCCTATATGGAGTGTCTATATGTAACCTTAGGCCTATATGGAGTGTCTATATGTAACCCTAGGCCTATATGTAGTGTCTATATGTAACCTTAGGCCTATATGTAGTGTCTATATGTAACCTTAGGCCTATATGGAGTGTCTATATGTAACCTTAGGCCTATATGGAGTGTCTATAGGTAACCCTAGGCCTATATGTAGTGTCTATATGTAACCTTAGGCCTATATGTAATGTCTTTATGTAACCCTAGGCCTATGTGTAGTGTCTATATGTTACCTAGGCCTATATGTAGTGTCTATATGTAACCCTAGGCCTATATGTAGTGTCTACATGTAACCCTAGGCCTATATGTAATGTCTATATGTAACCTTAGGCCTATATGTAATGTCTATATGTAACCCTAGGCCTATATGTAGTGTCTATATGTAACCTTAGCTCTATATGTAATGTCTATATGTAACCTTAGGCCTATATGTAGTGTCTATATGTTACCTTATGCCTATAAGTAGTGTCTATATGTAACCCTAGGCCTATATGTAGTGTCTATATGTAACCCTAGGCCTCTATGTAGTGTCTATATGTAACCTTAGGCCTATATGTACTGTCTATATGTAACCCTAGGCCTATATGTAGTGTCTATATGTAACCCTAGGCCTATATGTATTGTCTATATGTAACCCTAGACCTATATGTAGTGTCTATATGTAACCCTAGACCTATATGTAGTGTCTATATGTAACACTAGGCCTATATGTAATGTCTATATGTAACCTTAGGCCTATATGTAATGTCTACATGTAACCCTAGGCCTATATGTAGTGTCTATATGTAACCTTAGCTCTATATGTAATGTCTATATGTAACCTTAGGTCTTTATGTAGTGTCTATATGTTACCTTATGCCTATATGTAGTGTCTACGTAACCCTAGGCCTCTATGTAGTGTCTATATGTAACCCTAGGCCTCTATGTAGTGTCTATATGTAACCCTAGGCCTATATGTAGTGTCTATATGTAACCCTAGGCCTATATGTAATGTCTATGTAACCCTAGGCCTATATGTAGTGTCTATATGTAACCCTAGGCCTATATGTAGTGTCTATATGTAACCTTAGCTCTATATGTAATGTCTATATGTAACCTTAGGCCTATATGTAGTGTCTATATGTAACCCTAGGCCTATATGTAGTGTCTATATGTAACCCTAGGCCTATATGTAGTGTCTATATGTAACCTTAGGCCTATATGTAGTGTCTATACGTAACCTTAGGCCTATATGTAGTGTCTATATGTAACCTTAGGCCTATATGTAGTGTCTATATGTAACCTTAGGCCTATATGTAGTGTCTATATGTAACCTTAGGCCTATATGTAGTGTCTATATGTAACCTTAGGCCTATATGGAGTGTCTATAGGTAACCCTAGGCCTATATGTAGTGTCTATATGTAACCTTAGGCCTATATGTAATGTCTTTATGTAACCCTAGGCCTATGTGTAGTGTCTATATGTAACCTTAGGCCTATATGTAGTGTCTATATGTAACCCTAGGCCTATATGTAGTGTCTACATGTAACCCTAGGCCTTTATGTAATGTCTACATGTAACCTTAGGCCTATATGTAATGTCTATATGTAACCATAGGCCTATAAGTAGTGTCTATATGTAACCCTAGGCCTATATGTAGTGTCTATATGTAACCCTAGGCCTATATGTAGTGTCTATATGTAACCTTAGCTCTATATGTAATGTCTATATGTAACCTTAGGCCTATATGTAGTGTCTATATGTTACCTTATGCCTATATGTAGTGTCTATATGTAACCCTAGGCCTATATGTAGTGTCTATATGTAACCTTAGGCCTATATGTAGTGTCTATATAACCTTAGGCCTATATGTAGTGTCTATATGTAACCTTAGGCCTATATGTAGTGTATATATGTAACCTTAGGCCTATATGGAGTGTCTATATGTAACCTTAGGCCTATATGGAGTGTCTATATGGTAACCCTAGGCCTATATGTAGTGTCTATATGTAACCTTAGGCCTATATGTAATGTCTTTATGTAACCCTAGGCCTATGTGTAGTGTCTATATGTTACCTTATGCCTATATGTAGTGTCTATATGTAACCCTAGGCCTATATGTAGTGTCTATATGTAACCCTAGGCCTATGTGTAGTGTCTATATGTAACCTTAGGCCTATATGTATGTCTATATGTAACCCTAGGCCTATATGTAGTGTCTATATGTAACCCTAGGCCTATATGTAGTGTCTATATGTAACCCTTAGGCTCTATATGTAATGTCTATATATGTAACCTTAGGCCTATATGTAGTGTCTATATGTTAACCTTATGCCTATATGTAGTGTCTATATGTAACCTAGGCCTCTATGTAGTGTCTATATGTCACCCTAGGCCTCTATGTAGTGTCTATATGTAACCCTAGGCCTATATGTACTGTCTATATGTAACCCTAGGCCTATATGTACTGTCTATATGTAACCCTAGGCCTATATGTACTGTCTATATGTAACCCTTGGCCTATATGTAGTGTCTATATGTAACCCTAGGCCTATATGTAGTGTCTATATGTAACCCTAGACCTATATGTAGTGTATATATGTAACCTTAGGCCTATATGTAATGTCTATATGTAACCCTAGGCCTATATGTAGTGTCTATATGTAACCCTAGGCCTATATGTAGTGTCTATATGTAACCCTAGGCCTATATGTAATGTCTATATGTAACCCTAGGCCTATATGTACCTATATTTGCTGGACCTCTACCTATCTGACAGGACTCTGAGCATTTCTTGATCATGGTGATTTCAAGGATGTACTCCACTGCTTTCTTCAGCCCAGGTTGAGCAGGTTGTCCACTTCAACAGGAAGTGAAGGGGCTTAAGGAAGTAGTGCACCACATCAGGGATTGTTTTCAAGGACTCCAGCCACTCTTTGTAGGCGTTTGCGTCCATTGCACCTGAGAACAGCAGGTCGCCTCCATTTCGTACCCCTCCTTTCATTTCCGAGTGGCGGTCACTGAACATGCTGCTGAAACTTTGGTTGGTGCCAAGTTTCTTCTTTAGTTCATTACAGTAGTGAAGCTCGGTGGTCAAACTAGCTCTGAATTGATATGACAAGGAGGCCTCGACATCGAGACAGTCCTTCACTGCAGTGACTGTCACTCCGTTCATAGTCGACTGACAAGACTTGATGGAAGTTACAGCGCTCACTTTCCCTCCCAGGTTGACTTGAGAGGTGAAATGAGTGTCGTATGTGTCTATCAGGCTTCTATAGGCCTTAGACTAGACTTGAGGTCATAAACAGTGGGAGCTTCTTCATCGAATTCAGAAATTGTTTGTGAAGAGGAGGATCTTCGACCAGGCTATATCTGAGGAAAAAAGTGACAATGGTTTGGTTAACATTTAACAATAATCGGTTGTATTTTAGCCTTTAATAGCAGTTAAGTTGAACGCAATTGGTAAGCATGTGATGGTATTGTATGTGAACTTATCATGCAATGGATACACAATATTCATGAAAAGCATTATATTAGCCTCATATTACAGCCTCTTTAAGAATCTTTTAGTTTAGTCACTGAAGTTGAACGCATCACCTGTAGATGCTACAATGGACTTCATGCCTGGTGAAACTGTATCTGTCCTGCTTCGACTTTGCAATGGCATATGTTGCTTCTCTGGAATCTGTCCCTCCAATGATTGTCTTGAACTTTACTTCAGGAATCTCAAGGTCCAGGCCAAGTTTCCAGTTGTTGGTCACGGCTGAAGTTGTGGTATTGATGAGGGACTCACTGGATTCATAGATGCTGCTTGAGACCTCCCGCTTGCAGTCGGTGAGGGCTCTCCAGTTTGCCATGGCTGCTGGAAGCTTCTGTTTAGAAATTGACAGCTAACTCACAAGTGTCTCCCTCCCGCTCCCAATTTTCCATGTCGATCACATAAGAACCTTTTCGCTGCATCTTCACAATGTCGAAACCTTCCCCTGCCAGGTTGTAACCAGGGACAAACTCGGCCTGCTCACATTCCTGTGGCTTGCCAGGAATCTTTCCCCTCAAACTCCCTGCCAGGAACTGGAGTGTGCCTGCCCAGCAGATCAGTAGAAGTAGACACAGCTCCTTCATCACCCTCTTAATAGAAAAAAGTAGAAGTAATCAAAATCATTTCGCCGACACTTTTATCCAGAGCAATTAGGATTGAGTGCCTTGCTCAAGAGCACATCAACAGATTTTTCACCTAGTCAGTGTCAGCTCTGGGATTTGAAACAGCAACCTTTCGGTCACTGGCTCAATGCTCTTAACCGCTAGGCTACCTGCCACCACACACTGTAGTGACACACTGTAGTGAGCTTGTAATGGTAATTTATGAGTAAATGTGTTGTACTAATCCATTTGATCAGTGAAATGTATTGCTGTTCCAAGCACTACGTATTTATCAATTACAGTACAGTGCACATGAAATAAAGTTTTAAGAAATAGGACAATATACCTTAAGATCTGTATGAAGAATTGTTGTCCTTCAGGTTTTATGACTAGAGATCAAAAGATAACATGTATAAAAATTGAGACTTCATATCATACCATGTGCTCTTTCTCTTGGAGATGTAAAACGAAGAGAGTTGTTTCTTGATTCTATACTGGATGAGAGAGAAGAGCCTTTAAATACACTGCTGGGTAGCTTGAGTTTTTTCGCTGGTCATTTTCACAGAATATTTCGTGGCAAACCCCAAATTTCAATGCAAAAAAAAAGCACATTCTCCTGTTGTAATTGGGTGACAAGTCAGTTGGTGGTTTTAGCATTAGAATGCAAAAACAAAGAGTTTTAGGAGTTTGATTATGCCAAATATGGTTCTGTTTCAAGTAAAAAATATTTAAGGATGATTTCATATGGTTGAAAGACGTAGTTTCATTTTACTTGGACAGTAATATCTTCAATGATGTTCTTGCTCTGTAATTTTTAAATCTAACACATCTTCCTTTGAGTCACTCACACACAATCTTCTCACACTTTACCCTCACTACAGCCACCATTACTGATACAGAGCGCTTCGTGAGACATTTTGGGCAGCAGTGTATCCCTGTGGGTGTCAGTGACTTCAGAATACATGGATATTGCACTGGCTTCTCCTTAATGTTGCAAAATAAACCACTTCAGCCACAAAGGCCAGAGATGGAAACTGAACTGGTTGCTGAGGGGAAGGTGGAGGAGGGCAAGCTTAAAAACTGAGGGGGCAAAAATATGTTTATCGTAGGGCTCGACTGATGATTAGCGAATGGTGTGATGATACTGTAGACCTATAGTCTAGGCCACATCCAGCATTTTGAAATATGCAATGTTTTGAAAATATATGCATCCTCTTACATTTGATGATGTCCCATCTGTGCATTTTGTGTTACAGGAGCACATGTTCGTAATGTAAAAGTTGACATATCACATGAGGTTAGCAGTGTAGCTAAGTGTTTCCATTATTTGTTGTGTGCATGAAGAATACGGTAGTGTAGCTACTACACATCTCCTATTTCAAGTCAAAATGATTGAAGGTCTATCAACATTTTTAAATCAAACTGGTCAATTTGCTTTACCACAGTACTGGGACATTCACATTCTCTTACAGGATAAACTACTGCCAGTAGTACTACTAGTTGAAACGTTAAGTCACGATGACAGTACAGTAACATTGCATTGCTGATACATTGCTCTGCATGGTAAATGTTACCATGACCATTATACATGCAGTGTAAATTCTCCACATTACAGTATCATCCTGTTTCTTTGTATTTTATTTTCCAGCCATGAAAATATTTATTAAAAACACTACTGATTTTGATGTTCTGAAAACACAAGACCTCATAATTACCCCCCCCCCCCTAATGCTTTATTAAATGTTGATTTAGGATGATCTAAGTCACATAGTGAAAACAAGATAAGAGCACAGAATCAATTTTGTTTGTATTTAATTTCAGCCAAGTATGGGCAATTAGTCTTTCAGAGTACATGACTCTTTCCCTTTAATTTAAACCATTGTAGCACTAATGCCAAACACAAGTTTATCTTCCATGAGTCTTCACCTGTCTGCAAATTTAAGTAATTTCTCTTAGCTCCAACAATACCATTCAACTTATATCATCCCTGTAAGTTCCTGTTTTCCTTTTAATCACATTTTAACAGAATGAGCAAACCTCAAGCACAAATAAACAGGATGTAGTTTTATCAGCATATCGAGATTGAAAAGTATGGCAAAGGAAAGCTCTCATGTATAGACTATCAAAATGCATTGACCTTACACAAACATTTGGGTTGCGAGGTGTTCTTATACAACCAACCATCTGTCCTATGTAACCATATCAAACAAAATATACAGTATCATACTAATTTGAGTATCCCGGATTTACATTTACTATGTCACGTCTGGTCTTGCTACATAAGACACCTTGAAATGCTTACTTACAACCCTTAACCAACAATGCAATTTTAAGAAAAAAATAAGTGTTAATTTTTTTAAATCTAAAAAAGAAGACGAGTAGGAGGCCAGTATGTTGTAGTAAACTTTTATGGAATATATTTACAAAATAATACATATAGCAGCAGTCAGCATTATACATCAGGACGAACAACTGCACGCATTTTGACTACTAGTCTTCCTCAGGCAGCGTTGTAGAGTGAAGCTGATGTGGCGGGGGCAAGTAAATGTCGCATGTCAGGAAAATAAATGATGTACAAAACATAAATATAACATGATCACGTTAATGTATAGAGGCAACATGAAAATTAAATGCACAGGAATGTATACGACGGAAGTGCGTAAAGGATAATCTATCACAGTTTTGCTCGTAAAAGACAATACATGCACTTGTGCATCAAACACGTTCTATAAAAAACAATACGCACACCATGGAGATGATCAAAAACTCAGAGGAACGAGGGAAATACAGAGTTAATATACTAGTCAGTCTAAGGTCTACTGCAGTCTAATGCTCATTTACCTTACACAAACAATACATTCACCACGTGCAGTGTCATTTTCATTCATTTATTCAACTTCTATAGCGCTTTTCATTACAGAAAGAATCTCAAAGCGCTTGAAAAGGCAAAACGAACAACAATAAAATAAAAATGGTATATGACAGAGTATGTCTCGGCTTCAATTTTCGGCAACAGTTAAAAGTTTTGTTATTTCAAGCCTCCAACAGATGGAGCGAGAGTCAAGAGGGAACGACATTGAGCAGAGAGAGGGAGGTGGCCCAGTGGTCCAGTAGGTCCTCCAGGTGTCACCACAAGGGTTGCTCCCTTGATCATGACTCTCAGTTTCATTACATTACACATACCAGTCATTGGACTAAGCCCTGTCATTGAGCAATCCGTTGTAGTGTCCGTTTCAATATGCCCAGGAATTCTATTTCCTCTGTGGCCTAAGAGCACATGTACACAGACAGTCGACTGTAATCCACTCACCATCTCCTGTGATTGATTGTTTGCACACAGAGAAACACAGCAAGCTCCTCTGAGTTAGGGGAAGGGCACCTTAACCAGACATTGGTAAATACAAAGTGGAAAATCTCTATAGATTCTAATGAAATGTAACCATAGGCCAATATGTAGTGACTATATGTAACCCTAGGCCTATATGTAGTGTCTATATGTAACCTTAGGCCTATATGTAGTGTCTATATGTAACCTTAGGCCTATATGTAGTGTCTATATGTAACCCTAGGCCTATATGTAGTGTCTACATGTAACCCTAGGCCTTTATGTAATGTCTACATGTAACCTTAGGCCTATATGTAATGTCTATATGTAACCATAGGCCTATAAGTAGTGTCTATATGTAACCCTAGGCCTATAAGTAGTGTCTATATGTAACCCTAGGCCTATATGTAGTGTCTATATGTAACCCTAGGCCTATATGTAGTGTCTATATGTAACCTATATGTAGTGTCTAGTAACCCTATATGTAGTGTCTATGTAACCCTAGGCCTATATGTAGTGTCTATATGTAACCCTAGGCCTATATGTAGTGTCTATATGTAACCTTAGCTCTATATGTAATGTCTATATGTAACCTTAGGCCTATATGTAGTGTCTATATGTTACCTTATGCCTATATGTAGTGTCTACGTAACCCTAGTCCTCTATTTAGTGTCTATATGTAACCCTAGGCCTATATGTAGTGTCTATATGTAACCCTAGGCCTATATGTAGTGTCTATATGTAACCCTAGCCCTATATGTAGTGTCTATATGTAACCCTAGGCCTATATGTAGTGTCTATATGTAACCCTAGGCCTATATGTAGTGTCTATATGTAACCTTAGCTCTATATGTAATGTCTATATGTAACCTTAGCTCTATATGTAGTGTCTATATGTAACCCTAGGCCTATATGTAGTGTCTATATGTAACCCTAGGCCTATATGTAGTGTCTATATGTAACCTTAGGCCTATATGTAGTGTCTATACGTAACCTTAGGCCTATATGTAGTGTCTATATGTAACCTTAGGCCTATATGTAGTGTCTATATGTAACCTTAGGCCTATATGTAGTGTCTATATATGTAACCTTAGGCCTATATGGAGTGTCTATATGTAACCTTAGGCCTATATGGAGTGTCTATAGGTAACCCTAGGCCTATATGTAGTGTCTATATGTAACCTTAGGCCTATATGTAGTGTATATATGTAACCTTAGGCCTATATGGAGTGTCTATATGTAACCTTAGGCCTATATGGAGTGTCTATAGGTAACCCTAGGCCTATATGTAGTGTCTATATGTAACCTTAGGCCTATATGTAATGTCTTTATGTAACCCTAGGCCTATATGTAGTGTCTATATGTTACCTTATGCCTATATGTAGTGTCTATGTAACCCTAGGCCTATATGTACTGTCTATATGTAACCCTAGGCCTTTATGTAATGTCTATATGTAACCATAGGCCTATATGTAGTGTCTATATGTAACCCTAGGCCTATATGTAGTGTCTATATGTAACCCTAGGCCTATATGTAGTGTCTATATGTAACCCTAGGCCTATATGTAGTGTCTATATGTAACCTTAGCTCTATATGTAATGTCTATATGTAACCTTAGGCCTATATGTAGTGTCTATATGTAACCTTAGGCCTATATGTAGTGTCTATATGTAACCTTAGGCCTATATGTAGTGTCTATATGTCACCCTAGGCCTCTTTGTAGTGTCTATATGTAGCCCTAGGCCTATATGTACTGTCTATATGTAACCCTAGGCCTATATGTAGTGTCTATATGTAACCCTTGGCCTATATGTAGTGTCTATATGTAACCCTAGGCCTATATGTAGTGTCTATATGTAACCCTAGGCCTATATGTAGTGTCTATATGTAACCTTAGGCCTATATGTAATGTCTATATGTAACCCTAGGCCTATATGTAATGTCTATATGTAACCCTAGGCCTATATGTAGTGTCTATATGTAAACTTAGGCCTATATGTAATGTCTATATGTTACCTTATGCCTATAAGTAGTGTCTATATGTTACCTTATGCCTATATGTAGTGTCTATGTAACCCTAGTCCTATTTAGTGTCTATATGTAACCCTAGGCCTATATGTAGTGTCTATATGTAACCCTAGGCCTATATGTAGTGTCTATATGTAACCCTAGCCCTATATGTAGTGTCTATGTAACCCTAGGCCTATATGTAGTGTCTATATGTAACCCTAGGCCTATATGTAGTGTCTATATGTAACCTTAGCTCTATATGTAATGTCTATATGTAACCTTAGGCCTATATGTAGTGTCTATATGTAACCCTAGGCCTATATGTAGTGTCTATATGTAACCCTAGGCCAATATGTAGTGTCTATATGTAGCCTTAGGCCTATATGTAGTGTCTATACGTAACCTTAGGCCTATATGTAGTGTCTATATGTAACCTTAGGCCTATATGTAGTGTCTATATGTAACCTTAGGCCTATATGTAGTGTTTATATGTAACCTTAGGCCTATATGGAGTGTCTATATGTAACCTTAGGCCTATATGGAGTGTCTATAGGTAACCCTAGGCCTATATGTAGTGTCTATATGTAACCTTAGGCCTATATGTAATGTCTTTATGTAACCCTAGGCCTATGTGTAGTGTCTATATGTTACCTTATGCCTATATGTAGTGTCTATGTAACCCTAGGCCTATATGTACTGTCTATATGTAACCCTAGGCCTTTATGTAATGTCTATATGTAACCCTAGGCCTATATGTAATGTCTATATGTAACCCTAGGCCTATATGTAGTGTCTATATGTAACCCTAGGCCTATATGTAGTGTCTATATGTAACCCTAGGCCTATATGTAGTGTCTATATGTAACCTTAGCTCTATATGTAATGTCTATATGTAACCTTAGGCCTATATGTAGTGTCTATATGTTACCTTATGCCTATATGTAGTGTCTATATGTAACCCTAGGCCTATATGTAGTGTCTATATGTAACCCTAGGCCTATATGCAGTGTCTATATGTAACCCTAGGCCTATATGTAGTGTCTATATGTAACCTTAGGCCTATATGTAGTGTATATATGTAACCTTAGGCCTATATGGAGTGTCTATATGTAACCTTAGGCCTATATGGAGTGTCTATAGGTAACCCTAGGCCTATATGTAGTGTCTATATGTAACCTTAGGCCTATATGTAATGTCTTTATGTAACCCTAGGCCTATGTGTAGTGTCTATATGTTACCTTATGCCTATATGTAGTGTCTATGTAACCCTAGGCCTATATGTACTGTCTATATGTAACCCTAGGCCTTTATGTAATGTCTATATGTAACCTTAGGCCTATATGTCATGTCTATATGTAACCCTAGGCCTATATGTAGTGTCTATATGTAACCCTAGGCCTATATGTAGTGTCTATATGTAACCCTAGGCCTATATGTAGTGTCTATATGTAACCTTAGCTCTATATGTAATGTCTATATGTAACCTTAGGCCTATATGTAGTGTCTATATGTTACCTTATGCCTATATGTAGTGTCTATGTAACCCTAGGCCTCTATGTAGTGTCTATATGTCACCCTAGGCCTCTTTGTAGTGTCTATATGTAACCCTAGGCCTATATGTACTGTCTATATGTAACCCTAGGCCTATATGTACTGTCTATATGTAACCCTAGGCCTATATGTACTGTCTATATGTAACCCTTGGCCTATATGTAGTGTCTATATGTAACCCTAGGCCTATATGTAGTGTCTATATGTAACCCTAGACCTATATGTAGTGTATATATGTAACCTTAGGCCTATATGTAATGTCTATATGTAACCCTAGGCCTATATGTAGTGTCTATATGTAACCCTAGACCTATATGTAGTGTATATATGTAACCTTAGGCCTATATGTAATGTCTATATGTAACCCTAGGCCTATATGTACCTATATTTGCTGGACCTCGTACCTATCTGACAGGACTCTGAGCATTTCTTGATCATGGTGATTTCAAGGATGTACTCCACTGCTTTCTTCAGCCCAGGTTGAGCAGGTTGTCCACTTCAACAGGAAGTGAAGGGGCTTAAGGAAGTAGTGCACCACATCAGGGATTGTTTTCAAGGACTCCAGCCACTCTTTGTAGGCGTTTGCGTCCATTGCACCTGAGAACAGCAGGTCGCTCCATTTCGTACCCCTCCTTTCATTTCCGAGTGGCGGTCACTGAACATGCTGCTGAAACTTTGGTTGGTGCCAAGTTTCTTCTTTAGTTCATTACAGTAGTGAAGCTCGGTGGTCAAACTAGCTCTGAATTGATATGACAAGGAGGCCTCGACATCGAGACAGTCCTTCACTGCAGTGACTGTCACTCCGTTCATAGTCGACTGACAAGACTTGATGGAAGTTACAGCGCTCACTTTCCCTCCCAGGTTGACTTGAGAGGTGAAATGAGTGTCGTATGTGTCTATCAGGCTTCTATAGGCCGGCTTAGACTTGAGGTCATAAACAGTGGGGAGCTTCTTCATCGAATTCAGAAATTGTTTGTGAAGAGGAGGATCTTCGACCAGGCTATATCTGAAGACAAAAGTGACAATGGTTTGGTGAACATTTAACAATAATCGGTTGTATTTTAGCCTTTAATAGCAGTTAAGTTGAACGCAATTGGTAAGCATGTGATGGTATTGTATGTGAACTTATCATGCAATGGATACACAATATTCATGAAAAGCATTATATTAGCCTCATATTACAGCCTCTTTAAGAATCTTTTAGTTTAGTCACTGAAGTTGAACGCATCACCTGTAGATGCTACAATGGACTTCATGCCTGGTGAAACTGTATCTGTCCTGCTTCGACTTTGCAATGGCATATGTTGCTTCTCTGGAATCTGTCCCTCCAATGATTGTCTTGAACTTTACTTCAGGAATCTCAAGGTCCAGGCCAAGTTTCCAGTTGTTGGTCACGGCTGAAGTTGTGGTATTGATGAGGGACTCACTGGATTCATAGATGCTGCTTGAGACCTCCCGCTTGCAGTCGGTGAGGGCTCTCCAGTTTGCCATGGCTGCTGGAAGCTTCTGTTTAGAAATTGACAGCTAACTCACAAGTGTCTCCCTCCCGCTCCCAATTTTCCATGTCGATCACATAAGAACCTTTTCGCTGCATCTTCACAATGTCGAAACCTTCCCCTGCCAGGTTGTAACCAGGGACAAACTCGGCCTGCTCACATTCCTGTGGCTTGCCAGGAATCTTTCCCCTCAAACTCCCTGCCAGGAACTGGAGTGTGCCTGCCCAGCAGATCAGTAGAAGTAGACACAGCTCCTTCATCACCCTCTTAATAGAAAAAAGTAGAAGTAATCAAAATCATTTCGCCGACACTTTTATCCAGAGCAATTAGGATTGAGTGCCTTGCTCAAGAGCACATCAACAGATTTTTCACCTAGTCAGTGTCAGCTCTGGGATTTGAAACAGCAACCTTTCGGTCACTGGCTCAATGCTCTTAACCGCTAGGCTACCTGCCACCACACACTGTAGTGACACACTGTAGTGAGCTTGTAATGGTAATTTATGAGTAAATGTGTTGTACTAATCCATTTGATCAGTGAAATGTATTGCTGTTCCAAGCACTACGTATTTATCAATTACAGTACAGTGCACATGAAATAAAGTTTTAAGAAATAGGACAATATACCTTAAGATCTGTATGAAGAATTGTTGTCCTTCAGGTTTTATGACTAGAGATCAAAAGATAACATGTATAAAAATTGAGACTTCATATCATACCATGTGCTCTTTCTCTTGGAGATGTAAAACGAAGAGATGTTTCTTGATTCTATACTGGATGAGAGAGAAGAGCCTTTAAATACACTGCTGGGTAGCTTGAGTTTTTTTCGCTGGTCATTTTCACAGAATATTTCGTGGCAAACCCCAAATTTCAATGCAACAAAAAAAAGCACATTCTCCTCTGTTGTAATTGGGTGACAAGTCAGTTGGTGGTTTTAGCATTAGAATGCAAAAACAAAGAGTTTTAGGAGTTTGATTATGCCAAATATGGTTCTGTTTCAAGTAAAAAATATTTAAGGATGATTTCATATGGTTGAAAGACGTAGGTTCATTTTACTTTGACAGTAATATCTTCAATGATGTTCTTGCTCTGTAATTTTTTAAATCTAACACATCTTCCTTTGAGTCACTCACACACAATCTTCTCACACTTTACCCTCACTACAGCCACCATTACTGATACAGAGCGCTTCGTGAGACATTTTGGGCAGCAGTGTATCCCTGTGGGTGTCAGTGACTTCAGAATACATGGATATTGCACTGGCTTCTCCTTAATGTTGCAAAATAAACCACTTCAGCCACAAAGGCCAGAGATGGAAACTGAACTGGTTGCTGAGGGGAAGGTGGAGGAGGGCAAGCTTAAAAACTGAGGGGGCAAAAATATGTTTATCGTAGGGCTCGACTGATGATTAGCGAATGGTGTGATGATACTGTAGACCTATAGTCTAGGCCACATCCAGCATTTTGAAATATGCAATGTTTTGAAAATATATGCATCCTCTTACATTTGATGATGTCCCATCTGTGCATTTTGTGTTACAGGAGCACATGTTCGTAATGTAAAAGTTGACATATCACATGAGGTTAGCAGTGTAGCTAAGTGTTTCCATTATTTGTTCAGTCAGAGCACAGGTGCAGTGAGTACAGCTTGTGTGGATGAAGAATACGGTAGTGTAGCTACTACACATCTCCTATTACAAGTCAAAATGATTGAAGGTCTATCAACATTTTTAAATCAAACTGGTCAATTTGCTTTACCACAGTACTGGGACATTCACATTCTCTTACAGGATAAACTACTGCCAGTAGTACTACTGTTCGAAACGTTAAGTCACGATGACAGTACAGTAACATTGCATTGCTGATACATTGCTCTTCATGGTAAATGTTACCATGACCATTATACATGCAGTGTAAATTCTCCACATTACAGTATCATCCTGTTTCTTTGTATTTTATTTTCCAGCCATGTTAATATTTATTAAAAACACTCTACTGATTTTGATGTTCTGAAAACACAAGACCTCATAATTACCCCCCCCCCCCCCCAATGCTTTATTAAATGTTGATTTAGGATAATCTAAGTCAAATAGTGAAAACAAGATAAGAGCACAGAATCAATATTGTTTGTATTTCATTTCAGCCAAGTATGGGCAATTAGTCTTTCAGAGTACATGACTCTTTCCCTTTAATTTAAACCATTGTAGCACTAATGCCAAACACAAGTTTATCTTCCATGAGTCTTCACCTGTCTGCAAATTTAAGTAATTTCTCTTAGCTCCAACAATACCATTCAACTTATATCATCCCTGTAAGTTCCTGTTTTCCTTTTAATCACATTTTAACAGAATGAGCAAACCTCAAGCACAAATAAACAGGATGTAGTTTTATCAGCATATCGAGATTGAAAAGTATGGCAAAGGAAAGCTCTCATGTATAGACTATCAAAATGCATTGACCTTACACAAACATTTGGGTTGCGAGGTGTTCGTTATACAACCAACCATCTGTCCTATGTAATCATATCAAACAAAATATACAGTATCATACTAATTTGAGTATCCCGGATTTACATTTACTATGTCACGTCTGGTCTTGTTACATAAGACACCTTGAAATGCTTACTTACAACCCTTAACCAACAACGCAATTTTAAGAAAAAAGTAAGTGGTAATTTTTTTAAATCTAAAAAAGAAGACGAGTAGGAGGCCAGTATGTTGTAGTAAACTTTTATGGAATATATTTACAAAATAATACATATAGCAGCAGTCAGCATTATACATCAGGACGAACAACTGCACGCATTTTGACTACTAGTCTTCCTCAGGCAGCGTTGTAGAGTGAAGCTGATGTGGCGGGGGCAAGTAAATGTCGCATGTCAGGAAAATAAATTATGTACAAAACATAAATATAACATGATCACGTTAATGTATAGAGGCAACATGAAAATTAAATGCACATGAATGTATATGACGGAAGTGCGTAAAGGATCATCTATCACAGTTTTGCTCGTAAAAGACAATACATGCACTTGTGCATCAAACACGTTCTATAAAAAAACAATACGCACACCATGGAGATGATCAAAAAGTCAGAGGAACGAGGGAAATACAGAGTTAATATACTAGTCAGTCTAAGGTCTACTGCAGTCTAATGCTCATTTACCTTACACAAACAATACATTCACCACCTGCAGTGTCATTTTCATTCATTTATTCAACTTCTATAGCGCTTTTCATTACAGAAAGAATCTCAAAGCGCTTGAAAAGGCAAAACGAACAATAAAATAAAAATGGTATATGACAGAGTATATCTCGGCTTCAATTTTCGGCAACAGTTAAAAGTTTTGTTATTTCAAGCCTCCAACAGATGGAGCGAGAGTCAAGAGGGAACGACATTGAGCAGAGAGAGGAGGTGGCCCAGTGGTCCAGTAGGTCCTCCAGGTGTCACCACAAGGGTTGCTCCCTTGATCATGACTCTCAGTTTCATTACATTACACATACCAGTCATTGGACTAAGCCCTGTCATTGAGCAATCCGTTGTAGTGTCCGTTTCAATATGCCCAGGAATTCTATTTCCTCTGTGGCCTAAGAGCACATGTACACAGACAGTCGACTGTAATCCATTCACCATCTCCTGTGATTGATTGTTTGCACACAGAGAAACACAGCAAGCTCCTCTGAGTTAGGGGAAGGGCACCTTAACCAGACATTGGTAAATAAAGTGGAAAATGGAAAATCTC
Organism: Oncorhynchus masou masou; assembly: GCF_036934945.1. Lineage (NCBI taxonomy): Eukaryota > Metazoa > Chordata > Actinopteri > Salmoniformes > Salmonidae > Oncorhynchus > Oncorhynchus masou. The sequence continues at coordinate 34,036,079 of NC_088223.1, read as the reverse complement.
TATAGATTCTAATGAAATGTAACCATAGGCCAATATGTAGTGACTATATGTAACCTGAGGCCTATATGTAGTGTCTATATGTAACCTTATGCCTATATGTAGGGTCTATATGTAACCTTAGGCCTATATGTAGTGTCTATATGTAACCTTAGGCCTATATGTAGTGTCTATATGTCACCTTAGGCCTATATGTACTGTCTATATGTAACCTTAGGCCTATATGTAGTGTCTATATGTAACCCTAGCCCTATATGTAGTGTCTATATGTAACCCTAGGCCTATATATAGTGTCTATATGTAACCTTAGGCCTATATGTAGTGTCTATATGTAGCCTTAGGCCTATATGTAGTGTCTATATGTAACCCTAGGCCTATATGTACTGTCTATATGTAACCCTAGGCCTATATGTACTGTCCATATGTAACCCTAGGCCTATATGTACTGTCTATATGTAACCCTAGGCCTATATGTAGTGTCTATATGTAACCCTAGGCCTATATGTAATGTTAATATGTAACCTTAGGCCTATATGTAGTGTCTATATGTAACCTTAGGCCTATATGTAGTGTTTATTTGTCACCTTAGGCCTATATGTAGTGTCTATATGTAACCTTAGGCCTATATGTAGTGTCTATATGTAACCTTAGGCCTATATGTAGTGTCTATATGTAACCTTAGGCCTATATGTAGTGTCTATATGTAACCCTAGGCCTATATGTAGTGTCTATATGTAACCCTAGGCCTATATGTAGTGTCTATATGTAACCCTAGGCCTATATGTAGTGTCTATATGTAACCCTAGGCCTATATGTAGTGTCTATGTGTAACCCTAGGCCTATATGTAATGTCTATATGTAACCCTTGGCCTATATGTAGTGTCTATATGTAACCCTAGCCCTATATGTAGTGTCTATATGTAACCCTAGGCCTATATGTAGTGTCTATGTGTAACCCTAGGCCTATATGTACTGTCTATATGTAACCCTAGACCTATCGTAGTGTCTGTATGTAACCCTAGGCCTATATGTAGTGTCTATATGTAACCCTAGGCCTATATGTAGTGTCTATATGTAACCCTAGGCCTATATGTAGTGTCTATATGTAACCTTAGCTCTATATGTAATGTCTATATGTAACCTTAGGTCTTTATGTAGTGTCTATATGTTACCTTATGCCTATATGTAGTGTCTACGTAACCCTAGGCCTCTATGTAGTGTCTATATGTAACCCTAGGCCTCTATGTAGTGTCTATATGTAACCCTAGGCCTATATGTAGTGTCTATATGTAACCCTAGGCCTATATGTAGTGTCTATATGTAACCTTAGCTCTATATGTAATGTCTATATGTAACCCTAGGCCTATATGTAGTGTCTATATGTAGACTTAGGCATATATGTTGTGTCTATATGTAACCCTAGGCCTATATGTAACGTCTATATGTAACCCTAGTATATGTAGTGTCTATATGTAACCCTAGGCCTATATGTAGTGTCTATATGTAACCTTAGGCCTATATGTAATGTCTATATGTAACCCTAGGCCTATATGTAGTGTCTATATGTAACCCTAGGCCTATATGTAGTGTCTATATGTAACCCTAGGCCTATATGTAGTGTCTATATGTAACCTTAGCTCTATATGTAATGTCTATATGTAACCTTAGCTCTATATGTAATGTCTATATGTTACCTTATGCCTATATGTAGTGTCTATGTAACCCTAGGCCTCTATGTATGTCTATATGTAACCCTAGGCCTCTATGTAGTGTCTATATGTAACCCTAGGCCTACATGTAGTGTCTATATGAAACCCTAGGCCTATGTAGTGTCTATATGTAACCTTAGGCCTATATGTAATGTCTACATGTAACCCTAGGCCTATATGTAATGTCTGTATGTAACCCTAGGCCTATATGTAGTGTCTATATGTAACCCTAGGCCTTTATGTAATGTCTACATGTAACCCTAGGCCTATATGTAATGTCTGTATGTAACCTTAGGCCTATATGTAATGTCTATATGTAACCCTAGGCCTATATGTAATGTCTTTATGTAACCCTAGGCCAATATGTAGTGTCTATATGTAAACGTAGGCCTATATGTAGTGTCTATATGTAACCCTAGGCCTATATGTAATGTCTATATGTAACCCTTGGCCTATATGTAGTGTCTATATGTAACCCTAGGCCTATATGTAGTGTCTATATGTAACCCTAGGCCTATATGTACTGTCTATATGTAACCCTAGACCTATATGTACTGTCTATATGTAACCCTAGACCTATATGTAGTGTCTGTATGTAACCCTAGGCCTATATGTAGTGTCTATATGTAACCCTAGGCCTATATGTAGTGTCTATATGTAACCCTAGGCCTATATGTAGTGTCTATATGTAACCTTAGCTCTATATGTAATGTCTATATGTAACCTTAGGCCTATATGTAGTGTCTATATGTTACCTTATGCCTATATGTAGTGTCTACGTAACCCTAGGCCTCTATGTAGTGTCTATATGTAACCCTAGGCCTCTATGTAGTGTCTATATGTAACCCTAGGCCTATATGTAATGTCTGTATGTAACCCTAGGCCTATATGTAGTGTCTATATGTAACCTTAGCTCTATATGTAATGTCTATATGTAACCTTAGGCCTATATGTAGTGTCTATATGTAACCCTAGGCCTATATGTAGTGTCTATATGTAACCCTAGCCCTATATGTAGTGTCTATATGTAACCCTAGGCCTATATGTAGTGTCTATATGTAACCCTAGGCCTATATGTAGTGTCTATATGTAACCCTAGGCCTATATGTAATGTCTGTATGTAACCCTAGGCCTATATGTAGTGTCTATATGTAACCCTAGGCCTATATGTAGTGTCTATATGTAACCCTAGGCCTATATGTAGTGTCTATATGTAACCTTAGCTCTATATGTAATGTCTATATGTAACCTTAGGCCTATATGTAGTGTCTATATGTTACCTTATGCCTATATGTAGTGTCTATGTAACCCTAGGCCTCTATGTAGTGTCTATATGTAACCCTAGGCCTCTATGTAGTGTCTATATGTAACCTTAGGCCTATATGTACTGTCTATATGTAACCCTAGGCCTATATGTACTGTCTATATGTAACCCTAGGCCTATATGTACTGTCTATATGTAACCCTAGGCCTATATGTACTGTCTATATGTAACCCTAGGCCTACATGTAGTGTCTATATGAAACCCTAGGCCTATATGAAATGTTAATATATAACCTTAGGCCTATATGTAGTGTCTATATGTAACCTTAGGCCTATATGTAGTGTCTATATGTAACCCTAGGCCTATATGTAGTGTCTATATGTAACCTTAGGCCTATATGTAGTGTCTATATGTAACCTTAGGCCTATATGTAGTGTCTATATGTAACCTTAGGCCTATATGTAGTGTCTATATGTAACCTTAGGCCTATATGTAGTGTCTATATGTAACCTTAGGCCTATATGTAGTGTCTATATGTAACCTTAGGCCTATATGTAGTGTCTATATGTAACCCTAGGCCTATATGTAGTGTCTATATGTAACCTTAGGCCTATATGTAGTGTCTATATGTAACCCTAGGCCTATATGTAATGTCTATATGTAACCCTTGGCCTATATGTAGTGTTTATATGTAACCCTAGGTCTATATGTAGTGTCTATATGTAACCCTAGGCCTATATGTAGTGTCTATATGTAACCCTAGACCTATATGTAGTGTATATATGTAACCTTAGGCCTATATGTAGTGTCTTTATGTAACCCTAGGCATATATGTAATGTTTATTTGTAACCCTATGCCTATATGTAGTGTTTATATGTAACCTTAGGCCTATATGTAACCCTGGATAAGAGCGTCTGGCCTTATATGTAATGTCTATATGTAACCCTAGGCCTATATGTAGTGTCTATATGTAAACTTAGGCCTATATGTAATGTCTACATGTAACCCTAGGCCTATATGTAATGTCTATTTGTAACCCTAGGCCTATATGTAGTGTCTATATGTAAACTTAGGCCTATATGTTGTGTCTGTATGTAACCCTAGGCCTATTTGTAGTGTCTATATGTAACCCTAGGCCTATATGTACTGTCTATATGTAACCCTAGGCCTTCATGTAATGTCTATATGTAACCCTAGGCCTATATGTAATGTCTATATGTAACCCTAGGCCTATATGTAATGTCTGTATGTAACCCTAGGCCTATATGTAGTGTCTATATGTAACCCTAGGCCTATATGTAGTGTCTATATGTAACCTTAGCTCTATATGTAATGTCTATATGTAACCTTAGGCCTATATGTAGTGTCTATATGTTACCTTATGCCTATATGTAGTGTCTATGTAACCCTAGGCCTCTATGTAGTGTCTATATGTAACCCTAGGCCTCTATGTAGTGTCTATATGTAACCCTAGGCCTATATGTAGTGTCTATATGTAACCCTAGGCCTATATGTAGTGTCTATATGTAACCCTAGGCCTATATGTATTGTCTATATGTAACCCTAGGCCTATATGTAGTGTCTATATGTAACCCTAGGCCTATATGTAGTGTCTATATGTAACCCTAGACCTATATGTAGTGTATATATGTAACCTTAGGCCTATATGTAATGTCTATATGTAACCCTAGGCCTATATGTACCTATATTTGCTGGACCTCGTACCTATCTGACAGGACTCTGAGCATTTCTTGATCATGGTGTTTTCAAGGATGTACTCCTCCACTGCTTTCTTCAGCCCAGGTTGAGCAGGATGTCCACTTTTCAACAGGAAGTGAAGGGGCTTAAGGAAGTAGTGCACCACGTCAGGGATTGTTTTCAAGGACTCCAGCCACTCTTTGTAGGCGTTTGCGTCCAACGCACCTGAGAACAGCAGGTCGCCTCCATTTAGTACCCCTCCTTTAATTTCCGAGTGGCGGTCACTGAACATGCTGCTGAAACTTCGGTTGGTGCCAAGTTTCTTCTTTAGTTCATTACAGTAGTGAAGCTCGGCGGTCAAACTAGCGCTGAATTGATATGACAAGGAGGCCTCGACATCGAGACAGTCCTTCACTGCAGTGACTGTCACTCCGTTCATAGTTGCCTGACAAGACTTGATGGAAGTTACAGCGCTCACTTTCCCTCCCAGCTTGACTTGAGAGGTGAAATGAGTGCCGTATGTGTCTATCGCGTTTCTATAGGCCGGCTTAGACTTGAGGTCATAAACAGTGGGGAGCTTCTTCATCGAATTCAGAAATTGTTTGTGAAGAGGAGGATCTTCGACCAGGCTATATCTGAAGACAAAAGTGACAATGGTTTGGTGAACATTTAACAATAATCGGTTGTATTTTAGCCTTTAATAGCAGTTAAGTTGAACGCAATTGGTAAGCATGTGATGGTATTGTATGTGAACTTATCATGCAATGGATACACAATATTCATGAAAAGCATTATATTAGCCTCATATTACAGCCTCTTTAAGAATCTTTTAGTTTAGTCACTGAAGTTGAGCGCATCACCTGTAGATGCTACAATGGACTTCATGCCTGGTGAAACTGTATCTGTCCTGCTTCGACTTTGCAATGGCATATGTTGCTTCTCTGGAATCTGTCCCTCCAATGATTGTCTTGAACTTTACTTCAGGAATCTCAAGGTCCAGGCCAAGTTTCCAGTTGTTGGTCACGGCTGAAGTTGTGGTATTGATGAGGGACTCACTGGATTCATAGATGCTGCTTGAGACCTCCCGCTTGCAGTCGGTGAGGGCTCTCCAGTTTGCCATGGCTGCTCGAAGCTTCTGTTTTATTCCACCCAAATAGAAATTGACAGCTAACTCACAAGTGTCTCCCTCCCGCTCTCAATTTTCCATGTCGATCACATAAGAACCTTTTCGCTGCATCTTCACAATGTCGAAACCTTCCCCTGCCAGGTTGTAACCAGGGACAAACTCGGCCTGCTCACATTCCTGTGGCTTGCCAGGAATCTTTCCCCTCAAACTCCCTGCCAGGAACTGGAGTGTGCCTGCCCAGCAGATCAGTAGAAGTAGACACAGCTCCTTCATCACCTTCTTAATAGAAAAAAGTAGAAGTAATCAAAATCATTTTGCCGACACTTTTATCCAGAGCAATTAGGATTGAGTGCCTTGCTCAAGAGCACATCAACAGATTTTTCACCTAGTAAGGGTCAGCTCTGGGATTTGAAACAGCAACCTTTCGGTCACTGGCTCAATGCTCTTAACCGCTAGGCTACCTGCCACCACACACTGTAGTGACACACTGTAGTGAGCTTGTAATGGTAATTTATGAGTAAATGTGTTGTACTAATCCATTTGATCAGTGAAATGTATTGCTGTTCCAAGCACTACGTATTTATCAATTACAGTACAGTGCACATGAAATAAAGTTTTAAGAAATAGGACAATATACCTTAAGATCTGTATGAAGAATTGTTGTCCTTCAGGTTTTATGACTAGAGATCAAAAGATAACATGTATAAAAATTGAGACTTCATATCATACCATGTGCTCTTTCTCTTGGAGATGTAAAACGAAGAGATGTTTCTTGATTCTATACTGGATGAGAGAGAAGAGCCTTTAAATACACTGCTGGGTAGCTTGAGTTTTTTTCGCTGGTCATTTTCACAGAATATTTCGTGGCAAACCCCAAATTTCAATGCAAAAAAAAAGCACATTCTCCTGTTGTAATTGGGTGACAAGTCAGTTGGTGGTTTTAGCATTAGAATGCAAAAACAAAGAGTTTTAGGAGTTTGATTATGCCAAATATGGTTCTGTTTCAAGTAAAAAATATTTAAGGATGATTTCATATGGTTGAAAGACGTAGTTTCATTTTACTTTGACAGAAATATCTTCAATGATGTTCTTGCTCTGTAATTATTTAAATCTAACACATCTTCCTTTGAGTCACTCACACACAATCTTCTCACACTTTACCCTCACTACAGCCACCATTACTGATACAGAGCGCTTCGTGAGACATTTTGGGCAGCAGTGTATCCCTGTGGGTGTCAGTGACTTCAGAATACATGGATATTGCACTGGCTTCTCCTTAATGTTGCAAAATAAACCACTTCAGCCACAAAGGCCAGAGATGGAAACTGAACTGGTTGCTGAGGGGAAGGTGGAGGAGGGCAAGCTTAAAAACTGAGGGGGCAAAAATATGTTTATCGTAGGGCTCGACTGATGATTAGCGAATGGTGTGATGATACTGTAGACCTATAGTCTAGGCCACATCCAGCATTTTGAAATATGCAATGTTTTGAAAATATATGCATCCTCTTACATTTGATGATGTCCCATCTGTGCATTTTGTGTTACATGAGCACATGTTCATAATGTAAAAGTTGACATATCACATGAGGTTAGCAGTGTAGCTAAGTGTTTCCATTATTTGTTCAGTCAGAGCACAGGTGCAGTGAGTACAGCTTGTGTGCATGAAGAATACGGTAGTGTAGCTACTACACATCTCCTATTACAAGTCAAAATGATTGAAGGTCTATCAACATTTTTAAATCAAACTAGTCAATTTGCTTTACCACAGTGCTGGGACATTCACATTCTCTTACAGGATAAATTACTGCCAATAGTACTACTAGTTGAAATGTTAAGTCACTGTAACGGCGTTCTTCGTTTGTCGAAAGAGAGTCGGACCGAAATGCAGCGTGTTGGTCACTCATGTTTTTAATGGAACAAATGACGATACACGAAATAACTTATAAATACAAAAAACAACAAACGGAACGTGAAAAAACCTATACAGCCTGTTTTTTTTAAAATAAAAAATAATGTATTATCTTCAATACCATTCATTCTTTACAACTCATAATTTACATACATACTCAAATAATGGTATTTTTAAATAAATTAATTAAATTAAACTAAACATAAACCCCAAACAAAACCTCAGGGGAGCATCTTCCCTCCCCGTCACCCTACAAAATACCTTTCCCTATCTCCCCGTCCCTAATCTATCCTCTTACAAATCTAAATGACACCCAGCCCTAAACCCCCCTTCCACCTCTCCCGAGCAGCATGCTGCCCCCACTTCCTCTCCTCCCTCTTCATCCTCCCCCTCAAATCTCCTTCCACTCTCCTCACTATAACTTCCACCCCCCCAATCTCTCCCTGTCTTCTCCATGTTCAGCCTTGCTTCCCACAGCCCCCGTTTAAAGAGACTCAACTCCATTGTGTCCTCCTCCCAGAGCGCTAAGAACCTTGGCGTGATCCTGGACAACACCCTGTCGTTCTCAACCAACATCATGGCGGTGGCCCGTTCCTGTAGGTTCATGCTCTACAACATCCGCAGAGTACGACCCTGCCTCACACAGGAAGCGGCGCAGGTCCTAATCCAGGCACTTGTCATCTCCCGTCTGGATTACTGCAACTCGCTGTTGGCTGGGCTCCCTGCCTGTGCCATTAAACCCCTACAACTCATCCAGAACGCCGCAGCCCTCTGGTGTTCAACCTTCCCAAGTTCTCTCACGTCACCCCGCTCCTCCGCTCTCTCCACTGGCTTCCAGTTGAAGCTCGCATCCGCTACAAGACCATGGTGCTTGCCTACGGAGCTGTGAGGGGAACGGCACCGCAGTACCTCCAGGCTCTGATCAGGCCCTACACCCAAGCAAGGGCACTGCGTTCATCCACCTCTGGCCTGCTCGCCTCCCTACCATTGAGGAAGTACAGTTCCCGCTCAGCCCAGTCAAAACTGTTCGCTGCTCTGGCCCCCCAATGGTGGAACAAACTCCCTCACGACGCCAGGACAGCGGAGTCAATCACCACCTTCCGGAGACACCTGAAACCCCACCTCTTCAAGGAATACCTAGGATAGGATAAGTAATCCTTCTCACCACCCCCCCCTTAATGATTTAGATGCACTATTGTAAAGTGGCTGTTCCACTGGATGTCAGAAGGTGAATTCACCAATTTGTAAGTCGCTCTGGATAAGAGCGTCTGCTAAATGACTTAAATGTAATGAGAAGCCAGAGCAGAAACCTGTCCCTATCCGTCCCTCTCGCTCTCCCTACACCCCTCTCTAACCTGGCCCACGTCAATACAAAATCCCCCTTTACCAAACCTAACAACACCCGTGCCCTAGCCCATACTACTCCGGCAAAGGCACAGTCCCAAAAGACATGGCGCACAGTCTCCTCCCTGCCACAAGAGGATCTTGGACAGGTTGGGGATTGCACTAAACTATACCGGTACAAGATGGAACGTACCGGCAGACACTTATGAAGGCTCAACCAATTCAGGTCCTTGAGCCTGTTGTCCAGACCCCGCACCTGCACTCCCTCCCAGACCACTTCCGAGAAGCCTACTACAGGCGCCGGACTCTCTGCCTTTCTGACCTCCTCGTACAGGTGCCTATGATCTAAACCTACTCGGGCAACTTCAACCTCAGGGTGCGCATGCAGCCACTTGGCCGCATGACCAAAGTGCCACGGCAGCTGTTCCGCCCGAGGACCCGTGTTAGACCACACCATTATGCTTCTCGCCTGATACGAGAAAAATACCCGCAAGAGGTAACCGGACAGGTGTATCACTGGCTGAGCAAGCTCCATTAACAAGAAAGAAACAAAAATTGTGTCCAGCTTGAGGGGGAAATGTGGTACCCCCCTACCTCCCTCCCCGATGGGACAGATCATGCGTGCCCTGGCGTCCCACTCATACCTGCCACTCCACATAAACTGAAACACAAGCCTCACTAGAGGCCTTCTCAGACAAGCCGGCAATGGGAAGATGTATGCCAAATACAAAAGCAACGGCAACACATCCACCTTTAGGACCAGGACTTTGCCTATAAAAGACAAATACCTAGCTTTCCACATTGCTAGCTTCCTCTGTACCACTGCGATACGCATGATCCAGTTTAGCGTCGCTGAGCCGGAGGTCTCAAAATGGACCCCGAGAATCCTCAGGGCCCCCTCACAGAGAGAGAACCCCCCAGGCACATCCGTTCTACCGCGCCATCTTCCGAAAAACATGACGGAAGACTTTGCATGGTTCAGAACTGCTCCCGACGCTCGAGTGAAATCCCCAAAGATGGCAAGGGACCTTGTCAGGCACGAGTCCTTGCACAACAGCAAGGAAGTGTCGTCGGCGTACTGCGTCATCTTAAGACGCAGTCCACCACTTCCAGGGATCAGCAAACCTTCCACCCCTGTGTCTGCCCTAATGGCAGCCCCCAGAGGCTCCATGTACAGAACGAAGAGGAGAGCCGAGAGTGGGCACCCCTGCCTGACCCCAGACGAGAGGTCAAAAACGTCACCCAAGTGACTATTTACACTAACTCGGCACCCCGCTCCGACATATAATGTACGAATCCATCCTATAAACATCTCCCCAAATCCTAATCGACCTAACACTCTGAATAAAAAGGATCTATTCACGCGATCGAAGGCTTTCGCCTGATCTAGCGCTGCTACCATAAAAGGCAATCCTCTATCTTCAACCCAAGCAATGGAGTCCCTGATTAACTGTAGGTTCCATCTAATAGAGCGGCCCTCTACCCCGCACGTCTGATCCTCATGAACGACGTAGGGAAGGGCTGTGCGCAACCGGTCTGCTAAAACCTTTGTAAGTAGCTTGTAATCTACACACAGCATGGTCAACGGCCGCCAGTTGCCAAGGTCTGTTACTTCCCCCTTCTTATATAAAAGTGACAGCACACCAACAGCCATTGATCCCCCCAGGACCCCCGTCTTAAGGATGGCCTTCAAGACTTCGAGGACCACTGGTCCAAGTATACCCCAAAACTTGAGATAAAACTCAGCCGGCAGCCCATCCATCCCAGGCACCTTCCCTTTTCCCATCCTCCTAAGAGCGCTCTCAACCTCTTCTAGTGAGATCTGGGCCTCCATCACTTCTCTAATGTCCTCCGGCAACCGCCTGGACAAGTGTTCTAAAAACACATATCCCTGCTCTACATCTATTTCCCTTTCCTTAAATAAACCTTGGAAATGATCAGTTGTCACCCTGACCATATCCTCTGGTTCTCTAACTATACTACCATTTTCTTCCCTAACACCATGCATTACCTTCCTACTCTGTCTTGCCCTAACCAACTTAAAGAACATAGCAGAACAAGTCTCATTATGTTCTAGAAAGCCACTATGCGCACGCTCCAGGAAAGCTCGAGCCTTCCGCTCCTGCAACTCCCTGAGCTGCGCCTTTAGGGTTGCGGATCTCTCCCAGTCAAACGACCCGCCGAGGTTGCCTGCCTCGTATTCGAGTTCAATTAACCTTTGGATACGATCCACCTCCCTCCTCTCCTCCCTTTTTTTCCTCTTGCAATACCCTATTATAAAAGCCCTAATCCTCACCTTAACTAATTCCCACCACTCTAACACCCCTTCGCACATGGACCGGAGGCCCTCAAGCCTCCTAAAGAAACCATAAAACCTGTCAACAAAAGCCTGCTCCTCCAGCACATCCCGATCTAGCTTCCAGTACCCCTTACCAAAGAGACAGACTGGCGACCCCACCTGCAGGAGCACCCCGTCGTGATCCGAAAAGAAAACAGGCAACAGCCGCCCAGACAACTTACCCAAAGACCTGGGTACAAAAATATAATCGAGCCTCCGCTCAACCCCCCTGGAGTTACGCCATGTAGGACCGTCCATTTTCGGAGTAGTGTGCATACCACCATCTACCAGACCATGGCAAGCCATTAGCCTAGCAATGGTGCCTGCACTGCAATCCCCCCCTCTTCCTAAATCTGTATTAAAATCCCCCCCTATCACTAATTTCCTTTTTGTGACACACAGGGGCGTCAGACAGTCCACCATCTCCTTCCTGTCTGCCACCACCTGTGGCCCATACACCACCACTAATCTAAATTTACAATCCCTTATCGTGACATCCACCCCTATAACCCTCCTCTGCATTACCACAAAAGAATCCTCCACTTTTACCTCCCTGTGCACACACAAAATCCCTACCCCCGATGAGTGCACCCCCCCCCTACACCCCAAACCGACTCCCCCTTGTCCCACTCCCTCTTAAATCTACTAACATCCCCTCCATCCCTCAGGTGAACCTCCTGTAAAAAAACAAAAATCAAACCCCACACCCTCCAAATAACTAAAAACCACCCTCCTCTTAACATTATCTCTTAACACCCCTTACATTTAAACTAACAAAAGTAAAATTAGACTCCATGAAAAAAATAAAACATGTAATACACTCAAATTCTAAACCCAGACAGAAAAAAAAAAAAAGCTCCCCTGCTCCATATCTACCGGTGAGAACACCATCCGTAATCCCGACATCCCCCCCTCTTCCTCCATCACACCATCCCAGGATGCAGGAATAGTGTTTGGCTCCGGGGTGCCCTGCACCCTGGGTCTACCCCCACAATCCTCACCCTTCCTAGTGTTGCAGCTGGTTTGGAAAAAAATTGGGGAGGCTGAGTCCCCAAACAAAAAACTCCCCACCTCCTCCTGTACCCAGTCCTGAGTCTTGTTAGGTGTGTCTCCACCCAAATGAAGTTGAGAGCTTTGGGAAACCAGCAACAACCCAGAGGTTTCTCCCACCCCCATCACTCTCTTGGCCATCCCCTCCCCCTCACTGTCGGCCAATCGCACCCTCCTCTTCATTCTCTTCTTTGGTGATGGCGGCAGTGGAGAGATACCACCCCGCCAGCTCCTCCACCATACCCCTCATCTCTTCCACCATGTCACTTTCCCCCAGTCCACTTGCTCTTCCACCGTCTCCTTCTCCACCACTCCTCCCTCGCTTTCTTCTCTCTCATGCTCCTCCACTCGGTTGCCTTCTTCCACCGCTTTTCCTGGTTCTCCTACTCCCGTGCCTTCCGTTTCCTTCTCTCTTCCATCCACCGCTTCTTGCTCCTCTTCCTTCCTTGTGGCCTTCCCCTCTGGACTTGTATTCTTGTCATGAGGCGTGTTTCCTTCCCCTCCTCTTCTTCCCGCATCCCCCGCTCCTGCTCCCCCCCCAGCCGCAGACGCATATGACCTCTGACGGGCCGGGCACCCCCGCCACAGGTGTGCTGACGAGCCACACCCATGGCATGTCTTAGGCTTGTCACAATCCCTCGCCTCGTGATCCTCAGATCCACAAAATCTGCATTTTCTCATGCTGCACGAGGCAAAAATGTGTCCGTAGGCCATACAGCGCCTGCAAAATGGGGGCTGACGTGCATAAAACAACGTCCCCCAATCAGCCCCAAAGGAGAACATAGCAGGAGGATGGAGGTAGCCACCATGTCCCTTTGGGTCCTCCCTGAGGAGGGCCTGGAAACCTCTCCTCCCATTCCAAAACCCAAGGGAGTCTTTGAGGTGCCTAGCTGAGGAGACGTTATCCATGTATCTCTCCAGAAAAGCCCTCACCTCTTCGTCCTTAACGTAAGGGTTGTAAATGTTGACAGTTACAACCCTAAAGTTATTCTTCGCCAGGCTTGATATTTCGTAGTGGCACATCGGCCTCTCACCTCCCACTGCTCTTGCCCTTCTCAGGATATCATCGTGTTTTTCTTCTGTATATAGCGCGACGTCGTATGCTCCCTCCAACGAGTTGCCTTGGAAACAAAACACGTCCTTCACCGTCAGCTTTAGAATCCCCATCAATATTATCCTTCCAAAAGATTCTCGTCCTAAAGGCTCCAACTCCTTTTCCTTCCAAGCAAAAAGAATTGTGTTGGCCAGCCCAATCCCAGGGATCGACCGTGTTGATGTATTTAGCACCATCTCCGCAAGGAGAATGGCGCTCGTTCTCTTCTCTTCCAATACAAGAAAAAAAGAAAATCCAAAGTGACCGAGCCTGTCTGGTGAACACTAACACAGAGACAGGAACAATCACCCACGAAATACAAAGTGAAACCATGGCTACCTAAATACGGTTCCCAATCAGAGACAATGAGAATCACCTGACTCTGATTGAGAACCGCCTCAGGCAGCCAAGCCTATACAACACCCCTACTCAGCCGCAATCCCAAATACTACAAAAACCCCACTATGAAATACAACAACATAAACCCATGTCACACCCTGGCCTGACCAACTAATTAACGAAAACACAAAAATACTAAGACCAAGGCGTGACAGTCACGATGACAGTACAGTAACATTGCATTGCTGATACATTGCTCTTCATGGTAAATGTTACCATGACCATTATACATGCAGTGTAAATTCTCCACATTACAGTATCATCATGATCTGTTTCTTTGTATTTTATTTTCCAGCCATGAAAATATTTATTAAAAACACTACTGATTTTGATGTTCTGAAAACACAAGACCTCATAATTACATAATTACCCCCCCCCCTTCCCCTATATGTACTGTCTATATGTAACCCGAGGCCTATATGTACTGTCTATATGTAACTCGAGGCCGATATGTACTGTCTATATGTAACCCTAGGCCTATATGTACTGTCTATATGTTACCCTAGGCCTATATGTACTGTCTATATGTTACCCTAGGCCTATATGTACTGTCTATATGTTACCCTAGGCCTATATGTACTGTCTATATGTTACCCTAGGCCTATATGTACTGTCTATATGTTACCCTAGGCCTATATGTACTGTCTATATGTTACCCTAGGCCTATATGTACTGTCTATATGTTACCCTAGGCCTATATGTATTGCAGTGGCGACCTGTCATTCAGGGCAGGTGGTGCCTGCTTTGCATGTCATTTTGGCATTAGTACCTGTCACATATCAGTTTTCAAACAATGTAAAACACTTGAGTTAATAAGTTTGAGTTAATAAAGCCCCATACAAACATGGTTTCATGAGTAAGGCAGCTCCAAAATGCAGGTGTTTAAGCCTAGCTCAGTGCTTTCTGTGGTGGTGGGGCAGCCAGCAGAAAATACGGAGTGTAGGGGTTGGTAATGTTCTCTAGTTGCATCGTGATTGGCTCAGTGTTCTGCCAATCATGGGGAAACAATGTCACTGCAAAATCTGCAGGTAGAGCTCGAAAATTCAAGCCCCTTGGGTGCTGCCATAGTTACATTAGAAGTGCTCAAGGTCATTGGCCACAGATAAAATTATGTCAAATCACGTTATAAAATGTAATCCAATTTGGTTTGTAACATGTGCCGAATCCAACAGGTGTAGACCTTACAGTGAAATGCTTACTTACAAGCCCTTAATAAACCAATAATGCAGTTTTGAGAAAATACCCCCCCATAAAAAAAATTATTAAAGAGCAGCAGTAAATAACAATAGCAGGGCTATATACAGGGGTACCAGTTCAGAGTCAATATGCCAATGTGCGGGGGCACCGGTGTCAAGGTAGTTGAGGTAATTATGTACATGCAGGTAGGGTTATTAAAGTGGTTATGCATCGATGATGACAGGGAGTAGCAGCAGCATGGGGGGGGGGGTGCAAATAGTCTGGGTAGCCATTTGATGAACTGTTCAGGAGTCTTATGACTTGGGGGTAGAAGCTGTTTAGAAGCCTCTTGGACCGAGGCTTGGTTCTCCGGTACCGCTTGCCGTGCGGTGGCAGAGAGAACAGTCTGGCTGGAGTCTTTGACAATTTTTAGGGCCTTCCTATGACACCGCCTGGTATAGAGGTGTACTGGGCCATAAGCACGACCTCAGAAGTGCCTTGCGGTCGGAGGCCAAGCAGTTGCCATACCAGGCAGTGAATCAACCCATCAGGATGCTCTCGATGGTGCAGCTGTAAAACGTTTTGAGGATCTGAGGACCCATGCCAAATCTTTTCAGTCTCTTGAGGGGGAATAGCTTTTGTCGTGCCCTCTTGACGACTGTCTTGGTGTTTTTGGACCATGTTAGTTTGTTGGTGATGTGGACGCCAAGGAACTTGAAGCTCTCAACGTGCTCCACTACAGCCTCGTCAATGAGAATGGGTGCGTGCTCGGTCATCCTTTTCCTGTACAATCATCTCCTTTGACTTGATCACGTTGAGAGAGGGATTGTTGTCCTTGCACCACACGGTCAGGTCTCTGACCTCCTCCCTATAGTCTGTCTCTTCATTGTCGGTGATCAGGCCAACCACTGATGTGTCCTCAGCAAAATTAATGATGGTGTTGGAGTTGTGCCTGGCTGTGCAGTCATGAGTGAACAGGGAGTACAGGAGGGGACTGAGCACGCACACGTCCTGGTAATCCGTCTGGCCCAGCGACCTTGTGAATGTTGGCCTGTTTAAACGTTCTTACTGACATCGGCTGCGGAGAGCTTGATCACACAGTCACCCGGAACAGCTGATGCTCTCATGCATGTTTCAGTGTTACTTGCCTAGAAGCGAGCATAGACGTTTTTTAGCTCATCTGGCAACTCTCGGCTGTGCTTCCCTTTGTAGTCTGTAATAGTTAGCAAGCCCTGCCACATCTGAGGAGCGTCGGAGCCGGTGTAGTACAATTCGATCTTAGTCCTGTATTGACACTTTGCCTGTTTGATGGTTCGTCGGGGGGCATAGCGCGATTTCATATAAGCTTCTGGGTTAAAGTCCCGCTCCTTGAAAGCGAATGTTGCCTGTAATCCATGGCTTCTGGTTAAGGGAATGTACGTACAGTCACTGTAGGAACGACATCCTCAATGCACTTATTGATAAAGCCAGTGACTGATGTGGTGTACTCCTCATTGCCATCGGAAGAACCCCGGAACATATTCCAGTCTGTGCTAGCAAAACAGTCCAGTAGTTTAGCATCTGCTTCATCTGACCACGTTTTTTATAGACTGAGTCACTGGTGCCCCCTGCTTTAATTTTTGCTTGTAAACAGGAATTAGGAGGATAGAGTTATATATCTACCATAGATTGGATTGGATTGATCATGTCAACAACATACTTTCAAAATCGGAGCTAGCAAGCTAGACAAGCACTCATCTTCATGAATCACGTCAAAAATCTACTGGCAAATCCTTTTCAATCCTAGTCATATGAAGAGAAATTATAGATAAAAAGTATCGGTGCTCATCGGCCATTGGACATAAACATTACACAACAAGTTGGAAATTGCAAATTCAACAATGAGTGGTTTGGAAGGAATCAGTGGCTAACGGCAATAGTTGCAAAGCAATCACTAGCCTGCTATTCAGTGGAGTGGAAGTTTATTTCACCTTTATTCATTTCACCAGGTAGGCAGGTTGAGAACAAGTTCTCATTTACAATTGCGACCTGGCCAAGATAAAGCAAAGCAGTTCAACACATACAACAACACAGAGTTACACATGGAGTAAAACAAACATACAGTCAATAAAACAGTAGAAAAATAAGTCTATATACAATGTGAGCAAATGAGGTGAGATAAGGGAGGTAAAGGCAAAAAAGGCCATGGTGGTGAAGTAAATACAATATAGCAAGTAAAACACTGGAATTTGCAGTGGAACAATGTGCAAGGTAGAGATAGAAATAATGGGGTGCAAAGGAACTAAATAAATAAATACAGTAGGGGGAGAGGTAGTTGTTAGGGCTAAATTATAGATGGGCTATGTACAGGTGCAGTAATCTGTGAGCTGCTCTGACAGCTGGTGCTTAAAGCTAGTGAGGGAGATAAGTGTTTCCAGTTTCAGAGATTTTTGTAGTTCATTCCAGTCATTGGCAGCAGAGAACTGGAAGGAGAGGCGGCCAAAGGAATAATTGGTTTTGGGGGTGACCAGAGAGATAAACCTTCTGGAGCGCATGCTACAGTGGGTGCTGCTATGGTGACCAGCGATCTGAGATAAGGGGGGACTTTACCTAGCAGGGTCTTGTAGATGACCTGGAGCCAGTCGGTTTGGCGACGACTATGAAGCGAGGGCCAGCCAACAAGAGCGTAGGGGTCGCAGTGGTGGGTAGTATATGGGGATTTGGTGATAAAATGGATGGCACTGTGATAGACTGCATCCAATTTATTGAATAGGGTATTGGAAGCTATTTTATAAATGACATCGCCAAAGTCGAGGATCGGTAGGATTGTCAGTTTTACAAGGGTATGTTTGGCAGCATGAGTGAAAGATGCTTTGTTGCGAAATAGGAAGCCAATTCTAGATTTAACTTTGGATTGGAGATGTTTGATGTGAGTCTTGAAGGAGAGTTTATAGTCTAACCAGACACCTAGGTATTTGTAGTTTGTCCACATATTCTAAGTCAGAACCGTCTAGAGTAGTGATGTTGGATGGGCGGGCAGGTGCAGGCAGCGATCGGTTGAAGAGCATGCATTTAGTTTTACTTGTATTTCAGAGCAATTGGAGGCCACGGAAGGAGAGTTGTATGACATTGAAGCTTGTCTGGAGGGTTGTTAACAGTGTCCAAAGAAGGGCCAGAAGCATACAGAATGGTGTCGTCTGGGTAGAGGTGGCTCAAAGACTCACCAGCAGCAAGAGCAACATCATTGATGTATACAGAGAAGAGAGTCGGCCCGAGAATTGAACCCTGTTGCACCCCCATAGAGACTTTCAGAGGTCCGGACAACAGACCCTCCTATTTGACACACTGAACTCTATCAGATAAGTAGTTGGTGAACCAGGCTAGGCAATCATTTGAGAAACCAAGGCTGTTGAGTCTGCCGATGAGGACGTGGTGATTGACAGAGTCAAAAGCCTTGGTCAGATCAATGAATACGGCTGCACAGTATTGTTTCTTATCGATGGCGGTTAAGATATCATTTAGGACCTTGAGCTTGGCTGAGGTGCACCCATGACCAGCTCTGAAACCAGATTGCATAGCGGAGAAAGTATGGTGGGATTCGAAATGGTCGGTAATCTGTTTGTTGACTTGGCTTTCGAAGACCTTAGAAAGGCAGGGTAGGATAGATATAGGTTTGTAGCAGTTTGGGTCAAGAGTGTCCCCCTTTTGAAGAGGGGGATGACCGCAGCTGCTTTCCAATCTTTGGGAATCTCAGATGACACGAGAGGTTGAACAGGCTAGTAATAGGGGTTGCAACAATTTCGTCAGATAATTTTTAGAAAGAAAGGGTCCAGATTGTCTAGCCCGGCTGATTTGTAGGGGTCCAGATTTCGCAGCTCTTTCAGAGCATCAGCTGACTGGATTTGGGGAAGGCTTGGGCGAGTTGCTGTGGGGGGTGTAGTGCTGTTGACCGGTGTAGGGTTAGCCAGGTGGAAAGCATGGCCAGCCGTAGAAAAATGCTTGAAAATCTCAATTATAGTGTATTTATCGGTGGTGACAGTGTTTCCTATCCTCAGTGCAGTGGGCAGCTGGGAGGAGGTGTTCTTATTCTCCATGTTCTTTACAGTGTCCCAGAACTTTTTTGAGTTTGTTTTGCAGGAAGTAAATTTCTGCTTGAAAAAGCTAGCCTTGGCTTTTCTAACTGCCTGTGTATATTGTTTTCTAGCTTCCCTGAAAAGTTGCATATCACAGGGGCTGTTCGATGCTAATGCAGAACGCCATAGGATGTTTTTGTGTTGGTTAACCTCTTGAAACTCCCCATCCCGGATCCGGGATTGTGACTAAGCCTCAGGCTCATTAGCATAACGCAACGTTAACGATTTCTGAAAATCGCAAATAAAATTAAAATAATGCGTTTGCTCTCAAGCTTAGCCTTTTCTTAACAACACTGTCATCTCAGATTTTCAAAATATGCTTTTGAACCATAGAAATTTACTAATTTGTGTAAGAGTATGCAAAGCTAGCAATGCATTTTGAATAACATGTAGCACGCAACATTTTCACAAAAACCAGATAACCAAATAAATAAAATCATTTACCTTTGAAGAGCTTCTGATGTTTTCAATGAGGAGACTCTCAGTTACACACCAAATGCGCAGTGTTTCCTGAAAGCGTCTGTGTGTAGGAGAAATCGCTCCGTTTTCTACATTGCGCCTGGCTACTGAAACGAACCGAAAATGCAGTCACCTACAACGTAAAACTTTTTCCGGATTAACTACATAATATCGACCGAAACATGGCAAACGTTGTTTGGAATCGGTCCTCAATGTGTTTTTTCACATATCTCTTCATTGACATGCAGTTCGTGGAAGCTTGCTTTACTCTCTGTATTGTTTGGAAAAATACTGGCAGGCGCACCAATTTCGGCGCAGGACACCGGGCGGACACGTGGTAAATGTGGTCTCTTATGGTCAATCTTCCAATGATCTGCCTACAAATACGTCACAATGCTGCAGACACCTTGGGGAAACGACAGAAAGGGCAGACTCATTCCTCCTGCGTTCACAGCCATATAAGGAGATCATGACAAACAGAGCCTCAAAAATCCTTGTCATTTCCTGGATGCCATCTCATCTTGGTTTTGCCTGAAGCTCACGTTAAAGGGCACGCACAGAGAAGATCTTTGTATTTCTGGACACGTCAGAGTGTTTTCTTTCGAACAGTAGCAATTATATGCATAGTCGAGCATCTTTTTGTGACAAAATATCTTGTTTAAAACGGGAACGTTTTTCATCCAAAAATGAAATTGCGCCCCTAGAGTTCCAAGAGGTTAAGGGCAGTCAGGTCTGGAGAGAAGCAAGGGCTTTATCTGTTCCTGGTTCTAAATTTCTTGAATGGGGCATGCTTATTTAAGATGGTGAGGAAGGCATTTAAAATAAAAAAACAGGCATCCTCTACTGACGGGATGAGGTCAATATCCTTCCAGGATACCCCGGCCAGGTCGATTAGAAAGGCCTGCTCGCTGAAGTGTTTCAGGGAGTGTTTGATAGTGATGAGTGGAGGTAGTTTGACCTCTGACCCATTACGGATGCAGGCAATGAGGCAGTGATCGCTGAGATCTTGGTTGAAAACAGCAGAGGTGTATTTAGAGGGCAAGTTGGTTAGGATGATATCTATGAGGGTGCCTGTGTTTATGGCTTTGGGGTGGTACCTGGTAGGTTCATTGATAATTTGTGTGAGATTGAGGGCATCAAGCTTAGATTGTAGGATGGCTGGGGTGTTAAGCATGTTCCAGTTTAGGTCGCCTAGCAGCACAAGCTCTGAAGATAGATGGGGGGCAATCAGTTCACATATGGTGTCCAGAGCACAGCTGGGGGCAGAGGGGGGTCTATAGCAGGCGACAACGGTGAGAGACTTGTTTTTAGAGAGGTGGATTTTTAAAAGTAGAAGTTCAAATCATTTGGGTACAGAGCTGGATAGTAGGACAGAACTCTGCAGGCTATCTCTGCAGTAGATTGCAACACCGCCCCCTTTGGCCGTTCTATCTTGTATGACAATGTTGTAAGTCGCTCTGGATAAGAGCGTCTGCTAAATGACTTATATGTAAATGTAAATGTTGTAGTTAGGGATGAAGATTTCAGAATTTTTGGTGATCTTCCTAAGCCAGGATTCAGACACGGCTAGAACATCCGGGTTGGCAGAGTGTGCTAAAGCAGTGAATAAAACAAACTTAGGGAGGCTTCTAATGCTAACATGCATGAAACCAAGGCTATTACGGTTACAGAAGTCATCAAAAGAGAGCGCCTGGGGAATAGGAGTGGAGCTAGGCACTGCAGGGCCTGGATTCACCTCTACATCACCAGAGGAACAGAGGAGGAGTAGGATAAGGGTACGGCTAAAAGCTATGAGAATTGGTCGTCTAGAACGTCCGGAACTGAGAGTAAAAGGAGGTTTCTGGGGGGTGATAAAATAGTACAGACAAAGGTATGGTAGGATGTGAATATAGTGGAGGTAAACCTAGGTATTGTGATGATGAGAGAGATATTGTCTCTAGAAACATCATTGAAACCAGGTGATGTCATCGCATGTGTGGGTGGTGGAACTGAAAGGTTGGATAAGGTATAATGAGCAGGGCTAGAGGCTCTACAGTGAAATTAGCCAATAAACACTAACCAAAACAGCAATGGACAAGGCATATTGACATTGAGGAGAGGCATGTTTAGTCGAGTGATCATAAGGGTCCAGTGAGTAGTGAGGTTGGTTGGGGTAACGGTGATTCTGACAGCTAGCCGGGCCATCGGTAGCAAGCTAGCATAGAATGGAGGTCTGTTTTTATCCACCTTGTGTGTTTCCGTCGGTAGATTAGTGGGGTTCCGTGTGGTAGAGGGGATCAATCCAATTGGCAAAATAGATATAGTTATAGTGACCCAAGAAAATTTGTCCGATAGATTTATTCAGATAGCAGCCGATAAGTCAGCTAACGATTAGCGGGCCGCAGATGGTCGTTCAGGTAACGTTGCGACGGAGGGGCAAGTTGGATAACTCCCTCAGGCAGATAATGTTGGTAGACCAGTCGCGAAGGCTCCGCATCGGCAGTAAAACGGGTCCGGATAGGTGATTGTAGCCCAGGAGTGGCTGATGGAACTCTTCAGCTGGCTAGCTCCTGAATAATTGATGTTTGCTCCGGGATCAACGTAAGCCAATAGTCACACGGATAGCAGCTAGCTCGCTGCAAGATCCAGGTGTAAATGACCAGAGCTTTCGGTTGAAATCCGGGGATATGGAGAGAAAAATAGGTCCGGTATGTTCTGGTCTGAGTCGCGTTGTACAAAACTGGCAATAGCTTTTCGAGCGAAAGGATAGCTGATGACCATCAACCGTGGTTAGCTGAATACTAACGTCAGCCAGTAAACTGGCTAGCTTTCCGGATAGCTTCTGGTTAGCTTCTGGCTAGCTTCTGGAAGTGTGATCCAAGTTTGTGTTTCAGTATATTTAAAACCAAATACTTTTAGACTTTTTCTCAAGTAGAATTTTACTGGGTAACTTTACTTTTATTTGAGTAACTTTCTATTAAAGTATCAATAATTTTACTCAAGTATGACAATTGGGTACTTTTTCCACAACTGCTAATTATAACGTTTCTGCGCTAAACTAGGTTGAATATTTTCTTAAATAGAACTCCCTTCAGTCCAGGATCCCGTAGTTCTTAAGTTGATTTCTCTCGTGAATTATTTGATTTCTCTCTAGAGAATTGGCACGCTGGGCTCACAAAAATACAGAATTAAATGGAATTCAAGTAATTGAACCAAAATCAGTCAATAATCGCACAGCACTATTTATTCAAGGCACAATGATCGCAATTAGGCCTATACTATCTCTTTTGAATAACTGCTTTTTCTTCATAAGGACACGTCTCAATTGCCTCTAAGAGGCCAGTATTTTACTGCACGTAGCACCTGTTTTACTCCACCAGGTCCTTAGGCTACCCTCACATGGGTCACAGCAGAGTGACATTTGAATCAATGACTCTATCCTCTCCAGAAATGTTGTTAATATGAACAACTGTGCACTATAGCTGTGCACTGTAATGTTAGAATACACTTGTTGGAAGAAATATTACATTTCTCAATACTACCCCACTTTTCCTGAACGTTAACCATTGCCCATTTAACTCATGAATTCAATTTCTTATAAATTCCTAGACACACTCCCTAGAGTACCAACTATGCTTATTACAAGTATATTCTTGTAGTGCAATCCGCACATTCTCTGCTATACTATGTCATGGTTAGCTTTACCTTCTTCATTATCTGGTTAAATTTGCCTTGAGTTATCACAGTCAAACAGTCACGTGTATCCAAGAGCCAAACGTAACCGTCTTTGTATATTAGCAACCACACCCCAGGAACACTATTTGCCTATTTGTTGGCGATGATGAATGCAGCAGAAAGACACTAAAACCCTTTGAGTGTTACAATGAGGACCTTAAGCTTTTCCCTTACTTTGATCCTTCAGTTGTCTTTGACCCCAAAGCCTTATGTTACAGGTGAGATAAATACACTTCCTCTTTGACAACATGCATTTATTTGTTTGGGATATTCAATTGGTGTGTATTTTGATCTAGTCTAGAATTATACTTTTTCCTCCCAGATTTTTGTATGATTTTCTTTTACAATAGAAATGACCATGTCAGTTGTCCATGTCAGTTGTAAATAGTCCCAATAGTACCATCCCCGAAATATTCGTTTTTTGTTGTCTAGACAGTGGTCGGTTGAAGAGACATATTTCAGTATATTCAGTGCCAGAGAGTCACATATACTGTAACGGTACACGCTGAGCAAAACACAAGCATCAAAAAGGGTGAGAGTATTGCTGATAACCTTGCTTTACCTGAAGATATATAAAGTTATATTGCATAGGCTTAAAGCCGTGATAAAAAAATTAAAAAGAAGGAAATTACAATGGGATCATATTATATGCTATTATGTCAAAATGCGATACGGCTCGCTAAATTTAATTCAGCGAAAGTAAATTTGACCTGGAGTTCATTGCATTAATTTGCAGCTGCTTATGGGACCAAATAAAAGTATACAGCACCAGTGTTCTTTATGTCTGAGCTAGCTCCAGCAAAGCGACAGCATACTAGACAGAGCCTATATGCCTTATACTAACAACAAGAGGTATCATGTGAGTTTTGGGTTTAAAATGCTTGTAATGTCTGTTTGCAAAGGAGTGGACCGGGGAACTCAGAATGTGGCATTTGAGTCCAATACAACTGATAGGTAAGGTATCAACAACATTTTCAAAACCTCTGTTCACCAGCATTTATTTCCAAATGTGTTTTGAATGCAGTTATTTGAATTGTGTAACGTGCATTATAGATTTTTTTTCAATGTAGTATTTCAATGATCCAGGTTTGATAAGCATCATAGGGTGTAAAACTTTTTAGGACCTTTGTAGCATAATCCAAATAACATGCCTAAATCACCTTGTTGAAAATGAGGAACTATGAAGATATTGTTCTTTTTTTCTAACCAAAGTTTTGGTTTTGTCAGGTACACACTGCCACCAACTGAAAAGACTCCACAGGACCTTGTCTCCTCACTAACATACTCAGATACTGCATTATCCAGTGCTGATTTGCATGAGCATGTCAAGCCACAGAAAGCCTGTGCAGTGCCCAATAGTGCCAACTTGTGGCCCGTGAAAGCCCTTATCACGTCTGAGTCACATTGTAGGCTGTTTGGAAATGTCAGTGTTAGCCATATTATACCAAGGAGGTACTGTGAAAGTGGTTTGAAAATGATTTGGTCCCTCTTTCAATCAGAAGCTACTCGTTTGGTGGTGAAAGTAATAACACCTTTATTAGAGGTTGTCACAATGTCTTTACACTTGTTCTCTAGTCTTTTTAAGACAGTTACACCACAATCATTAGTCCAGATTGACTCTGATAGAATTGATCAACACAATACTGTATCTGAGGTAAATGTGTCCTATGGTCATAATGTAAATGTGAAGGACATGTGGATTTATTCTGACCACCAGAATATAGTGATCCTGGAGGATGACCCTGTAGTGATGGAGTCAGCCTCCTTCCTCTTTGAGAAGCGCCCCTCTGTGTCGACTCTACTGAGGTACCACAAGGGGGCGCTGAAAGTCCTCAGGGGCTCTCAGACCCTTTTGACCAGAGACAGTCGTGTCGTACTGGTGGGTCATGGCAGCAAGGGCAGTGATGGTGTGGCCAGACTAGGAGGTTATGGGCCAGAGGAGCTTGCCAAAGTTGTGGTGGCCATGAAGATAGAAGATGGGCATCTGCACACTCTCAGCCTGGTGGGCTGTGCACTAGGAAAGGACCTCAAGTTTGCAGAGCGGCTGCTTCGAGCGCTCATCTCACTCAACGTGGAGACCAAACTGCACCTGAGGAGCTCAGCACTATCTGTCAGGCCCAACGGAGAGAAGGTGACCAGAGAGGAGGGGGTCTGGAGGCATAAAGACGGCAGTAAGAAAGTCATCGCCCAGCTGGACCAGAAAGGTAACCTGCTGACCAGTGTGGAAGGAGACGGCAGAGGACAGGTCATTCCCAACTACCAGGGGCACGCCCTATACATACAGACTTTAGAATGGCCGACCCACCCTCAAATGTTTGTCTCAGCAAACTTGCGTAAGAAGTACACCTCGATTGACTGTTTAGAGGGGCTGACATGGAGCCTGTTTTTTGAGGAAAATGAAAGAAGGCGCGCTCCAGATTACATCCCAGTACACAAACAGGGGAACCTCACGTCCGTGTGGCTGGCTGACCACAAACCCATGGAAGACATTCCCATCAAGCACCTCACCACCATTCTCGATCTGCTGGTGGAGATCAGGTACAATGCCAGGGAAGACACCAACTTTGACTTGTATTACGTTCTGAACGACTGCATCTTTAAGGTGCAGAGGAGAACCTTCTACGCCTCCCTTGTGGGGAAGTACATTAATTCTAACCATCTGGAAGAAATTGAGAAATTCACTGATGCTTTCAGGCACCAGAAGGAGGACTACTCCCTCCAAGAGCTTAGACAGGGCCTCAAGGCGTCCGAATTCAACAACTTCTGCCGCCAGACGTTCCAGCTGCAACGATGTGTCCAGGACTGTGAACGCTGGGGCCACTACTTCATGGCTGCTGTGTTCTCTGCATCTGTCCGAAACTTCCGCACATTCTCACTCTTCCTTATGAGTGTTATCGCTTGCGAGGTGGGCCGATCTCAGGGCTCTGACAGCTCACTCTGTACAGCCTTTGTTGGGGATGACCACCCTATGGTAGGGGACGACCCTTGGCTTGAACGCAGTAGACGCGGGTTCTATGGCTGCACGGTGGGCAAAGCTGAGGAGATGATGACCAAACGAGACACACTCGACTGGCTGGATCAGGTTGTTTCCAAGGAGAATGCCCTCTTTGCCAAGTCCAAGCAGATGATGAGTGGCGTCGACCACGACCAGGAGACAGAGCTTGATATCTTTGGGAGGGTCAAGGTCATGAATAAATATGTGTTTTCATCTTACCTTGAATTCTTTCGAGGAACGCCAGAGGGGAAGAAGCTGGCAAGAGGATGCAGAGCTTGAGGATAGTACATGGCAGCTAGTTGACCTAAACCCTATTCGACGAGATTGCAAAATTGTAATCATTGTTACTGGCTAATATCTGTTAATT
Source organism: Oncorhynchus masou masou (assembly GCF_036934945.1). NCBI lineage: Eukaryota > Metazoa > Chordata > Actinopteri > Salmoniformes > Salmonidae > Oncorhynchus > Oncorhynchus masou. The sequence continues at coordinate 34,009,328 of NC_088223.1, read as the reverse complement.
ATGGGAGGCAAAATTATAGTTTAATGTCTAATTAAGCAATATGGGCCAAGGGGGTGTGGTATATTGACCAATATTTCAAGACTAAGGGCTGTTCTTATGCACAACGTGAAGAGGAGTGCCTGGATACAACTCATGGCTGTGGTACAGTATATTGGCCATAAACCACAAACCCCTGAGTTGCCTTATTGCTATTATAAACTGGTTACCAACATAAATAGAATAGTAAATAGAATAGTAAACAAGTATTTTTGCGTCATAGCCGTGGTATATTGTCTGAAATGCTGTTTCAGCCAATCATCATCTAGGACCCAAACTACCTGGTTTATAATGAATGTCTCATGTCTATGTTAATCTCCATGGGCAAAATGCTGTTTCAAGAAACATTTGTGTGTGGCATTTAAGTCCATCTCCACTTATTTCACGAAGTAGGCCTAATTGTGATTGGTGTGGTGTGTGGTTATCAGTTATGGGCAATTGTCCAAATAATGAAACATTCATTAACATTTAAGTTTCCAAACCTGTCAGGAATGTTGTTAGATTTAGCACCATTTGCTTTTATTTAGCACAAAACTATATACATCAGAATATGGTTCTAGCTAGTATTGGTACAAGCTAATTGACACAACAATGTACAATCATTTCTGAGGGTAATTTCTGTACTATCTATTAAATATTCACCCATCCGGGAATTCATCCTTTGAGTACAGTTCTGGGTTGGTGTGTTGGCTAGGTTCCGTAAGGAATACAAAGGCCTAATTAAATAATAAGTAAGTTGCTGGGTTGGCTTTGTTATTTGAATAATTGCGAAGCATAATGTGACTGTAAAAAACTGTATTGTTGAATATACCATTGCTTTTAGCATTGGGGATTGTAGTTCAGAATTTTAGAATGGCATTCCCCATACAGAGATTCACTGGACCTGCTAGCACTCATGCAAAAAATATTGCTTCTAGTAGCTGTAATGGATGAATGCAAATCTACAAACTGTGAACATTTAGATAAGACATTCCCATTGAACAATTCAAAATGAGCTGATTCATTAGACAATGTGATGTTCAGAGGTTGTGTGAAAATGTGTACTAAATGCCATTTGCCCAATAGACTTATTTTGCCAAAATGATAATACTGTAGTAAGAATGTAACAATTACACACTGAATACAATGTGTGCTGTATAGTTGTGACAACTATACACCTAGTTCATACATTGAAATATGTATATGATGATTTTTTTGTTTGATCACAAAACGTATTTTGTGAAATGCTTATCTGTCGATTAATGATGAAAGTGCTAATTCAACCAAAATAAATCATAATAATGGAGGTCACCATTATTGCAATATTTTATTAGAACATTTTTGGTCATGTTTTACGATGTTATTACAATGGCCAGTATAAAGAGAATTACAAAGTATAAATACAAAACTGCAATACCACAGTGGGGAAAACATTGTTTAAGGAAACATGCTATGGGGACACTGCATCACCAGCACTGTATGTATGAGACTACTGGTGGCTCAAAGGTGCTTTCCACTAATGTGTACTGCCATATGTAAATTCATATTTATTTCTTGCAAAGCACCTAAAGCTGGCTCATGGTTTTCTGATTTCACTTTGGGTCATATGTCATCTAAGGATTCTTTGTAGTGGTTACACTGGTAGTAGGCCAAAAGGAAAGCCGTTCAGGGTTTTTTGGATGGAAAGACCAACACTTATAACACTCAGGGAGTACAACAAAAATCTTGTAAACCAAGTGGTATAGAGCTAAGAGATGAGCACTGCTGGCACTACCAAGCATGGGAGATGTACATAAAATGGCCTGTCGTGGAGGGGGTGAGTACTATGTGAGTGTCCAGGTCTGGATGGGAGCAGTACGGTGAGAAGGGGTACTGACACTGGGTGGGATACTATGAGGCTGTCTGGTTCCCCCTGGCTCACACCACCGTCAGAAGGCATGGACCTCACAGGAGCACACAGCTGCACTTGGACACCTTCTCGCTGCTGAGAAGACCATGCTGTGTGGTGGCCAGTGACTGGATCAAGCCCCAGAAGTGTTTGAAGGTGATTCCCTCGCCGTCCGACACACCCATCTGTCTCATCACCTCGCCCAGGCCCTGCTCTGAGCCTCCAGTCTGGGGGAGGGAAGGAGCACAAAAACAACTCTTCATGATATGGACACAGTATTTTACCTATTGACAGGCAATAAGAAATAAAGTAATCATGCATAGACATGTATTAGAAGCAAGTTAGCAATTAGTCTATTGCACTTTTGAGAGTATAACATTGTTGCCTACATTACTCAGTAGGTTACATTCGTAACAGTACTGCTATTCCAAGCAGTAATTATTCTATCAATAATTAAACTGAATAACTACTGTCAACATGTTTGACTTCAAAATCTACTATTGGCATCTCTTCAACTGTATGCAGCTGTATAAATACAGCATGTGAGTACTTTGTCAACTAACTGTGTCACGTTTCAGGCTTTGTAACCCTCTAGTGGTTATAAACATCCCCTTTTCAGGACCCTGTCTTTCAAAGATAACTTGTAAAAATCCAAATAACTTCACAAATCTTAATTGTAAAGGGTTTAAACACTGTTTCCCATGCTTGTTCAATGAACCATAAACAATTAATGAACATGCACCTGTGGAATGGTCGTTAAGACACTAACAGCTTACAAACAGTAGGCAATTAAGGTCACAGTTCTGAAAACTTAGGACACTAAAGAGGCCCTTCTACTTATTCTGAAAAACACTAAAAGAAAGATGCCCAGGGTCCCTGCTCATCTGCGCGAACGTGCCTTAGGCATGCTGCAAGGAGGCATGAGGACTGCAGATGTGGCCAGAGCAATAAATTGCAATGTCCATACTGTGAGACCTCTAAGACAGCACTACAGGGAGACAGGATGGACTGCTGTGGCAGACCACGTGTAACAACACCTGGACTGAGGGCTTGTAGGCCTGTTGTAAGGCAGGTCCTCACCAGAAATCACCGGCAACAACGTCGCCTATGGGCACAAACCCACAGTCGCAGGACCAGACAGGACTGGCAAAAAGTGCTCTTCACTGACGTGTCGCGGGTTTGTCTCACCAGGGGTGATGGTCGGATTTGCGTTTATCGTCGAAGGAATGAGCGTTACACCGAGAACTGTACTCTGGAACGGTATCGATTTGGAGGTGCAGGGTCAGTCATGGTCTGGGGTGGTGTGTCACAGCATCATCGGACTGAGCTTGTCATTGCAGGCAATCTCAACGCTGTGCGTTACAGGGAAGACATCCTCCTCCCTCATGTGGTACCCTTCCTGCAGGCTCATCCTGACATGACCCTCCAGCATGACAATGCCACCAGCTATACTGCTTGTTCTGTGCGTGATTTCCTGCAAGACAGGAATGTCAGTGTTCTGACATGGCCAGCGAAGAACCCAGATCTCAATCTCATTGAGCACATCTAGAACCTGTTGGATCGGAGTGTGAGGGTTAGGGCCATTCCTCCAGAAATGTCCGGGAACTTGTAGGTGGTGGTGGAAGAGTGGGGTAACATCTCACAGCAAGAACTGGTAAATCTGGTGCAGTCCATGAGGAGGAGCTGCACTGCAGTACTTATTGCAGCTGGTGGCCACACCAGATACTGACTGTTACTTTTGATTTTGACTCCCCCTTTGTCCAGGGACACATTATTCCATTTCTGTTAGTCACATGTCGGTGGAACTTGTTCCGTTTATGTCTCAGTTGTTAAATCTTGCCATGTTCATACAAATATTTACACATGTTAGGTTTGCAGAAAATAAACGCAGTTGACAGTGAGAGGACATTTCTTTTTTTGCTGAGTTTAGATGTCTTAAAGTAATGATGGAAAGCATTCCAGCTGACTACCTCATGAAGCTGGTTGAGAGAATACCAAGAGTGTGCAAAGCTGTCATCAAGGCAAAGAGTGACTACTTTGAAGAAACTCGAATATAAAATATATTTTGATTTGTTTAACACTTTTCTGGTTACTACATGATTCCATATGTGTTATTTCATAGTTTTGATGTCTTCACTATTATTTGATGTCTTCACTAAAAAATATGACCTAAAACATTGTAGTTACTCCACAATACTAACCTAAATTACAGATTGAAAAGAAGGATGCCTGTACAGAATATGCATCCTGTTTGCAACAAGGTACTTAAGTAATACTACAAAATATGACATTGAATGTTTTTGAGTGGCCTAGTTAAAGTTTTGACTTAAATCGGCTTGAAAATCTATGGCAAGACCTGAAAATGGATGTCAAGCAATGATCAACAATCCAAAACAAATTAATCCATTTTGAATTCAGGCTGTAACACCACAAAATGTGGAATAGATTTTAATTCTGAAATGTGATCAAGCTGCCAGCCAGGCACATGCAAACACAGTGGATATTTCTGTCTGCTGGAAACAATAGGAAATTGATTTAGGAAAATATTTCCTGTCCTGAACGCTGCACCACAGCTGAGACAATATAGAGAGCTGTTTCCTGGAATCCCATTTAAATGATGTGATCATTACTTTTCCTTTGAAATAGACTCTGGTTTTGGATAAGTCTAAGACTGGACATAATGAAAAACATATGGACTTGGTAATTAAACATAATTTTCACTTCAACAGTTGTGTTTACTGCCCCCTCCTCTTGACCTCAATTGCCTTTCACAACAAATATGTCCTAGCTGTTGTGGCTAACTATTGTGTAGCAGAAACACTGTACTTGGTTGTCGCGTTTATGGTGGATGAAGTCGACTTGGTGCAAGGAGTCATATTACAATAAAACAATTTTCTGCTCTTCATTAGGAAAACAGTTATTTATTTATCTGTCAGTTTGTTTCACCCCCTCTAGATGAAAGATCAACCTTGAGCCTTCCTCACTTGCTCATGTATTTGAACCGGCCATTTCCTGTTTTTCAAAAGCATAGCTATCTTTGTCACCCTCTGGTAGATTCAGACTCGTCCTGGAAAACCGCCTTGGGCCTGAGACAACTAAGCAGCCGGTTCCAACATGAATACATGGCAAGATACATTGGCCTTTTCAGTGATTGAAATAAAGCTTGTTTAAAACTCAATTGGTGACTGAAGCACAGTAGATCACATAAATCGTGGATTTGTATTGAACCTGGCAACCAACGCCTACAGGCCTTTCCTGAGTGTTTGTTTGGGAGTCATAGGATGTGGCGTGTACTGTATGTGTGTGGTTGAGTGTGTGTGTGTGTGTGTGTGTGTGGGGGGGGGGGGGGGGGTAGTAAGAGTCAGAGTCACGCCCTACTGGTAGAATCAATGGTAGGTGTCGCCGAGGGCAATGTAGCCGACAGTTGCAGCTTATGTACCTTGACTAAGTTGGGCAACTGGGAGGCGAGGAGGTCTTTGAACTCTTTGGTTTGGAGCGTGGGACCTTTATTGGCCGCAGCGGCATGGAACTTTGTGACCAAAGTGTTGATGGCCTTTTCCAGGTCGGAGTGCTGCGCCAGAGGAGGAGACATAAACGTGTTAGGGTGGGGGGATCAAATAATATAACAATAACAAAAGCATTATCTGACAGTACTTTAAAGTTCATTATGTGACGTTTATTATTATAATAGATCATTAAGAAAGAAAGTCAACATATTCATCAGACAGACTCCCCAGGTGCGTGCCGAAGTGTACCGACCTCCACTCAATTTAGTCCCAAATACCAAAACAATCAGACACACTCACATCCGCCCTCAAGTGCATATCCAGCATGCCTCCATGCGTCGGATGTTTACGCAAAGACGACACTCCGATGTTTAACCCTGTCCTTGAGTGACTGTTCGAACAACACTGCAGCCTTCTTCTCAGCACAAATCACGCACTGCTCCATTCAGTTAATTAACTTGAGTTTGTGTTGCACCTTTCACGAGTATCAGTGTTACTGAAAGCTTAGTGGTTAACCAACAAGATCAGTTACACTTCCAGGTTGCAAATGACCTGTTTGAAAAGTAGACCTTGTGTTTGGCAGTGGAATATGAAACTGTGTCACACAGACTTGTTATGTTGGTCATTGTGAAGGACATCATTCCATACTCTCTTTAAACCAAGAACCAAACACCCAATCTATTGTAACTGTTGGGTTTTTTGTTCATACTACTTTTTATTTATGTCCTAAATCACTAACATTAAATAACTGTTCAGGGACTTTGCTATGTCACTCACCCTTATTCAAATAGATATTTGAATATGCTATTGAAATGTGAGCATCTGTGGGTGGGTCGGGAGGAGAAGCTTCAGTAACAAGAGACTATTGGAAGGCAAATTCAGACAACTTGTCTACATGTAGAAGGTACTTGAAATACCTGCAGGTTGGTAGCTACAGTATGACAGCTCAACCACTCACTGTTGATTTTCAGGGTGTGCCAGGGGCGGAGTCGCCATCTGGGCCAGATGGGCTGGTCAATTTTTAGCCCATTGGGTCTGTCTAACTTAGATTTTTCACGCAAAATGAACTGGCTAATAATGGGGGCCTAACGGGGGAAATGGCCCAATGTGGGGGCCTCGAGGAAAAACTTGGCCAGTGTCTTAGAAATGCCAGGTCTGATTTATGGTCCGTGCCCGATTCGTGCATGAGAGGCTTGGGAAACAGGGTGAGGAATCAGTGGTGACTTCAAACTGTATTCTCCCAAACACTAAAACAAATTCGTTGACACATCCAAAAACAGAGAAGTTGTTGTTTCAGTTGTCAGGGTAGGAAATAAAGTAGAATAAAAAGCCTGACTCACTAGGCCACCATAAAACTCTCGTGGTAGGCCTAATCCTACTACAGTGTTCATTTTATAACGTTTCCACAAATAACGTTAGCTCACAGCAGCCGACAAAAGTCATACAATTGATACAGTAAGTAACAATGGTACGGCGCTTGCTAACCGACAGTAAGTATCTCATTGTATGAATGTCTATCTGTATTTCTGTTCGTCTAGCTGTCATCCCTCACACACTGGCCTTTATTCAAAGAACGTTTCTGTGTCCTAGGCCATGGGGACAGAATCTGAATGGACTGATTGCCACCCCGTGCTTTCCATTTCCATACACGGTCTCTGTCTATAGACACAACTGAGAATAGCTCCTTGCTCCCTCGTCAACATATGGCCTAGATTAATTTGTTATTGGCCATATTCTTTGATGCTGTTCTAGCATGCACACTGATCAGTGCATTGAAATGATAACTTGTGAACTCGCGTTAAGAGTGCATATAAAGTAGGCTATATGCAAACGCGCCTATAAAAATAATACGATCTCATGGACTGTGACATGATATAAATTGGATAGCATAATATGTCAATGGAATTTTGGTTAAACTACATTTTGTGCCACTTCCAACGGTAATCAGAACGATGCGTAGAAGTTGGGGGAAGTTATCACCAAAAGAATGCAACAACTCCATTCCTTGCTTCTAGGACGAGATAAGCCACCATCTCTTCAAGTGCAACGTTTTGACAAGTGCTGATTTTAAAATTGTATAGTAGGCCTACCTGTTCAGCCATTTGGATCGTTTTGTGCTGTCCTTTTTCAAAGTAAAGTTTTCTCTCTGCGACGTTCGGTATGCTAATTGTTACTTTTCTCGCTCAGTGTTCCATTGCTTCCTAAATCCTCCCACTCCCCCCCCAAAAAATCCAACTGCAATTCGATTCCACCTTCCGTGTCAGTCGAGAAAGATATGGGGAAAATTATAGTGCGCTCAGTGTAACTCGATGCATTGGGACTGTAAACTTCACGAGGCAAAACGTCTACATGCAGCCATATAGGCCTACCACCCTTCTTTAACTATTATTGCGAAGTTCTCTTTTGTTTCGAAGTATTCCACGTTTTGCAGAGAGTAGCCTACAGAGTTGTGCGTTTAAAATGTAGGCTATTCAAGAATAGAGCCCGCGAGTGCGTCACTAAACATCTGGAAACATTTAGCAAAAGTTGAAACAGTCTGCAATTTTAGGCTGGAGTTTTAATTTATTGTTGCAAATTTTAACCCCTCATATAAGCCTACCTATTTTTATGCAGTTTCTGTAAAGCTTTGAATATCCAACAAAATAATACATTTCTCAATGTTGTAAGAAACCTTTATGAACCATGCATGGACGGTCCCCATTGGACATTTTTTTCGAAGACGTTTATAATAAAAGTCGTCCGTTCCAATTTCCATTAGCCCTACATTCACTTTGATAAATCATCAGAGATTGAGAAGGAAATGCTAGGAAAAGCGATGCGCTCACAATGAACAGGCGCGACCACATTCTTGAAAGCCGGTTTCATGACTATAGAGACAGAGGGGTGGGCAAACATGGGACTAGATAAAACTGGATCTATCCTTTGCCTTTGTTTTTAGGCCATTGTTGAAATGATAGATCCCTTTAATGAGCATTTCTCCTCTGCCAAGTTAATCCATCCACCTGACAGGTATGGCATATCAAGAAGCTGATTAAACAGCATGATTATTACACAGGTGCACCTTGTGCTGGGACAATAAAAGGCCACCCTAAAATGTGCAGTTTTGGTACACAGCACAATGCCACAGATGTCTCAAGTTTTAAGGGAGTGTGCTATTGGCATGCTGACTGCAGGAATGTCCACCAGGGCTGTTGCCAGATAATTTAATGTATATTTTCTACCATAAGCCACTTCCAACATCATTTTAGAGAATTTGGCAGTACTTCCAACCAGCCTCACAACCTTAGACCACGTGTATGGTGTTGAGTGGGCAATTCCTTTGCTTATGTCAAGGTTGTGAACAGAGTGCCCCATGGTGGCGGTGGGGTTAGGGCATGGGCAAGCATAAGCTACAGACAACGAACACAACTGCATTTTAAAATCGATGGCAATTTAAATGCAGAGATACCATGACGAGATCCTGAGGCCCATTGTCGTGCCATTCATCCGCTACCATTTCAGCATGATAATGCATACTCACCAGACATATCACCCATTGAGCATGATTGAGATGCTCTGGATCAACGTGTACGACAGCGTGTTCCAGTTCCCGCCAATATCCAGCAACTTCGCACTGCCTTTGAAGAGGAGTGCGACAATATTCCACAGGCCACAATCAACAGCCTGGTCAACTCTATGCGAAGGGGGTGTGTCGCGCTGCATGAGGCGAATGGTGGTCACACCAGATACTGACTGGTTTTCTGATACACGCCCCTACCTTTTTTTTAAAGGTATCTGTGACCAACAGATGCATATCTGTATTACAAGTCATGTGAAATCCATAGATTAGGGCATAATTCATTTATTTCAATTGGCTGATTTCCTTATATGAACTGTAACTCAGTAAATTGTTGCATGTCGCGTTTAGATATTTATTATGTATACTTCCTGTGGCTACGGGTCTGTGCATAATGTCATAGGCCTACTGAGGTGTTTACATGAAAACCAGTTAACCAGGATCTTCATTATGCTACCACAATGGAGAGGCCTAAATCTAGCCTAAATACTGGATCTGCACAGTCGGGTTCAAGCCAATGATTTATAATAGATGACTGATACGGGGCGCTGTGTTGAAGCCACCATACCTCCATCTTTGCACTCCCCCACTTTGTAAAAAAATACTATTTTGGAAGCGCTAGAAATGCACGTCTACATTAATTCATGCCACATTTATTCTATTACATATACTTTAATGCATACTTTTAAATTATATTACGTGAGCTAAACACTCTAAACAAATGTAAATACATTTTTAGAAAATACCCTTAATCTATTGAAATGACTAATGTTGCTGTCCCCATGACAACCCCCAAAATGCTTAAAACCATTTAATTTTATCATCGAAACATTTCATTGAAATCCTGTAGAATAACATGAATTCCTATGGAGGACTGCTCCAGCTGGGGAGCGCCAATATGGCTGACTGGTGGCTTCAAAGCCTCTCAATGTCCAATACATAGAATAATCAATCCAGGGTTTATATACATCATTGGTCCAAACCTGTTGTTTCGCACTACCACCCACCTCTGTTAAACATATGCTTGTAAAAACAAATTAATGTCATAATCGAAGACCACAGTAAAACGCTTAATGTGTCTCTAGAATGCGCAGCTGTTTGGTTTCACATGCGGGTTCAATAGCGACTGGTATCCCTGGGGAGAAGGGTGTGTCCTCCCTTTAGAGCTTTCGAGCCATTCCTCCTCGTTGTCTTCCAGAAAAACAGACACCACGCCCAAATTTGAGAAGACACGGGATCAAGTGGATTTAAGAGCTTGATTAGCCCTAACTGGGGTATCTGTCAATGTCTCTGGTACGATGTCTCATTGCAGAGACGTTTAGGCCTATGTTGAAATGACACTGTTCAAGAGAAAAAGGGATGGCCTACACCAGGGCTTTTCAACTATATTCTAACAGGGGCCAGACGTAAAAAAGGTTCATTGCAAGGGGGCCGAACATTTTCCACTTGCGATTATTCTTCGGAAGAACTGTTTAAAAAAAGCAACGCGCACACACCAATAAAGCACTTTTATTAACATTAAATGTTGCTAAAAGTATTTAGGGAAGAAGTGGAGGCCTCTCAGCCAACGTGACTCGAGGTGCACCCAAAACATTTGATAATAATTGAAAAGGAAAAGGCACAAATGCTCGCTCACCGTTTTTTAAATGTAATTTAAACAACAATTACAAGCATATTAAAACGAATTAGGTCATTTTAAAATCATTTGAAAAAGAAGCATCTCAATAAATAATGCAAAGTCATATCAAATCAGGTAATGACAAAATCCAATCTGAAGGAAGTATGCTTTGAATTAATTTCCTTCAGTCATTATGTGTTTTTTGTTTTTGTCACAATTCCTTCCAAAGAGTCATTGTGAGCATGAGAAGGATACATGAGAAGGGCACATAGATGGGTTCCTGAGAGTTGTAGCATTCAAGAAGAGGGTCATAATATGTTGTACAAACTTTAGAGCCAAGTTCATGTGAAGAAAAAACATACTAGGAGATAAAATCATATTTAATGACCTTAAGATTAAAAACTCCCTAAGAAGGAAGGAAAGTACAGTATGAGTAAATAACTTATACAAGCAACTTCATACAAGACACACACACACACACACACACACACACACACACACACACACACACACACACACACACACACACACACACACACACACACACACACACACACACACACACACAATTACTCATATACAGATATGATTTTGGGTAGGAAACAGGCACACACTCTGGAACAGGCAATTCAGTGCAGTCTTACAGTCTTCCACATAATTCACTTTCAGACAGTCATGCCCTTTGTGTTGCAATAGTGTCGTTATCTGTGGTCTCATTCCAATGTCTCTGCATGCATTGGTCCGTCCGTCCGTCCGTCTGTCAGTCCGTCTGTTACTTGATACGTCTGAAAAGAGCGATATGAACTGTTTGGACTACCTTTCAGTTCTTTGACGAAGTCTGTGTGTGCTTGTATAGTCTTGAGTCCTTAACTGACTGAGTCTCATAGATTAAATATGGTGCAGCAATTTGGGGGCATCGTATCAAACTCTTGGTCTCATGCTCAAGGCAAACAGGCTGACCACAGTCCCATTATTTGTAACATTTTTGGTAGTTCTGGTTATGTGCTTACCAGGTTATTCAAATATGTAAATATTTTGATTGCTTCCACAAGGACATCATATCACTTATATTTTAAATAAGAATTATGTTTCACTATGAAAGAGAGAGAGATACTGTTAGATTTTTTTCAAGTGAACCCAAAAAACAACCAGCCAAACAACTTTTCCTCTCCCTTCAGTCACCTCATTATTACGGAATGCCAGAACCTGTTAAAACTTGCAGCACAGTGAATTCACTATGTTCCGGTCTTGTTTGCATACTTGGCCATAGATATCGCTGCAACTTATGTGTGGCTCAACACCCTGTCATGAGGCGCTGATACAGCTGATGAGAACCTGGCAAGATCACGTTTCCCAGGAATGTCAAATCAATGAGTACAGTGTCAAATCAATGAGTACAGTGCAAGGGTGCCTCTCAATAGTCTATAGGGTCTTCCTCTCCTTGTCTCCTCTCTTTCATCTGCACTGGTCTGCAATATGGTGGATGTTGACCGGAAGTATAATTTGACCTATCCAGTTCTTTTCTCATCAGTTCAAACAAAGGAAAGGAGGTTTTCATTTCCCCCTGTACCTGATTGATTAAGCAATAACTGTCTGGATGGGGTGTGGTATATTGGCCAATATACCACTTTTTTTAGGCAGAACATCAACCGGAGTGCCTGGATACATCCCTTAGCCGTGGTATATTTGCCATACACAACAAACCCACAAAGTTTTTTATTTTTTATTTCACCTTTATTTAACTAGGTAGGCTAGTTGAGAACAAGTTCTCATTTGCAACTGCGACCTGGCCAAGATAAAGCATAGCAGTGTGAACAGACAACACAGAGTTACACATGGAGTAAACAATTAACAAGTCAATAACACAGTAGAAAAAAAGGGGAGTCAGAACTACTTCCCGATACTGCGCCTCACAAAAGGACAGCTTGAAATGTGGCAATTAAGATTATAATTTTGATTGCAACGTGGGCATAGTAGAGGTGTTGACGGTTTCAACAGACGCAAAATTCCGAGATCTGACCCAGGACTCGAGCAGGTCCGACGTCCTAAATTCAGACTTTTGTCTCGGACTCGGGTCGGGTCTGATATAACTGTAACGGGTCTCAGGTATGTGCAATTAAAATGTATTTACGGACTGGACCAATTGCAACACGATAAAAACGTATATAGCTTATGTCCAGCTGAAACGGGTTCTGGCTGCTCGCCTGCTGCTGAGGAGAGAGTGAGAGAGAGAGCGAGAGAGAGAGAGATAGTAAGAGAGAGAGCGAGAGAGTAAAAAGAGTATTGGCCTAGGTTACTTTTGATTGCGAAGACGTTTTTCCTTGAAATAAAATGAAAGTTAGAGGAGAAAGAGTATAGTGAAAAGAAGCCGACAAGGTGAATTTTTTTATATTGCTATTGCAGGCCTATGAAGGCATTGTTCACCGGCACTCCAAACGAATCTTATAGTTGAACTTGAGGTGAGGAAGAATGTTTTAGGCCTACCAGAGTTACTGTAAAGGCTTTCTTCCTGGGAAGGAGAGGCGGACCAAAACGCAGCGTGGTTAGAGTTCATGTTATTTTAATAAAGTAACTCAACATGAACAGAATGCAAAACAATAAATGTGAAAACCGAACACAGTCTTATCTGGTGCATAGACACAAGGACAAGAAACAATCACCCACAAAACCCAACACAAAACAGGCCACCTAAATATGGTTCCCAATCAGAGACAAGGACTAACACCTGCCACTGATTGAGAACCATATCAAGCCAAACACAGAAACAGACAAACTAGACACACAACATAGAATGCCCACCCAGCTCACGTCCTGACCAACACTAAAACAAGGAAAACACACAAGACCTATGGTCAGAATGTGACAGTACCCCCCCCCTCAAGGTGCGGACTCCGACCGCACAACCTAAACCTATAGGGGAGGGTCTGGGTGGGCATCTGTCCGCGGTGGCGGCTCTGGCTCTGGATGTGGACCCCACTCCATAATTGTCTTAGTCCACCTCCTTAGCGTCCTTTGAGTGGCGACCCTCGCCGCCGACCTTGGCCCAGTAACCCTAACAGAGGGCCACATTGGAATGAGGGGCAGCTCCGGACTGAGGGGCAGCTCGGGACTGAGGTAGCTCAGGACTGAGGGGTAGCTCAGGACTGAGGGGTAGCTCAGGACTGAGAGGTAGCTCAGGCTGGTTGACGGCTCTGGCAGCTCCTGGCTGACTGGCGGCTCTGGCAGCTCCTGGCTGCCTGGCGGCTCTGGCAGCTCCTGGCTGACTGGCGGCTCTGGCAGCTCCTGGCTGACTGGCAGCTCTGGAGGATCCTGGCTGACTGGCGGCTCTGGAGGATCCTGGCTGACTGGCGGCTCTGGCGGCTCCATGCTGACTGGCGGCTTTGGTGGCTCCATGCTGACTGGCGGTTCATGACAGATGGGAGACTCTAGCGGCTCTGGACCGACGGGAGACTCTAGCGGCTCTGGACCGACGGGAGACTCTAGCGGCTCTGGACCGACGGGAGACTCTAGCGGCTCTGGAGACTCTAGCGGCTCTGGACCGACGGGAGACTCTAGCGGCTCTGGACCGACGGGAGACTCTAGCGGCTCTGGACCGACGGGAGACTCTAGCGGCTCTGGACCGACGGGAGACTCTAGCGGCTCTGGACCGACGGGAGACTCTAGCGGCTCTGGACCGACGGGAGACTCTAGCGGCTCTGGACCGACGGGAGACTCTAGCGGCTCTGGACCGACGGGAGACTCTAGCGGCTCTGGATAGACGGGAGACTCTAGCAGCTCTGGACAGACGGGAGACTCTAGCAGCTCTGGACAGACGGGCAGCTCAGGCGGCGCTGGGCAGACGGGCAGCTCCGGCAACGCTGGAGAGGAAGGTTCTGGCAGCGCTGGTAGCACCTGTCTTGATGGGACGGAGAAACAGCCGGGTGCGGGGAGCCGGCACTGGTGGTACCGGGCCGGGGACACGCACCTCCGGGTGAGTGCAAGGAACAGGACACACCGGGTTGTGAAGGTGTACTGGAGACCTGATGTGTATAGCCGGCATCAAATCCTCCGGAACTCCAACACAAGTTTCAGGCTGAGTACGAGGAACTGACACAGGTGGTATCGGAAAGCTAACACGCTCCTCAGGGCGAATGCCGTGCATACTATGCCAAATCAACTGCTCTCTCTCCTCACACTCCCCCAATTCTATTAACACCTCCTCGAGTGTCTCCTCATCTCCCATCCGTTCACTCTCCTCCATTCTGTCCAATAACTCCTCAACCCTCTCAGACTCAGCCCTCAGCTTCGCCGATAGCTCCGATAACATCCATGGCTCCTTACGATAAACAGGGGGAGTTGGCTCAGGTCTGACTCCTGACTCTGCCACACTCTCCCTGTGCCCCCCCCCCAAGAAATTTTTGGGCTGCCTCTTGGGCTTCCAGCCGCTCTGCCGTGCTAGCTCCTCATAATGCCACCTCTCTGCTTTCGCTGCCTCCAGCTCAGCTTTGGGGCGGCAATATTCCCCTGGCTCTGCCCAGGATCTTTTCCCGTCCAGGATCTCCTCCCAAGTCCATTCTTCCAAATAGTGCAGCCTCTCCCACTGCTGCTGCTGCTGCTGCTGCTGCTGCTTTTGCTGCTGCCTCTGTTTGCCACGCCGCTTGGTCCTTGGTTGGTGGGTGATTCTGTAACGGCTTTCTTCCTGGGAAGGAGAGGCGGACCAAAAGGCAGCGTGGTTAGAGTTCATGTTATTTTAATAAGGTAACTCAACATGAACAGAATGCAAAACAATAAATGTGAGACCTAAACACAGTCTTATCTGGTGCATAGACACAAAGACAAGAAACAATCACCCACAAAACCCAACACAAAACAGGCTACCTAAATATGGTTCCCAATCAGAGACAATGACTAACACCTGCCTCTGATTGAGAACCATATCAGGCCAAACACAGAAACAGACAAACTAGACACACAACATAGAATGCCCGCCCAGCTCACGTCCTGACCAACACTAAAACAAGGAAAACACACAAGACCTATGGTCAGAACGTGACAGTTACTCCTTTAATCAAAAAATATAATGCTTAACTTTATATATAAATATTCTGATCGAAAATTCATGAATTAGTCTTCTGTAAGCATTGCTACGGGGACTTGCTTCCATTCAGCCACAAGAGCATTAGTGAGGTCGGGCATTGATGTTGGGCGACTAGGCCTATATGCATTTAGCACTCAAATCTCAGCTGAACCGTGAGGTAAACAATTATTGTTTTAGTAAAGTAAAAACCAATGAAACAGTAGATTATACCATTTTGAATATGCTACACATCAAAACAACTAAAGGTATATTTTATATTATTTGTTATAGACAGTTTTTAAGGACACGTAACTGTGGATAATTTGGCCAATATTGCTTGTTTATTGATGGCACTGGCAGTGCCGAGTTGTAGGTTTCTTTCTCTCTCTCTTTATACCCTTGAATCTGAACGGGTCTCTCGGATCCCTACCAACACGGTCTGTTTGGGTCTGTTTTCCACGGTCCTTTTCGGAACTGGTCTGAAGGTGATTGGGTCCATTCGGAACGGGTCTCAGTGAAATATGTATCTATTTATGCATAATTGGGTCAGGTGGGAAAGCCACGGATCCATTTAGAAACGAGTGTCAGTGTCACGACTCCTACCGAAGGTGGCTCCCCTTCCTGTTCGGGTGGCGCTCGGCGATCGTCGTCACCTGCCTACTAGCTGCCACTGATCCTTTTTTCCCCCTTGTCTGTTTATTAGTTACACCTGTGTTTAATTGGGGTTATTGGTGGGGCTTTATTATCCAGCCGGCCCGCCTACTGGGTATGCGGGATTATTCTCTGTGTACATTTGTGTACGACTGTAGGTCACGGTTGTGCGTGTATGTCGTTATTTTCTGGACTGTTTAGTTCCCCGTGTTTTGGAGCATTTGTTTGGTTTGGCATCGGTTTCACCTGTGTGGTGAATTAAAAGTATCGCTACCCTGAACTCTCTGTTTCCTGCGCCTGACTTCTTCCTCCACTACACCCCGGGCATTACAGTCAGGGAGTGTACGGGAGGCGAAGTCAGGTGAAGGAGAGCAGAGTATAGTTAACAGGCACACTTTTATTCTTGTTCCAAAAACAAGAGCACTACATAAATCAAACGCGCTCAAAACACAGGACATTACAAAAGTAAAGTGCATAATAAAACACCACATAACATGAAACAATTACACACAAAGACATGATGGGAAACAGAGGGCTAAATAAATGTAGATTGATTGGGGAATGAAAACCAGGTGTGTATGGAACAAAACAAAATGGATACATGAAAAATGGAGCGGCGATGGCTAGAAAGTCGGTGACGTCAATCGCCGAACGCCGCCCGAACAAGGAGAGGAGCCGACTTCGAAGGAAGTCGTGACAGTACCCCTCCTTGACGCGCGGTTCCAGCGGCGCGCCGACAACGGCTTCGGGGACGACCAGGAGACGGTGAGACTCTCCCTTCGGGCGGAAGGTCAAAAACGGGTGAACTCCTCAAAGTGGTCCAACACCGCATCATCTTCTCCCAATACGGCGTTTGCCCACTCCAGAGATCTCCCTGAGAGGCATGAGACGAGGGCTGACACTCTCTCCCTTTCCGAGGGAGCTGGGTGCACAGTGGCCAGGTAAAGGTCCAGTTGTAATAAGAATCCCTGGCACTGTGTGGCCGTCCCATCATACTCCCTGGGGAGGGAGAGATGTATCCCACTAGGATTGGCTCCAGATGGGACAGGTAGAGGCAACCCCGGTTGCACTGGTCGAAGCACTGGAGAGACTGCCTGTCTCTCCCAGCGGTCCATATTCTGGACAACGCAATCCATCATGGTATCAAGATGATGTATCATAGCCGAATGTTTCTGGACGCACTCCTTGACTCCTTCAACCAGGGTACCATAGTGGTACCATAGTGGGTGTGTAATTCAGTCATGGAGTGTACAGGAGGCAAAGTCAGGTGCAGGAGAGCACTGACAAAGACAAAACAAAAGGATATATGAAAAATGGAGCAGCGATGGTCTAGAATGCTGGTGATTCCGATCGCCGAACGCCGCCCGAACAAGGAGAGGAGCCGACTTCGGCGGAAGTTGTGACAACGAGTCCAACCTTTTGGACCTGTAAAGACCTCTATCACATAGGCTCTAGTGGATTAATGAAATAGCCTGAAATGTTTGGTTTTTTAGCTTAGATTTACTCAAGAAACATACAACGCAGTGTAGGCCTAGGGTTTTAATATTTTTTGATGTATTAATTTGGCGTTTACAGTGTGGACTACCCAGAAGTCCCCATATGGAACGGTTTAGTATGAATAAGTGTACCGTTGCACTCCTAGTAATGGGCTAAGGGCTGTACCCTCTCAAGCAATGACGTGAATTGGCCATAAAAAAAAGAATGACATGCCAATTGGCTATAAAAAGTGACAGAAGATGCAAACTTTGAAAGCTCACGCCCTTCACCCCATTTTAGCTAAAGTCCTGAAATTCGGTACATACTGTAGGTCCTTCGCCTCACAAGAAACATATTTGCCTCAAGGACCCATAAGGTCCACCATTATGGATTTTTTTATTTTGAAATTTGTGAAAAACACTTTCATGGGTAGTGCAGTTAACTGTGCTTTCCTGTTTTTTTGTATGATATTTCAACACACTGAGGTCGAAACAACACTCAAAAATCATGATAATGCCCTTTTTGTATAAGAGCTGTTTGGGAAAAAAACCTGCTACTTAATGTCATCTGCCAATCTGATTATAATAGACCAATTAATGTTAATTGTTTATTTACATATTCCCTCCTAGTTTTGGTGATGGTCCCGCCCAAAAGCAAGTGTGAGTGTGCAGTACGGCAGCCTTTGCGCTGAATAGCTGAACAATTTCTTAGCCTAATTTGGCTTAGATATATTTTTCATAATCTTTTTTTCTTTTCTTTTTTTTTACCCCTTTTTCTCCCCAATTTCATGGTATCCAATCGTTTAGTAGCTACTATCTTGTCTTATTGCTACAACTCCCATACGGGCTCGGGAGAGACATCTGATACACAACCCAACCAAGCCGCACTGCTTCTTAACACAGCACCATCCAACCCGGAAGCCAGCCGCACCAATGTGTCGGAGGAAACACAGTGCACCTGGCAACCTTGGTTAGCGCGCACTGCACCCGGCCCACCACAGGAGTCGCTGGTGCGCGATGACAGGGATTTCCCTTACCGGCCAAACCCTCCCTAACCCAGACGACACTAGGCCACCGACCTCCCGGTCGTGGCCGGTTATGACAGGGTCGTAAGGGTCTCTGGTGGCACAGCTGGCGCTGCAGTACAGTGACCTTAACCACTGCGCCACCCGGGAGGCCTATTTTTCATAATCAACTGTCAGAGAAGTTCAGTCAAACCTACTGAACAGCACACTTTGCAACGGGCTACATTGCAAATCAGGCAAGCTATACAGTGTATTTGGAAAGTATTCAGACCCCTTCACTTTTTCCCAAATGTTTTTACGTTACAGCCTTATTCTTTAAATGGATCAAATAAATAACTTTCTGAATGCACTGAACATGCGGATTTGTCAACGTTTTCATGTACCGAATAAAAATCTAAAGTTCAATGTGTTTCTATCACATTTTCAACTCTACCAATAGTTTTGTCACAAAAACTTTTGTGTTAAATAGCTAATGCATGTATTTTATGTAATCATACCTAACATAGTAAATGCAAATCCAGGACACTGAAATTAGTATGATATGTTACGTTTGATATGGTTACATAAGACAGATGGATACTTAAGGCAAAAAAGAAAGTAGAGTGGATGGGTGGGTGTATAATGTCTAGCAACCCAAAGGATGCGGGTTCGAATCTCATCACGGACAACTTTAGATAATTACCAACTTTTCAACTACTTACTACTTTTTAGCTTCCTCTACTTAGCATGTTAGCTAACCTAACCTTAACCCTAACCTTAAACCCTTTTTGCTAACCCTTCCCCTAACCCTAACCTTAACTCTTTTAGCTAACCATTCCCCTAACCCTTTAACCTACCTCCTAAACTTAACTCTAACCCCTAACCTTAACCCTGGCTTAAGTAGCGTTGACCAGCTAGCTAACATTAGCCACCTTGCTAGAATTATTTAGCAATTTTGTAACATATTGTATATATATTTGTTAATTCGTAACAATGTACGTTTTGCAAATCCGTAAACATATGATACAAATTGTAATTCATAACATAACATACCAAATGGGTGATGGACATCCACAATTTAATACATACCATATAAAACTTAACATATCATACTAAACGGAGTGTCTTGGATTTAAGTACAGAATAATACGAAATGCTCTGAGACAAGGTTCATACCAGGTTCACACCCCTTGACTTATTCCACATTTTGTTGTGTTACTGTCACGCCCTGGCCTTAGTTATCTTTGTTTTCTTTATTATTTTGGTTAGGTCAGGGTGTGACATGGGGGATTTATGTGTTTTTCTGATCTAGGGGTTTTGTATGTTTATGGGGCTCTCTCCTTTCTAGGTAGTTTGTATGTCTATGGTTGCCTAGATTGGTTCTCAATTAGAGGCAGCTGTCTATCTTTGTCTCTGATTGGGAACCATATTTAGGCTGCCATATTCTGTGGTACTTTGTGGGTGGTTGTCTTCTGTCTTTGTGTCTATGCACCAGATAGGACTGTTTTTTTCTTCTTCACATTTGTTCTTTTGTATTTTGTAGTGTTATTGTCCTTATTAAACATGTTGAACACTAACCACGCTGCATTTTGGTCCTCCTCTCCTTCAACGGAAGAAAACCGTTACAGTTACAGACTGAATTCCAAAAGGATTAAATATAATTTTACACACATTTACACACAATACCCCATAATGACAAAGTGAAAAAAAAATCAGAATTCTTTCAATTATATTGAAAATGAAATAAATAAATATCTAATTTACACAAGTATTCACAGCCACGAGTCAATACATTTAGCAGCAATTACAGCTATGAGTCTCTAAGAGCTTTGCACACCTGGATTTGTACAATATTTGTAAATTATTCTTTAAAACATTCTTCAAGCTCTGTCAAGTTGGTGTGTTCATTGCAAGACAGCCATTTTCAAGTCTTGCCATAGAGTCTTGCCAAGTCAAAACTGTAACAAGGCCACTCAGGAACATTCAATGTCGTCTCAGTGTATATTTAGTCTTTGGTTTTTGGTTATTGTCCTGCTGAAAGGTTAATTTTTCTTCCAGCGTCTGTTGGAAAGCAGACAACCAGGTTTTCAGTATTTAGCCTGTGCTTAGATCTATTCTATTTCTTTTTACCCTAAAAAAAATCCCAAGTCCTTCACTGTCAAACGCTCCCTGAAATCGAATAATTCCCTGCGATATGCAACTTTCCAGGGAAGTCAGGAAACAATACACGCAGTCAGTCAGGAAAGCAAAGGCTAGCTTTTTCAAACAGAAATCTGCATCCTGTAGCTCTAACTCCAAAAAGTTTTGGGACACAAGTTTTGTAAAATCCATGGAGAACAAGAGCACCTCCTCCCAGCTGCCCACTGCACTGAGGCTAGGTAACACTGTCACCACTGATAAATCCACGATTATCGAGAATTTCAATAAGCCTTTCTCTATGGCTGGCCATGCTTTCCTCCTGGCTACCCCAACCACGGGCAACAGCTCCGCACCCCCCACAGCTACTTGCCCAAGCCTCCCAGCTTCTCCGTCACCCAAGTCCAGTTAGCAGATGTTCTGAAAGAGCTGCAAAACCTGGACCCGTACAAATCAGCTGGGCTAGACAATCTGGACCCTCTCTTTCTAAAATTATCCCCCGCCATTGTTGCAACCCCTATTACCAGTCTGTTCAACCTCTCTTTCGTATCGTCCGAGATCCCTAAAAATTGGAAAGCTGCCACGGTCATCCCCCTCTTCAAAGGGGGTGACACTCTAGACCCAAACTGTTATAGACCTATATATATCCTGCCCTGCCTTTCTAAAGTTTTCGAAAGCCACGTTAATATACAGATCACTAACCATTTCCCATTGATAAAAGATTGTACTGTGCAGCTGTCTTCATCGACCTGGCCAAGAATTTCGACTCTGTCAATCACCGTAATCTTATCGGCAGACTCAACAGCCTCGGTTTCTCTAATGACTGCCTCACCTGGTTCACCAACTACTTCTCAGACCGAGTTCAGTGTGTCAAATCGGAGGGCCTGTTGTCCGGACCTCTGGCAGTCTCTATGGGGGTACCACAGGGTTCAATTCTCGGGCTGACTCTTTTCTCTGTATATATCAACGATGTCGCTCTTGCTGGGGGTGATTCCCTGATCCACCTCTACGCAGATGACACCATTCTGTATACATCTAGCCCTTCTTTGGACACTGTGTTAACAAACCTCTAAACAAGCTTCAATGCCATACAACACTCCTTCCATGAACTCCAACTGCTCTTAAATGCTTTTCAACCGTTCGCTGCCCGCACCCGCCCGCCCAACATAGCCTCTTTCACTCACGCCGCCAAACATACCCTAGTAAAACTGACTATCCTACCGATCCTCAACTTTGGCGATGTCAATTACAAAATGGCCTCCAACACTCTACTCAGCAAACTGGATGCAATCTATCACAGTGCCATCTGTTTTGTCACCAAAGCCCCATATACCACCCAACACTGCGACCTGTATGCTCTAGTCGGCTGGCCCTCGCTACATATTCATCGCCAGACCCACTGGCTCCAGGTCATCTTTAAGTCTATGCTAGGTAATGCTCCGCCTTATCTCAGCTCACTAGTCTCGATAACAACACCCACCCGTAGCACGCGCTTCAGCAGGTATATCTCACTGGTCATCCCCAAAGCCAACACCTATTTTGGCCACCTTTCCTTCCAGTTCTCTGCTGCCAATGACTGGAACGAATTGCAAAAATCGCTGAAGCTGGAGATTTATATTTCCCTCACTAACTTTAAACATCAGCTATCTGAGTAGCTAACCGATCGCTGCTGCTGTACATAACCCATCTGTATATAGCCCATCCAATCTAACTACCTCTTCCCCGTATTGTTTTTATTTACTTTTCTGCTCTTTTGCACACCAGTATTTCTACTTGCACATCTATCACTCCAGTGTTAATTTGCTAAATTATAATTAATTCGTTACTATGGCCTATTTATTGCCTTACCTCCTCACGCCATTGGCACACACTGTATATAGTGGCACACACTGTATATATATTATTTATTCCATGTGTAACTCTGGGTTATTGTTTGTGTCGCACTACTTTGCTTTGTCTTGGCCAGGTCGCAGTTGTCAATAGCCTACCTGGTTAATTAAAAAAATAACATGATGGAGCCACCACTGCTCTTGGCTTGTGCCAAGTGGTGGCTCCAAACAACATTTTAAACCAGCCTTAGTCACTCATTTAATTTTGCTGCACACTATTTGAATTTTGTACAGAACAAACATTATCAAAGCAAAAATAATGAATACATCCCCTATTTAAATGCATCTCATCTAGTTGAAGTGCTGCAATGTGAAAGCAACTCTTTGTGCAAGTCCTCGTTGGTCATTGCCTGCCTCATCTGCTTGATCCTGATCTTCCATTGGAGATTGTTTCGTTTCAAGCATCACTGCTCAACTGATAATTGTATGAGAGATAAGATAGTCATTCAAAAACCATGCAACTTATTATGTGACTTGTTAAGCAAATGTTTACTGCTGAACTTATTTATGCTTGCAATGACAAAGGGATTGAATAATTATTGACCCAGTACATTTCAGCTTGACATTTGTTATTAATAAAAAAATAATAATCTCAGATCATAATTCCATATTATGGGGTATTGCGTGTAGGCCAGTGACACAAAATCGAAATGTAATTCATTTAAAATTCAGGCTGTAACACAACCCAATGTGGAAAAAGTCAAGGGGTGTGAATAGTTTCTGAAGGCAGTATTTATCGACTGAATGGATTCCGCTAGTGCAGTGGTATTCAAACTTTTTCAGCAGGGACCACATTTTCTTCTCAAGAATTTCTCACAACCCCACCTCAAATCTAATGACACAACCTTAAAATTGATACATTTCAATTTTTACATCAACAAATAATCTTTAATTCATTACATTTTCATCTCCTATCAAAATGAAAAGAAACAAATGAATACATTTACTCAATAACATAACATTTTTCAAATTATCTTCCTCAAAAACTTTTGCATATTGTCCCATACAATAATCTGTACTCCCAACATTTTTTTCCTAAAAAATAGATATACTTTAAGTGTACAAACATGATGAACACCTGCTCTTTCCATGACATAGACTGACCGGTGAAAGCTTTGATCACTTATTGATGTCAGCTGTTAAATCCACTTCAATCAGTGTAGGAGACAAGTCACAGAAGGATTGAGACAATTGAGATGTTCCATTCAGAGGGTGAATGAGCAAGACAAAAGATTGAAGTGCCTTTGAACGGGGTATGGCAGTAAATGCCAGACGTGCCTGTTTGTTGTCAAGAACTGCAATGCTGTTGTTTTTTTCACGCTCAACAGTTTCCCATGTGCATCAAGAATGGTCCACCACCCAAGGGACATCCAGTCAACTTGGCACAACAACTCTAGGAAGCATTGCAGTCAACATGGGCCAGCATCCCAGTGGAACGCTTTCGACACCTTGTAGAGGACATGCCCTGACAAATTGAGGCTGTTCTGGGGGCGAAGGGGGTAGGCGCAACTTAATATTAAGAAGGTGTTCTTAATGTTTTGTACACTCTCATAAAGAGTATAATCTCATAAAACATTTTTTTTGAAAGTCTCAGTGTCGTTATCCTCACAAGGGTGATGGAGTACTGAAAACAGAGGTGTCAAAATAAATGTATATTACCAATTTAACAAAATCTCTTTCTTTGAGCAAGTGTATTAGTATAAAATAATAATAATAATATATATATATAAAAAATTGAGAATGCAATATAGCTCAGTATTTTAAATATTTTATGCAGTCTCTTTTGGTCTTTACTTTTTTGGGGGAGTGGGGGGAGGGGTGGACCATCCTTGGGTGGAGGACCATCCCTTTTGTCCTGATGCAACAGACACTTACCTCTGGGTGAGTCATGTAAAGTTTCATGTAAAGTTTCTCCTAATTTCCTCTTGCTTGCTCTAGTTGTCGCTCACTCAATCTCACACGTGTGCAGTTGCAGAGAAGAGGAAGAGATTAGCCAATTACACTCATTTCTAATAACAGCATGTCTTACCTTTTTTTGTATGCCGGACAGTGCCTGATTTGACATTGTCTGATTTTCAATGCAGTATTACACTTGGCTCTAACAACGTTTGAATGCTGAAGGTGCCGCTCAGATGTATGAATATTAGATTCTGACTTGTAGATCATGTATTATCAGACTTGGAGATAGATCATTTACCTGTTTCAATTCAGTCACAAAATATTACAGGTATTTCCGGAAGGCGGAGAGAAAAACATCATAGAACTGGCGCTGTGCAACGTTTGGGTGTATATTTAGTGGTTTTGCACATCTTTCGTGACGTATGAAGACACTGACATGTTTTATTTGAGAATTTGTGAATGTGTTTGCTATTGTTATGAAGCTTTAGCTGTCAGTATTACTGTTTTTGCATTCTGTATTCTGAGTTCTGTTCTTATGCTTCTGCATCATGGGATGAAGGTGAAGGCCTCGAGGGGAGCTGCCAGAAGCAAACGTTAAACCAAAATAACTGCTTGGCTGGGGAAAAAACACATTTTATTAAATGATATGATTTTAGGAGTTAAGTCTTTTATTGTTATTGTAATTCATTCCTTTCTGTCATGTTTCTTTTTATTGTATTTTTACTAATAGTATGTCAATAGGTTTCAGTTACCACAGGACCAGTTGTTCACCAAAAAGTTCCACAGGACCATATAGATCCCATAAAAAACCTTGTGGTACAGCTAGGATCACGATTACCACATAAACCTGAATTCCTGTGGTATAGAGCTCCCACACAATTTACCATTACAACAACAATTACCATACCATGTGGTTACACCAAATAACCACAAACAAAAAACATTGAATTACCACATAAAAACAAAACAAATTTACCATACAAAACCACAGGATTTGTACCCCAGCAATAACAAATTCATGCAGTAAAATGTTCCAAAATACCACACAATGTCTGGATACCACAGGTCAGATACCACAGGAATAGCCCAGAGTTCCACCCCAATGGGCAAAATCAACATTGTTTCCACGTCATGTCAACCCCAAAAACAAATGTGATGATGTTAAATCAAGGAGATGAGCACTGCTGGCACTACCTAGCGTGGGGAATAAAATGCCTGTAGTGGGAGGGGTGAGTACTATGTGAGTGTCCAGGTCTGTCTGGTTCCCCCTGGCTCACACCACCATCAGAAGGCATGGACCTCACAGGAGCACACAGCTGCTCTTGGACACTTTCTTACTAATGAGATCATGCTGCGTGGTGGCCAGTGACTGGATCAAGCCCCAGAAGTGCTTGAAGGTGATTCCCTCGCCATCCGACACACCCATCTGTTTCATCATCTTGCCCAGGCCTTGCTCTGAGCCTCCAGTCTGGGGGAGGGAGGGAGCACAAAAACAACTCTTTATTATATAGGCACTGTATTTAACACTTAATAAGCACTTATGGACATGTAATAAAGAAATAAAGTAATCATGCATAGACATGTGTTAGCAGGAAGTTAGCAATTAGTCTTTTACACTTTTGAGAGTATAACATTGTTGCCTTCATTACTCGGTAGGCTATATTCACAACAGTACTACTGATATCCTCAGCGTAGTAATTATGTTTGACTTCATAATCCAATATCGTTCACTCTTCAACTGTATCAACCTGGACTCAGGGGTAGACGTAACATAGTAAATATAATTTTTTCTCCCTCCATTTAGTATGTGCATATGGCGGAGGCGTCGGTGAACGCTCAAATGGAGGGGCGAGGGGAATGGAGTGATTTGATATTCAGCCAAAGTGTGAACTTTGTCAACTGTGCCATATGTTTCAGGCTTTGTTACCCTCTAGTGGTTATAGATCCATGGATCTTTTTCTAGGAATCACCACCATACTTTACAATAGGTATGGGGTTATTTTCTGCAGTGGTGTAAAGTACTTAAGTAAAAATACTTTAAAGTAATACTTAAGAATTTTGGGGGGGTATCTGTACTGTACTTCACTACATTCCTAAAGATAATAATGTACTTTTTACTCCGTACATTTTTCCTGACACCCAAAGTACACATTACATTTTGACAGGAAAATGGTCCAATTCACACACTTGTCACGAGAACATCCCTAGTCATCCCTACTGACCCTTATCTGGCGGACCGACTAAACACAAATGCTTTGTTTGTAAATGAATGTCTGTGTTGGAGTGTGCCCCTGGCTATCCGTAAATAAAATAAAAACAAGAAAATGGTGCCGTCTGGTTTGCTTAATATAAGTAGTTTAAAATGATGTATACTTACTTTTACTCTTGTATACTGAAGTATATTTTTGCAATTGCATTTACTTTTGATACTAAAGTATGTATAAAACCAAATACTTTTAGACTTTTACTCAAGTATTATTTTACTGGGCGACTCACTTTTACTTGAGTCATTTTCTATTAAGGTATCTTAAACTTTACTCAAGTACGACATTTGAGTACTTTTTCCAACACTGATTTTCTGCTTATACAACCTTTCGACGCCAAACCCACCACTGGTGTGCGTGGCCAAAGAGCTCTATTATGATGTCATCTGAACATGGCACCGGTTCTAATCTAAGTGCCAATACTGTTTAGCAAACTCCAGTCGTTTACATTTGTTGGATGACATGAAAATAGACCTCTTTGGCCACTGTATGTCCAAGCTGTTGTGGCTAACTATTGTGTAGCAGAAATACTCTACTTGATTGTCAAGTGGTGGATGAAGTCGACTTGATGCAAGGAGTCTTATTACAATAAGGCCTACAGTTGTTCTGTTCTGTTCATAAGGAAAACTGTTATTTACTTCTCTGTCAGAACATTTAATCCCCCTCCAGATGAGAGAACAACCTTAAACCTTCATCACTTGTTTATATATTTGAACGGACCTTTTCCTGTTTTTCAGAAGCATAGCTATCTTTGTCAACCACTGGCAGATTCAGACTAGTCCTGGAAAACTGCCTTAGGCCTCAGACAACTAAGCAGCGAGTTCCAAAATGAAGATACTTTGGACTTTTTAATGTTTCAAATAAAGCATGTGTCAGATTCAGTTCCTAGCGAGACGTTTAACTTTAAAGGGCCAGTGCCCTTGTTTTATATACACTGAGAACACCTGCCTAATATTGAGTTGCACCCCCCCCCCCCCCTTTTGCGCTCAGAACCGCATCAATTCGTCGGGGCATGTACTCTATAAGGTGTCGAAAGTGTTCCACTGTGATGCTGGCCTATGTTGACTCCAGTGCTTCCCAAAGTTGTGTGAAGTTGGCTGGATTCCTTTGGGTAGAGGACCACTCTTGATACATATGGGAAACTGTTGAGTGTGAAAAACCCAGCAGTGTTGCAGTTCTTGACACAATGAGGATGCCCATGGCACGCATACACAATACATGTCTCAATTGTCTCAAGGCTTAAAAATCCTTCTTTAGCCTGTCTCCTCCCCTTCATCTACACTGATTGAAGTGGATTTAACAAGTTACATCAATAAGGGATCATAGGTTTCACCTGGATTCGACTGATCAGTCTATGTCATGGAAGGAGCAAGTGTTCATGTTTTGTACACTCAGTGTATATTTACACACTATGAGGTTGAAATCATACTGTGAAATTGGGAAGAGCTGTTTATAAAGACTGGCTGAAATTTCTGCCTGTTTTGGTGGGATGGAGTTTTGTCCTGCCTGGTGTTATCACCAGGCGGTATAAGGTAATAGACGAATAACAAAGAGTTTAAACCTCTCTGCCAATAAAATCTAGTTTTCAGGTTATATATCCCTCTTATTAGGCTCGTCCAATTAGGCCCCTCATCAGACCACTCCCAGACAGTCCAATTCAATTATTTTTGTGTCTTTTTGCCCATTTTAATTGAAAGATTTAACAGTAAAGTACTTAATTGTTACCCAGAAATGATTTGATATTGAGAGAAAATATGGCTGCATAGGGCCTTTAAACTATGGACATCCAGATAATCCAGCGTAGGTGCTCATGATATGTGCTAACATGTTGAAAACTCAATTGGTTACTGAGTGCCAAGTAGATTACAGCCAAGTTTATTTTGCATCCAGCCTGGCAACCAACGCCTGCAGGCTTTTCCTGAGTGTTTGTTTGGGAGTCATAGGATGTGGCGTGTACTGTATGTGTGTGGTTGAGTTGGGGGGGGGGGGGGGGGGGTAGTAAGAGTCAGAGTCACGCCCTACTGGTAGAATCAATGGTAGGTGTGGCCGAGGAGGGCGAGGGCAAATTAGCCGACAGTTGCAGCTTATGTACCTTGACTAAGTTGGGCAACTGGGAGGCGAGGAGGTCTTTGAACTCTTTGGTTTGGAGCGTGGGACCTTTATTGGCCGCAGCGGCATGGAACTTTGTGACCAAAGTGTTGATGGCCTTTTCCAGGTCGGAGTGCTGCGCCAGAGGAGGAGACATAAACGTGTTAGGGTGGGGGGATCAAATAATATAACAATAACAAAAGCGTCCTTTAAAGTTTATTATTATAAGAAAGAAAGAAAGTTAACATATTCATCAGACAGACTCCCCAGGTGTGTGTCAAACAGTGGAAGCTGCTAATAATAATGACTCATAATAATGACTAGAACGGAGCGAATGGAATGGCATCAAACACATAGAAACCATATGTTTGACACTTTTCCTCAAGCCATTACCATGAACCCATCCTCCCCAATTAAGGTGCCACCAACCTCCTGTGGTGCCAAAGTGTACCGACCTCCACTTGCTTCAGTCAAAAATACCCCAAAAATGTCAGACACTCACATCCGTCCTCAAGTGCATATCTTCCATGCCTCCGCGTGTTTGAACCCCACGCAAGGATACCACTCTTGATGTTTAACCCTGTCCTTGAATTACTTCATCTCAACCAACATCGAACAACACTGCAGCATTCTTCCCCGCACAAATTACACACTAACCAACTGTGTCGTTTTTGTCAATGTTGAATAGTTAGTATTGTACTATAAACCTAATAAGCCACAAAACAACTAACAGTATACTCATGGATGACATAGGATGACAGAGTTTTTTGTGAGAAATAATATGTGAGTGAAAAGTACAGTTATACAGTTAGTTACACTTCCAGGTTACAAATGACCTGTTTGAAAAGTAGACCTTGTGTTTGGCAGTGGAATATGAAACTGTGTCACACAGACTTGTTATGTTGGTCATTGTGAAGGACATCATTCCATACTCTCTTTAAACCAAGAACCAAACACCCAATCTATTGTAACTGTTGGGTTTTTTGTTCATACTACTTTTTATTTATATCCTAAATCACTAACATTAAATAACTATTCAGGGACTTTGCTATGTCACTCACCCTTATTCAAATAGATATTAGAATATGCTATTGAAATGTGAGCATCTGTGGGTGGGTCGGGAGGAGAAGCTTAAGTAACGAGAGACTATTGGAAGGCAAATTGAGACAACTTGTCTCCATGTAGAAGATACTTGAAATACCTGCAGGTTGGGGTAGCTACAGTATGTTTATTTTCAGGGTGTGCCAGGAGTGGAGTGGCCATCTGGAATTTCGGGCAAATGCCAGATGGGCTGTTAAATTTTTTACCCATTGGGCCTGTCTAACTTATAATGGGGGCCTCGAGGAAAAAACTGGGGTGTTTCGTCAGTCCGTCCGTCTGTCTGTCTTTTCGTCTAGCTGTCATCCCTCACTAATCTCCAAAGAAGGTCTCTGTGGCATAGGCCACGGGGACGGAATAAGAAGGGACTGATTGCTTCCCCGTGCTTTCCATTTCCACACATGGTCTGTCTATAGACACAATTGAGAATTGCTCCTTGCTCCCTCAACAGCATATGGCCTAGATTAATTAGTTATTGTCCACATTCTTTGCTGCTGTCCAGCATGCACACTGATCAGTGCATTGAAATGATTCGTGGTAAACTCATGTTAAGCTGGCAAGAGCGCATGCAAAGTTGGCTATATGCAAACACCTATAGGACGATCTCATGGACTGTGACATGATATAAATTGGATAGCATAATATGTCAATGGAATTTTGGTTAAACTACATTTTGTGCCACTTCCAACGGTAATCAGAACGATGCGTAGAAGTTGGGGGAAGTTATCACCAAAAGAATGCAACAACTCCATTCCTTGCTTCTAGGACGAGATAAGCCACCATCTCTTCAAGTGCAACGTTTTGACAAGTGATGATGAATGAAAATGAATGAATGACATTTTATTTGAATGTCAAATCACCAGTTGGCAACCCATCCCTAATGGGATTAATTGACACATAAACAAGCATTACAATAATTCACTGTGAAACGATAATTCTTCTTCCGGTGTTCTCTACATTGCACATCGCATCAAGAGTGAAAACATTTATGGTAAAAATCAACACATAGTAGTAAATAAGGTTATCCAAACAATAATTACATCCCTAGAGCAGTAAAAGAATATACATACATACACACTGTGTATATCCACATACATACTGTACACACATAGATAAATAAATACAGAAAAAGAAACCAAAGGTATGATATTAAAATTGTATAGTAGGCCTACCTGTTCAGCCATTTGGAACGTTTTGTGCTGTCTTTTTCAAAGTAAAGTTTTCTCTCTGCGATGTTCAGCAATTGCTACTTTTCTCGCTCAGCGTTCAATTGCTTCTGTCACATATTGGCAAGATTCCTAAATGATCCCACTCAAGAAAAGAAAAAAATGCAACTTGATTCCACCTTCCGTGTCAGTCAGAGAAAGCTATGGGAAAGTACAGTGCACTCAGTGTAACCCGATGCATTGGGACTGTAGACTTCAGGAGGCAGACATGCAGTCATATAGACCAACCACCCTTATTTTATTGCAAAGTTCTCTTTAATTTAGAAGTTTTGCAGAGAGTAGCCTACACAGTTGTGCATTTAAAATATATAGGCTATTCAAGAGGAGCCTGGGAGTGCTTCCCTCAACATCTGGAAACATTTAGCAAAAGTTGAAACAGTCTGCAAGTTTACACTGGAATTCTTCATCTTTATTGTTGCATTTTTTGAACCCCTCGTATAAGCTTACCTATTTTATGCAGTGTCTGTAAAGCTTTGAATATCCTCCCAAAATCATATTTTTCTCAATAGGCCTATTGTAAGACACTTTTATGAACCATGCATACATGGACGGTCCTTATGGGTAGGCTTTTTTTCCGAGGTTGTTTACAATTGAAGTCGTTTGTCATTGTCCATTCCAATTGCCATTTGGCCTGCATTCATTTTTTACAAAGTTATCAGAGGTTGATAAGGATGTGCTGGCGGACTAAAAAGTGATGTGTGCGCAATGAACAGGCACGACAAATTCTTGTAAGTATTAACAGAGTGGTGGGGAAACTGTTTCTGTCCATAAATTGTCATAGGCCTATTGGGGTGTTTACATGAAAACCAGTCAACCAGATCCTTTATTATGCTACCACAAAGAAATGGGCTGTTGCAGCCTGGTCTCATTGACTATACGTAACATAGGTAAAGCAAATCCGGGACACACAAATTACCATGATATGTTACGTTTGGTATCGTTACATAAGACACAAGGTTACTTAACACAAAAACAAAATTGTAATTCGTAACATATCATCCAGGAATTAATATATACCATGCGAAACATAACATACTGTATAATCCTAAATGATTTGTCTTGGATTTACATACAGAATAATATGAAATGTTATGAGACCAGATTGGCTGTTTTGACAGGCCTAAATCTAGCCTAGATACTGGATCTGCACAGTCGGGTCCAAACCCGTTGCTTCGCACTACCACCCACCTCTGTTAAACATACAGTATATCACAAAAGTGAGTACACCCCTCACATTTTTGTAAATATTTGAGTATATCTTTTCATGTGACAACACTGAAGAAATGACACTTTGCTACAATGTAAAGTAGTGAGTGTACAGCTTGTATAACAGTGTAAATTTGCTGTCCCCTCAAAATAACTCAACACACAGCCAATAATGTCTTTAGCGCTGGCTACAAAAGTGAGTACACCCCTAGGTGAAAATGTCCAAATTGGGCCCAATTAGCCATTTTCCCTCCCTGGTGTCATGTGACTCGTTAGTGTTACAAGGTCTCAGGTGTGAATGGGGAGCAGTTGTGTTAAATTTGGTGTCATCGCTCTCACACTCCCTCATACTGACTGGTCACTGGAAGTTCAACATGGCACCTCATGGCAAAGAACTCTCTGAGGATCTGAAAAAAATAATTGTTCCTCTACATAAAGATGGCCTGGGCTATAAGAAGATTGCCAAGATCCTGAAACTGAGCTGCAGCACGGTGGCCAAGACCATACAGCGGTTTAACTGGACAGGTTCCACTCAGAACAGGCCTTGTCATGGTCGACCAAAGAAGTTGAGTGCACGTGCTCAGCGTCATATCCAGAGGTTGTCTTTGGGAAATAGACGTATGTGTGCTGCCAGCATTGCTGCAAAGGTTGAAGGGGTGGGGGGTCAGCCTGTCAGTGCTCAGACCATACGCCATACACTGCATCAAATTGGTCTGCATAGCCGTCGTCCCAGAAGGAAGCCTCTTCTAAAGATGATGCACAAGAAAGCCCACAAACAGTTTGCTGAGGACAAGCAGACTAAGGACATGGATTACTGGAACCATGTCCTGTGGTCTGATGAGACCAAGATAAATGTATTTGGTTCAGATGGTGTCAAGCGTGTGTGGCGGCAACCAGGTGAGGAGTGTGACATACTGAAGCAGAGCATGATCCCCTCCATTCGGAGACTGGGCCGCAGGGCAGTATTCCAACATGATAACGACCCCAAACACACCTCCAAGACGACCACTGCCTTGCTAAAGAAGCTGAGGGTAAAGGTGATGGACTGGCCAAGCATGTCTCCAGACCTAAACCCTATTGAGCATCTGTGGGGCATCCTCAAACGGCAGGTGGAGGAGTGCAAGGTCTCTAACATCCACCAGCTCCGTGATGTCGTCATGGAGGAGTGGAAGAGGACTCCAGTGGCAACCTGTGATGCTCTGGTGAACTCCATGCCCAAGAGGGTTAAGGCAGTGCTGGAAAATGATGGTGGCCACACAAAATATTGACACTTTGGGCCCAATTTTGACATTTTCACCTCTGGGTGTACTCACTTTTGTTGCCAGCGGTTTAGACATTAATGGCTGTGTGTTGAGTTATTTTGAGGGGAGAGCAAATTTACACTATTATACAAGCTGTACATTCACTACTTTACATTGTAGCAAAGTGTCATTTCTTCAGTGTTGTCACATGAAAAGATATACTCAAATATTTACAAAAATGTGAGGGTGTACTCACTTTTGTGATATACTGTATGCTTGTAAAAAACAAATTCATGTCATAATCGAAGACCACAGTAAAACGCTTAATGTGTCTCTAGAATGCGCCGCTGTTTGGTTTCACATGAGGGCTCAGTAGCGACTGGTTTCCCTGGGGAGAAGGGTGTGTCCTGCCTTCAGAGCTTTCGATGTCCTGCTCTCTCGCCACTCCTCCTCGATGTCTTCCAGAAAAACAGACACCACGCCCAAATTTGTAAAGCCACAGGATCAAGTGTGTTTGACAGGGCTGGCAAGCCCTAACTGAGGAATCTGTCAATGTCTCTGGTACGATGTCTCATTGCTGAGACGTTTAGGCCTATGTGGAAATGGCACTGTTCAGGAGACTAAGGGGTGGCCTCCAAGCTACAATGTACCTACTATTTTAAACAATAGTCAAATTAGGCATTAATGATCAAATTATCTTTCATGATTTTAAGATGAAAAACTCCCCATGAATGAACGAGAGTACAGCATGAGTAAATAACTTATAGAAGCTACTTCCTAAAAGCCAAACACAATTACTCATATCCATATATGTTTTTGTAACAATGGCGCCGGAGAAGAAGGCTGACGTTATACGTGTCCCCAACCTATTGTCTTTGTTTATTTGCGTTGTTTGCGTGTACTTATTTTGTACATAATGTTGCCGCTACCATCTCTTATAACCGAAAAGAACTTCTGGACATCAGGACTGCGATGACTCACCACGGACTGGCAGAATATTTTATTTTTCCTTTAACGAGTCTGTTGAGCATGACGCAAATGATATACTGCTTTCTCGGGAACAGGCCCAGATCCCCGTGATTTGTGTGAAGATGAGGTGGAGAAAAAGGGGCCAGAGGGTGCCTTCTGAGACTTTGTAGGAGATCGAATAAACCCCCACTTCCCTCCATTCTGCTAGCAAATGTGCAATCTTTGGAGAATAAAATCGATGACCTACACGGAAGATTAAACTACCAACGGGACATTCAAACTGTAACATCTTATGCTTCAGGGAGTTGTGGCTGAACGACGACACTATCAACATGCAGCTGGCTGGTTATACGCTGTACCGGCAAGATAGAACAGCGGCATCTGGTAAGACAAGGGGCGGTGGACTATGTATTTTTATAAATAACAGCTGGTGCACGATATCTACGGAAGTTTCAAGCTATTGCTTGCCTGAGGTAGAGTATCACATGATATGCTGTAGACCACAGTATCTACCAAGAGAGTTTTCATCTGTACTTTTCATTGCTGTTTACGTACCACCACAAACTGAGGCTGGCACTAAGCAGCATTGAATGAGCTGTATTCCGCCATAAGCAAATAAGAAAATGCTCACCCAGAGACGGCGCTCCTTGTAGCCAGGGACGACGCTCCTAGTAGCCAGGGACTTTAATGTAGGGAAACTTAAATCCGTTTTACCAAATGTCTATCAGCATGTTAAATGTGCAACCAGAGGGAAAAAAACTCTGGACCACCTTTACTCCACACGCATATAATGCTCTCCCTCGCCCTCCATTTGGCAAATCTGACCATAATTCAACTCCCTGATTCCTGCTTACAAGCAAAAATTAAAGTAGGAAGCACCAGTGACTAGATCAATAAAAAAGTGGTCAGATGAAGCAGATGCTAAGCTAGAGGATTGTTTTGCTAGCACAGACTGGAATATGTTCCAGGATTCCTCCGATGGCATTGAGGAGTACACCACATCAGTTATTGGCTTCATCAATAAGTGCATTGATGATGTCATTCCCACAGTGACGGTACGTACATACCCCAACCAGAAGCCATGGATTACAGGCAACATCCACACTGAGCTAAAGGCTAGAGCTGCCGCTTTCAAGGAGCGGGACTCGGAAGCTTATAAGAAATCCCCCTATGCCCCCCGATGAACCATCAAACAGGCAAAGCATCAATACAGGACTAAGATCGAATCATACTACACCGGCTCTGATGCTTGTCGGATGTGGCAGGGCTTGAAAACCATTACAGACTACAAGGGGAAGCACAGCAGTGACACGAGCCTACCAGATGAGCTAAACTACTTCTATGCTCGCTTTGAGGCAAGTAACACTGAAACATGCATGAGAGCACCAGCTGTTCCGGAAGACTATGTGATCACGCTCTCCGCAGGAGATGTCAGTAAAACCTTTAAACAGGTCAACATTCCCAAGGCCGCAGGGCCATACAGATTACCAGGACGGGTACTGCAAGCATCCGCTGACCAACTGGCAAGTGTCATCACTGACATTTTCAACCTCTCCCTGTCTGAATCTGTAATACCGCCAGGTTTTAAGCAGACCACCATAGTGCCTGTGCCCAAGAACACTAAGGTACTCTGCCTAAATTAATCCCGACCCGTAGCACTCCCGTCTGTAGCCATGAAGTGCTTTGAAAGGCTGGTCAAATCTTACATCAACGCATTATCCCAGAAACCCTAGACCCACTTCAATTTGCATACCGACACAACAGATCAACAGATGATGCAATCTCTATTGCACTCCACACTGCCATTTCCCTCCTTGACAAAAGGAACACCTATGTGAGAATGCTATTCATTGACTACAGCTCAGCGTTCAACACCATAGTGCCCTCAAATCTCATCAAAAAGATAAGGACCCTGGGACTAAACACCTCCCTCTTCAACTGGATCCTGGACTTCCTGATGGGCCACCCCCAGGTGGCATGGGTCCTCAGATCTACAAAAGGTTCTACAGCTGCGCCATTCACAAGGCACTACATAGGGTAGTGCGAACGGCCCAGCCAAGATTCCTGCCATCCAGGAAGGCCCTAAAAATTGTCAAAGACTCCAGCCACCCGAGTCATAGACTGTTTTCTCTGCTACAAGAGGCTTCTAAACAGCTTCTGCCCCTCTCCCCCTCTCCACCTCTTTTACACTGCTGCTACCCTCTGTTGTTAGCATCTATGCATAGTCACTTTAATTCCTCTACCAACATGTACATATTACATCAACTAACCGGTGCCCCTGCAGATTGACTCTGTACCGGTACCCCCCGTGTATAGTCTCGCTATTGTTATTTTAATTACTTGTTACTTTTATTTTTTATTCTTATCTGTATTTTTAAAAACTGCATTTGGCTCATAAGTAGGCATTTCACTCTCTGTTATATCGGCGCATGTGACTAATACAATACAACGATTTTTGATTTGATTTGATTTTGGGAAGGAAACACTGGCACAGGCAATTCAGTGCAGTCTTACTGTCTTCCACATAATTCACTTTCAGACAGTCATGCCCTTTGCATTGTAATTGTGTGATTATGTGATGTCTCATTCCAGTGTCTCTGCATGCATTGGTCTGTCTGTCTGTCTGTCTGTCTGTCTGTCTTCCTTCCAACAAGACATCATATCACGCATATTTTAAATAAGAATTATGTTTCACTATGAAAGAGATTTTTTCAAATGAACCCAAAAAACAACCAGCCAAACAACTTTTCCTCTCCCTTCAGTCACCTCATTATTACGGAATGCCAGAACCTGTTAAAACTTGCAGCACAGTGAATTCACAATGTTCCGGTCTTGTTTGCATACTTGGCCATAGACATCACTGCAACTTATGTGTGGCTCAACACCCTGTCATGAGGTGAGGCGCTGATACAGCTGATGAGAACCTGGCAAGATCACGTTTCCCAGGAATGTCAAATCAATGAGTACAGTGCAAGGGTGCCTCTCAATAGTCTATAGGGTCTTCCTCTCCTTGTCTCCTCTCTTTCATCTGCACTGGTCTGAAAACACAGGATAAATGAAAGCAATATGGTGGATGCTGACCGGAAGTATAATTTGACCTATCCAGTTCTTTTCTCATCAGTTCAAACAAAGGAAAGGAGGAGTGGAGAAAAGGGTGCTTTAAATTATTGAGATTCACTCAGACTTCCTGCTAGCCTCATCCTCTAGACCGGGAATTTCCAAACTGAGGTACACGTACCCCAAAGGTACGCACAAATCTGTTTTTTCTTCACATTTTCAAACAGTCCATTTATATTTTCCCACGGGGCTATACTTTTGGGTGATGTTTCAGTGTTCAGCGAAATAACAACACAATGTCAAATACAGGTAGCCTAGTCAAATAATTATCATCCAATCACATTAACCTTTACTCTCTCGCAGGAAATCCACTAACTGTCCGTACAAACATAGCTGCGGCTCATTCCGTTTGCTCGAAAAATGATAAATACTTAACAAAAGTAAGGCCCGTGTCCATAGAGACACATACCAGCTCTACTGGTAGTACTGCTACTACCAGCAGTACTACACCTGCACCTGTCGATGACACAAGTTGTTCTGCTTCCATGAGCACATCCAATGCTAGCATCAGTAATTCTACATTCGTTGTTAGCCCAGCTAGCATGGACACTGACAGTTGTGAATCTGATGCAGCCGAAGAGCTACTGCCCCCTTACCTGGGAAAGTACCGAACAACAGCCAGGGATGTTGGGCCATCGAAGAGGAGCAAATATGATGAGAACGACATTGATTTGGGGTTCACTTATAATGGGAGTAGTGCCTTTCCTCAGCCACAGTGTGTTATATGTGCAAAAGTACTATCTCACAACTCAATGAAGCCTTCACTCTTACACAGACATTTAGAAACAAAACATGGCAATTAGAAAAATAATCCACAGGAGTTTTATGAGCGAGAATTAAGATGACTTTTGAGTAGTAAGACATGCATTTGATTTGATTTGATTTAATAATAAGGGGCTAGAAGCGTCTTATATGGTGAGCTACTGAGTGGTTAGGACAGGCAAGCCCCATACTATTGTGGAGGACTTAATTCTTCCTGCTGCCGCAGATATGGCTGGGACAATGCTGGGGGAAAGGCCAAAAAAAACTATACAGCCAATGACTTCATCAAACACTGTTTCACGATGCATTAGTGACATTGCAGGAGATGTTTTGAAACAATTACTGCTTTGCATACAAGCCAGGGAATTCTATGCGTTATAGCTAGATGAGTCAACAGATGTGGTGGGCCTGGCACAGCTCCTGGTATATGTCCGTTACGTTTATGGGGGGTCAATTAAGGAAGACATCCTCTTAGGCAAATGACTGGAAACCAAGGCCAACAGGAGAGGATATTTTTAAAGTACTGGACAGCTTTGTGACATCAAATGGACTTTGGTGGTCAAGATGTGTTGGTATCTGTACTGATGACGCAAAAGCCATGACAGGGAGACATAGTGGAGTGGTAACGAGCATACAAGCAGTTGCTCTCGAAGCCACTTGGGTACACTGTAGCATCCACCGAGAGGCTCTTTCTGCCAAGGGAATGCCTGAAAGCTTGAAAGACGTTTTGGACACTACAGTGAAAATGGTTAACTTTGTTAAAGCAATTGAATTTAATCAGAAGCCACTCCCAGATTTCTGGATTAGGCTGCACTCAGAGTATCCTGCCTTGGCAAATCACGCTGTTAAGACACTGATGCCCTCTCTCTCTCCAATACAACCCAACATTGCAGAGATATGTGCATCCTTTCAAGCATTCACTTGTCATTAACATGTGGTGAGTTATTCACAATTTTCGATGAACAAATGAGGTTTAATATGTGAGATGGCAAAATAAAGAGCAAAATTATTGATTATTATTATTTGTGCTCTTTGTCACTTCCCACAAGCCGGGTTGTGACAAAAACTGACACTCATTCTTATATTTAGTAAATGTATGGTATAGTGTGTGTGTGGCAGGCTTACAATGATGGCAAAAAACAACATTTGAGAGTGAACTGACCCTGGTTCTAGATGGGGTACCAGCTCGAAGTTGAATGTTTGAAGGAATATGGCACTATAAAAAGTTTGGGAACCACTGCTGTAGACCTCTACCCTTGAAGAAACATCACGCACCCTACAGGGCATAGTAGGTAGTACAACTTAAATGTGAAACCAGCAGCATTTTCACTGTAATTGTCACGATCGTCGTAAGGAACGGACCAAAATGCAGCGTGGTATGTGTTCATGGTGAAGTTTTTAATTAAAGAAAGCACTGAACACTGAATACAAACAATATAAAACAATAAACAAATAACGACCGTGAAGCTATAATGAGAACTGTGCTGACACAAGCAACTAACATAGACAATCACCCACAAACAAACAGTGAAACCCAGGCTACCTAAGTATGATTCTCAATCAGAGACAACTAATGACACTTGCCTCTGATTGAGAACCATACTAGGCCGAAACATAGAAATCCCAAAATCATAGAAAAACAAACAGACTGCCCACCCCAACTCACGTCCTGACCATACTAAATAACGACAAAACAAAGGAAATAAAGGTCAGAACGTGACAGCTGGGACAGAACCAAAATGTGCACACAGAGCAATGTTAGAGAGCAATGGACTTAGAAGCACTGCAGTACTACAAATAAAAGCAAACATGCATAGTGGTTGTTTATTGCAGTTGGATATACATACGTTAATTGTTCTGCCCAATAGGATATACAGTACAATACATGAAAATAATGCAATTTCCTGTAGTTGGCATAACTCCAAAATGATTCAAATGCTCAACATTCAACATCATACACCCCTAAACGACACAGCAAGGCATTACAATTCAAAAAAGGAACGTAAAAGTACAGTATACACATTCATCAAAACATGGTATAATGTTTAGTAATGGATATTTTGGTAATCATCACATATTTTGTATGTGTTTGTAAAACCATACGGCCGTATACTGAGGAGCTCACAGTGTTAGCACAGAGTCTCTCTCCTCCTCTAACCACACGACGACTCATCAAAAACAAGGCTGTGTTCTCTGCATGGGCCTGTGTTTCCTGTCCACTTGTCTGTTTAAAGCAGCGTGAACACGGACTATAACAACACAAGGAAACCCCTCGGTGGAGTCACTGCAACTCACATTTCAGCTACAACTAGCTACTATTAAACGACAGCTTGTGTCTTGTTTTAGTTGCTCACAATGTATTACAGAAAAGCGGGTAAAGGTAAGACTGGTAAATATGAGCAAATATTGACAACAAAAAATGAACGTACAAGAATTGTACAAAACATCAAGAACCCCCCGCCCCCTTTAGCCCTCAGTCCAACCTCAATTCGTCGGGGCATGGACTCTACAAGGTGTCAAACAGTTCCAAAGGGATGTGGCCCATGTTGACTCCAATGCTTCTCACAGTTGTGTCAAGTTGGCTGGGCGTCCTTTGGGTGTTGGACCATTCTTTATACACGCGGGAAACTGTTG
Organism: Oncorhynchus masou masou; assembly: GCF_036934945.1. NCBI lineage: Eukaryota > Metazoa > Chordata > Actinopteri > Salmoniformes > Salmonidae > Oncorhynchus > Oncorhynchus masou. The sequence continues at coordinate 33,968,030 of NC_088223.1, read as the reverse complement.
AGCGTGGAAAACCCAGCAGTGTTGCAGTTCTTGACACAGCGAGGATGCCCAGGCACCTACTACCATACCCTGTTCAAAGGCACTTCAATCTTTTGTCTTGCTCATCCACCCACTGAATGGCACACACACAATCCATGTCTCAATTGTCTCAAGGCTTGAAAATCCTTCTTTAATCTGTCTCCTCCCCTTCATTTACACTGATTTAAAGTGGATTTAACAAGTGACATCAATAATTGATCATAGCTTTCACCTGGACTCACCTGATCAGCGCATGTCATGGAAAGATGTCCTTAATGTTTTGTACACTCAGATTATGCCAATGAAGATACATTACATGCAACCCGTTTCCAAATGAGGAGTTAATAAAACATAAAGGCTCATTTAAGTGGAGTAAAAATATTTTCTTACGTGCAAAGTAGAAAGATATGTAAACATTTACCATGTGTTACTCCTACTGTCATTACTGAGAAGAATGTGAGATCTGTAGCTGAGTATGTGAGACTCAGTAGCAGAGTAGTCCTAAATGTGGTTTGCATTCTGTTTATAATTGTGCCAGAGCAGTGGACTGGAAGTGACACCTATCAAGTCAGGAGGTACAGCAGCTACTTCGTTGTGTCCTCTTTGCACTGGTTTAAAGTACTTAGGTAAAAACACTTTAAAGTACTACTTAAGTAGTTTTTGGGGGTATCTGTACTTTACTATTTATATTTTTGACATTACCTTCCTAAAGAATATTATGTACTTTTTACTCCATACATTTTCCCTGACACCCAAAAGTACTAGTAACAATTTGAGTGCCTAGCAGTACATGAAAAAGGTCCAATTCACACACTCAAGAGAACGTCCCTGGTCATCCTTATTGCCTCGGATCTGGTGGACTCACTAAACATAAATGCTTCCTTTGTAAATGATTTCTGAGTGTTGGAGTGTGCCCCTTGCTGTCAAAAAAAAGTTATAAAAAGGAAATTGTGCAGCCTAGTTTGCTGAATATAATGAATTTGATGTATAGTATTTACTTGTACTTTTTCTCAAGTATGACAATTGAGGACTTTTTCCACCACTGTACTTAAATACATTTAAAATGTTATACTTTTACTCAAGTAGTAATTTACTGGGTTACTTTAACTTTAGTCATTTATATAAATATATATTTTTATATTGTTATTATTAGTATTTTTTTTTACCTTTATTTAACTCGGCAAGTCAGTTAAGAACAAAATCTTATTTCCAATGACGGCCTAGGAACAGTGGGTTAACTTCCTGTTCAGGGGCAGAACGACAGATTTGTACCTTGTCAGCTCGGGGGTTTGAACTTGCAACCTTCCGGTTACTAGTCCAACGCTCTAACCACTAGGTTACCCTGCCTAAGGCATCTTTACTTTTACTCAAGTATGTCAATTGAGTACTTTTTCCACCTCTGCGTCTGTCGTGTGGTTTGAAGAGGAGGCACCAACTGCGGTGGGCTTTCAAGGTGATGCTCATAGGTTGACTTCTGAAGAATACATGCACTCATGACAAACAACTCCCCATGGCAACTGTTGTGACCTTCTGTGTCTTTCTGAATAATTTGTCAATAATGGTGTTTTATAAACCTTTTATTATAATTATGACATACTGTCATACTGATCATCATCATCAACATTTGTGTAAATTATATTCCAATTCAATTAAACAAATGTAACTTTGCCTGCTGCGCTGACTCGCATTGAAACATAACGGAGACCACTATGTCGTGTAACTACTTCTTCTCTCTAAAAGATGGTCTTTTGTCTGAAGTTGCTAACCAGAATGGTAGCATCAATTATCTGCCGTCTATTTTTACTCTCTGACATGGCCTCACAACCTTTACCAGGTCAAAGACAAGACCACCATATTGCACATTTAGGTTGGAAAGCATTTCATTCTGTGTCCAAGTTGGATTCAACCCTTGCTGATATGCCAAATGAATAAAGCTACTTTTGAATTAGCTTAAAGAAGAGTGGCTTGCATAAAATGTAAAGATATGCCTTGTAGAGAAAACTGAAGTGAACAGACCATATATAACTTATAATTACTTGGACTGAAAAATGTACTGACATGCCTCAAAATATAACATTCTCCTGAATCGGCCATGGACTGCATCGAGAGACAACTATCACATTAACCTCATATCAATCTATGCAAAGCATTTGGTTAATTACCATGTTTCTGTATTCAGTTGCAGGGCCCATCATGTTGGAGGACTCAACAGTGACCCAGTTTCGACCTTTTGTTGAATTGACGTGGTCGTTGGCAACATCACCATGAACTGCGTTCTGGAGGGGTTGACATCTTACTGTCATACTGTTGCCTGCATGAGATTGCCCACACAACCCGGGGTGCTGCGAGTCCCCAAGAACACCATTATCAACATCAGGTCTCAGTATGACATCTCATAGAAGATGTGCCCTGTGTTCATCTACACCGCAGCTGTCACCGTCTCTGGGATTTACTACTGTGCTGTCATATACAGGCACCGTCATTTGGGAATTACTCAGACCCTTTGACTTTTCCCACATTTTGTTACAGCCTTATTCTAAAATTGATTAAACTGTTTTTTTTCCCGTTATCAATCTACACACAATACCCCATAATGACAAAGCAAAAACAAATTTCACAAATTTACAAAATAATACCCCCCCAGAAATATCACATTTACATAAGTATTCAGACCCTTTACTCAGTACTTTGTTGAAGCACCTTTGGCAGCGATTACAGCATCAATTGTTCTTGGGTATGACGCTACAATCTTGACACACCTGTATCTGGGGAGTTCCTCCCATTCTTCTCTGCAGATCCTCTCGAGCTCTGTCAGGTTGAATAGGGAGCGTCATTGCACAGCTATTTTCAGGTCTCTCTAGAGATGTTCGATCAGGTTCAAGTCTGGGCTCTGTCTAGGCCACTCAAGGAATTTCAGAGACTTGTCCCGAAGCCACTCCTGGGTCTTCTTGGCTATGTGCTTAGGGTCATTGTCCTGCTGGAAGGTACACTTTCGCACCAGTCTAAGGTCCTGAGCGCTCTGGAGAAGGTTTACATCAAGGATCTCTCTGTACTTTGATCAGTTCATCTTTCCCTCGATCCTGACTAGTCTCCCAGTCCCTGCCGCTGAAAAACATCCCCACAGCATGATGCTGCCACCACCATGCTTCACCGTAGGGATGGTGCCAGGTGTCCTCCAGACGTGACACTTGGCAGTCAGGCCAAAAAGTCCCATCTACGTTCCATCAGATCAGAAGGTTTTCTCATGGCCAGATCAGAAAGTTTCTCATGGCCAGAGACCTTTTAGTGCCTTTTGGCAAACTCCATGCGGGCTGTCATGTGCCTTTTACTGAGGAGTGGCTCCTGTCTGGCCACTCTACCATAAAGGCCTGATTGGTGGAGTGCTGCAGAGATGGTTATTGTTCTGGAAGGTTCTCCCATCTCCACAGAGGAACTCTGGAGCTCTGCCAGAGTGACCATTGGGTTCTTGGTCACCTCTCTGACCAAGGCCCTTCTCCCCTGATTGCTCAGTTTGGCCGGGCGGCAACCTCTAGGAAGTGCCTTGGTGGTTCCAAACCTCTTTCATTTAAGAATAATGGAGGCCACTGTGTTCTCGGGTGTTGCAGACATTATTTGGTACCCTTCCCCAGATCTGTGCCTGGACACAATCCTGTCTCGAAGCTCTACAGACAATTCCTTCAACCTCATGGCTTGGTTTTTGCTCTGACAAGCACGGTCAACTGTGGGACCTTATATTGACAGGTGTGTGCCATTCCAAATCATGTCCAATCAATTTAATTTACCACAGGTGGACTCAAATCAGGTTGTAGAAACATCTCAAGAATGATCAATAGAAAACAGGATGCACCTGGGCTCAATTTAGTCTCATAGCAAAGGGTCTGAATACTTATGTAACAGTATTACTTTTTTGTCATTAAGAGGTATTGTGTGTAGATTGATGAGAATTTGTACTTTATCCATTTTAGAATAAGGCTGTAACATAACAAAATGTCTAAAAAGGGAAGGGGTCCCAATACTTTCTGAATGCACTGTATAGCCAAGTTTTACTTTAACTCCTATTCAGTAATAGTCACAGGCATGTATTTGTAAAAAAATGAATAATAATTAGAAATCAGTTTCCAAATCATCTAATAGCATTTTAATTTCCTTCACCAAAACCCTGCAACAAAATGGGAACTCCTCTTCCCTTAATATCATAGTTTGTACTACTGTAATAAAATTGACAGTATGTTAATGTAGTAAGTAGTCGTGTTAATTTGACAATAAATTCAGTGAATATGAAGATATTGAAAAACGTTTTGTATTAAACTGTACCGTTCCATTTGATGAGATGTTATTGTGTGTCCTGTCAGACTTCTCCACAGTGTTACACCATAGTCAGTCTCTAACAGGGTGCTGGGAATTGTCTCCTCTCTTCTTCTCATTACACTGACTGCATGGGCACAACTATCAGTCGAAAGCAACAATTCAGGTAAGATGTATTTCTGTATGATATTGTATACACTGAACAAAAATATAAACACAACATGTAAAGTGTTGGTCCCATGTTTCATGAGTTGAAATAAAAGATCTCAGAAATGTTCCAAATGCACAAAAAGCTTAATTTCTCTCAAATGTTTTGCACAATTTTGTTTACATCCCTCATAGTGAGCATTTCTCCTTTGCCAAGATAATCCATCCACCTGACAGGTGTGGGATATCAATAAGCTGATTAAACAGCATGATCATTACACAGGTGCACTTTGTGCTGGCCACTCTAAAATGTGCAGTTTTGTCACACAACACAATGCCACAGATGTCTCAAGTTTTGAGGGACAGTGCATTTTGTCATGCTGACTGCCAGAGAATTTAATGTTAATTTGTATACCATAAGCCACCTCTAACGTCGTTTTAGAGAATTTGGCAGTACTTTCACATGGCCTCACAACTGCAGACCAAGTGAAACCACGCCAGCCCAGGACCTCCACATCTGAAACCAGCCACCCAGACAGCTGATGAAACTGTGGGTTTGCACAACTGAAGAATTTCTGCACGAACTGACAGAAACCGTCTCAGGGAAGCTCATCTGCGTGCTCGTAGTCCTCACCAGGGTCTTGACCTGACTGCAGTTTGGCAGTTAGTGGGCAAATGCTCACCTTCGATGGCCACTTGCATGCTGGAGAAGTGTGCTCTTCACAGATGAATCCCGGTTTCAACTGTACCGAGCAGATGGCGTCGTGTGGGTGAGCGGTTTGTTGATGACAACACTTTGAACAGAATGACCCATGGTGGCAGTGAGGTTATGGTATGGGCATGCATAAGCTACGGACACCGAACACAATTGAATTTTACCGATGGCAATTTGAATGCACAGAGATAGCGTGACAAAATTCTGAGGCCCATTGTCATGCCATTCATCCACCGTCATCATCTCATGTTTCAGCATGATATTGCATGGAAACTTCTCGCAAGAATCTGTACACAATTCCTAGAAGCTGAAAATGTCCCCATGGCCAGAATACTCACAAGACAAATCACCCATTGAGAATTTTTGAGATGCTCTGGATCAACGTGTACGACAGCATGTTCCAGTTCCCGCCAATATCCAGCAACTTCGCACAACCATTGAAGAGGAGTGGGACAACATTCTACAGATCAACTCTATGCGAAGGAGATGTGTCACACCGGATACTGACTGGTTTTCTGATCCATAACGGATCTGTAAGCAACAGATACATATCTGTATTTCCAGTCATGTGAAAACCATAGGTTAGGGCCTAATGAATTTATTTCAATTGACTGATTTCTTTCTACATATGAACTGTAACTCAGTAAAATCAATGAAATTGTTGCATGTTGCGTTTATATTTCTGTTCATTGTAGTCACGTATGTTGCCTGAATCATAGTCAAAAGTAAAAAAGAAAGAAATGTCAAACAAAAAAAGCAGACTAACTGAAAGTGCTATCTGTGTTCATTCGTTTTTTATTCAGGCTGACTTGAGAAAAGTAACAGAAAATCCCCAAACTAAAGAAAGGAGGAGGGCTTTCATTGTGAAAACTGCAGTAAACCAACATTCAGAATAAAAGTGCTTTGAGAGATTCGGAGTGCTTCATACCTACTAGGAAGATGTTAAATGCAAAATGCACAAAACATATGTTAGAGGAGCCTAGTGCTTCCATAAAGTGCTATCTATCCTTCAAGTACAGTCATGATGAAATGCTCTTCTTTCTCATCTTGTGTCACTGTCTCCAAACATCCAGTAGATGTGAGTGTTTACTTCAAATCTACCTGTCCTGTCACTCAGATAGCCTGTAGTTTTTTCCCTTCCTATACAAACATCAGGTAGGCTGGAGTTAACTATACAAACACATTAGGTAGGAAACTTCGTTAACCAAATGATCTGCATCAATATTTTAAAAAGTAGCCGTCTTATTTGACAAAATAATTATTTCTGTGATGGGTCTATATTGCCTCATGTTGTGTCATACTGTAGAAATGTATAATTGTGGGGGGGGGGTTCGGTTCACTAAAGTCATAACTTTTTACTTACCAAAAACGACTACTGTCCTTTGTATTAACATTACATTAACATTTCATTGTAAAACTTTTGTTATGTCTTGCCATTACTTACTTGATTTCATCATGACTGAATCCAGCTACACTTAATTGAAGACGACTAAACCTTTTATTAAATCGTGTGTGAATTGGATGGAATGCAGATCCTTGTCACTCATCGGCCAGAGTGCTTTATTTCCCATTCAGAACTAAGTGGGAGCATAACTATGTTCCAATCCTTTAAAATACTGTTGTTGTAGAAAATGAACTGTTCCAATAATAACAGCACATTCCATCTATTGTCTGAGTTTCATTCATTTCGTGAAGGCTGCTGAGGTTAGGCGATCGGATGGGAGCTGATAACCTTTTTACTTTCGTGGTATGCTATCTAGTATATTGCGTGCGCTATTGGGTGAAAAAGTCTGAATATAGAATCTGCTAGTGGTTTGTTATAAGCAAAGCACGGATTTGATCAAAGCGGTGTCTGTCCAAAAGCATATCATGCTCAGAAAAACCACTCCTCGCAGAGAAAGAAAGCGAGAGAGATAAGCAGCTAAAGCTTAAACTACTGTGGTCAGCTTCTGTTCCGAAGGCTACAGTCCTACACATGTTACCTGTGACACTTTCTCATGTTACACAATCCGCAGTCTGTGCAGGAGCCTTCTCATTTTGGTCAGAGAAATTAAGACGTACAGTTTGTCAAAGTGCGCTTGAGATTGAGAATTTTAACGTCATATTTTTTGTTGTTGCATTCAAGCAAAGTTTTTAAACATATGTTTTAGATATCTGTTCAAAAACAGAGGCATGTTTGGCACTAAGGTTTCCAGGGAAATGGTAAATTAAATAAGAGGTGATAAAATGAAATTTAAAAAAAAACAAAGACATTCATTTACAAGCCATATTCATTGATTGATTTGATTTTGGATAATACAATTCTTACAGTTTTAAAAGTACAAAGAATCCCAGAGGATGACACACAATAGTATAAGAACACTTATTTCCAATGTGGTTTTCTGTGTTGGACAAAAACAGGACGCAACACAAGACAATCCATGGAAATACATGGGCCAGTGGAGGCTGCTGAGGGGAGAATGGCTGATAATCATGTCTGGAACAAAGCAAATGGATTGGCATCAATCCATGTGTTTGATGTATTTCATACTATTCCACTCCAGCCAATACCACGAGCCCATCCTCCCCAATTAAGGTGGCATCAACCTCCTGTGACATGGGCCTATGATAAGTCCCTAACTAGCCTACACCATAATAAATACACAATCCATACAAAATTCAAGAATATTCAGTAATTTTCCTATTTAGACCTGTGCACTTTTTCTGACGGAAGGGATCTAACCTGACCTCTGAAAGCCTTTCTGGACTGGGACAGCTTGATGACTAATGGGAGACTAGTCCACAGTTGAATTCCAATATAAAAGAAAGTACTTTGCAATTGAGGACACCGGCTACACAAATAATAATCTGAAATGTTTTCAGTGGCAGTTCATAAGCATCTACATCATGACAAAATACAAGGAATTTTTATGCAATTTCTTTGTCAACATCTGATTGGAGAACTGTATTTGTGCGTCTCCCAAAATTGATATGGTCCAAAGTCGCATACTGGACCTCCTGTGGAACGATCAACACCAGGGAGTTAATTCTCAAGGGTTCAGAAATAGGTACAGTATAGTTAATGCTTTATATTCAAGTATACAAAACTGCTTTAAAACTTTATGTGGACTGAATTGGGGCAGCAAAACTGCAAATGTAAACCAGGCTCTCATATGTGAGGATTCATACCATAGAAGTGATATTACGTCAGTCAATCAATATTCACAATTGAGATAACTGAGTAATCTAAAACGATCAATCTAGGGGTGAAAGTAGGTTTAGCCTCAATTCATTTGAGTTTGTTTACAGATATAATCCATGTACAAATGTCAATGTGTATTTACACAACCAGGTATATCACCTATAAGTACTGTATTTTCACTATACTTAACAAGTAATACACCAGTACGAGACATTTCAGAGCAGTATGTTCGGATCATAACATTCGTGTTTTTTCAACATGAATACACTATGGGGCCATTCCTGAAAAAATATTAAAATATTAACTAAAAACCATGTTCAATGGAAAATGTCCATACAACAAGTTTTTTTTTTAGTCAAGGACTATTGGCTTAATCTATTCCCAGTAAACTGTCCCCAAGAGTTAAATTGGGCCTAAATGGAGATAAAAAATGAGTTCCACCACCTTTACTATGTGAGAAAATCTGATAGCATGGCAATGGATTATAAAATCATGCAACATTAAAAAAAACATTTAGCACGACCAAAAATGATAGTTTAACCCAAATACAATAGCTACTTACCGAGAACGATGATCTAACTGGTCTTCTTGCTTCTCCACGTCTCCCTGCAAACGTCAGAACTCAGAACATAAACACCAATGCAGCCATGACATCCACCGACAAACTACTTCAAAAAGACTTGGAATCCTTCAATCAACCGGCCCTGCATACGCCATCAAGAGACGCTGTGAAAACTAAGGGTGTCTAAGTGCTACAATGGTACACAATGTGTTTCTCTACGACTTATTTTGAGCAATTTGGCAATCAAATCATATTTAATTAAAGCGCATTCATTCAATCTATTTCAACTGAATAGTTAAAAAGATAATGAAAACGCTAAAACACTTCCGCCACTAAATACCTCCAAGTTGATAAAAGCCATCTTGAAATCCTTCTAAAGTAGTCGGCTGTTGTATTTTATTAATCCTAAAATTGAAAAAAATGATGATAATAATTACCAGATTGATCCCGTCTGTTCTCAGTGCCTGTGCCTCTTTGTCTGAAATTAAAACAGAGGATTTCACACTCTAGCAATCACAGGCTTTTCTATAATCCAAATTTGCATTGAATGTCAGACTCAAACCTTGTATCAGCATCAACAACCACAGGATGCCCTATAGGAAAAAACAATCAAAATAACACATTTAATATCCAGGTTGAAGAAAGCATCATGATTCAGTGATAATGTTTGTTGTCCATGGCCATTTGTTAATATTGACTCTTTGATCTCAAAAGCAGGTGGAGTAGACTGCTGTCTAAACGTAGCAGACACTTGCCATAAAGGTCACTGTAACCACTACAGAGAGCCTGACTTGTGTGAAAGAGGGAAAAGAGGAACAAAGTCAAGAATTATCAACAGATTTTAATTCTCAACATTCCTGTGCAAGAGAAAATACAGGCCTACGAAATCCGATTTTATTCAATTTCCTCAGAAAATGACCTAATGGAATAAAATATTTTCTCCCATATTTAGCCACCTATTCTATTGTGTAACAAAATAAAATAACTTGACCCATATAGGTCTGACCTCTGAACTGGTTTACCTACATGACTACCCATAACCATAGGCATCACAAAGTGCACTTGGTGTTTTGAGTGGGTACTAGTAAGTTATTAAAAAGACTACATCTTGTAAATGTATATCCTGCAAATGTACCAATTGATGGGGCATGTTTCCCCTAAATTACAATGGTCATAACATCCTTTTCTGAGTACTATGGTATAAATTGTCTTGCACACGATCATTTGGTGTTTGTTATACAGTATTGGCCCATTATCCATTGATTTGATCTTACCACGGTGCAGACACACAGCGATAGTGACAGCAACTATTATGGTGAGGAGAGCAGCTGCAGAGGCCCCATACATCAACATTGTGCACATGGCATTGGAATCTATGGTGAAAATAAAGACAAAGTCTAAATAAAGGTAGTTTCAAGTTATATCTTTGTTTTCAGTGTTAAATCCCTTACTGAAAGAACAGGTGCAAAAGCTTAGTAAATCTGGGTCTAATGCAATTACCATTTTGCTGCAGCAGTGTTTTGGTGATATTTTTCCCCTCAAACTCCACCACACATGTAAACTCTGCTCGTCTGTCCCACTCCTGTGCCTGGACAAGAATCTGGTTCCTAGTGAACTCTGTGGCTGAATCACTGTTGTCTGTCCAGGTGGAGTCAGTGAGTCCACTCTCTTCTCTCCCGTCTATGAGCCAGAACACACGGACCTGAGACGGGACCACTTCCAACACCAAACACAGCAGAGGGATGAAGATGCGGTCAACCTCTGGCGAAGAGACGATTTGGATGGTTGGGGCTTTAGTGCTGTTCCCTACCCTTTCTCTCTCTAAGGACAAAATGGTCATCATTTAACAATTACATTATTAAGAATTACCAACTTGGTTTTCCTCCTGGTAAACTGGTTATTTAAAATAAAACAATGACTGGATTTATGATCAAAGAACATACAGTACAGTACAATTCAAACGTTTGGGGTCACTTAGAAATGTCCTTGTTTTTTAAAGAAAAGCACATGTTTTGTCCATTAAAATAACATCAAATTGATCAGAAATACAGTGTAGACATTGTTAATGTTGTAAATGACTATCGTAGCTGGAAATGGCAGATTTTTTTAATGGAATATCTACATAGGCTTATTATCAACAACCATCACCCATGTGTTCCTATGGCACGTTGTGTTAGCTAATGACAGTTTCTCATTTTAAAAAGGCTAATTGATCATTAGAAAACACTTTTGCAATTTTTGCAACAGTTGAAAACTGTTGTGCTGTTTAAATAAGGAATAAAATTGGCCTTCTTTAGATTAGTTGAGTATCTAGAGCATCAGCATTTGTGGGTTCGATTACAGGCTCAAAATGCCCAGAAACAAAATACTTTCTTCTGAAACTTGTCAGTCTATTCTTGTTCTGAGAAATGAAGGCCGTTCCCATGCGAGAAATTGCCAAGAAACTGAAGATTTCGTACAACGCTGTGTATTAGTCACTTCATAGAACAGCGCAAACTGGAGCTAACCAGAATAGAAAGAGGAGTGGGAAGCTTGTGGAAGGCTACCCGAAACGTTTGACCCAAGTTAAACAATTTAAATGCAATGCTACCAAATACTAACTGAGTGTATGTAAACATCAGACCCACTGGGAATGTCATGAAAGGAAAAAGCTGAAATAAATCACTCTCAACTATTATTCTGACATTTCACATTCTTAAAATGAAGTGGTGATCCTAACTATTTCTTTTTTTTTTCTACATCGTATAATAATAGTGAAGAAATCAAAACCATGAAATAAAACATACGGAATCAAGTATAAAAAAAAGTGTTAAACAAATCAAAACCTTTTGCCCTGATGACAGCTTTATACACTCTTGACATTCTCTCAACTAGTTTCATGAGGAATGCTTCTCCAACAGTCTTGAAGGAGTTCCCACACATGCTGAGCACTTATTGGATGATTTTCTTTTACTCTGCAGTCCAACTCATCCCAAACCAGCTCAATTGGGTTGAGGTCAGGGGATTGTGGAGGCCAGGTCATCTGATGCAGCACCATCCCTCTCCTTCTTGGTCAAATAGCACTTACACAGCCTGGAGGTGTGTTGGGTCATTGTCCTTTGAAAAACAAATGGCGCTAACCAGACAGGATGGCGTATCGCTGATTCACGCAGTCTCCTCTGAACAATTGATGTTGAGATGGGTCTGTTCCTTGAACTCTGCAAAGCATTTATTTGGGCTGCAATCTAAGGTGCAGTAAACTCTAATGAACTTATCCTCTGCAGCAGAGGTAACTCTGGGTCTTCCTTTCCTGTGGCGGTCCTCACGACAGCCAGTTTCATCATAGCGCTTGATGGTTTTTGTGACTGCACTTGAAGAAACTTTCAAAGTTCTGCATGTCTTAAAGTAATGATGGAGTATTGTTTCTGTTTGCTTATTTGAACTGTTCTTGCCATAATATGGACTTGGTCTTTTACCAAATAGGGCTATCTTCTGTATACCACCCCTATCTTGTCACAAGACAACTGATTGGCTCAAATCCATTAAGGAAAGAAATTCCACAAATAAACTTTTAACAAGGCACACCTGTCAATTGAAGTGTATTCCAGGTGACTACCTCATTAAGCTGGCTGAGAGAATGCCAAGAGTGTGCAAAGCTGTCATCAAGGCAATGGGTGGCTACTTTGAAGAATCTCAAATATATATTTTGATTTGTTGAATAACACTTTTTTGGTTAATACATGATTCCATATGTGTTACTTCATAATTTTGATATCTTCACAAAATAAAGAAAAACCCTGGAAAGAGTAGGTGTCTAAACTTTTATCTGGTACTATATATATTGTTTAATTTAGATGTAACATTCCGTTTTGTGTTTATTTTTTAAAGGTTTATATCATTATATACATTTGAGTTTTTTAGCAAAATATATTTTTTCTAGTTTAGTAAACTTTGTAAATAAATATGAACATACAAGACATGAAATTACCTGTCAAAATAATAACCTTAGAACCATTGCCAGAGTACACCATTTTGGAGTGAACAGCCAAACAGTAGTACATGCCAGAGTCGCTAACTTTTGCATTGGTGATTATAACGGAACATAGGTTGTCCTGTTCCTGGTCCGTTGAAATGTTATCAACCGTTAAGGTTGTACTCATGCTGTGTGTTCCAGTCCTGGGATCCACTTTTATCCAACTCACAGAGAAGCAGTAGGTGATAACCTCACTCAAATGGCATTTCAAGGTCACTGTATCACCAGCTTTCACCATCACCACTCCAGGTGTCTGGGTTATAATTGATGCGTGTGTAGCTAAAAACAGAAGTAGGAATAACAAGAATATAACATATATTTCATCTAATTACTGTTTAGCATGTTTGGTGCGTTTTCATAACTTTGTCAACTTTTTTTTCTCATGAATATACCAAGCATGGATGCCCGAACAGAAAAAAAGCTTAAATCACTGTCCACTTGTAAACAATATTTCGAAATTGAATCTTATAGGCCTGCTTTGTCTAACCTAAGATGTTAATTATCTTGAAATTGCTTGATTATAACATGAACAAAACTACATTATAAACAGATTATAGAGTTAATGACATACTGTATTTCAGATCACTGTTTCATCTCACATACAGGTAAGTAAAGTTCATGAAAAAGTTATAAAGTAGGCAGACTAGAATACTGTGGATATTCCTTGAAATAAATGAATGTAGGCCTATTTAGAGTAATGATGAAACAGTCTAAAGCCCTCACTGTCATCATGAGTTAGCGTTCGCCTAGCTGAATGTACCTTTTCTACATTAATTATCGATACATTGTCAACGTGTGCAGAATACAGTGTCATACTTGCCTTTCAAGACATAGCTCCAGCACAGCAGAAGTAGCAGGGGGCCTGGCATTTTAGTTTCACTCAATTTGAAAGGCATCATCACTTTGAGTCCGTTGAGCAACCTTTACGAGATGAAGATGTCTTGCCCATAGGCCGATCCTACATCTCAAAAAGCGAGACCGCCAATTTCACCGGAAATGAACACATGAAAAGTCCTGCGTTATAACTCAAACTGTGAGCAAGAAAAGATAGGTCAGATTCCAGCAAAGACAACAACAAAACATGTTTTTCGAATGAATGCGAGAAGATTGAGAAGATTGCACCGACCTACCTTTTTTTTCTCACTCTAAGAACATATTATAGGCCTAGTTTTCTGTAAAGTAGTACAGGCCGAAACTACCTTTTGTGAATTGTATTTGACATGGTCTTAATTCAATATTAATATTAGGCTATTTCATCATTATTATATCTGATCTTATCAATAATCCTCGTTTTTAAACAATGCATCACTAAAAACGTTAGGTCAGAGGCCTGTATGCCTATATAGTATTGGTACATAATATTAATCTAGTTATTATAATTGTTAACATTGCCTAATTATCTGAATTTAATATAATTTACTTTATTCATGGCTCTGTATGCAACTAATGATGATTCCAAGCCAAATCCAATTTAGAAACTTGCATTATAGGCTGTTTTATTTCCAGAAGGGAATAAAGAAAAAAGTAGAACAAAACAAGTTTAAGAGAAACATTACATAGCCTACATTCAAATACAGACAGTTACGTGCTTCATAATGCTTATTGTTGTTTTATATAACAAAACAACAGTTGCAATGTTTAATTTGAACACACTAAATTGGCTATAGTTCATATTCAAGTGGGGAAAAACAACATTGTATTGAATAGGCCTTGCCTATCATTGAAAAAAACGAAGAGCTACATACAGATCAAATGGCCAGAGTAACAATATATTCAGCCGTGTTTGTGCCTATGTTCGTAAACTCCTGCCTGCCATTTATTTCTAACGTTGCTTGCCTTAATCTAACCACAAAGGGCGCAAGTGACGTTGCAACCCAGCGAGGAAAAATTGCTTGTCTCGGCGTCTTCACAAACTACCTGTTTACCATTGTGGTTTCTAGACCACCAAGCCCATGGAAACTCTTGAGATTGTCATGCACACTATTGTTTCATTGCTGAACATGTCAGTCGGAACATATGTCCGGAAATCGCCAAAGGAGTTTGATGAAATTACAATAAAATGTCGTAGGCTAAAACACAAGAGATTAATGGAAATTGCCGAAGTAAAACTGAAAATATGTCTAACGGAGAATTTTGTCTTCACGGTAAAGGCAAAGGCGGGATGGCGATGGAGCTTAATGCGTTGATGCTGCAGTCATGCGTAAAAAGAAACGTTCGCAGTCTTGGTGAAAAATGTCAGCATTTACAACACAACTATGCTATGAGTTTGTGGCTTTCAAGAGTTAATATTTTGCATCAAGTCTTTAATGCAGTGTTTGACGGATGAATTAATGGTCAAGAGGACCACAATGGAAATAAGTCCCATACTTTGTGTTATCCTCGTGCTTGTTTTTTTGTTCTGTTTTAAAAAAAATGGTCGAATGAATAAACTAAACTAAACCTGATGCTGAACTGTGAACTCCAATAATTTCCCCCATAACATTCACGTAGATGCTTCTAGTTGTTAGGAATTAGATTAAAATAAAAAAAACATTTGGATTTACAATGATTAGGGGTGAACTTGAAGATATTTTAAGCTATTTAAAATACAAGTGTTTTACCTTTATTTAACTAGGCAAGTCAGTTAACGAATTCTTATTTACAATGACGCTGGGCCAATTGTGCGCTGCCATATGGTACTCCAAATCACAGCTGGTTGTGATACAGCCTGGTGTATGTATCAAATACATTATAGACCCACAATTGGCACAAACAAGCGCGTTCAAAAGCCAATGCCCGTGTGCCCTCTTTTGCTAAACATTTACGGTGGTTAGGCCACCATTTATATCGAGTCGCAGACAGTCGGAAGACACTACCATGGCTTATATCCTATCAAAGACAAATTATAAACATATAAATCAACCACCTACTTAGCTACATTAATAACAGGGTATTTACTTGCAGGTATTTACTTTTAGATTGTAACAATTGTTTGGATTTGCAGGCCTATTGAATAATGTGTTATGGCAACAAGTACCATTTATTTACCATGTCAGATAAAGTGTAGGCTATGGACTAATATCTGAAGGAGCTGTCAATACACGTACCCCTCGATTTTGCATATTTGGAAATGGTGCAAAGACCTGCAAAAGTTTGAAACATTGCCATGCACACAAAGGGCTGTTCCGAGGTAGCTGCTGAGCCTAAAATCTGATTTTCCCACCTGTATTTGGGGAGTTTCTCCCATGATTCTCCACAGATCCTCTCAAGCTCTGTCAGGTTGGATGGGGAGCGTTGCTGCACAGCTATTTTCAGGTCTCTTCAGAGATGTTCAAGTCCGGGCTCTGGCTAGGCCACAAGGGCATTCAGAGATTTGTCCCGAAACCACTCCTGTGTTGTCTTGGCTGTTGTCCTGTTGGAAGATGAACCTTCGCCCCAGTCAGAGCGCTCTGGAGCAGGTTTTTATCAAGGATCTCTCTGTACTTTGCTCTGTTCCTCTATCCTTCGATCCTGACTAGTCTCCCATTCCCTGCTGCTGAAAAACATCCCCACAACATGATGCTGTCACCACCATGCTTCACTGTAGGGATGGTGCCAGGTTTCCTCCAGACGTGACGCTTGTCATTCAGGCAAAAGATTTGTTTTCATCAGATCAGAAAATCTTGTTTCTCATCGTCTGAGAGTCTTTAGGTGCTTTTTGGCAAACTCCAAACAGGCTGTCATGTGCCATTTATTGAGGAGTGGCTTCTGTCTGGCCACTCTACCATAAAGGCCTGATTGGTGGAGTGTTGCAGAGATGGTTGTCCTTCTGGAAGGTTCTCCCATCGCCACAGAGGAACTCTGGAGCTCTGTCAGGGTGACCATTGGGTTCTTTGTTACCTCCCTCACCAAAGCCCTTCTCCCCCAATTGCTCAGTTTGGCTCGGGCGGCAAACTCTAGGAAGTCTTGGTGGTCGAAACGTCTTCCAATTAAGAATGATGGAGGCCACTGTATCTTGGGGACCTTCAATGCTGCAGACTTTTTTTGCTACCCTTCCCCAAATCTTTGCCTCGACGCAATCCTGTCTCGGAGCTCTACGGACAATTCCTTCGACCTCATGACTTGGTTTTTGCTCTGACGTGCACTATCAACTGCAGGACCTTATATAGACAACTGTGTGTCTTTCCAAATAATTTCCAACCAATTGAATTTACTACAGGTGGACTCCAATCAAGTTGTAGAAACATCTCAAGGATGATCAATGGAAACAAGATGCACCTGAGCTCAATTTCAAGTCTCATAGCAAAGGGTCTGGATACCTATGTACTGTAAATAAGATATTTCTGTTTTTTATTTATGAAAGAAAAAGAAATGTGCAAAAAATTCTAAAAACCTGTTTTTGCTTTGTCATTATGGGGTAATATATGTAGATTGATGAGAAATGCACTGTATGTTGAAAATTCTGTGACTATTCAGTCAATAGCTCTTACACAAAACATGCCATGATTAGAACAATGATATATTCTGAATCAGGGGAAGATGGAGAAAATTACCCCCCCCCCCTAAAAAAAAAAATGCAATGAAAAATGTTATTGAACAATAACAAAAACATTCTCCATCCTCGCCTGATTCAGAATATATAAATATCATAGTCATGACATGCTTTGTGTAACAGCTATTGAGAGAGAAAACCGAATATCCACTGAATGTCCAATATAAAACACATTTTACCTCGGTACAAAACCAGCAATTACGCAGTCTCTATGGGGGTGCCACAGGGTTCAATTCTCGGGCCGACTCTTTTCTCTGTATATATCAATGATGTTGCTCTTGCTGCGGGCGATTCCCTGATCCACCTCTACGCAGACGACACCATTCTATATACTTCCGGCCCGTCGTTGGACACTGTGCTATCTAACCTCCAATTGAGCTTCATTGCCATACAACACTCCTTCCGTGGCCTCCAACTGCTCTTAAACGCTAGTAAAACCAAATGCATGCTTTTCTACCGATCGCTGCCTGCACCCGCATGCCCGACTAGCATCATCACCCTGGATGGTTCCGACCTTGAATATGTGGACATCTATAAGTACCTAGGTGTCTGGCTAGACTGTAAACTCTCCTTCCAGACTCATATCAAACATCTCCAATCGAAAATCAAATCAAGAGTCGGCTTTCTATTCCACAACAAAGCCTCCTTCACTCACGCCGCCAAACTTACCCTAGTAAAACTGACTATCCTACCGATCCTCGACTTCGGCGATGTCATCTACAAAATTGCTTCCAACACTCTACTCAGCAAACTGGATGCAGTTTATCGCAGTGCCATCCGTTTTGTCACTAAAGCACCTTATACCACCCACCACTGCGACTTGTATGCTCTAGTCGGCTGGCCCTTGCTACATATTCGTCGCCAGACCCACTGGCTCCAGGTCATCTACAAGTCCATGCTAGGTAAAGCTCCGCCTTATCTCATTTCACTGGTCACGATGGCAACACCCATCCGAAGCACGTGCTCCAGCAGGTGTATCTCACTGATCATCCCTAAAGCCAACACCTCATTTGGCCGCCTTTCGTTCCAATACTCTGCTGCCTGTGACTGGAACGAATTGCAAAAATCCCTGAAGTTGGAGACTTTTATCTCCCTCACCAACTTCAAACATCTGCTATCTGAGCAGCTAACCGATCGCTGCAGCTGTACATAGTCTATTGGTAAATAGCCCACCCATTTTCACCTCCCTCATCCCCATACTGTTTTTATTTATTTACTTTTCTGCTCTTTTGCACACCATATCTCTACCTGTACATGACCATCTGATCATTTATCACCCCAGTGTTAATCTTCAAAATTGTAATTATTCGCCTACCTCCTCATGCCTTTTGCACACAATGTATATAGACTCCCCTTTTTTTTCTACTGTGTTATTGACTTGTTAATTGTTTACTCCATGTGTAACTCTGTGTTGTCTGTTCACACTGCTATGCTTTATCTTGGCCAGGTCGCAGTTGCAAATGAGAACTTGTTCTCAACTAGCCTACCTGGTTAAATAAAGGTGAAATAAAAAATAACAAAAATGTGTTGTAGCCTATACATAACTGTGGCTAAAACTGGACCCCTCAAGCTAATTAAGCCTAAATGTCAGGATCAATACTTTAGATGACAATAAATAGACCGGTTTAAGGAGGAGCCAATAATGAACAGTCTAAACAAGTGGTGCAAGTGACTAGGCCAGTTAGCGCTAGTTTATGCTAACTTGAATTGTGCTCCAATTTTACTTGGGATAGCTGTATTTGTTACCTATGTTCAAGTTAGAATTGTGCAATAGCAGAGCATAAGAGCGTTGCCACATCAATGTTACACTGAATTAATTAGTTAAATTATTGTTATTAAATGTTATATTCCATTCCAATATTATATTCAAGTGAATATTGTTTTTAATGAATACAAAATGAATGAAAACCTTTTGCTCCTGAATGTAATTTTAAAGACTACTTGGATCTAAAAACTTGCATTATTCAAATATTATTTAGTGCAAGTGTACTAATGGTGACATGTGCAACACCCCCCCCTCCCCCTTACTTACTAAAGAAAAAAAGGGGTGGGGGGGTGAGAGTATTTTTTTTTTAAACGCCCCTTTTCTAAAAACAACATTTCATGAAATAACTAAAATACTGTAGGTATTTATTTACATGACCTTTATCCACATACCAATTTTTCTCCAAACATTGCTTTTTTGTGTGTCAGCAATTAGAAATTGTTCTTAGTGCGGGCTAGTTACCCCCTATTACCCTAACCGTTTCGTCCTCACGATTATCCCTTGAGAAATTCTTCATTAGGGATTTCCTCAGCATTGATAGGGCGAGATATGTTTTAGCAGTCGTTAAACTGCCTAGTTCAAAATTGCCGCCGGTATAGGCATGTAACGCCCATCTGACTATCTAAGATAGCGGCTGCGGTGGCAAATTGGTTTAAATTACATGAGAAAAAAATGATGGTCTGTTATAATAAGCGTTTCTCTTGTCCTTTCCTTAATTACCTTCTGTAAACCGTCCCAACAAGAAGGCTGAGTGAAGGGCTTTCTATCATTTTCACCAGAGAATTGACCAGAGGGAGAGATTGACTGATGATACATTCTGTGGAGGGTGCAAGATCAAGTCATGACCAGGTAAAACTGATTTCTTTATCTACAGTACATGTCTGCACCTGTCATGAGCTCTGAGGCGCAGGGTTGCAGGCAGATGTTGGGGGTTTATGCATCCTGTGCTGTGTAGGTAAAGTTGTGTTTTATACCCAGAAAGCTGGTCCACTCCAGCATATCAAGCAAATGAATGGCTTAACAATATGTAACTTTTCCCCAGGTAATTTATTTGCACGTTATAGGCTACACTCTGAGGTGGTTTCGCCTGCAAGGTATGTGTGCATAGCCTACCCAATGGTTTGATTGGTAATTAAAAGCTTAGGCTATGAGATGCTTTTCTGTCATTTTGTAGATATCAAGTGGCCATCTTAGTTTCAGGTTTTGATCCATTTAATTCAGCTAGGCCTACATATTCAAATATATCCTACCGTAGACCTATTACAATCGGAATTGTTTTGTTTCCAGAAACGGATAGTCAAGTAATATGTCTGGCAGAATGCTCTGCTGAAGTTTAGTTAGTAGTGGTTGATGCCAGTAAAAGCCAGACTGGGCTTTAAATTGACAATGGCATTGAAAGAAATGTGTTAACGTGAATTGTAATGAAGGGAAAATGTAATGATGTGACCTCAAGCGACATGGTGGATTTGATCGTGTAGCCTACAATATTGTGTTTAAAAGCAGCCGGGTTTACCGGTTTTCCTCCTGTAGATGGCGCCTGTTGATCACTAGAGATCAGTCTACTAACAGCAATCTGTTGATCAACGGTGTGTGTTCACTTCGCTGAACAGGGTCAATACAATTGTATGGGAGAATGCAGGCCAGCCAGACAGGCGTTTTTCATCTGGGAGAGCCTTGAGCAAATGTTTACGGTCAGAGTTTTCCTCTTGTGGGCACGATTTATTTCGTTCGTAGCGAGAAGAGAGCTTGCTACCTTAGTGGCGTAGGTAGGCTTCTACAACAATCAGACCGTCTACCTGAACGCAAGGGCGCTCTGGTTAGATCAACGGGAGGGATATAAACGCACAAACACTCGGTGGAGGTACACAAATCCTCTGCACTTTGAGATGTGGGTAAGAACGCTGTGTCGAGTATGGCATTTTAGTAGCTTTTGTTCAATTCGTTTGCACAACACGTTAAATATAGGCCATATAGCTAGTTATCTACTTTAAATCAGCACATTTCAACCAGCACAACGAGAATGTCGTTAGCCTGCTAACGTTTGCTAGCTCACCCTTTTTTTCAGTGAGTGTTTTGATTGCAAACAGCCCATGTTATAGCCAGAATACTCATGGCAGCCTGCACATGCTTCTGTAATTTGCGTTGAAACGGAACAAAACATCCGTTGCACATGTGTGATAATGCACGGTTGTTGTATTTTGCAAATTATTCCGAATGACTTTTGCGCGCTGTGTACTTAGAGAACGCAACACTTCTGGGCTGAATATAGGAAAACACGTGCTTCCCTCTGCCTGTGGCGGAGTCGCGCTGTGGAATGTATTGACTGTTTTCCTCATGCACTTGGTTGTTATTGTAACGTTATGCAACCTGCTTTCAGCGTTGCCTCTGGAATTCAACGTTTGTGGGTGTTGGGTAATATCAGCAGTGAAAATATTAGCTATAGTCTCTGGCACATAACCTTTGCCCTGTCTGTTTTCCCGGCAACGTTTCCAACCACACTCATAACATGGCGAAACGTGTTACGATTGTCTACACTCGGTCTCAAACGTAAGTCTACCCCCTGATTCCACTGCTGCACAGAACTAGAGAATAGGCTACATCTGTGTAACAGTGATTTGAATGCCTTTTTTTGTTATTCGGTGACAGACCTAATACTAAGGGAAAGCCATGCTTGGCTGCAAATAAAGGCAAGGAAGTCATAATTGACTGACTATTGTCTTTATGGAGAGGGAGGGTCTTCTTGCTCTTACCTATTGAGGTGGAAAATTGGATAGATGGTTGAAGTGTGCATCAAAGGGGCACAAACAATTGCTTCTGCCCTTTGAGGAGGAATTCCACAGCTCTTGAAACCAACGCTTGCGCAACAAAATCATCTTGTATGAACTCCGCTTCAGCCTCAGGACATGCTTGCTGGTGCTTTATAATCTGGCAGGTAGTCATTGTCCAACCCTTTTATCTGACAGTATTGTTCATAAATGGGGGATTTTCCCTCAGATCTTTGTATCATGCCTCAATGAGTAATGTTTGATAGCAGGTAAGGGCTGAGGTGGGCAGATGTGCAGGTATCTGCTGGTTTGTCTATTTAAGAGAGGCTTTGTATGCTTCATTCACACATGTGTCTCCAGGCAGTCTGTCAGCTGTGTATAGTGTTGTATCATTAACCTTTTTTTAATTGACTATAGTATTTGTTTATTGAAGTGGAACTGACATAATGCTATCAGGTTGTAAATCACAGCTGGCCTGGTACATTGTTTGCTGCCTTTAGCCAATCGGGATGCACTGTTTCAGTTTTAAAACTTTGGACAAAAGTGGTTGAATGTAACGAAGGCTGGGAATGTCAATACAATCATACTAGCATAGGCAATGATGACAAGTCAGTCATAACGTGGCTAATAGGATAGCTTATCTATTTATCTATTGATTTATTTAGCATGCTAAAAACAGAGCTTCATGTTAGCTATAAAGGCAACATGTAAAGTGTCAGTCCTGCGTTTCATGAGCTGAAATAAAAGAACCCAGAAAATTTCCATACTCACAAAAAGCACATTTCTCAAGTTTTGTTCAGAAATTTGTTTACATCCCTGTTAGTGAGCATTTCTCATTTGCCAAGTTAATCCATCCACCTGACAGGTGTGGCAAAATCAAATTTTATTTGTCACATACACATGGTTAGCAGATGTTAATGCGAGTGTAGCGAAATGCTTGTGCTTCTAGTTCCGACAATGCAGTAATAACCAACAAGTAATCTAACTAACAATTCCTAAACTACTGTCTTATACACAGTGTAAGGGGATAAAGAATATGTACATAAGGATATATGAATGAGTGATGGTACAGAGCAACATAGGCAAGATACAGTAGATGGTATCGAGTACAGTATATACATATGAGATGAGTATGTAAACAAAGTGGCATAGTTAAAGTGGCTAGTGATACATGTATTACATAAGGATGCAGTCGATGATATAGAGTACAGTATATACGTATGCATGAATAATGTAGTGTAAGTGACATTATATAAGGTAGCATTGTTTAAAGTGGCTAGTGATATATTTACATCATTTCCCATCAATTCCCATTATTAAAGTGGCTGGAGTTGAGTCAGTGTCAGTGTGTTGGCAGCAGCCACTCAATGTTAGTGGTGGCTGTTTAACAGTCTGATGGCCTTGAGATAGAAGCTGTTTTTCAGTCTCTCGGTCCCAGCTTTGATGCACCTGTACTGACCTCGCCTTCTTGATGATAGCTTTGTGAACAGGCAGTGGCTCGGGTGGTTGATGTCCTTGATGATCTTTATGGCCTTCCTGTAACATCGGGTGGTGTAGGTGTCCTGGAGGGCAGGTAGTTTGCCCCCGGTGATGCGTTGTGCAGACCTCACTACCCTCTGGAGAGCCTTACGGTTTAGGGCGGAGCTGTTGCCGTACCAGGCGGTGATACAGCCCGCCAGGATGCTCTCGATTGTGCATCTGTAGAAGTTTGTGAGTGCTTTTGGTGACAAGCCAAATTTCTTCAGCCTCCTGAGGTTGAAGAGGCGCTGCTGTGCCTTCTTCATAATGCTGTCTGTGTGAGTGGACCAATTCAGTTTGTCTGTGATGTGGGTTGGCCAGAATATGTGTTGGCCTATCTATTGTAAGTCATCTGGCTATGCCACAGGCTTGTTCATTTAGCAGACAAGATATGTCATTATTTTCTATGAATTTATAGTAAGAAGAATATAATTGAACTTAGCTGAATAAAATTTAAAGGATATTTTTCCCATTCCGTAGCGAGTGCTCATATGAAGGCAATGTTGAGTGTAAAAGGAATGATTTGAAACAGGTTTTATAGGCTACACTAGATTTAAAGTTGCCAAATCACTCTAGTTGTTAATGATACAAACCTTACATGCTGACCAGACCGAACGTGCGCATGTTGATTTTTGTCAATCCACCCCAGATGCGCTCATGACACGCAGGTTGAAATATCAAAGCAAACTCCGAATCAACTATATTAATTTGGGGACAGGTCGAAAAGTATTACACATTTATGGCAATAGCTAGCTAGCTTGCTGTTGCTAGCTAATTTGTCCTGGGATGTAAACATTGGGTTGTTATTTTACCTGAAATGCACAAGGTCCTCTACTCCGACAATTAATCCACAGATAAGAGGGTAACGTTAAACCAAGTTTGTTTCTTGTAATCTCTCTTCAGACTTCTTCTCCTTTGGACTTCACCCGGCGGTTTAACTTTAACCTCTAACCGTCCCCCTGCGTGACAGTTGAGTAATGTAGGCTAATGTGATTAGCATGAGGTTGTAAGTAACAAGAACATTTCCCAGGACATAGACATATCTGATATGGGCAGGAAGGTTAACAAGAATTTAAGCTAACTGCACTGTCCAATTTACAGTAGCTATTACAGTGAAAGAACACCATGCTATTGTTTGAGGGTAGTGCACAGTTATGAACTTGAAAATGTATTAATAAACCAATTATGAACATTTGGGCAGTCGTGATGCAACATTTTTGGGGGAAATGCAATGGTTCAATGGATCAGTCTAAAACTTTGCACATACACTGCTGCCATCTATTAGCCAAAATCTAAATTTCGCCTAGATCCCTAAGTCATGTTGGAATTTCTCTTGCATTTCAAAAACTATGATTCAAAAATAAACATTTTTTTTGTATTATCTTTTACCAGATCTTATGTGTTATATTATCCTACATTCCTTTCACATTTCCACAAACGTCAAAGCGCTTCCTTTCAAATGGTATCAAGAATATGCATATCCTTGCTTCAGGTCCTGAGCTACAGGCAGTTAGATTTGGTATGTTATTTTAGGTGAAGATTGAAGAAAGGGTCCGATCCTTTTTAAGGTGCATTACTACAACCAACTGGGCTGGAGTGTGGACCTCAGTTCATCTTTCAATCACCGACGTGGGTATATGCTTCTAAACACCAATAACGAGATGGCACGTGGGTATATGCTCCTGAAACCCAACGAGGAGATGGAAGAGGCGGGACTTA
This sequence comes from Oncorhynchus masou masou, assembly GCF_036934945.1. Classification (NCBI taxonomy): domain Eukaryota; kingdom Metazoa; phylum Chordata; class Actinopteri; order Salmoniformes; family Salmonidae; genus Oncorhynchus; species Oncorhynchus masou. The sequence continues at coordinate 33,942,813 of NC_088223.1, read as the reverse complement.
CAGTGCATCAAACGACACAAATAGAACCAAGTTCTATTTTAGCACTTGGCCAAGCAGACGCTTGCGAGCAGTGTGGGTTCAATGATTGAACAACATATATGCGAGCGGTGTGGTCACCATGTTAGAATGTCTTAGAAATCAAAACATACAGTGCCTTCGGAAAGTTTTCAGACTCCTTAACTTTTTCCACATTTTGTTACGTTACAGACTTATTCTAAAATGGATTAAATGAGGGGGGATCCTCAGCAACACACTAACCCATAATGACAAAGCGAAAACTGTTTTTTACCTGTGGTAAATGCAATTGATTGGACATGATTTAGAAAGGCACAAACCTGTCTATATAAGGTCCTACAGTTGACAGTGCATGTCAGAGTAAAAACCAAGCCATGAGGTTGAGGGAATTGTCCGTAGAGCTCCGAGACAGCATTGTGTCAAGGCACAGATCTGGGGAAGGGTACCAGAACATGTCTGCAGCATTGAAGGTCCCCAAGAACACAGTGGCCTCCATCATTCTTAAATGGAAGAAGTTTGGACCACCAAAACTCTTCCCGGAGCTGGCCGCCTGGTCAAACGTATCAATTGGGGGAGAAGGGCTTTGGTGAAGAAGGTAACCAAGTACCCGATGGTCACTCTGACAGAGCTCCAGAGTTATTCTGTGGAGATGGGAGAACCTTCCAGAAGGACAACCATCTCAGCAACACTCCACCGATCAGGCCTTTATGGTAGAGTGGCCAGACGGAAGCCACTCCTCGGTAAAAGGCAAATGACAGCCCGTTTGGAGTTTGCCAAATGGCACCTAAAGACTCTGACCATGAGAAACAAGATTCTCTGATCTGATGAAACCAACACTTTGGCCTGAATGGCAAGCATAATGTCTGTAGGAAACCTGGCACCATCCCTACAGTGAAGCATGGTGGTGGCAGTATCATGCTGTGGGGATGTTTTTCAGCAGCAGGGACTGGGAGACTAATCAGGATAGAGGAACAGAGCAAAGTACAGAGAGATCCTTGATGAAAACCTGCTCCAGCTTAGGTCCTCTAACTTGGGCGAAGGTTCACCTTCCAACAAGACAACGACCCCAAGCACACAGCCAAGACAACGCAGGAGTGGCATCGGCACAAATCTCTGAATATCCTTGAGTGGCCCAGCCAGAGCCCGGACTTGAACCTGATCGAACATCGCTGGAAAGACCTGAAAATAGCTGTGCAGCAACACTCGCGAGCCAACCTGACAGAGCTTGAGAGGATCTGTAGAGAATCATGGGAGAAACTCCCCAAATACAGGTGTGCCAAAATGGAAGCGTCATACCTAAGAATAATCGATGCTGCCAAAGGTACTTTAACAAAGTACCGAGAAAAGCGTCTGAATTTTTATACTGTATATAAATGTAAAATTTCTTATTTTTTAAAAACATTTTTTATTAGCAAACATTTCTAAAAATGTGTTATTTGCTTTGTCATTATGGGGTATTGTGTGTCGATTTAGTTTTGTTTCTACATCAATCTATTTTAGAGTAAGGCTGTTAGGTAACAATGTGGAACAAGTCGAGTGGTCTGAATACTTTCTGAAGGCGCTGTACATGGGCTGCACGGTGCGACAATAGCAGGCCTGGATTACAGGCTACCGATTATTTGAGAAAGTCGCAGGAAAAGCTTGCGCTCTGTTCCTTGCCTTAAACGCTGTTCTCTCAAGTGATCATATTTCTATCCGTCAGACTATTCCAATTTTTTCTCGATTTAGGGGCAGAGGAAAAAAGACATGTCACCCCCCTATGCGCCCGAGGCCGCTATCCCCCTGTTCATTTGGGTAGGATACTCTGGTTATTTCACTCCATGCATCAACTTCTGTTTGAGGAGCATGCAGCCTCTCGCTGCACGGCGGAATATTGCAAAGCCGACGGTATCCTAATGTGTCACCATCTTAACTATGAAAATATGAAAACATGTCATATTACTAGGCTATTCAAAATCGATACAAATTCTGTATTGTAGGCTAACTCTGTAAGTCGCCCTGCACAATCAATGAACCAACAGCATCGCCTAGGCCCATAGGTTCTCTCCCAGACTCATTGATAAAAACTTTGGAATGTAGCACAAGGTAACCAGTCCATCCAGTATACATGATAATACATTCTACGTTCAAAGGCGATTTACTAGAATTCGTTTTAATTGTTCTAGCCTATATTCCAAAATTAAAGACATCTCAAATAAAAACCTTTTTTTTAGGCGGTTTTCTGCTGTGCGTAATTTTCTGTAAGCTATGTATTGTATAACAAACGGCACAATCATTATTTTATTTAAGTTTTTTTTCTGGCTTGATGTCGGTGGTTAGAAGGACAATAGATCCTTGAGTACCAGGGCATTAGTGAGTTAGACAACCAACACATGTCATGAATGCATAGGAGGAGATGACCTTTTTTGGAATTTTACTGTGGTCATGACTCATGACTACCGGTGTGGGGGTAATACAGTTTCCTCAACAGCCCTACCCCAATGAGTCATAGTGACATTTTAATTTAACCCTAGTCCCCAATTTTGTCTCAGATTATACCCTGACCAGAATTTGGTGGTTTTAGCACCGACATTACGGTATAAACATCTGAACTATTGTCGCTGTGAAGCTGTGTGGACTCTACTCAAATTCTTAATATGAAGCAGTTTTGTTTGCTTATTCGCTTAATCCCCTTGTTGTTTTGGTGACTCTGTTTTGCACAGCTTTTTTTTACAGATTTGGGGAAACTGCATACAAAATGTTTTTTTATTTCAAGAGAAAGTTCTGTTTAGCCCCAATTCGGTGTGTGAATCTGAAGTGAATTTGTAATTTAGAATGGTACTGTGAAATTTAAGAAGTGTTTGTCCGTGGAGATATGATTTGTCCACTTTGCTGCTTTATTAAAATAAAGATTCACCTATTTTGAAAGTTATATTGTTTTTGTGAATCTCTGAGCGATGTTCAATCAATTCCGGGGGGCCTTTTCATGTTTTCATGTGTCTCTGCACTATTGTCTTTAAAGCAAGCTGAAGTTCTGCCGGGATGACATAGCATCATGATAAAGCCACTGTCACTACACTGGAAGTTAATAGGAATAAAACTTTTAGACCATGAAAATGTCTATCATACATGTCAGATCTAAATACTGGCTGATGTCATAACGCAAGAGCTTGTCTTCTCTCGAATGAGCCATTGATCATATTTTTGTGATATTCCTACTTTGAGAAATGTATAATTTAAGAGGTTGCTCCACATTTCTCCTATTTGTCTGCCTCTTCAGTCCAAGTGTGCATTCATAGAGATACACTGAACAAAAATATAAACGCAACATGTAAATAGTAGCCATCTTTCATGAGCTGAAAGAAAATCCCAATAATGTTCCATACCCACAAAAAGCTTATTTCTCTAAAATGTTGTGCACATTTGTTTACATCCCTGTTAGTGAGCATTTCTACTATGCCAAGATAATCCATCCACCTGACATATGTGGAATATCAAGAAGCTGATTAAACAGCATGATCATAACACAGGTGCACCTTGTGCTGGGGACATAAGGCCACTCTAAAATGTGCAGTACAGCAACGAATATAAGTCTATGAAGCAGTTTTTAGAGTTAGTGTTCAACAACAGAAGAGACATGTCTCAGTTACAAACAATTTTCTTTACAGATAACAAACATTAAGTATTTATTGCTGAATTGTAAAGACAGCCACAAGAAAGTTAGCTTATTGGCCAAAGAGCAAGCTAGCTAACTTGCTAGCGAGCATGAAGGAGAAGTCTATGGGAGTGTTAGCCATGCTGTTGGTAGTGGTAATCATATTGTATCCTTAGCTGGTGGGAGCATGCAATTGGCATGCTGACTGCAGGAATGTCCACCAGAGCTGTTGCCAGATAATTAATGTTAATTTCTCTACCATAAGCCGCCTCAACCTCATTCAAGAGAATTTGGCAGTATGTCCAACAGGCCTCACAACCACAGACCACGTGTAACCAAGCCAGTCCAGGATCTCCAAGCAGCTTCTTAACCTGCGGGATCGTCTGAGACCAGCCATCTGGACAGCTGATGAAACTGTGGGTTTGCACAACCAAAGAATTTCTGCACAAACTGTCAGAAACCGTTTTCAGGGAAGCTCATCTGCGTGCTCTTCGTCCTCACCAGGGTCTTGACCTGACTGCAGTTCGGGGTCGTAACCAACTTCAGTGGGTTAATGCTCACCTTTTGTTAGCCACTGACATACCATTTATTACAGAGAATCTGTATCCTCTTGCCTATAGGTGACTTAGCTTATTCAAGCCTGTCTCAAAATACAACACGGCACCTTTAAGACCAAAAGAAAACTCTTCACGTGACTCGCTTTTCAAAGATGTCTAGAAATGTACTTGTTTTGTGCCCTTGTAGGAAGCAATCACTCCCCTATTGCTGACTACAAATGATCTATAACTGGGCTAATAACTCACTAACGAGCAAAGGATATGAACAAAGTGTGCACACGTGGTTACATGCAGTTCTCGCCTTGGCCTCAAAACAAGCGTATCTACTCACGACCGTTCATGCTGTAAACACATTCCAGTTCAAAGTAAATGACACAGATCCATATTTCAATGGTCTATTTAAGCAATAAGGCATGAGGGGGGGTAAGGTATATGACCAATATACCACGGCTAAGGGATGTTCTTACGCACAACGCAATGCGGAGTGCCTGGATACAGCCCGTAGCCATGGTATATTGGCCACATACCACAAACCCCTGAGGTTCCTTATTGCTATTATGAACTGGTTACCAATGTAATTAGAGCAGTAAAAATAAATGTTTTGTCATACCTGTGGTATACGGTCTGATATACCACGGCTGTCAGCCCAATCAGCATTCAGGGCTCCAACCACCGAGTTTACAGTTGCATTTAGGCCTATTTCAGCTCTGATTGTTTATGCCGCACCGGTATGTGTAGAGTAAGGGCTGAGTAGTGCGTGTCAATGTAATAGAATCCTACTCCGATGAGTTCTGCCTCCAACAAAATCTCTTTGAATAGTTTGTTTTGGTATTTTCCATTGAAAGTGGCTGTTATTGTGTGGATTCTATCACCATTTGCCACAGTAAAAGAAAACGTTGATGGTGTTAACAGGGAAATCTCTAGAACAGTGGTCACCAACCACTTCTGAGTCAAGATCACGGAGTCAAAATGCAAGCCGATATCTATCTACGGTCAGATTTTTGTTTTGCTTAACTTGCCATGCCAAAGCATTGTTTTGGACATTGCTCACTCATACTTTTTTGAATAATTTGCTTTTTATTTTACTGTGCTGATGGTGCCTGCATCTATCAGTTGGTCAGTCTCAGCAGAGGGAGAAAGCAGCAGACTGAGGGCTCGCCTCTCAACATCCCTCCACTCCCCCTTTACTCTACTGACCAAAAAGGTACACAGTCCTCCAGCTGCTAGTGAAACTCGAGTCGCACCGCATCATGCACAAATTCATGTTGTTACTCCTATGAACAGAAAGAGTGAAATATATCCTCTATATTAAAGAAGACTCAAGCCGCTAATAATAACAATGCAAGCCTATAGATGCACCTTCCTACTGAGTAAGAAATTAAAAAAGTTGGGTGAAGTTCAATCTCTCTGTAGGCGTATATTTCTCTGTGGCAGTCCGGGGAGCTGCATGGCAGTCTCGGGGCTAGCGTGCGCACCAACACACATGCAGCTTAGAGGGAACATTGGTCACAACACTAGGAATGACCCAGAGATCCTTGAGCTACGTGGGTTATAGTGACAGCAGGGCTCCTCTCGTCACATGTTTGTCACGCTGGAGGTGTCACATGGACATGCTGGCATCCCTAATCCTTCTTATTCTGATGGTCATGGACTAGTAGTCTTAATGATTCCAGTGAGTTTTTTTACTTTATCACTCAAGTATAATAACTCAATGCATGTACATTGAGTTAACGCTCAAATGTCATCAATGTGTGCATATCCCAGACCAGTGGTTCCCAACCAGGGGTACTAGGACCCTTGGGGGTATGTGGTCTAGCCACTGGGGGCATTTGAGAAGACTCATTAGACCTTAGACTTACTGGTAAAATTCACAATAGTGGGTACTCCAGACAGAGTCAAATTCAGTTGGTGGTACATTAAATGAAAACTGTTGGGAACCAATGACCCAGAGTACAGGCTCAATCTAGGTGATGGAAAAAACAGCCGGATTTTCCAGTGATGTAACCTGGTCTACCAAGCCTGAAAAAACGGTTCTGCAAAAGCTGGTCCCTGATAATTGTAAGATCCCCCACACAACGCTCTGTTTTCTATTAGTGCCCTGCAGGAATGCAGCATCGCCTGCGTATATCTCGCCCTACGAGATGCGAGCATCCTTCCCAACACTGCCCAGAAAGGTAGAAACAGGGTGAGGGAGAGAGAAACTGAAAGGGAGAAAGAGAGATTGACACTGTGAGAGAAACCAAGGTGGAGACAATTGGAGAAGCCTAGAGAGGCAAAGACTAACCAAGGAGATCTCAAACGGGCTCTGCAATCTGAATTTTTAACCCCTTGGTGAATGAATGTTTGAGATGTGTTTTTTGTTTTGTTGGAAGAGGGAGATTAGTAGCTACTGAATTGGATGTTTTCATTCTACAGAAGGAAACTTTGAAACCCCCAGAAGATGGGTCACCCTGACATAGGTGAATGTAATTTATATAAAGGTGAAATAAAAAAGACAAACTAACCAAGGACCCACCTGCTGTGGAATGTGTATGTTCCATGAGTAGGCTAATTAGGCTATGCTTGTTCACATTTTGGACAAATGGCTGTTGTATTAGATGTCGTGAAAATATTGTACATTTTATATTAGACCTATTCGAGTTAGATAATACAGTCTCCAAAGGGGTTATGACAAGACAGATGAAGGGATGAATGGCAGGTATATTTATAGTTCCAGGAGATTGACTTGGAACGATTACTCAGATTAATGATGAGATCTGTTGGCGAGGTGCTTCTGTCTAGACAGCCTGAGACTTCAACCTGTCCTCATTGCCACAGGTAAAGTCTGACATATCTGTGCTAATCCTCATGCCTACAGCATCTGGGTAATCCTGTTATGCCACTCTGACAGGGGTGGATTCTGTTCTTGATTGGCCTTGTGACCCAACACAGAGTTGGCACCGTCTATGGAGTTATGGGGGCTCCTCGCCGTGTAGCGCTTACTTATTAAGTAGGGCCCTATAAAATCCTGGATGTCGAATGCGGAATCCAGACATTGAAACAGAATTCAACAATATTCGAAATGTATAGAATTTAGAAGAAAATATATTCTAAAATGATTATGACCAAGAATATCATAAGACATGAACATATTGCGTAAATTGCATTTGCCTTCAACCTTCTGAAGCACAGTGTTAAATAACAATGACAATGTTTTTTGTGATTTTATTATTTTTCTTATTTTTACGTTATAAGGTTGGTAGCAACATGGAAAATCATTGTGGAAATCTGTTGCAAATATTGTCTACTATAAAATCCACAATGAAATGCTCTATGGGATGGCTGGCTAGCTAGCAAACGTAGCTGCACACAATATCATAGACAATATCAGCATGTAGCGTAGCTAGTTAGTGCACTTTATTTAGGTGATTTTACAGCTATCAATTTAGGACTCTACAATCTCACCATGTTCAATCTGCAGATAGTTGTGCCTCAGAGTAGAGTCAACATTCGCAAGGGCAGATATACTTTTGAGGATTGAAATGTTGCGATGGATCATTGGGGATCATTCAATATTCCCATTTGTTGTTCAGTGAAATCATCCCATGTGAAGAGTCAACTCATTTAATTAAATTTCAGTTTGTAACTAAATAGTTTTTTTTTGTTTCTATTGGAAGGATTTTACCACTTGCAATTGTCTACTTATGATAAGGTAAAAGGTTTATGTTTCTGTCTCCATATGATATGGTAAATATATCCAATGCAAAAAAACATCAAAATTTTAAATGGTATTAATAATATTAATTGGCATATTCCTGTTAATTCCACGGGAAGTTCCCACTTCTGAATGTGCCCCAAAATGTGCAAACCTAATCGTGACATTACGTACATTCAATGGAAATAGACATGTTTCTCGACACATACACCGACTGTGAGAAGGTATTGCGTGATGATTAGCTTAGCAACTGCATGACAACGTGAACTTATGCTGTGTGGGACGTTATACGTTCCTTCATTCATTGGATTTCTAGCTCCTTTCTATAATATCTCTGGCAACGGCACCATGCAATGCACCCTGGACTAAAGAGGTGGACAAATAGGAAAAATGTGCTAGACCCTCCTTTTAAATTACACATTTCTCAGGGTAGGAATATTGCTAAAATATCACCAATGGCTCATTCGAGAGAGGACTTCCTCCCTACTTATGACATAGGCCAGTATTGAAATCTGACATGTATGATAGACATTTTTGCAATCTGAAAGTTGCGTTCCTGTTATCTTCATCATGGTGCTACGTCATACCTTCCGGATTTCTACCTGCTTCAACGCCGATCACTTGAAAACATTAAATGCTTTTAAGAGCAAAAAGCCTGAATCTTAAACCTGGAAAAACTAAACAAAGAAAAAGTAATTTTGGGAAAAATGGAATGAGACTAATTTAAATAGATTTTACATGGCCATTAATTACCTTGCACAGTAGATATCAATGAACATATTGGTAATGCATTTCACTAGATCATTTTCTTTTAAAAGGATCATATTGTTATGAGCAGCAGTCATTTCAACCTGGTGTAGAGCAGGTCTTATCTGTATTCCTCACTGAACCCCCGTGTTCTGTATGTCAAATGGAATTTCAAAGTGATTAAGTTCAAAATCAGTTTGTCAGGCATTTCTCTCGTTATAACCGAAATGACTGAATTTTGTACCGTATGAATCATTTAATTTAATTTAGGATATTCCATGAGGTTTCTAGTAATGTTTTCCACTAAAGAGCCTGTACTCGTCTGAAGTAATTTATTCCTCTTAATGCAGACTGGTGACGACTGATTTTGGATATGTTTTTCTGAACTTATTAGATAATTTTAACTTTGTCACATGACAGAACTAAAGAACTGTCAGGTTGATGATGCCTTATGATGCTTAGTTATGATCTATAATGCTCAAACACACTAGTGGTTTTTCTTCGTAGTGTAGAGCATCGTTTCCCAAACTCTGTCCTCTGGACCCCAATGGGGCCACGTTTTGGCTTTTGCCATAACTCTACACAGCTGATTCAAATGATCAAGTTTGATGATTAGTGGGTTATTTGAATCAGCTATGTGGTGCTAGGACATATATCAAAATGTGCACCTCGTTGGGTCCCTGGGACCGAGTCTGGGGAAACTCTGTGTTAGAGGAAGTGGCCTCTTCCCCCCCCTCTTCTCGTGAGAAATGAGTCATTCCCTTGCATGCAGGCCCTCTATCCACCCACAACTCCACTTTGCTAAGGGAGTACCGCTCTTTTCTCTGACCCTCCTACCATCTCTCTCTCTTTTTCTCTCTCCCTCAGATGCGATGACGGCTGCCTCCAGAGACCAGAGGAAGTGGCTTTTGCATCGGTACTGCCCCCACAGACCCAGTGTTTGACATCTCAGACAAGCACCAGCCACTTTTCGCCTGACGCTAGCTCCCTAGCCCCGATTTTGCTCTTTGGGTCATCATGGAGCACCAAGGCCTACTCTCTATCATCGTGGTCATTCTATGGGTTATGGCTGTGTGTTTGGCCAGGCTTACCCCCCGGGTCTCCTTTCCCATGGGTAAGTCGAACAAACATTTTATGATCTTGTTAGCTCCTCGATTGTGAATATGAACTTTGAAATGGAGTGATAGATTTCAATGCTTTCATTTAGTCTCACTGTCTTGAAATGAAGTGACAGTCGCTTAAAGCAAAGTACTTTGCAGCTGTGATACGCTCCAGTGACTGTCTAGTTATGGATTTGTGTTTTTTGACTTAAGAACAGATCAGAAAGACACTCTTTGTGGAAATGCTTGCCTGTCATGCCCTGCTTGGGCTGAATACACCCACCCAGTCCACAGACATTTACAAGTCCAATTTAACAGTGCTCCCGTACTTGTGTCGTGATATGAAAATGGTAAGGACTTGGAATGGCTGGGTAATTATTGATCTCTGTTATGGTGGTCACTATTAGAGCTCTGGTATTAACTGCATCCCTGACATGACAAGATGGAGGTTCAACAGGACCAACGAAAGGTCAGAAGTGCAACAGCGCAAACAGGGTGGACATGCGATCGTGACTGACGAGCGAGGCGAATAATTTCTCTTGGTGAGGGAGTTTCAGCTTTAAGTCGTGTTAGTTCAGTCCGTTTTCAAGAATGAATCAAAATCCAAATCTTTGTCTTCTGTGTATGGTGGTGCTGTGTTTATGTGCACATTGTATTGCTAGGTCCAAAGTTGTCCCACGTGAGCCTATTACAGGCCTGTTGCCATACATCATTTGTGGATATTCTGGAGAGGGGAATGAAAGTTGAGCTGAACCGATGCTCTGTTGTCTCTCGTACAAAGCACTGCTCTGAGGTCTTAAGAAAAGCTCACGAGTTTTGTCCCAACTAACGATCTACTAATGGGACAAGCATTATGGTTAACGAGGCAGCCAGCAGATGACATCACAATGTTTGAACTGTTTGGTTGCATCGTCTTCAAAGCTTGTATTCATTACTATCGTTAAGGGCCTGGGTAAAAATGTATATTTTTCTGTGATATGGTTTTTAAACTGTTTCCGTTGTTTGCTCCAGTTTTGAGTATTGGAAGTTGTAACATAAAGTAAATAGCATCCACTGTTGGCCATTTGTTTGTATAACAATACTGTTCCTGCCTTAGTTTGTACTGAAAATGCCTCCATTTCTAACCAAATATCTCGTTAGGCATGGTATCACACACAAATATTTACCTTTTTATCCTTCCAGGTTATGGCTTGTGGTTAATTTACAAGCTGTGTTGTCTGTTGTGACCGAGGCCCTAATGAATTCATACTTGACATCGGAAGTGTTGTGCGACGCTAAATATTGAGTTGCCGAGTACTACTCAGTAAAACAAGGAATTAGTCTGCAGTGTCATGAAGGGAAACTAACAGTCCATTGTCTTGCAAATATTACGGGACAAGATGTGGACACTGGCACAATTTGGAAAACAGTTTGTAGTCCTATAATGTTCATAGGGCCCTACACATTTATTTATAATTTTTTTTCCGAAATGATTTTTTCTTCGTTATGTTTTTAAAGGTTTCTGTAAAAAATTACATTACATTTAAGTCATTTAGCAGACGCTCTTATCCAGAGCGACTAACAAATTGGTGAATTCACCTTCTGACATCCAGAAAAATCTGTTTTTTGTTCTGAAAATCACATGTGTTTTAAGGGAATATCCAATGTACTTTTTTGAATCCACAACGATGCTTGAACCTACTTTTGAGGTCTGGTAGAAATAGAAGAAATTTAGATTTTTGGGTGTAGTTACCCTTTAATGCAAGTGCACACCAGAAAGAGGCTGTTTGGTTAATAATGTTTCTGTAGTGCTCATGTGATTGCTGAGTTTGCAAAACAAATGGCCACTGGATTGATGCAAACAATCGTAACTACAAAGTAGCCTAACGTTTAAAGTTTTTGGGAAAGCCTTTCCATATCTGCTAGAAGGTTATCATTAGCATTATCGGTAACAGCTAAACAGTGTAGACATACGCACGCACACACAAGCATTCCTGTGCCGTTTCAGAAAGTTGAAGGAAAATACTAGTCACTGATGCATTTTGTTCATGTCTTATGATTTACAATAAATGACTCTTCTAATAGGTTCAATACATTTTAGTTGATTTACTACTAAGTTCAGTATATTGTTGAATCCCATTTGAATGTCTGGACTCTGTGATTCCGTTTGCTTTTATAGCCCAAATGGGGTCCGACTACAAGAAAAGGAAGCGAAGATGACCTGATTGAGGAGACAAATGAACGTGAAAGTTGAAAGATTTGCTGATGTAGGTGAAGCCTTTTGTTTTCTTTGTGGCCTGGAATGAATAGCTCCGTTGTTTGGGCACAGTATCAGATAAGGTTGTGTGTGTATCTGTTGGACAGGAATAGTACAAGTAGGGTCACTCATACCCTTTTCACAGTATTGTGCCCACCCAAACCGTTCTTTGCTGGCTTGGAAGCATCTTCTCACATTGTCCTTTTCAGAATGGTTCCAACAACAGGCCGTTGCAGTATAGCTCAGCTCAGTAGTGTGAAAAGGGTAAGCTTTTAATTTTCGCCGGAAGCCTGAATTGAACTCCTGGAAAAATGCCCATTCTCATAGACAATTGCCAACACCCCATTCAAGACCCATTTTCCCACACTCAATGATACAGCACAAATGCTAAGTTAGAGTTGACAACACTTCCTTCATCTAGGGACACAAGATCAGCATCTCCACCAATTCTGAATGTGTAGGGCCTGGGATTAGGGTCTGGGGTGCTGATCTTTGATCATTTCCTGAGAGGTGAATGTAGACAAAGCTGCCTCAGTGTCTTTTCTCCTTTCAGATATCTCTTGAGGGTTGGCGGCAGGCAGGGGTTTAGGGAACTTAATAGAAACTTGTGATGTCCCCCTCCTCCGATGCAGCTCGTAAAGGTGATTAGCTCTTCTACCTGTGGCTGAGATGACCAAGAGAGCCTGGCAGGCTGATGCCTTAAGACCTGCCTGCTGCTTTAGTTTGGTTGTAGTTATGGATGCATGATATATCTGCAAGCATATCGGATTCGGACTATATTAGCTAAAAATGCCGGCATCGGTCCGATGTCTAGTTTAACGCTGATTTGCAAAACCGATGTCAAAGCTGACGTGCCTACCTATATAACGTAAGTACATGACGTAATGACACCACGAAGAATACAGCTCTACATGTGCAACTCAGCATTCCTAACCTAGCCCACAATGTCTGCTGTGTGGATTGAGCAGTCAACAAGTCGAGCAGGCATTTGAAAGAGTAAGAGCATTTCAGCAAGACAACTCAAAGGCGAAATCCTTTAACGCCAAGATAATGAAATTCATTGCACTTCGAGGACTGGTACACACTACCAAGTAGGTGCTATTTTTCAGATGCTGCCCTACTGGAGTTGCACAGTATTGTTGAACTCACATCCAACCCAACTGACATTTGGACCAGCAATATCAGCCCCATGAGCATTAGACGTCTGACAGCTAGGGTTGCACATTTTGGGTAATTAACGGGAATATATGGGAATTAATGGAAATATATGCAAATTAATGTTTTGCATTGGATATATTTACCATATCATATGGAGACAGAAACATAAACATTTTAGTCAGCCTGTTGCGTGCTTTGGTGTGTGTTCCCAAACAAGGACCAGTTGCGCTCTGAGGCGGCTGATGTTGGTGGGATTTGGGGGATGATTAAGGAAACAGAGGAAAGAGCCTCAGATCCACAAAGTCCCTTCCACCAGGTGGCTGATGAGATACGTTGGCACGACTACCATATTGCATCTCCATCCTAAAGCCCTTGCTTGGAAGTGTACTTCGCCAGACTGCCCAGAACCTTGTCCTCATACAGGCCAAGGTGTCGAGACGGTAGTGATGACACCATAGGCCTTGTTGATCTCTGCACCAGACAGGATGCTCTTGCCAGCATACTTGGGGTCCAACATGTACGCAGCTGCGTGTATGGGCTTCAGGCAGAAGCCTCCACGCTTTGATGTACACCGCTCAAAAAAATAAAGGGAACACTTAAACAACACAATGTAACTCCAAGTCAATCACACTTCTGTGAAATCTAACTGTCCACTTAGGAAGCAACACTGATTGACAATACATTTCACATGCTGTTGTGCAAATGGAATAGACAACAGGTGGAAATTATAGGCAATTAGCAAGACACCCCCAATAAAGGAGTGGTTCTGCAGGTGGTGACCACAGACCACTTCTCAGTTCCTATGCTTCCTGGCTGATGTTTTGGTCGCTTTTGAATGCTGGCGGTGCTTTCACTCTAGTGGTAGCATGAGACGGAGTCTACAACCCACACAAGTGGCTCAGGTAGTGCAGCTCATCCAGGATGGCACATCAATGCGAGCTTTGGCAAGAAGGTTTGCTTTGTCTGTCAGCGTAGTGTCCAGAGCATGGAGGCGCTACCAGGAGACAGGCCAGTACATCAGGAGACATGGAGGAGGCCGTAGGAGGGCAACATCCTCCAGCATGACTGGTTTGGCGGTGGGTCAGTCATGGTGTGGGGTGGCATTTCTTTGTGGGGCCGCACAGCCCTCCATGTGCTCACCAGAGGTAATGGGTGTGGTGTGAGGGTAGGACTCCTCCACTTTAGACCAAGCAGCCTTCATGTTCGCAGCATTGTCTGGCAACAGTGCAAATACATTCTCTGGTCCAAGGTCATTGACTGCCTTCAGCTCATCTCCAATGTAGAGACTGGTGTGTCTGTGCTCTTGTTGAATACTGGTTGAGGGGTGGAGATGATGTAGTAAATTATTCCTTGCCCACAAATATTCGACCACCCATCGGAGATGATTGCAATACAGTCTGCTTTCTCTATGATTTGCTTGAACTTCACTTGAACTCTGTTGAACTCTGCATCCAGCAAATGATTAGATCAAGCTTGTCTGGTTGGAGGGGTGTATGCTGGGCGAAGAACATTCAGAAATCTCTTCAATACACATTGCCTGTGAGCATCAGTGAACCAGTTGCATACACAGCTCGAGCAAGACATTCATTAGCATTTCTCTGACCACATTCCTCCATTGAGTAAAACAAAACTTCTGATTCCAGGAGGACCATGAGCTGTTGCCCTCGATAAGGTGTCTGATTCATCATTTTCACTTTTCACCTCAAAGGAAATTGAGGGACTTTGGTCAGAGGTTGCTTGTTGTGAGCGCTAAGGAAACGTTATGCACTTGGCCAGATGATTCTTCATCTTTGTTGCTTTCTTCACACATGATTTGGCACAGTATTCACTATTTGCTGCAGTGAAATGTCTCCACACATCAAATAAATAAAAAATAATACAATTCCATGTACAGATAAATAGTTAAGCAGTTAGATTAAACAACTCCTTTGTAAGATATGTTTTTAAATTAAATGTGTATAGGAACAGGTGAATTAACACTCAGTTAGCTGGCTCAAGCAAGCTAAAAACCCACATGATAGCAAAAATTAACTAGCCGATATTGTTTACTAGTTTACAAAAAAATCATGTCATATAAAATATATTCACCCCACCCAGTATTGTGGGGCGGCAGGTAGCCTAGTGGTTAGAGCGTTTGGCCAGTAACCGAAAGGTCAGGGATTCGATCCAGCAACAAGGTAAAGATCTGTCATTCTGGCCCTGAACAAGGCACTAAACCCACTGTTCCCCGGTAGGCCGTCATTGTAAATAAGAAATTTGTTCTCATCTGACTTGCCTAGTTAAATACACATACAGTGGAGCATAAAAGTATTTAGTCAGCCACCAATTGCAAGTTCTCCCACTTAAAAACATGAGAGGCCTGTAATTTTCATCATAGGTACACTTCAACTATGACAGACAAAATGAGGGGGAAAAAATCCAGAAAATCACATTGTAGGATTTTTTTAAATGAATTTATTTGCAAATTATGGTGGAAAATAAGTATTTAGTCACCTACAAACAAGCAAGATTTCTGGCTCTCACAGACCTGTAACTTCTTTAAGAGGCTCCTCTGTCCTCCACTCGTTACCTGTATTAATGGCACCTGTTTGAACTTGTTATCAGTATAAAAGACACCTGTCCACAACCTCAAACAGTCACACTCCAAACTCCACTATGGCCAAGACCAAAGAGCTGTCAAAGCTGTCAGAGCTGTCTGCACCAGGCTGGGAAGACTGAATCTGCAATGGGTAAGCAGCTTGGTTTGAATAAATCAACTGTGGGAGCAATTATTAGGAAATGGAAGACGTACAAGACCACTGATAATCTCCCTCGATCTGGGGCTCCACGCAAGAACTCACCCCGTGGGGTCAAAATGATCACAAGAACGGTGAGCAAAAATTTCAGAACCACAGGGGGGGGACCTAGTGAATAACCTGCAGAGAGCTGGGACCAAAGTAACAAAGCCTACCATCAGTAACACACTACGCTGCCAGGGACTCAAATCCTGCAGTGCCAGATGTGTCCCCTTGCTTAAGCCTGTACATGTCCAGGCCCATCTGAAGTTTGCTAGAGAGCATTTGGGTGATCCAGAAGAAGATTGGGAGAATGTCATATGGTCAGATGAAACCAAAATAGAACTTTTTGGTAAAAACTCAACTCATCGTGTTTGGAGGACAAAGAATGCTGAGTTGCATCCAAAGAACACCATACCTACTGTGAAGCATGGGGGTGGAAACATCATGCTTTGGGGCTGTTTTTCTGCAAAGGGACCAGGACGACTGATCCGTGTAAAGGAAAGATTGAATGGGGCCATGTATCGTGAGATTTTGAGTGAAAACCTCCTTCGATCAGCAAGGGCATTGAAGATGAAATGTGGCTGGGTCTTTCAGCATGACAATGATCCCAAACACACCGCCCGGGCAACGAAGGAGTGGCTTCGTAAGAAGCATTTCAAGATCCTGGAGTGGCCTAGCCAGTCTCCAGATCTCAACCCCATAGAAAATCTTTGGAGGGAGTTGAAAGTCCGTGTTGCCCAGCAACAGCTCCAAAACATCACTGCTCTAGAGGAGATTTGCATGGAGGAATGGGCCAAAATACCAGCAACAGTGTGTGAAAACATTTGACCTCTGTCATTGCCAACAAAGGGTATATAACAAAGTATTGAGAAACTTTTGTTATTGACCAAGTACTTATTTTCCACCATAATTTGCAAATAAATTCATAAAAAAATCCTACAATGTGATTTTATGGATTTTTTTTTTCATGTTGTCTGTCATAGTTGAAGTGTACCTATGATGAAAATTACAGGCCTCATCTTTTTAAGTGGGAGAACTTGCACAATTGGTGGCTGACTAAATACTTCTTTGCCCCGCTGTATATATTTATTTTTTCGTAATTGTAATCACAATTTACCAGAAGGCATGTAGTCCTTGGCTGACAGTGTAGTAGTGTGGGCTCAATAGCATCTCATTACTATGCAAGATCTTGAAGAATCAGCTGTAGATGTGATGAAAGAATACACTGTGCATGCAGAGGGTTGCAATTCTATTGAATTGGAGATAGGTTAACCAAAGTATGCCACAACACCTAGAATTGCCTTGTGTATCCCACAAAAATGGTTCACTGTTATAAGCTAACTGTTTTGACGAATTTAAGCAAAATTCTCCAAATTCCAGGGCTTGACTTCTCATGGAAAGTTTCCAACCCTTTGCAACTACTACTGACAGCACAGTGGATCGACAAGGATTTCGCACTGAGGAAAGCCGTCTTGC
The DNA here is from genome assembly GCF_036934945.1 of Oncorhynchus masou masou. Lineage (NCBI taxonomy): Eukaryota > Metazoa > Chordata > Actinopteri > Salmoniformes > Salmonidae > Oncorhynchus > Oncorhynchus masou. The sequence goes on along the minus strand of NC_088223.1, from coordinate 33,925,419 downwards.
ATGCTCAAGAGTTTGCTGGTTCTCATACCACTGCTGCCATTTCAATGGCACGTTTGAAACTTGGAAACATGAACAATCCAAGTCCCTTTTGAAAAACTGACTTGAGAAATAAGCACAACTGTGTCTGCAGCAGACGTGATACCCTGTCATGGCATTGAAACGCCGGCTCAACAAAACAGCCAACACAGACCATCGGGATAACTTGGAAAAGTACTCTACTAGAGGCTGTGAACAAGCGATTCGGTTGCATTCTCTCTGAGCCTCCACTGTGTGGCCACCATGCTCGATGCTAGGTACAAGGACCGCTACTTCGATGCAGACCAGAAACGGGGTTTACGTGAAATGTTAGACACAGCTGGACAAGATGGAAAAGGACACAGTGACAGTGCGCACCGGGGAAGAGAGGCCAGGTGTAGACAGAGCTGAAACTTGACTGCTTGACATGTATGATGAAATCCTGGTTGAGACTGAACAAAGAAACAGCACAGCCAGTAAGTGATGGGGACATACTTAAATACTTACAAAAAATAACTTTTTGGTCAGTTAGTGTGTGTGTTCAACTATGTAACTGTACTAGAATGCTTTTAGCTGCTGTAAAAAATAATTTAATATCTGTATCGGGTATTTTTGGAAAGGAAAATATCGGATATTGGTATCGGCCAACAATGTCATATCGGTGTATAACTAGTTGTAGTCTGATCATTTTCTCTCAATAACATTGCGTTATTGGAGTTTGTGTACAGGAATCGCCTAACTTACAAAGCGGTTTGTCTTACAGTATGTTAGACCTGTGGTCAAATCAGTATAATAAGTATTTTATGCTTTTCTCCGTTTGCCAGGCATAGCCTATTAACCCCAATATCTGGTCAACCTCTGCTGTAGTTAAAATAAGATTTTTTTAAATAATTAAAAGATGCCCGTTACAAATGCAAGAGAATTGCCTCGTTTTAAGAATATGGTGTAGAAATGTTTACCTCAGGTGTTCAGGGCAGGTGCAGAAACTAATTGGTGATGGTGTGCTTTCTGCTCACTCTCTGTTAGCTAAATGAGTACAAACACATTTTTGATAGTGTGAGAGCCAAGAGACATGGTTGAGATAGACAACCACGTTTACAAGCTAACCTCCTTGTGACCCGACTCTGTGCTGTTTAGAATTCCACAGAATAGTGTTTGTTGGCCGTCGGCAAAGACCTGACTATCACTTTACAGAACTCATTTTTGTTGTTGACATGAGGATTTTTGGAGTTCCTCGTCTCGTTGGTCTTGAGGAAATGCCCTCGGGTAGTACATTTCTGCTGTTTGCAAACTCTCTCATCTCCATTTCCATCAGGCTTTACTTAACCACTCGGCCTCAGACAGTGGGGCCTCAGTCGGCTGGAGCCAGCCACCAATGTAGTTGCCATTACGCAACATGTGGAACAGGAGTTGTGTACACATGCGTGCTCTTACACCCGGACACATTTTATAGATACACAAGTTTTAGTGAATGACGTTTTATTGGAGTGTGACACAAGGAATCACACAAGTGTTGATATCATTACAAATGGATGTCCATCACGGTAGTTATTCAGATTCAAAATGGCATCAAAATGCCAAGAGAAACATGAGTCCTGTATCCACAATTGTGTTCAGTGTGAGATTGAAAATAATCTCTTAGGATTAGTTTCCACTGAGGTCTCTTCATTTCCTCGCTGAGGCGAGCCTTGAACCCCTGTGTGTGTGTGTGTCTGTGTGTGTGTCCAGATAGCTGACAGGTAATGGAAAGGATCCCTCCCAATCCCCAGGATGACAGGTCTTATCTGCAGTGTTGCGCAACAACAACCCCCCCCCCCCCCACTTCACGCTCTTTCTAAATGGGTGGCTGCTCACACAGTAGCCCAGCCTTGCTCATTCATGAGTAACCAACCCATGAGACATGACCCATAGAGCAACACCGTAGTCAGGAAATATAGTATTCACTCCCTCTGTCAACTGTCTCGCATGGCAAATTCTACAATGTGACGTGTTACGTTTGTATTCACAGGTAAGGAGCTCACAGATGTTTTGGACTTCTAGATACGAAAGTTTATTTTACTATTTCAATTGAAGTCAATGTGACTCTAAATGTAAACTCATCTCTTTAGCCGATATCCTGCCCCATTTTCCACTCCAGCTGTGTTGCGTTTAAAATACCTGTCTGAAGGTATGTGAAACAGCAAAATCAACTGTTGCTTGTTTGTCTGCGCAAGGCCTCCTCCACACGGCCTTACTCAGGACCCCTGTGAATCCCTTGCCAAGCTTGGATGGGTTGCGGACAACATTTCACTTGAACCTTTGCCAAGGACTGTTTGCTTTCCTCCCCGGGCCTCATGAGACTTGATCTGTGTGAAGTCATGCTCTGCGGAGAGTTTACGTCTCAGAGCGTGCCTGCAAGGGTGTGGAGTCTGATTCATCTGGCTGTGCATGGGTGTGATGGTGCAAGTGTGTGACGTGTTTGTGGGGGTCATTAGCCAACGGACATCATTCATACCCACCCCAGTCAGACTGAGAAAGACCTGTGAACTTTCGTTCTGAGTGTAGAGGAACTTTGAGGTTGTGGGAGAATCTTCCAGGGTGCTTTTTGCACACCCCGGGGAGAGGGAGATGTGCCCAGTAATGATGAGTGTGGCTATACACATGAATATACACATGAATGAGTGTGAGAGGATGTGAAAGAAAATGTCTGGGGGGAGAGGAAAAAAGTGAGAGGAGACAAAGAGAGCAAATGTGGGTGAGAGGAAAAACAACATATGAGAAAGACCGGGCCACTGAAACAGTTGGCTTCAAGGAATAATCCACTCAAACTTTCTTTTGGTGTTTTTCCTCCCATTAGTCCACTGTTGATGCAGTCCCAAAATGTTGTGCATCTCCACAATCAAGTTTTCAATATATAGAACTTTCAAAAACCGAATTGTAATGATGTGGCAAGTTACAAATAGCTTTTTGACAGTCCTATAGCTCAACTTGATTGCTATTTTGTGACTGCATCAACAGTGGACTAATGAAGAAAATACCAAAATTAAAGTTTGAGTGGATATTCTTTGAAGTGAAAATGATCAACAGCACGTGAGTAAAACTTGATGTTGCGTTTTTCCATAATACAGTACCTCTTGGCCCAGCCTGAGCCGACAGCTGCTGGGTGGAGTTAGATCCTCACCCTACCCCACCCTATGTCCTTGCTTGAGGATGACGGGGTGGGGAAGGATCTATGGCAGTGTTGGTTCTTTATGCAGGGGTTACGTCTGTAATCTCCGGTTGCCACTAGATGAGGTTGTAATAAGAGCAGTTTTTTCTTTCTCTTCTAACAAATTCGGCGATATCTTTGACAAAATGATTGTCTATCAACAATGACAAGCAACTGGGGTCTGACAATCTGGATGAAGAATTACTGAGGATAATAGCGGACGATATTACCACTACTATTTGCCACATCTTCAATTTAAGCCTACTAGAAAGTGTGTGCCCTCAGGCCTGGAGGGAAGCTAAAGTCATTCCGCTACCAAAGAATAGTAAAGCCCCCTTTACTGGCTCAAATAGCCGACCAATCAGCCTGTTACCAACCCTTAGTAAACCTCTAGAACAAATTGTGTTTGACCAGATACAATGCTATTTCACAGTAACAAATTGACAACAGCCTTTCAGCACGCATATAGGGAAGGACACTCAACAAGCACAGCACTTACACAAATGACTGATTGGCTGAGAGAAATTTGTTAAAATTACTTTGGGGGCTGTCTTGTTAGACTTCAGTGCAGCACTGTCTCTTTTTCAGTAGGAGAGGGAGAGACTATGGCTGCCCCACTCTTGCGAACACCCATCTATCCACTACGCAATGTTATCTTTCTCGCTCATTTTTCTCAATAAAAGCCTGAAACTATGTCTGAAGACTGACACCTTGAGGAAGCGATAGGAAAAGGAATCTGGTTGATATCCCTTTAAATGGAGCGAAGGCAGGCTATGGAACATGGAGCTTTCAAAATAGAATCCACTTCCTGGTTTGATTTTCCTCAGGTTTTCACCTGCAATATCAGGTATGTTATACTCAGACAATATTTTGACAATTTTAGATACTTTAGTGTTTTCTATCCATATGTCAATTATATGCATATTCTAGCATATGGGCCTGAAATAGGCCGTTTACTTTCGGAACGTTATTTATAAAAATGCTGCCCCCTAGCTGAAAGAGGTTAACAAAGAGCTGCAGTTAGTTTCAGAATGGGTAGCAATGAATAAGTTAGTCCTAAATATTTCCAAAACTAAGAGCATTGTATTTGGGACATATCATTCACTATACCTCACCTACATCTCGTAATGAATAATGTTCAAAACATTGATACAACAATAGCTAAGATGGGGAGAAGTCTGTCCATAATAAAGCGCTGCTCTGCCTTAACACTATCAGCAAGGCAGGTCCGGCAGGTCCTGGTTTTGTTGCACCTGGACTGTTCAGTCGTGTGGTCAGCTGCCACAGAGGGACTTGGGAAAATTGCAGTTGGCTCAGAACAGGGCAGCACGGCTGGCCCTTGGATGCACACAGAGAGCTAACGTTAATGACATGCATGTCGATCTCTCATGGCTCAAAGTGAAAGAGCGATTGACTTCCTCATTACTTGTTTTTGTAAGAGGTGTTGACAAGCTGAAGTCACTGAGCGGTCTGTTTTTAAAATACTAGCACAGAGCTCGGACACCCATGCATACCCCACAAGACATGCCACCAGAGGTCCCTTCACAGTCCCCAAGTCCAGAACAGACTATGGGAGACGCACAGTACTACATAGAGCCATGACTACATGGAACTCTATTCCACATCAGGTGCACGTAGTAGATTCAGATTTTTTTTTTAAACAGGTAAAAATATACCTTATGGAACAGCGGGACTGTGAAGTAACACACACACCATAACATACGCACTATACACACACACACACACACACACACACTTGGATTTTGCGTTGTAGATATGTGGTAGTGGAGTAGGGGCCCGAGGGGGCACACTTAGTGTGTTATACAATTTTAACATTACAGAATTCATAACTGCCTTAATTTTGCCTGACTTCAGGAAGAGTAGCTGCTGCTGTAGTGTAGCTACATACTGAAGAAAATCATACACCATTATTGCCTGATGATCTTCTGAACTTCCCAATACCTTTCTGATGCATTTCAGTCACTTCAAACCATACTTCCTTCAGATTGAAATACTTTCAAAATTACTCTGAGTCTGATTTGTAATAGGCCCAATTAAAGAAGTTAACATTGGCCATTGATTACCTAACTGTTTTTGACATGGTGGGGTTGCAAAACAATTTTGATATGAAAATGGGGTCCCGGGCCAAAAACGTTTGGGAACCCCTGTCGATGGCTTTGCCTGGGAGGCTGAGAAGAGACTGTTGGTTTTGACTAAACACATCTAACGTGATTGGTGCTGATCAAATGTTCACTGTCGAACCTTGAGTCTGGCCCTCGTTTGTGTACACAGCATTGAGATCTGGAACACACATGGCTTGGCCCGAGTCCAGTTCTTCCTGGATTAACCAAAACTGAGCACCCGAGAGAGAGACGACCCATATCAGACCCAGAGGTGAGGGGGTGGTGCCTTTCAGACAAGTATTTTAATGCAACTCAGCTGGAGTGGAAAATGGGGCAGGATATCGGCTAAAGAGATGAGTTTAAATTTAGAGTCACACTGACTTCACTTGAAATAGTAAAATATCAAACTTTCATGTCTAGGAGTTCTAAAAAAAATAATGTGTTAGTCCACTGTTGATGCAGTCACAAAATAGCAATCAAGTTTTCAAGATATTGGACTGTCAAAAAGCTATTTGTAACTTGCCACATCATTACAGTCCGGTTTTTGAAAGCCCTATATCTTGAAAACTTGATTGCTGACATGCACAACATTTTGGGACTGCATCAACAGTGAACTAATGGAAGAAGAAATAAATACCAAAAGAAAGTTAGAGTGGATTTTCTGTCTTCTCTCTCCCCTAGAAAACCCCTGAATAATGTAAATAATTAATTAATTAATGTGTATTGCCATCCTCCCATTTCTTGGCGCAACCACTTCTGTGAGCGAGAATCCCAGTGGAGGAGCACATCCCCGTTGAAGCATAGACCGAACTCATCATTACTACGCACATCTCTCTCCCTGGGGTGGGCAAACAGCACACTGGAAGTTTCTCCCACCACCTCAGTACCTCTACGCTCAGATGGGCTGGGTATGAATGTTGACTGATGTCTCCCACAAACACGTCACACTCTTGCACTCTCACACACACACACACACACACACACACACCCACGCATGCATGGCCAGATTAATCATCACAGATTCCACACCCTTGCAGGCACGCGCTGAGACGTAAACTCTCTGCAGAGCATGACTTCACACAGATCCAAGTCTCCTGAGGCCCGAGGAGTAAAGCAAACAGTCCTTGGCAACCGTTCAAGTGAAATGTTGTCCGCAACTCCAGCAACCTTGGCAAGGGATTCACAGGGGTCCTCAGTAAGGCCGTGTGGAGGAGGCCTTGCCCAGACAAACAAGCAACAGTCGATTTTTGCTGTTTCACGTTCTCCACTAACTCCTAAGCTGAAGCGGTTTTCTCATGACCTCCACAACAAAGGAGCACTGTGTGCCCAGGGCCTGGAAAGAGCCACTTCATAGGTGGGGTGGGCATGGAGGACAAACAATTACCTTGATCGCTGAGCTGGTGTTTTTGCGATACGTCTCCCACTAACAGAGCTTGGAGAAGGACGGAGTGGTGAAAGGTGACCTTGCACACAATGAAACCAGTGTTCAACTCAAGAGGGGTGGCAAAAGCAACCTTGACCGGGGCCTAATGACAAGTGTTGACTACATTAAAACCAACATTTTCAACTGGAATGCTGTTCTGTTCAAAACATACACTGCAAAAAAATGGAATAAACAACACAATGACAATCAACTTCTGTGAGTCCACTTAGTATTGAAATTTTCATGCTGTTGTGCAAATGGCATTTATAGGCATTTAGACACCCCCAATAAGGAGTGGTTCTGCAGGTGGGGACCACAAACCACTTCTCAGTTCCTATGCTTCCTGGCTGATGTTTTGGTCACTTTTGAACGCTGGCGGTGCTTTCACTCTAGTGGTAGCATGAGACTGAGTCTACAACCCACACAAGTGGCTCAGGTAGTGCAGCTCATCCAGGATGGCACATCAATGCGAGATGTGGCAAGAAGGTTTGCTGTGTCTGTCAGCGTAGTGTCCAGAGCATGGAGGTGCTACCAGGAGACAGGCCAGTACATCAGGAGACGTGGAGGAGGCCGTAGGAGGGCAACAACCCAGCAGCAGGACCGCTACCTCCGCCTTTGTGCAGGAGGAGCACTGCCAGAGCCCTGCAAAATGACCTCCAGCAGGCCACAAATGTGCATGTGTCTGCTCAAACGGTCAGAAACAGACTCCATGAGGGTGGTATGAGGGCCCGGCGTCCACAGGTGGGGGTTGTGCTTACAGCCCAACACCGTGCAAGACGTTTGGCATTTGCAAGAGAACACCAAGATTGGCAAATTCGCCACTGGCGCCCTGTGCTCTTCACAGATGACAGCAGGTTCACACTGAGCATGTGACAGTCTGGAGACGCCGTGGAGAACGTTCTGCTGCCTGCAACATCCTCCAGCATGACCGGTTTGGCGGTGGGTCAGTCATGGTGTGGGGTGGCATTTCTTTGGGGGGCCGCACAGCCCTCCATGTGCTCGCCAGACTGCCATTAGGTACCGAGATGAGATCCTCAGACCCTTTGTGAGACCATATGCTGGTGCTGTTGGCCCTGGGTTCCTCCTAATGAAAGACAATGCTAGACCTCATGTGGCTGGAGTGTGTCAGCAGTTCCTGCAAGAGGAAGGCATTGATGCTATGGACTGGCCCGCCCGTTCCCCAGACCTGACTCCAATTGAGCACATCTGGGACATCATGTCTCGCTTCATCCACCAACGCCACGTTGCACCACAGACTGTCCAGGAGTTGGCGGATGCTTTAGTCCAGGTCTGGGAGGAAATCCCTCAGGAGTCCATACACCAACTCATCGGGAGCATGCCCAGGCGTTGCAGGGATGTCATACAGGCACGTGGAGGCCACACACACTACTGAGCCTCATTTTTACTTGTTTTAAGGACATTACATCAAAGTTGAGAGTGACTCCAAATCCAGACCTCCATGGGTTGATCAATTTGATTTCCATTGATAATTTTTGTGATTTTTGTTGTCAGCACATTCAACTATGTAAAGAAAAAAGTATTTAAGAAGAATATTTCATTCATTCAGATCTAGGATGTGTTATTTTAGTGTTCCCTTTATTTTTTTGAGCAGTGTATTTATTGGCTGAATACATGACTAATTTGAGGACGTTACTGCATAAAATATTCAGATTGCTTAACCTTTGTACCCAGAGGTAGAACTTGCTTTCAATGCAAGGAAATGAAGACTTGTAGAGAATACTTCCCAAAAGCATCATTTTTAACGTCTTTATGATTCAGTCATATGATCGTTGCATTGATTCCAGGGTTCTAAGTATAGTGGTTGATGTAAATGGTTCCCAAGCTCTCTGCTACAATGACACAAACCAATCAAACCACCACGCTGTCTTCACTGCAGCTCATACAGAGTAAACCCATATTTCACCAAACTTTGTACTGTTGCAAAAACTACTCTTCAGAGTTCAAGCGGAACTAGTCTTGTCCACCAGCCGTGTGTCTGACAGCTGTGAACCCAGGAAAGCCATGCGAAAGCAGAACGAATGCATTCACAAGTCTTCAAAAAAAACAACAGTTTCTGTGAAAAGTGTGAAATAGGCCTAATCAATGTAATCTGTTTGACTGTTGACTGGTTTTGAGGAATTGCCTAAAGCGGTTTTCTGGGTTCACTCACAGCAGTTACTGTTCGTCTCATTAATGTTGTCAATGTTTTGTCGTCTGTAACGCCCATGGCGTTCTAGTATTAGCTTCCGACGCCCCAGGCTTACGTGTTCTCTCTTGACAGGAGGTACAGGAGATATTGTAACATATCATAACAGTTTTCTGGGTGGCAGTGCCTCTGTTCAGTAAGCAGAAGTGTTCGAACAATTCAGAACACTGGTGTACTTGTCAGGCATCCACACGTATAGATCACTATACACGCATGCATTTGTGCTGTGTTTAAATCGAGGCCTGTGTTAAATTTAAGGGTTGTGTGCGTGCATGTGTTTTGAACACCTCTTTTATGTGTAGCCGTGTTTGAGTCAGGACTCTGTGTTTCTGTGAATGCATTCGATAGCTGGTCGTATGGTTGAGCCGCGGTACATGTTTCCGCTGTTGTGTTAGCACATCACTCCAAATCTCTATCTTATAAAACCGAGATCTCATCTCACCAGAAATACTGCCCTAAGCAGGAAGTGGCTTTGTGCTTTGTTCATCAGCTCAATGTCACACATACACAGGCATCTTTCGCAATCACTGAACACAAAGCTGTCATAGTGAAGCTCTGTGCCGATTTCAAAAATAAATGATATATACACATACAGTTGAAGTCGGAAGTTTACATAGTTTGGTTGGAGTCATTAAACCTAGTTTTTCAACCACTCCACACATTTCTTGTTATCAAGCTATAGATTTGGCAAGTCAGTTAGGACATCTACTTTGACACAAGTAATTTTTCCAACAATTGTTTACAGACGGATTATTTCACTTATAATTCACTGTATCACAATTGCAGTGGGTCAGAAGTTTACATACAAAGTTGACTGTGCCTTTTAAACAGCTTGGAAAATTCCCATATATAATGTCATGGCTTTAGAAGCTTCTGATAGGCCAATTAACATAATTTGAGACAATTGGAGGTGTACCTGCCGATTTATTTCAAGGCCTACCTTCAAACTCAGTGCATCTTTGCTTGGCATAAAAGGAAAATCTAAATAAATCAGCCAAGACCTCAGAAAAAAAATTGTAGACCTCCACAAGTCTGGTTCATCCTTGGGAGAAATGTACAACTGCCTGAAGGTAACACGTTCATCTATACAAACAATAGTACACAAGTATAAACACCATGGGATCACGCAGCCGTCATACCGCTCAGGAAGGAGGCATTCTGTCTCCTAGAGATGAACGTACTTTGGTGCGAAAAGTGCAAATCAATCCCAGAACAACAGCAAAGGACCTTGTGAAGATATTGGAGGAAACAGGTACAAAAGTATCTAAATCCACAGTAAAACGAGTCCTATATCGACATAACCTGAAAGGCCGCTCAGCAAGGAAGAATCCACTGCTCCAAAACCGCCATAAAAAGCCAGACTATGGTTTGCAACTGCACATGGGGACAAAGATTGTACTTTTTGGAGAAATGTCCTCTGGTCTGATGAAACAAAAATATAACCTTTTGGCCATAATGACCATTGTTATGTTTGGAGGAAAAAGGGGATGTTTGCAAGCCGAAGAACACCATCCCAACCGTGAAGCACGGGGGTGGCAGCATCATGTTGTGGTGGTGCTTTGCTGCAGGAGGGATTGGTGCACTTCACAATATAGATGGCATCATGATGATGGAAGATTGTGTGGATATATTGAAGCAACATCTCAAGGCATCAGTCAGGAGGTTCTTAGTCGCAAATGGGTCTTCCAACTGGACAATGACCCCAAGCGTACTTCCAATGTTGTGGCAAAATGGCTTAAGGACAACAAAGTCAAGGTATTGGAGTGGCCATCACAATTCCCTGACCTCAATCCTATAGAACATTTGTGGGCAGAACTGAAAAAGTGTGTGCGAGCAAGGAGGCCTACAAACCTGACTCAGATACACCAGCTCTGTCAGGAGGAATCGGCCAAAATTTACCCAACATCGACAACAGCCACCCTCGAAGCAGCGTTACCCATGCAGAGCAAGGGGAATAACTACTCCAAGTCTCAGAGCGAGTGACGTTTGAAACTCTATTAGCGCACCCGCTAACTCGCTAGCTTTTTGACATTGGTTACACCAGCCTAATCTCGGGAGTAGAATAGGCTTGAAGTCATAAACAGCTCAATGCTTGAAGCATTAAGAGCTGCTGATAAAAAAACGCACAGAATTGCTGTTTGAATGAATGCTTACGAGCCTGCTGCTGCCTACCATCGCTCAGTCAGACTGCTCTATCAAATCATAGACTTAATTATAACATAATAACACACAGAAATACGAGCTTTTGGTCATTAATATGGTCTAATCCGGAAACTATCATCTCGAAAACAAGACGTTTATTCTTTCAGTGAAATACGGAACCGTTACGTATTTTATCTAACGGGTGGCATCCCTACGTCTAAATATTCCTGTTACATTGCACAACCTTCAATATTATGTCATAATTACTTAACATTCTGGCAAATTAGTTGGCAACGAGCCAGGCGGCCCAAACTGTTGCATAAACTCTGACTCTGCGGGCAATGAATGCAAGAGAAGTGACACAATTTCACCTGGTTAATATTGCCTGCTATCCTGGATTTCTTTTAGTTAAATATGCATGTTTAAAAATATATTCTTCTGTGTATTGATTTTAAGAAAGGCATTGATGTTTATGGTTAGGGACAGTCGTGCAGCAATTGTGCTTTTTTTTTCCACAAATGCGCTTTTGTTAAATCATCCCCCGTTTGGCGAAGTTGGCTGTCTTTGTTAGGAAGAAATGGTCTTCACACAGTTCGCAACGAGCCAGGCGGCCCAAACTGCTGCCAAATCGCTGTCCAAAAATACCGATTTCCTATTGTTATGAAAACTTGAAATCATCCCTAATTAATGGGTCGACCTCTAGTCCAAGCACACCAAGCCAGTCGTGGCGGATGGTCTCCTGAGGGATCTCCTCCCAGACCTGGACTAAAGCATCCGCCAACTCCTGGACAGTCTGTGGTGCAACGTGGAGTTGGTGGATGGAGCGAGACATGATGTCCCAGATGTGCTCAATTAGATTCAGGTCTGGGGAACGGGCGGGCCAGTCCATAGCATCAATGCCTTCCTCTTGCAGGAACTGCTGACACACTCCAGCCACATGAGGTCTAGCATTGTCTTGCATTAGGAGGAACCCAGGGCCAACTGCACCAGCATATGGTCTCACAAGTGTTCCCTTTATTTTTTTTTTGAGCAGTGTGTGTGTGTATGTATATATGTGTATATATATATATATTAGTTGCAGGTTAATGCGTCTTGATTCTTGTCCTGTAGGCTAACTTTGTTTTCCCCTTAGATATGCCAGCTGCAATCAAAATTGGCTATATTGTCAAAAAAAATTATTTTTTTATATATAACTTTTCTAATTTTTTTTTTTACTTGACACTTATTTTTCTTAACTGCATTGTTGGTTAAGGGCTTGTAAGTAAGCATTTTCACTGTACGGTTGTATTCTGCGCATGTGACAAATAACATTTGATTTGACGTTTCTGCTGCTGAAAATGTAGGCCTAAGCCAATATTCTTTTAGACCATTTACTAGCTACTCGAATCCAACATGGATAGCATATGCGAGATTTGAACCCACGACCTCTGTGGGGCTGACACCATGTTCCAACTATCTGATGATACTCCATGATTTATATGAAGGTCCACCTCTACCTGTATGCACTTTCTTTTGAATGGGAAGCCTAATGCCTGTCACTTTAATCTATTGCTTAACAGGTTCACCTGGGAGGTGTCTCAGCCACTTCGACAGCTCGGACGTCGGCAACACCACGACACTGTTGCTAAGCGATGACGGCGACACGCTGTTTGTGGGAGCGCGGAACGCAGTTCTCTCATTGGATGTCAGCCAGGAGGATGCCATTGTGATGAGGAGCAAGGTGCGGAGCTGACATTTACACCCGTGTTATTAACATTGTATTATGAGCTCTATGAGACTTCATGAAGCTTTATAGACCCCATATGTTTTAAAACTCATGCATAAGACCACCAGATTTTGTGGGAAAATACTTCAGCCTTACAGTTCATGCAGGCTATATCGGATCAGCAGTTTTCTATTGGTAAATATTCAACACTGCCTGGAGCTCGTCTATGCTGCAGAAAATGTCCCCCTCCGGTGGTTTAGTTCAGTGGTTGTTATGTGAAACACAAACACAGCTGGTTCAAGTCTGAACACTGACCTCTCTCCCTTCATCCTTCTCTCAGCTGGACTGGTCCCCCTCAGAGAAGGACCTGGACGAATGCTCCATGAAGGGCAAGAAAAAGGCAAGTTAACCCTGGCTCATACAACCCACCCATTTAGTGTTAATGCCACATGCGGATAGTGTTTCCCCCTAGATTTGATCTTGGACAGGCAATGAATATCGCAAGGTTTTTCAATAGCACTTAATTTTAACTTTAGAGCTTAAATAATAACTTTATTTTAGAATTATAAATGACAAAGCAAGTAGGTGGGGCGATTATAAGGCTGGGCAAGCGGGTCGGTCTTAGGGAGGTTAAACATGACTCACCAGAGGCACAGCTGTCGCTGCGTTCCACTACCATCCACCCCAGCAAGACTGTAATTCCCTAATGGAACTTTTTTTTGCTATTTGATTGATTGGATAACTTACACCGGCTTCCTGGCTGTCAATGTGTTTGCAATACGAAAGGAGGAAGTTGACACACGATGGTCTTAGCCAATAGGGATTAGCAGATTTATGGACCTGTAGGTAAAGTGTTCTTGTTAACTCAGAAATCTGCGTTTTTCACAGAAGATGAAATGTCTTGCTGCATTTTGTAAACACAGATCTAAAATGCTTATTGTTATTTCTGTTCAGCGTCAGACTAACTTTGGGCTTCAGTTGCACTTCTCCACTTGGATGAGAATTCACAAACAGGCATTCGTTTAGCAGACAGTGTCGCTACTTTTGTCTGGTACTTTTCTGTGTATCCTACTTTCCCTGGTAAAATGCCATATTAACTCCAAGCAAAACATTAGTAAATGCAAATGGCTACTTTCTTTTGATCAACTTTAGAAATATGATGGCCATCTGTAGTCTTAGCAAAAAAGACCTTGCTTTTTCATTGTGAACGCGTTTACTTGTGTAGCTTCTAGCCAAATAGCGTTGCACTTCTGTTGCCATCCGATGAAGCTATTTCCTGCCGAATGTATTGTACTAATGTATTTACTGTGGTGAAAAACTATAGTTGCATGCCCCTGATCACTCTTTTGAAGACAAAAGAACTGACATTCAAAATAAAACACAGGTGAAATGCGTTAAAACGCAGATTTTTTGGGATGGTCTGTGTTTTGAAAATGCAGATTTATGAACTCTCAACGCGACCCCTGACGTTGCGTCACATGCAATGGCCTTAGCTACATTTGACATATCTTCCTCTGACTGGTCAAACAAAGCCATTCTACACACATCCATAGTATACATCAGATGAGAGATGACCATAATGGCCATGCATACAAAGACCAATTCCATTATATAATATAGACTTGATCCTCTTCAAAGGTTATGCGAGAGCTTATACACGAAGGTACCTTGCACAGCTTTATGCACAAAGGTAAATATGTGTCATTACCAACATGCCCCATATCCCATGATTAAGGATTGAGAAAGGAGCTAGGATAAGTTATATCTTAGAGGTATAAAGAAATGATGCGATGCAAGCTGGTCTGTGTGTGTGTGTGTTGGGGGAGAATATGCGCAATTCTCGCAATAAAAACTTCCCAATTGATCGAATTCAAGTTAAAAACATGGCGTTTCGGCCGCCAATGGCCTCCATCAGAATGACCGTTGTTGGGGCAGAAACAAGGAACTGCCAAGGCTTATTGTAATGCAGGTCTTCCATGAAGTAAGCCTCCACATGTGGCTCCATTAAACTAAGTTAATAGGATTAGGGTGACCAGCGCTAACGGTGCTTCCTCCCCCTTACCTGCTATCTTTAGGCAGACTAATCTAGAGGTGAAAGAAATGCACACCTATTTAGGCGAGGTGCTGGCTGGCGGAGTGGAACACTTTTTTTAAAACAAAAATAAAAGTGAAGGGCCTCCCGGATGGCGCAGTGGTCTAGGGCACTACATCGCAGTGCTAGCTGTGCCACCAGAGACTCTGGGTTTGCGCCCAGGCTCTGTCGCAGCCGGCCGCAACCGGGAAATCTGTGGGGCGATGCACAATTGGCCTAGCGTCGTCCGGGTTAGGGAGGGTTTGGCCGGTAGGGATATCCTTGTCTCATCGCGCACTAGCGACTCCTGTGGCAGGCCGGGTGCAGTGCAGGCTAAACAGGTCGCCAGGTGCACGGTGTTTTCTCCGACACATTGGTGCGGCTGGCTTCCGGGTTGGATGCGCGCTGTGTTAAGTAGCAGTGCGGCTTGATTGGGTTGTGTTTCGGAGGACGCATGGCTTTCGACCTTGGTCTCTCCCGAGCTTGTATGGGAGTTGTAGCGATGAGACAAGATGATAGTAACTAACAATTGGATACCACGAAATTGGGGAGAAAAGGGGGTAAAATTTGAAAAAAAATAAAGGCGAGCCGCACACTCGAGGAGCTCAGATGCAAAAATATTTCTGTCCAACGTTCTGTTCAACAAACGAGCAGTCTTCATCAGGGTTTAACGTCTCTACAATATATTGGCATTGGACATGTCACCCACCCTAGGAGAGGGGGTGACCTCGACAATTTATTGTTGAAACGAGAGGCTGCTTGGATCTTTAATTTAAAGACCCTTGCTCCCTTCGTTCTCAATGTAGACTTTGATCTGAAGCCATTATTGTGATTTTGCTATTGTAAATGTTTGTAGGCTTATTGTCTCTATCCATTTATGTTTTTTGTATGCTATTTTAATATGAGAATTAACCAATGATATCAGGCCTCCCCCGGCCATGATTAGACACCTGTCTTTTGACACTATATAAATGAGTCATCCCACAGTGTTTGTCACTATACCCTGATGAAGACAGCTTGTCTGTCAAAACGTTGGACTTAAATATTTTTGCATCTGAGCTCCTAGAGTGTGTGGCTCTCCTTTATCTTTAGACAGACTGACACAAACTTTGTTGCAGGGTCACCCAGTTCTGGTTCTGGATGTTCATTGTGTTTTAGAGGTTTATTTATTTGGCTTGGCTATCACCCACAGTTGAAGTCGGAAGTTTACGTACACCGTAGTCAAACACATTAAAACTCAGTTTTCACAATTCCTGACATTTAATCCTAGTAAAACATTCATGAAATTCCCAGTGGGTCAGACGTTTACATGCACTCAATTAGTATTTGGTAGCATTGCCTTAAAATTGTTTTACTTCAGTCAAACGTTTTGGGTAGCCTTCCACAAGCTTCCCACAATAAGTTGGGTGAATTTTGACCCATTCCTCATGACAGAGCTGGTGTACATGAGTCAGGTTTGTAAGCCTCCTTGCTCGCACACGCCTTTTCAGATCTGCCCACAAATGTTCTATAGGATTAAGGTCAGGGCTTTATGATAGCCACTCCAATTACTTGACTTTGTTGTCCTTAAGCCATTTTGCCTCAACTTTGGAAGTATGCTTGGGGTCATTGTCCATTTGGAAGACCCATTTGAGACCAAGTTTTAACTTCCTGACTGATGTCTTGAGATGTTGCTTCATTATACCCACATAATTTTCCTACCTTATGATAGCCATCTATTTTGTGAAGTGCACTATTCCCTCCTGCAGCAAAGCACCCCGCCCAACATGATACTGCCACCCCTGTGCTTCACAGATGGGATGGTGTTCTTCAGCTTGCAAGCATCCCCCTTTTTCCTCCAAACAGTGGCCAAACAGTTCTATTGTTCTTTCATCAGACCGGAAAAGACCAAAAAGTACGATCTTTGCCCCCATGTGCAGTTGCAAACCATAGACTTGCTTTTTATGGCGGTTTTGGAGCAATGGCTCCTTCCTTGCTGAGCGGCCTTTCAGGTTATGTCGATATAGGACTCGTTTTACTGTGGATATAGTTACTTTTGTACCTGTTTCCTCCATCTTCACAAGGTCCTTTGCTGCTGTTCTGGGATTGATTTGCACTTTTCGCACCAAAGTACGTTCATCTCTAGGAGACCCAACGCGTCTCGTTCCTGAGCGGTATGACGGCTGCGTGGTCCCATGGTGTTTATACTTGCATACTATTGTTTGTACAGATGAACGTGGTACCTTCAGGCGTTTGGAAACTGCTCCCAAGGATGAACCAGAGTTGTGGAGGTCTACATTTTTTTTACTGAGGTCTTGGCTGATTTCTTTTGATTTTCCCATGATGTCAAGCAAAGAGGCACTGAGTTTGAAGGTAGTCCTTGAAATACATCCACAGGTACACCTCCAATTGACTCAATGTCAATTAGCCTATCAGACGCTTCTAAAGCCATGACATAATTTTCGGGAATTTTCTAAGCTGTTTAAAGGCATGGTCAACTTAGTGTATATAAACTTCTGGCTCACTGGAATTGTGATACAGTGAATGATAAGTGAAATAATCTGCCTGTAAACAATTGTTGGAAAAATAACTTGTGTCATGCACAAAGTAGATGTCCTAACCGACTTGCCAAAACTACGAGTGGTTGAAAAACGAGTTTTAATGACCCCAACCTAACTGTATGTGAACTTCTGACTTCAACTGTATCAAACTTTAAATTCAAACCCCAAAGTTTAAATTCCACAATTCCTAGAACAAGAGTATTGTGTAGACTGGAGTGACAGACAGTAGCACACAGTGTACCTCAAGGACCAGGATTAGGAAACCTTTTTCCAATATTTACCTGTCTTAATTTTCTCCATCTCTCCCCGCACTCACGTTTCTAGGAGCTGTAACTAGTTATTTGCACTATTTAAAAAAAAAAGTTATCTGTCTCCATCTTGTCCCCCCCTTCAGATGGACTGTCCCAACTTCATCCGGGTGCTGCAGTTCCTCAACTCCACGCACATGTACGCCTGTGGAACCTTCGCCTTTAGCCCACGCTGCGCTTACGTCGTAAGATTCTCTTTTCTCCTTCTCTGTGTTTCTTTTACTCCAATCTTTTACTGCCGTGACATACATTTGTACAGTATATTGTAACCCACACCTACATTAGATTATTTTCTTCAAATAATTTTCTCATACTCAAATGAGAACAAGCTTTATCGTCACTAAATGTATGATGCAGTGTACTCAAGGGCAAATAGTGAGGCCAAGAACTTAACAGGTTTTTAGTATTCATCCCACACAGTCTTGCATTTATCACTGTCTCAAGCTTATTTCATTGGTTGTTTATCCCGATTTGTTCTCTCCTTCCGTCACTGCCTCCCTCACCATCTCTTTTTTTTGGTCCATCTATCACTTCCTCTCTCTCACCCACTGAGTATCTTCTCCAACTCTCTTAAGAGGGTAATGGTGCTTGGTCATGGGCTGAACAGTAAACCCATATTAGATATTCAATGGCAACGACATTAGTGCCATGCACATCATGGCTGTAGGTCATTTTTTGCTCAGAAACGTGCTTGCCGGTGCTTCCCATGAAGTTGATAATTTCTTAATCCGGTTATGTGTGTGTGGTACTGAGCTCAACAACCTGCCCCAGCAATCTTTTCATACTCTGCTGGCTCGCCCCCCTGAGTGTGATGCTCAGGGGCTGAGAGTGTGTGTGTGCATTTCTGTGTGATAATGTTTAAGAGGCTGGATCCTCGCGTGACCACCAGTCCAGCCTGTCCAACTCGGGTCATGTTGGTGCTGGCAGCTTTGCTCGACTACACTCGCATAGCCAATGCTAGCCAGGTCAGAACATCCCTCATATAATGATTCCCAAGACTGGGCTACACTTGTCTCTATCTAGATAAAGACAATTCGGTTGCTCCTTCATATACTTAGCTAGAATTAAGCATCCTTTAGCGTCAAAGAAGCATGTGTTTCTTTAGTAGTCATTTTTACATTTTAGCCAGTTTTTACATGAGAGGTTATGGTCTCTAGTAGCCTAACACTTGTAGGTTTTTAGCAGCTACACTGGCAGCTCAAGCCACTTGATCAAGTATTTACCCTCATGAGCCGATGTTCAATTGGCAGAAAATATACTCCAAGCCTAGTGTCATGCTTCAAAAGGACGCTTCGCTCATTCGGCCATTGTAGCAGGATTAATTAACTGCGGGGGAGGGTGTTACTCATGGCATATGCTCAGCAGAAAATGAAGTGTCCAGTGTAGCAGGTCTGTAACTATGGTCTTAGATAAAACTGCGCTAAACACGGATTAACGTAGGCTTCCTCATGAGTCATGACCTTTGGTGTGACCCTGCTCTGCTCTTTTCCTTACAGAACTCCGAGACGTTCTCCCTGGTGACGAGCCCCAGCGGAAAGCCAGAGGAGGGCAGAACAAGGAAATATAATTTGACAAAGCTGATGACCCCATACGACCCCAGTACCAACCAATGGCTAATGCACTCGGAATCCATCACCGTCTGGTGTCTACTCCTGAGAGATGACTCACAGGAAGTGGAGGGGGTAGCCAAACGTCCCTCTTCGTCTCATTGTAGGGTTAAGAATAGTGTGCGTGAAGGTGGTGGAGATTGCCATGATAACATGTTGCTGTTTTAATCTGTGATTGTGTGAGCGAGAGGAAGAGCAGACGCTGATAATCCTCTTGTCAATACATCCTTGGCCTGATGTCTTTATCATTATGTGGGCAACATGTGACTGCTAGCCAGCGTTACAGGAGGGTGGGCAGCAGTTTTGCATATGTATCCTGATCAGGCCTATAAATCTGCCAATGGCCATAATTAACATTTTATGTTTTCAAGATTGTGATTTCACTTGCCGTTTTTAATTTTGACTGATTGTGAGAATCTGTCCCCAGCAGAATCTGTCTCCAACATTGCAAACATCTGGGCCTCCCGGGTGGCGCAGTGGTTAAGGGTGCTGTACTGCAGCACCACCGGAGACTCACAGCCGGCTGTGACCGGGAGGTCCGTGGGGCGACTCACAATTGGCCTAGCGTTGTCCGGGTTAGGGAGGGTTTTGCTGGTAGGGAAATCCTTGTCTCATCGCGCACCAGCGACTCATGTGGCGGGCCGGAAGCAGTGCGCGCTAACCAAGGTTGCCAGGTGCACGGTGTTTCCTCCGACACATTGGTGCGTCTGGCTTCCGGGTTGGATGCGCACTGTGTTAAAAAGCAGTGCGGCTTGGTTGGGTTGTGTATCGGAGGACGTATGACTTTCAACCTTCGTCTCTCCCGAGCCTGTACGGGAGTTGTAGCGATGAGACAAGATAGTAGCTACTAAAGAAATTGGGGAGAAAAAAGGGGTAACATTTATTTATTTAAAAAAAACAAAAAAAAACTTGCATTCCTCGCAATAAATATCAGGTCTTGACAGAATCTGTCGTCACCTGTTAAGGCATTGTCTTGATGTGGAAGGCAGTACATGCACTGACTGTACAACAATCATGTTTCTTTCCTCTTACCATGATCTTGTTGTCATCCAAAGCCAGTACAACTATCATTAATATAGGCATTGCACTCTGGAATTTGTCAGCGTTGGCTGTTATGTCATTCTCCTGTATGTTTACTCAGATTCACGTGTTTGAGGCACACAGAGGCTCGTACTGGATGACGCTCAGTGTGTGTGTGTGTGTGTGTGTGTTTAGATGGAGAGCTGTACACTGGAACTGTAGCGGACTACATGGGAAACCGGCCGGTCATCTCCCGCCACCTCAGCGAGGGTGGCCATGTTGATCTGAAGCTGGACGACACTTTGGGCTGGCTGGAGGGTACGTGTCTGCAACAATCTACTCATGATGTATTACACACACCCCCAAGACTCTTACATATATAGGATATTTAGCAATACGTGACAGAGGGAGAAATACCTACAAGTAACTTTTTCCAAATAAATCACAACTAAAAGGAAATGTACATTTTGACTTCTGTATTTAAACTGGTATTTTAAAGCACTCAATTTTTTTAGGCAAGCATTGAATGATAAGTCATTTGGTGTTGGTTAAGCCCTCCTAAACAATACGTCTGGAATACTTTCCAATGATTCCTTCGTTAATACATTTTCCTCACCAGCTTTCAGTAACACACATCTCAATTAATCTAGCCAATTGTTCAATCTTTTTCTCCAGATCCCACTTTCATTAGCTCCAACTTCGTCCCCAGCGAAGAGAAGATCTATTTCTTCTTCAGCGAGGTGGGCCGGGAGTACGACTTCATTGACAAGTTCACTGTATCTCGCATCGCCCAAGTCTGCACGGTAAGACCCTAAGAGATGCATGATTGTGTGGTTGTACGCCTGCGTGTGTGCGGATGCATGTTAATGGTAATCCTCTCAACCATTTCCTGTCTGTCCCAGAGTGACGTCGGGGGCCAGCGTACCCTGCAACGACGCTGGACCACCTTCGCTAAAGCCCAGCTCCTGTGCCAGTCTGACAATGAGCTGCCCTACAACGTCATCCAGGACATCGTCACCCTCCCGCCACCTGAGGGCGCCCCAGTGGACGACACCCTCTTCTTCGGCATCTTCAGCTCTCAGTGGTGAATAGTTTACACATTCTATACTCTATGAATGGGATGAAGTCATCTGTTGACAGTCTCCCGTAGGAATGGCAACTGTTTCTTGTTAGCAGGTCTTAATGATATGTACAGGTCTGTCACCAGCTCTCAACCCAATTGAACACTTATGGGAACCAGTAGTGGTGTGTAGGTAAAATCACTGGTGAAGCCCAAAAAAAGATTACAACCTATGTACTGTGATAATTGCGTTGTTTGCTCTATAACCTGTTAGTTCATATACCTCAAGTAAATTCGACCACATCTTTGTTTCATCACAAAACCGGAGAGCAACATCTGTTTGGTGGAGTCCACATAGCATATTAAATGTAACAAACAGTTACATGACCTACAGTATGGTCATGACCTACAGTATGGTCAAGCAAGTTAAACCACAAGGCCACATCCATGGCGATTTAGGATAGGGACAATTTTAGCTAGCTAGATAACCACTGGAGAACAACACAATGAGATGCAACAAATCAAGTTGTTTTTGTAAATGAGGTATGCTCTCAATGCGAATTGATAGGAGTGACGCCATATCCAAACTGGACCCCCCCCGCTTAAAAAAAATCTATAGATATTCAGCCTCTTGGAAATTATGAAAAGTAGAGTGACGAAATACAGTATTTTGTTGTTTTTTCTTAATACTTTTTTGGGGGAAGCGTGGCTTCACTTGGCATTCATGAATGCACACCACTGATGGGAACACTTTCTGGAGTGGCACCTGATAGCGTTTTCCTCCACCGTAAAAATACCAACCAAATGATGGAATTTCTTGTGGAATAATGGTGTCACATCCCTCCAATAGAGTTCCAGAAATTTGCCTTGTGGTGGCCCAATGCCCTATTAAGACACTTATGTTGGTGTTTCCTTTATTTTGGCAGTTACCTGTACCTGGCTCGTTCAGTATTGAACTCCAAATTTAATTTGAATCCCTCCCTGAAAAACATTTGTCAAATAAGACCACTTTTTTTTTTAAAGACTGGTTGGTATGTTGAGGGTTTTTTAAATGTGTGCATTTCAGAAGGGTGTTCAAGTTTTTACAAATTTAGCTGCTACCAGATTGTAGCATGGTTGTGACCGCAAGGGTCTTTGATGTTTGTGCACTACTAGGTCGGTGAACTCAGGGCAGTCGGCAGTGTGTGCGTTCCGCCTTGGCGATATCAAAGCGGTTTTCGCAGGCAACTACAAGGTCCTGAATCGGGACACGCTTCGATGGAGCATGCGGGTTCAGGAGAAGGTTGCCAACCCGGGAGAGGTAAGCTGTGTCCCTGTCTCGAATGACAGAGATCCCCAGAGGGTTAGCAGAAATAAATTGGCTTGTTAGCTAATTTGACCTTCTTCTAAGAAGTTGGATGAAAGGAAAATATACATAAGAAGTTAAAACAAGTTCTCTAGACAAAACAATGCTGGGAGAATGCCTTGTTTATCCTTGCCGAGGTAAATGTTAGTTACATTTCTGTTTTGTCTTGAATGCCTTGACATATTGTGTTGTCTCTCTATGTTGTATTGAGGAATAAATCAGCCATGCCTTACATCAGTGGTATTTAAATGTAAAACATTTATCAGGGTACAGATTATTGTATGGGAGTGCATTTCAGAAAGGTGTTCCAAGTTTTTACAAATTTAGCTGCTACCAGATTGTAGTTATCTTAACCTTTTTGAGATTACTGAGTAAATGTATTTATTGGTTTCTTTTCATTTTGTTGAAGAGATGAAGATACAATTTATTGAAGGTTATTTGTTGTTGTAAAAATCTAAATTGACAGATTTTAAAGTTGTCATTATATTGGGGTGGGGGGAAATTGAGTCTCCAGAAATCCTGGTGTAAAAAATGGGGTCCCTGTTGAAAAAGTTTGAATACCACCGCCTTATATCATAAGCATGGACTGATTTGATGTTCAGTTAGAATAGACTTCCACACATTGGAATAATAAATGTGATATTGGAGTTAAGACGTTGGAGTCTTTTTATGCAAATGTTTTCCTTCAAACTCCTAAACATAATTGTTGTGGATGACTCCCATACCAGCCAATTGGCACACAGCTGGATGTATCTCAATAGCTGTGCCTGGCTCAATCCCATTTCTCTTCCTCGTCTCAGTGTGGCCTGCACAATGCCTCAGACAACACCCTTCGCTTTGTCAAAGAAAACTTCCTCGCAGACGACAGCGTACACCCTGTGGGGCGGAGCCTGACCATGGTGTCACCTGACCAGCGCTACAGCCATGTGGTCTCCCAGAGAGTACAGGCCGCCAACGGCAAGGACTTCACCGTTCTCTTCCTGCTCACAGGTACTGGACATGTATTTAACTCGGTGTGGCAGGCAATTGAACTGGAATCGGCCAAAATATGACTGTATTACTCAGTACATGTATGCATGTGCAGACCATTACTGTGTTAGTCATTGATTTCAAACGCTTGCTTTCAGAATCGGGCTACCTCCACAAAGCAGTGTTGCTGGAGAAGGGTGCCCACATCATTGAGGAGATCCAGGTCTTCGAGCAGCCTCAGGCCGTGAAGAACCTCCTGCTTTCCAAATCAAAGGTACCGTTCTAGTCATTAGGTATTCTCCATCTCAAGTTAGGTACTCATTCCACTTTACCCTTGCCTCACTGTCACATAAAATTTTAATTCAGAACCGGCTGGCACTTAACTAGTGCTTCAACCGTGCATGATGCAAACTGTGAATCCCCCTGTCGCCAAAGCTCTCAGGAGGTTGTTTAGATGAACTGCTCCTGTCATCTCTTCCCTCAACCTTCCCCACAACCAAACATCTGGTCACCTCATGCGTGACGGCCTTGTCAGTTCCTTTTACAGCGAGGCAAGCAATTGCTCGCCCCTGAGGAACAGATCACATTAAAGTATAACACAGTGAACCACGCGACAGTGGAGCGAGTTTCACGCTAGTTCTTTGCGTGATGCATATGGTGGGGCAGGCAGGCCTGGTGAGGGGTCAGTGTATGTGTGTGTGTGTGTATGCATGCGTGCGCTGGGTTCATCTGCTCTCTAACCTCACCAGCATGCCCAGAGGTTTCAACCAATCACGTCACATCTGCTGGTGACTGACAGATGGACATGGCCTGTGGAGTCCGTGTCACTTGCTGGCTTCATACCGTCTGTGAAGTGCGAGGTGGTTGGTTAGCACGGAATAGACACACAGTCAATTGCACATGCAGAAACGCTGTGAAACTTTTGTATTACCACTGCATATAATATTTCAAAGTTTATCTAACAGCCTTCACACATAATGAAATACCGATGACGAATACAAATTGTTGAATTTTTGGGACCGTTGAACTATTTAGCTTACACTGTGGTGTTCAGTGTACACTTAAGTAACAGAAGCTGGTAAGGTTTTGCAGGACTGTGTCCGAGACAGCATGACAGTAGAGAAGGCCATGGTTTTAACCCCGATAAGCCCCCTCTCTCGGACCTACTGCACGAGAGCGAGCGAGCAAGAGAAATAAGCTGGCAAGCTGTCTGTATGGGGGTGTGTATTTCACAACGCAGCTTTCCAGTGTGACAAATGTATTCAAGGTGTGCACAGTTCAGTTCCGGTTCAGTATGGCTGGCTGTAGAACTCAAGTTATTTCGGACATCATGTCAAGTAAGGGTCACACCATGTCGCAGAGAATCTTTGTTCTCTGACTGAAGTAAAATATGGTCATTTAGCGGACACTTTTATCCAAAGCAACTATCAGTTGAAGGGGTTACATTCAGTACGTGACCCCTAACCCCATACCCACAACCCCAGTGTTGAGAGCGCCTTGGTTTAACCAAGATGGTCAAGATTAGTTTCAATTAATTATTCATCCCAATCATCTGCATGTGCCATTGGTCATTAAGTGTATACTAATGCTAACATGCTACTCGCCTTATCTCCCATGTATACTAATATTAGCGAATTAGCACTAATGCTATCCTTCACCCTCACAGGGTGTGTTGTTTGTGGGCACATCAGAAGGCGTGGTGAGGGTCCCGTCCTCCAACTGCTCCTACTACTGGAGCTGTGCCGAGTGTGTGCTGTCCCGGGATCCCTTCTGTGGCTGGGACCCCTCCGTCAAAGTCTGCACCCACGCCACCAGCATCCAGGACAACGTGTGAGTGTCACACCCCGTCATGTTACATTACAACCACTCCACCCAGCAGGCACAAACCCAATAAAATGGATTTATAGAATGTGCCATGGCAAGTAGAATATGATACTTAGAGCTGGGTGTTTAAAAATGACTTTTGGATAAAGGCTGTTGCATTTGATTTTGTGGAATTCATTTATTTCCTTCAGGGCTGTATTCCCTGTACAGATGAGACTATTCCTCAACTAAAAATCACTTTTAAATTGATAATCTCCATTGAACATGCTTCTTAGTGCAGGAGAAGGCTTAATGTGGACTTTAAACTGGCCCATAATATTTAAGAATTAACAGAATAACATTTAATGGGTGTAGGTAGAGTAGATACTTTTATTGGATCATTTAAAAAATATATATTCTTTTAACATTATAGAGTTATAGAGCCCATTGCACTCTCCCAGAAGTGTAGTCGGTGCTTAAAATCCGTGAATTCAAAAAAGCTCAAAAGTGATGGGTCCACACTCAGAAAGATGATGCATAAAGCATAATTCATTTTTTTATATATATATAAAACATAATAATATTCACTGCATCCGGGATGGTCTACACAGAAGTTTCGGCTTTGCAGCCTTCAGTGTGTAGGTACAGATCTTTTCCATTCAAAAAAGATTTACACTGCATCGCAGTGTTGCCGTGTCACTACAGCCTGGGGTTCGATCCCGGAGGATGCAAGACTCGACTTTCACCTCTCCCGGGCCCGTTGGGGAGTTGCAGCGATGAGACAAGATCGTAATCCCAATCTAAAAAAGAATACAATAATTAGTACCTACACAGTGAAGACGGCTGCCATGCCAAAAGGTCTGTGTACGCTACTCTATCCCTGATACAGTGAATTTTATATATTTAGTATATAGTACATTTTATGCATCATTATAGAGTTAACCAGAATGTAAACAGGAACTTTGCATGGACCGACGCACAGAATACATCACACAAACTCACACGTAAACAAATACACCCACACACAAACTGACAGTGTTTATCTCGTCTTCTACAGAGGCCAGGATGTGGAAGGAGGGAATGTGCAGGGGGCGTGTGTTTCGCCCAGATCCAGATTTGGACTGCACAAAGGAAAAGCAGGTGAGAATCACACATCTTCATGCTTATCTTTATCCTGTCAGACTAGTATAGCTAGATAGTATTCATAGGTTGCACCAACATAGTGGTGCCCTAAAGTGGTGCTAAGCCCAGCCATTCTGGATGGAGGCTAACTACTATTTTGTCTAAATGACCCTGTAGTGCCTGAAAATATGTTGACATTTGCCAGCGTTATCATGTTGTCAAATGTACTTTAGTCAGATGGCAATGTTGTCATTGGCTAGCAAAGGGTGTCAAAAATAGCTAGCAATGCTAACATTAGCTAGGTAAAATCCGGTGGCCTCGATCCCCTCGATCTTAGCTAGCTAACTAGTGTTATACTGCATCTAAAGTCAATCTGGTGACGACAAAAGGTTTTCCTACTAATTATTTGCCTCCTTTTGAATGTCATAGTATTTCCAAGCCACCGTAATGCTCTTTTGATGAAATCTTAATCAGCGCTCATTGATGATGCATTGAGTAGAATGCTCAGTCGGGCATCAATCCAGAACGAACGTTCAGAACAATATTGTGACGAAACATGCAACATATGAAACCTAGATACACACTGCAGTGTGTGTGTGTGCTCAAGCCTTTGCTTGTGGGCTAGCCGCTAGCTTAGCCGCCAACTGCCATAACTCTAGCATCTGGCTCAGTCTAAGCTTGGGCCTCAGTCAGTGACTCCTGATTTCTGTTAGACTCCTTTCCCCTAGGTGAGCTGGTGTCTGTGTCTCTGAATGAGGTGGTGCGACTGCAGTGCCCAGAGGCCTCGAGCCTTGCCCACCGCCACTGGGAGCGACCCAACAGCCGCCTCTCCCCAGACCTCTACCTGCAGCTGGAGGATGGAAGCCTGCAATTCCTGGCCACACCCGCCACCCTGGGCCACTACCTGTGTCTCTCCACAGAGAACGGCTTCCAGCAGAACCTGGCCATCTACCAGGTAAAGCAGAAGAGCAGCCCCACCCCTCAGGCCACTGCCATGACGACCACACGCCCCCAGAGCCCAGCGCTCCCCCCAACCACCCAGGCTGGTTCAGGAGGATGGCTCACTCCGCACTTGCCTGGGCCCAAGCAGACCAAGCCGGAGCCCACCGCGCCAGCAAGGGAGACTCCAGTCACCACGAGGCGAACCAGCAGGAACTTTACTTTCTGGGTGGAGCAGTCGGGGGAGACTGAGACTGAAGCGGAGTGGTGGGGAGGGGAGAAGCTGCTCCTGGGGCAAACCTACCTGAAGGAGTTGGTGGTGGTGTCTGTACTGCTAGCGTGCTGCGTTAGTATTCTGCTAACTATGACGCTGTATAGCGTGAGGCAGCGCTGCCGCAGCAGGACGGCGCCCCAGGCCAGCGCCCCAGGGAGGGACTCGGAGAGGGGTGGCCCTCAGGAGCGGGAGGCCCTTCGGGGGGGTCAGTCGCCATGCAGCAATGGCATGCGGAATGGGCAGATGGCACACAATGGCCAAGCCAACGGGGTCGTGTGCAACGTCACGCCGAGGGGCTCCAATGGGCATCTTCCCAACACCCCTATCTGAGCACAGTCAACCACACCCTAACTATTGACATGCCATATCCACTCTACCTAAGAACAATGTAGCCTTTACATGGCCACTCTTGAGCCATGGAGTTTTACATGAACACGGCTAACTGCAGCACTGTGTGTGGACTGTCATGACAGCGAGTAAGACTGTATGTATGGCCTGATGTGGTAACTCAACTAAATGGACACTGTTTTCTTCTGGTACGATACCATCCTGTGTGAATCAAAGTGCAGACTGATTAACATGACTCACTGCTCTTATATAATAATCTGTATTATACTGTGCTGTATGTACTTTGGAGACGAGGTTCTATTGACTAGGCTGTTATGTGTATTTAATGAAATAGCCAAGAAAGACAATTTTATCGAATGTACATGAACTGCATCACTACACTGCCGCCACACTGCCACAAAAAAAAAGAAAAATGGCTCCTGTCTAACTATTAAGGAACATGTCCACACAAATCACAGGCAGGATCACAAACAACAGCCTTTTTTGTTCTAACAGTATTTTTGTAGCATCAGGTCTACATTGCTAAACCACTGTCTTTGTATGCGGAGCACGTTGTATGGTACAATGTTCTATTGTTATTTATTTTGCTGTTTTTTTTTGTCGTTCTGTTGAATGTGCTGCCAATTTACTCTTCTCTTTCACCCAAAACGCACATTTTTTTTAAATACTGCGGTCTGTGAAGCCATGAGAACATGTTGATTTGACACTGTAGGGCTTATCTCTTCCAGAACAAGATTATGCTGGTGGTTAGAGACCTTTTTAGTTTTTATAATTTATGTGGTTGTCAGCATATTAACTGGACAGAAATCCTCAAATCACTTAGAAAACTGTGATATTGCCAAAATTGCATTTTGAATGAAAACATGTTTTTTTGCTAGACAGCTATTCAGAAACTGAAAGCAGATTATGAGAAAATTGGTCCATTTTAAAGCTGCTTTAGATGACGATGAGAGAAACTAATAGTTATTAAACAGATCTCAAACCACTTTTTTTGTTAAATAAGTTGTCTTTATTTTTATACAATCGTATCTTACTGTTTCAATGTTGCAAATAAACTGTTCAATTTGTGTAAAAATAATATCTGTAATTTGTGTTGAATTAAGGCCTACTGTAGAAAATCACAGTTTACAGCATTTTAAAGCTTCACAGTAATATGTTATTAATGTAAGCTTAGTTGAGTAGGATTTAACAGAGAAAAGGGCCCCAGGCTAATCTCCAATATAATTTGGCCATTGTGCTGTGTTGTGAAACTGTTTTTCACAAAGATGTGATTCTCTGTCCCATAAATTTTCAGTCAAAAGACCAACAATTGGGCAAAAGATCAGAATCTGGCTTTCTGTGTAAACGCAGCCATAGTACCATATGCCACACAGAAGGGCTTGTTTTGAGAAATACATTTAATGACTTGCTACAATGAACTGATAAGATGAATGGACTCAACATGATCAGATTGATTTTCATCAGCGTCTTGATGTAATATACTGAACTTCAAATCAAATTATTATTAGTCACGTGCACCGGTTACAACAAGTGTAGAACTTACAGTGAAATGCTTACTTACGAGCCCCTAACCAACAATGCAGTTTAAAAAAATAAATATATATTGATTAGAGATAAAAGTAACAAGTAATTATAGTGACAATGAAATAACAATAGCGAGACTATATATGTGGGGTACCGATACAGAGTCAATGTGTGGGGCCACCGGTTATTTGAGGTAGTATGTACATGTAGGTAGAGTTACTAAAGAGGGGGGTCACTGCAAATAGTCTGGGTAGTCATTTGACTAGATGTTCAGGAGTCTTATGGCTTGGGGGTAGAAGCTATTTAGAAGCCTCTTGGACCTAAACTTGACGCTCCGGTACCACTTGCCAGTCTATGACACAGGTGGCTGGAGTCTTTGACAATTTTTAGGGCCTTCCTCTGACACTGCCTAGTATAGAGGTCCTGGATGGTAGGAAGCTTGCCCCAGTGATGTACTGGCCCGTACACACTACCCTCCACAGTGCCATGTGGGCAGAGGCCAAACATTTGCCATACCAGGTAGTGATGCAACTAGGACGCTCTCGATGGTGCAGCTGTAGAACTTTTGAGGATCTAAGGACCCATGCCAAATATTTTCAGTCTCCTGAGGGGGAATAGGTTTTGACGTGCCCTCTTGACGACTGTCTTGGTGTGCTTGGACCATGTTAGTTTGTTGGTGATGTGGACACCAAGGAATTTTACGCTCTCAACCTGCTTCACTACAGCCCCGTTGACGAGAATGTGGGCGTGCTCGGTCCTCCTTTTCCTGTAGTCCACAATCATCTCCTTTTGTCTTGATCACGTTGAGTGAGAGGTTGTCCTGGCACCACACGGCCAGATCTGACCTCCCTATTGGCTGTCTTTTCGGTGATCAGGCCTACCACTGTTGTGCCATTGGCAAATTTAATGACGGTGTTGGAGTCGTGCCTGGTCGTGCAGTTACGAGTGAGCAGGAAGTACAGGAACTTGCTCCATATCCTATAGATAGGTAATTTATGACATTTTTGAATGTCACTTTAAAAGTTCTCCCATTTATCCACTGGGTGACACCCACAACACATAAACAGCCACACAACTGATACAAGGTTAGCCAAAGATTTTTTGTAACTAACCCAAGATAGACCCGAGCATGTTGTGTCCAATGGGAGTAAATTAATCATAGTGGGCAGAGGACGTGGGCGGGGCCAAGCACAGGCTAGTGAGATCCTATTGGTGCATTCTAGCATTTATTTGCATATTTCCGTTAGGGAACTCCTACTCTGTGAAGTGTGCGTGTGCAATAACTCAATGCGCCCTTGCACTCCTAAACAATGCAATTTATTTTAAACTTTGGCAAAGGGTAAAGTCTACAAAACGCAGTCCATTCTTACAGATTCTAGTTTTACAAACAGAAAACTGTATGGCGATCAAATGTTTCATTGATGAGAAAATTAATAAATGTCGGCCAAAGTCCATCTCGCTCCATCTTCTCCCACTGCTGGCCGGTGAACTTCCTCTCATCACCATATTTGGTAGTGAGTAGAAACGCCAACCGGATGCTCTGGCAATGATTTTGCCCAATTTGTCACAAATGAGCTGACGAGGGAAAAGTTTGTTGATGTCAGGCTTGATTTGAACAATATGCAGTAAATGTGCGAGATTGGTTGCATTTGCGAGCCCTATTTTTGTAGCTCGCGGTTGGTCAGTTTTATGTGACATTACCATATTTGGTAGTGAGTGGAAACGCAAACCGGATGCTTCACATTTGTACATCCGGTGGAATATCTGTCTCATTGTTCTTTCTGTGGTTTAGCATTAGTCTTGGAATCTTGCCATTTATCACCAAGCTATTCAAACTAGATTTATAGTAGTAGGTAATATCCGGTAATCTGCAGCACTGACGTGATGCTTAAAACATTGTTATAATGATACTTAAAAGAAGAGTACAAACACCAACAATAGATCGACTAAGGATGCCAGGTAATAAACTCACTCACTCACACTAACAGACACACGTACACACACAGAGAAGACAACCTTAACTCTATTTGGCTGTATTTTCTCAGTGACATGAGACCGGGGTGTGCCATCAATCTATTTCCTACATCTAAATACCTGAAAATGGATTCTGTAGATTTACAGAGGAGACACAATTCACCATGACCAAGTATTTTCAAATGTTAATGATCACTTCTGTTTATCTGCAGCAAAGCATCAGCCCACCCAAGGCCACTACGCAAGATTACTTAAGTCTATCCTGCTTTGAGGCTGTAACAAGCATATCCGCTGCTAGGCTCAAGTTTGTAGAGGGTGCCATCCGGATTGCGAATGGAAAAATTGACGGTCTTGACAGAAGAAATCCAAGGGTAACCATTAAGTCTGGATTCTGTGAGGGCAAACCGAGTCCAAAAGAGTTTGAAGTACTGCACTGAAGGAGTATTCAGATTGTTAGCAACTTGACAGGGACTGTACTCCAGAAAATGCTTGACATATTTCTGGAGTAAACCTTAGAGGATGGGCACCATGGAGAAGAGTGTGAAAACCTTAAATATTACAAGGCAAGGGTACAACATAGACAATTTCAGTTTTCTTTGTTTGCAGTCGAGGCCACAAATGACAAGATCCGAATCTCAGACACACTTCTCAGAGGAATCCAGTGATTGTCTTTTTATGCCAGGACCTGAAACTATTGGAAAAAACTACTTACCATAAAACTTTAAAGCATTGACAAAAATTATACGCATACATTAAGCATAAATCTTGTGATCATTACAGTAATACACTACATGGCCAACAATATATGGACACCCGTTCAAATGAATTGATTTGGCTATTTCAGCCACACCTGCTGCTGACCGGTGTATAAAATCAAGTACTCATCCATGCAATCTCCATAGACAAACATTGGTAGTCGAATAGCCTGTACTGAGGAGCTCACTGACTTTCAACGTGGAAACATCATAGGATGCCACCTTTCCAACAAGTCAGTTTGTGAAATTTCTGTCCTGCTAGAGCTGCCCCCCAGTCAACTATAAGTGCTGTTATTGTGAAGGGAAACGTCTAGGAGCAACAATGGCTCAGCCACAAAGTGCACAAGCCTAAGATCACCATGCGCAATGCCAAGCATTGGCTGGAGTGGTGTGAAGTTCACCGCCATTGGACTCTAAGCAGTGGAAACGCACTCTCTGGATGTGATGAATCACGCTTCGCCATCTGGCAGTCTGACAGACGAATCTGGGTTTGGCGGATGTTAGGAGAACGCTACCTGCCCCAATGCATAACGCTAACTGTAAAGTTTGGTAGAGGAGTAATAATGGTCTGGGGCTGTTCATGGTTTGGGCTAGTCACCTTAGTTCCAGTGAAGGGAAATGTTAACGCTACAGCATACAATGACATTCTAGACGATTCTGTGCATCCAACTTTGTGGCAACAGTTTGGGGAAATCCCTTTCCTGTTTCAGCATGACAATGCCCCCATGCACAAATCGAGGTCCATACAGAAATGGTTTCTTGAGATTGGTGTAGAAGAACTTGACTGGCTTGCACAGAGCACTGACCTTAACCCCATCGAACACCTTTGGAATAAATTGGAATGCCGACTGCGAAGCCAGGCCTAATCCCCCAACATCAGTGCCCGACCTCACTAATGCTCTTGTGGCTGAATGGAAAGTCTCCACAGCAATGTTCCAACATCTAGTGGGGAAAAAAACAATCCCAGAAGATTGGAGGCTGTTATAGCAACAAAGGGGGGGACCAACTCCATATTAACGCCCATGGTTTTGGATTGAGATGTTCGACGAGCATACTTTTGGCCATGTAGTGTACATCAAAGAACATTGAGTGAAAACATTCAAATGGATTCTATTTCTATGTGAAAACAATTGTATATTTATAAAATAACTAGTTTGTCACCATTTTATTGTGATGGTTAAACATGACATGAGGTTCAAGTCATTAAATTGGATATATTCAATCTGTCAAGCTAGCCTACGACAATTAGCAGAGTATGAAATGAACAAGACACAAACTGGGCAAATTGTGTGGGGACAGCTTCCAGTGCTGAATGGTCAATAACATTGAAACCTCATTCAATTGAATTGAAATAACATTAAATAGAAGGATCACAATGGAAATAAGACTCCGGGCTTTATTGTGTTTTATTAATTCTAATTGAATGTATTTATTGTACACATGCCAGCACCTCTGTGTCTACACTACATTTGAATTTCTTTGGGTGAAAGTTCAAATTACATCTTTTTGGATTCATCATCTGGCTATATCCATGCCGGACT
The DNA here is from genome assembly GCF_036934945.1 of Oncorhynchus masou masou. Taxonomy (NCBI): domain Eukaryota; kingdom Metazoa; phylum Chordata; class Actinopteri; order Salmoniformes; family Salmonidae; genus Oncorhynchus; species Oncorhynchus masou. Next base: position 33,891,418 of record NC_088223.1, on the reverse strand, counting down.
ATAGTAACACATTTGACATACAGCCACACACTTGACTAATTGAAATCAATGGATAAATGTAAAGTGTTTCTGTCATTCCAGGAATGAGTTAAATAGGGTATCCTAGGAGTTTGACTGCTGCTGTAGTTGTAGTTTTATAGACTTGACCTCTAGGACAGCTGTTGTTTCTGTTCTACACTAGGTTACTGATTTGACTAAAGGCATGACGAAAGGAGCTTCAACTATTTAGTTCTGCAATCCATCCTGTGAACAGGGACATATTCGGAGGTACTACAACATCAAACTGTCATAATAACCACAACCTTTTAATAGGATAACATTGTATAGAATTTTTATCCACTCACATCCATGACTATTCACATGTACTTCTCAATTTTACATGTTTGAAGAAATGTGTGATTCAAACAGCTTTTTGTGCACATTCTTAACACAATTCTGTGAATAATTTGACATATTTCTATATCTGGCAGACCTGGATCATTTGGTTGTGTATTCTCCATCACAATTAACATTTTAAGATATAATTGTGGATACTACAATTATATTTCATACAGGCATGGTCAGGCAAAATGTATCCAATAAGTTGTTTGGTGGCTCTATTGGAAAAAGGTTTCTGTGGGGTTCGTCCTGTGATTCTAGCTGTGTGTGCAATTTGGTCCTTGTACCACTAAAGTTTTCAAAAACATAGTTGCCCCCACAACATGGAATTCTATGTCTGAGTTTCCAACATTCTAATGTCAATGGCACAATTTGGGAGATTTTTCGACAATAGCTGTAGCTAGTGCATTCAAAGTTTGTTATATATATATCATTTTTCATGACCTTTCAGAACCACTTGTCAAACACAGTTTAAAATGTATCAGGTATTCTGATATGTACCCTAGGGGTCAAATGGCAAAGTTCTGTTGAACTGGACAGGCCTGAAAATGTTTCTGATCGATAGCTGTGAATCTAAGCATTCCGTTTATGATTGAATTATATAACTTGTTTTATACTGACAATGTTTGTTAAAGGGTAAAAGTCCTATTGGAAAAATTAATGGGATGGCGGGTGAAAGAAAAAACAGAAATCTCCCAGATTTAGGGGGATGGCTCATAGACTACTATTAATGACCCCGAGCCCAAGTCAGTTCGTGACTTGGGCGTCTGCAGGTGATTTCGTTTGGCTGTCATTCCTCATTCACCTGACAGTGGCACAGATTCATCACTCCACCCGTACGATAGATGGCAGTAGAGATCCAGTAAACTAATTACAACCCCTAAAGAAGTAGTAGGGGTCAAAGTGGAACGATTTACGCATGTGACATTGAAAACGAGAAGGGGTAAATGCAATTTTCTGATTGATAATTTGGAAATGTATGGTATCTGCTTTGGTTTGCTATCTATTTTAGTTGCGTTTTCTGTATTGTGGAGACGATTGACTTTCAATCTTCCTTGAATCCTCGGCATGCATCTCTCTTTTCAAGCAAACTAACGTTAGCGAAATGTCAACAAAATGTCACAACAATTAGCTACATTGCTAGCGCTAGTTTTTTCGGGTTAGCTACTAAAAATAAGCTAACTAGCTACATATACGCTTGGCAACGTACTACTAACCAGAAAAGTGCAGGTGTGTTTTGCTATAGCCAGAATAACGATTACCATTCTAGCTAGCATAGCCAATGTTATCCAGCATCTAACTAACCAGTGATGAAAATGATGGCTCTGTCAATGTCAGTGTTGCATTTGTGTCAATAAAACATCATGACAATGCACAGAGTTATTCACACAGTGTATACTTAAAAATAATGTATCTATTTTATAATCAACTTTATATCATTTGCTGATCAGCACATTTCATCTTATGTATTCAGCAAGCTATCTATACTGTCACTATCATAGAGATCCTAATTATATGGTTATTATACTGTATGGGCATCAATAATTAGGCTGTTGAGTAGTAAATGTTGAAAAATAATGACTTCTCTTTGCCTCCCTTTGATTTTTACAAACCGCACACACCAATTAAGTAAAAATATGTTTTTATTTTTTTTCCTCCAGGAAAATGCGATTAACAGCCATACTGTCGATGGCCGCTAAGGCTGCCTTCCCTAAAGACTACCGCTACGGCACAAGTCGGCCATGGACCATAGCTGCCAAGAGATTGAACCCACCAGGCAAGAAGAGAAGAAAGGTGTTCATTGAGCCCATAGCTTATGAGGACTGGTCTGTTTTCAAAGGGGACACAGTAAGTGGTCATGCCAAAAGGACAATGAAGATTTTTAGATATGGAATATTTAAGCAATAAGGCACGAGGCGGTGTGTTATATGGCCAATATATCACGGCTAAGGGCTGTTCTTATGCCCGATGCAGCGGAGTGCCAGCTATTTGCTGTGGTATATTGGCCATATACCACAAACTTTATAATTTATAATAAATATTATGAACTGAAAATGTTATGCTTCCCTCTAAACACTGGTATTGCAGTTAAATGCCAATTTTTTTAGCAGAGATACCAGTTATTAGACACAAACAAATAGTTAGGCAAACCATTGAGTTTATCAATTCCTTGCTATAAAAGCAACACATGGAAGGTTACGATAATGAGATGTAGGGCTGAAAAGGGAGTGTCACTGTCAAGGTTTATTCAGCCATTAGCCTAATGTTTTGATGCTTTGATATTCTAAACTGGTGTTCCACCTTGACCAGGTTGAGATTCTCTCTGGGAAAGACAAAGGAAAGCAGGGCAAAGTGGCCCAGGTCTTCAGACACAGAAACTGGGTCATCCTGGACGGGCTGAACACGGTAAGAATCCTAGTCATCGTTGTCAGAGGGGTTATGTTTACCAGTTCCATAACAGAGAAGACATTCATACACTACATTCAGTATAAACACCCAACAGTTGTATACTATTTTGTTTACATACTGTATAACCCACTTGATATAGTGTCAGCTATGGTTGTTGTAGTCACATTTATTTTAGCGTTTTAGAAAACTGTCCCTACTACCAATGAGGAGCTTCATAAATGCTTGATGGGCTTCCTTCTAATATTTTTATCATACCGGTTTCTAGTGCACTGTCTTTGAATCTGGGTAGCCTTCTCAATGGCTTCACAGGCCAAGCTACAGTTGCAAAGACCAGGACCCGGTTTTATCGCTAGAACCATAGGATCCTATTTTAAGAGCAACTCACAAACTAGACTTAATGCCATCCTGTAATTTATTTTGCTACCATCATTACAGTGAATTTAGGGAGAATCCATTGTCATGTTTTGGACTATGATGATAAACAAGCATGGTATGTTTCTGTTAACAAATACTGTATTTATGATGTTGAACCCCACTTTATATTATTAAAAAAGAATATGGCCCTTTTTAGGCTGCGTTACAAATAATGGACATTGATTTCAACAGCAATTGAAGTTCTGTTGTCTCTGCAATGTTTGAATAGATTAAATGAACCCAGTATTTCTCAATTTTAGCATTTCAGGTACATTGGGAAAACTGCAGATTACCGGGGGACCTATATTGCCAGCGAGGCTCCCCTTCTAATCCGAGACATCTCACTTGTCGACCCTACTGACAGGTGAGTCCCAGTGCATTATGGGGAGGTCCAGATTCTAACATTTGTCTAAGCCCATGATCATCAAACCTGTTTCTGGGTGTGCAGGCTTTGGTAACAGCCCAAAACTTAAACAACTGATTCAGTTAAACAGGGCTTCAGTAGAAAATCTCATGGTATACAAACCTTTACCACAGAGTGGTGCAGAAAACACCCATGCAAAAAAAGAAACGGAACAATAGCCTGCTCACCCAGTAGCTATCCAGAACCTGGGTTTGTGTCCATGCTCAGTTTAGTTTTGGATTTATTTTAGATTTTCAGTAGATTTTATGTGCAGGGCTTGGATTTAAAGGTGCAATAAGTAGGATCTTTGTGCACAGATGCACCCACATTTCTATTTTATTTAAATAGTTTATGATTAATGAATGCTTTGACTTGAATCCTGACTGATCCTGACTACTTTTGTCCTGAGTTTGATACCAAACCTGACTCCTGTCTTGCTCCAACAGGAAACCCACTGAGGTGGAATGGAGGTTCACAGAGGAGGGGGAGAAGGTGCGCGTCTCCCTCAGGACGGGCCGCATTGTCCCCAAACCAGTGTTCCAGCGCAGAGACGGCATCGTACCGCAGCAGTGGAAGGGTGAGTCTGCGTTTGGGGAGGGAGGAACAGAGGCTAGAGGAGGGGCAAAGAAATCTAGATGGATTGAGGTAGCTTTTGTGAATGAGAGTCAAGCTTGTCAAAAATGTGGGTGAAGATGAGTGAGTGGAAAAGCAGGACACAAGCTGGTCTGGGTGATGTATAAGGAACGCCTTTATTTGTTTAAAGCGGTAAATCAGCAGTTGAAACAATAACAAAGCTTATTCCCCACCACTGTTTTGGTAAAAGCTGAGGGATGGGACTGGAGGAATGTCACCACTCAAATTTCTTCACAGAGTTATGGATGCAAACTGTCCATGATATCAACGTTCTAGTTTAAAAAATGTCTATGTAAATGTTTGTTCACATTTTACTTTGTTTACAAACATTGGAGTAAAACAAGCTTACCTTTTGGGTTCTGATAGGGTATGACAGTTGAACTAAGCTCATGAGGCATTAATAAGTTATATTTTCAAGAATCAATGGGACTTATCATTAATTTGTGAGTTAAAAGAATTTGGTAGCAACTTCCGATTGCCCCTTTAAAGGCCAAATGCAGCTATTTTTTATCTCCGTATCAAGTCATTTCTGAGTAACAATTAAGTATCTTACTGTAATGATTTTCAATTAAAATGTTTAGCAAAGAGCAATTTCTCAAGCAATAATTTTGCTAGGAATGTTTGGGAGTGATCTGAGTGGGAAGGGGAAAACTAGCTGTTGTTGGCAGAGGTCTTTCTTATTGGTCTATTAACTAATTAACCAAAACTCCATCCCACCAAAACAGACTGAAATATACCGCCTTGTGAAATCAACAGACAGGCCATAACTCCACCCATGCAAAACCTACTAATTAGAAGGTCCTGTGTAGATTGTATTTTCAACCAGAAACTATCAAAAAATAACACTGATAACAAAAAAACAAAAAAATACTTTTACAGTGTTAGTTTCATCAGCTGTTATTACACAATAAAACACAGGAAAACTTAATTTCGACTCCACTGGGCCTTTAAATAATTATATTATAGCAATGTGAGAGTTGAAGTTAACAGTTTCCTGCGTCTCTCGTCAGAATTTGGCCTATGATTAGGATCATTTTGCAGTCCCTCCATGATTTTGCGATGGCATTTTTAGATTTTTTTTGCCAAGTCAACGATTCTCTGCAAATTGATCAATTACCGCATAAAACAGTAAAATCATCGCAATATCACAAAAAGGTGACCGATCACACACTACGATAACAGGGCTCGTAGTTTAAACAAATCACTCACATTTACTGCATAATATGGTTCAATCAAGCCAACAAACCTTTTCCTTCGTCAGTGCATTTTCGTAACAGGCAATCACAAAACAATTACTAGGGTGATGTGTACTGGAAGTTAGGTGAGTTGGGTCAGCTACATGCAGTCTACTTAGTGTAAGTATACCCTTTCTTCTGAATTGACCCCCCCCCTCTAATTTTGGAATCCCCTTATTGGTTGGTGTCTGCCATCCCAGACGGCCCCAAGGACACCAGTCCGGAGGAAACCCTGGAGAAGACTTACACGCCCTCCCTCAAGACTCTGGAGGAGGAGGTAATGGAGAAACTGGGCATCGAGGAACCCAGGAGGAACCGGAAGACCTACTGGTACTGAGGGGGAAGACCCTCTGGTGTCTGGGCCACACAGCCACGGGTTGGGTTGGGGTGTTGCATCCACGGTATCCCTACTGAATGCTCTTTATGGACCTACAATAGGCCTATATCTGTGTATTAAAGAAATGTTCCACATCGCTCAGTCCAGATGGATATCAGAAATGGGTTGAGTGAGCACAGTAACGTGATGGGAATCTTCATGTGCACATAGAGATGTAACTGCATTACATGTCCTCTGTCAGGCATACATTTAGCAGCAGTCACTATTTATGATGCTTTCAGAGTTTGTCTCAAATGTTTTGTTTTGTTTTTATCATAAATAAATGTCTATAATCTACAATCCTGTTCTTGATTTGACTGAGTTTTCCTAGATAGTGGGAGATAAAAATGAACAATAGAAGTAATCCTAATGTTTCTGTGCTACAAATTGAGCAGGTACATGCATGCTGTCAATACTACATCTGAATTTGTTATAGAATTGGCTACTTTAGTTATCCATTCAGATGTTGAACAAGTGGTCTTGCCAAAGCATCCCTAAGTGAACTTGTGTCTAAGACCTGATGAATATGTGTAAAGCTGCAATGACGTCTCGTTGTTACCAGAACTGCACCGTCAGCAACTAGTTCAAGCTTTTTAAACAGGTTTTTACTTTTGCAGGACGGCGTGGCTTTTGAGGGACATCTTGACAAATAGAGAGCTCAGAATTTGACAGACGAGCTGAAATCAGAGTTCAGGAGAAAGACGTCAAGACTCTAAAGTTCGAGCTGCAGCAAACGCAGAGCCAGGAAAATAAATGTAGTTGCCAGCCTTTCTTGTAAAAGGGTTTGGGAAGATGAAGTAGAAAATACCTTAAGTCATTACTCTTCTTGGGAAAGCTCACCGCCACTTTGGCCATTTATATGTTCAAATGAGTTATACTTCTTGGGCCAGGGTGTAATAATGCCATTTTAAGCTTTAAGACAAATGTCTGGGTCTCTTTTCAATCCGTCGGAAGGAAAGAGGCGAAGGACCAAGTAATGGACATAGTCCAGAAGGAAATCCTTAGCAAGGGAGTGGCGAGGAGCGGGACGCCTTCTCAATTAGGACCACACTCGCCTCATTTGATTAGGGTTCGCATCTTATATGCCCAGTCACCTCATTTGACTCTGTTGGAAGCTGGATATGTGACATTCAAACTTTTTCCACAGGGTGGTGTACAAAGTACTCATACAGGTTTTATATGATGGTCAAGAAGGGGAAAAGCCCACCCCCAAAAAATAACAATACTGATGTACTGAACTGTTGAAAGTCCATGATTTATAATTGATTCATCTTTACATTTTATTTTACAGACGTGTAATAATATTCTGTCGGTCAATAGTGGAAAACCTACAGTTGTCCTTATTCAACTGAAAAGCAATCTTCATAAGTCTGTTTTTTTGTCACTGTGCCATCCTGCTTGTTAATTTGCATAATTTTAAAATAGCATCTGCAAAGGTGTAGTGAAATATGGATACATCCATTTCTTCAATTTATACTGTCGATCCAGTTGATGCTTAGATTAGCAGATGCTCCCTGGTGATAAAATGTTGCAGACAGATAGGGCAGCCGTGCTTCTAGCTCCGAAGCAACTTTGCAGTATTTTATTTTTATGTGTTATAGCTTACATTATTAGCCCAGAATTGTTTGGGGGTTATTATATACAACTGGAAATAACTTTTGTATATCAGAGCGGAGGTATCTCACCAGCATTACGATCAGGAATACAACTTTCCTGAATTTGATCCTTTGTTCGTACCCCCCATGGCAATTGAACTGATTCCAGAGGCTGATCCAAAACACTGCCGGTGGAGCAGAGGTATTCGGAGTCCGACTCAGGAGGCGCGCACACCTCCCACCGCTTCTGAGTATATTACTCGCAAATGTTCAGTCTCTGGATAATACAATTGACGGGCTCAGTGTAAGGATCTCCTTCCAGAGAAACATCAGGGACTGTAACATACTTTGTTTCACGGAAACATGGCTTTCTCGGGATATACTGTCTGAGTCCGTACAGCCAGTTGGGTTCTCAGTTCATCGCGCAGACAGGAATAAAGATCTCTCTGGGAAGAAGACGGGGGTGTATGTTTCATGATTAACTACTCATGGTGTGAATGTGATAACATACAGAAACCTTTTGTTCACCCCGACCTGGAATACCTCACAATCAAATGCCAACCATATTACCTCCCAAGAGAACTCTCTTCAGTTATAGTCAAAGCTGTGTATATTTCCCCTCAAGCCGATACCACGACGGCCCTCAAGGAACTACACTGGACTTTATGCAAACTGGAAACCACGTATCCCGAGGACGCATTTATTGTAGCCGGGGATTTTAACAAAGCTAATCTGAGGAAAACGTTTCCGAAGTTCTACCAAAACATTGACTGGAGCACTCGCTTTGAGAACATTGGCCCACTGCTACTCAACAAAATGCCTACAAAACTGTCACGTAGAGTAGGCCAGAAGGATAAACTGAAAAACCTAACCTCTATAAAATAAAAAGATGGCAGAGCCGTAAAAGTACTTATATGCAAGGGTGTTTATTTACATAGTGAATCCGGAAGAAAAACAACAGTACTGCCATCCAAAGTATACATTATGGGGACAGCTTTAAAACAATGCTGCCCCATCAACAGCTCAATCCAAAATAGTTCCCCAATTGAACTGAGAGGCTCATTTTGTAGGGGAAGCCCCTCCCATCAGAACATACCCAGCACTAATTAATTAAGCAATTACCTTCATCAAGGCCTACATTTTCCACTCAGCTAAACATAATGAATTATATACATTGCAACACGTTCTCATGATACAATACACCAATATAACACAAAATCCCATCCCTACTGACATGGAGTCTTCCAATATACCCATTCACATGAAGAAGCCATTCAGGTCAGGCACGACAAAGCCAGCCCGATTACCGTAGCTCTGGTCCTTATCTCAGCATACCTGGAAGCTACAGAGATGGAAAGAGAGGAACAGAACCAAACAAACAACGCGCTTGCCTATAAAATTTAACTACAATGTGTTGCTTAAATTAAACATGAACGCTTGTTTGTATATTCTTTAAGCTGTTACTGACGGGAGGTATAAAAGTATGAAATGTATGTACTAAGATAGGGAAGTTAACTTGTGTGTCGACCTACATTGTTAACGGAGCAGGGAGGAGCACTGAGTGTGTGTTAGTGTACCAAACGCTGCCCGTGTCACAAAGACCCCCCCCCGCGCTCCCTTCAGGAAAATATGATCATTACTCCATTTTGCTCCTCCCTTTCTATAGGCAGAAACTCTAACAGGAAGTACCCGTGCTACGGACTATTCAACACTGGTCTGACCAATCAGAATCCATGCTTCAAGATTGTTTTGATCACGCAGGCTTGGATATGTTCCGAGTAGCCTCTAAGAATAATATAGACGAATACATGGATACGATGACTGAGTTTATCAGGAAATACATAATGTACCCACTGTGGCTATTAAAACCTACCCTAACCAGAAACAGTGGATAGATGGCGGATTAGCGCAAAACTGAAAGGGCTGACCACCACATTTAACCATGGCAAGGTGACTGGGAATATGACCGAATACTAACAGTGCAATTATTCTCTCCGTAAGGCAATCAAACTGGCAAACCGTCAATACAGAGACAAAGTGGAGTCGTAATTCAATGGCTCAGCCCCCTCCTGTACTTCCTGTTCACCCATGACTGTGTGGCCACGCACGCCTCCAACTCAATCGTCAAGTTGGCAGACGACACAACAGTAGTGGGCCTGATTACCAACAATGACGAGACAGTTTACAGGGAGGAGGTTAGGGCTCTGGGAGTGTGGTGCCAGGAAAATAGCCTCTCACTCAACGTCAACAAAACAAATGAGCTGATCGTGGTCTTCAGGAAACAGCAGAGTGAGCACCCCCCTATCCACATCAACGGAACCGCAGTGGAGAAGATGGAAAACTTCAAGTTCCTCGGCTTACACATCACTGACGATCTGAAAGGGTCCACCTACACAGACAGTGTGGTGAAGAAGGCTAAATAGCTCCTCTTCAACCTCAGGAGGCTGAAGAAATTTGGCTTGGTACCTAAAACCCTCACAAACTTTTACAGATGCACAATTGAGAGCATCCTGTCGGGCTGCATCACCACCTGGTACAGCAACTTCACTGCCCTCAACCGCAGGGCTCCCCAGAAGGTGGTGCTGTCTGCACAACGCATCACCGGCGGTAAACTACCTGCCCTCCAGGATACCTAAAGCACCCGATGTCACAGGGAGGCCTAAAAGATCAAGGTCAACAACCACCCGAGCCACTGCCTGTTCACCCCTTCTATCATCCACAAGTCGATGTCAGTACAGTTGCATCAAAGCTGGGACCGAGAGACTGAAAAATAGCCTCTATCTAAGGCCATCAGATTGTTAAATAGGCATCGATAGCACGTTAGAGGCTCCTGCTCTATATACGTAAACTTGAAATCACTGGCCACTTTAATAATGGAACACTAGTCACTTTTAATAATGTTTACATATGTTTTATTACTCATCTGATGTATATATTGTATTCTATTATATTCTACTGTATTTTAGTTTTTGCCGCTCCGACATTGCTCGTCCAAATATTTACAGTTGAAGTCGGAAGTTTACATGCACCTTAGCCAAATACATTTAAACTCAGTTTTTCACAATTCCTGACATTTTATCCCAGTAAAAATGATCTGTCTTAGGTCAGTTAGGATCACCACTTTATTTTAAGAATGTGAAATGTCAGAGTAATAGTAGAGAGAATTACTTATTTCAGCTTTCATTTCTTTCATCACATTCCCAGTGGATCAGAAGTTTACAAACAGTCAATTAGTATTTGGTAGCATTGCCTTTAAATTGTGTAACTTTGGTCAAAGGTGTTGGGTAGCCTTCCACAAGCTTCCCACAATAATTTGAGTGAACTTTGGCCCATTCCTCCTGACAGCTGGCGCAACTGAGTCAGGTTTGTTGGCCTCCTTGCTCGCACACGCTTTTTCAGTTCTGCTCACAAATTTTCGATAGGATTGAGGTCAGGGCTTTGTGATGGCCACTCCAATACCTTGCACTTGTTGTCCTTAAGCCATTTTGCCACAACTTTGGAAGTATGCTTGGGGTCATTGTCCATTTGGAAGACCTGTTTGCGACCAAGTTTTAACTTCCTGACAGATGCTTTGAGATGTTGCTTCCATATATCCACATTATTTTCCTACCTTATGATGCCATCTATTTTGTGAAGTGCACCAGTCCCTCCTGCAGCAAAGCACCGCCACAACATGATCCTGCCACCCCGTGCTTCACAGTTGGGATGGTGTTCTTTGGCTTGCAAGCCTCCCTCTTTTTCCTCCAAACATAATGATGGTCATTATGGCCAAACAGTTCTATTTTTGTTTCATCAAGGCAGAGGACATTTCTCCGAAATGTATGATCTTTGTCCCCATGTGCAGTTGCAAACCGTAGTCTGGCTATTTTATGGCGCTTTTGGAGCAGTGGCTTCTTCCTTGCTCAGCGGGCTTTCAGGTTATGTCGATATAGGACTCGTTTTACTGTGGATATAGTTACTTTTGTACCCGTTTCCTCCATCTTCACAAGGTCCTTTGCTGTTGTTCTGGGATTGATTTGCACTTTTCGCACCAAAGTACGTGTCCCCTTCCTGAGCGGTATGACTGCTGTGTGGTCCCCTGGTGTTTATACCTGCGTACTATTGTTTGTACAGATGAATGTGGTAGCTTCAGGTGTTTGGAAATTGCTTCCAAGGATGAACCAGACTTGTGGAGGTCTACAGTTTTTTTTCTGAGGTCTTGGCTGATTTCTTTAGGTTTTCCCTTGATGTCAAACAAAGAGGCACTGAGTTTGAAGGCACACCACAGGTACACCTCCAATTGACTCAAATTATGTCAATTAGCCTATATGAAGCTTCTAAAGCCATGACATAATTTTCTGGAATATTCCAAGCTGTTTAAAGGCACAGTCAACTTAGTGTATGTAAACTTCTGACCCACTGGAATTGTGATACAGTGAATTATAAGTGAAATAATCTGTCTGTAAACAATTTTTGGAAAAATTACCTTTGGCAAAGTAGATGTCCTAACCGACTTGCTAAAACTATAGTTTGTTAACAAGAAATTTGTGGTGTGGTTGAAAAACAAGTTTTAATGACTCCAAGTGTATGGAAAATGGCTCAGCCCCCTCAGTGTATGGAAAATTCCGACTTCAACTGTATATATTCTTAATTCCATTCCTTTACTTTAGATTTGTGTGTATTGTTGTGAAATGTAGATATTACTTGTAAGATATTGCTGCACTGTTGTGGCTAGAAACACAAGCATTTAGCTAATAATATCTGCTAAACATGTGAGACCAATACAATTTGATTTGATCAAACACCTCATCTAAAGACATCCCATCTCCAGATCTCATCATCTCTTCTGCTTGCTCAACAGTTCTCCACTCGCTCAATGGTTTGTATTGTGCTCCCTCGCTTTTTGTCGAGTGGCTTTCTGTGAGTCTTTTTAGCTATTAACTTGTCAGTTTTCTGTTGGCGTGTGTGTCTTTGATTCAGTGCCTAGCTTGCCTTGTCTGTCCACTTTAAATAGCCCATTTTCTCTGTACCCATACTCTTTGCACTATGAACAAAGGATACTGTTAGTTCTGCCGCAGACTGCCATAGGGGTGGTCTGTCATGAATCATCGTCTGTTTGACTCTGAGGCTCAACCGTGTGTGTGTGTAAAACCCCAATGTATATATTCTTCCAAACACCACCGCTGACATGTTATGTCCACTGGTGTCCATTTCCTCCCAGTGAATCCTCACAGGATTCAATCTGCTGGAAAAACTATCATCACCACCAGCCGCTGAGACAAGAGAAATGATGTGTCACGTGTCATATAAATACATCATTACCTCATTCATGGTCATTTATATCCTCTCTTGGCCAATGCAATACCATCATCAACTGGGAGTATGACTAGCCAGAGGTTTGGCCAGGGCAGTCCGCTTCGTACTGTAAGTGAGACAAGCACAGTTATTTGCCCAGGCTTTGCATCCAAGGAAAAAGAACGTCGAGTCAGCAAAAAAAAAAGTCTGGTTTTGTGGTTTCTTTTAAAGGAAAGGAATGAATGGGAAAAATGACTTAACAGCTCGTCTCTCTTCCCACTGCCATGTGAGTACGTTATGGATCGCAGCGTAGGAATATGGAGAGTAGGCCTGTAGACGAACTCTTGCTCACATTTTTACGCCTGTGTGTTGTGGGATCTCTGTCTCACTTTCTGAATTAAATTTAAGAAGCTATATTGGCTTAGAAAGTACAAGAACTTACATTACCAAAGCAAACGTATAGGGACGTATTGACTGAATGATGACAGAAGAATCTCCCTCTGGAATTCTCAATATTTAATTGGCAGATGAAACAGATTTCTCAACAACCCATCTCTGAGCCTGTACAGTAATGGGAAAAGTGACCTTGAAAAATATGTAAACTTGTATTTTCCTTTATGTGGTAAATCAGCAGGAAGGATAACAGGCCATTTAAATAATACCGCTGAGAGTGACTCAGACAGGCTAAATTAGAGACTTCTAATAAACACAACTCGGTTCCTTGTAATTTAGGTGATTCACTTAGTGACCCTGCTTGTCCATGGAAAACAAATGCATCCCACCTATAGGCCTGTATTTAATGCATTTTTTTCTTACCTAAATTGTTAACCTTCTTATTGTGGGTTATTTGTTTCAAAGAGTTCCGGCATACTTCTGATGTAATGTTGAACCGCATTTGCAATCATGCCCATGAGTCACTAAATGACCTGTGTCAATGATGGTTACTTGCATGTTTGGTTGACTCCATTTTGCATAGCTTCCCTCACCAAAGGGTAATTGGTAACAAAATGAAACAGAATTGATGCTCATGATACTGACATCAGTGTACTGCTAACAGTATAGCTTCCTCCACCGTCACCAGTGATCCTCTAATCACATACACATGACTGCCCTCCTTGACTTGACAACAATTGAGCTATGGAAAAGGATCCAATTTGATTGCTCTATTGGAGACATTTCAAGCTTATGGCATGTTCTTATCTCTGTGACAGACAGTGACAGATTTGTGGACCTCACTTATTATGCTAAGAAACTGCCCAGAGGAATTCCCCAAGGTTTTGCATTCTGAGACGTGGCGCAAATAGTCTTGTGTTTCAGGACCACCAATCAACCTCCAATGTGTATTTAGTCATCCACCTGGATGCCTGAATAAGCCAGCCAAGTCATCAAAAAGAAAACCCCTCTCTCCTTATAGCCTTGGCTAACCACAGTTGAATGACAGCCAGCCCAAATCTCTATGGAATTCTGTCCTCTGGACACCAGCAGGATGGGATGGATAGTTAAAAGTTAACTTCGCATGTAGCTGCCACTGTGAGGGCATGTGAATGGCAGCTATCCATTGACCGAAGTGCCAGATTGGCACACTGTTGACCTTTTGATTCCCCGGTATACCAAATGTATAAAATATTCGAGACCCATCATGCCTGCAGCATGCTTATAGCTAGCTACTGGATGGCTCTGGATGCACTGCTAGCATGCAGTCACGGCTTTGACCTCATATGTTATGATGGTGTTCTTCTCTGACTCACTTTAGCTGTTCAGTCAGATAACCTTTATGCGGAGAAGTTTCACTCTATTACATTTTCTTGTCACACGGTGGTATACAGCGGAGCATCAACCTGGCAGTACCAAATTCTCTGTCAATGGAGGGCACATATCAAGGGACTATGTTGTCTTACCACCACTGAGGTGCCAGGACAGAGAAGAGCTGTGGTTGGGATGAAGGGTGGGGAAGCCAAGTGTCCACAGATTGCTGAACAGAGTGCTTGAGCCGAGGCAGAGATGGGCAAAGATACATCAAAATGTATATTGTTAAAAATATCCCCCAAACAAATTATCAGAATACTGGTGCCAAATAAAATAAATATTTGATTTAAAATACAAAAGCCGAGTCCCTTGTAGACGAAATTCACTGCATGATCCTCGCTCTGGAGGTGCATCCCTGTTTCAACTGTCTTTCAAGCTCCTTCCCTCATCCATCAACACCTCTAATGGCCTCAATGGATACTGCCGTAAGACTTCTGATACCAATGCATTACATTTGGGGTAATGGGAGCCACAAAATTCGGAACCTCTATAAAAAATGGTAGAAAGTATTTTGTAAATGTTCTGAGGTATCTTGCTACAAATCACATACATTCTTTCCCAGGCCTTTCAAATACAAATTATAAAATACTCAAAAGTAATTCAAATACCCCTCTCTTACTGGAGGTAGGGAGGAGTAGTTTCCCTTGACAAAAACCAAGGTGTTGAATTGGATGCAAGCTGCTACTGGGAACCAATGGAGATTGCAAAGGAGCAGAGTGACATGGGAGACCTTGGGCAGCTTGAAATGCAGGGTGCTGCAGCATTTTAGATGAGTTCATGGCATGGAGCCTAGCCAGCAGAGTTGCAGTAGTCCAGACAGGAGATGACATGTGCCTGGACTAGGACCTGTGCTTCAGTTGCCAAGTCATATTTTGCTGTTGTTCCCCTTCAATCTATTAGAAACACTGTTCAGATGGTGATAGTAGTTTCATTTCAGTTGTTTCTGTCATGGCCTCTTCACCCCAGTGAGGATGTTGTTCTCAGTCCCTGGTCTCCAGGGCCCCCCTGAGTTTCTGTCAGAAGACTCCGGTGTGCTCCCCAGCTCTGAGCCATTTCAAGTAGGTGCGTCTCTCCAGAAACACCAGGATCAACACATCCTTTTGCTCATCAAACAGACCAGAGGCGCGAATAAAAGTGAGTTGTGTTTGTGTGTGTGCATAGAAAAGAGAGTAACCCCATAGGACATACAACCCGGGGTTTAATTCGGCATTTGCTGTATTTGGTACCTGTTCGAGTCACCCCCGTCTGATTCAAAGGACATTAGACCCACCCCGCGACCTGGAACTATATGGAGCACCACTCGCCCCCAGGTAAATACAGCTGATCACACAAATGGTCTTTCTGCTCCCGTCTGTGATGTTGTCTATGATTATTTTGCCTGTGGAATACAGTTGCAAACCAATCCTTGGTAAATACTGTTTATATTCAGAACCACAATGTAAAGCTTAGAGAGGATCTCATGTTAAATACTGTTGAAGTAATATGGCTACAGGTTCATCTGCCTCACCTAAAGCCCATTCTTGTGGAAAGCTGCTATAGACCACCAAGTGCTAACAGTCAGTATCTGGATAAAATGCTTGATAATGTATGTGATATCAGCGCAGAGGTATATTTTCAGGGGGATGTAAATATATATTGGCTTTCATCAATCTGCCCACTCAAGAAAAGCTTCAAACTGTAATCAGTCAACCTACCAGGATAGTTACAAACAGCAAATGAATAAAATCGTCATGTATTGATCACATCTTTACTAATGCTGCAGAAATTTGCTTTAAAGCAGTATTCGGATGTGGTGATCACAATATAGTATCCATATCTAGGAAAACCAACGTTCCAAAGGCTGGGCTTAATATAGTGTATAAGAGTTTTGTAGTGATTCCTATGTTGTTGATGTAGAGAATATTTGTTGGTCTGTGGTGTGTAATGATGAGCAACCAGACGCTGCATTTGACACATTTATGAAATGGCTTATTCCAGTTACTAATAAGCTTGCACCCATTAAGAAAATGACTGTGAAGACTGTTAAATCCCTGTGGATTGATGAAAATTGTATGGTTGAGAAGGATGAGGCAAAAGCAATGGTAAATGTCTGATTGGCAAACTTACTGCAAATTGAGAAATCATGTGACTGAAAAAAATAAGAAACTTTACTATGAAACCAATTTAAATTACATAAAGAATGATAGTAAAACGCTTTGGAGCACCTTAATTAGGGCTGAGATCCCGCTAACGGGAGCAATATGACAACAGCCAGTGAAAGTGCAGGGCGCCAAATTCAAAACAACAGAAATCTCATAATTAAAATTCCTCAGACATACAAGTATTTCACACCATTTTAAAGATACACTTCTTGTTAATCCCACCACAGTGTCCGATTTCAAATAGGCTTTACGGCGAAAGCACCACAAACGATTATGTTAGGTCCGAGCCAAGTCACAGAAAAACACAGCCATTTTTCCAGCCAAAGAGAGGAGTCAAAAAAAACAGAAATAGAGAGAGAATTAATCACTAACCTTTGATGATCTTCATCAGATGACACTCATAGGACTTCATGTTACACAATACATGTATGATTTGTTCGATAAAGTTCATATTTCTATCAAAAAATCTCAGTATGCATTGGCGCATTATGTTCAGTAGTTCCAAAAACATCCGGTGATTTTGCAGAGAGCCACATCAATTTACAGAAATACTCATTATAAATGTTGATGAAAATACAAGTGTTATACATGGAACTAGATACACTTCTCCTTAATGCAACCACTGTGTCAGATTTCAAAAAAGTTTTCCGGAAAAAGCAAACCATGCAATAATCTGAGTACGGCGCTCAGAAACTAAACAAGCCAAAAAGATATCCGCCATATTGTGCAGTCAACAGAAGTCAGAAATAACATTATAAATATTCACTTACCTTTGATGATCTTCATCAGAATGCACTCCCAGGAATCCCAATTCCACAATAAATGTTTGATTTGTTCGATGAAGTTAATCATTTATGTCCAAATTCCTCCTTGTTGTTAGCGCGTTCAGCCCAGTAATCCCACTTCATGATGCACAAGCAGACAAAGTCCAAATGTTCCGTTACAGTCCGTAGAAACATGTCAAACGATGTATAGAATCAATCTTTAGGATGTTTTTAACATAAATCTTCAATAATGTTCCAACCGGAGAATTCCTTTTGTCTGTAGAATTGCGATGGAACAGAGCTCGCTCTCACATGAACGAGCGTCACGAGCTCAAGGCATTCTGGCAGAGCCCTGACTCATTCCCCTCTCATTCGCCCCCACTTCACAGTAGAAGCATCAAACAAGGTTCTAAAGACTGTTGCCATCTAGTGGAAGCCTTAGGAAGTGCAACATGACCAATATTCCACTGTATTCCAATGTATTCCACTTCAATAGGGAATGAGTTGAAAAACAACCAACCTCCAGATTTTTTCTCAGGTTTTTTGCCTACCATGAGTTCTGTTATACTCACTGACATCATTCAAACAGTTTTATAAACTTCAGAGTGTTCTATCCAAATATACTAATGATATGTATTAGTAACTGGGACTGAGTAGCAGGCAGTTTATTCTGGGCACCTCTGGGCACCTTATTTATCCAAGCTACTCAATACTGCCCCCAGCCATAAGAAGTTAAATGAAATTTTGCCCAAAAAAGCTAACTCAACTCCATCGTTCATTACATCAGATGGCTCATTCGTCACAAAACCCACTGATATTGCCAATTCATTTAATACATTTGTCATTGGCAAAATTAGCAAATTGAGGTATGACATGCCAGCAACAAATGCTAACACTACACATCCAAGTATAACTGATCAAATTATGAAAGACCAGCATTGTAGTTTTGAATTCCGTAAAGTGAGTGTGGAAGAGGTGAAAAAATTGTCTATCAACAATGAGAAGCCACTGGGGTCTGACAACTTGGATGAAAAATTACTGAGGATAATAGCGGACGATATTGCCACTCCTATTTGCCATGTCTTCAATCTAAGCCTACTAGAAAGTTTGTACCCTCAGGCCTGGAGGGAGGCGATAGTAATTCCACTACCCAAGAATAGTAAAGACCCCTTTCCTGGCTCAAATAGCTGACCAATAAGTCTGTTACCAATCCTTAGGAAAACTTTTTTTGACTAGATACAATGCTATTTTACTATTAACAAATTGACAACAGACTTTCAGCACGCTTATAGGGAAGGACATTCAACAACCACAGCTCTTACACAAATGACTCGCTGAGATAAATTGATGATAAAAAGATTGTGGGAGCTGTTTGACTTCAGTGTGGCTTTTGACATCGATCAGAGTCTGCTGATGGGAAAAAAAGTATAGGTTATGGCTTTACACCCCCTACTATATTGTGGATAAAGAGTTACCTGTCTAACAGAACACAGAGGGTGTTGTTTAATGGAAACCTCTCCAACATAATCCAGGTAGAATCAGGAATTCCCCAGGGCAGCTGTCTAGCAACCTTACTTTTTTTTACTAACTTTACTAATGACATGCCACTGGCTTTGAGTAAGGCCAGTTTGTCTATGTATGCAGATGACTCAACACTATACACGTCAGCTACTACAGCGAGTGAAATCACTGCAACACTTAACAAAGAGCTGCAGTTAGTTTCAGAATGGGTGGCAAGGAATAAATTAGTCCTGAATATTAAAAAAAAACTAAAAGCATTGTACTTGGGGCAAATCATTCACTAAACCCTAAACCTCAACTAGAAATAGTTGAAATTGAGCAAGTTGAGGTGACTAAACTGCTTGGAGTAACCTTGGACTGTGAACTGTCTTGGTCAAATCATGTTGATACAACAGTAGCTAAGATGGGGAAAAGTCTGTCCATAATAAAGTGCTCTTCATTCTTTTTAACAACACTATCAACAAGGCAGGTCCTACAGGCCCTATTTTTGTTGCAGCTGGACTTCTGTTCAGTCATGTGGTCAGCTGCCACAAAGAGGGACCTCGGAAATGTACAATTGGCTCAGAACAGGGTAGCAAGGCTGGCCCTTAAATGTACATGGAGAGCTAACTTTAATAATATGCATGTACATGTCTCATGGTTCAAAGTGGAGGAGAGATAGACTTCACTGCTTGTTTTTGAAAGATGTATTGACATGCTGAATGCACCGAGGTCTGTTTAAACTACTAGCACACAGCTCTGACACCCATGCATACCCCACAAGACATGCCACCAGAGGTCTCTTCACAATCCCCAAGTCAAGAATCAAATCAAATTAATTTATATAGCCCTTCTTACTTCAGCTGATACCTCAAAGTGCTGTACAGAAACCCAGCCTAAAACCCCAAACAGCAAGCAATGCAGGTGTAGAAGCACAGTGGCTAGGAAAAACTCCCTAGAAAGGCCAAAACCTAGGAAGAAACCTAGAGGAACCAGGCTATGGGGGGTGGAGACAGTCCTCTTGAGGGGGGAGCCAGTCC
Source organism: Oncorhynchus masou masou (assembly GCF_036934945.1). NCBI lineage: Eukaryota > Metazoa > Chordata > Actinopteri > Salmoniformes > Salmonidae > Oncorhynchus > Oncorhynchus masou. The sequence goes on along the minus strand of NC_088223.1, from coordinate 33,871,450 downwards.
TCTTCTGGCTGTGCCGGGTGGAGATTATAACAGAACATGGCCAAGATGTTCAAATGTTCATAAATGACCAGCATGGTCAAATAATAATAATCACAGTAGTTGTCGAGGGGGCAGCAAGTCAGCACCTCAGGAGTAAATGTCAGTTGGCTTTTCATAGCCGATCATTAAGAGTATCTCTACCGCTCCTGCTGTCTCTAGAGAGTTAAAAACAGCAGGTCTGGGAAACGCACAGGACAAAATAGAGCCATGGCTACATGGAACTCTATTCCACATCAAGTAACTCATGCAAGCAGTAGAATCAGATTTAAAAAACAGATACAATTACACCTTACGGAACAGCAGGGACTGTTGAGACACACACACACAGGCACAGACCCAGATACATATGATATGACACGCACTCTACACACAAGTACACATGGATTTTGTATTGTGGATACGTGATAGTAGAGAAGTGGCCAGAGGGAACACACCTAATGTGTTGTGAAAAGTGTTAATGTAATGTCGTGTAATATTTTAAATTGTATTTAACTGTATTAATGTTGCTGGATCCCAGGAAGAGAAGCTGCTGCCTTGGCTTTTGGGGATCCCTAAGTAATACAAATACAAATACTACTGTCAAATTTCCTGACTCTGGCTGGAGATGAATCACATACTCAGTGGGTAAAATTTCTAAATATTCTGGTTGTAAACTGCTATTCTGGTTGAGAAGACATTATATAAAAGGATGACAACCAATAGGTTAATTATAAGCAGCAATTAGATTTCAGTACCTTGCGCAAGGGCATATCAACAGATGTTTCACCTCATTGGCTCGGATTCAAAACAGCGACTTTTCTGTTACTGGTCTAACGCTCTTAACTGCTAGGCTACCTAGACAGTTAAGCGGTAAACTACAAGGTACTCCCAGAGATCCTGATTGTCAATCATCAGGTAATCTAAAGATGACAGGTTAGGGAACGGTGGAGAGATTGGTATATCTGTTTTATAGAAGATAGCATTACAGGGTATTTCAAGGTTTCGTAAGCTTCTTAGTCCTGTGACCACAGCACTTGTTATATGATATTGATCAACTGGATTTAATGAGAGATGGAGTATTGTAACGTTGGCCAGTCGCTCTAAGACCCCGGGCTCCAAATGGAACATTTGATTTCCATGTAAATCTATATTATTGACTGTATTATATATAAGCTTTTCTGTTCATATTGATTTAAGATTATTTCCGGTCAAATCCAATGTCTAGTTTTTGCAAACCCTCCTTGAAAGTCTTACTCAAGGTCTGGGTATTGTTGCTCTCAAGATTCATGGTTTGTAGGCCCTCAAACCCTGGACAAAACAGCCTTAAAGGTTTGGAATGTTGTTAAGATTGAGTTCTGTGAGTCCGGTGAGATTTTCACCACAGAAATTGCACCTTTTTCTGGGTTTTTAAAAGTAATCCCATACATAGCCAGCAAAACAGCCTAAAATGTTTTTGCAATGGAAAATAAAATGTATATTTCTTATTGGACAAGTCCAGGTATTCCCTCCCTATTTCAGTCCGTTTTCTTCTATTTGATGCCTAATGAACATGACCTAGCCCTTCCTGCTTTGCAGTTCTCCGCCTAGACAGTCCTGGCAATGTCTCATCAGTGTTAAATTCCTCTGGGCCCCGCCACTTCTGCCAAGGCAGAGGAGCTTTTTCACAGTCCACAGGTTCAGACATTTAAGGGAACGTACAGTATTATACAGAGCCATGAGTGCATGGAACTCCCATCTTTTATAGTGCAAGTAAACAGCAAACCTGGTTTCAAAAAACAAATAAAGCAACACCTTTCCCCCATGTGAACTACTTGTTGTGTGTATGTACTGACATGTATGTGTAACTGATAGATGCACACACAGACTACATGTTAATGTATGTCAATTGTAAAGTATTTTGTCTGTAATGTCTTTTTCGTTATTTGTTGGACCTCAGAAAGACTAGCTGTTGCCATTGGCGTCATCTAATGGGGAGCCTAATAAATCAAATAATTTGTTATGACAAGCTTACATATATTCAGGAGTAAAAATATGCTTAACAAGTCACATAATAAAGTTGAATGGACTCACTCCGTATGCAATAATAATGTTTAACATGATTTTTGAATGACTACTTCATCTCTGTACCTCACACATCTGTTAGGTCGAACAGTGAATTTGAACCACAAAGACCTGGGAGGTTTTCCAATGCCTCGCAAAGAATGGCACCTATTGGTAGATGGGTAAAACAAATTAAAAGCAGGCATTAAATATTCCTTTGAGCATGGTGAAGTTATTAATTACACTTTGGATGGCGTATCAATACACCCAGTCATTACAAAGATACAGGAGTCCTTCCTAACTCAGTTGCCAGAGATGAAGGAAACTGCTCAGGTTTCAACATGAGGCCAATGGTGGCTTTAAAACAGTTACAGAGTTTAATGGCTGTGATAGGAGAAAACGGAGGTGGATCAACAACATTGTAATTACTTCACAATACTAACCTAATCATAAATGTTTTTTTGCAGCTTTACGTTTTGCAATGTTTGTTTTCTGTACAGAAGTGAAAAGAAGGAAGCCTGTACAGAATACAAATATTCCAAAGCATGCATATTGTTTGCAATAAAGGCATTAAAGTAAAGCTGCAAAAAAATTGGCAAAGAAATTAACTTTATCTTCTGATTACATAGTGCAATGTTTGGGGAAACTCCAACACAACACATCACTCTTCATAGTTTAAAGCATGGTGGTGGCTGCATCATGTTATGGGTGTGCTTGTCATCAGCAAGGAATGAGGAGTTATTTATGATGTAAAAGAAAAGGAATAGAGCTAAACACAGGCAAAATCCTAGAGGAAAATCTGGTTCAGTCTGTTTTCCAACAGAAACTGGGACACAAATTATCCTTTCAGAAGAACAATACCCTAAAACACAAGGCCAAATATACACTGGAGTTGCTTACTAGACAACATTGAATGTTCCTGAGTGGCAAGACTTGAAAATGGCTGTCAAGCAATGATCAACAACCAACTTGACTGAGCTTGAAACTTAAAAAAGAATATTGTGCAAATATTGTATAATCCAGGTGTGGAAAAAGTCAAGGGGTGTGACTACTTTCTGAAGGCACTGTATGTACTGTGTACCAACCACTCAACTCTACTCTGTTTCCCAAAATTCACAGTTTAACCCTTAGAATAGGATGCCACACTGTGCTTGCTTTGCATACTGCTCTTTGGGGTTAAGAAGACAATGTTGTCAATGATGCACTTTCAGAAATGATTAGCAGAAAAGGAACTTTGAAGTTCAATGGTCTTTGTCAACCTTTGTGGACATAAACATTGCATGTACTCATTTTGATCTAAATAATATCCTAATTTAACATAACATATAGAATTTCTAAATAATTTGCATTATGTTCATTGACCAATATTAAACTATTGTAAGTGCATTATAAGCCTATTGTAAATGCATTATTCATGGTTATCTGCAGGCATACGTTATATTCAATATACTTTTTTCGTAGGCTGCAGCCCATCTTCACATCGTTTTCTTGCATGCTTCCTGCTAATCTAGTGGATACTCTTATCTCAGCGCGTGCCTGCAACATCAGCAACTTGCCCGCATGCTGCACTGACTGACGCACTATCCCCATTTGTCTCATCTCTACGCACGGCATTTCTCTTCTCTCGCCCTTTTACTGCAATAGAACCCTGTGTCCTTTCCATATTCACCATCAGTTTTATGACGAATAACGCTACGTTGAGACGTTGCTCAAGCAGTTCAACTGCATTGCTCTGTAGGCTGTCATTCCATCCCACTTTATACCCCATCCCTTTTTGACGGACACACTCTCCTCCATCCTCTTAGTTGCTTGAAAAAAGTGGGCAGTTCAAGATTTTATATTTGCCCTCACTGTCTCAAACTCCCTCTTTTCTCCCTGTTCTTTGCAGCCGGTCGGCCGCACGCGTCCCATACCTGCATAGAGCTCCCTGCATTATTGAGGACCGTCCCTTATCGAACGTCGCAATATCCCGCGCGCACTGCACCAAGAGGGAGACGATACCGAAAATAATTCACTTCATTTCATCCAAAAATATTATAAAGTCCAGTACTTCACAAGCATTAATCGAAATGTTTGTCAAAAGAATGCGGTAGGTGAAGTTTTATTTAATTTAGCCTAACAGCTTTGGACCGATGCCGCTTAAATGAGGGCAGAAAGTTCTAGTTGACCATGTTAGAGTATATTTATTGTATTTACCCATAACCTGCACTTATATGCGACATTGAGCTTTTCTTTCTTTCCTCGCATTGCGTTCCTCCCCCGGTGGTCCTGAATTTAGCCTACTCTTATTTACATGGACTATAATAGGGCTACAAACAGGATTAGACCATTTAGGGTCGTATTTCATTGAAGCTCACCTGCGCACTGTCAGGACAAAAGTATATGTTAAGAACAATACCTTTCACATTTCTTTATTCTACTGTGACATTTGGCAGAGTAATTTTAACGTCTTGCATCAGATTGAGGATAAACCCAGTAACATAACTTTTCATGACATAATCTTAATGCAGTGTCTTTTGGCTGATACGTTTTAAACTTTGCTTTGGAGCTTAAAGTTTGAACCAACTATGTCCCGAAGGTGTCGCCTACTAAATGCTGCTGATGAACGAGGGTTTTTATGTGGACATTTGAGAGTTCTGATATGGTTTGTGGAACATCTTGCAAAGCTCTTTAATGACATTAAGAAACGTACAGTAGACGTCTTCACCCTTTTACTAATGTAGAAACTTACACATAATTCAACTCCATTACTTTCCTTCACTTTCTTTTTTGCTCTTCTCCACTAGTACAGTAACCGTCCTCGTAACTCTCAGTTTAGACAGGGTCATATATAGCATCTCTCTGACTGTCTTTAGTCTTTCTTTCTCTCTTACACCCCCTCTCTTGTCTCCTCCCTGCTACTTCTATTTCTCTCCCTCTCTCCTGCTCTCTCTCTCTCACTCCCCCCTCTCTAATGCAGTCTCTTAGTGGACATGTTGCCTTTGGCATCACAGGCTAGAAGCCCCAGTCTCTGTCAGTGACATTCGACTTTAAAGGTCCAGTGCAGACAAAATTGTGATTGCCTGGGTTTTCTATTTATTTCCACACTATGAAGTTGGAATAATACTGTGGAATTGTGGAAATTAGGACAAATCCCTTTTTGTGTAAGAGCTGTTTGAAAAGACTGCTTGAATTTTCAGCCTGTTTTGGTGGGATGGAGTTTTGGCCTGCCTGATGACATCATCAAAATACCAATAAGAGAGTTCCAAACCTCTCTGCCAATAACATCTAGTTTTCACTTTTCCCCTCCCCACTCAGACCACTCCCAGACAGTCCTATCAAAATTCTTGCTTGAGAAATAGCTCTTTGCTAAGAAGCTATTTTTGTTTCATTTTGACAATTTTAATTGAAAAGAAAGTAGCAAATATAGTAAATATATTTATTTATTTAACCTTTATTTAACCAGGAAGAGCTCATTGAGATTAAAATCTCTTTTTCAAGAGCGCCCTGGCCAAGATAGGCAGCACCAAGTCATTACAAAAGAATTACAGACAGACAACATGAAAAACTACAAGTAATCTAGTAAAAACCATTGAATTCACAAGAGTATAAAACAGCAAATTAAAAACATTGACAGGTCAGGGAATCAGCCTCAAAATCCTTCACCAGTGGTTTAAATACACCAATCGGGACAAGTTCTTCCAGTTTAAAAGTATTTTGTAAGGTGTTCCAAGACGATGGCGCAGAGTACATAAAAGCCCTTTTACCAAATTCAGTTTGGACATTTGGAACAGTTAGCAGGATAAAGTCCAGCGAACGAAGAGAGTACCCACCACATTTCTGAAAATAAAAATGCACTAATAAAAAGGTAGTAAACCCAAAATGGCTTTGTAAATAAAAGTATACCAGTGACTGAGCCTACGAGTGACTAGAGAAGGCCAGCCAACCCTGGTATACAAAGTGCAGTGGTGCGTAAGGGTTTTGCAGTTTAAAATAAATCTCAAAGTGCCATGGTAAAGAGTGTCAATTGATCTCAAACACTGAGCGGAAGCATTCATATATATAATATCCCCATAGTCTAGTAAAGGCATACATGTAGCTGATACTAGCCTCCTGGCTTCAAAAGAAAAACGGGCCTTATTCCTAAAATAAAATCCCAATTTCAGCTTCAATTTTTTTGTAAGTTGTTGAATATGCAATTTAAAAGAGAGGCCGTCATCAATGAAAATTCCAAGATATTTATATGAGATTACAACCTCAATCTCCTTGCCCTGACAGGCAGTAATAGATGAAAGGTTCAGATAACTATTTCTTGCATTAGAAAACACCATTAGTTTAGTTTTGTCAGTATTGAGGATAAGCTTCAATTGACACAAGGTATGTTGAACAGTATAAAAGGCAGTTTGCATGTTCTGGAAAGCTTCTGTAAGAGACGAGGCACAACAGTAAATAACAGTATCATCAGCATAAAAATGAAGTTGTGCATTTTGGACATTTTTGTCTAAATAATTTATATAAATAGTGAATAAGAGAGGACCAAGTACAGAGCCTTGGGGCATACCATTCAAGACAGGCAATTTAACAGACATAAGACCATCAAATTGAGTGCACTGAGTTCTATCAGACAGATAGTTAGCAAACCATGCAACTGCATGCTCCGAAAGACCTACACTCGACAATCTCTGCCTTAGTATAGCATGATCAACTGTATCAAAAGCCTTAGAGAGACCGTGCTGTTTTTTGTCAATGGCTTCAGTGAAATCATTTAAAACCTTCATGGCTGCTGTAAATATACACTGCTCAAAAAAATAAAGGGAACACTAAAATAACACATCCTAGATCTGAATGAAGGAAATATTCTTATTAAATAATTTTTCTTTACATAGTTGAATGTGCTGACAACAAAATCACACAAAAATTATCAATGGAAATCAAATGTATCAACCCATGGAGGTCTGGATTTGGAGTCACACTCAAAATTAAAGTGGAAAACCACACTACAGGCTGATCCAACTTTGATGTAATGTCCTTAAAACAAGTAAAAATGAGTCTCAGTAGTGTGTGTGGCCTCCACGTGCCTGTATGACCTCCCTACAATGCCTGGGCATGCTCCTGACTCGTGGACAGTCTGTGGTGCAACGTGGCGTTGGTGGATGGAGCGAGACATGATGTCCCAGATGTGCTCAATTGGATTCAAGTCTGGGGAATGGGCGGGCCAGTCTATAGCATCAATGCCTTCCTCTTGCAGGAACTGCTGACACACTCCAGCCACATGAGGTCTAGCATTGTCTTGCATTAGGAGGAACCCAGGGCCAACCGCACCAGCATATGGTCTCACAAGGGGTCTGAGGATCTCATCTCAGTACCTAATGGCAGTCAGGCTACCTCTGGCGAGCACATGGAGGGCTGTGCGGCCCCCCAAAGAAATGCCACCCCACACCATGACTGACTCACCGCCAAACCGGTCATGCTGGAGGATGTTGCAGGCAGCAGAACGTTCTCCACGGTGTCTCCAGACTGGCACGCCTGTCACATGTGCTCAGTGCGAACCTACTTTCATCTGAGAAGAGCACAGAGCGCCAGTGGCGAATTTGCCAATCTTGGTGTTCTCTGGCAAATGCCAAACGTCCTGCATGGTGTTGGGCTGTAAGCTCAACCCCCACCTGTGGACATCGGGCCCTCATACCACCCTCATGGAGTCTGTTTCTGACCGTTTGAGCAGACACATGCACATTTGTGGCCTGCTGGAGGTCATTTTGTAGGGCTCTGGCAGTGCTCCTCCTGCTCCTCCTTGCACAAAGTCGGAGGTAGCGGTCCTACTGCTGGGTTGTTGCCCTTCTACGGCCTCCTCCATGTCTCCTGATGTACTGGCCTGTCTCCTGGTAGCGCCTCCATGCTCTGGACACTTCGCTGACAGACACAGCAAACCTTCTTGCCACAGCTCGCATTGATGTGCCATCCTGGATGAGCGGCACTACCTGAGCCACTTGTGTGGGTTGTAGACTCCGTCTCATGCTACCACTAGAGTGAAAGTACCGCCAGCATTCAAAAGTGACCAAAACATCAGCCAGGAAGCACAGGAACTGAGAAGTGGTCTGTGGTCACCACCTGCAGAACCACTCCTTTATTGGGGGTGTCTTGCTAATTGCCTATAATATTGAACTGTTGTCTATTCCATTAACTATTTTCTGAGGAGAGTTTATGATGGGTATTCTTCTCCTCTAAATACAACCCATCTGAAGAAGATCCTTGCATATATATGATCTGACCCCCGCAGTACTGCTTTGGCAATTTAATCTAGTGGAACCAATAGGATTCTAGCTCATAACTACCAAACTATTATTAATATTCAACTTCAGGGCTAATTTTAACCAACCTAATTTGCCAGACGTGATTTAAAATGGCTGGTGACAGAGTGGGAGTATATTACTTGTTATTATCCTTGGCTTGTGTGCTTTGTGGTCACAAAGGTTGTTGTCCTGAGCCCACATTATTGTAGAACATTCACCCCCCAAGCTACGTCTGAAGATTCAGTCTTGACAAACAAATGTTATTGCCACCATTGGTTGTGAATTTGAACTTTTGAAGAGTTTGTCAACCACTGGTAGGTGGTACAACTATGTTGACACAAGGGTTGGGGTCAATTCAATTTCAATGAAGTCAAATCAAGGGGTTGGCTAAAATTCAATTTCCATTTTTTTTTAAATCCATTAGGATTTATAATCTATTGAATCTCCAGCCCAAATAATATGTAATAATCCTTACTAGAGATTTCTACGTCAATGACATCAATCTCCCATTGACATTAATACTTGACTTACGTGAAAGTTCAAGTTAAAGCACACACACATTTCTCAACTTACAATGCAGCCATAAATGACTGTAGAGGTAAGATGAGCAAACTCTTGGGATGTGTGATAGAGAAAATAGACACTGGGGAGTTGAAGAGTAATCTCTAACGGGACATGAGTGATTTATGAATATGTGGAAGCAGGTTAAATTACTAAACGGAAAGTAACTGGGTTCTACATGGTTGTTAAAGGGATAGTTTACCCAAATTGCATTGTAATTTGCATGAACTATCCCTTTAACAGACAAGGCTGCGGGGAAGAGTCAGAGGTAGTACTTAATAAAGGAACTTGAATGAGCCTCCGGTGTTCATTGAAAAAGGGGAAGTTAGATGAATGAACGAGGGTTACGGAGGACAGACCAGCGATGAAGAGACAATGAGCTGAGAGAATTAAAAACAAGCCGCCAACCTTCTCTTGTGTGTCTGTGCCAGAACCGTTCCTTTTGTAGTTTTCTATAAAACAAAATGCGGATGTTGTGCCTCGCTGGGCCGTGCAGAGACTGCTAACATCTTCTGCTTCCCCCGTGACACTGTCTCCTCATCCAGGGAAACCAGGACATCATGCACCTTCTTGTCTTTCATCCCACCCTGCAGGAGGCGAGAGCCGGGCTGCTCTGAGTTCACTCTGTTTCTCTGGCTTTCACCACGCAGCCTCTGGGACTGTGGGCTCATTTAGTTCACTTCAGTAATGGACACAACATATAGGCTGGGCGGGTGGAGAGGAGAGGGGGAGATGGAGGAGTGGGAGCATAAGCAGAGAAGTGAGAGGTGTCCTGACAGAAGTGATGGAGAGCAGGAGGTAAGGAGGGAAAGCAAGATTTGATCTAAACTAAACACTCCATTAAGCATCCCCCAACCTTGAAATGAAGTGACAGGAAACACAACCTCACTAAAATGGGTGCAAGAGCTACATAGCTTCAAATCAAATCAAATTGTATTGGTCACATACACATGGTTAGCACATGTTATTGTGAGTGTAGCGAAATGCTTGTGCTTCTAGATCCGACAGTGCAGCACTATCTAACATATTTAACAATTCCACAACAAAACCTAATACACACAATCGAGTAAAGGAATGGGATAAGAATATATAAGTATATATGGATGAGCAGTAACAGAGCGGCTAAGATGCAATAGATAGTAAAGAATAGATAGTGAAGGATACAGTATATACAGTGCCTTGCGAAAGTATTCGGCCCCCTTGAACTTTGCGACCTTTTGCCACATTTCAGGCTTCAAACATAAAGATATAGAACTGTATTTTTTTGTGAAGAATCAACAACAAGTGGGACACAATCATGAAGTGGAACGACATTTATTGGATATTTCAAACTTTTTTAACAAATCAAAAACTGAAAAATTGGGCGTGCAAAATTATTCAGCCCCTTTACTTTCAGTGCAGCAAACTCTCTCCAGAAGTTCAGTGAGGATCTCTGAATGATCCAATGTTGACCTAAATGACTAATGATGATAAATACAATCCACCTGTGTCTAATAAAGTCTCCGAATAATTGCACCTGCACTGTGATAGTCTCAGAGGTCCGTTAAAAGCGGAGAGAGCATCATGAAGAACAAGGAACACACCAGGCAGGTCCGAGATACTGTTGTGAAGAAGTTTAAAGCCGGATTTGGATACAAAACGATTTCCCAAGCTTTAAACATCCCAAGGAGCACTGTGCAAGCGATAATATTGATATGGAAGGAGTATCAGACCACTGCAAATCTACCAAGACCTGGCCGTCCCTCTAAACTTTCAGCTCATACAAGGAGAAGACTGATCAGAGATGCAGCCAAGAGGCCCATGATCACTCTGGATGAACTGCAGAGATCTACAGCTGAGGTGGGAGACTCTATCCATAGGACAACAATCAGTCGTATATTGCACAAATCTGGCCTTTATGGAAGAGTGGCAAGAAGAATGCCATTTCTTAAATATATCCATAAAAAGTGTCGTTTAAAGTTTGCCACAAGCCACCTGGGAGACACACCAAACATGTGGAAGAAGGTGCTCTGGTCAGATGAAACCAAAATTGAACTTTTTGGCAACAATGCAAAACGTTATGTTTGGCGTAAAAGCAACACAGCTCATCACGCTGAACACACCATCCCCACTGTCAAACATGTTTGTGGCAGCATCATAGTTTGGGCCTGCTTTTCTTCAGCAGGGACAGGGAAGATGGTTAAAATTGATGGGAAGATGGATGGAGCCAAATACAGGACCATTCTGGAAGAAAACCTGATGGAGTCTGCAAAAGACCTGAGACTGGGACGGAGATTTGTCTTCCAACAAGACAATGATCCAAAACATAAAGCAAAATCTACAATGGAATGGTTCAAAATTAACATATCCAGGTGTTAAGAATGGCCAAGTCAAAGTCCAGACCTGAATCCAATCGAGAATCTGTGGAAAGAACTGAAAACTGCTGTTCACAAATGCTCTCCATCCAACCTCACTGAGCTCGAGCTGTTTTGCAAGGAGGAATGGGAAAAGATTTCAGTCTCTCGATGTGCAAAACTGATAGAGACATACCCCAAGCGACTTACAGCTGTAATCGCAGCAAAAGGTGGCGCTACAAAGTATTAACTTAAGGGGGCTGAATATTTTTGCACGCCCAATTTTTCAGTTTTTGATTTGTTAAAAAAGTTTGAAATATCCAATAAATGTCGTTCCACTTCATGATTGTGTCCCACGTGTTGTTGATTCTTCACAAAAAAATACAGTTTTATATCTTTATGTTTGAAGCCTGAAATGTGGCAAAAGGTCGCAAAGTTCAAGGGGGCCGAATACTTTCGCAAGGCACTGTACATATGAAATGAGTGATGCGAGAATGTAAACGTTCTTAAAGTGGCATTATTTGTCACGGCTTCAGCCGATGTCGGTCCCTCTCCTTGTTTGGGCGGTGTTCGGTGGTCGACGTCACTTATCTTCCAGCCATCACTGATCCATTTTTCATTTTCCATTGGTTTTGTCTCGTCTTCCTTCACACCTGGTTCCAATCCCATCAATTACATGTTGTGTATTTAACCCTCTGTTTCCCCTCATGTCCTTGTCGGAGATTGTTTGATTGTATGTTTGTGTATTATGTGTTGGTGCGCGACGGGTTTTATACCCACTTTTTATTATTTTGTCATTTTGGTTTTGGAGTTTTGTGAAGCACTGATTAAACAACTCCGTTTACACCAAGTTCGATTCTCCTGCGCCTGACTTCCCTGCCACCAACCCGCACCCATTACATTATTAAAGTGACTAGTGTACCATTTATTAAAGTGGCCAATAATATCAAGTCTCTAGGTAGGCAGCCGCCTCTCTGTGCTGGTGATGGCTGTTTAACAATATGATGGCCTTGAGATAGAAGCTGTTTTTCAATCTCTCTGTCCCAGCTTTGATGTACCTGTACTGACCTCGCCTTCTGGATAGAAGCGGGGTGAACAGGCAGTGGCCTTGATGATATTTTTTGCCTTCCTGTGACATCGGGTGTTGTAGGCGTCCTGGAGGGCAGGTAGTCTGCCCCCGGTGATGCGTTGTGCAGAACTCACCATCCTCTGGAGAGCCCTGCCATTGTGGGCGGTCAGTTGCCATACCAGGGGGTGATACAGCCCGACAGGATGCTCTCAATTGTGCACCTGTAAAGGTTAGTGAGGGTGACAAGTTAGTGAGGGTGACAAGACACACAAAAAAGTTAGTGAGGGTGACAAGACACATTTTTTCAGCCTCCTGAGATTGAAGAGGCGCAGTTGCGCCTTCTTCACCACACTGTCTATGTGCGCGGTCCATTTCAGTTTGTCGGTGGTGTGTACACCGAGGAACTTAAAATGTTTCACCTTTTCCACTGCTGTCTCGTCGAAGTGGATAGGGAGGTGCACCCTTTGCTGTTTCCTGAAGTACACGATCATCTCTTTTGTTTTGCTGACATTAAGTGAGGTTATTTTCCTGACACCACACTCCGAGGGCCCTCACCTCCTCCCTGTAGGCTGCCTTGTTGTTGGTACTCAAGCCTACCACTGTAGTTGCATCTTCAAACTTGATGAAAGAGTTGGAGGCGTGAATGTCCTCGCAGTCTTGGGGGAACAGGGAGTACAGAAGGGGGCTGAGAACGCACCCTTGTGGGGCCCAAGTGTTGAGGATCAGCGTAGCGGTAGTCATGTTTCCTACCTTCACCACCTGGGGGCGTCCCGTCAGGAAGTCTAGGGCCCAGTTGCACAGGGCAGGGTCGAGATCCAGTGAGATTGAGATTGGGGGGTACTATGGTGTTGAATGCTGAGCAGCATTCTTACATAGGTATTCCTCTTGTCCTGATGGGATAGGGCAGTGTGCAGTGTGATGGCGATTGCATCATCTGTGGACCTATTGGTGCGGTAAGCAGTTGGGTGTGACAGGTAGGTTGGAGGTGATATGATCCTTGACTAGTATCTCAAAGCACTTCATGATGACAGAAGTGTGTAGACCCTGCAACATACGTCTCGTGTTTGAGACATTGAGTTGCGACTGCACTTTGTCTCTATACTGATGGTTTGCTTGTTTAATTGCCTTATGGAGGGAATAACTACACTATTTGTATTCGGTCATGTTTCCAGTCGCCTTGCCATGATTAAATGCAGTGGTACGTGCTTTCAGTTTTGCGCAAATGCTGCCATCAATCTACGGTTTCTGGACGGTTTTAATAGCCACAGTAGGTACAAGATCTCCTATACTCTTCCTTATAAACTCGCTCATCGAGTCAGCGTATACGTCAATGTTATTGTCTGAGGCTACCCGGAACATATCCCAGTCCATGTGATTGCAGCAATCTTGAAGCATGGAATCCGATTGGTCAGACCAGCATTGGATAGGCCTAAGCACGGGTGCTTCCTGTTTTAGTTTCTGCCTATAGGAGGGGAGCAACAAGATGGAGTCATGGCCGGATTTGCCAAAAGGAGGGCTGTGGAGGGCCTTGTATTCATGGCAGAAGTTGGAGTAGCAATGGTCGAGCGTGTTACTCGCTTGTGTACTGCAAATGATATGCTTATAGATTTTAGGTAGCCTTGTTCTCAAATTAGTTTTGTTAAAATCTCCAGCTACAATAAATGCAGCCTCGGGATATATGGTTTCCAGTTTGCATAAAGTCCAGTGAAGTTCCTTGTTGGCCGTCTTGGTATCCGCTGCGGGGGGATATACATTGTTGTGATGATAACCGAGGAGAGTTCTCTTGGGAGATAATATGGCCTGCTTTTGATTGTGAGGAATTCTAGGTCAGTTGAACAAAATGACCTGAGTTCTTGTATGTTGTTACAATTACACCATGAGTTGTTAATCATCAAACGTACACCACCGCCCGGAGAGATGTTTATTCCTGTCAGTGCGATGCACTGAAAAACCCTCTGGCTGTACGGACTCCGACAGCATGTCCCCAGCTAGCCATGTTTTTGTGAAACAGAGTATGTTACAATCCCAGATATCTCTTTGGAAAGCAACTCTTGCCCTGATTTCATACATTTTGTTAACTACTGTAGGGACTGGATATTAGCAAGTAATATACTCTGAAGCGGTGGGTGGTGTGTGTGCATCCGAAGCCTCACTATATGACCGCTCCAGTACCCTCTCCTCCGACAGCGTTGTTTTGTGTCGGCCTCTGGAATCAGTTCAAATGCCCTGGGAGGTGCAGACAAAGTATCCATTTTGGGAAAGTCGTATTCCTGGTCGTAGTGCTGGTTGTGCTGGTAAGTCGACATCTCTCTGCAATAGTTCTTTCCGGCTGTATGTAATAACACTTAAGGTTTTCTGAGCTAACAATGTAAGAAATAATACATTTAAAAAATGAAATAGTGCACAGTTTCCTAAGGACTAGAAGCGAAGCTTCCATCTCTATCAGTGCCATCTTGTAGCTGTTTATGTGATTTGACCTTGGTATGCCTCTTGTATGAGACATGTACTGCGGTAGTACACCTGTAGTCAACCAACCCAGGAGAGATACAGGGTGTGCAGGCTTTTGGTTAAGCCCTGCACTAAAGGCACCAGAATGAACTAATTTCATTCAACTAATTGATTGGAACAAAAAGCTGCACACACACACTCGCCTGGTTTACCAACTACTTCAGTGTGTCAAATCGGAGGGCCTGTTGTCCGGACCTCTGACAGTCTCTATGGGTGTGCCACAGGGTTCAATTCTCGGGCCAACTCTCTTTTCTGTATACATCAATGATGTTGCTCTTGCTACTGGTGATTCTCTGATCCACTTCTACGCATACGACACCATTCTGTATACTTCTGGCCCCTCCTTGGACACTGTGTTAACTAAGCTCCAGATGAGCTTCAATGCCATACAACTCTCCTTCCGTGGCCTCCAACTGCTCTTAAACGCAAGAAAAACTAAATGCATGCTTTTCAATCAATCACTGCCCGCACCTGCTCGCCCATCTAGCATCACTACTCTGGACGGCTCTGACTTAGAATACGTGGACAACTACAAATACCTGGGTGTCTGGTTAGACTGTAAACTCTCCTTCCAGACTCACATTAAGCATCTCCAATCCAAAATATTATTTAGAATTGGCTTCCTATATCGCAACAAAACATCCTTCACTCATGCTGCCAAACATACCCTCGTAAAACTGACCATCCTACCGATTCTCGACTTCGGTGATGTCATCTATAAAATAGCCTCCAACACTCTACTCAACAAACTGGATGCAGTCTATCACAGTGCCATCCGTTTTGTCACCAAAGCTCCATACACTACCCACCATTGCGACCTGTACGCTCTTGTTGGTTGGCCCTTGCTTCATACTCGTCGCCAAACCCACTGGCTCCAGGTTATCTACAAGTCTCTGCTAGATAATGCCCCGCCTTATCTCAGCTCACTGGTCACCATAGCAGCACCCACTCATAGCACGCGCTCCAGCATGTATATCTCACTGGTCACCCCCAAAGCCAATTCCTCATTTGGTCGTCTTTCCTTCCAGTTCTCTGCTGCCCATGATTGGAACGAATTGCAAAAATCTCTGAAGCTGGAGAGTCACATCCCCCTCACTAGCTTTAAGCACCAGCTGTCAGAGCAGCTTACAGATCACTGCACCTGTACATAGCCCATCTGTAAACAGCCCATCTATCTACCTAACTCATCGCCATACTGGTATTTATTTATTTTGCTCCTTTGCACCTCATTATCTCTACTTGCACATTCATCTTCTGCCGATCTATCATTCCAGTGTTTAATTGCTATATTGTAATTACTTCACCACCATGGCCTATTTATTTCCTTAACTTACTTCATTTGCACTCACTGTATATAGACTTTTTGTTTTCTTTTGTTCTATTGTATTATTGACTGTATGTTTTGTTTATTCCATGTGTAACTCTGTGTTGTTGTATGTGTCAAATTGCTATGCTTTATCTTGGCCAGGTCGCAGTTGCAAAAGAGAACTTGTTCTCAACTAGCCTACCTGGTTAATAATATCCTCTTGAATCTAGGGGCCACTACTTTAATTTTTGGAAAAATAACGTTCCCAAAGTAAACAGGCTATTTTGTCAGGACAAGATGCTAGAATATGCATATAATTGACAGCTTAGGATAGAAAACACTCTAAAGTTTCCAAAACTGTAAAAATATTGTCTGTGAGTATAACAGAACTGATATTGCAGGCAAAAGCCTGAGAAAAATCCAATCAGGAAGTGACTCTTTAGAAACCTCTGCGTTCCTATGCGTCCCTATTGAGCAGTGAATGAGATATCAACCAGATTCCTTTTTCTATGGCTTCCCTAATGTGTCTAGTGTCACAATACATAGTTTCAGGCTTTTACTTTGAAAAATGAGCCTGAACGTCAACATTGCGTCAGTGGTCAGCTGGAGTCTCTGAGTGTTTTGTGCGTAAGGGACAAATAAGGCCATTGTTTCTCTCTTTCCTACTAAGAAGCCATCTGTCCCGGTTGATATATTATCGAATAGATATTTGAATAACACCTTGAGGATTGATTATAAACAACGTTTGCCATGTTTCTGTTGATATTATGGAGCTAATTTGGAATATTTTTCGGGCGTTGTTGTGACCGCAATTTCCGGTCGAATTCTCAGCCAAACGTGAAGAACTAACAGAGTTATTTCGGCTATAAAAATAATATTTTTGGAAAAAAGGAACATTTGCTATCTAACTGGGAATCTTGTGAGTGAAAACACCCGAAGCTCATCAAAGGTAAACGATTTAATTTGATTGCTTTTCTGATTTTCGTGAACAGGTTGCCTGCTGCTAGCTAGGCATAATGCTATGCTAGGTTATTGATAAACATACACAAATGCTTAACAAGTGATTAATAAAAGGCTAAGCTGTGTTTCAATATACAGTGGGGCAAAAAAGTATTTAGTCAGCCACCAATTGTGCAAGTTCTCCCACTTAAAAAGATGAGAGAGGCCTGTACTTTTCATCATAGGTACACTTCAACTATGACAGACAAAATGAGAAGAAAAAAACAACAGAAAATCACATTGTAGGATTTTTAATTTATTTATTTGCAAATTATGGTGGAAAAGTAGTATTTGGTCACCGCCAAACAAGCAAGATTTCTGGCTCTCACAGACCTGTAACAACTTCTTTAAGAGGCTCCTCTGTCCTCCACTCGTTACCTGTATTAATGGCACCTGTTTGAACTTGTTATCAGTATAAAATACACCTGTCCACAACCTCAAACAGTCACACTCCAAACTCTACAAAATTGTAGACCTCCACCAGGCTGGGAAGACTGAATCTGCAATAGGTAAGCAGCTTGGTTTGAAGAAATCAACTGTGGGAGCAATTATTAGGAAATGGAAGACATACAAGACCACTGATAATCTTCCTCGATCTGGGGCTCCACGCAAGATCTCACCCCGTGGGGTCAAAATGATCACAAGAACGGTGAGCAAAAATCCCAGAACCACACAGGGGGACCTAGTGAATGACCTGCAGGGAGCTGGGACCAAAGTAACAAAGCCTACCATCAGTAACACACTATGCCGCCAGGGACACAAATCCTGCAGTGCCAGACGTGTCCCCCTGCTTAAGCCAGTACATGTCCAGGCCCGTCTGAAGTTTGCTAGAGAGCATTTGGATGATCCAGAAGAAGATTGGGAGAATGTCATATGGTCAGATGAAACCAAAATAGAACTTTTTGGTAAAAACTCAACTCGTCGTGTTTGGAGGACAAAGAATGCTGAGTTGCATCCACAGAACACCATACCAACTGTGAAGCATGGGGGTGGAAACATCATGCTTTGGGGCGGTTTTTCTGCAAAGGGACCAGGACGACTGATCCGTGTAAAGGAAAGAATGAATGGGGCCATGTATCATGAGATTTTGAGTGAAAACCTCCTTCCATCAGCAAGGGCATTGAAGATGAAACGTGGCTGGGTCTTTCAGCATTTCCCAAACACACCACCTGGGCAACAAAGGAATGGCTTCGTAAGAAGCATTTCAAGGTCCTGGAGTGGCCTAGCCAGTCTCCAGATCTCAACCCCATAGAAAACCTTTGGAGGGAATTGAAAGTCCGTGTTGCCCAGCAACAGCCCCAAAACATCATTGCTCTAGAGTAGATCTGCATGGAGGAATGGGCCAAAATACCAGCAACAGTGTGTGAAAACCTTGTGAAGACTTACAGAAAACGTTTGACCTCTGTCATTGCCAACAAAGGGTATATAACAAAGTATTGAGATAAACTTTTGTTATTGACCAAAAACTTATTTTCCACCATAATTTGCAAATAAATTTATAAAAAATCCTACAATGTGATTTTCTGGATTTTGTTTCTCATTTTGTCTGTCATAGTTGAAGTGTACCTATGATGAAAATTACAGGCCTCTCTCATCTTTTTAAGTGGGAGAACTTGCACAATTGGTGGCTGACTAAATACTTTTTTGCCCCACTGTATTTCACATGTGATTTCATGAATATGAATATTTTCTAGTAATATTTATGTCCGTTGCGTTATGCTAATTAGTGTATGCCTTTGCACAGCAGTGTTCTAGAACATTGTACCGTTGGCACTCATACTTGTCAAATTCTCAGCGCGGCCCAAGCAATTTCTCTAACTGTCAACACGTTCAGATGAAAAAAATAACTTGTACATGGGAGCCACGTTGGTTGTGAAGTTTGGGAAGGTGTGTGTTGGGGCTGTGCGTCCCCCGGGGACAATGGTCTCAGAGCCGCGTATGTCACAATGGGACGCCGGACTATCAAGTCTTAGTGTCTATGGACTATGATTTACGCTTTAAAACCTCTTAAGGATCCACCCCCTTATTTTAGCTTAAAATCACATAACCAAATCTAACTTTCTGTAACTCAGGCCCTGAAGCAAGGATATGCATATTATTGGTACCATTTGAAAGGAACACTTTGAAGTTTGTGGAAATGTGAAAGGTATGTAGGAGAATATACAAAATAGATCTGGTAAAAGTTACCGGTTGAAAGAGCCCTATTTTATACTGTGTGTATCATGTACTTGAGGATATTGCACAGGCAGCTTTTTCTGGATATGGAATTGCTAGTGGTGGTGTCTCTGGGTGATGCTTGAGTTCTATTCACTGTTTTCTTAATTAAAAAGAGCAGAAAAGCTGGCGGCACAATGACTTCAAGTCCAAGGACGTTCTTCCTGAAAGATAACCAGGCATGACCTCCATTTTATTCCCCATCATCAGTCTGTCGCCATTAGGATGGATACAAACCTGTGTTTATGGATACTCATATAACAATTATATAGTTTCAGACATCCCTGGTTAGCGTCCTCTTCATGTGGTCAAGTCCTGTTTAAAAGGATTCCTAGTGGTTTTCGGCTTCCTTTTCCATAAAAAAAATAAAATAAAGTGTGCCAGAGCCTCTTGTCCTGTAATCTTCCCACATGGACTTTTGTAAGAGAACTGATATAAAGTGAAACACAGTGTGCAGCTGTCCTCTTGCCCACCACTCGCCTTTTGTGAGACATTTTCTAGTCGAGAATACTAATGGCTGCATGTCTGTGGAGCAAACCCAGCTGGCATGAATACAAACATTTATTCGACCACAAGAGAGTGCTGTTTTATACTACACTAGTGTCTCTTTGTTGGCTTTGTATTTGGAGACCTTTGCATATGGATAGGTTGTCATTTGATATAAAGTAACAGTAATGATGAGAGTAAGGATAAAAAAAACAAAGATGAATGACCTGTGCACTGCGATTGACTTGATTGCGAGGCTTCAGCTAACATGATTGCCGTTTAAAGTATACTGTTGTGCGCAGCTCACTAATCTGTGTTGGATGGAATCCCGGCCTAAATTTTGACTCAGAAAGAAGCAGATACTGTATAGTGCATGTGTGCTTATGTACAGTACCAGTCAAAAGTTTGGACACGCCTACTCATTCAAGTGTTTTTCTTTATGTTTTACTATGTTCTACATTGTAGAATAATAGTGAATATATCAAAACTATGAAATAACACAAATGGAATCATGTAGTAACCAAAAAGTGTCAAAATATATTTTTTATTTCAGATTCTTTGAAGTAGCCACCCTTTGCCTTGATGACAGCTGTCACGCCCTGACCTTAGTTATCTTTGTAGTTATCTTTATTTGTACTGTTTTCTTTATTATTTTGGTTTGGTCAGGGTGTGACGAGGGTGGTATGTGTGTTTTTGTCTTGCCTAGGGTTTTTGTACATCTATGGGGTTTTGGTATGTCTAGGTAAATGTAGGTCTATGGTGGCCTGAATTGGTTCCCAATCAGAGGCAGCTGTTTATCGTTGCCTCTGATTGGGGATCCTATTTAGGTTGCCATTTTCCATTTTGTTTTTGTGGGTTATTGTGTAGGTGCATGTCAGCACTCGGTTTATCATAGCTTCACGTTAGTTTAAGTGTTCTTCATTAATTAAAGAAGAATGTATTCTTATCACGCTGCGCCTTGGTCTCATCATTACGAAGAACGTGACAACAGCTTTGCACACTCTCAGCATTCTTTCAAACAGCTTCATGAGGAATGCTTTTCCAACAGACTTGAAGGAGTTCCCACATGCTGAGCACTTGTTGGCTGCTTCACTCTGCGGTCCATTAGTACAAAGGACAGATTTCCACCGGTCTAATGTCCATTTTTCGTGTTTCTTGGCCCAAGAAAAAGTGCACAAAAACAGTTGAATGAGTAGGTGTGTCCAAACTTTTGAGTGGTACTATAGGTATATATAAATAAATACATATATATATATTTATACTGAACAAAAATATAAATGTAACATGCAACAATTTCAACAATTTCAGTGAGTTACAGTTCATATAAGGAAATCAGTCAAAATTAGGCCCTAATCTATGGATTTCACATGACTGGACAGGGGTGCTGCCATGGGTGAGCCTGGGAGGGCATAGGCCCACCCACTGGGGAGACAGATCCAGCCAATCAGAATGTGTTTTTCACCACAAAAGGGCTTTATTAGACAGAAATACTCCTCAGTTTCATCAGCTGTCCAGGTAGCATAGTTACATGTGGTCTGCAGTTATGAGGCCGATTGGACATACTGCCAAATTCTCTAAAACGACCTTGGAAGCAGCTTATGGTAGAGAAAGTAACATTAAATTCTCTAGCAACAGTTATTGTGGACATTCCTGCAGTCAGCATGCCAATTGCAAGCTCCCTCAAAACTTGAGATATCATTGGCATTGTGTTGTGTGACAAAACTGCACATTTATTTATTTGTACTGTAATCATTGAAATGCAAGAGAAAGGCCATAATGTATTATTCCAGCCCAGGAGCTATTTAGATTTTGGCCACTAGATGGCAGTAGTGTGTGCGCAAAGTGTTAGACTGATCCAATGAAGTATTGCATATCTGTTCTAAATGTTGTATCAAGACTGTCCAAATATGCCTAATAGTTTTTTTTAATACATTTTCAAGTTCATAATTGTGCACTCTCTTCAAACAATAGCATTGTATTATTTCACTGCAATAGCTACTGTAAATTGCACAGTGCAGTTAGATTAACAATAATTGAAGCTTTCTGCCCATATCAGATATGTATATGTCCTGGGATTTTGTTTTGTTACTTACAACCTCACGCTAATCACATTAGCCTATGTTAGCTTAACCTGTCCCGTGGCGGGGACTCCGATCCTGTAGAGGAGGTAGACTCAGCGATGCAAGATATACACAATATCGGGCTGATTTCTTCAACAATGTTGAAGCTTGAGGCTAAACTTATCCGCTGTTTTGGTTCTGTAGCTACTCCGTTGTAGCAGCATGAAGCACACCTGTACACATGTGTAGATCATATGTGTGACTGTGTGAGAGCAACGTCTTGCATCGTTCTCAGCTCAACTTCTATGGTGCTGCTCATGCCAATGTCGTAGCGCTGAGTCTACCTTTAAATATTATGGAATAATATGTATTTACACTGTAGTTAAACTGTCTCTGCCTATGTAATTACTTTGTAAAGACACATTTTTAGGCAAATGCTTTGAAGTGGTCCCGAAATGCTCACATTCAAAGGGTCATATAAGGACATGACTTTCAATTTCACTTATCTCATCAGAGAGTGAATATCCACAAATTGTAGTATTAGTAGTAGTAGTTTATTACATTTTACATGTAGGCCGTACTTGGCAGCTAAAAGCTGAATTGCAGTACACAGCATATACAAGTAACACATCTCAAAGCACTTGAAAAGCAAAACAAGCATCAATTAAAAGTATGAATGACATGAGTATAGGTCTGCACTTCAAAGTTCTAAGTACTTCAAGCCTCTAAGAGATGAAGCGACAACCGCTTATACATTTGTAGCTACAACCCGCATCAGAGTAGCACAGTAACACAGACAGCTCAGAGTAAACTATGTGTTGTCTCCTGCATTTACATATTCCTTACCATGACTTGTATCATGATGGAAGCTGATCTTGGATATCCAGAGAATTGTACTGGTATAACATGTGCTGGGTCTTCCTTGGTCAGTCGAATGAACGTGGCTCTGTTTTGAGGGTGTCTGGGGCTCATTTAGTAGTAAGCTTTGTGAAACTGTGGGAGGTGGATTGGTGCAACTGGTGCTTGACTATTAGAATTTCAGTCACATAGAATGACTAAAAAAGCCTGAATCAAGCCAGCTGGACAGGAGTGTACTCCCCCAACACAAAGACGAACACCCACATACACACAAACACGCGTGCGCGCACACACATACACACACACAGAGTATTTGTGTATATTTTGACGAGAAGACATTCTTCATTTAATGTGAGCAGGGTTATATTTTTTTGAACAGCTCACAGACTCTGCTTGTCTCTGAAACAGTGTCTGCTGTCCACGTGACTTAATAGTCTACTGTGTCTGACTGAAAAATTATACAAATGAAACAGAAACAATATTCACAAATATGTGTAACAAATACAGATAACTAGAGCGTTTTTCAAAAGGTTGGTTTCCCGCAATCATTGCATTTTTTTTGCAGAAAAGGCACTCAAGTTTTCCTTTATCCGCAGAATTTACCATTGCTGCAGAATTTCCTCAAAATGCATTTTTCTTCACCGCTACTAGATGGCACCAGCCACACTGTATACTTACCCCGTCAGCTAACCTAACATAGCTAGGCGTAAAAGAAACACCTGAAACTAGATCCTGGCAGGGAAGGTTCTCTTCTGCACTTTTCAACCAATCCAGTAAATGTGAAGGTGAAGTTAACCTCTAACGAGTGTCGCCTCGTTAACTTCCGTTTGTTGGCAACTCTGCTAATGCTACCAGTCAACAAACAGTCAGGGAGATTCTCAATTGGCCAAAAGTCTGTCCTGACCTCAACTCCGTCCTCCTCTCTTCTGTGACCCGGAAACCGGTAAGTGGTCAAGTGGTCGAGGAGAGTGTCAGTTTGTCAGTAGACGAATGCAGGAGTGTCCTCTTCACCTCGATAGCCTCCTCTCGCAAAATCCTCCACAGAAGAGTTTTGAAATCTGCCACACCACCTTTGAATCGGCTGTTGCACATATTTAAAAATGATACACTACTTATCCTTTTATCTATAATATCTGTAGCACAACTACCTACATTTATTGTTAATGCTTCACACATTTATGTTGGGATACCACGTCTGTAACTGTCATGACGCGCTAGTGAAGAAGGTCTCATTTCATAGAAGTGCATTTGTTTCCATGTTTCATCCCCTTCTCTCCTTGATTACCTTTTGACTTAAAAAAAAAGAAGTGAGGAGAAGAGGATGCAAGGAATTGAGAATACCAATTGAGATTCTCCCTTCATCGTTCATGGAGGAAGAGAGGTTTTTACGACCAGCTCAGCCAAACACAGGAAACTAGGCAACTTATCAGGTTTAGCGGGTTTTTGACAATTTAAATGTTTGCTCTAAATGGTAATTTAGGCACATTTTTCAAGTCTGCAGAATTTGGGGAAAGTGCATCTAGGAAAAACGGGGATGGCATAAAGATATAATGAGTGAAATCATAATCGTATCGGTGATTCAACTGGTGGTCAAGACACACAAAATTGAAATATTTTAATTTATATGAGGTTAAAGGTAAAAAGCATACCCTTTTGGAGAAGGTTCTGAAAGTACTCAAGTATGAGGTAAAGTTTGTTGCCTTGTCCGTTCTGAAAAGTATTTTTGAAAAATATAAGCTGTCTATTGTCAAAAATGCCTCTGCACTTATTTGTGTGGGGTAGATGTTTATGGCCCCTCCCCTTTCCATCGTGGCTACCTCTGAGGTTGTGTGAGGTCAGTGAGAGCCGCCTGCCATGCCTGCTGAGCTAATAACAGGGTCAGACTGGTGAAGAAGCACTGGCAGAAAGCCCTGGGCAATGCAGACATGTAATTTTCTCTTGGAGGTGATGAATCGCTTGCGGTCAGATGTGGATGTGCCGCCGGATTTCTTTTTGGGGTCTGAGCAACTGCTCCTCCAATGTCAATGTGTCCCGTATTAGGATATTTCAAGGTCCTTGATCTTTTTATATTATTGAATTAAGACCGTTTAGTCTTTACTTTATTCCCATAAATGGTCAATTTTCGGTCACCACCACATTTTTTCCCTCATACTGCATGTGCTTTTCATCAACTACATTTTCAATCTCATCATCCTCCATTTCTCCACACATCCTTCTCTCAGCTCCTGCTCTCTCTCACTGATCAGTTAGACGCTGTTTGTCATTCAAACTACGTGTTTACCATCTGGCATTGATCTAACATTTTAATACTCATCATTCATCACTCTCTGCCCTCTCTGTCCTTATCTACACTCGAATCATAGAGTGTATATAATGTACGAGTAAAATAAGCCAACAAAAATAATACTGTAACCAATTGGCGAAGTAGAGATTGTTTGTTAAATGAGGTGCATATGCCATATGTAATATTATGTAATATTTAAAAAAAACTCTTATCTCACTCTCACTATCTCTCCTCCACAGACCAGTAAGGTTCCTCCTCCTTCTGTGCGCACTTTGCCATCAGACCCTGGCTTTCCCCTCCCAAACAGGATACTCAGAAGGTACAGATCTTCTAACGTGTATTTTGATGGACTATCATTATTTGGGATGACAATGCATTGCATTAAAACTTTTATTTTGATTTCAGGTTATTATTTTAAAGGGATACTTCTGGATTTGAGCCGTTATCTACTTCCCCAGAGTCAGATGAACATGTGGATACCATTTTTATGTCTCTGCTAGCATTAGCGCAAATAGCATGCTAGCTGTTCCTGTAGACTTCTAGTCATTGTGCTAACGTTAGGTAGCATTGGCTCACGAAACTACCTCTTAACTTCCGTCATACTGGACGCAGAGACATAAAATGGTATCACAAAGTATCCCTTTAGCCTTAGCAGCGCTGTGGTCCTCATGAACTGAAATTTAAAGACTCAGTTGCTGTATAGTAATTGCTGCATAATAGTTGCTGTGTTACAATTGCTTTGGATAGAAGATAATCCATGTTTATATTAACTATGTATAATTTATATTTCTATATATTCAACATGTAGCTGATTAAAGCATTTGTTTTTCCGCCCACTCCGTAATCATATAATATTTTGAGGGGAAATACACTCATCCATGGAATATAACCATTGCTGCAGAATTTTGAAGATTGTCCCCGAAATGCATTATTAACCATCACCACAAGAGGTCAATAGCCGGCCACTTACTAAGTCAGCATCATTTACTCACTGTGTCTCTCCTTCCTGACTCAGATGACAATCGACAATTCCAGGTCACCATCTCCAAGGCAACCCCGATTTCCACTGCACAGCTAGGAGGCTCCATCACAATCCCATGTATGGTGTCCCTTTCCCCTGGGCTCCCCTCGTCCTCCTCGCCCCCCATCCCGCCCCGGGTCAAGTGGAGCGTGTTGCATGATGGGGAGCAGGAGGAGACAGAGATCCTGGTGGCGCGGGGTCAAAGGGTGAAGGTCAACGAGGCCTACGGAGAACGAGCTTCCCTGGTCAACTTTGCAGACTCGCCCGAGGACCTCTCCCTCTGGCTGGGGGAGCTGCGCTCAACAGACACAGGGCACTACCGTTGCGAGGTGCAGCAGGGCCTGGACGACGCCAGTGACTTCACACAGATCAAGGTCAAAGGTAACAAAAGGAGAAGGATTTTTAAGGCTGTAGGAGTCTGTGAATATTTTAGATTTTTTTAAAACTTGTCTAACAGGTTTAGAAACTGCAAACATGTTTAGAAACAACCAGATTTAGCCTTATATGCAACTATTAATATTTTTTCTTTCAGTTTTTACCACATATTGTGTATTTGAACCTGTCAATATTTCTCTGTGTGTGTATGTTTGTGCACACGCGTGTGCATGTAGGTGTGGTCTTCCACTACAGACATGCCTCTGGTCGCTATGCATTTTCATTCAGTGAGGCCCAGGCGGTGTGCGAGAGCATTGGGGCACACATCGCTACTCCTGACCAGCTTCTGGCAGCCTATTACGATGGCTATGAGCAGTGTGATGCCGGCTGGCTTGCTGACCAATCTGTCAGGTATCCACAACTTGTCTTATAATACAAAGACACATTTCTTAAAGGTTAAATACTTTGTTCTGACTAATTCACACGCCTATAGGCTACTGGGAATTTTTGAATTTGGCCCACTGTGTGGTATGTAATACTATTTTCTGGCAGACTGTATGTTGACCTGAATCAGTTTCACTCTAGTCCAGCTAGATTTCCTCATGAGCATTATCATGGCTTACATGTGTAAGATAGGGACTCTATTTGGTCTGTGTTCCCAACACACACTTCAATTCCCGCTAACAGATTAAAAAACAATGACTGAGGCCCCTCACCTATCAGAGTTAGTCTTTACAACATTTTCTTAGCACAGGAAATACTAATATTTTCTATTTCCCAGATATCCAATCCAAGTTCCGCGGGAAGGTTGCTATGGTGACATGGATGGTCGCCCGGGAGTGAGGAACTATGGGACGCTGAAACCAGAGGAGCTGTTTGATGTGTATTGTTATGTGGAGCATATTGATGGTAAAGAACAACAACTTGTGAATAGCTTCCCGTAAAATAATGACAGTGTGATTAGCTCCCCGTAAAAAGGCAGTGTAAATAGTGACAGTGTGAATAGCTCCCCGTAAAAAGGCAGTGTAAATAGTGACAGTAAATAGCTTCCCATAAAAAAAGGCAGTGTAAATAGTGACAGTGTGAATAGCTCCCTGTAAAAAGGCAGTGTAAATAGTGACAGTGTGAATAGCTCCCCATAAAAAGGCAGTGTAAATAGTGACAGTGTAAATAGTTTGCCATAAAAACGGCAGTGTAAATAGTGACAGTGTGAATAGCTCCTCGTAAAAAGGCAGTGTAAATAGTGACAGTGTGAATAAATGTGATTCTACTGAGCAATAACATATGTTTGTGTCATTGTGTCAAAAAATAATAAAGGACAATATGTCCTTTTGCCCAGACAGATGCTTTGTCATTGTATATCATCATGTGTTCTGAAGGCACTCTATAAAATGACTGTGTTGGGTCTCCTTAAAGGGATAGTTCACCCAAATTGCAAAATTACATATTGATTTTCTTACCCTTCAAACAATCTCTGAACACAGTATGACAGCAATCCATGCTTTGATTTAGTTTCCCTGGTACTGTTTCCACATGCTAACCTTTTAGTATTCAGCATTTGTGGCACCATCCGAGTCATGGGACCAATATTATACAATTTTAGATACTTTCTGATTATTTGGACATGATGTGCCAAAAATGCTAATATCGGTCCCATGACTTTGAATGGGATGTGTGCCACAAATGCTAAAACATGGTAACAGTGCCAGGTAAACTAAACCAAATCATGGAATGCTGTCATAACTTTACCATAAACCACTTACAGGGCAAGGAAACCAATAGATAATTTTTTAATTAAGAGTGAACTATCCCTTTAAGTCACAGGCATGTAGGGATTTTAGCTAGTGGACAGAATACACACTTTAGATGAGTCAGATCATTTGTATTTACAGGTACAATACATATCAAATACTGATGTCATTTTCCCAACCGAGATCTCATTCTCCCATGTGTTTAGCCTTTTGTATTTTTCCAGATACTGCAGGAAAATGAAGGATCTAGGACAATCTTTCGGAATCTAAATCCCATTAGGACTCTAACACATTACCTTTTTTTGTGCAGGGGAGGTGTTCCATGGCTCTGCCCCTAAGCAGCTGTCATTGAATGAGGCTTGGGCGTACTGCGAGAAGGAAGGGGCAGAGCTGGCTACCACAGGGCAGCTGTACATGGCATGGAGTGAGGGTCTGGACCGCTGCAACCCTGGCTGGCTGTCTGATGGCAGCGTGCGCTACCCCGTCATCACCCCTAGAGCGCGCTGTGGAGGTCCACAGGCAGGGGTCAAGACCCTGTATCGCTACAGCAACCAGACAGGCTTCCCTGAATCCTCCAGCCGCCATGATGTTTACTGTTTCAGAGGTCTGAGTCTTGTACTGGACTAATTAGTAGTTAACCTCTATGGGACGGTTGAGCTAATGTGATTAGCATGAGGTTGTAAGTAACAAAAAAAATCCTAGGACATAGACATATCTGATATGGGCAGAAAGCTTCAATTCTTGTTAATCTAACTGCACTGTCCAATTTACAGTAGCTATTACAGTGAAATAATACCATGCTATTGTTTGAGAAGAGTGCACAAGAGTAAAAATGTAATAATAAACAAATTAGGCACATTTGGGAAGTCTAGATAAAACATTTTGAACAGATATGCAATGGTTCATTGGATCAGTCTAAAACTTTGTACATATACTCCTGCCAACTCGTGGCCAAAATCCAATTTGTGCCTGGGCTAGAATGACACATTATGGCCTTTCTCTTGCATTTAAAAAATGACAGTACAAAAAAAAATGAATGTTTATTATTTGTATTATCTTTTACCAGATCTAATGTGTTATATTCTCCTACATTAATTTCACATTTCCACAAACTCCAAAGTGTTTCCTTTCCAATGGTATCAAGAATATGCATATCCTTGCTTCAGGTCCTGAGCTAGAGGCAGTTAGATTTGGGTATGTCATTTTAGGCGAATATTGAAAAAAAGTGTTGGCTCCTTAAGAGATTTTAAAAGAGAGGGCAAAGTACTTATTTGAGGTCTGTTTTGTACTGGACTAATAACTAGTTAAAAGATTCTTAAGAGTATATTGACGCACCCGTGTGTTAAACCTTAGTAACATAATAATAAAATCCCCATCAAAATCTGTCAGTTTAAGCTAGAGATATCAGGTTTTTTTTGCATGGGCTGCGTCGCAGTCCATAACAACTGTCTATGTCGGCCTTCCGTATCTGCGGTGGAAGGTGGCTGAGCTACAGAGGTGTTTGTCAGACCATGAGACATCCTGAAGATCGGTCTTCTCACAAAAACAGATGTAGCATCTGAACGGTTTGGCCTAAAAAACTGTTATGACCACTCTATGGAAAAGGGAGACCCTCACGAACACGTTTTCTCTTTTGCTTTACGAGGACACGGGTCTCGTCTGAAGGTAACCCATACAAACAAATGGAAGTGTGAAGGTCGTTTTGTGCCTACAAAAATAAGGGTTTAATTATGTGTAAAGAAAAAAACAAATGTATCCTGAGCTTTCTTATATCTCCTAAATATAGGACACACACTTCAAAACCTTATTTCTTATGAAGTTTATTGTTTTATTATTTTTTGCCATATTTGAATGTGTTATTCAATGCGTTTCTATGGGCTATAGTCGTAAAGTCCGAATTCAATATTTAATCAAATAATGTTGAAAAAAAAGGTTTAAAAAGTTGATACCTAAATGGGTCCTAAAATTCTAATCAGATATCCATATGATCCATGGTATGACCATCTTAAAATAATTCCATATTCCCCACTAATTTTAGAGGTCTGTTTTGTACTGGCCGAATTAGTAGATAAAAGAGATAGTACAGTACTTATTTCAGAGGTCTGTTTTTGTACTGGACTAAATAGTTGTAGCATAGATAATAGTTTTTTTATTGCAAGATATTTGTTAGATTGCATGCTTCTATGGATTATTTTGTGTTATGCAAAGAATGTCTTAATTTTACGTCCATTCATTAAACAACCTCACTGAGTCACCTGTCCACTCCCTGTTCTTCTCAGGTAATGGGAATCCTCACACTGATGCCCCCATGGACTACATGGCCACTGAACCAGAGAACATCGGACAAGATATTGTTGTTCTTATGGAGCCTGCCGAGGAGCTCCATCCGAGCCTGGATCCAGAGCAAGTGGAGCGAGAGGCCCAGAGTGTCCTGCAATCCCTCCCCGTCTTCCAGTCAGCTCCTGCTCGGGAGGACCTGCAAGGATCTCCCCCTACTTCCATGTCAAGCACAGAGGTCCCACTCACCCGTACAGCTTCCACCCAGGACCTCCTCCAGCCTTTTGATGAGACTTCACTTCCTGTAGAAGAACACTACCACTCCCAGCATCCTACTTCACTTCCCAGCACCTCCAGTGAGCCAGACTCCCTTCACGAAGAAAACTATCACTCCCAGCATTCTACTTCACTACCCAGCACCTCCAGTGAGCCAGACTCCCTTCACGAAGAAAACTATCACTCCCAGCATTCTACTTCACTTCCCAGCACCTCCAGTGAGCCAGACTCCCTTCACGAAGGAGACTATCACTCCCAGCATTCTACTTCACTTCCCAGCACCTCCAGTGAGCCAGACTCCCTTCTCGAAGGAGACAATCACTCACAGAATTCTACTTCACTTCCCAGCACCTCCAGTGTGCCAGACTCCCTTCATGAAGAAAACTATCACTCCCAGCATTCTAGTTCATTACCCAGCACATCCAGTGAGCCAAACTCCCTTCACTATGGAGACTATCACTCCCAGGATTCTACTTCACTTCCCAGCACCTCCAGTGAGCCAGACTCCCTTCACGAAGGAGACTATCACTCACATAATTCTACTTCACTTCCCAGCACCTCCAGTGAGCCAGACTCCCTTCACGAAGAAAACTATCACTCCCAGCATTTTAGTTCATTACCCAGCACAATGAGGGAGCCAGACTCCCTTTACGATGTAGACTATCACTCACAGAATTCTACTTCACTTCCCAGCACCCCCAGTGAGCCAGACTCCCTTCACGAAGGAGACTATCACTCACATGATTCTACTTCACTTCCCAGCACCTCCAGTGAGCCAGACTCCCTTCACGAAGAAAACTATCACTCCCAGCATTCTAGTTCATTACCCAGCACAATGAGGGAGCCAGACTCCCTTTACGATGTAGACTATCACTCACAGAATTCTACTTCACTTCCCAGCACCTCCAGTGAGCCAGACTCCCTTCACGATGGAGACTATCACTCACAGAATTCTAGTTCATTACCCAGCACAATCCAGTGAGCCAGACTCCCTTCACGAAGGAGAATTCTACTTCACTTCCCAGCACCTCCAGTGAGCCAGACTCCCTTCAATTCTATCACTCACAGAATTCTACTTCACTTCCCAGCACCTCCAGTGAGCCAGACTCCCTTCACGATGGAGACTATCACTCACAGAATGCTACTTCACTTCCCAGCACCTCCAGTGTGCCAGACTCCCTTCACGAAGGGGACAATCACTCCCAGCATCCTACTTCTTTACCCAGCACCTCCAATGTGCCAGACTCCCTTCACGAAGGAGACTATCACTCCCAGCATCCTACTTCATTACCCAGCACCTCCAGTGAGCCAGACTCCCTTCACAAAGAAGATTATCACTCCCACCATCCTACTTCATTACCCAGCACCTCCAGCGTGCCAGACTCCCTCCACGAAGGCAACTCCAGTTTCTACCGACTCAAACTGGAAACGAGCCCAGAATTCCCAGAGCCGTCCTACGAGCCACACATACATTACCAGCCGATGCCAGAGATGAACCCGGAGGAACCCGACTACCAGCAGTCAGGCTCTTCCAAGCACTTCCAGCCAATGCCAGAGACCAACCTGGAGTTGGATCAACTGGAAGCCAACTACAGCACAACAGCAGGTAACCAGAGTCATCGGGAGAATGCACAAGAGACTACCAACATGGCCTTTGACCCCATAGAGAATGCCACAGAGGCACGTGACCCCACTGCAGAGAGAAGATCCAAAGAGGCGATCGTGGGAGAACTTGAAGAGACATCCATCTCGACCGAATCCCTGGGTGAGCTTGATCCTCACCCAGTCTGGGATACACTCTCCCCCCACGGAAGGGCAACCTCAGTGTGGTTGCCCTTGGATGGATCTGGAGATATGTTCCAAGGTATGGCTATCTTGCAGCAGACACTCCCATCCAGAGGGACCCACAGCTAGTACATTCATCTTGGGGCGGCAGGGTAGCCTAGTGGTTAGAGCGTTGGACTAGTAACTGAAAGGTTGCAAGATCAAATCCCCAAGCTGACAACGTACAAATCTGTCGTTCTGCCCCTGAACAGGCAGTTAACCCACTGTTCCTAGGCCGTCATTGAAAATAAGAATTTGTTCTTAACTGACTTGCCTAGTTAAATAAAGGTAAAATCAAATGAAGATAGCCAGGCGAGACAACCACATATCACAGTCGTATCCCAAACACGTACCACATACATAATACAATGCAAAATACGATACAAAATGCATAAAAATGTATGTGTGCCTCTTCACAGTCCCTGTCGTGCCGTTAGTTGTTCTTTTATCACATTTTTTGTCTGGTTTTATTTGCTAGCTTGAGTTACCTGGGGTGGCTGAGAGTTCCATTTAGTCATGGCTCTATTTAATATGGTGTGTTTCCTAGCCTAAGTTCTGGACCTGGGGACTGTGAAGAGACCTCTGGTTGCATGTCTTGTGTGATACCGATGAGTGTCCCAGCTATGTGCCAACTGCTTGAACAGACCGTTCTGTACCTTCAACACATAGACCACTAGCGATGCAGTCAATCTCTCCTCAACTTTGAGACAGAAGAGATTGACATGCCTGTGATTGACATTCGCTCTCTGTGTACGTCTAAGTGTGATGCGTGCTGCCCATTGCATGAAAACATGCTTGTTATTTTAGAAGCAAGTGTACTTTGATCATACTCGAAAATCGTGTATAATGTAAAAAATAAAATCAATATCTTAGATGTTACAGATGTTTTTGATCTTATAGATGTTACAGATGTCACTCCTAAATCCTCTTCTCAAAAGTATGTACTTTGACATTGTAGGGCTGTGTAGAACTTAAGACTTGATAATCATGCAATAATAATGTATATCGTACCTTCTTTACAGAGATTGACCTAGGTGTCCACCAGGGAATGCACACAGACAGATCCCCCACCTCTGAACCCTCTGACTTCACCACTCACATGTCTGCCTCCCCTGAAGCCACGAGCATCTCCAGTGAGCAGCAGACAGGCGTTCCGCATTCAAGCAACATCTCATCTGGACTGGATCATTCTGAAGAGCTGGGACTGGATGTGTACTCCACAGTAGCTGTGTACTCCACAGTAGGCCATCCACCAGGAACCTCCCAGGGAACTTCCTCCGCTAGACCGGAAGGCAGCACCAGTCTAGATTTCGAGGGTATCGTCAATCCAGAGAGATTGGAACCTTCAGGAACAGTGGAGCTGGCACCAGGGGAGTTTGATGAGGAGCACCTGGGGTCTGGAGAGGAAATAGCTATGACTGAGTCTCCAGACCTGTCCACCACCTCCCAGCTGCCTGTCGAGTTTACCACAATGGGCTATCAAACAACGGCCATGTCCAGAATAGAGGTGGATCCCACAACCACGGACCCTGAAGAAGACGGAAGTGGACATGAGCCAGGCACTGATGAACCGTCCCTCGGAGAAAAAGTTACAGTCTTCCCCCTTGAGTCGCAAACAACCAGTTGGGATCTGCACCGTACCACCTCTGCACCCCAAGAGTCTCAGGACGACCTTGAATACAGCGGGGAACCCGCTTCCTCCTCTTCCCAGACAGAGTTTCCAGACTCCTCAGCAGAACCTGAACTGTTTGGGTCAGACTCCTTGTCCACCTCAAGTACAGATCCCACCGCTGCCACTATGTCCACATCCACCGTGTACACATCCACAGAGTGGGCTACACAGACCTGGAGCCCCGTCACCTCCACTACACAAAGTCCCCCAGAGCCAGAGAGGGTGACGGCTCTTAAACACCCTGTGGATCATGGCCAGATGGATCTGGAATTCGGCCTCACCCAGCCGCCAACCCTGCTCATCTTGCCCAATGAGAGAGCTGCTGTGGGCAGTTCCAGGAAGATTTCAGGTAACACTCGAGCCACCCTAACCAGCCTAACCACCCTCCTCTTGCTGCTCGACACGGCGATGCACTAAACCCCGGCCTCTCCCACCCCAAACTGCCTTGCTCCATTTTCTGTAAACTGCCACCCTCCCAACGGCTCCCCCCTCTTCGTCTGTCTCACTGTTTGTTTCAGCAGCCCACTCACCCTCCTCCCCCTCCCTCCCCCTAAAGAGCACCCTGCTCCTTGTGATGCCCAAGAATTGAGCATTGAGAGAGATATGGGGCAACCCCCTTTTGACATTTGTCAAACAAACCAGTCTTGCGGTGCATGATGTTTTTTTTCACTCAAAGATTGACTTCTGTGAAGTACTGTATTGCCTGGACACACCGTTTCTGTGAAAGAGAATTGCTATGCTTGATTGTCTCCCTCTACTCTTCCTGCAAGAGTGAAGTCCAACTAGCACCTTCACCGTCCTGAATGTTTTTCCTTTCAAACAGTCAATTTCCTCTTACCGGGGGGCCCATATTAGTTTGAGCACAATTCCAAGTGGGGAGAAAAAACAGTGTTATTCAACCGGACAAACATTTGTCCTTGCATTGTAACTCCACTAACTCTGAATGTAACAGCACTGACTCCCAAATGCAACACCACTGACACTTTATTGGTCACGAACACAGATATTATTGATTTAATAGAGGGACAGTATCCCAATTACAAAACATCAGCAACTTTTTAAACTAACTCAGCAGCTATTGAGTTGGTTTATAGTAGAGAATGTATGGCAAGGAATGTCACTTTCATAACCACAATAAGGGAATATCTGGTTTTCAAGTCTTGTAGATATGTAAATGACATCTATCAGAATATGTGTAATGTTATTTGAGGTGAAAATGTCTGTACTGCCATCAATCTCCCATTGTAACAGGACGCAACATTTGAAAAATGATAATGACCTTCCAGATGGCGGTCTGATCATAGTTTCTCCCAAATATTTTAAACATTTGTAATGAGTAAGAGTTGCTAAATGCAAAATGGAAACTATTGAGGCTGGTTTATTGTTTGACGTGAAAGTGTAGTCAGTGTGGCATGATTAGTGCCATGTCATCTAATCTAAAATGGGTTTTTGTAGATTGTGATTGTACTATAGATGGAGAGTCAGAAGCAGCATCTCACAATGTGTGCTCACATGTGTGCTTTCTCCTCTAAGGAATTAACTCATACAGGACGGCCCAATCCATAAAACCATTCAACTAACAGACCATAAACCAGCCTGTTGGATAACATGCACAGAATTGTATAGAATGCTACATTTGCCGTCTCATTTTAGTAAATGTGCCTTTTCACAGAGCCGTAACCATTAAAGGTGAAAATCTAAATTCGAGGACATGGCCTTTAATATTAGGTTTACTTTGTCACTGGTGCTTTACATTCCTGACAGGTTAGCTAGATGTTTCCCTTTTTATTTCACCTTTATTTCACCTTTATTTAACCAGGTAGGCCAGTTGAGAACAAGTTCTCATTTACAACTGCGACCTGGCCAAGATAAAGCAAAGCAGTGCGACAAAAAAACAACAACACAGAGTTACACATGGGATAAACAAACATACAGTCAATAACACAATTTAAAAAATTATGTACAGTGTGTGCAAATGTAGTAAGGTTAGGGAGGTAAGGCTATAAATAGGCCATAGTGGCGAAACAATTACAATTTAGCATTAACACTGGAGTGATATATATGCAGACGATGATGTGCAAGTAGAGATAATGGGGTGCAAAAGAGCAACAAAAAAAATAACAATATGGGGATGAGGTAGTTGGGTGTGCTATTTACAGATGGGCTGTGTACAGGTACAGTGATTGATCGGTGAGCTGCTCTGGCAGCTTCTCTAACCACTCACACTGCATCTGATATTATCTAATGGCTAAAATACTGGGTTGGGTAATCTGTTTCTACCTCAAACTTTCTCGACACTGAGTTAATGCCAGATGCAGGCTTTGTGAGTGTTGTTATCAACTCAATATGTGAATTTTGATGCCATCTACTGGCTAATTGCATGCTCATCTAAAGGAAAGGAGAATTGGGAGGTAACTTGTGGAATAGACCACATCAAATCAAACCAAATTGTATTTGTCACATGCACCAAATACAAAAACTGTAGACCTTACTGTGAAAGGCTTACTTACAAGCCCTTAACCAACAATGCAGTTCAGGAAATAGAGTTAAGAAAAAATATTTACTAAATTAACTAAAGTAAAAAATAATTGAATCAAAAGTAACACAAGAAAATTACATAACAATAACGAGGCTATATACAGGGAGTAATGGTACCGAGTCAATGTGTGGGGGTACAGGTTAGTCGAGGTAATTTGCACATGTAGGTAGGGGTAAAGTGACACCAGCTGGAATGCGGTTTTAACCAATCAGCATTCCGGATTAGAACCACCTGTTGTATAATGTCCGATTTGCGTGTCCTCTAGTCTGACACATGAGGCAATGTGATGCTTTCAGTTAGATTCTTTTTGGTGTTATTTTGGTGATTTCACACATTTCCACACCAAATCGTCTAATGTCTAAGTCTCACTCGCTCACTTCTGGTTCCAGCCCAGGTTACATTTACAGTAGATTGCAGAAATACCACTAAGGAATGAGGCATCCATAATGTGTCATAGTTAATTTATACAATTGTCAGCACTCTTAACACTGTACTTTGGTAATGTGTTCTCAAACCAAAATATAACATCTACACAGAGATACCTGCAAAAGTATAACCAATGCAAAACAGCATGAGAGTTTAATTGTAGGTAATCAATTGCAGATAAAGACAGTAATACTAATTCCCTTGCACTCTATCACACCACCTTCATCATCACAACACTGAAATCATTATTGTAATTGTCAACGTGATAGAAATGCCTTAGTCATCCTTCCCAGAGAGGGCGTAATTATCCTGAGAGCTAATAAGTACTTGCCCTGGTGAATAGCCAGGGAGTCAGTCAAGGTAATGGTGATATATTCAGCAGACATGACAAGGACTATGTTTCTTTTATTTTTAAATTTAACCTTTATTTAACTAGGCAAGTCAGTAAAGAAGAAATTCTTATTTAGAATGAATGCCTACCGGGGAACAGTGGCTTAACTGCCTTGTTCAGTGGCAGAGTTACAGATTTGATCTTGTCAGCTCGGGGATTCAATCCAGAAACCTTTCAGTTACTGGCCCAACGCTCTAACCACTAGGCTACCTAGTGAACATCATTCTGGCAGGAGACGAGGCACCTGATTGGGCAGCCTTACAGACCTTCACCAACTTTGCTTTTCCTTTACATCATCTCTGAAACCCTTTGTCTTCAACTCTTTTATCATCATACTCATATTCTTTGCTGCAGCTGCCCTCACCGCTTTCTACACACTAGGCTGTAATTGTATGATATTATCATTGTATTGTTATTTTTACTACAGTACAACTTTATTATTTACCAGTATTACTACAGTAGTAGGCTGCATATGATTATCAGAGCTGGCAGGACTGGCCTCTTGCTGTGTTTCAGATGCCTGTCTGGAGGACCCCTGTGCCAATGGCGGCACCTGCGTCGAGATGGGCGGGAGCACCAAATGCCTCTGTTTGCCCAGCTATGGAGGTGACCTCTGTCAGATGGGTGAGCTCCTCATTCAGCTGTTACAGTACCTCTGTAATTGTAAGAGTGCTATTAAACAGGGTTCTACTGCACCAGGTGGTAGAATACTGGGCGACAGGTAGTCTAGCGGGTTAAGCTCAGGGATTTGCAGGTTCAAATAGTTGATAAATATGCCAATGTGCCCTTGAGCAAGACACTTAACTCTAATTGCTCCTGTAAGTCACTCTGGATAAGAGCGTCTGCTAAATGACTAAAATGTAATGTAATGCACCACCACATTCAGTAGTAATAATTGTGGGTTTGTATGTGCTGGAGCAGATTATTTTCGTAATAAGGAAGTAATTGGATATATACGGCCAAAACATTAACAAAGTAACAGGTCCTTCATTGTTTTGTTTTTAGAAGGTAGGACATTTGTACTAGTCTAGTAGTACTAGTCTATTAATAACTAGTAGTACTATTAACTCAATCAATCAAAATATAAATATTACACACTGTGGCTTTAAGAGCCCATTAATCACAAAGACCCACCTTGTTTTGAAGAGGACAATCCAGGAATGGCTGTTCCATCCCTGAGCCCAACTCAAAAAAGAACAAAACCTTGTTTTTGGAACAATTGTCCCCTTCAGTTCAGTCGGGCGAAGCTTTTTCTTTGAGACCTGCTTGCTATGCCACCATGTTCCTGTCACATAGATTGAGAGATGTGAAAATGGAGATGGAAAGAAGGTGAGATGAGAAGTGTTCTTTAGATGGATGAACCTCATGGATCCATCTGCTCAGGGAATCAGGGAAACTGTCTCCCTGGGTTAGAATCATCTAGTTTCAGAGTAAGGCCAGGATTCAATCAAAGGCCATTTTCCTGACATTGGCGGCGATCACATTCACGTCAATACTGGGCGTGTTGGCTCAAGCATAAACAATTTCCTTCAAAGGTCAAGTGTATTGAACTTGTCGATAATGCATCTTTGATTGAATCCCGGCCAAGGTCTTAAGGTAGTTTTTCATTCGATCCCCTCGTTGTTTTTCATCAATACCACCCCTTCGCTCTCTTTCTTGTTCAATGGTCAGAAAAGCTAAACGGATCTTACCTTTCCCTCTTAATCATTCAAATAAAAATAATGACATCTAGTAAATCTCTCCCTCCCTCCTGTTCTGTCTCTTAGATCTGGAGCAGTGTGGGGGGGGCTGGCAGAAGTTCCACGGGAACTGCTACAAGCACTTCAACCAGCGGCTGAGCTGGGAGGTGGCGGAGCAGCACTGTCGCATGGTGGGGGGCCACCTGGTGTCAATCATGACCCCTGAGGAGCAGGACTTCATTAACAGTACGGTGGGAGTGGTGACAGCGAGCCCCTGAACTTCATGCTCCACCTTTTCTCTTTCATTTATAGGCAACTCCATTTGTTAGCATAGCGTACCATTTTACTGCATATTAATACATTGGAAATACAGCAGCAAACTCTCAAGGGTTTGTGTGTGCTATTTATTAGCGTAGGAAGGCCCATGACCCTGCTGTGCGGAAGTGCTACATGCAAATGCTAATCTGGTCCATTAAAGAGGTAGTTCAGCAAAATGACTAAATAAATTAGACGCACACTTACTTTTAACCAGAGTGACAGACTGTGTTCTAAGTCACTGTCACCAACTGCTGACATTAGCATTCATTGCCAAAAAAACAATGGGAGTGATCGGGGCAGCTTTAGCATGTTGTAAATTACGTGGCCACATGACTTCCAAGTAACTTCATGCCCAGTCAATTGGAAACACAAACCCTGGCAGAGGTGTTGATATTCGCAGTGGAAGCACAAAGACAAAGGCCTACTGTATAATTTCTTCGAGACGTGACAAGCCTACTGCTTGAAAAGCAAATAAAATGGCTTATTCTATCCGCAGATAACTATAAGGAGTATCAGTGGACTGGACTGAACGACAAGACCATCGAGGGGGATTTCCTCTGGTCCGATGGTAACCCACTGGTGAGTCCAGACAGATTGGGTTGACATAGAAAACGTACTGTTGAAACATGTCCACAGGATGACATGCAGCTACAAAGACACAGGACCACAAGACATTAGCTCCCATGCTTATAAACAACTACAGCTCTGTGTCTCTTACCTTGTCTTCACAGCTCTATGAGAACTGGTACAGGGGCCAGCCTGACAGTTACTTCCTGTCTGGAGAGGACTGTGTGGTGATGGTGTGGCATGATGCCGGGCGCTGGAGTGATGTGCCCTGCAACTACCACTTGGCCTACACCTGCAAGAAAGGCACCTGTGAGTAATGGACAGGATGTTACTACAAGCAAGCACCTATCTACCAGTGCCTTTACATACCTGTAACTACCTCTGTGCAATAGAGTATATTGCTACAGTATACAGGCAATAGGTCACAGAGGTAGTTAACTTAGAGGTATGTAGAAGTAGCAGTAGATGTTTAATGCACACATTCAATACAGTCCCAAACTAGCGTAATGTTCAAAACGTAACTGAATGTGTACATTAGGACAAATAATCGTTCAACTTTTCATTCATATGTTTTGAATTTAGAGGACATTATCACCTACAGTCTTTGTAACTCCTCCCACAGCTTCATGTGGCCCTCCCCCCAAAGTCCGGAACGCATCTGCGCTTGGCAGAATCCGCCAGAGGTACGAGACAGACGCCATTGTGCGCTACTACTGTGCCCAGGGCTTCCAGCAGAGACAAAACCCTCTGGTCAAGTGCCTGCCAGGTGGCAAGTGGGAGGAGCCCCAGATCCTCTGCATTCCTGGTATGAACAGTTCTCTGATCAGCTCACCTATCTCTAATCCATGACCATGTTCCATTGCACTTCTGATATTGCTAAA
Source organism: Oncorhynchus masou masou (assembly GCF_036934945.1). Lineage (NCBI taxonomy): Eukaryota > Metazoa > Chordata > Actinopteri > Salmoniformes > Salmonidae > Oncorhynchus > Oncorhynchus masou. Next base: position 33,830,448 of record NC_088223.1, on the reverse strand, counting down.
TATGACTCAAGAACAGTTATTGGGATACAGTTCATCTCTCATGACAGACTGTCAGCAAGAATCTGCCTCACTAAAGAAATACTGAAGAATTGTGATTTAGTACATCAGTCTCAGTGATTCTTTTAAAGAACTAAGGAGATGCTTAAGAGCAGAGACAGGTTTTTTAACTGGAAATTTAGTTGTTGCTCTGTAGTGGGGAGTTGCTGAAACTGCTTTAGCTCTGGAGGAAAACATCTATCTTTGGGTTCAAGGCTGGGATTCTATCAATCGCATTGTCGACATGCGCACTGCACTTTTAAAGGTAGTTTACACTTGAGCCAAAATCCGCAGCGTTTACTGCAAATTTAATCTACACGACCGTCAGGGAATTGCCTGTAGAAGGCACAATATCAGCTGTCGACAGTGCTGTGCTCTTGTTGCAATGCCATAACAGCAGGCAAAGCCAACCCAGAAAACTAGTGTCTAAATCGGACAATGTTCTCACTCTGCACATTATGAGGGGGGGACAAGATACATGTATGAAAGGGGTGTACATATGACACTGCCTTTTTACCCAACAGATTTGTCAGAAGTCTTTATTTTCAACTTGTTGGGGTTTTCTTTCAGGGGCAGGAAACACAGCACAGGTAGCAGGAGTAACATCACCAACAACAGGAAACCAGGAGCTGACTGAAGAGGAATCATAAAAAAAGAAAACGCCTCACTACTGGGACATCAAGTGGAACTTTTAAATTCCATACCATGTCCCATTACACTTCAAGAGTTTTCTTTCTTCATTGACTAGAGATCTGAAATGGCTGAACGTGTGAAGGCAATATTGTGATCTTGAAAGGAGACAAGGAAAGAGTATTGGGACACAGGGTCAGTTTGGCATTACATTCCTACTCCTCATCGAAGCACATCGATCTGAATCTGTAGTTGGGATAGCCTGGGCTTTAGGGTCTCTTGCAGCCCTACATAGGATGCCATGAATTGCAATGGTGTGCTAGATTGCAGAACACGGAACATTTTCCGTGAAAAGTCCTTGGGATTTCCGAAAATCCTGTCACTGACGCATGTCTGTTATCAGTAACTCCTTGTCCATCCATCCGGATTGTACACTATATATATAAAAGTATATGGACATTGCTTCAAATTAGTGCATTTGGCTTTTTCAGCCACACCCATTGCTGACAGGTGTGTAAAATCGAGCACACCGCCATGCAATCTCCATAGACAAACATTGGCAGTATAATGGCCTTATTGAAGAGCTCAGTGACTTCTGACATGGCACCGTCATAGGATACCACCTTTCCAACAAGTCAGTTCGGCAAATTTCTGCCCTGCTAGAGCTGCCCCGGTCAACTGTTAGTGCTATTATTGTGAAGTGGAAACGTCTAGGACCAAAAACAGATCAGCCACAAAGTGGTAGGCCACACAAGCTCACGGAAAGGGACAGCCAACTGCTGAAGCTCCAACTGTGTTAGACAGTGGTAGGATACACGGTAGCTCGTCTTGAGAAAATTTGGTTCAGACGGATTCTTTAACGATATCCACACATTGTACAATCCAGAAGGACGGACAAGGAGTAATGGGTTATAAATATGCCTTAGGTAGCAGAGTTTTTGGAAACCTGGATGCCAAAGGATTTTTCACCAAATATGTCCCGGGCTCCAAATTATAGCGATCTAGGATGCCATTGCATTCAATGTGCGATGTCAACTGTAGGCCCAGGACTCTTGTTGGTTTTAAACAGCCGTCATCACGCTAACGGTGTCAATCATTGTTTATTGACTATTATTGGCAAATCAGCTTTATAAATCCACCCATCATATTTTAAACAACAGCTGGTCTGTTTGCAATTCCATTCATATTCCATCAGCTAGGGATTACCTGGGGTCTGTTCAGGAGGGGGAATGTTACAGAACGTTCAGATAGAAATGTATTGTGTAGAACAGATATGATTGTCCAGCCTGGCCTCAGAGCCATATTAAATATACTTGATGTATTTCTGAGCACCTCCAAGACGTATGATACCTACTAATGGTCTAGTTACTTGAGACAGAAACTCAAGTAGGGGAGGTTGGTCGGGGAGGATGGGTGGGCGTAATCTGCGACAATCTAGCAATCCAAGGTTTTGCATGTGTGAGCCGCATCAGGGTCATCTGTAGCATTTTAGCTAACCCTTATTCTAAACTTTACCCAATACACCTAACCTGCTATGTAAATTGACCTAACCTTTGTCGTTTTAGTTCTCCTAACCTTTGTCGTTTTAGTTCTCCTAACCTTTGTCGTTTTAGTTCTCCTAACCTTTGTCGTTTTAGTTCCCCTAACCGCCCATGTAAATTCTCCCTGTAATTCTCCTTTGTTGTTACAGCGCAACAAGGAACCTGGCCTCAGATAAAGACCTGCAATACTATACGTCCTCCAAGACGTATGATAAGTTACGTCACCCAATTCGTATGTTTTGTATGACCGGGTAACACCTATGACACTGTACGTCCTCGAATTCGAATGATATTGTACGACTGCTATTCCATTTAGAATCTAATGCAACGTGTCATACTAAATTGAGTCTTAGACTGTCACAGATGTACGTACAGAATAATATGAATTGCCCTGAGACCACATTGGATTGCCTGTAGACTTGGGGACGAATGTAGTTCTATTAATAATATTTCTACCTGCAATGTTTTTGTTTTTGTCTCACTGAGTACACTCCAGGACAGGTGAGTCATTATTGGGATGTTTGGTTGAGTGTCAGGGAAGACACACAACAGACTCTGTGGTCCATATTCAAACCTGTCCCACGTCACAACCTCTAGGTCCTTTGAGGCCCCTTCATAGAACTAAAAAGGACTGTATAGGTGTACACAATATTGTGGGAACTCTGCCAAGCCTACCAGAGGACTAGGTGAGGCTATTACCATATTGCTGATACCAATCCAAATATTTCAGATCCACAAGGTGATTTGACAAAGTCTTTAGAAATGAAGCAATGGTTGGTTTGGAAATGGAGCATCAAAATCCCTGTCCTCCTAGGAACCCATATCAACTCTTCAACTCAGCATTATTTCCATCTCAACTTTCTCACAACCATAGATAGGCCTTCTTAGACTTTTATCCACAACAGACTTTATATGAAATATGGTGCTCACACTCTTGCCTATGGTGCATTTTGACCTCCTTTTAAATTGTAAAGAATCAAAATGGCACGTTTGTGCAGTAGGATGTCAGAAAACAAAGTGACTCCAAGCACAGCATGTTTACAAAGCCAATTCCATTATCAAACTAAAATGTACATTTCACACAGTGGTTTATTTATTCACTCTTAACTATTTTGGGGTGAAAAAGGCTAGAGTGGATAGCCTGCAATTGTTTTTACAAGGGTGACAATGCCTTTACTGTACGTATCAATGATATTGGTTAGATTTTGTTTCAAAGTATTGTTGAATTACTGTCCACTCTTCCCTGTGATAGATGCCCTACATTTTACTGATACAGTCCTATGAAAAGCTTTATGTTGTAATAAAGTTTTGTAGAATAAAGCAAGGACTTAATCAGAATTAAACCACAAAGCCATTTTCAGACATATTCTTTGTTCTTTATTTTCTGATTTTATAAGTATCTTTTCCAGTAACACTCTTCCTTTATAAACAAAATAAAATAACACAACGTTTCTGTGACTGTTTGTGTGCCTGTTTAGTTGATGTGGAGCATCAACTGTTGAGAGGTAGTCAGAGGTTCAGGTACATAAACATTGTAGAATTTATTTAACAGTCCAGGTGATGATGAAGACTATATCCAGAGGTTGTATTTACACTGAACAAAAATATAAACACAACATGTAAAGTGTTGGTCCCATGAAATGAGCTGAAATACAAGATCCCAGAAATGTCCCATACGCACAAAAAGCTTCTCTCTCATTCTGTCAATTTTGTCCACAAGATAATCCATCCACCTGACAGGTGTGGCATACCAAGAAGCTGATTAAACTGAATGATTATTACACAGGTGCACCTTGTGCAGGGGACAAATAAAGGCCACTCCAAAATGTGCAGTTTTGTCACACAACACAATGCCACAGATGTCTCAAGTTGAGGGATTGTGCAATTGGCATGCTGAATACAAGAATGTACACCAGAGCTGTTGCCAGAGAATTTAATGGTCTCACAACCGCAGACCACGTGTATGGCATCAGGTGGGTGAGCGGTTTGCTGATGTCAATGTTGTGAACAGAGTGCCCCATGGTGGCGATGGGGTTATGGTATGGGCAGGCATAAGCTATGGACAATGAACACAATTGCATTTTATTGATGGCAATTTAAATGCCCAGAGATATGACGAGATCCTGAGACTATATTTGTGCCATTTATCCACCGCTGTCACCTCATGTTTTAGCATGATAATGCACGGTCCCATGTCGCAAGGATCTGTACACAATTCCTGACAGCTGAAAATGTACCAGTTCTTCCATTGCCTGGATACTTACCAGACATGATTGAGATGCTCTGGATCGACGTGTACGACGACATGTTCCAGTTCCCTCCAATATCCAGCAACTTTGCACAACCATTGAAGAGGAGTGAGACAACATTCCACAGGCCACAATCAACAGCTTGCTCAACTCTATGTAAAGGAGATGTGTCGCGCTGCATGAGGCAAATGGGCACACTAGATACTGACTGGTTTTCTGATCCACTCCCCTACCTTTTTTGTAAAGGCATCTGTGACCAACAGATGCATATCCGTATTCCCAGTCATGTGAAATCCATAGATTAGGGCCTAATGAATTAATTTTAATTGATTGATTTCCTTATATGAACTGTAAATCAGTAAAACTTAGAAATTGTTGAATGTACCCTGCTGTTTAATCAGCTTCTTGATATGCCACACCTGTCACGTGGATGGATTATCTTGGCAAAGTAGAAACGCTCACTAACAGGGATGTAAACAAATTTGTGCACAAAATATGAGAGAAAGAAGCTTTTTGTGTATATGAAAAGTGTTGTCTTATTTCAGCTCATTAAACATGGGACCAACACTTTACATGTTGCGTTTATATTTTTGTTCAGTATACAATAATCTGCTTTGACTGGCCGACCAAGATTTCAAAAAGGAGATGGTTCTGAACTCCGTAAGTTAGCTGTCTCCTGGGCACATGTACATACAACAGTCCTCATATGCTGATTTCTCACATAGATGCACATCTTAAATCAGGTTACGTTACAGACCAGTTAACTAGGCCTTAGACCCCTAGATTTAGCGAGCATATCAATATCAGCAGGCTCGTTATTGGTTTTGTAACACTTATGTAACATCTCTATTTTAGTAATGTGATGATGTGCACTGGGTGAACTTAGAACAATGGATGTGAATTTGTGATTGCATTTCATTCACCAAATGCATACCCTTTCCCCCTACTTCCTAGAGAGAACACGTCACCATAGACCATTGGGAGTCTACAAACAGCCAGGGGAAGCCCTCACACATACTGGCTGACATGTGGCCAGGGGAAAAGGTTATTCACCAGTTTGTTATGTCAACCTTCCAGGCTCCTCCAACAAACACATTAATGGGATACAAAGTGGGAGGGGGAGCCCTCACCACATTCCTATTTTACAGACAATCGGGGGGAAAATAATTTATTCACCAGTTTGTTCTGGTAAAGTTCCAGGTTCTCCCAATTTCTCCTCCAAATCTCTTTCAGGCTTCCCCTTTAACACGAAGAAACAAAGGCCATCTGAGAAGCTTCTGGCCTCCCTCTCCTGGACTGACCATCATACTGATTGCCCACACCGGAGTCATTATCAAGGCTTCCTGGCAGAGCACATCCCCTAAACCTTTGCTTCTGCCCCCTGGGGATGGAGTGTGGAAGTGTATCATGGAGAAAGTTTGCTAACGGGAGAGGTACTTGACACGGCTATACAGCCTGCAGGGTTTTTTGTACATTTCATGGTCAAAAAAGGGCAGAGGAGCATGGTTCATGATCAACAACTCATGGTGTGATGTAGTACTGTACAAACCCCGGGTTGCCACCAACAAAAACATCAACGAGTATACATACAGTCACTGGGTTCATCAGGAAATGCATGGAGGATGTTGTCCCAACATTGACTATCCGCACATATCCAAACCAGAAACCATGGGTAAATAGTGACATCCGCGCAAAACTGAGAGAACGGACCAACACATTCAACTCCAGTCAGATTGCTGAGGATATGGATGAATACAAAAAGATCAGCCACGACCTCTTGATCTTCAAGCTTGTGAATACTCGCAAAGCAGCTGGCCCAGAAGGCCTCCCCAGCCATGTCCTCAGAGAGGACTGGTGTTCAGACATATTCATCCTCTCCCTGTCCCAGTCTATGGTCCCCACATTCCCCACCCTGGGGCGGCAGGGTAGCGAATGTTGGACTAGTAACCGGAAGGTTGCAAGTTCAAATCCCCGAGCTGACAAGTTATGAATCTGTCTTTCTGCCCCTGAACAAGGCAGTTAACCCACTGTTCCTAGGCCATCATTGAAAATAAGAATTTGTTCTTAACTGACTTGCCTGGTTAAATAAATAAAAAATAAAAAAATGTATTCAATATGTCCAAAATTGTCCCTGTACCCAAGAAAACTAAGGTAACCTGCATAAATGACTATTGCCCTGTAGAATTAACATCTGACATCATGAAGTGCATCGAGAGGCTGGTCAAGGACCACATCCAGCTCCACCTTACCTGACACCTGGGACCTACTCCAATTTCAACACCATAGTCCCTTCCAAGCTTGACACTAAGCTCAAGACTCTGGGTATGAACAACTCACTCTGCAACTGGATCATGCACTTCCTGACCCCAGGTGGTGAGGTAGGCAACACCTCTGCCACACTGATCCTCAACACTGGGGGACCCCAGGTGTGTGTGCTCAGCCCCCTCCTGTACTCCCACGACTCCAACACAATCATTAAGTTTGCCGATGACGACGTGGTGGGCCTGATCGTCGACGAGACAGCCTACTGGGAGGAGGTTAGAGCCATGGCACAGTGGTGGAGAGCACGCCCCTGTTCTCATCTACAGGGCTGCAGTGGAGAGGGTCAAAATCTTCAAGTTCCTCGGCGTGCACATCACAGAGAACCTGACATGGTCCAATCATACCACCACTGTGATAAAGGCACAGCAATGCCTCTTCAACCTCAGCCACCTTTAGAAATTTGTAGTGGGCCCTCAGATTCTAAATAAGTTCTTCAGCTGCATTCTTGTTCTTCAGAGCATTTGGACTGGCTCCATCACCACATGGTACGGCAACTACACAGCCCTCAACTGGAAGAACCTACAGAGGGTGGTGCGAACAGCCCAATGCATCACTGTGGGCAATCTCCATGCCTTCCAGGACATCTACACCAGGCGGTGTCTGAGGAAGGCTCGAAAGACTGCCAAGGACCAGTAACCCGAGCAACAAACTGTTCACTTTGTTACCATCTGGCAAGTGGTATCGGAGTATTGGGTCTCGGACCAACAGGCTCAGAGACAGCTTCTACCACCAGGCCATCAAACTACTGAAAAGCTAAACCTAGCCATCTCCCAGCACAGACCTGCACCTTAGAGACCATTTGCATTTTAGAAATTATTTGCACTGACTACCCACACATCCATGCCTTACACAAACACACACACAGTCAACGCTGCGGTTCTATTATTAATGATTGATTCCCCTACCCACTTTATATTTGTAAATATAGTCCGTTATTACTATGCATACTACATCTCTTATTTCTACTATTTGTTACTTTTTACTTGACTCAACTCTTCATTGTTGTTATTGATTAGTGTACTGCATTGTTAAGGGAGGTAGCACATAAGCATTTCACTGCACCTTTAATATCTGCTGTAAACTAATATTTTGATTTGATTTGAACAGTTAGCACTAGGCTAGCTAGTGGCTAACATAAATGCATGTGCCACAGAGTCCTCCACACTCCAAACTGGGAAATCCAATCCTACAAACAGCGCCAACAAAAGCTACCAAAACCATAGCCAAAAACAGTCAACACAAAATGTTCCGGCCCATGAGCAAAATACCTCACCAGCCCTAGTAGTTAGCGACTACCAGCTGTAAACAACTGACTAAACGCATGGCCGTCACCCAAACATCTCTGTTGACCAGAACAGTGAGCTATCTTGCTAGCCAGAAAACTGAAACTCACAGTAGCACTGCTGCAACTCTGTCCTACCATGCTAGCTTGACGCGCCTGCTACAAACTCTCAAATGCACAACCACAAAACCAAGCCATATCGGTTCAAAATCAACCAGACTAAAACCACAAATGCCAACATTTATCCCGGACGAGCCCCCATATCTTCTGCAACCAGTAACTAGCCTGCTAATATTGACACGCTTGCTAAGTTGAGGTCTTTGGCCTAGTTAACTGGTCTGTAACCTGATTTAAGATGTGCATCTATGTGAGAAATCAGCATATGAGAACTGTGTTGTATGTACATGTGACCAAGAGACAGCAAATTTAGAGATTTAAGGCCCAGCACCATTTTGACCTCTTGGTTTCAGCTTGTCCAAGCAGATTATTCATATGTTCATGGTGACAAAATAAATATGTACAAAAAAAATACAAAGCATGAATAGGTTAACTTAGAAACAATAGCCAGCTGAGAGGGTTCTGGCCTCCCACTCCTGGCCTGACCATCATACTGATTGATCACACCTGAATAATTACAAAGGCTTCATGGCAGGAGCACATCCCCTAAACTGGTTGCTGCTGCCCCCTGGGGATGGAATGTGGAAGTGTATCTTGGTAGTGCGTTGCCTAACTGTGTGCTAACACTAAAATTACACAAGTGTGTGTGAGACTGTGCCTCGTTACAATTGTTTTTTACCAGATGCAGTGAATGCTATCAAACGCAGTGTAAAATACTGTACAAATATCTTTGTTTAGTTTAAAAACCCTACAAACATCCCGTCAGTGTCCAATTAAACCAATAATAATAAAAAAAGGTGTAGATTAATGTGCAGAGCGCGGTAGGTGTTTATTTCACCGTCGCAGAAGGCAGGAATCGTGGTCGCAGGCAATGGTCATACACAGGTAGGAAAACAGGCAGCTGAATCAAAACAAGGACTGACGGCTGTAACTGGTTCTAGCAAATAACCTAGGAATAGGCTTTTTAGAGTCAAAACGAACAATACCTCACAAAAGCACAAACAGAATGAACTGAACTCAATAAGGAGCTGATGAGACCAGGTGAGTAACGAACACAGGTGAAATCAATGAACAAAAATGAAAGACAGGGCTACGTTCAAGAACACAAAGAAAAAGGGCTACGTTCAAGAACACAACGAAACAGAACACAAGGTTGACTAAGAAAATAAATACGGAACCTTACAGGAACAAGTGTATACCACTCTAAAAAACATTTGATGTATTTGATCATGTTGCAGTTATAATCCACATTTACTTGAGGCTTCAAGTTGCAATAAATTAGGTTTATCGAACTTGGTCAGCATTAAATCATACCATTAAACAGCCATATAAAAATGACTGGTGGCCGATCTCAGCTCTTCAGTATGTCTACCATGCTGAACACATAGTGAAGGCTTCAGGGAGCTATAATTAGAATCAACATTGGCAGGAAAGGTTCCCTGGGCGAGAATATCAAAGTGACAGTTGAGTCAAAACACACATTTGTTCAGTTAAAACATATGCTCGCAAATGGTTGTTTTTAACCTATTTCTAGTTTATGTTGCAAGTTTTGTGAAAGACATGGTACAGCCAGGTTCTTGGACACATCATAGAACTATGGTTCCCATGATCCCGAGGCCCAAAATGGAAGGTCCAACTCCAGGCACACGGTCGCATGCAGTATTTACATAAAGTGTAGTTTTCGTGGTTACAGGTTCAACAGGAAAAGGAGGAGGGAGTATGAACAATTTCCGGGAAAAGAAGCGAGTCATATAGCATTGATAACTTGAACTCCTCAAATGGAGAAGAGATGGTGAGCGAGGACATTTTGAGTGAGTTTGTATCCCACGTTATAGCTGCTAACAAGGCAACTGCGTGACAGAGAAACTAGGACTGCATAACTAAATAGGCCAATGTGGACAATGTGTACCCTCAGTGTCCAACAGAGGCAAAAGCTGCTTCAAAGGTCATAACTCGAGCATTAGTCAACATTTTGGGATTTTCAATTTTCAAGCTGTGCAATATTGAAAGTGTAATCCAGCTAACAAAAAGTGTTCCCCCAACTTTAGTTTCCTTAAGAGTCTCATTAGCTCATTAACTGTGTTTTCATACGAATGTTCCTGTAATGTGCAAGGAATGTTTCCAATGGACCATTTCCTGAATGACAAATAGAACTTACCCAAAACTTGGTTACCATGTTCTCAGAATTTAATACATCTATGGTCTAGACATGTTTCATGGGAACATTGAAAACACGTTTAGTGTCCAGTTTTCTGTGGGTTAGGAGAATATTCTGTCAACGTTCCCGCAAACATACACAGAACATGGTTGGCATGTTTTAGAACATAAGATATTAATGTTCTAGACACGTTTCATGGGAACACTGCAATGTCTGCCTCAGCATACAAGACTTTCTGTACTACTCTGATCCTGGCAACCTCGACCTGCCTTTCTCTCACCAGAAACTTGTGATGTCCAGCACCATGGGCAGCCCTAGAGTTAAAACACACCGCTTTTTCCACCGATACTACACATTTCTTTGTCTCATGCCCTCCTGCACACTTCTCACTTCTAGGAATCTCACCCCTACACACTGCTGCAACATGACCAAAAGCTTGGCACCTAAAATACTGTAATTGGTTCGGGAACGAAAGCCTCACGTGATAACTGACACATAACTTGACTTTGTCGGGTAAAGACTCTGCATGAAAACTCAGCAGGACACACAGTGTCTTTCTGGTTTCACCACGCTCTCCACCAGGTCTGATTCGCACCAAACAGCAGGCGTCACAAACACAGTGAATATTCAATTTCAGTTGGTCCTCCTCGACATTTAATGCTACTCCGGTTATCACTCGTTTCCCTACTCCGGAGAGCAAAGCAAGTCACAGGTCTTGTGACCTCTGGATGGAAGACACAACAAATCCTCACGAATACACTTACTTTCCCTGTTTCAACAGCCCACAACCTCTTCTCCACCCATCCTGACACGACATATGATCAGCCAGAAGGCAAGGGTCCATTTTCATAACTCCGACTGTACCAGAATCATCCTTGTCATCATCAGAACGAGGCCCAAACTCGCCGGTCTTCACCACACCTGCCACTGCAGGTAATTCATCCCCACTTTCGCCAGGCTAGATTTCTGAGCAACCAGAGTACGTTTTTTTATATTTTTGTACACGCCGCCAATCTTCTTCACCACACCGCTCCTTACCTTCTTCCTTGTTCTCCATTTCCACATCTTCACTATCTTTCTGCTCCTTCATCCACTGTAACAGCAAACTGTTCAAATGGTTCTGGTATCTTGAAGTAAAAAAAAAAACGTTTTTATCTGTTGTTGTTTATTACTGTCTTTTTTGCTAGCTAGAGCCATCTACTTTAAGTGCCGCCTGTCTCCCAGTAGCCTACCTGGTGTGTGAACTGCTGACTACTAATCATTTGCAGATAGTTGTTTACACATCAAACAGGATCAAGGGGCAGGGCAATTTGTGACTTGTTTTAGTAATCAGTGGCTGTATTGGAAAGGGAGTGGTTTCGTCTCTTTTCTGAGTCTATATAACCAGCTTCTCAGGCTCCATCTCATTCTATAGATATAGTGATATGAAGAAGTGATGTCATTTTTTTTAAACAGATTTTCTAATTTTTGTCAACTATGTTTGTGTGTTCCATACTTTGCGCCTCTCGTTTGCGCCTCTCCCTGTAGGCTTTACAGACTCTCCCCACCCCTTGGCTGCAACCCTTCTAATTTAGTGTACCATACGTGCACAAGCAATGTGGAATTTCGGGTCTCAGCCTATATTGCCCTTCAGTCCCTTGACTGTTTGGCCCTGAAGGAGACATGGATCACTCCAGAGAACACTGCTACTCCAGCTGCTCCTTCTTCATCTGACTATGTTTTCTCTCATAGTCCGAGAGCATCTGGTCGCCGTGGTGTTGGCACAGGTTTACACATTTCTCCTAAGGGGAGATTTTCTCTTTTCTCCCTCTCACCTGTCCATCTCCTCATTTGAATTCCATGCTGTCCCTGTCACTTGTCCACTCAAGCTTAACATTGTTGTCATCTATCGCCCACCAGGTGACCAGGTGCCCTTGGAGAGTTCCTCAATGAGCTTGACACATTGATAAGCTAATTTCCTGACGCTGGCCCACTGCTCTTCATAATCTTCGCTCTATCTCTCCCACTACTCTCTCCTCTTCTATCCTATCATCCCTTCTGCTAAATCCTTCTCTCTCCTGTCTTGTGCTTCTGCCTCTTCGACACTACTCCTCCTTTTCCGTATCCTATGACTCGCACTGTCCCCTTTCCTCCCGGCCTGGTCGGCCCTCCCATCCTGCTCCGTGGCTGAGTGACTCATTGCAAGCTTACGGAACAGGCCTGCGGGCAGCTGAGTGAAAATGGAGGAAAACTACACTTCCGGAGGACATATCATCCTTTCACTCCCTCTCTACCTTCTCTATCTCTATATCTGTTGATAAAGCACTTTCTACCACTCTAAATTACAAACTTCTGCCTCTTACCCAGGAAACTATTTTCTACATTCTCCTCCCTCCTTAATCCTCCACTCCCTCCCTCCTCCCTCTCTGCGGATTACTTTGTCAACCACGATGATAAAAAGGTTGACAAAATCCATTACTCATTCACTTAGCCAATAGAGTCCACTGGTCTCACTCACACAGAACTACGCTATGCCTTGACCTCTTTCTCCCTTCTCTCTCCAGATGACATCCTGCGACTAGTGAGGTCTGGCCACCCGACAACCTACCTGCTCAACCCCATGCCCACCTGCCGTCTCCAGACCATCTCTGGAGACCTTGTCTCATTCCTTACTTCCCTCATCAACTCATCCCTGACCACTGGCTGCATTCCCTCTGACTTCAAAATGACCAGAGTTGCTCCCCTCCTCAAGAAACCAACACTCGAGTGAACCATCAGATCCTCCTCTCCACCCTCTCAGGGCTGGGCGTCTCAGGCTCTGCACACTCTAGGATTGCATCCTACCTGGCAGGCCGCTACTACCAGGTGCCGTGGAGAGGATCTATGTCTGCACCACATATTCTCACTACCGGTGTCCCCAGTTCTAGGCCCTCTCCTCTTCTCTCTATACACCAAGCCACTCGGCTCCGTCATATCCTCACATGGTCTCTCCTATCATTGCTATGCGGATGACAATCAACTACTTTTCTCCTTCCCCCCCTTCTGACACCAAGGTGGCGACGCGCATCTCTGCGTGCCTGGCAGATATGTCAACTTGGATGTGGGCCCACCACCTCAAGCTCAACCTGGACAAGACGGAACTGCTGTTCCTGCCCGGTGAAGGTGAAGGTCTGCCCACTCCAGGACCTCTATCACAACTCCACAGTGTCGCCCTCCCAGAGTGCAAAACACCCCGTCGTTCTCTGCAAACATCAAAGCAGTGACACGCTCCTGCAGGTTCATGCTCTACAACACCTGTAGTGTACAACCCTTCCTTCCTTTGAGGGGGTTGAATAGTCGACTCACTTTGAATTGAATTCCGCTACTCTATAGATTGCACACACATTCGGTCTGGATCTGCCATCGCAAAGCTAACTAAAAAGCAGCATTCTCCAAGTGAGGATGGCTTCACTTCAGCAGTAATAAATTCATGAACTTCTTTGAGGAAAAGATCATGATTATTAGAAAGCAAATTACAGACTCCTCTGTAAATCTGCGTATTCCTTCAAAGCTCAGTTGTCCTGAGTATGCACAACTCTGCCAGGACCTAGGATCAAGAGAGACTCTCAAGTGTTTTAGTACTATATCTCTTGACAGAATGATGAAAATAATCATGGCCTCTAAACCTTCAAGCTGCACACTGGACCCTATTCCAACTAAACTACTGAAAGAGCTGCTTCCTGTGCTTGGCCCTCCTATGTAGAACATAATAAATGTCTCTCTATCCACCGGATGTGTACCAAACTCACCTAAAGTGAAAGTAATAAAGGCTCTCTTGAAAAAGCCAAACCTTGACCCAGAAAATATAAAAAACAATCGGCCTATATCGAATCTTCCATTCCTCTCAAACATTTTTAGAAAAGGCTGTTGCGCAGCAACTCACTGCCTTCCTGAAGACAAACAATGTATACGAAATGCTTCAGTCTGGTTTTAGACCCCATCATAGCACTGAGACTGCACTTGTGAAGGTGGTAAAAGACCTTTTAATGGCATCAGACTGAGGCTCTGCATCTGTCCTAGTGCTCCTAGATCTTAGTGCTGCTTTTGATACTATCGATCACCACATTCTTTTGGAGAGATTGAAAACCCAAATTGGTCTACACGGACAAGTTCTGGCCTGGTTTAGATCTTATCTGTCGGAAAGATATCAGTTTGTCTCTGTGAATGGTTTGTCCTCTGACAAATCAACTGTAAATTTCGGTGTTCCTCAAGGTTCCGTTTTAGGACCACTATTGTTTTCACTCTATATTTTACCTCTTGGGGATGTCATTCGAAAACATAATGTTAACTTTCACTGCTATGCGGATGACACACAGCTGTACATTTCAATGAAACATGGTGAAGCCCCAAAATTGCCCTCACTCGAAGCCTGTGTTTCAGACATAAGGAAGTGGATGCCTATAAAACGTTCTACTTTTAAACTCGGACAAAACAGAGATGCTTGTTCTAGGTCCCAAGAAACAAAGAGATCTTCTGTTGATTCTGACAATTAATCTTAATGGTTGTACAGTCGTCTCAAATAAAATTGTGAAGGACCTTGGCGTTACTCTGGACCCTAATCTCTCTTTTGACGAACATATCAAGACTGTTTCAAGGACAGCTTTTTTCCATCTACGTAACATTGCAAAAATCAGAAACGTTCTTAATCCATGCTTTTGTTACTTCTAGGTTAGACTACTGAAATGCTCTACTTTCCGGCTACCCGGATAAAGCACTAAATAAACTTCAGTTAGTGCTAAATACGGCTGCTAGAATCCTGACTAGAACCAACATTTTTTTATCATATTACTCCAGTGCTAGCCCCTCTACACTGGCTTCCTGTTAAGGCAAGGGCTGATTTCAAGGTTTTACTGCTAACCTACAAAGCATTACATGGGCTTGCTCCTACCTAACTCTCTGATTTGTTCCTGCCGTACATACAGTACCTTGCGAAAGTATTCGGCCCCCTTGAACTTTGCGACCTTTTGCCACATTTCAGCCAAATCCGGCTTTAAACTTCTTCACAACAGTATCTCGGACCTGCCTGGTGTGTTCCTTGTTCTTCATGATGCTCTCTGCGCTTTTAACGGACCTCTGAGACTATCACAGTGCAGGTGCATTTATACGGAGACTTGATTACACACAGGTGGATTGTATTTATCATCATTAGTCATTTAGGTCAACATTGGATCATTCAGAGATCCTTTGCTTTGTTAAAAAAGTTTGAAATATCCAATAAATGTCGTTCCACTTCATGATTGTGTCCCACTTGTTGTTGATTCTTCACAAAAAATACAGTTTTATATCTTTATGTTTGAAGCCTGAAATGTGGCAAAAGGTCGCAAAGTTCAAGGGGGCCGAATACTTTCGCAAGGCACTGTACCTACACGTACGCTATGGTCACAAGACGCAGGCCTCCTAATTGTCCCTAGAATTTCTAAGCAAACAGCTGGAGGCAGGGCTTTCTCCTATAGAGCTCCATTTTTATGGAATGGTCTGCCTACCCATGTGAGAGATGCAGACTCGGTCTCAATCTTTAAGTCTTTACTGAAGACTCATCTCTTCAGTGGGTCTTATGATTGAGTGTAGTCTGGCCCAGGAGTGTGAAGGTGAAGGGAAAGGCTCTGGAGCAACGAACCGCCCCTGCTGTCTCTGCCTGGCCGATTCCCCTCTTTCCACTGGGATTCTCTGCCTCTAACCCTATTACAGGGGCTGAGTCACTGGCTTACTGGTGCTCTTTCATGCCGTCCCTAGGAGGGGTGCGTCACTTGAGTGGGTTGAGTCACTGATGTGATCTTCCTGTCTGGGTTGGCACCCGCCCTTGGGTTGTGCCGTGGCGGAGATCCTTGTGGGCTATACTTGGCCTTGTCTCAGGATGGTAAGTTGGTGGTTGAAGATATCCCTCTAGTGGTGTGGGGGTTTCAACTGTTCTGCCTGCAGCTATGGAATCCTGACCTATTCACCGGATGTGCTACCTGTCCCAGACATTTTTTCCAACTCTCTAGAGACAGCAGGAGTGGTAGAGATACTCTTAATGATCGGCTATGAAAAGCCAACTGACATTTACTCCTGAGGTGCTGACTTGCTGCACCCTCGACAACTACTGTGATTATTATTATTTGACCACGCTAGTCATTTATGAACATTTGAACATCTTGGCCATGTTCTGTTATAATCTCCACCCGGCACAGCCAGAAGAGGACTGGCCACCCCTCATAGCCTGGGTCCTCTCTAGGTTTCTTCCTAGGTTTTGACCTTTCTAGGGAGTTTTTCCTTGCCACTGTGCTTCTACACCTGCATTGCTTGCTGTTTGGGGTTTTAGGCTGGGTTTCTGTACAGCACTTTGAGATATTAGCTGATGTACGAAGGGCTATATATATATACATTTGATTTGATTTGATCCTAGATCATCTCTAACAAATCAGAGTATCAAAGTTGATAACTCATCATGTAGGCTGGCTCTGGCCCAACCCATCAGTTTCTGACACCAATCAGAACGGTCAGAATGTGTTCATATTATGGAAATGGTAGGGGAGGGAGGTAAATCCAGATTTATCTTGGAGAAGAAACGTCAGTTAGGTCGGAGCGATGTGGATAGGTTAAATAGGCATTTGCTCTCGCCTCCTTCTCTACCACTAGATGGCATCATTGAGACATGTTTATATACTCATAGTTGGGTGTGCTAAGAGAGCCAAAGGAAGATGGGGCAAATGTTCTTAAATAGATTCAACGCTAGTGCATTTATTTTCGATAGCGGTTTGGGGTTTATTAACTGTGGGATCATTTAAGAGGGGAAACAGCCTGTTTTCTTAGGGTATCTGAATTTGAGATATTGAGGGTATAGAGTTTATATTCCCCTCTTTACATGTGAAAATGATGTTGTGCCTATGTTTGTGAAAGTGTGTGTGTCTTGGCCGTGTGTGTGGGAGCTAATCTTTATGAATTCATTATGTAAGCTGTGATATCAGTGCAGCAAGGGATACTGCTGGCATCCAGATGGTATTTATCTTTGGCTTAATTAACACAGTTTCAGTTATGAAAAGGATCAAACGACTGAAGTCACAGTTGCCATGCCTCTTTTTTGATACACTGCATTCAGTGGTGTAAGGTACTTAAGTACTACTTAAGTCATTTTGGGGGGGTATCTGTACTTACTTTACTATTTATGTTTTTGACAACTTTTCCTTTTACTTCACAACGTTCCTAAATAAAATAATGTACTTTCTACTGCATACATTTCCCCTGACACCCAAAAGTACTCGTTATATTTTGAATGCTTAGCAGGACAGGAAAATGGTCCAATTCACACACTTATCCAGAGAACATCCCATGTCATCCCTTCTGCCTCGGATCTGGCACACTCACTAAACACGTGCTTTGTTAGTAAATGATGTCTGAGTGTTGGAGTGGGCCCCTGGCTATCCGTAAATTTAAAAAAACATTAAAGTTGTGCCGTCTTGTTTGCTAAATATGAGCAGTTTTAAATTATTTTACTTTTGATACTGAAGTATATTTTTGCAATTACATGTACTTGTTATACTTAAAGTATATTTAAAGTCAAATACTTTTAGACTTTTACTAAAGTAATATTTAACTGGGTGACTTTCACTTTTACTTAAGTCGTTTTCTACTGAGGTATCTTTGATTTTACTCAAGTATGAAAATTGGGTACTTTTTCCCAACACAGACTGCGTTAAGCTGGGCCTGGGGGGTAGCTAGAGTGGTGTTTGTGTGTGATGGCGGAACAGAGTGGGAATAATAAGCAGAATCCCGCTTTAGGCCCCGTCTCCACGTGAACCAGGGTGCCAGGGCTTTCCCATGAGCCAAGCCAGGTGTTCTTTGCATTAATGAATGGACAGTAATTAAGATACCGTTTAATTATGGTGTAAAGCTCTAATTATAAAATGCAAGAAAGTGCTGCTAATTGTGATTATGATAATAACCCCGCTCCGAGCAGAATCTTAAGCAAATTTCTCAGATCCTGACCAAGGTTGGCCCTAGCTAATCTTTTCACTGTCAGCAACATGAAAAACAGTGTTATCAGAATTTGAACAGTGTGTGTGTGTGTGTGTTTGTGCGTGTGCGTGGAGTGCGTGTGTTTGTGTGTATATGCACTTGTGCAGTGACAGCAATGAGGTGAACCCTGAATGCAATTTTTCTTACGGTTGTTTGGAGAAAGTTTCAGGGTCTCCACCATATCAGTAAACCACACAGCCCCAAATGGGGTTGCATTGTGGGCCTTGATCCCAAGGTCATAGGGTCTGTAAGAGGTGAAGAGAGGCCAGTGTTTATGAACAATTTATGGAGTTCCTCCTTCTTTTCAAAGGACGTGTGGCTCTTTAAGCAAAGGGAATTTAGCGGTAATTGAAAACTGGCAAAAATTTGCTCTCTGACCCCGTCCCAAGTGCAAAGTGCTTTTCACTCTGTGATGATCAGTCACCCCCAACCCCCATGGGTAGATGGAAAGAACGTTTATTCGGAAAATATTAGATTTTGCAGTATATTTCATTCCTTTTCCCTTGTAGCCTACTTCAACAAGTGTAATAAAAAAAGGTTCCTATTTATTAATACAGTACTTGTCATTTCCATTGAAAAACATACCATCTACTGTGACCTCCTAAATGATTTGCATCCTAGGTAAATATGAACAGAAAAGGCTGAGAAAAAAATCTCATTGTTGTTTATCAGCTTGATTCTACACTCAAAATATCATATTAATCTAACTTTTAATCGAGTTAAAAAAGGGTTTGTTCTGTGTCGTCATCAAGTAATAGTTTTATTCAAAAACATGCATGTAACAATTATTGACACCCCTGCATTTAGTACTTGTCCACCCTCCCTTTGCGAAGATAACAGCTCTGAGTCGTCTCCTAGAATGTTTGATGAGGTGGGAGAACACACCCTCCCTTTGCCAAGATAACAGCTCTGAGTCGTCTCCTAGAATGTTTGATGAGGTGGGAGAACACACCCTCCCTTTGCCAGGATAACAGCTCTGAGTCGTCTCCTAGAATGCTTGATGGGGTGGGAGAACACACCCTCCCTTTGCGAAGATAACAGCTCTGAGTCGTCTCCTAGAATGCTTGATGGGGTGGGAGAACACACCCTCCGTTTGCGAAGATAACAGCTCTGAGTCGTCTCCTAGAATGTTTGATGAGGTGGGAGAACACACCCTCCCTTTGCGAAGATAACAGCTCTGAGTCGTCTCCTAGAATGTTTGATGGGGTGGGAGAACACACCCTCCCTTTGCGAAGATAACAGCTCTGAGTCGTCTCCTAGAATGTTTGATGGGGTGGGAGAACACATAGGAATGGATTTAAGACCATTCCTCCATACAGAAACTCTCCAGATCAGTCCTTGGTCCTCGGTTGTGGACTCTCCTCTTCAGCTCAGCCCACAGGTTTTCAATAGGGTTTAGGTCAGGGGACTAGGATGGCCATTGCAAAAGCTTGATTCTCTGGTGAGTGAAGGATAGTCATCTGGATTTGGAGGTTTGCTTTGGATCGTTGTCCTGCTGGAAGATCAAACGACGACCCAGTTTGAGCCTCCTGGCAGAGGCAGACAGGGTTTGGCCTAAAAACTCCTGGTACTTGATGGAGTCCATGATGCCAAGGTTCCCAAGGCCCTTATAAGTAAAACTGCTCCACAACATCCCAGATCCACCACCATGCTTCACAGTGGGGATTAGGTTATTTTCTGCATGACGATGGCTCTTTTTACGCCAAACCCACCTCTGGTGTTTGTTGCCAAAAAGCTATTTTAGTCTCATCAGACCATACAGCCTGGTTCCAATCAAAGTTCCAATTATATTTGATCAAAGTCCAGGCGCTAACATTTGTGGTTTGGTGACAGAGGCTTTCTTCTGGCAACCCTTCCAAATAACTTGTTGGCGTGGAGGTGGCGTCTAATTGTAGTTTTTTGAGACTTGGTGATCCCGAGATGTAACCAACTTCTGCAATTCTCCAACTGTGATCCTTGGAGATTTTTTTTTTGCCACTTGAACCATGCTTCTCACTGTGTGTTGAGGCAAAGTACACCTGCTTCCTTTTCCAGGCAGCTTCATTAAACGCTCCAGTTCTTTTACATTTCTTTCTTATTGCCCTAATAGTGAAGATGGGTATTTTCAGACATGTAGCTTTCTTTTTATAGGCTTTGCCTGATTTGTGAAGGTCAACAACCTTTTTGTCTCATTTAATTTGTGTGTTCTCTGACCTTTCCCATGTTGATGGATGTCTAAGGGAGTTTAGCCTGTGTGTCACCTCATATTTATACCCCAATGAAGCAGGAAGTCATTGATGATCACTTAGAGGACGATTCCACCCCAAAACAGCATCATATGGGAATGGTTTCTGTATTTTGAAAGTTGCATATCTTGAAAACTTGAGTGCTGACAAGCAAAACATTTTGGGACTATGTCAACAATAGCAACTGCTCGGCCTCCGACCGCAAGGCACTACAGAGAGTAGTGCATACAGCCCAGTACATCACTGGAGCTAAGCTGCCTGCTATCCAGGACCTCTATACCAGGCAGTGTCAGAGGAAGGCCCTAAAAATTGTCAAAGACTCCAGCCACCCTAGTCATAGTCTGTTCCCTTTGCTACCACACGGCAAGTAGTACCTGGGTGGCAAGTCTCGGCCCAAGAGGCTTCTAAACAGCTTCTACCCCCAAGCCATGAGACTCCTGAACATCTCATCAAATGGCTATCCAGACTATTTGCATTGCCCCCCCCACCCTCTTCTACGCTGCTGCTACTCTCTGTTATTATCCATGCATAGTCACATGGTGCATAGTTTTCCTTTAAGAGTTCCCAAAGAATCAGATGAACTTTAAAAAGTTAAATTTTTATCGGATTATACAGTACATTAATTATAACTTCTAGGGATGCATGTTTTTGAATAAAAGTATTATTTATTGATGCCGATTATTATCATTTTTTTTTTTTTACTCAATTAAAGGTTAGATTTATAGGACATTTTGAGTGTAAGATCAAGCCGATAAACAACAATTCCATTTTTTCACAGCCTTTTCTGTTCATATTTACCTAGGGTGCCAATAATTCAGACGGGCATTGTATTTAGCAACAAGCCATTTTGTTATCCCTTATCAGAAGAAAATACATGTTTGTTTTAAAAGCAAACTATGCTTATCATAACATGTTTTAACCTAGGGCCAATTGGAAGAACAAAATATGTCATATTTTCTGGTAGTTCACGGCATGACCTGTTACATAGTATATTATATAGGTATACTTATAAAGATGTCAGTAGCCAATAAGAAAATATGGGGAGGTTTTAGTTAATGAGCAACAAATTATACAGCACAGCAAATAACAGCACTGGAGTCATAGGAGGGCTGGCATCTACAACATGAAAAAACAAAACAATGAAGTGAGTGAAAAAAGAATGTTAGTTGGGCGTGCCAAGTTGGCTAGGAATCCCGCCGATATGCTTTTACCCATAACCCTTCACCCCAACTCTCGTTGCATCCTTTCTCAAATTACAAACAACCTTTGTGCACACCAACCTCCCTTGCAGTCCAATTAGCACAAATACAATATCAACACCACTTTCTACATTGACAGCAACACCTCGAACACTATCCTTCTCCAGCTCTGGACGAATCACACACACATGCGCACGTCGCCATGCACGCGCACACACAAACTAAGTTCATCCTGCAGATGGCACTTTTGAAACAATTCACTTTTGATTCATTAACAGATGTGGGATCTTAATTTGAGCCAGTTTGCTGTAGCAGGACAATAATCCTGCAGCGACAGGAAATGTGAATGTGAATTATTGGACATATTTTGTATGGGTTGATATATTTTTTTCTTAAGGGAAAATCAACTCTTAAAATATCAACGTGGAAATCACAAACTTCAGTAGCCTTTTTAAATCTCAAATAATACGCTGCAAGTAGACCTGCAATAGGGGGATCAAATGAAGATCCTGCATCTACACAGAGAGAATGGGAGGAGAATGGAGGCAATGGAGGGCATAGCCTGAATGTGAATGAAAGGTCAACAGCCGAAACAGAGCAGTGGCGAGGAAGGAGACGGGTCTACTTTTTGCTCCATCGCTGTCTGCTACTTTTGTTCCGTGGCTATTGTGTAAAGATACAGTTCTAGAGACAGCTATACGGCATGCGCCACGGGCAAGATCATAGACACTGTTCATGGTGAAAAGTTGTAGCTAATTGCCTGGCGTTGAGCCCGTAACTCTGAATCGGTTTACATGCTGCCAATTTGCCAATTTTCTAAAATAATTGGAAGTGGATCCAGAAACAGGGGGAGGATCTGCTATATGGTAAAGTGACTTGGCCAAGATGTGGACTACAAGAGAATATCCAACTGTTGCTTTTACAATATTCGTCTTTTACCACACACCCATAGGAGTTTGATGTCAAAGGTCTACACCCCCCCCCTTAATTGGATCACCCTGTTTCAGGGAATGTAAAACACACTTATAGTGTATTTGAGGTTTGAAAAAGCTTCTGAAGTTTGTCATTTCCACTTTGAAATTCCACTTTCCCTTACGAAAAATGTATCAAGGCAGTTCATGGAACCTCCATTGAATCAGGTGCCTTTTCCCCACGTTGCCTACAGAGGGGTTGGCTGATAACGTCACAAAAACGATGGGCGCACTTCAAAGGGGCAGAAGGCTGTGTGTTGTGATTCTGGAGGGCCAGATTGCCATCAATAATGACAAGAAACTTCCATGTGGTGAATCTCAAGTGGCTAATTTCAGCTTGTTTGATCTTGTTCTTGATACCATGTCTTGGTTTGAGGTGTTTTGTCTGATGTCAAATTGATGCTAATATGGCAAAACATTTGCTAGCTAACAATATCTATGAGCTAAAAAAAATAAAAAATAAAATGTTAGCTGACATGGGCTAGCCGATCTGGACATTTTAAGTTTTAAATAGTTCTCTAAGGTATGGAATGACTAACATTACAACAGGAACTGATGATAAACTATCCAATTTCGAAATTGCACATTGTGCATTCTACTATTACAACTTTAGTAAATTTAAAGCCAGGCTGAGTTCCTTTGGGGGGGGGGGTTGGGAGCCCCTGGAATAGAGAGACAAACTATGTCTATTGGGTCTGATGTGTCTGTTCACTGGAGACAAAATGAGGGATGTATGAATCCCTATATAGACTATAAATCTAGGCAATGGCGATTTTAGAACTTCTCACACCAATAGTCTACTATAACTATAGGTCTAAACCTAATTTGAAGTGGTATGCCTTTTAATCTGAGAAAAAATATGTTTTGAGACTGTAGGCTATATGTTTAAATAATATCTATCCTAAAAACATTAGCCTAAGTGCAATAAAAGTGGGGCTAATTATGAGAGCAATTACATTTTTAGGCTACATTTAGGGGCTGTAGGAGCTAATATTATTATCAAATCCTGTGGCAATTGTGCTTTCAATTGTATTGGGAGGTTTTGTCAAAAGATCCTCCAAAAATATGACTGTAAAAGTATAGTTTAGTCCCTATAGTTTCATGTCCAATATTAACCACGGTTTACAATACAAAACACTATAGACTGGTCGAGCAAGGGATTAGTGGGATTTTCAGATTAAAGTTCAATAGGCTAAATAGATTCTTAAATTGGAATTTTCGCTCATTGGAACTTGAACTAAACATGTTATTTTATTTCGATATTTTGCATAGATATGCATTATCGAAGAGGTTTGAATTTTTGACAATCGAAGTTGTTTGTATTTCTTCAAATCCAGACTTTGAGGAACAGCAAAGAGAGTGAACAAATAGGCTGCTGCATCATGCTGAGCGTGAGTCACGGTGGACACGATCATTTGACGCTACAAAGAGCGTGACCTCGGCAATAAGGGCTTCCTTCCTCCGCCCGGATATGACTTGTGCTGGTAATAAGAGGATGAATCCTGTTAGGCTACCCTCCCTCAAAATCTAGATGAAATAGCCCTACTTTAAAATATTGGAACAGATTTTTCGTGTTTCCTTTTGGATATAGGGCCTACACTGTATGTAGGCCTATATGGGACATGGATTAACGAATAAATAGATTTAGATAATATCTCGCCAACATGCTCTCGATGAAAATGCGTGAATTCCAAGAAAAAAAACCTAAAGAATAGCTAATTTACATATCCATTTTTCGTGATTTCTCTATTGCTTTTGAAAGCAGCACATTCAAATTGTTTTCAACTCATCGTCTAATAAACAAATCGACTGACATTTGTATCTAATTAAATTGATAGGCCTATATAACAATGTGATTATTTATGCGGGAAATATTGGGCACATTAAATGCCTATAGGCTATAAATGGCACAGATTGGCATGTAACATAATTGTTGTAACCTATCTGTAAGAAAAGGTCAAAACATCGCAGCGTGACAATATTCATCATTTTGAACATTATGCAATACACTTTTATTGGGCATTTTGCCACTAACAGGAATGATAGAAAGAGTTGGATTATGTCAATGTCCGTCTTTTTAGACAGTGTGTTTGTGCCATGCAGTTTATGTTGCCACCCACTGCAGACGTTTATTGATGATCTGTCGAATCGAATCATTGCCAATTTACTCCCATTTATGGAGCAAGATGTGAGAGGGAACTGGGAGGGAAAGCAGTGGGGGTACTTATTTTACATTTTTTTTGCCCTCGTGAACGTAAGTAGCGCGTTTAATCTAAAATGTAGGCTATTCATAGTCTACTTGAAAAGACTGTTAAACCATTCTGCACGAGACAATGTGCATGAATTCGCGCATTATCCACCCAAATATAGATAACATATAGCCTATATATAGAGAGTAACCCAATTATAGTATTTAGGCTACTTCCATTGACTTCCAATTTCGCTGCATTTTATTCAGCCTTTTATCCCAAATGTAAAACTGACCCATTGGGATATTTTTTTTCATTCCATCTTCTTTTTCTTAATATTACAATGTTTAACCTACCATTATTAGGCTTAACCTATTCGCCTATTGAAATCAGAAGGCTATTGTTTATGGAAAGTTAGCTTTCACCAAAATGCATGCTTTTGTCTGTCTTATTTTATGCACTCATTTTACGTGTTTCAGCCTACTTCCCCACCTCGTTGCGGTGATCCACTGATTCATATTGAACACAACGGTGGTAAAGCCATTAAAAATGTAGGACAAAACACACACCATGACAAGAGAGACACTACCACACTATTTAAAGAGAGACCTAAGGCAACAACACAGCATGGTAACAACACAAAATGACAACAACATGGTAGGACACAAAATGGCAGCAGCTCAACATGGTAGCAGAACACACAGTGCAAACGTTTAGGCACAGACAAGAGTAGAAAGGGAAAAAAGATAGAGACAACAATAAATCAGGTGAAGCAGCCAAAAGTGTCAATAAGAGTGTCCATGATTGAGTCTTTGAATGTAGAGATGGAGATAAAACTGTCCCATTTTAATGTGTTTTTTTTGCAGCTCATGCCAGTCACTAGCTCCAGCGAATTGAAAAGAGGAGCGATCCAGAGATCTGTGTGCTTTAGGGACCTTTAACAGAATGTGATTGGTAAAATGGGTGTTGTATGTGGAGGATGAGGGTTGCAGTAACTATCTCTGATAGAAGGGAGTGATGCCTAAAAGGGTTTTATAAATAAACATCAACCAGTGGGTCTTGTGTTGGGTATACAGAGATGGCCAGTTTACAGAGGAGTACAGAGTGCAGTGATGTGTCCAATAAGGAGCATTGGTGGCAAATCTGAAGGCCGAATGGCAAATATCATCTAGCCACTCGAGAGCACCCTTACCTGTCAATCTATAAATGACATCTCCGTAATCTAGCATTGGTAGGATCGTCATCTGACTTTATACACTGTTAGTAAACCAGGCCAAAGACCCCTCGGAGACACCAATACTCCTTAGCCGACCTACAAGAATGGAATGGTGAATTGGGGAAAGATGAACTTAATGCAAATACTCTGCAATATTGCAGCACGATTGACCAATCGAAGCTCACTATAGCTTCCAGCCCCTACTGGATTGGTTGTTGACACCTAGCACTACCTACCTAGCATGCCTGCTAGCTTGATAGCACCCACATGAGGGCGACGCTAGTTTAGCTATACAAATTAACGCTGATAGTGAAAATATCCTGTCAGATGTTATGTGTAGGCCTATAGGCCTATGTATTCATAAGCCAGCCTACTCCCCGAAAACCAACAGTAGCCTTCCCAGTCTGAAGCTCCTTGTTTTCTTGTGATGTTCAGGGGATACATCATTGACAGAGATGTTTCTTGCATTCAGTGTTGTAGGCCAGCCATTAGTAAATCCATCCGGGAAACCTATTTTATAGATGCCCAGGCCATAGATACAATTTTATCAGCTATTTTGATGAGCTATTTAAGTGAATATTTCCTGTCTTGTGTTCTGTTGATCATTATAGATCATTATTTTTAGGGTGTTGCTATTAAAATGTACTCTTTGTTTTTACCTTCCAGATTCAAAATGTAATATGGCTTTATATTTCCATTCTCGTGTTGGCTCCTCTCCATAGATCATATTGCCCGGAGTAGACTGTCTTTCCAGAACCCAAAGCCATACAGCCATTGGGTTCTCATTTGAACAATTGACCATAGCGGGGCCAATGCGTAGCCTACAACTGCCCTGACGCTCTGTCTAACCGTTAATAATCATTGCATGCAATATGGTTTTGGAAACCTCAGAAACTCTACCTTCATATTGCCTCCCCAAGATCATTTGACAAATACAAAAGGTACACTAATTGCACACCAAAAGAAACATTGACTAGAAGCTGTGTTTCACAAAAAAACTTTGCTAATCTTGTGGTAAAACAGCTAACGGTAAGTGTATCTTTTGTATTTGTACAGTTATTTTTGGTTGATAATTAAGTTGAGTGTTCAAGGCTTCCAAAACCGTATTGCAATCAAGGATGAATTGTTTCTAGATAGAGAGTTTCACACTTGACCAAATCACAATCAAACGGGATGTGGAATAACTCCAATTTAGCATTGGGGTCAGAAAGGCAAGTGTAGACTAAAGAATATTGTGCACGGCACGTGTAAGGCAGCAGTCATTTCCCTGAAGTCCGGATGAGGTTGCATGTTTGAAATTGCATGCATGCATGCTTGAAATTTTAGCCGGCAACCTGCATTAAATTAAACACCATCTTGCAAGACAAATATTACAAATCATAGATCATGAAAATGTATAAGTAAGATTTTCTCTCCCTTCGAATGAGTACACTGAATGTGATCATTTACATTGTGTATGATGTCGTTCTGTGTGTGTGTGTGTGTGTGTGTGTGTGTGTGTGTGTGTGTGTGTGTGTGTGTGTGTGTGTGTGTGTGTGTGTGTGTGTGTGTGTGTGTGTGTGCTGTCTACACAATAATAAAGTGCATGTTCATTTGATGCCCCTTTCGTGCCTGATAATGATATGCAGCTTTAATGAGAGGTTCATTCAAAGCTGAAGAAATGAATTAAAAAGTTTTCCAAATTCAGTGCTCTTTGAATTTGAAGCTTTTGATCAGGTGATCAGCATATTGCTACATAGTGAGAGCTTTTGCCGCAAATGCACATGTGTGCACGTATCCCAGAGTCCCCACAAGTGGTTGTGCAGTTGTCTGGCTCACACGACTTGTGGTCACAAAAGACCCCCACTGTCTGGAGCTGGTCTCATAAACACTATCCCATTATTAATGCCATAACCTCACAAAGAGTAGGTCTAGTCAGAGACGATCATACATACCACACGCCCTCAGTTCAACACATAAAACAAACTGCTTAAAGGCGCAATGTGTAGAAATCACTCCGCCATTGACTGGTTGCTAAAATTCTAAAATGTTTGCTAAATTTCAGTTTATGTGACAAAACAAGCAATGTAGCATATATTCTCTATCACGTGGAATAAAGTAATATGAACATTGTCTGCTTCATCAGAATTCTATAAAAGATGTTCAAACTTAGTGTCCCTATTGAATAAACCTCAGGTAAACTACCAAATGTTCCACTTTGGGGAGCTGGTGACATGAGGCTAGCACCGATACCCCATGATGCACATACCCTATACTGCTATACTTCCACTCAACACTCCCGGCGGGTTGGGATTCCCTGAAGTCATTAGCATGTGAAAGATCCCAGTTCATGTGAAATTATTTGCCCTCTGAACCCTCCCTTTATGCCTGACAGACAACAAATAGATGTGCTGATGTTGGAAGGTCCCGCCTCTTGGATTCTCACCCCACCCCTCTGTCCGGCTGCAGACTACACACCCAGGACCCTGGAGAAAAGAGGAGACCTAGACTTGTCTACCCTGGTCTGTTCCCAGACTACCCCCTCCTCTCTATTAGTTTGTGATACAGTATGTACAGTATTTATATTCCCTGCCCACTCAGAGACTCCAACACATTTTAATTTGTTAATTGGATTCTCCAAGAGTCGTTCATCGATAGCGCTAAACACACGCACACACACACACACACACACACACACACACACACACACACACACACACACACACACACACACACACACACACACACACACACACACACACACACACACACACACACACACACACACACACACACACTCCCACAGTCTGACACAGACAGACTGAAGGGCCTCATCTGCTCTGCCTGACCCAGTCTTTTCATATGTGTAATTAAGTGCTCAAAAACCCTCCAAAGTGCAATGACACATTCATGGCTGATTTCTTGCCATGTCTTATGTACAGTACCAGTCAAAGGTTTGGGCACACTTACTCATTCAAGGGTTTTTCTTTATCTTTACTATTTTCTACCTTGTAGAATAATAGTAAAGACATCAAAACTGAAATAACACATATGGAATCATGTAGTAAACAAAAACAAATCAAAAAAGCTGCCTTGATGACAGCTTTGCACACTCTTGGCATTCTCTCAACCAGCTTAACCTGGAATGCTTTTCCAATCATCTTGAAGGAATTCTCACATATACTGAGCACTAGTTGGCTGCTTTTTCTTCACTCTGCGGGCTAACTCATCCCAAACCAATTCAATTGGGTTGAGGTAGGGTGATTGTGGAGGCCAGGTCATCTGATGCAGCACTCCATCACTCTCCTTCTTGGTCAAATAGCTCTTACACAGCCTGGAGGTGTGTTTTGGGTCATTGTCCAGTTGTAAAACAAATGAAGGTCCCACTAAGCGCAAACCAGATGGGATGGCGTATCGCTGCAGAATATTGTGGTAGCCAGTGGTTTCTTTGCAGCAATCATCCCCAGCTTACAATTGGCTCCTTCATCCCCCCTCCTCTCACCTGTAACTATTCCCCAGGTCGTTGCTGTAAATGAGAAGGGTTAAAAAAAAATGAAGGCCTGATTCACGCAGTCTCCTCTGAACAGTTGATGTTGAGATGTGTCTGTTACATGAACTCTACGAAGCATTTATTTGGGCTGCAATCTGAGGTGTCATAATACAACTGATTGGCTCAAACACATTAAGAAGGAATGAAATTCAGCAAATTAACTTTTAACAAGGCACACCTGTTAATTGAAACAAAGAAACAACAAAGAAACAAAGAAACAAAGAAAAACCCTTGAGTGAGTAGGTGTGTCCAAACTGTTGACTGGTACTATATATGTGTCTGTGTCTTGAACGGTTGTATAACCCCCAATCAATGTGAAGTTGTTTTCTCATCTCCTTAGACCCACTATTATTTATTCAAGTGATACTTCACTTAAGAAAATGTCCACAGCCCTAGACTGAATTTGTGGGAAACAAGGAAGCACGTGAATGTGTCTGATTTGTAGACAGAAGAAGATAGCCGACAATACTCTTTTCTCAGTCAGTTGCTGGATTTGGATGGATGCTCAAATGTGCTTTCAAGTGCATACTGCATTCTGTTTCTTTCAAGGGAAGTCATTGTTAGGGTCCTTAGGCTTTGTCAAGGTCTGACTACAACACAGTGAGTGAACACACACACACACACACAAACATTGCCTAGGCAACTTCGTAAACCCACCACCATGAATGACTTGCTATATCTGTGTGTAGTATGTGAGTGTGTGCGTGTGTGTGTATGTGCGTGCGTGCGCGCACACATGTGCGTGCCTGTGAGTGTGTGCTGAGTGCCACTGATAGCTAGGATGTCCCCAACTTCCTTTTCTCTGACTGTCCCTGAGGGACTCCACTCTGACCCCTAACCCCTGCTTGACCTCTGAGTCTGCTCCGGCACGTGGGAGGTCAAGAGGTCAACCTCATCACCAGCCTTCAGGATCATTTAGACCAGAGGTCAGGAACTACTTCCTTTGGCCCTGACCCTTTCTGTCACATTGCAATAAACTGGACATTAGTAATTTCCTAAACATTAGTGTCAAGGTTTAGCTCTACTTCTTGTCCAGTCAGTATTGATGGGGGGAAAAATCGATTCAGTTACACAGCAATATGTTTTACGATATATCATATCATATCATTTTGACAATATCACAATGTTATTTTCGCGCTAGTTGGCTGTACCTACACCAAAACCCCTGTATTTTTTCTTCATAGAGTGTTCCTCGTCTTCTTTTTAATGAATTAAATAACAATAATATTTACATTAAATAGACAGGACTCAGGTTTCTTTCTGTCCAATTGTATAGTTCACTTGGAAATCTGTCTTCCTATTATGTATGTACATAGGACATTTTCCTAATGTGAAAAAGCAGTGTGCATTGCAAATACAGTGTTGCTGGAAAGGCATGATTGCACCATATTTCTGCAATTACTTTTTTTGTACTCTTTCAATCAATACACCCCTTGTCCGTTTCTTTCCTCGTCCATTTCCCCATGGCACTTACCTTTAAGACGAGGAGGGTGTATCTGCTGTGCTATGCCCTAGGGTTAAAGGAGAACACCACAGGTGTCTTTGTTGGGACATCCCCAGGAGCCTATCAGAACACAGGCCAGTCATCAAAAGGGGGTCAAGGGTCACATAACTTGTGGATTTAACAAACTGTCTAAGAAGGGTATGTTGGGGGAACTCTCACACTCACACTCACACACACACACACACACACACACACACACACACACACACACACACACACACACACACACACACACACACACACACACACACACCCACACCATTGTCCCAGCAGGGGTCATTATGGACTGGAGAGGAAGTAAGCATTGTGTTTCTGAGTCTGCCTCATCTCTTTTTACTAGTACCAAATAAATAATGGTTCATTAGATCAGCACACCACATGCAATTTATTTCAATGATTCATCTAAGCCCCAAGCCAGATCAAAGAAAAAAGAATAACACTCTTTTACAAGTAACTGAAAATTGGTACTGTGATATTCCTACAGATTTACAAAGACAAAATGTGTCTGTTTAGACCCAATGTGTATGGACCAATCTCATTACAGTTTTGTTGATTTATTTTATATATTTTTTCAATTGAGTTTAGTTTCAGTTAGTTTTCAGACTTAATTTGCTATTTTTTTTATTTAGCTTCAGTCTGATGAAAACATGTCTTTAAATTTTTTTTCAATTTTGTTTCAGTTTTAGTTGTAGGGATAGGGACAGAAAGTAGCCTCATGCATGGGAGGCTAGGAGCCATGTGTAGGTCTATAGCATGGGCACTCCAGTAACTCTTGAGATGGTCCAGGTCACACACATTTCCTAGGTGGCAAAGGTCCCAATGGATATTGTCATTTATCGGCATAGTAACAAACTCCCACCTCGCAACCCAATGCGACCCCAAACTGTTCCACCCTTCCTCTTGGCAGAGAGAAAAATGTGCCGTTTTAAAGCAAATTTTCTCCATTTCTTCAAAATTTCCACGTCTTATTTGTGTTCATATAATACCAGGAGTCGAATCCTGACTGAATTCCAAAAATAACATAACTGTCTCACCTTGTCTTTAGTTCAGATGAACTTTGAGGTTGGTTGGGTTTTTCCTTTTTATCTCTGTTCCACACAGGCTGCCATCTTCTGATGCTATAGTGCCTTTGTCCTTTCGAGCAATGTACTCAAAATAATCCTATACAGGGTTTGCTGAGCCATTGTTCACACCTATGGTTCATGCTCTGCTCATAATTGATGATGTATTTTCTTTTGTTTAGTTAGTTTTGCAGTCAAAGATAATAGTTTCAGTATGGTTTTAGTTATCAAATTTTCTTCTTAATAATTTTATTAACTAAAATTGTTTTTCTAATTTTCGTTTTTTTTTTACATTTTATTTACTATAATAACCTTGGTACTATGGACCCCTTGACAGGATTTTGGGCTCAGTCAAGTTTTGGCCAACTATATGGACCTTTCCCACCACAGGACTTTGGGAACTTGGCACAGGTCGATAAAATGCAGATTGGGACGTACCCTTGAACTTGAACCCTGTCTCGGTCCCCTAGAGATCCATGTTTTCCTTAGCCAACCCTCAAGCCCCCCCCCCCCATACTCGGCCTCCTTTTGTGGAGCTGTCTGCTCACCATCTCCCGTCTGCCCTTCTCTACACCCCCTCCATCTTTCGACCCACCCCTTCTTCAGTCCTGGGGGACTCCTGTAGTAGACAACCCACAGAGACGTGCGTTTTGGAATGCTAATCGGGCCCTTGGGCGGCATTCCCACGACTTGGCTCCCAGACACGTCCTTTTGTTTTTTTACTCTTTTCAAATGAGAGGGTTCTCATAACTTTCTGCTGTCTTGAGATAAGGCTAAGTCCCCAAGACTGACTTCAGATGTACCCGTCATGTTATTATTTGTTTTCTCCCCAAAAATTGTCCAGTTGAGAATGGAATAAATCATCAAAAATAATAAATGTTTAACTTTCATGCTGTCCACCATATACACTGAACGGAAATATAAATGCAACATGTAAAGTGTTGGTTCCATGTTTCATGAGCTGAAATAAAACATCCCAGAGATGTTACATACTCGCAAAAAGCTTATTTCTGTCAAAGTTCTTGCACAAGTTTGTTTACATCCCTGTTAGTGAGTATTTCTCCTTTGCAAGATAATCCATTCACCTGACAGGTGTGGCATATCAAGAAGCTGTTTAAACAACATGACAAGAAAAGTCCACTCTAAAATGCGCAGTTTCGTCTGAGACCAGCAACTTGGACAGCTGAGGAATATTTCTGTCTGTAATAAAGCCCTTTTGTTGGGAAAAACTCATTCTGATTGGCAGGGCCTGGCTCCCAAGTGGGTGGACTTATGCCCTCGAAATCAAAAGTCTAATCAAATCTAATTTTATTGGTCACATACACATGTTTAGCAGATGTTGTTGTGGGTGTAGCGAAATGCTTGTGTTTCTAGCTCCAACAGTACAGTAATATCTAACAATTTCGCAACAATACACAATAATCTAAGTAAAGGAATGGAATTAAGAATATATAAATATTTGGAAGAGCAATGTCAAAGCGGCATAGACTACAGTAGAATAGAATAGAATACAGTATATACATATGAGATGAGTAATGCAAAATATGTAAACATTATTAAAGTGACTAGAGTTCCATTATTAAAGTGGCCAGTGATTTCAAAACTGTGTAAATAGAGCAGCAGCCTCTAATGTGCTAGTGATGGCTATTTAACAGTCTGGTGGTCTTGAGACAAAATATGTTTTTCAGTCTCTCGGTCCCAGCTTTGATGCACCTGTACTGACCTCGCCTTCTGGATAATAAGCGGAATGAACAGGAAGTGGCTCGAGTGGTTGTTGTCCTTGATCTTTTTGGCCTTCCTGTGACATCGGGTGCTGTAGGTGTCCTGGAGGGCAGGTAGGTTGCCCCTGGTGATGCATTGGGCAGACCGCACCACCCTCTGAAGGGCCCTGCGGTTGCGGGCGGTGCAGCTGTCGTACCAGGTGGTGATACAGCCTGACAGGATGCTCTCAATTGTGCATCTGTAATTGTTTGTGAGGGTTTTAGGTGCCAAGCCAAATTTATTCAGTCTCCTGAGGTTGAAGAGTTGCTGTTGTGGATCATTTAAGTTTGTCAGTGATGTGTACACCGAGAAGCTTTCCACCTTCTCCACTACGGTTCCGTCGATGTGGATAGGGGTGTGCTCCCTCTGCTGTTTCCTGACGTTCACGATCAACTCCTTTGCTTTGTTGACATTGAGAGGGAGGTTATTTTCCTGGCACCACACTCCCAGGCCCTCACCTCCTCCTTGTAGGCTGTCTCGTCATTGTTGGTAATCAGGCCCACTACTGTTGTGTCGTCTGCGAACTTGATGATTGAGTGGGAGGAATGCGTGGCCACGCAGTCATGGGTGAACAGGGAGTACAAGAGGGGGCTGAGCACGCACCCTTGTGGGGCCCCAGTGCTGAGGATCAGTGAAGTGGAGTTATTGTTTCCTACCTTCACCACCTGGGGGAGGCCCGTCAGGAAGTCCAGGACCCAGTTGCACAGGGTGGAATTCAGACGCAGGGCTTCGAGCTTAATGATGAGCTTGGAGGGTACTATGGTGTTGAATTCTGAGCTATAGTCAATGAACAGCATTCTTACATAAGTAGGTATTCCTCTTGTCCTGATGGGATAGGACAGTGTGGAGTGTAATGGTGATTGTATCATTTGTGGATCTATTGGGGCGACAAGCAAATTGATGTGGGTCTAGGGTGTCACGTAAGGTAGAGGTGATATGATCCTTGACTAGTCTCTCAAAGCACTTCATGATGACATAAGTGAGTGCTAAGGGGCGGTAGTCATTTAGTTCAGATACCTTTGCTTTCTTGGGTACATGAACAATGGTGGCTATGTTGAAGCATGTGGGGACAACAGACTGGGATAGGGAGAGATTGAATATGTCCGCAAACACTTCAACCAGCTCGTCTGCGCAAGCTCTGAGGATGCAGCTATGGATGCCATCTGGGCCGGCAACCTTGTGAGGGTTAGCACGCTTAAATGTCTTACTCACATCTGCCACAGAGAAGGAGAGCCCACAGTCCTTGGTAGCAGGCTGTGTCGGTGGCACTGTGTTATCCTCAAAGCGAGCAAAGAAGGTGTTTAGCTTGTCCAGGAGCAAGACATCTGTGTCGTGACTGGTTTTCCCTTTGTAATCCGTGATTGTCTGTAGACCCTGCCACATACGTCTCATGTATGAGCTGTTGAATTGCGACTCCACTTTGTCTCAATGCTGACATTTTGCCTGTTTGTATTCAGCCATATTCCCAGTCACCTTGCCACGGTTAAATGTGGTGGTTTGTGCTTTCAGTTTTGCGCAAATCCTGCCATCTATCCATGGTTTCTGGTTATGGTAGGGGAAAGGTGGGTGGTGTGCACACCTCCGGAAGTTGGAGTAGCAGTGGTCGAGTGTTTAAGCAGCGCTAGTACTACAGTCGATGTGTTGATCGAACTTCGGTAGCGTTTTCCTCAAATTTGCTTGTTAAAACCCCAGCTACAATAAATGCATCCTCAGGATATGGGATTTCCAGTTTGCATAAAGTCCAGTGAAGTTCTTTGAGGGCCGTCGTGGTGTCGGCTTGAGGGGCAATATACATGGCTGTGACTATACACAAAGATAATTATCTTGGGAGTTAACACGGTCAGCACTTGATTATGAGGTATTCTAGGTGAACAATAGGACTTGAGTTCCTGTATGTTAACACAATCACACCATGAGTAGTTAATCATGAAACGCCTTTCTTCTTCCCGGAGATACATTAATTCCTGTCTGCGCGATGAACAGAGAACCCAACTGGCTGTATCGACTCAGACAGTATATCCCAAGAGAGCCATGTTTCAGTGAAACATACCTGATGTCTCTCTGGAAGGAAATCCTTGCCCTGAGCTCGTCAACTTTATTATCCAGAGACTGAACATTAGCGAGTAATATACCCTGAAGCAGTGGGTGGTGTGCGCACCTCCTGAGTCAGACTAGAAGTCCACTCCGAATCCCTCTTCTCCTCCGGATGTGTT
The DNA here is from genome assembly GCF_036934945.1 of Oncorhynchus masou masou. Classification (NCBI taxonomy): domain Eukaryota; kingdom Metazoa; phylum Chordata; class Actinopteri; order Salmoniformes; family Salmonidae; genus Oncorhynchus; species Oncorhynchus masou. The sequence goes on along the minus strand of NC_088223.1, from coordinate 33,794,232 downwards.
TTGGATCAGCCTCTGGAATCAGTTCAATTGCCCTGGGGGGTACGAACAAAGGATCCGATTCGGGAAAGTCGCATTCCTGGTCGTAAAGCTGGTAATGCTGGTGAGTTACCGGTGCTCTGATATCCAAAAGTTCTTTATGGCTGTATGTAATAACACAAAAGAAAATCTGGGCTAACAATGTAAGAAAAAAAAATAAAGAAAAAAAAATACTGCAAAGTTAGGTTGGCACCCCCCTTGGGTTGTGCCGTGGCGGAGATGTATGGGCTATACTCGGCCTTGTCTCAGGATGGTAAGTTGGTGGTTGAAGATATCCCTCTAGTGGTGTGGGGGCTGTGCTTTGGCAAAGTGGGTGGGGTTATATCTTTTCTGTTTGGCCCTGTCCGGGGGTGTCATCGGATGGGGCCACAGTGTCTCCTGACCCCTCCATGCTTCAGGACTACCTTGCATGATGACTCCTTGCTGTCCCCAGTCCACCTGGCCCTGCTGCTGCTCCAGTTTCAACTGTTCTGCCTGTGAATATTATTATTTGACCATGCTGGTCATTTATGAACATTTGAACATCTTGGCCATGTTCTGTTATAATCTCCACCCGGCACAGCCAGAAGAGGACTGGCCACCCCACATAGCCTGGTTCTTCTCTAGGTTTCTTCCTAGGTTTTGGCCTTTCTAGGGGGGTTTTCCTAGCCACCGTGTTTCTACACCTGCATTGCTTGCTGTTTGGGGTTTTAGGCTGGGTTTCTGTACAACACTTTGAGATATCAGCTGATGTACGAAGGGCTATATAAATATATTTGATTTGATTTGATTTGATTTGCATAGGGATAGAAGAACGGCTGCCCACTTATGGCTGCCACCCTGTCCAGTCATGTGAAATCCATAGATTAGGACCTAATGAATTTATTTAAATAGATGGATTTCCTCATATGAACTGTAACTCAGTAAAAAAAAATGTTGCATGTTGCATTTCTATTTCTGTGTGGTATAGTGTGTCTTGGCATAAAACATGAAGACACAGAAGTGCATAACGTTACACACTTTCAAAAATATTGTTAGTGCTTTTGGCAATATGACTGTAACTCTTTCTATAATTGTGTTAGTGATAGAGGGAACTAGTGAAGCACTCGTAATGTATTGTCTTAAAGTCAGAGGACAATTGGATCTGGTTAGGATCAAAATGGCAACCCTGTGCTCCTCAGGCGAGCACACTAATCGCAGTCCGCATTGAGTCAAGTTGTTTTGGAAGTGGACAGTGGGAGAATCTAATTTCCTTGATTCCCTGTGTCCTCACTCATCTCCTTTTTCTCAAACCCCATTGGATGAGAAGGTCAGATTCAAGGAAATGCAATTGTGATTATCCAATAGTATTGCTACACTATTTCCACTTCCTCCTCCGGGAAGCTCATCTCTGCTCTTCATCTTGCAAGTAACTCTGCATCTTAGCTGTGAATGCCTGTCAATGGATCCCACTTCTGACACCAATGTGCCAAACAGGGTAGTTGACTCTGCCTAGGATCAAACCAGCAACTCTGTGCTCCAAAAGCAGGTGCACAAGCTGAAGTGTCAGTATCGTTACTTGGAAGTGGTGGTACAGTGGGGCAAAAAAGTATTTAGTCAGCCACCAATTGTGCAAGTTCTCCCACTTAAAATGATGAGAGAGGCCTATAATTTTCATCATAGGTACACTTCAACTATGACAGAAAAAATGAGGAAAAAAATCCAGAAAATCCCATTGTAGGATTTTTAATGAATTTATTTGCAAATTATGGTGGAAAATAAGTATTTGCTCACCTACAAACAAGCAAGATTTCTGGCTCTCACAGACCTGTAACTAATTCTTTAAGAGGCTTGTCTGTCCTCCACTCATTACCTGTATTAATGGCACCTGTTTGAACTTGTTATCAGTATAAAAGACACCTGTCCACAACCTCAAACAGTCACACTCCAAACTCCACTATGGCCAAGACCAAAGAGCTGTCAAAGTACACCAGAAACAAAATTGTAGACCTGCACCCGGCTGGGAAGACTGAATCTGCAATAGATAAGCAGCTTGGTTTGAAGAAATCAACTGTGGGAGCAATTATTAGGAAATGGAAGACATACAAGACCACTGATAATCTCCCTCGATCTGGGGCTCCACGCAAGATCTCACCCCGTGGGGTCAAAATTATCACAAGAACGGTGAGCAAAAATCCCAGAACCACACGGGGGGGGGGCCTAGTGAATGACCTGCAGAGAGCTGGGACCAAAGTAACAAAGCCTACCATCAGTAACACACTACGCCGCTAGGGACTCAAATCCTGCAGTGCCAGACGTGTCCCCCTGCTTAAGCCAGTACATGTCCAGGCCTGTCTGAAGTTTGCTAGAGAGCATTTGGGTGATCCAGAAGAAGATTGGGAGAACGTCACATGGTCAGATGAAACCAAAATATAACTTTTTGGTAAAAACTCAACTCGTCGTGTTTGGAGGACAAAGAATGCTGAGTTGCTTCCAAAGAACACCATATCTACTGTGAAGCATGGGGGTGGAAACATCATGCTTTGGGGCTGTTTTTCTGCAAAGGGACCAGGACGACTGATCCGTGTAAAGCAAAGAATGAATGGGGCCATGTATCGTGAGATTTTGAGTGAAAATCTCCTTCCATCAGCAAGGGCATTGAAGATGAAACGTGGCTGGGTCTTTCAGCATGACAATGATCCCAAACACACCGCCCGGGCAACGAAGGAGTGGCTTCGTAAGAAGCATTTCAAGGTCCTGGAGTGGCCTAGCCAGTCTCCAGATCTCAACCCCATAGAATATCTTTGGAGGGAGTTGAAAGTCCGTGTTGCCCAGCAACAGCCCCAAAACATCACTGCTCTAGAGGAGATCTGCATGGAGGAATGGGCCAAAATACCAGCAACAGTGTGTGAAACCCTTGTGAAGACTTACAGAAAATGTTTGACCTCTGTCATTGGCAACAAAGGGTATATAACAAAGTATTGAGATAAACTTTTGTTATTGACCAAATACTTATTTTCCACCATAATTTGCAAATAAATTCATTAAAAATCCTACAATGTGATTTTCTGGATTTTTTTTCTGTCTGTCATAGTTGAAGTGTACCTATGATGAAAATTACAGGCCTCTCTCGTCTTTTAAGTGGGAGAACTTGCACAATTGGTGGCTGACTAAATACTTTTTTGCCCCACTGTATACGCATAACAAAGGCAGGATTACTGCATAATATATAACAAATAAATAAAGCCGTTAAATTGGTAGCCAACTACTGACACAAAAGAACTGCTTGTAAAATGGCAGTGCTTTTCTTAGTTCTGATGATAACTTAGCAGCTGTTCCACTGGCCCGTGCTTCCTTACGGGCAGCCATGTCGCGGTGTCCCAAATATTGCCCAGATGTGGCCTGTGGTTACTCTAAAATTGCGCAACCGTGTAAACATTGATCATTTGTCTGTGCGCTTATGGTTCCAATCTGAACACATGGCTCCTTGGTTGACCCTAAAAACTGTCCCTCAATATGACAGCAACCGTAGGCCTGCTACAGAAACAAGTGTACTCATCTGTAGAAACCTGATTACAATAAGATGTTCAGGGAATTGTTTTATTTGACTCTAAAGTACTATTTCTTTCATACGGTATACGTTCCAGGCCCTGGATGTTGGAAAACTGTCACTCCAGGTAACTTTCTTTACTGCGGCAATACTCATTTGGCGTTTTTCTTTTCTTCTCTCCACATTTATGAATTCTCAATGCAAACTTACACTGGGCTACGAGTTGATTCGAAGATCTGGGTTCAATGAAAAACAGGCTGAACAGATAGAAATTCCGGATAGACATTTGTGGTTTTACCTTTTTAAACGCAAACACTTCTTGTGTTGACTTCATCGGACATAGTACACAGTCCATGGTACAAGAATGAGTCGGTCCACTACAGTCAGCATTCACAGGTCACTTGCAAACATGCCTAACGGAGTCTATAATATCTTGTGGGCCATAGTGCACTCATGCAAACATCTCTTTAAAATCCAACATTGTCATTAAAAACATCGCATTCACCCGCAACGTAGTGCACGCCTCCACACACATTTCACACATTGTACTCTTGCTTTCTACGTGATACATAATTCTACGCACACTTCACGCTGACCGTTCACAGTTTACACTCCTCATGTAGTGCCCACATGTACTCTTGATTGTACATTCCTCACAACAAATTGCCCATAACCATCTACATGTAGTGTGGTCTTGATAACATACAGTATATTTACAGGCTATTACATACTTTGCTCATATAGTACACATTTGTTGTTCATGTAGAGTACACGTGGTTGTTAAACCGTACAGTACATCACACTATCAAACTTATTTAGTACACAGCCATTGTATAATTTCTCCAATAAAGTCTGAAATGGTGCAAACAATAGGAAACATTTTCAACATTGTGGAAGTTAATCCTCAAAAGCATGACATAAATCAAAATATGAATTGCAGTTGCTCCGAATGATAGTCATATTATTTATTACCAAAAAAAGTTCAAATATAAAAGTTGCATAGAGTAAGAGTAAAAATGTTCACATGAAATCCCCAAATAATTGTTTGGAAACCTGTATATGTAACTTTCTAGTCAATCCATTCGTTGAAGATCTATAGATGTCCCCGTACGGTCATGCAAATTAAAACATTCCAATGTTCATATTTTGATATTGATACACTTGTAAAAAATCTATAAAAATCCAAATCAGTTGAGAAAAACGCTGTAAAATCCCAACATATTTTACTGTCTGGACCAGGGTTAATTTCTAGTCTCTCACATCCCCCTACAGTATATAACAGATTGTCTGGGGAAAAATCTAAACCCTCTGAGAATTTGAATGATCGTCATTAGCAAATGATAAAATATCTACTTTGTGGATTCATTTGCATAGGTTTCAAAAGATGCATAGAAATAATATACACAAAATAAAACACATTTTCGCACTAAACTAGTATTCATATCCCTATAACACATAAGTAATCGTCCTACTCTGATTTTTATACCACAATTGTTTAAATCACTCAATTAGCACATTTCTATGTTTCTACTTGAATTCATTGTACGTGTTCTATCTATACATACATCATCTGAATACTATGTGCGATGTCCAATAAAAGATTCTTATTTGCCAGTTGTAACCTCCCCTTGATAATAAAATCAGTGGTGCTGTGCGATTCTACTACTAAACCATACAATCTCCTCCAGTGTCAAATGTTATTTTTGCCAGATAGCATAAAGCACATGATAAATCCTATGTCCGTTAACCATAAGGAGGTTCAAATACATTTACTATGATTTGTGATGTGATTTGTGTGTGTGTGTGTGTGTGTGCGTGCGTGCGTGCGTGCGCGTGCATGTGTGTGTGTGTGTTACAGAAGAACAGACCTTGCGCTGAGTGAGGGTGACTCAAAGTGTATGTACTTAGACAAACCAGCACACATACACAGACAAGCACAGCACACATGAACAGATCAGCATGCTGACCCGTGTCGAATGTATTGCAGATGTGACAGACACAGCTGTGTGTAGAGCCGTCTCAGAGAAGACAGTGTACCATCACAACACAGAACACACACATCTCACACCCTCCATTTCTGCCCATGTATCCAGTCAGTTAGTTGTAGGAGGATAGAGACACACTAGTGCACAGTAGTCCATTTCAACTTCTCCTCTGATTGGTGTATCCAAAGACGGTCTGGGGATTAGGCCCACAGAGGCAGCTGTGGTTGAGTATCCACTCGTATCCATGACCCAACAGTACATTACCCCATGTTCAGTTTGTCAGGCATGTCCAGGCATGTGCCTAAAGTTCACCCCAACCAAAACGAGATTGTTCAATGCCCACAAAGTGCTTTAGGTTTAAATATTGGGGCAGACAAAAATGGAAGAGGAGCCAATACGGTTCCATTTAGGTCAGGCGGGCACCACTATGTTCAGAAATGGACATCACCATTTGTGAGGTGGGGTGGCCGTTGGAAGGTGGTGGACTGGCTGTGACATAACTTCAATGTGATGGGTCACCTAGGGGGATTGAAGAAGGGCAGAGGTTAAAAAGTGCTCCTTTTCATGGGTCTAACAGGCAAGCTTGCAGTAGTAGGGCGAAGCAGAGGGGGATTTTGGTTAGAATGGGATTCAATTTGAGTCAAGAATTTGCTCCCTTTCATGGACCCCCTGTGTGTGAATTGATCTACACTACAAGGATTGCAAATGCATACTTGCACACTCATCTTCGGCACATCTATCACTTCAGTGTTTAATTGCTATATTGTAAGTACTTAGCCACCATGGCCTATTTATTGCCTTACCTCCCTTATCCTACCTCATTTGCACACATTGTATATAGATTTAAAAAAAAATGTTTTTATCCCGTTTTCTCCCCAATTTCGTGGTATTTTTTTTAGTAGCTACTATCTTGTCTCATTGCTACAACTCCCGTACGGGCTCGGGAGAGACAAAGGTTGAAAGTCATGTCATGCGTCCTCCGATACACAACCCAACCAAGCCGCACTGCTTCTTAACACAGCGCGCATCCAACCCGGCAGCCAGCCACAGCAATGTGTCGGAGGAAACACCGTGCACCTGGCAACCTTGGTTAGCGCGCACTGCGCCCGGCCCGCCACAGGAGTCGCTGGTGCGCGATGAGACAAGGATATCCCTACCGGCCAACCCCTCCGTAACCCGGACAAATGCTAGGCCAATTGAGCGTCGCCCCACGGACCTCCAGGTCACGGCCGGTTACGACAGAGCCTGGGCACGAACCCAGTGTCTCTGGTGGCACAGCTGTATATAGACTTTTTTATTGTATTATTGACTGTATGTTTGTTAATTCCATGTGTAACTCTGTATTTGTGTCGCACTGCTTTGCTTTATCTTGGCCAGGTCGCAGTTGTAAATGAGAACTTGTTCTCAACTAGCCTACCTGGTTAAATAAAGGTGAAATTAATAAAAACAAATATGGTGCCAACTCCACCTAGCCATCTGGTAAAGCTTAGGTGGAGCATCCGTCCATATTACATCACTTACGTAGGCCTACATGAACCCAGTCCTTTCAGGTCTCCTAAGACAACTCGCCAAGGGCCTAGAGAAGGGAGGATTGGTATTGGATCGGAATGGGGGCAGGTCTAACGTTCTACCAACCTTAGAAATGGGTCATGTGAAGAGACTCAAACACCAGGAGGATTTGGAGATGGCAAAAAAAAACTAAAATACATTACTCATCTGCCCTATGGTATTATTACATATAGGATTTTCTGAAGTGGTATATATCTCTATGCATGTGTCTTAACATTAAATATGTCATATACTTTATAGTACAGCTGCCATTTATGTTGAGGTATATTTGACTTAATACACTTGTCCTCAGCTGGACACCCATCCTCACACACACAGACCTAGCTAGACAGGTCTGCAATATGCCTCTAACCCCCCCCCCCCCCCCCATTGAGGCACACATGTCTAGTAACTACAGTCCAGTCACAAGCTGCACCACCCCACCCCATCCCATCCCAACAGACACACACCCAGTTACTTCCCCCTCCACCTCCCTCTCATCCTCATCCATTCCCAACACAGTCTCAGTCTCCATTGCCACACCACTGTCATTGTCTAAGCCCCTTAGTGTTTTCCCACGCTTTATTTGTCTATGTCCTGTTTGCGGCTGGCGGGGGGCCCTGATGAGGTCGCCATGGCAACCAACATTTGCATGCCCCTGATTGGAGTACGCGGCGAGCTAATTATTCAGTGCATACACTTTAAATAAACAATAAAGTAGGACGTATGGAAATGTGGACCCCAGTATTAGACCGTCTGTGATTAACACTAAGCTGAAACGCCAACAAAACATTTGAGGGAATACTGTTTCAGTGGGGACGACCTTATTCTCTTTACTTCGTCATCCAAATATTTAAAAAGGATTTATAATGTAACATTAATGTTGTAACATATTAATACAATAAAAATATTATTCTTATTACAAGTCCAACTTTAATTGTATTTCTTTGATTCTATCTTGTTTGCTTTCAAACAAATCAGAATGTTGATATTTTGCATTATAAAGGGATAATATGACGTGTGTGTGTGTGTGCATGTATGTGTGTCTAGTCTACTTGAAAGCCAACTTGACAGCAAGGGAAAACTCTGTTCCTCAACTTCAGTTCTTCAACTCCAGTTCCTAAACTAGGGATTCATGTGACGAGGAGAAGGTGAAGAACTGGCTCCACAAGAGCACCATGTTAATCTAAGGCTTCTAAGCACTCCTATGACAAACAAAGGTGGTGGTGGGGTCCGGAGGAGGGGGGGGGGGGGTTACCATGACAATGGGCGGCATTGTTTGCCAATCCTCCCCTTCCATTAATCAGGGCGAGCCGGGTCTAATTGGCGTTTTGGTTAAGCTGGTCTTCAGACCCCTATCCCTCCACTGGCCTAAATAATGGCGTTATGCCACAAGTGCCGCCGCACCAACGAAGGACAATGCTCTGCTTGTTGGCTGCGCTGAGCAAGGCTGAACCGCCCCACCCCCGTCTCCCAAAATAAACCTCACACGGAAACACAAAGAAAGCCACTCGCTATTGAGACTTCACTGTCTCTCCTCATCGGTCTCCCCATCCTTCCTCTTTCTCTCTCTCTCCCCCATCTCTCATTCACTCTGCTCTCTTACCGAGCTCACTCCTCCTCAGTTCTCTTTCTGTCTGCTCCACTTCTCTCCTCCCAAGTTGGCCCCTTGAGTTTCCATGAACTTGGACAGAGTGATCAACACTACTAGAAGTGTTAATTGTCTTACCAGACGTTGGAGAACATCTTGTCAGTGTGTGTGACTTCATTTTCTTGGTATGTCCGTTGGTGCATCCCACTTCGACCGGTTTCCTCTAAACTCATATAGTAGTTTTTCTCGGGATTAAACCAATTCTGTCACCTGACAACATGAATTACTTGCTAGTAAAAGGGGTGTGACTCTGCTTTTCTCCAAAGCTATTTTTTGTCAATAGCACATTGATTGAAGTTCAGTTGAAATAAGAACTGTCCTTGCATCAATTGTCAGTGAATCAAATGTCCAATAACTCTGTGTATAAAATATAGTGTTATGTATATTTGTAAAATTGTGTGAGTGTACTAAGGCATGTGCTCAAGATTTTTGAGTTAATATTCTGTGTGAGGGTATTGTAGACCGTGTGTGTATTTGTGTGTGTGTTTGTCTCTAGTGTCTATGCATGTATACACTGTGGTTTGTGTTGATAAAATGATGTGTATAGGTGTGTGTAGCTGGTTATCTTTCACATGATTTAACCATCCTCATCTACATGCTCCATGAATATAGAACGCTTGCATGCCCCATATGCAAATAGACCCACCGTGTTAAGTCATTAATATGCACTCCTAATTAAAACACCCTCAATTGATTGAATTAATGTTGCCGAAATAAGTCAGGTAAAATAAATTCCTCTTCGCAAGCGGTTTTGAATTCACAAAATGGCTGAACGACGCCATTTGCAGCCTCATCGCAAAGAAGGGCACAACGATCACCGCATGAGAATGAAGAAGACCACAGCTGCCCCTCAGAATGCCAGCTTAAAATACTTTTTTTTTTAAATCAAATGGCTTCGTGATTAACTCAGATCACATCCCCTCCTCCCATGTCCCTCGGTGCGATCTATGCAATTAACACACTGCCAGTAATTAACACTGTCTCGAGGCAGCCAATGGTGCGGGAAGGCGAGGGGGGGGTCCAAAGCGTGATGGGTGGAAGGCTCAGGGTTAGGAATAGGACACGAAAATAACACTACCCATGTCATTTTTACTTACTGCCATTTTGTGCCAGTCCTTGTCCTAATCTAAGATGGTGGCAGCAGGGCTGTGACTCGTTGTGCAGGAGAGGGGGGGCAAACTAGGGAGGGAGGGAGAGGAGGGAGTGAAGGAGTGAAGGATGCTGGGATAGAGAAGTGAATCTCTTTCATTTAGTCAGTGCATTACAGAATGGTTACCAGGACAGGAAGATAGGGGGATGGGAGGGATAGAGGAAGGGAGATGATTGTCAGGTCTACTGGCCAATGAGTGGGACATGCCTGCATGTCTTGCTCAGGTTCACGCACATGCACTCACACACACAAACATCCATACACTGACACATATCGCGCATGCTTAAAGAATTACTAAACTATTCATATTTGGAGGAGATGTAAATGTCAAAATGTGCACAAAAAACTATGTAAACATTTGATATACACACCATGGATGAACAAGATAACCTGACTATTTTTACTATATTCCACACATGCAATATCTACGCACACACACACACACACACACACACACACACACACACACACACACACACACACACACACACACACACACACACACACACACACACACACACACACACAGAGAGACAAGCAGCCAACATACTCGTCCTCATGGTATGGTCTGCCCCTGAGCATGCAAATTACATTCATTATGCAAATACATGCAAATCAGAACCAACCATCTGAGAATCCAGGCTGGGAAAAAACGAGGAGAATAAAATGAAATGAATGACAGAGAGTGAGTGAGAAAGAAATCAGAAACGTGGGATAAAAATCCTCTTTCACTGCAGGCGTCAGGGTGGAAGGAAAAAGTACGGTGGCCCATACTAGAGCAAAAAGACTGGCGCAGATCTTTTGTCGAATCAACAAACAATCGCTATGGCTGATTGTTATTTCCTTGTTAGAATCTCCATCTTTAACCAACAGCTGTTCAGTTGGGATTACAGTACAGAACAGTGGCAAGTATTTCAAAAAGCTCACCAAACATCAAGTCTAACGAATAGGGAAACTCAATCAGCTAACAAATTCAATCTTCAATTGGCACCAATGTATAAAAAAAAGGGAACAGAGATGCGAGACGGCTACCAGTATTGCAAAGACTGAGTGTACTAACAGGTCCTGGTGACAGTCACTTTTTCTACAGATCATTTACACAATACCCCCAACTATGTGGACAATTTATGCTACAATACTTAGCACTGTCCAGCTACGGCTAGCACTAGAAATAATCAAACAACTGCATATCAGTTGTGTTTTATCTGCAAACCAAATACTGTGAAGCTTGATTAGCACAGCATACAGTTTATCTAAGCAGAGCAGAGGGATGTTGTGGGTTGGGCTCTTGAGCAATACGCATTTGCTTGGGGCCTCTGACTCGCTGGGGCCACCTCAGTTTCGTTAAAGCTGGCCACACTTATAATGCATGGCATTGAAGTCAACAAAACGACTAATTTACAATACATCATCCTCAGATTTGACCAGAATTAAAAAGATATATTCTAACACTTTCAAATATCAGAGAAACAACTAGATGGAACTAGCCTCACAACACAAATTAATCAGAACAGTGGAAACGGAATGAACCTAAATCGACTAATCAGCTAATAAAACTAACAAAAGAATCACCAAACAAATAGACGGACACATTTTTCCCCCAAGTGAACGGCAAATAAATCAGCAAACACTGTACACTTTGTACAGGAGGAAAACACACAGGGCTGGAGGAGAAACGCTGCCTCACTGCCTCTCCTTAGAGCAAAACCGTGAGATAAGTTCTTGATTTTTAGTCAAAGCATGTAAGATGGACGCCTCTTTGTGAACAAGAGTGTGGTAGGTGAGAGACAGGGAAAGAGGTTATGTAGAGTATGAGTAGAGTATGTTTTTAGAGAGGGGGGTGATGCATGGGTACCTGAATGGCGCCACTAATTGCCACTTGAGGTGGTACCTGCCATCTAAGGGCCCTCGGCCCGAGCTTGAAAAGTACAGTATGCAAAATAAGCAGCCATTCTGGAGACTCTGACATTAGTGACGCAGGTCGATATGAAGATGCTTGGATTATATGTGTACGGTATGCTTTCTGTGTGAATACCACAGAATGGGGTGTGTGTTTTCATGGAAGTATGTCTGTATGTTCGCAGAACTCCAGCTATACATGTACTGTATATGTCTACCCGTTCTACTGGATCCACTTCTTGCTTCCTAATTCTTTAAGCGGTGAGGGTGGCATACAGAGACAGAGAGGGGGAGACAGAGAGAGAGAGGAGGAGGCAGAAAGAAAGAGGGGGAGGCAGAAATAGAGAGGAGGAGGCAGAAAGAAAGAGGGGGAGGCAGAAAGAGTAGCGAGGGAGAAAGAGTGAGAGCCAGAATCAGAGAGAGAAGAAAGAAATATCTGTCAGGAGGCCAAGCTCTGGCTAAATGATTGTGCTGCAGGTGTGTGTGTGTGTGTGTGTGTGTGTGTGTGTGTGTGTGTGTGTGTGTGTGTGTGTGTGTGTGTGTGTGTGTGTGTGTGTGTGTGTGTGTGTGTGTGTGTGTGTGTGTGTGTGTGTGTGTGTGTGTGTGTGTGTGTGTGTAAGCACTGTGCATGGTTGAGAGGAGTCATTGGTGTATGGCAAAAATGCTTGTATTTTTTCAAACTTGAATCGCTAGCTTACTGGCAAGACCGGCCAGTGAATGGTGAGACATTTGGACCCTCTTTTGCTTGTAGATGGAGGAGAAAAGTCTGAGGGAGGTCTTTGTGCAGGAGTGATGTCTTTTTACTCTATCACTGCAGTAGAGAAACAGCTCGGTATCTCGCATGCTTTCTCTCTGTCTCGCTCTCCTTGCTTTATTTGTCAGTGCTGACAATACTGATGGTAATCGAAATATCACCGTTACTCGTACAGCTACACCTTTCATAAAGTTGCGCCATGAACCGCTTAACTATGTTTCATGCTGTATATCAAACCCTAATGGCTTGCCTCTTCTGCCAATTCGAAGCCTCATTAACTTAAATCCACAAGAATACACACTGAAAAAGGATATCAATGAGCCTAAAACAATCATCCCAAAACTAGTTGTGAAAGCTATCCACCTAAACACACCATGTAGAAAACAGAACATGTACCCCTATGCACAGTCCCCTTATTTGGGCCATATGTTTTTCAACAACAATAAAAATATATATTTTTTAAAGGGGGTGAGTCTGTTGCTCTAACAGCTTACAGTAGCTTCCTCCACTGTCCGACTGCCCCATACTGGGCTTGAACCAGTCATTCTCTGCTTCACAACACACGCGACCGCCCTCTTTGACGACATGCGAACCGATTAAGCAGTACAAAAGATCCCTCTTGGATGGCTCCGTCAGCGACATTTCAAGCTTGCTGTGGAGTGAGTTTACGGTACGCTCTTAACTCTGATACACGTATATCCCCAAAACGTACTAAACATGCTCATGTGAGCCTACCTTAGTGACAGTTGAGCCTGACATTATACTGTACCTTTAAGGCTTCTGATTGGTCGGCTGGGCACAAACGCCAGAATGACTTCCTCGCGACCGTCGGCCATTTTGTTTCTTTTGGTTGGCACAAGAGACCGGCCTCGCGGGAGCGTAATGGGATTCTTGTTACTTTCGGTTATCTAGCTTTATGAAGAATGTACACCACTCATACAGCTAGATAACCAAAGATAACAGCCAACCCCTCGGGCCCATCCCGGACCCACTCAGGGAAGAGGAGTAGCAGCTAGGCAGGGATACACACACACACCTGTAGACGAAGTACAAACAAATGATGCACTCTTATTATGGCAAAGTATTGAATGTGAAGAGTGAGTGGACAAACACACAGTAGGTTTTGTAACGGAAAGAGAAAAGCTTTCAATAGCAAAGAAAAAACAAATATCACAGAAATCTGTCATCTTAAACAATGTTAGCAAATACAGTGCCAAACAACCTTACAATCAGTAGTCTACAGGTGACCAGTCTGCCTCAATATATGCAGGACAGGCATTTCTTCCTATTACTTGTCTATTAATTGACTAATCATGTTGTTAATAGTGAGACTAATCACGTTACCAAGTGTGGGAATTCTATTTCAATCAACTATTGTCAAAGGGAACAACAAGTTTACTCTTGTTATGTGGCCTGGAAGTATCTACTATAGTAGGCCTGTATTATAACAAAATCAATACAGCTCATTTTAAATGATGAGATCATTTGAACATTATAAGACTCCTAGTTACTGGTCCTAAATAAACTTCACTTGACTTCCAACCTGACATCCAATCCGCTGTCAGAACGCGAGTTGTGCTTGTTCAATGAAAAATCAAAACCCGATATCATATTGCAAATCTGTGGTAAATATCATGGCACTGGCATAGGCCTATCAGTACGGCCCGTTGTTAATCACTACAATGGAAACCTACAGCCACTTTGTTAGGCTGTTATTCCCAACTGCCGGGACAATATGGCGTCGGTGTGTTTTTGCTTGTGCCTCTTTGATGTTCAAATCAATGGCGATCAACAGAGAACACACCCGTACAGAGCTCCTCTCTTCGCCATCATCAGATTCAACAAGGAACATCGCTGTTGCTTCATGTTCTTCTTCAGCCAAAGAAATAGTGAGTGCTTCATGAGCATAAGAGTAAGAGAGCGTGTGAGAGAGAGAGAGAGAGAGAGAGAGAGAGAGAGAGAGAGAGAGAGAGAGATGGTTCCAGAGAGAAGGAGGAAGCCAGAGAGAACTCGTTGCCTTTTTGAGATTTTGAGGCATTTTGAGACTTAGAAACATATTTTCTTCACAATAAGTTAGGCAAAGTGAAGGTCCTTATAGAAAGAAATGTGTTATTATTATTTTTCATTCTTATAATGATTATTTAGCATATTATAGCCAATTCAATTATCATAATGCACATAAAGTGTTGAATAATTACATCATTTTTGTTTCGTTGTATTATAATGCATCTGAGACGCAGGGATTTCTGTCTGAAAATGTATCACTGTTGGATTCAATACAAACTTTATTCAATTGAACGATGTTAAGAACGTTTTTCCATAGGAATGTGTAACGCAAAATCGGTGTATTGGCCGCAACGGTGCCTAATTTAAATTACATACGCTTCCATATATGTATCTATATTAATATCCAATCGAATATTTGAGCCTATCTAGTTACATCATTCCAATATGAAGAGGAATTGGTGAATGAATGCAAACGTTAATATTAAACTAAATCCTGAGAAACGATTTTCAAATAAAATAATGTATTTATGTTGCATATGCCTACACTATTAAATTGATTGCGGAAAAGCTTAATTTCGAAGCCTGTTGTTACGATATTAAAATTGGTTGTATATAATGGATTATTTTTTTTCTTTACAGAAATGAACACTGCACCATCATTGGCAGTTTAATTTCTGTAATAACGCAATGAATATTTCGTCCATATTCTTGAGTATTCGTGTTAATCGGGTCAAATTAGTATGGATTGCATAACATATCTGATAGATGATTATTATACTCTAAACCCACACCTTAGTCAAAAAAAAAAATATTTAATTGAAGGCTGACTATTTCGACCCAATTCTGTAACCTATGACAATTTAAACAATACAAACATCTGCGATTCTTGAAATAGTATATAGGCCTATTACTCAACCTGTTTTTTAAATGTCAGAGCACCTTCGGTTTTAGAAATACAAGAGCATTTTGAAAGTTTACACATTTGAATATCGGTCAAGATGTCAAGAAAGTTTTTCGACTGTGATCCATACAATTGAAAGGGTGGATTGGTGTTGCTGCTCAAGAGGATAGTTTTCTTTATTTTGTGTGATCGACTATGAGAACAAATATCAAAGTGGAAGCCAAAACCCCCTTGACATCTTACTTTAAATGATTTTTCCGTTTGAATTATGATATTCGTAGGTCTACATATTAAACATATAGGCCTATAATAATACACTTTTAAAAGGTTTTTATTATGGTGATACCTTGATATACAAGTTGAGTGAAACATACACACACACAAACATATTATATATGTGTGTGTTAGTGTGCGTATATTTGTGTGTGTGTGTGTCTGTGTGTGTTGTGAGAGAGGAAGAGAGAGAAAAAGGCAAGGACAGAGACATACAAATCATGTCTCAGTTTGTACTATGAAAATGTATCTGAAGAGCACACACTGAACACGTTGCATGCAGTTCTATGGTCACATGTAGATTTCTAATGATGCGCACAGCCCCATTTGAAGTGTCCCCAAAGAGAACCAGATGTGATTTCGCTAGTCACACACCCTATTGCCCATGAGTCATGTGATGGCTGCTACACAGGTAGGCCAATCAAACGAATTATACATTCTCCGAGGTGCATTTGTTATATCCTCTGTCTTTATAGCTTATTCCAGGGATTTTAAGAGGCCAATGTGTACAAATTAAGGATTCATTAACATTCATTTTAGGCTAGCATGGGACAAATTGACTGGTTGTTCAAATCGCTTTTTATGGCATGATGGTCTAGGCCTACCCCATATCAACGGTCCTTAAAATATGTTTACCTGTGCAACTTGGTACGCCTTCATATATCGTTGGACGAAGTGCTGAAATGGAAGGAATAAGTTAGTTGGCGAAAACGGAACATAACAATAAGCAAACTCATAATTCAGACGCAGCGATAAAATAACGCCATAAAATATATTTTATAGGACTGCTGGTAACTATCGCTGTCCATTGGAAACGGAAAGGCATCGGAATAAACACAACTGCAGTAAGACGCACATGCTTCTGCGTGAGCCAAGTTCGTGTGTTCTTGTGTGTGCGGATGCGTGTGTGTGTGTTAAATATCTGACTCACGTGTCGGGTTCAATTCAAACAGTCTAAAGCATGGTCAATGACAATCCCGCAAATAACCAATACAAAGCAAGTACTTAACACCTAAAGCAGCCTGCAGGCAAGTGCTTCTAATCACGAATAAACTTTTCTTATCCCACCCCTATTGGTGACTATAATAGGCCACTATAAAACAATAGCAGCAGTCATGACTCTGTCGTCCATGCGCTGTGTAACCTCATCAATAACCAACTACCCTTTTATCTTGATTGTAACGGCATAATACAGGGCATGGCGACAATGCTACCATGTTAGTTAGCAACATGTAAATTGGCAACATCAAATCATCTTCAGCTTAGCATAAACGACGTTATGCAGAACGGAATAACACAGTAATAATAACAACAACAAGCCTAATAGTAAGAATAACTAATAACTGAATAACGAATAATAATAATAATAATAACGGACATATAATAGTTGATGGTAATATTATTAACAGTTATGCATTTCATCTTTCAATATAGTTTTTTTTTTAATTTGACCTTTATTTTACTAGGCAAGTCAGTTAAGAAATAATTCTTATTTTCAATGACGGCCTAGGAACAGTGGGTTAACTGCCAGTTCAGGGGCAGAACGACAGATTTGTACCTTGTCAGCTCGGGGATTCGAACTTGCAACCTTTCGGTTACTAGTCCAACGCTCTAACCACTAGGACAAAACTATATAGACTTTTTAATTTTATTTACATGTTTTATTTTATTAAATTTCAGAGCGCAATACAATAACACAAAAACATAAGACATCATAGGACATTTGTTTAAACTATATAGGCCTATGTCTTGCTCAGGCCATAAAACTACGTCACGTTAAAATACTAGGCCTACTCCCAATACACAATCCCAAAGGTTTTTAATCAACCTCTTTCCAAATCAGATTTAAGGGAGTTAGTCCCAAAATACCACAATCCTAGTAATCATACATTTCACAAGGAAGTGGGGGGTGACGCGAGAAAATAATCGCCTGAGCACCACTTCACAGCTCACAAGCAGACATTTCAATTGACAAATGCGCAATTTATTTCCAATTACATGCCGGTTGTGAAAGCGAAGCAAAAATTGGACTAATAGCCATGAGAAAATGCTGACGTTCTGTTTGGGAAGTAAACCATTCACATAACAAGGTCGTCTGTTTCAGAAAACAGAAAGTGCACATTAGATGTTTGAAATCACCCTTTTTCGTCCCAAAAAAGTTTAAACACGATTTACGTAACAGGCCCCATAAGGGCTTTGCTCTATAATCCCCATGCTGCTCGAGCCAATGTGTTGTGTCGGTGCCCAGCTGGTTTCATGTAATCATGTAATCATCTTTGCTTTTTACATAATTTTTACTCTTGACCATTTTATGCACTAACCTGCTACAAGTCCATAGCAAACATATACAAATATTATTTTGGATTGTCTGGGTAGCCTTGCTCAATTCTCCATAGCCACACGCGAAGACATAGGCCTATACATTAAACAAGAATTCAGAAAAAATAGTTACATTATAGCCTATAGTGTGTTGAAGAAGTTGGCTTCGATTTAATTGATACCTAGGCAGACAAGGCAAGTTTGAATGTAGGCCTATATCAGGTAGTCCAGGCCTATACAGTGATAGCTTATTCCGCCATATGGGGGAGTCATATGGAATGTGTAATCATGGTATAGCCTAAGGCCTATAATATCTGTTTTCGTTTAGCTATTAGATCACCATATGGCGCAAACACTGCATAGACCACACAATAAGAAGGCATTGGCGAGAGGAACTCGTGGTATCACGGTATTTTGTGAGTTCTGCAATGGTCGTTTATAGATTTTCCCACAAAGCCTCAATCAAGTCTGCAAAAATCAGACACGAAAAGCATGCGAGTATAAATAAGTACTTCTCATCATCTCCCAAAATGAAGTGAGCCTATGTAGGCTATACCAGCCATACATTCGCAGACCACACCAGCAAAACGTCCAAGTGGAAAGCCAGCGTGACCTTCCAACTCCGTACCCAAGGCAAACTTACCCTGAATCGCATCGTTCAACATAGCCTAATGAATCATGCGCACTCGCTCACATAGGCTACTCTCTGCATCTCCATGATAACAATAGGCTACAAAAGGCTTACATGTGTTGGGATACTTATTGTGTTAGTCACATTCAACCTTCCCACGAGAGAAGAGACTATCTGTTTTGTGAATATTAGAAATGTACAAGTGTTATTTAACTATCGATTTAATCCACAAATCGTTGTGTCCCTTTCAATTACATAGTTCCCTATTGACTGCGACTATCCCTCTTGCCAGACACCGAACCTATAATGCATTACTCATACACAGAATGAAGAACAAACAGTTACCATATGCATAAAGCCATTGCGCTGGCAACATCGGTCACAAATAGGCCTGTATGTTATTTCATTCCATAACGTTCGACTCTTACCCTCAGAAGAAAAGGGTGGATCTAGTGGGGTTGTCACGCACCTCTCACAACTGCCGACTTGTCTGCATGAGCAGAGCGATGTAAACGAAATGAGCACCTACAGAATAATATCAGCAGATTCTCGAGCTTCGTGGCGACGGTTGATGGTGACGTCGCCTGGGACCATCCATTGGTTTTAAATCAACCGGGTCCCACTGTTTCTTCACAGCTATCGTAGTAGCAATATTTCCCACACAGACAGCCCTGTCCTCCCCCTTGTAAAAGGCAGAGTTGGGGCTGTCCGTTTTCCTAGCCTTCCAACCTGACAATACGACCGTTTCCAAACTGGTTATGGTCTGGATCTCGTATGTCAGAAATCATATACCATTGCCAAGGCCCACCCCTTTGTGACTCAATGCGGTAACATCGTTGTCCCCACCCTCTGATATTAACCAGACAAATCCGTGGAGTGACAATGTGGACCTGTCGCAACATTCCAACTCCCTCCGCACTCCCGTATCGCATCGCATACATACACACGCACACATTTTCTCCCTCCTTTTCTCCCTCTCTCTCTCTCTCTCTCTCTCTCTCTCTCTCTCTCTCTCTCTCTCTCTCTCTCTCTCTCTCTCTCTCTCTCTCTCTCTCTCTCTCTCTCTCTCTCTCTCTCTCTCTCTCTCTCACACACACACACACACACACTTGTCCCTGGCCTATACATATCAATCATCACAAACAAACGTGTAATAGCTTATAGGACTACATACTGAGGTCTATATTTGACCAAAAGTAACCAAAATAGCTTAGAACTACATTCAACTGGGGTATATTCATGTGAACGTTGTGAATTATAACTAAGATATAGGCTTGGATAAATAAATACAACTATTGATGGAGAATAACAAAGGGAAATATATTTTTATGTATGAATTAATATATTTCATAATGGTCCACCAGAAACCATTCACGCATAGCAAACTAGAGCGCGTCCGTTAGGTCATAGGGGTTGGACAGTGCGTTTAAACTGTCAGCCAAGTTCAGACTTCCAAGAATGCGAGTTTGTGGGAGGCAGTCTGGGCTGGCTGCATGATTATCATGATAATCACACATGGGGTTGGGGCTAAGAAACCCCTTGAATAGGCTATTTGTTCAATAAGGGGCGAATCCACCAAACAGTCATTGTAGCTACTGGCTCACCCCTTATTGTTGATTTGAATAAATGAAAAAAAAGATGTCCCTGTCTTCTCAATTTTTGGATGTTTTCCTGGAAACCACCTTATAAATACAGCCACTGTTTCATGTTTTGCCTAAACCGCTCTCGGCCACGGGGCTCCTTTTAAAAGTTCGGGTAATGGGCTATGGATAATACAACACAATGGCCCCGTTTTCTCCCAGCAATGCATGGGAACCCGGATCCATCGCAGTTGACAAGAGACTTTCAGAATCGTGATGAGATGACTCAAGTTCATTATCAAACCGACCCGACCCGCCCCCCGCCCCCTCCCTCCAGTCACACACACACACACACACACACACACACACACACACACACACACACACACACACACACACACACACACACACACACACACACACACACACACACACACACACACACACACACACGCAGGCGCGCGACACACGTTGCCAAGATACCGGCGTGAGAAGCAGACACTTGGCAGGTCGTATGTCACAATCTCAGAGCCTTGCAGACAGCAGCAAACCACATGCAATGTCACACTATTCTTTTATTCCGCGCTACCAGACTAGACCAGTACGTTTAGCGGTACACTGTGAGAAATACATGCAAAAGTATACAACAAAAGACTACTACGCATGCGCTATGAAATAAAGAACAGTTTTAACAAAGTCGACTGAGAAAACTAACGTGGATAGAATCATAAGAAGCACGAGCGACATTAATTATTTTGAAGCAGAGGGCGAGTGTAGACCGCTTATGTTGCGTTTGGATGTTTCATTTGTGCATCTTCAATAATATTTTCAGCGTATATAGTGATTTTAAATATTTCCCACAAGATTTCGTTCAATTTCTAAGATGGATTTTCAAAACCTTTAAAGCCAGTAATGCAATGGCCACCCGTCATTCAGGGCCGAGCCCCACCTGTTTTGAGCCAGAAATGTTTGCCTGTTTTGCATGATATTTTGGCATTAATATGTGTCACATATCCGTTTGCAAACAATGTAAATTATTAGTTAAAAAAAGAAATAATTGCATTAATAAATCTGCATACAAACATGGACTCTTTTTTGCTTTCTTGAGTAAGGCGCCTCCAAAATGCAGGTGTTTAAGCCTCTGTGGTGGTGGGGCAGCCAGTGGAAAATATGGAGTGTAGGGGTTGGTAATGTTCTCTAGTTGCGCAGTGATCGGCTCATTGTTCTGTCACTCATGGGGACACCATGTCACCACCAAATCTAAGGATAGAGCTCGAAAATTCAAGCCCCTTGGGTGCTGCCATAGAGTTACATTAGAAGTGCCCATCCAAGAAGGCTCAAGGTCATTGACCATAGATGAAATGACATCAAATCACATTATATCAACAGTAGCTTTGATTGGACTGATCTTAGCTAGCAGTCATCATCATGAATCAAGTCAACAATCTACTGGCAAATCCTTTTTAATCCTTGTCATATGAAGAGAAATAATGAAGATACATTTGTATCTATAATTTATCTGTGCAAATTGGCCATTGGACATAAACATTACACAACAAGTTGGAAATCACAAATTCAACAATGAGTGGTTTGAAAGGAATCAGTGGCTAACTGCAAGCATTGCAAATAAATCACTATCCTGCTATTCAGTGGAGTGGATGTGTGGTCCAAGTCTGGGTTTAAGGGTCTCTTTTCCAAGTTTAAAATTATAAACATTCAACATTGGCCATGCTGTCAATCCAACAGGATTTCTGCCACTCTCAAAACAACGGTGAACTTGGAACTGGGAAATCTTACTTTAGTGAGTTCAAGACAACTGGTAACACTGGGTAAAAGATCTCCGACAGGGAAAATACGTTTTGAAAGGTCATCCAACTCGGAATTGTAAGTCGGGAACTCGGCCTCTTTCTAGAGCTACGACCTGAAAATCACTGACGTCATCATGATTCAACCTTGTTTTTTGTCAGAGTTACCAGTTGTCTTGAAAGCGCCATACATCCAGAGAATGGCAGACTTTGGTGACAAAGTTTGATGACAAAATTTGCCCATGAAGGACCACCGCGCCGCGCCACCTTCCTGTTCAAGTAAGCACAGCACAACAAGGTGAGTCCAAAAATGTCTTGTATGCTGCTGCATAAATGATGCAATATGCCAGGGAGATATGTAGGTAACAAAGTAATACTGATTGTATGTTGTGTAGTAAGACGTTAGTAGCCCATATGCCTCATGCACCAAATTATTAGGGTCTTTCCCTTTTAAATGTTGTCTACTGTTCTGATTTGGTGGTGCACATGTAGCCTATAACCTGTTTCAGAGAAATGTAATCATTGAATATTGTAAGAGCTTTCATTGTCTGCTTATATGCCCTCTTCATTTATTATATGGTTCTCACTTAGTGTACAGGGAGATCACTGTAAGAATGGCCCATGTTCTGAATTCTGTCGCTGTGAATTTCAAAAGTGCTGAACAAATAGCTGTATTGACTACGTCTGTCCCAGCTCACTCATTAATGTCTCAAACAAAATTATTGATTGTCTCTTATCCACTTGTCGTCCCTTTATGCCATAGTTTGTAGATCTCAAATGTCAATAAAAAACACATTTGTTTAAGCAAGTAATACATATCAGCTATGCTTTTTTTAAAGGCAGTAAATGAGGCTGAGTGAACTGTTTCGCTGCCAGACAAGGTTCTGCTGATAGCCACTGATAGCCAGGTGTAGCAGTGTTAAGGTGTTGAGACCTCTGTTGGGACTCTGCTGTTGGGACAGCTTTATGTAGGCCCTAACAGTTTGTGTGCACCATTTGTCACTGTTAAAGTGCAATTAATGTATTGTTTAGTGTTGTGTTGTGTAGTGTAGTGGCTTTGCTGGCATATATCCCCAATTTTTATTTTTGCCCCACCAAGATTTACATGCTAAAATCGCCACTGCATTGATGTTGCCCATGTTCGCAGTTCATCAACAGAATTTCTATAAATCTAATTGAATTTTGAGGGTAAAAAACACTCTCATAAGGAAAAGGGCCAGGCAGGATGCTATATATACACACATTGCCAAAAGTTGGAAGCACAGAATCATCTAGAATGTCATTGTATGCTGAAGCATTAAGATTTCCCTTCACTGGAACTAAGGAGCCGAGCCTGAACCATGAAAAACAGCCCCAGACAATTATTCTCCATCCACCAAACTTGACAGTGGACACTATGCATTTGGGCAGGTGGCACTCTCCCGGCATCCTCCAAACCCAGATTCGTCCATCTGACTGCCAGATGGCAAAGTGTGATTCATCACTCCAGAGAATGCATTTCGACTGCTCCAGAGTCCAATGACAGCGAGCTGTACACCACTCAAGCAGATGCTAGGCATTGCACATGGTGATTTTAAGCTTGTGTGCGGCAGCTTGGCCATGGAAACTAATTTCATGAAGCTCCCAATGAACAGTTTATGTGCTGAAGTAGTGAGTGTCGGTAGTGAGTGTTGCAACTGAGGACAAACGATTTTTACACGCTAAGTGCTTCAGCACTCGGTGGTCCCGTTCTGTGAGCTTGTGTGGTCTACCACTTCCCTTGTGTGGCCTACCACTTCCCGGCTGAGCCGTTGTTGCTCCTAGACATTTCCACTTCACAATAACAGCACTTACTGTTAATCGGGGCAGCTCTAGCAGGGCAGAAATTTGACGAACCGACTTCTTGGAAAGGTGGCATCCTATGACGGTGCCACGTTGAAAGTCACTGAGCTCTTCAGTTATATATATATATATATATACCAGTTTGACTGGTATACATAGTACCAGTCAGAAGTTTGGGCACACCTACTCATTCATGGGTTTTTCTTTATTAGTACTATTTTCTACATTGTAGAATAATAGTGAAGACATCAGAACTATGAAATAACACATATGGAATCATGTAGTAAGCAAAAAAGTTTTGAGAGAATGCCAAGAGTGTGCAAAGCTGTCATCAAGGCAAAGGGTGGCTACTTTGAAGAATCTCAAATATAAAACATATTTTGATTTGTTTAACACTTTTTTGGTTACTACATGATTCCATACTTGTTATTTCATCTTTTTGATGTCTTCACTATTTTACAATTTAGGCAATATTAAAAATAAAGAAAAACCCTTGAATGAGTAGGTGTGTTCAAACTTTTGACTGGTACTGTATGTGTATATATATATATATATATATATATATATATATATATATAAAATAATCTATATGCAGTTATTTTGTGGGTCCCTGTTCTAAAAATAATTAAACTTGCTGGCATCCTCTTACGCTCCCCCACTCCTGTCTCTATTCTGAGATAGATAGGGTAAAAAAATCAAATAAAAGAACACACACAAAAAACTGTCATGCCAATATTCAAATTTAGGGGCTGTGATTTGAAGGAGAAGGAGAATGAAGGAGAAAGACATTTCAGGACGGTTTTCTACAATTATGCTTTAGCCTTCTGCTGCCCCAGTATCTCTGCTTTAGATATGTCGACTATGAGGATGTGTGTCTTCTCTAACACCCAGGAAGCTCCGATTCCAACTCCAATAGATAGATCTGCAAGCGTTATAATGTCAAAATACGTTCCTTAACACATTGGAGGTACCGAATAGGTGTGTTTTTTTGTAGCTTTATTTTGAATTTTTTTGGAAGTACATACCGGCTGTAATGTGATTAAATGAAGATAGTTACTTGGCGATACTCCATATTTGGTGACTAATGAATGTATTTTGACATTATAATGCTTGCAGAGCTGTCTAATGTGAGTTTGAAATGGAGCTTCCTGGGCCTTAGAGAAGAGATTCGTCATACTCATCAGAGAAGCGACACGTCATAATCATTGTCGACATCTCTAACGCACAGATACTGGAGAAGCCTTCTGCATGGATAGCAGTCAATATCCAAATATGCTGTATATCTTTAGCATGCAGAGGGCTTTAAAAAAATAGTTTGGGGTGTGGATCTGCTGTCCAGGGATGTGTGTTGTTTAGGGTACAGCTCCTAGGTGAGGATCTGCTGTCCAGGGATGTGTGTTGTTTAGGGTACAGCTCCAAGGTGTGGATCTGCTGTCCAGTGATGTATGGTGCTGAAGGAACAGCTCCTATGTGTGGATCTGCTGTCCAGTGATGTGTGGTGCTGAAGGTACAGCTCCTAGGTGTGGATCTGCTGTCCAGGGACCTGTGTTGCTGAGGGTACAGCTCCTAGGTGTGGATCTGCTGTCCAGTGATGTATGGTGCTGAAGGGACAGCTCCAAGGTGTGGTTCTGCTGTCCAGTGATGTGTGGTGCTGAAGGGACAGCTCCTAGGTGTGGATCTGCCGTCCTATGATGTATGGTGCTGAAGGGACAGCTCCTAGGTGTGGATCTGCTGTCCAGGGACCTGTGTTGTTGAGGGTACAGTTCCTAGGTGTGGATCTGCTGTCCAATGATGTATGGTGCTGAAGGGACAGCTCCCAGGTGTGGATCTGCTGTCCAGTGATGTGTGGTGCTGAAGGGACAGCTCCTAGGTGTGGATCTGCTGTCCAGTGATGTATGGTGCTGAAGGGACAGCTCCTATGTGTGGATCTGCTGTCCAGTGATGTATAGTGCTGAAGGGACAGCTCCTAGGTGTGGATCTGCCAGCACCACACATTGGAAAGGGAAAGGAGGATACCTAGTCAGTTGTACAACTGAATGCCTTCAACTGAAATGTGTCTTCCACATTTAACCCAACCCCTTTGGAATTGAATAGTGTGTTGCACTATAATGGTTAGCTGTCTTGACTAAAAGTAGTGCTTAAATCTATGGTTCATTCTGGGGGCTTTAGTTTACAAGTGGGTCGTTCTTGAATTGCAGAAGCATTTGTGTCCCTTGCCTTTGCAACCATGAAAAACACTTTAAAATGACAAATAGTTATGCATTGTACATGTATTCTTTTTTTATATTGAACTGTTTATCAACGATTAAACATAATGCAAGTTATTTATACTGCAACATTTTATGTTTATGCATTGTTTAAAGTAGCTTACTTAGGGTGAACAAATAGGTTTTTTCCCAGTAGTTACCCAGTAGAATTTATTATTTTGAATGCTAGAAAGTAAACTCAATTATTTAATAAATTGTACAGATCAATTATAAAACAAAGAAGGCTATTAAAATATGTTTAAACATATATATATAATACGTGTCCCTCCGTTTTAAGTCATTGGTATTACCGCCTTGAAAATCCCTCATTATGAATATATACAAGGACCTTGAGCATTCCGTCCAGTGGCAAACTGTTATCGGGGAAGGGTCTATATTACATGTATTGGATAGTAACACCCTTTTAGCATGACATAAATTTGAGGATTCTGTTGATAATTTGGTTTGTCTAAATCCAAAGTGTCACATGATGTTACTCAAATTAAATGAAGGGAAAATATATTGTGAGCAAAAATATGAATCATATCACTTCAGTAAATTATTTCTAACAGGTTAATGACCTTAGATTTGAGAATATGTGGCCTCCGTTTTAGAAACTCCTAATTTACCTGAATCATATAATTGGTGTTAGTACTCCTACTGGTGGCACAATGTTATCATAATGGTAAAAATATACATTTAAATGTATTAAAGCTACCATAGTAGTTGATTTAGAATGGGAAGATGTACCCAAACACATTTAAATAAATAAAACATTTATAAAAAGGTCGTTTTTTCTAAAAAAGTGCCATGCCGAAATGCCACCTCAATTCAAGAATGACCCAGGTGTATAGCTTCAAACAGTTTTTCTATCAAGGATTTTGTAAGGGCATTATAAGGATTTATACATGTTTATAACAAGTATTTTTTTTAAAGTAATAATGCACCTGTTGGTTTTGAGTTAGTTTTACAATTGTGAGTTGTTGCACCCCTGTCATATCATTCATAATGAAAACTAAACGACACAGTGGTGTGCATACAGCCATTTCATTACAAGGTAAACTTTAAAAAATAAATAGGTTAGAATGATAGTATAAGATTGATTAATGCTTATGTAACAAACTGAAGTTTCTATTTGCTGAGGCATAGCCAGCATGATAGAAAACCTTTTTACATGTTTTTTTTCTTGTCATCATCATCTTATTCTTGACAAATTCCACAAGATAGTGATGGGAAGGAATGAAGCTATTGATATTGTATACAACTGGACAATTCTCCATTGATTGAGACTCAACTATCACTTGCTCTTGAGTGGTGGTGTGGTCTAAGGCACTGCATCTCAGTCACTACAATCCCGGGTTCCCATAGAGCGGTGCACAATTGGCCTAGTGTCGTCCAGGTTTGGCCTGGGTAGGCCCATCATTGTAAATAAGAATTTGTTCTTAACTGACTTGCCTAGTTAAATAAAAGGTTAAATTAAAAACTAATGTTAATATGTAGGGGGCATCCTAGCTTGACTGAATAACTAGGCCTGTTCTGTTTCTTTCTTCCTCTCTCTCTCTCTCTCTCTCTCTCTCTCTCACACACACACACACACACACACACACACACACACACACACACACACACACACACACACACTCGGAGACACCTGCAGAGTAGCTCTGTTCTATCCATTATGTCATAGACAATTATCCATCCAGATAATAAGGACACGGAATAAATTCCTGTTCAGCATTAAGGCAAGATCCCCATAGCAATTTAAAGAATAGCAGTATAAGAAGGCTGAATTACAGGGTATAGGGCAGGCTATACAGGTCAAAGAAACCGGTCTGAAGGCATCTGATTGAGTTGCCAGCATGAGGCCTTCTTTATTCGAACCGTTTGAACAGGGGAAGAACGGTGTGCATGGAAGGTCGAACTAATAAACTCAGACTAGAGCGCAAGGACAAAGCACTCCTGACTGAGGTTAAAGGTTCCCAACCTTTGGCACGTTCAACTAGCGTTCGGACAAATTTGAGAATCTGTTGCTTTGTTCTCCTGCCCAAATGGCGTCCCGTACTAGGAGATTTGAATTGCCGTCGCTCACTAAGAGACATGATTGAAAGGTGTAAACAGGTGCGGGGTGTCGGCATTACGATTTGAATCCGCTAACTTGAATGGTTATATTTTTTAATGATAACTATAGATATTCGAATGCCTAAATTATTATTATGAAATTGCCTAATAAATGATTTTTTATTTTACTTTATGGCAATTTGAATACATTACATTGAAATCATAATTGAACAGAATCAGCATGTTTTCATGTTTATTAGCACATTTATTTCGAATTAGGTTGCACAGTGCCTTGCATGGTGTTCCCAAGCCCGTGATATTACGCGATGGAAAAGTTTAAAATCTGTAGTTGTAACAGAGTCCGTAACATAGAATACAGCTAGGCTACACAATAACCCAATAAGTTAACGCTGGTTTATTCAATATAGTCCATTTATAATTAATTCCGTTTCAAGTATTTCTTTTGTCAATGGTATTTTACAACCTCATAAGTTACCTATTTGTATCCAGGCTAATAGACTACTAACATTTTTCTGTCAATGTTTCAAAACACAAATACCTTACCCATGTTGAAACCCTTATAAGCCTTTGTATCACTGTAAACCTGACATTACCAACTGTAAGCCTGACATTGCTTAACTTTCTGTCCCTGTCCCAAGTTTCTCGGTACGCTTCTTTATTCGATCTGTTAGATGTTAGTTCAATGCATTTGACTTGTGAACCCCCCCCCCCTAAAAAAAAAATTAAAAAAAATAAAAAATGTAATTGATAGGAACCAAAGGGCTGTTATTGGTATTTAAATATCTACGGTAGCCTTTTTGACCGTCCACCCCCTTGAGAATTGACTTATTGTGAAAATTACGAAATTCCATTCATTCCATTTGAAAACGTAGAAACGGACTAGGTCTATAGCCTATATTCTCCCCAAGAGACCTAGACTGGGTACCAGTCTTTTTAGAAAACATTCCACTCATTGTAGCCTACTCTGTCTCACATACAGTACCAGTCAAAAATTTGGACACACCTACTCATTCCAGGGTTTTTCATTATTTTCTACATTGTAGACTAATAGTGAAGACATCAAAACTATGAAATAACACATATGGAATCATGTAGTAACCAAAATGTGTTGAACAAATCTAAATATATTTTATATTTGAGATTATTCAAAGAAGCCACCCTTTGTCTTTTTGACAGCTTTGCCACACCATTTGCTGGTGTATAAAATTGAGCGCACCGCCATGCAATCTCCATAGACAAACATTGGCAGTAGAATGGCCTTACAGAAGAGCTCAGTGGCTTTAAAAGTGGCGCCTTCATAAGCATTAATCAGTCTTTTGATATCATTCTAACTAATGTTACATTGATTAAGCTACCATATTAGTTTATTTTGAATGGGAAGATGTACCCAAATACATTTAAATAAATAAAACATTTTAAAAAATAAAAAATTCTAAAGTGCCATGCCCAAATGTCACCTCAATTCAAGAATGACCCAGGAATATAGCTTCAAATAGTTTTTCTATCAAGGATTTTGTAAGGCATTATAAAGGTTTATACATGCTTATAACAAGTTTAAAAAAGTCATAATGCACCTGTTGGTTTTGCGTAAAGGGTCCCCCCTACACACAAACGATTTTTAACGTTGTGAGTTGTTGCACCCCTGTCATATCATTCATCATGAAAACTAAATGACACAGTGGGGTTCACACAGTCATTATTTATAAAGGTACGCTTTAAAAACTACAATATGTATTTAATGAATATCAAATGAGATCGGCTAAATGAAGTGTATTACATTTGGTAAAAGATTAGGTCAATTCCTCTGTGACTGTTACACAACTGGTAGGCCACTACAACTGTCACTTCTAATTTTCTTGCACTAATGACTATTTGATGAAGGAACAATTGTGAAACGCCCCGATTGTATACAATTATTACCTGTGGAAAGTGGCGACAGAATAGAGCTAATCGCCATTCTAAATACGATACTGCCATCATGTGGTGTTTTTTGTGTACTTCATGTCCCCATGCTTACCTGATGCTGGGAGTTGACAACGTATAGGATTCTGCTTCCCCTTGCTGTCTCCTAAATTGCACTACACATATTTAGAGTTGAGTTGTTCTCTCTTTCAAAATCAAGAGTCAATGTTTATCTGTTGGTTGTGAAATTGCAATGTGTTGATCTGTAAAGGTATAATCTGAAATATTTACAGCATGTTCAATGGTAATGGCTTAAAAAATGAATTGTGACTGCTGAGGCCAAATACAGTAAAATGACAATATACTGTATGTCATGGTAAAAAAAGGAGTGCAGCAGGGCTTTAATAACAGAGTTGTCAGTGGTTAGTACAGTCCACATCACTAAGGATCGATCATGGTCCACACACACCAACACAGTCGTGAAGAGGACACAACACCTCTTCCTCCCCAGGAGGCTGAAAAGATTGGGCCCTCGGACCCTCAAAAAGTTGCACCATTGAGAGTATCTTGACTGGCTGCATCACTGCTTGGTATGGCAACTGCTTGGCATCCATCCACAAGACGCTACAGAGAGTAGTGCATAGGGCCCAGTACATCACTGGGACCGAGCTCCATCCAGGACCTCTATTCCAGGCGGTGGCAGAGAAAGGCTCTAAACATTGTCAAAGACTCCAGCCACTCAAGTCCTAGACTGTTCTCCCTGCTACCGCACGGCAAGTGGTACCGAAGTCCGGAACCAACAGGACCCTGAACAGTTTCTACCCCCAAGCCATAGTTAGTTAAATCGTTTAACCAAATAGCTACCCAGACTATCTGCATTGACCCTTTTTGCACTAACTTTGTCTCATCACATACGCTGCTGCTACTGTGTGTTATCTGTCACTTTATTCCTAGTTACATGTACATACAGTATCTACCTCAATTACATCGTGAACCCTGCACATCGACTCGGTACTTGTACCCTTTGTATATAGCCAAGTTATCATTACTTATTATGCATCTATTATTACGTGTTTTACTTTTCTTTACTGCTCTATTTTCTTTCTCTCTGCATTGTTGGGAAGGGCCCGTAAGTAAGCATTTCACTGTTAGTCCACACCTGTTGTTTACGAAACATGTGACGGATAAAAAGGGATTGGAGTATTATCCCAATACCTACAGTCTACATCCTATAGTATCTTAACTACTGTATTACAATATTCTGTCATGTCATCTATGTCGTTAGCAGTGAAGCTGGTGGAAGGAGCTATAGGATGGGCTGGAATGGAATATATTCATGTGATTTCCATATGTTTGTGTTTGATACCGTTACATTTATCCCATTCCAGCCATTACAATGAGCCAGTCCTCCTACAGCTCTTCCCACCCGCTTCCACTGGTAGTTAGTAGTACTATCGAAAATTACGTTGAGCCCTGTAATTTTTAAGCCCCCATTACTGTTGCTCTCTTTTCCTCTGTCTGCCTGCCTGTCTGATTTGTCTATATGCCTGTCACTCACTCACACACATACACACACACATCCCCATGTTAGTTAGAGATTGAGCAGGTGTGCGGGTGGCCGCTTTGGTTGGTTTTGTCGCCATGGTGACGGCGTGTTGCCAGGCAGCAAGCGATGGCCCTCGGGAGCAGCGGGTCACTGCACACTAAGGGCTCTCCGCCCACATACACACCTCTCAGCTGTACCACACACACACACACACACACACACACACACACACACACACACACACACACACACACACACACACACACACACACACACACACACACACACACACACACACACACACACACACACACACACACACACACACACACACACACACACACCTCAGAGGAGAGAGGGAAAGAGGGGACAAGGCAGGAATGTTTTAAGAATAAACACTGGACTATTTTGGAGTGAACAGCGATGAGTCCAGATCTGAATCCCGTCAAAAACCTGTTGAGACCTGAAAACAGCAGTTGGTGGAAGGCACCATTCAAACATTGAAGAATTGGAGTAGTTTGCAGGTGAAGCTACTGGGTGCCAATAATTTGGGCCATGCCATTTTATTTAATGTTCTTAATTAACATTAGAAATGTAATTTTTCATAAACAAAATTGGTTCTGCAATGTTGACAATCCAATACCAAGTGTGGAGACCAATTAGTTATTTCAATTTTAACGTATTTTTAAAGAACTAGGGAATTATTTCAGAAGTTCAAGGGTGCAATATCTGTCTGCAGCTGTATGTTCGGTAGAAACAAATGGTGACTTGATGTGAAATGTAAAAGGTAAAGAGCCAGTCGATGCTTTTCAGCACATTGAGACATTTATTCTCTAGCTTTTTCACAGATCAAATCACAGATTGTGTTTACATGGTGATATGATGTTCCCAGTCATAAAACCAATAGATATTACAGGGAATTTGAAACAAATAATCGATTCTACATGTTACATAATGTTTATAAAAGCATTTAAGAAGGGCAATCCACCACCCCACTCTGCATTATCTGGAATTGAGCTAATATTCCTGAACTCCATTACGCTAAAACAAAATAAGATATAATCACTATTAAATCCATTGATTCATCAATTCAGTTATGGAGTTGAATTTTCTGGTCACCCAATACAGTCATGATATCATTTTCCTGTAATAAGTGTACCAAATGTCCATGTTTATTATAAATGTGTAAAGACCTCTGTCCAATCTGGGGGTTACATGTTGACTGATGGGGACCAATCTGTTTGCAATGTATTTCCCCTGTAGCCTACCTAAGCTTCTTACATAAAACATAAAACACATACTAAAATATTCTCCCCTCACCCCAGACTTTTTTTCTCTCTCTCTCCCCCTCACTCACTCACACACATGGTTCCATTGTATTTTCATGACATGTTTTGCTAGGTTATTGTTGATGACTAACAAAAGGCTACGGTCATAAACCAATTTATGGTTCGTAAAGATGGCAATTTGTCCAAGATCATCCATCCTGACAGAAGTTGATTTTCAAATGCTTCATAAAACCTCAAAATACACACACTGTCATGTGTTCTTAAAAACCTGCTTAAACACCAACAAACAATTTGGTCTATAAAAGTTACCTAAATTGTGCAGTAGTTTTTTTGTGTGGATGGGTCCATTTTCACTCTGAATTCACGACTTTTCCATCATACAACAAAAATTGTTTTCTTCTACTGAATTATTTATGACCTTCCTAAGCTGTAGTCTGATTTAGAAGTATGGAAATTCTTGTGGCGTCTTTGAGTCAGACATTCAAGGTGCTTCTTCTCTTGACATCAATGGAAGTGTCGCAGATGGGGATCTGTGAAATCCACGGCTAAAAGCCTGACATGTTGCCCCTTGCGCAGGATTCTTCAGACAGCTACAGACACTTCAGAAGGGTGGTCACGTGTATCCGAGGCGTGGGGCTAATTTGAGTGGTAAGGCTAACCTAAAACATGATCCCAGTTTGATATGCTGCTTGTGTATTCATTCTCATATCAGCTAAAAATAGAAAAACATATTTTGGTCACGGAGACAAATGCACATGGCAGGCTGGCTGCAGCAGGTTCTAC
This sequence comes from Oncorhynchus masou masou, assembly GCF_036934945.1. NCBI lineage: Eukaryota > Metazoa > Chordata > Actinopteri > Salmoniformes > Salmonidae > Oncorhynchus > Oncorhynchus masou. The sequence continues at coordinate 33,760,519 of NC_088223.1, read as the reverse complement.
CATTTCCCAATAGCCTGGAATCACCAGTTATTACGTTTAAACAAAATACCTTTTTGCGTATATTGTTGTTGTTTGGTTTACTGTTTGAACAGTCACTAATATTATATTTGGTTATCAATGCAAAATAGGCTACTTTGATGAATAGCCTATAGATAAGATCAAGGAACCAAGCCACAACACTATCCCCAAGGCTACCACAATTTTCAGCTAGTACAAAAGTATTTCTTCGATGAGGTTTAACGGCGGTTGGCATCCAATAAAAGTTGCATTACCTCCACCTACTAGGCTGAAGTATAACTCCTTTATACTTTGCTTAAATAAAAAATAAATAAAAAATACCCTACCATCTAACCCTACACTTACTAGAAACTCACCACGCTATTCCACTATTAAATCCATCTAGTCCTTCCTCATCTTCATTGTAAAGGATTTAAACACTGTTTCCCATGCTTGTTCAATTAACCATAAACAATTAATAAACATGCACCTGTGGAACGGTCGTTAGTTAAGATGACAATACCATCAGCCATACTGCTCATTCTATAAGACAGGAATGTCAGTGTTCCGCCATGGCCAGCGAAGAGCCCAGGTCTCAATCCCATTGAGCACGTCTGAGACCTGTTGGATCGGAGGGTGAAGGCTAGGTCTAGGGCCATTCCCCCCAGAAATGTCTGGGAATTTGCTGATGCCTTGGTGGAAGAGTGGGGTAACATCTCACAGCAAGAACCAGCAAATCTGGTGCAGTCCATGAGGAAGAGATGCACTGCGGTACTTAATTCAGCTGGTGGCCACACCAGATACTGACTGCTACTTTTGATTTTGACCCCCCATTGTTCAGGGACACATTATTCCATTTCTGTTAGTCACATGTCTGTGGAACGTGTTCAGTTTGTCTCATTTGTTGTTCATACAAATATTTACACATGTTAAGTTTGCTGAAAATGAACGCAGTTAACAGTGAGAGGACATTTCTTTTTTGCTGAGTTTACTACTCACACCACTCCTCTCTGGAACCTGCCCCCCTCACCCATCTTCCTCTACTTTCTTCACTGCCTCAGCATATGACAACTTCTGCACTACTCTAACCCTGGAAACCTCAACATGCCTCTCTCACATGGGACATTTCTGATCCCAAGCCCCATGGGCACCCCTACAATTAACATGTACTGCTTCTTTCCCCAAGGCTACACATTCCTTTGTCTCATGCCCTTCTGCACACTTCTCACACCTAGGAACCTCCCTCCTACGCACTGCTACCACATGCCCATAAGCTTGACACCTGTAACAAGGTAATATATTCAGCACAAAAGCTTGTATGGGATAACTTATATATCCCAACATCACTTTGTCGGGGAAATACTCAACATCAAAACTCAAAAGAACAGAGAAAGAATCTTCTGTTTCACCACTGATGCCACCCTGTCTACTTCGTAGCAAACGACGAGCATCACAAACCCTGGGAATCTTCCCCTTCAGTTGGTCAACTTTCACATTTATCGCTACCCCAGTAATCACTCCTGTCAATGGTGCCCTTTTCTTGAGAGCAAAACAATTCAAATCTCGTCTCCATTCATTTAACACTGAGCGCCTGCTCCCTCTGATCAGCAGAAACACAAACAATTATCACAAGACCACTGCTGGTTACCCTCACCGATTCCACAGCACCCATCTGTTTTCACCCACCCTGAAACCACCTATCGATCAGCCAAAAGGCAAGGGTCCACTTTAAAAAAAATGTCACTCCTACTGTCACAGACTCATCTTTATCCTGACCATCGGTGCAAGCCTCGGGCTCAGAGAACTTCACCACAACTGCCCCCTCTGATAGTTCGCCCTCACACACTTCCATTTCTCCTCCTGTCTTCAGCTCATTCTGCTTACACTTTTTACCATTCTCCTTTAACAAACCGTCTCCGTTTGTTTAACCGATTCAAGGTCACCCGCTTCCTCCAGCTCTCTCTTCAACCCCCTCTGCCTCTCATTTTCCCTGCATTCCTCCTCCGTTTTCCTAGTATACATCTACTTATGATAACACTGCAATTCTCCTGACATGCATCTTGTTCTTGCCCTCTCAAGGGACGCCATTTTCCCCAGCTATGGATCTTCGGTACGGGAGATGCTGACACTTCGACCACTCAAGCTCACCCAGTACAAAAGTACTTTGAATGCTGGAGCGTATAACAAGGAGATCCCCCTTTTGTGATGAAAAATGACAGTGCAACATTGTGCTACACTCTGAATCTTGTATCTCTCTCGAGAGCTTGTAGTAATGTCAGAGAGGAAGAGAGAGACCCAACTCAGTGGAAAATCTGTCTCCTTCCAGCAGGTGGTGCTCCCCCCCCCCCCTGCTGTTTCGCCCACCAAGCAAGGAGTTTGTATGGAGATCAATGAGTGAAGAATTTGGATTACAAAAAAATGAATGGCTTATTTGCTACATGAGAGTTAATTTAATCGAATAGAAGATTAGTAATGCTTTGCTAAGTAGTTACAAGTGTACTGATAATTAGGACACGTGACATCCAGACAACTTTGAGAAAAAACACTTTATATCAGAGTTGTCTCGAGATGGCTATGCATATTCATAGATTGAGGCTAGTAGCATAGCATCTCTCTCTATTGAATACATGCGGTTGACATCAACAACCGTCATCGAATATTAAAAATAGGATTACAATTATGAGATGCATCCACAAATCCAATGAAAGCATAGGCGGGAGCGAGATAGCCTGTCGTATCGCATTGTGGACAATGACTACAATTGTTAGGGCGGAGAGACATGTATCTTGTCAGTATATCCATAATCTTTGTTGTAACACAAGTTGGACGAAAGCCTGACTGTGGTCCAAACTAGAGGTTGACCTATTAATCGGACTGGCCGATTAATTAGGGCCGATTTCAAGTTTTCATAACAATCGGAAATCGAGCAGCGATTTTTTTTTTTTATACCTTCATTTAACTGCCTAAAGTCAGTTAAGAACACATTCTTATTTTCAATGACGGCCTAGGAACGAATGGTGGGTTAACTGCCTTGTTCAGGGGCAGAACGACAGATTTTCACCTTGTCCACTCCGGGGACCCAATTTTGCAACCTTACAGTTAACAAGTCCAACGCTTTAACCACCTGCCTCTCATTGTACTCCACGAGGAGCCTGCCTGTTACGCGAATGCAGTAGAAGCCACGGTAAGTTGCTAGCTAGCATTAAATTTATCTTATAAAAAACAATCAATCAATCATAATCACTAGTTATAACTACACATGGTTGATGATATTACTAGTTTATCTTGCGTGTCCTGCATTGCATAATCGATGCAACGCTGGGGGATGATTTAACAAAAGCGCATTTGCGAAAAAAGCGCATTTGCGAAAAAAGCACAATCGTTGGACGACTGTACCTAATCATGAACACCAATGCCTTTCTTAAAATCATTACACGGAAGTATATATTTGTAAACCTGCATATTTAGCTAAAAGAAATCCAGGTAAACAGGCAAAATTAACCAGGTGAAATTGTATCATTTCTCTTGCGTTCATTGCACGCAGAGTCAGGGTATACGCAACATTTTGGGTAGCCTGGCTCATTGCGAACTAATTTGCCAGAATTTTACGTAATTATGACATAACATTGAAGGTTGTGCAATGTAACATGAATATTTAGACTTAGGGATGCCACCCGTTAGATTAAATACCGAACGGTTCCGTATTTTACTGAAATAATAAACGTTTTGCTTCCGAAATGAAAGTTTACGGAGTCGACCCTATTAATGACCAAAGGGTCGTTTTTCTGTGTGTTATTATGTTATAATTAAGTCTATGATTAGATAGAGCAGTCTGACTGAGCGATGGTAGGCAGTGGCATGCTTATAAGCATTCATTCAAACAGCACTTTCATGAGTTTTGCCAGCAGTTCTTTGCAAGCACAGCACTGTTTATGACTTCAAGCCTATCAGCCTAATGGCTGGTGTAACCGGTGTGAAATGGCTAGCTAGTTAGCTGGGTGTGCGCTAATAGCGTTTCAAACATCACTCGCTCTGAGACTTGGAGTAGTTATTTCCCTTGCTCTGCAAGGGCCATGGCTTTTGTGAAGCGATGGGTAACGCTGCTTCGAGTGTGGCTGTTGTCAATGTGTTCCTGGTTCGAGCCCAGGTAGGGGTGAGGAGAGGGACGGAATCTATACTGTTACACTGGCAATACCTTAGTGCCTATAAGAACATCCAATAGTCAAAGGTATATGAAATACAAATGGTAGAGAAATAGTCCTATAAATACGATATTAACTACAACCTAAAACCTCTTACCTTTTAATATTAAGTCTCATGTTAAAAGGAACCACCAACTTTCATATGTTCTCAAGTTCTAAGCAAGGAATTCAAACGTTAGCTTTTTTACATGGCACATATTGCACTTTTACTTCTCCAACACTTTGTTTTTACATTATTTAAACCAAATTGAACATGTTTCATTATTTATGAGGCTAAATGGATTTTTATTTATGTATTAAGTTAAAATAAGTGTTCATTCAGTATTGTTGTAATCTGTAATTGTCATTATTACAAATATATAAATAGAAAATTGTCCGATTAATCGGTTTCAGCTTTTTTTTGGTCATCCAATAATCGGTATCGGCATGGAAAAATCATAATCGGTTGACCTCTAGTCCAAACACTTAAAAGACACACCCTCATCCACTTACCCATGCCTTATGCCCTTGGAGAAATCCCTGACGCCATCTTGGAGGGTGGTCCAAATAATTAACCAAGCAAGGGAAGTTTGCAACTTAAGCCCCTCAGCCCTCGTTTTCAGTCGGCTTTTTCGAGTGTACAATTATCTTCACTCCGGGGCCTGAAACACCCCTTAATTCAATTTGCGATGATTGCAGACTTTTCGTAACGGATGTACAAAAACTTAAAAACAACATCAATGGAGAAGTCAACATACAAGTGTAAGTAAAAACGAATGCAAATAAGTTAGATATTTTGCTACTATGTAAAAAGTAAATATGTTATTGTTTGGTTATCTTTTGGAAATTGTAGAAATAAAACATTTCCCTTCTTCAGAATTTCCAGCTAGGCAGGCTAACGTTAGTTAGCTAATTAATTTGCTAGCTATCATACAGTAGAAATATATTAATAATGATGTATTTAATACAAATAGACATGCACTTATAATTGAATGTAGGGCACCATATAAAGCACCCACAAGCTACCGGTGGCTGAAAACACAATCACCATGGGATGAACGAGTGACACATTTCCGGTGAAAGGTGTTATTTTTTATTTTTTTGAAAGGTGGTTAATTTAAAAATAATTTCTTCCTCCCTCGCCCCTTGCCCTGCAAGTGTATACTCGTCAGACGTCATGATATGCCATCAGAAGTGTCCACTTAATTTGAGGGCTGAGGGTGTCACGAATCCCGCCGAAGATGGTGCCTCTTCCTGTTCGGGCGGCGCTCGGCGGTCGTCATCGCCGGCCTAATAGCTGCCATCGATTCCCTTTTTTGTTTGTTAGTTTGGTCTGATTGGGTACACCTGTTTTGAGTTTAGTTTTGTTTGTGGGCTATTTAAGGGCACTAGGCCCGCCGGCTATTGTGTGGGCTTGTTTTCTGTTCATGGTGTTGGATTATTTGTGGATTCGATTTTTCCGGACAGTTTAGTCCTGTTTGTTTGGACTGGTTATTTCATGCGCCCTTGTGTTGGCATGTCCGTTTTCACTGTCTTTGGAATAAAGATCCACGTTCGGAACTAAACCTGCTCTCTGCGCCTGACTCCTCCACCCACTGCTCCTCGTAGCCTTAACAGAGGGGTTGTGTCTTAAATTTTTGGACCATTGCCCCTGTCTCTCATCAGAGATGTTATTTATTTTGGAAGATTGCAAAATATGACCTTTTCATTCAAGACAGGATAAATATATTGTTTCAGCTGATAATAAAACATGTTTTGTTTAGTTACTTTTTCCTCAACTTGTTTCTAACTTTATAGGAAGTCAAGCTAGCTTGTACTGCAGAGCAGAGAGCAGGCTAGCTCAACCTAGTCTCAGAGCATTTTGTATTATTCTGTATGTAAATCTGAGAGACTCCTTTTCGTATGCTATGATACAAATTACCATTTGTACAATTCAGGATGAGATTCGAACTCGCAAATTTGTTTGTGTTTTTGCCTTAAGTAACCAACCATCTTATGTAACATATTGTAATTGAGTGCCCTGTTATATCTAGTCTATGAGACCAGGCTGGCGAGCTAGCTAAAGCTTGGCTAGGTTTAAATTGCCATTTTGGCTAGTCACCTCCACCTAATAATTAGCATAAAAAACATCATTACCATCACAATAAACTTAAACGGGAGGCAGCAGTCATATATAATTAGCTTAACAGGCAATGTGTATTGTTAACATTACTATTGAAATTTCTCACTTATAGGAATGGGTAATTAATTTAAAAAACATTTTAAATAAATGTATTTTATTCATAATACAAAAATCAACTTACATTGCTACATCAAACATGTCTAGCAAACCAAATACAGGTATTAACAATGCTCAAACATACAACATTTTTAAATAAAAATAAAATCCAAAAAAGAAACAATTTAAGTGCAATTTTATTCACTCTGAAAATATCTTATAATGATTCATGAAGTTATTATTTTTGTTATTCACTAGGGTTCGTGTTTTAATAAGAAAATTAAATTCAATCAGAAAAATTGGTAATTTTGGTATTGAATTTTTGTTTGTGTATAAAGTATTTGGCAACAAAAATAAAAAAAATAATTTCAGTGGTTTTGTTATCATTGCAATAGTAACATATTATATATTTTATGTTCAAATTATAGGCAGTGTTCATAATGGTAAATAAGTACTTTGCAAGGTTTTCCCAAAATTCGGACACAAATGTACATTCAAAGCACAAGAGAGACAGATTCTTCCCTTTTTCACAGAAAACGCAGATATCATCAATAGCCACAAATGTGGAAATCATAGAATTAAATGGATATATCTTATGCAAAATGTTGAAGTGCACTTCCTTAACTTTGTTTGGTATACAGTATTTGTAAGGTCTTAACCATGCATTTTTCCAGACAATGTCAGGAATAAGCATGTTCCAGAAAAACTTTCCTCTCGGTGTAAGTTGGTTTTGTGAATGAAGAATTTGTCTAAAATATTTATTACAACAAGATTTCTCAAGTAAGCCCACACCTTCCAATCTGAGTTCTGGATAAACTTTGTGATCATTCCCAAAATTAAGATGACTTTTCATAAGTGTGGAATGGGTAATTTTTTACAAGTTGCTAGCTATCCCATAATGACATCACTGAAAACCATACATTTTCAACTTCTTCTGTGGTTTGTTAACTTCCTGTTCTTAGATGGACTCTGGCTGGACTGAAGACGATGCAAAGTTTGAAAAATGTCAAAGTATGCAGTGTCGGTCTCACAACAGAGTCTTCCACTGCAAGGGGGTGCTGCGTTTCCATTCTGTTATGGACGTCCCCATTGAAATGCACGACATCCGGTGCAACATAACGGAGTGATTATGGTAATGGAAATGAATAAACAACGTGAACGAGATTGATGCTTAAAGGGCAATTCCGCAAATTTTCAACCCCTTATTCATCATCTCCAGCACCAAACCAGTGTCTACCAGAGGAGGCTGGTGGGAGGGGTATAGGAGGACGGGCTCATTGTAATGGCTGGAACAGCGTCAATGTGGTTTCCATATGTTTGACACCATTCCATATATTCCATTCCAGCCATCACAATGAGCCCATCCTCCTATAGCTCTTCCCACCAGCCACCCCTGGTGTCTACATATGTTAAAACAGAGTGTTTCTATGATCTGTGGTTAAAAATATAAGAAGAAAGCTCATGTGGCATCACAGGGTAGGATTAAAAAACAGTGATTTTCAAAACCTGCAACACGTTTCTAGCCCAAGGGAGGGTATTTCCTTGCTCCCCACCTCACTGTGAAGCTCATATTGTTTGAAAATCACTGTTTTTAAAATGTTTTAACTTTTGATGTCGTCGGCTATAACTTTTTTACCGTAATTTAAAAAAATTCTACTAAACTTAGAAATGTGCCGTTTTCAGATATGTTGACACATATTGAAAATTAGGTTGAAAAGTGGGGGTGTTGGCCTTTAAGGTTACTACAAGCGTCACTCCGTTGATCTATGTTCATGTGTGTGTGAAGTGGGATTTTTGGAGCAGGGAACACCTTTTGGTAATATGATACACTCACTGGGGGGCAATAGCAAAGTTTTTCATTTAATTTCGCCTTCTCTTGCTAGTATTAGCTAGCTGGCAGCCTAATTTGGATGCTGGCTTTAACCTGGCTAAAAACATAGCTAGCCCTTTTAGCTTCCCACATCTCCATGTGAAATAATAATTTCTATATCAGCTAAAAATATAATAACATCATGTTTTGGTCATGGAGAAAAAAAGCACATAGCTAGTTGTCTACAGAAGGTTCTACCATTTCACAATAACCTGGAATCACCAATTATTACTTTGAAAAAAAATACATTTTTTTGGTATATCCTTGTTGTTTGGTTTACTGTTTGAAAAGTCACAAATAATATTTGGTTGTTTATCAATGCAAAATAGGTTACTTTGATGAATAGCCAATAGATTAGATCAGGGAACCAAGCAACAACGTTACCTGTATTGCGCGTCTCAATGTTCAGGTTTTTCAAAAGTATGTCGAATATTACAAGGAGCCGCCCCTTTTGTGACGGAAAACAACATTGCAACACTGCGCTATGCTCGGTACGGTCAGTCTCCATAGTGTGTGAATTTAACTTTTAAAGGAACCGACTGTAGTAGATGAAAGTCCACGAGTGAAGTCTGGGGAGGTGCATCTGCGACAGGCTGAAAGTCGGACACAAATGTGTTTTTTTTCAACAGCAAGGCTCAAATCAACATGGTACATGTTGCCATGTTTGTAAAACTGTTTCTTTATAATGCCGAAATAAACATCTACAACACTCATATCATACACTCACAATCCCTGAAATCATGTGTGTACATTGGAGCCTACAATCAATTGACAGTGAGAGAGCCACAAATATCACACTTATTTGTAGGCTATATGTATATCCACGGTACACATAAATCCAGGCAAATTAGTTCCTGTTTCAGTCATGTCTTTGGCCAGTTTGCATGGGTCAAACAAAAACACCCTAATGCAGACATTATACAACCGGTGGGTCTAATCCTGAATGCTGATTGGTTAAAAGCACATTCCAGCCTGTGTCTTTTCCACAAATTACCACCAGCGAAATGTATTATGTTAAAATGCCCATTTACTTACTGCAGCTATCACCTACATTGTGAGAGGCTCTATATAAGTGATAATGCCCGAGAAGCCAGTGTTTGGAGGATATATTGGCATGGGTGTTGTTAGGACTAAGACACATTTGAGACTGAGAAATACTGCAGATTAAGGTTGTGAAGAGCAACTGCAGAAATGTTGGGAGATTCCCAATTGCATACTCCTCATGACCTCACTCCTCTCCTCCTTCTTAAAACCCATTGGAGGAGAAGTTCAGAGGGGCGGGACCTCTGGCTTTCTCATCCAATGTGTTTTAAGAAGGAAGTAAGAAGAGAGGACGCAAGGATTATGCAACTGAGAATCTTCATGACCTTTGATCACATGGTTGTTGTAAAGTTCATGCAGTTGACATGTACGCACAAGTCGGACAATTTTTATCCCCAGAATGCAACACATTTTGAAAGGTGGTGATGACTTGACAAAAGTGACCCGCTTGAACACACCCATACTGTAGGTCCTGAGTTCAATAAGGGGGAAGGTAGGCTACTCACTAAGCAATCAACCATTTTGACATCCTTTACACAAGGTCTTTGGAAATTATGTTCTGTGCAATAACAATCGATTTAGGAGGTGAAAGCAATTGGTTAATCAAGATAATTAGAACACACTACCTGCTGCCTAAATAATAGGCCTACACATGCCTATACTGTTGAAGTGGCACCCTCTTCTGATCATGGAGGAGACTTCACAGAGCTTTTTGTTTTTTACAGTGTCCACATATCCACTTTCTTTTGCTGTCAACTCAAAGACTAGGGGAAGATCTCAATTGCATACTCATTGAGTCCTCTCTCCTGCCTCCTTTTCAAAATTCATTGGAGGAGAAGGTCAGAGGGGAGGGACCTCTGGCTTTCTCATCCAATGGGTTTTGAGAAGGAGAGAGGACATGTTGAGTATACAATTGAGATTCTCCCAACATTCTGTTTGTATACAAATGTCCTAACTGTAAACCACATATTTGTAAAACAGCTAACGGGTCTTCTACATGAACACGAGGAGGTAGGCCATTCGACTATACACACAGTGACATTTTACCTACATGCAAAATCATGCAAAAGGTAAATATCGAAGCGGAGGGATACAAAAACCCTTGTAGAACATGGCCGTCATCACGTCTCCTTCATGCCCTTCCTATTTACAGTAATTTATACTGTGATTGGCTTTGATGCTGGAGTGTCAGCTTTCTATTGGCTTCTTTACAAGTCACTCATGAACGGTGTCAATGACGTAGGTTGTGCACTAGGTACATTGTATCGTTTGGCTGAACGGAATAGTTACATTTTACGGAGAAGGGGAGAGTGGATTTATTTAAATTGAGACCTCGATCATGATTATAGCGCATCGTCTTTTCATTATACCTCTATTTTAAACCAATCCTCTAGCTTTTCACACGATTGTGGATGTAATATTTCAGGGTAAGTGGAATTATACATTTGCTTCCTGCGTTTTCGTTTTTTCCCCTCGTAAGAACAAGAGTGCTTGTATTGTTTTAATCAAACCGTTCTAGACAAGAGGGTAGCCTAATAGGCAGATTTGTGTTGACAACATTATTCACCCCTAAATTGTTAAAAAAAATGTATTAATATAATTGGTGAGCTCAGTAGTCGCAGTCATGGCACTTGGTTGGGTTGTATTTTTTCGTAAGAGTTGAGGCTGGCAAGCAAGGTAGACTAATGGCTGTCGATCGGCTTCGCCAGAGATTGTGAAATGGCCTAAAAGAGCACCTTCGCTTGACGACATATGAACCCTCCATTATGGTGTGAGCCGTGAAAACTCTCGGTTTATAACCGTGGAGGTGCGCGCATGTTGACAACAGGGCCACAACAAAAACAATAGAGCTAGAGCGAGCTGTCACAGCGGATTTGTTGTCTGACTGTCAGTCTCTTGCCATGTTCAAAATAACTTGGAACTCGGGTTCTCCGACTTCAGTGCTTTTATGAAAACGGGGAAAAACGAGCTCCGACTGGGAAAATCGTTTTGAACGGTGCTCCAACTTGGAATTCCAAGTTGACAACTCGGGCATCTTTCTAGAACATTAACTTTCCGACCTGAAGATCACTGACGTCATGATTTGACCTCGCCCCCCGGTGTTCCCAGTTGGCTTGAAAGCGGCATCAGAATGTCTGTCCGTCTTTGACCTGTCTGTCAGTCTGTGCCTACAGTAGTCTGGCTTGCTATTACAATTTTTTTAGACAATTACTTTTAAATAAAAATAATAGGCGGCACACAGTAGACGATATATATCCCCTGGATTTTCATCTTCAATGTAGCTGTTAGTGAGGAAATACTCAGGTAGGCTAGCTATCAAAGGCAAAAACACAGATGTCAGAGCACGCTGATAAAACTTTCAAACCTTTTTTGCGTTTTATAATCACTATACTTCAAATCTTTCTCTGCATTTTAAAATCATTATACCTCTCAAATCTCTCTCTCTCATGTAATTATTGCACCTTGATGTACTGGCTTTGCATGTGATTATTAAAACAAATCACTAATCTGTGATGCTGGGGTTTGGAGATCATGCTGCACTGCACATAGGGGCCTACGTATTTGGATTTGTATACATTCACACATCATACCTTTTTAATAAATCCTATTACATTTTGAATGGGAAACCTATTGTATGAAGCTTCTTATGCAGAGATGGTATTTTGAAGGCCTTGACCACTGTTCAAATATAACAGCTGTTATCTCATGTGGACAATTTGCTCAGATCTCTGTAGCCAAGTGAGCAGTGCCATAGAACAGAGGGTATGGATTCCCTAGCTGTTCGTCCAGCTAAATACTGTACTTATCCTTTAGCTTATGTATAACCTCTTGATGCATCAGCAGACATTAATATTAGATTCCGGGCCTTGAATTAGATTCGTAGTGGAACGTTAATCATTTTAATGTCATGTGACCGGGAAATTGGCAGCTATGTTGTGTGGAGGGTCCCAAGGGATCCGGTTCTTTAGTCTGATTCTAATGCTGCTGCTCGGGTAGAAGTAGGCCAGACACAGCCTTGTGCTTTGGGGCCAGTCTGAAGGACATAATCATGTAGACTCCGATAGTCATTTTATCAATGTTTGAAAATGTACTCGTATAACCCAAGTGATTGTAAGCCTTACTTACAGTATGGCACAGTTTGTTACACAAAACATCACCCAGACTTAAACCAACTTTTGATTTTGTTGAATTCATGGGAAATATATATATAACAATGGAGTACACATTCAAGCTGTTATCAGAAGCCAATGAACTTCCAACCTTCTGAACACATCGTCACAAGCCATTCTAAGAGACAATGTATGCTTGATCAAAAAAATATGGTCAGAGGCGTGGGAAGGATGGTGTGATACAATTGTGGAACCTCCGGGGGGTTGCAGTGGCCAATTGGCTCTCCTTGCTGCACGCCTCTCAAATTTTGTAACAATTCTGAGGGCTCCATATAGCTCTGCATTGACATGATTGGTTGACGGTAGGTGAGGGTGGGAGGTCCTGTATAAACACAAACTTACTTACTTGACAATTCCCTTCACAACAGTTCTGCACTGCTCGGCGATGCACAAGAATTATGAATGCCCTGGCACCCCTTCTGTACTTCTCTCACCCCAGTATTTACGGTATTACCGGATGAGTACACAAAGAGGTTGCCAAATAACTCGCAAAAAAGCCTATTGGGTGTACCAGAATGCCCCCCCCCAAAATATTGCACAAGTAATAGAGAATTTCCATGTCGTTTGCTAGCTAAATATGCTAACGAGCCCAAAGGAAAATAAACAAATTGCAAAGACGGGCAATCCAGCTCATGAAGTTAAACAGGTAGGAACTATCGAATGTCATTTTTGGTGAATTTGGACATTTACAAGCAAATGTGAATGAGAGACATTGTGCAAATGAACAAAACACGACAAAAAGCTCACACAATATGATGCGTTGTCACCTTTATAATTCAGCCACTTAGCAAATTAAGTTAGGGGTCTTCTTAACTAGGCTTGGGTGGTATCCAGACTGGCATACCGAGATATTCAGTAATACTATCACTGCACACAAGGGGCGCGGTTTTCAAACCCAACTGATCCTGCTTAGCTGTCGAGATCAGAAGAGACTGCAGAGCATTTAGCACATTTTATACAATTAACTTAGGAGTTATAAGATATCTAGCTGGCAAACATTTAGTTGTGAATTCCATACTGTAATTAGATCACCTGGCGCATGCTTCACAACAGTGGGTGACTCACAAGGCTCCAGTCTCTCGTCGTTGTGTGCTTGTAAACGAACACTGCGTGACTGGGGACTACTGGTAAGCTTGATAATGAAAAATTGTGACAGGGTGAAATGAAGAACGCAGTGTTCTTTATCTGCTAACATATTGCACAAGTTGACTGCAGGTATTTACTTATACAATTTTTCTTTTGGTAGTTACTTTTGAAAAAAATCTACAAAGAAATAGTTCAACGGTATTGAGAATCCATCCCAGCATTTTCCAAATACCCCAGTATATGGTATATACAGTGCATTCAGAATGTATTCAGAACCCTGGACTTTTTCCACATTTTGTTACGTTACAGGATTATTCTAAAATTAATAAATTGTCCCCCCCCCCCTGCCAATTTTGTAAAAGCAAATCACATTTACGTAATTATTCAGACCTTTTCCTCAGTTCTATGTTTAAGCACCTTTGGCAGCAATTACAGTCTTGAGTCTTCTTGGGTATGACACTACAAGCTTGTCACATCTGTATTTGGTTAGTTTCTTACATTCTTCTATGCAGATCCTCAAGCTCTGCCAGGTTGGATGGGAAGCATTGCTGTACAGTTATTTTCAGGTTTTCCAGAGATGTTCGATCAGGTTTAAGTCTGAGCTCTAGCTGGGCCACTCGAGGACATTGAGATTTGTCCCGAAGCCTCTCCTGCGTTGGTTGTGTGCTTAGGGTCATTGTCCTGTTGGAAGGTGAACCTTCACCCTAGTCTGAGGTCCTGAGCGCTCTGGAGCAGGTTTTCATCAAGGATCTCTCTGTTCTTTTCTCCATTCATCCTTCCCTCGATCCTGACTAGTCTCCCAGTCCCTGACACTGAAAAGGATCCCCACAGCGTGATGCTGTCACCACCATGCTTCATCGTAGGGATGGTGCCAGGTTTCTTCCAGACTTGGCATTCAGGCCAAAGAGTTCAATCTTAGTTTTATCAGACCAGAGAATATTTTTTTTCTCATGGTCTGAGAGTCCTTTAGGTTTCTTTTGGCAAACTCCAAGCTGGCTGTTGTGCCTTTTACTGAGGAGTGGCTTCCATCTGGCCACTCTACCATAAAGGCCTGATCATTGGAGTGCTGCAGAAATGGTTGTCCTTCTGGAAGGTTCTCCCATCTCCACAGAGGAACTCTGGAGCTCTGTCAGTGACCATCGGGTTCTTGGTCACCTCCCTGACCAAGGCCCTTCTCCCCCGATTGCTTAGTTTGGACGGGTGGCCAGCTTTAGGAAGAGTCTTGTTGGTTTCAAATAGATTTATTTTAAGAATGATGGAGGCCACTGTGTTTCTGGAGGCCTTCAATGATGCAGAAATGTTTTTGTACCCTTCCCCAGATATGTGCCTCGACACAATCCTGTCTTGGCGCTCTACGGACAATTCTTTTGACCTCGTGGCTTGGTTTTTGCCCCGACAACCACTGTCAACTGTGCGACCTTTATATAGACAGGTGTGTGCCTCTCCAAATCATGTCCAATCAATTGAATTTACCACAGGTGGACTCCAATCAAGTTGTAGAACCATATCAAGGATGATCAATGGAAACAGGATGCACCTGAGCTCAATTTTGAGTATCATAGCAAAGGGTCTGAATACTTATGTAAATAAGGTATTTCTGTTTTTATTTTTAATACATTTACAAAAATGTATAACTTGTTTTCACTTTGTCATTATAGGGTTGTGTGTGTAAACTGAATCTGTATATTTAATGCCTTTTTAGAATAAGACTAACAATGTAGAATAAGTCAAGGGGTCTGAATACTTTCCGAATGCGATGTATGGTATATCGCCCATGCCCAGTTTTAATGCATTATGCTACATTTTTCACGCATGAAAATTATTCTTGCTGTTTTTTTGTAAAGGCAGATGTAAAATGCTTCTTATTGACATATCTGCCTGGCATAAGATTAAGTGTGTGCTTCAGTTGCTCTTCTAAACTCTGAGAATTCACGAACGGGTGTTCAGCAAACACTACTCTGACGGATGGGTGTCTATTGGTAAAAATTCAAGATGAACTTAAAGCAAAACATTAGGAAATGTAGCTGGCTACGTTCTTTCTATGATGGGCCTAAACATTAGAAATATGTTGGCCATGCATCGTTTTTGCAAAAAAATACCTTTCTTTTTCATTGTAAGCTCCCTTGTGTGGCTGCCAGCCAAATAGCGTTGGACTTCTGTCATTTGATGAATACAAGCTATTTTCTGCCAAATGTGTTGCACTCCATGTATTTTCTGTGTAGGAAAATTAGAGTTGCACGTCCCTTATCACTCTATTGAAGCAAAAAATCACTGACTTTCAATATACAACGCAACCCCTGTCAATGCACAGCTGGAATCACCTTCCGGTTTCTCCTGTTGTGCCATTTACAAACAAACACTTGACTGGCTCAACTGTTTTGGGGAACTGAGTAAACTTCATAATGTAAAATAAGAACGCAATCTGCTTTATCTCCTAATGCATTGAACAAGTTGACTGGGATTTATGCTTACCTAAAAAGTAGCTGCAAATATTAAAATGTATAGAAAAACATGTAAAGTAGTATTTATGGTATTGTAAATCCATCCTGTGGCTATTTCCAAATACCCTGATGTAAGGTATACCGCCCAAGCCTATTAGAGAACATGCTGTCACAGACGGCCATTTCACTAGTCAAGTATACTAAACAAAAATATAAACGCAACATGTAAAGTGTTGGTCCCATGTTTCATGAGCTGAAAAAAAGAAGCTTATTTCTCTGAAATTTGTTTATATCCCTGTTCGTGAGCATTTCTCCTTTGCCAAGATAATCAATCCACTTGACAGATGTGGCATATCAAGAAGCTGATTAATGATCATGCTGTTTACAAAGGTGCACCTTGTACTGGGGATAATTAAAGGCCACTCTAAAATGTGCAGTATTGTTACACAGCACAATGCCACTGATGTCTCAAGTTTTGAGGGAGTGTGCATGCTGACTGCAGGAATATCTACCAGAGCTTTTGCCAGAGAATTTAATTTTCATTTCTCTACCATAAGCTGCCTCCAACGTCGTTTTAGAGAAATTGGCAATACGTTCAACCAGCCTCACAACTGCAGACCACGTGTAACCATGCCAGCCCATGACCTCCAAATATGGCTTCTTCACCTGCAGGATCGTCTGAGATGAGCCACCTGGACAGCTGATGAAACTGTGGGTTTGCACAATCGAAGAATTTCTGCACAAACGGTCAGAAACCATCTCAGGGAAGCTCATCTGAGTGCTCGTCGTCCTCAACAGGGTCTTGACCTGACTGCAGTTTGGTGTTGTAACTGACTTCAGTGGTCAAAGGCTCACCACTGACATGCTGGAGAAGTGTGCTCTTCATGGATGAATCCCAGTTTCAACTGTACTGGGCAGATGGCAGGCAGCGCGTATGGTGTTGTGTGGGCGAGCAGTTTGCTGACGTCAACGTTGTGAAGAGTGCCCCATGGTGGGGTTATGGTATGGGCAACCATAAGCTATGGACAACACACATGCATTTTATCAATGGCAATTTGAATGCACCAAGATATTGTGACGAGATCCTGAGGCCCATTATTGTGCCATTTAATCACCGCATGTTTCAGCATGATAATGCATGGCTCGATGTCGCAAGGATCTGTAGACAATTCCTGGAACCTGAAAATGTTCCAGTTCATTCATGGCCTGCATACTCTCCAGACATGTTACCCATTGAGCATGTTTAGGATGCTCTGGATCAACGAGTATGATGCCGTGTTCCAGTTTCCGCTAATATCCAGCAACTTCGCACAGACATTGAAGAGGAGTGGGACAACATGCCACAATCAACAGCCTGATCAACTCTATGCAAAGGAGCTGTCACGCTGCATGAGGAAAATGGTGGTCACACCAGATACTGACAGGTTTTCTGATCCACGCCCCTACCTTAAAAAAAAAAGTATCTGTGACCAATTTTTTTTTTTGTCTTTATTCCCAGGCATGTGAAATCCATAGATGAGAGCTGAATGAATTCATTTCAATCGCCCGATTTACCTTGTGTAAACTACTCTGCAACAATTTCAAAAATGTTGCATTTATATTTTTGTTCATTGTGTTTTTACGTCTGTTAAACACCTCCCCACCAACCTTTAATCATGTTGGTCAAAATGTTGATTTCCTCTGGACACATTTGTATTTCTGTTCACCACATATACAACAGGAGCAGGAACAGTAGCTCCCACAAGTTACACTACTGATTTGAGATAAAGGCTGGCTGGCCTGGCTTGTTTGCATTTTAAAGTTGGCCACAGTAGTAAAACAGTTCCTCTTCTTTAATTTGTCTGGTTGAACTGGAGGTACAGGGGCTTTGAGGATATTTGTCTTTATGCAACAGGAAGAAGATTAGTATTTTGGGGAAAGCTGCTGGGAACAACGGATGCTACACCTCTCAACTTTGTTGGTTCTTGTATCGTTAAGAAGGTAGATTCTACACATGTTGCCGTTTTTAAAGCACTTCCTGTGATTCTACGTATTCTACCATGGAGCTGAGAGGACATTTTGCAGGATAAAATATTTTGCTGCATTTCTATGCATTTTGCCATGGCTGATTTGTGTTCTGTTCTGTTTGTTTGAACAAAAGAACACTGTTAAATACATTAAACATTTTCCATGACTGTAGCTTTTATTTGGGTGATTTGCTAGTTTGTTATATTTTTTATATATAGGGTCATTATCTTTTCTACTTACTTTATATCTGGTTTAGTCGTTTACACAAGGTTTTTCCATCCCGAAAAGTTATAAAATGTGCACTGTTTGGACCCGCCCATGGATTTCAATGTTAGACAAATCCCTGTGTAACACTGTTCACCATGCACTCTTCTCGTCACTCGTTGACACACCAGGAACTCACACCTGTCACGGTTTGCCATGTTCAGCTTGTGTTCGACCTGACTGCTCTTAGTAGCAGTAAACCTGGCTGCAACGTGTCAGTTTGACAGGACCTGTGAACGCTCTTTCCTCAGCAAGAGTTTGCCTTTACATTGCAATGTGACCGGACTCAAATGGTGATTCATTGTAAAGAGACTCCATGTAGCCCTGGAGTGTGATTTCTGCCGCATGAGGAGATCATCTCCATCAATAGAAAAGGTCAAAGGAGCGGGAGGTGACAAGGAAAATGCCCGAGATTTCAAGAGGGTCATCATGAAATGAATATGAGGAGAGGTTACAGAGGAAAAACCAACAGGCCGAGGTGGGATAAGTCTGAGTGATCAAGAAGGGGTTAACTGTGTCTAAGAATAGCAACCATCAGGCCTCTACCTCTGTGCAGCTCTCTGCATGGAACCCAGCAAATTCTTTGCAAACCACTGAACCGAGACTCAAGACAAAAAGGACAGAACTGAGATCTACTCAACCTATCCTCCGTTGCAAAACATTGAGGAATCCCTCCTCCATTAGCTGGAGTCAGATAACCGATGAGTATTATAAGCCCCCCCCCTCCCCATCTTCCTCCTTTTCACGGCATGATGGCCCTGGCCTTCAGTCTAAGACTTTGCCCACATTTCATTGACCAATGTGTAATCTGCTAAAAGGTCACTGCCACTAATTACTGTACACCACTCCAAAGCCGACAGATGCCTAGCCTGGCTTGATTGCGCACTCTCTCTTAATCAGAGGACATTTTCACAGGGTGCGAAAGCACCCAGTTGACGTTTCAAGGAGACATCCAGGCAGGTCGATTGAACCAAGGTGACGGTAGGTCTGCCCTAGACAGATAATGAGGCGGTCTCTGTAAGGTCTCAGCAACTCGGTTCAGTCTATTTCAGACCAGCCAGCCTGCCTGAGCCTGTCCAAAGTGTCTGAGTCTGGGCTTTAGTTGAAAGCTACGTCTCTCCTTTAGCTCTTTGGGGTTCCTATAATGTCACTGACAGAGTGAGCTGGTTCTGCTCTGGCTCGGTGTGAGTCGAGCGACAGCCTCATTATCTTGGCATCTAATCAGTCCTCCAGCCAGCTCCTAATTGAGCCATCAGCGCCTTCGGGGGGAGGAAGAGGGAGGATGGACATGTCAATTACAGTAATGAGAGAGGGTAGCCATGCCGAGTGCCGCACGGGGAGAACAGGGCTGGCCACAATCCTTATTGTAGTTCATTCTATGGCTAATCAAATGTGTCAGCAATGTCAAGAAATTGTTAGGTTGCCGTTCACTGCGGGAGAGTCTGGGTGCTGACGGTGCTGCAAAAAGTGGTTGGGGGAAGAAAAAAAAATCCCCCACAATTTACACTGGAACTAACTAGTTCTGTATTAGTGGACCAATTAAAAATAATAATAATAAATACAGAAAAAAAGCAGTCCTATAGCTAGGGTTGAAAAGTTTCCGGTAAATTTCTGGGAATTATTTTGGTTAAACTATCCCCAACCCTCTGCATGCACAGTGCATTCTTCCATCACATGTACAGCTGATTCTCAAGATCTTGCACAGTAATGAGATCCTATTGAGCCCACACTACTACACTGTCTGAGCCAAGGACTACATACTTTCTGGTAAGTTTTGATAACAATACTGGGTGGGGTGAATATATTTCATTACGACAATTTTTTTTTGTTAACTAGTAAATAGTAGCCTACAGCAAAGTGTGTTAAAATCATTTCTAACTTGTAAACATTTCTGCTAGTTTTTGCTACCATGTGGGTTTTTAGCTTGCTTGATCCTAAGTGAGGAGTGTTAATTCACCTGTCTGCATACATGTTTCATTTTAAAACATGTATCTTACTAAGGAGTGGTTTAATCTAACTGCTATTTATCTGTACATGGAATTGTATTCGGTTTTTATTTAACCATTTTTGTCCCCCTAATCTTTTAAAAGAAAATGCCATGGGCAAAATCTTATGTGCGGAGACATTTCACTGCAGCTAATGTAGAAGGAAAAGCTGTGTACTTTTGGAAATACTGTGCCAAATCATATGTGAAGAATGCAACAAAGATGCAGAATAATCTGGCCAAGTGCATAAAGTTCCCTCAGCGCTCACAACAAGCAACTCCTGACAAAAGTCCCTCAACTTCTATTCGAGGTCAGATGTTTTTTTGACTCAATGGAGGAAGGTAGTCAAAGAAATGCTGATTAATGTCTTGCACGAGCTGTGTATGCAACTGGTTCACCTCTGATGCTCACATGCAATGTGTATTGGAAGAGATTTCTGAATGTTCTTTGCCCAGCATACACCCCACCATCCAGATATGCTTTATCTACTAATTTGCTAGATACAGAGTTCAAGTGAAGGTCAAGCAAATTATAGAGAAAGCAGACTGTATTGCAATCATCTCTGATGCGTGGTCGAATGTTTGTGGGCAAGGAATAATTAATTACATCATCTCCACCCCTCAACCAGTATTCTACAAGAGCATAGACACACCGGTCTCTACATTGCAGATGAGCTGAAGGCAGTCATCAATGACCTTGGACCACAGACTTTATTTGCACTGCTGACAGAATGCTGCGACCATGAAGGCTGCTTGGTCTAAAGTGGAGGAGTCCTACCCTCACATCACACCCATTGGCTGTGCTGCTCATGCATTGAATCTGCTCCTGAAGGACGTTGTGGCACTGAAAACAATGGATACACTCTACAAGAGCCAAGGAAATGTTTAGGTATGTGAAGGGTCATCAAGTTATAGCTGCAATCTACCTCACCAAGCAAAGCGAGAAGAAATGGAGCACCACATTGAAGCTGTCCAGCAACACCCATTGGGGTAGTGTTGTCAAAATGTATGACAGTCTCCTGGAAGGGAAGGAGTCTCTCCAAGAAATGGCTATATCAGTCTGCTGATATGGACAGCCCCATCAAGAGGATCCTCCTGGATGATGTATTTTGGGAGAGAGTGGTAAGCAGCCTGAAACTCCTGAAACCTATAGCAATAGCCATTGCACGGATTGAGGGAGACTGCCATTCTGTCTGATGTTCACTATGCTTGCAGATTTAAGAGAAGACATCTATACTGCCCTGCCCACTTCACTGTTGCTCCAAGCAGAGGAAACTGCAGTTCTGAAATACATCAAAAAGCTTGAAGACAGCTGCCTAAAGCCCATACACGCATCAGAGTACATGTTGTACCCTGGTATGCTTGCAAGCGCATCCTGTCTGGTGCAGAGATCAACAAGGCCTATGGTGTCATCACTACCATGTCTCACCACCTTGGCTTGGATGAAGGCAAGGTTCTTGGCAGTTTGGCGAAGTACACTTCCAAGCAAGGGCTTTGGGATGGAGATGCAGTATGGCAGTCTTGCCAACATAGCTCATCAGCCACCTGGTGGAAGGGACTTTGTGGAGGCATATCATTTATTTTCTCTCAACCAGCTACAATTTGTCACTGTCTTGATTTTGGACAATTGGATAGAGAATTTTTCTGTGTGGGGGAATTTGGGTTCCAAACTTTTTGTAGATAATCCAAATAATATTTTTTTATTTTAAAGAGTTTTCTCCTATGGTAGACTTGTGGTTTGGCACATCCACAATGTAATCACTGACCTCTCCAGCTGCTGTTTACAATTGTTCTGTAGAGAAAGGGGCAAGTTCAAAGAGGCTCAATTCATTCATTTCTTTCCTGGAAGAAAATATTACAAATCTGGAATAGTGAGTGAAAAGACATTGGAATCAAGGACTGATCTCATTTTCAGGAGGGGGTAGAAAGCAAGTCGTAATGTCCTGGATTACCATGAATATGGTGATTTAGCTTTTTATGTACTATTTTCTTGCCAAATATAGACAGTCACTTGCATGCAGTTTCATTGTGCCATAGGGTTCTATCCAGATTAAGCACTCTTGACGCATATATAATGTTGTTTGATAATGGAAATGATCACAGGGAATGAACCCTTGGGTGGTCTTGGAGTTCAAGTTCCTGTCATGGCCAGTGACGTCAGTCTACATAGGCAAAGCCCTGCTCTAACCCAGTCTTAAGTGGTACTTGCCATCATATAAACATACGATTTACGTTTGTTTTCAGTCGTGCTATTGGAATGGAGAGCTTTGGTGGCTTTGTCATTTCTGATATGCGGTTTGGGCGAATTAGGTCATGTTTAATTCACCGTTAATTTGTTGTGTTCACATGAATGTATTTTGCCCTGCATTTACAACTTAAGGCTATTTGCCTGTATTGCTTACTCATGGAACTTTTGCATGAACTCTTGAAATGGCAATCGTTTGCGAGCCGGATTGTGCGATTCCAAGCTCAAATATTTTTAGGTATCTCAAGATTGTTCTGGCAATTCTAACATGGAAACTTCATTAGGAGGAAGAATGTTTGACATGCTTTTTACATTTGTATCACACATTTTTATTTATCATGATGAAAGTGGCCATTTTAGGCCCTTTTTAGACCTATACATTGTTCCTGTAAGACCCTGATCTAAAATCCAGACAACATCTTGGTGTCATTATACTCCTTTAGTGTGCTCTGAAATATGGAGTATGTCTTGATTCTGAAATAAACATGTTCACATTCATTTATTCAACATAATCCTTCTCACCCCCCTCCCCCCCCCCCTTAATGATTTAGATGCACTATTGTAAAGTGGCTGTTCCACTGGATGTCAGAAGGTGAATTCACCAATTTGTAAGTCGCTCTGGATAAGAGCGTCTGCTAAATGACTTAAATGTAAATGTAAATATTCATACCTTCAAACTACCATTTTTGATGTAGTTAATTTTTAAGACGTTGTTTGGAACAAATACATTTCCAGAGTGGGCTCTCTGCTAATGTAGGGCTGGGAATTGCCAGGGACCTCACAATACGATATTATCACGATCATTTGGTGCCGAAATGCGATTTGATCTTCCAAACATATTTTGCTTACCATATGTCTGCTACAGAGGGACCAGAGCGAGCAATGAGAAACCAAGTTTTGGAAATAAAAGTGCTGAAAACAAATTAGCTCCATATTTAAAAGGAAGATGGCAAATACCGATTCAACCACAAAGCCAGAGAGGTTTTCCAATGCCTTGCAAAGAAGGGCACCTATTGGTAGATGGGTAAAACATTTTAAAAAGCAGACATCGAATAACCTTTTTTGAGCATGGTGAAGTTATTGAATTACTCTTTGGATGGTGTATCAATACAGGGATTTCACCATGAGGCCACATTAAATCAGTGATAGGAAAAAACTGAGGATGCTTCAACATTGAAGTTACTCCACAATACTAACCTAAATTACCTTGAAAAGAAGAAACATATTCCAAAACATGCTTCCTGTTTGTAACAAGGCACAAAAGTAAAACTGCAACGAAATTAACTTGATGTCCTGACTAGAAAGCGTTATGTTTAGGGCAAACACGTCTGAGTACCACTCTTCATATATTCAAGCATGGCGGTGGCTGCATCATGTTATGGGCATGCTTGTCATCGGCATGGACTACTGATTTTTTTTAAAAAATATTTTAAATATTTTTTTTAGGATAAAACAGGACAGGCAAAATCCTAGACAAAAACCTGGTTTAGTCTGAACAGAAAGTGTGCTAACAACTGCTCCAGCATGTGAACTTGTGAATATGAAGGTGGGCGGCACAGACACATATGTACTAAAGGACACAGGTGGGTTCTGACTGAGGCAGGGGTTACTATGGTCTGCACGAATTTACCTGGTTTCCTTTTTGTCATTTTGTTATAGTGCAATTTACCTCCACATTGATCCTGGTGACCCCTTGTGTATGCAGGATTTCCCTCCAGCTGGTATTAATTTTAATCAATGCACTTAGCATCTAGTGAAGCTGCAATACTGTACAATGCATGGAATGAGATTGGAATAGAGATGCTTTCCCTTATGCTTCTGATCCCAACGTAGGGAGGGCAGTAGGCTATAGCCTGAGTTTGTTTCAAAACCACTCATGAATTCATAGAAGCCAAAACTCTGAAAATGTGTGGTTGGTACAAACAAGTGCTAAATAACAAGAGGTTCTTGTTAATTGAACACAGTTTTACAAAGCGCTTATAAGGCTCTCTTGAGATGTGGGACTACTTACACCATTGTCTCATTTCCAGGAGAGTCATATGAGAGGAATATGAGGATATAATTCATTTTTGTGGCCTCTTCATGAAAATGTATGCTGAACGGAAGTGAAACCCTGCTGAGTTAGACAGCATATTGTGTGGACTATGGTTTAAAAAATAGGACCAATGACTTTGTCAGGAAGTGGCTGATGTTCGAGGGTATGGCTAATTCCGGGCACGTGTAAATTCACTAGGCGAATAAAGGCGCTTCTGATATCTATTAGTCATTCAGTCCCATGTACAGTATCCAACTCTGAAATCACTTCAGAATGTTCTGGAACTGTGAATGTGTCCACTACCGCTGTGATATTGCTTAACGCCCCAAGGAATAAGGTTTGAGTTGACTCCAAATAACAAAATTGCCCATGTTGCTTCTTATCTTGTCATCTAACTTCAGCTTATGAAACATCGTGCTACATGCTAATATGCTACATGCTAGCCCTAGCCACATACTTCTCCTCTAACACGCTCACCTTGAAGTACAAACAACCCCCCCCCCCAGGGGAGAAATGTGTCTTGTGTGAACACCGGTATTTTTAGATGCCTGTCGTAATCCTTCCGTCTCTCCCTCTGATGTCCTTGTGCATGGGAATTCCCCCTCCTGGGCAGCTAGCTCTTAGCACGACACCCTGTTGTTGTCATAGACTAGCCTCTATGAATAGGTGAGGGCTTTCGCTAATCGGTTGGAAGCGCCAGCGGCGGTTAGCATGCCTTTCCTCAGTGTGGGGTTGTGGGATCACATCTGACCAGGGAGGAATGACAATAGCAGGGTGACGTCGGAGCCTTTCTGTCGTTGAGCTGCGGGGTGTGTGTGTGTGTTTACACTGTCTGATGAAGAAGCATAATAGCTGTTGGCTCGGTGTGAAGGGGTGTGTGTACTCAGACAGGTCAGACAGTGTTACCTGGGCTATTGTCCTTGAGCCACACGTTTTGAACAAAAACATGTTTTTCCCTCGCATAACTCTGTCCACAGTACTGACGGATATGTTCACAGTAAAGTTGCAGTATTCAGAGCAAATCTTCTTTGCTGAATAAATCCAATTAATACATTAATAGCTTGGTTAGCTTTTTCCCCCTCACAGTGTAGCGTAGACAACAGATTCTGCTGCGTTCTGGTCACATAGTCAACAACAGTCTCTTCTATGAAAACACATTATAATGGCTGTGTGTACATGAGGAATGTAGACATAACTCTCTCTCTCTCTCTCCCTTCAAGGAGTGACATCGTCCTCACCACAGCAACGGTCGAGAAACTGGTGACCTTTGACCTGAGCGAACAATGAACTCAAGGCAACTCTCAACCAGCTCTACCAACGGCAGACCCTCTGCCCTGTCACCCTAGACCTGGGCAGAGGAGTGTGTGTGTGCGCGACTGTACGTGGTGTTTATGAGTCTGCCCGTACTCTAGAAAGAGCTAATAGGCTACACTCCCTCTCTCCTCGTCTGAGAGGAGGCACCTCTGACCCTTGACCCTGATTGACTGACCCCAACCAACCACCAGGAAGCATGGGGAGGAAAAAGATTCAGATCCAACGGATCACCGACGAGAGGAACAGACAGGTGAGACAGATGAGTGGCCGTGTCTTCATAGTCTGGACCAGGGTGTTATTCAAGGGCCTTGAATATAGTCGACTCCTTATAAGATGGGCGAGAAAGATGTGTGGCCTTACCTTTTTTCAGTATTCAAAGAGACATCCTTCCTCCCAATCCAGTCATATCCAGGCGGGCCGATGTACAGTTGAAGTCGGAAGTTTGCGTACACTTAGGTGCATACACTTAGTCATTAAAACTTGTTTTTCAACCACTCCACAAATTTCTTGTTAACAAACTAGAGTTTTGGCAAGTCGGTTAGGACAACTACTTTGCGCAAGATACAAGTAATTTTTCCAACAATTGTTTAGACTGATTATTTCACTTATAATTCACTATCACAATTCCAGTGGGTCAGAAGTTTACATACACTAAGTTCATTGTGCCTTTTTTAAACAGCTTGGAAAATTCCAGAAAATGATTTCATGCCTTTAGAAGCTTCTGATAGTCTAATTGACATCATTTGAGTCAATTCGAGGTGTACCTCTGGATGTATTTCAAGGCCTACCTTCAAATTCAGTGCCTCTTTGCATGACATCATGGGAAAATCAAAAGAAATCAGCCAAGACCTCAGAAAAAAATTGTAGACCTCCACAAGTCTGGTTCATCCTTGGGAGCAATTTCCAAACGCCTGAAGGTACCACGTTCATCTGTACAAACAATAGTACACAAACACCATGGGACCATGCAGCCGTCACACCGCTCAGGAGGAGACGCGTTCTGTCTCCTAGAGATGAACGTACTTTGGTGGGAGAAGTGCAAC
Source organism: Oncorhynchus masou masou (assembly GCF_036934945.1). Classification (NCBI taxonomy): domain Eukaryota; kingdom Metazoa; phylum Chordata; class Actinopteri; order Salmoniformes; family Salmonidae; genus Oncorhynchus; species Oncorhynchus masou. The sequence goes on along the minus strand of NC_088223.1, from coordinate 33,733,623 downwards.
TCAATCCCAGAACAACATCAAAGGACCATGTGAAGATGCTGGAGGAAACCGATACAAAAATATCTATATCCACAGTAAAACGAGTCTATATCGACATAACCTGAAAGGCCGCTCATCAAGGAAGAAGCCACTGCTCCAAAACCGCCAGACTACGGTTTGCAACTGCACATGGGGACAAAGATCATACTTTTTGGAGAAATGTCTGATGAAACAAAAATGGAACTGTTTGGCCATAATGACCTTCATAATGTTTGGCGAAAAAGGGGGAGGCTTGCAAGTCGAAGAACACCATCCCAACTGTGAATCACTGGGGTGGCAGGATCATGTTGTGGGGATGCTTTGCTGCAAGAGGGACTGGTGTACTTCACAAAATGGATAGCATCATGAGGGGGGGAATTTGTGGATATATTGAAGCAACATCAAGATATCAGTCAGGCAGATCAAGCTTGGTTGCAAATTGGTCTTCCAAATGAACAATGACCCCAAGCATACTTCCAAAGTTGTGGCAATATGGCTTAAGAACCACAAAGTCAAGGTATTGGCGTGGCCATCACAAAGCCCTGACCTCAATCCTATAGAAAATTTGTGTGCAGAACTGGAAAAAGCGTGTGTGACCAAGGAGGCCTACAAACCTGACTCAGTTACACCAGGTCTGTCAGGAGGAATGGGCCAACATTCTTATAGTGGGAAGCTTGTGGAAGGCTACCCAAGGCGTTTGACCCAAGTTAAACAATTTAAAGGCAATGCTACCAAATACTAATTAGGAGTATGTAATCATCTGATCCACTGGGAATGTGATGAAAGAAATAAAAGCTGAAATGAATCATTCTCTTATTATTCTGACATTTCACATTATTAAAATAAAGTGGTGATCCTAAAGGACCTAAGACAGGGAATTTTTACTAGGAATAAATGTCAGGAATTGTGAAACTGAGTTTAAATGTATTTGGCTAAGGTGTATGTAAACTTCTAACTTCAACTGTATGTGTTAGACCTCCAAGGCCAATTTGACACCATGGGCCAGATTCACTGAATGTTTGTACTGGTGCAAACTATACACCTGTTGAAATAAATGTACCAAATAAGGTCAAACATAACTAAGCTTTTCTTCCTTCTCTTCATCTAATGGTTTACAGTTTGAGCTTTTTATCCTCCTAAAAATAACAGGTGCAAATGTATATATTTCCCTGTATTAATGTACTAGTGTTCGTGTCACTGCCCATTACTGAACATCGTATCAGTGTTGTAGTGTAATGTTACTGTTTTCTGGGTTTGTACAGTATAGTGTGTGCAGAGTGTATCCTTTAGTTTGTTTGAGGGTGTGCGTTTGACTTGAATGGAGCTCTCACGCACCCGTGGCCCTTTCTGAGAGTGCATAGTGTTTCAGGCCGAGCAGGCACAGAGTTCAAACCGACATGGAGTCAATCAGATCACACACAGCCCTGCAGACAGCTGCTCCAGATAAATCAGAATGTCCACAGCAGCTGCAGACCAGTGGACACAGTCATATCAGGGACAGAAGTTACTGATCTGTGCGCGTGTGTGTGTTTTCAAAGGGTGAATGTGTGTGTGGGGGGGTAGGTGTGTGTTGAGAAAGGTGAGTGTTTGCATACGTGTATGTTTGAAAGGGTAAAAGTGTGGGATTGTGACTGGGTGTGTCTGTGCTACGGTCTTGGGAAATCTGTTTCTGCCCGCTTCTTGTTCGCTCACCACCCTCCTATTTGTCTGTTGCGATATTTGATTAGATTAATTTATTAGTCCATGAATGGTTAAATATTAAAATAATCTTCCTGGTTGTACATTGCAAAATGCAGAAAATACACAGAGTACATACAAAACATATTAGCATTGCACTTAAGGTACAATGCTATGGTCGGTTTACGATGTTGACTATTCGGTGACAATGTACCTCATTCACTATTCCTACTACAATAACAACTGTGATTGCCTCGGGTCATTCAGAAATGTACACACAACATACAGGATACATTGAAATCAAATCCATAATTGCTGACCAAAGGTTACGTATCACTACAGTAGCATTTCGTAACAGCATATTACAAAACCATAACCCCAGTAGATGTTACACCCTTCCTTGTCCTCTATTGCTCTTCCGTGTGCGCACTTGCATGTGTGTTTTTGACGTAAAAGTGGGAAGATTCTCTATATCTAGGGGGGGGGGGGGGTATTCTGAAGGAAGGATATTGAAGTCCCTTATCAGTTTTCTCATCAAAGCATCTCATTTGCATGTTCAGGGCTCTGAGCAACATGGGGAAGGAGAGTTGGGGAAAGAGAGAAGGGTAAAGAGATGGAAGCTGAAGAGAATGGGGTTAGTTGCATGTGGGTCATGTTCATGAGGCGCAAAACTGAAGAAAACACTGAAATGGAAGGAGATGTTTTTCGTGGCACAATGTTTTGAAGCATTTTGCTACAGTTGTGCCCTAATGAAAATGTCACTGAAGAACCAGAGTGGCACTAATTCACTCCATTGCAGATAAAGGAAGCCCACTCTGCCGGTTCACTCAGATTTTTAACACTGTCGGCACTTGTTAATTACTTAAATTGACACTTTCTACAGACACAACAACTCAAACTCATTTTCACTTTCCTCAACCTCTGCAATCTCTTCCCACCTCCCTCCATTATGTTATGTAAATCCCTTTGTGACAATGCTGATGGGGGGGAAAAAAGTGCTTGTATAAATAAATCGAATTGATTTATTCTATATCCCCTCCCAATGCAGGTGACGTTCACCAAGAGAAAGTTTGGCCTGATGAAGAAGGCGTACGAGCTGAGTGTGCTGTGTGACTGTGAGATCGCCCTCATCATCTTCAACCACTCCAACAAACTGTTCCAGTACGCCAGCACCGACATGGACAAGGTGCTGCTCAAGTACACAGAGTACAACGAACCCCACGAGAGCCGGACCAACGCCGACATCATTGAGGTAAAGCAAACAGAAAGGGCTATCATCCTCTGACCATACCACTTTAGCTTGAGACTGCCTGGAATGCCAAGTGGGCAGGGTTTGCACTTTTTGTGACACTTCGATTGGTTCCACTGCGCCAGCCAAGCTCAATCTGCTCAGAACAATGAACCTTATTGCAACCAAAGTGTCGTCGCTTCTTTGTGGAATGAGAATGTTGTCTCAGAACTGATCTGATCAGTGTGTCTTCTTGCCAAGTCCGGAGGTCTGAAACTCTCTCCATTTTTGAGGAAGTGCATCGGATGCTTAGCATTGTCACAGATCATTTTGTACTGTATCCCCAACTACTGTTGTCATTTAGCAATGACAATGATCATATAAATTTGGCTATACAGCACAACCGATCTGGAACCAGGCTATCGCACAAATGTACCTTGAAATTGTCCTCCCTCAGACGCATAATTCAACAATACAGCTCGACTGTACTTGTTCCAATTCAGCCAGATGGACCTTCAGCTCCCATCCTTAGTTCTCATAACCCACCACTCTTTTTTTCCATCCTGTCTTCACAGACGTTGCGAAAGAAAGGCTTCAATGGTTGCGAAAGTCCCGAGCCGGACGGAGAGGACTCCATAGACCAGAGCCCCCTGAACGACGACAAATACCGCAAGACCACTGAAGACCTAGACATCCTCTTCAAGCGCTACGGTGTTAGTGTAAGCATCTCCCCTTTTCCTCACCATCTCCCCCAATCTAAAACATCTTGCCCTTAGCTAGCCACTATCCCTTAGTCTGGGTGAAGGCACTGGGATAGGTCAAATAAGTGCAATGAATGGTGGTACTCAGAGGTTTGCGAAACACTGAACTATATGGTGGAAGCTCCACTTCACCTACAGCAGTTTGATGCTGCTATTCTTCCATTGTCTTCCACTGAGCCAATGTTGAAAAGTGCTAACTATCAAATTTCTTTCAGTCTGCGGTCCCGCCCCCCACATTTTCCATGCCCGTCACCGTCCAGGCTTCGAATCAGAACACATTGCAATTCAGTAACCCTGGCAACGCCATGGTGACCACCTCCTACGTGACGTCGCCGTCTGACAACCACCACCTGTCGCCCCAGCAACCGGCGCTCCAGAGGAACACAGTGTCTCCTGGGTTGCCACAGCGACCAGCCAGTGCAGGTGAGTGAAAGAGCGGGACGGCCTTCTACTGTGGCATCTGTGGGAAATGAGGTCATCTTTCCTCTCCACACAAACTCTGTGCTCTGCCATAGCCAGTGTCCTGTTCATTAGGACATGCAACGGAAAACGCTAAAAAGAATGTTTTGCAACAGAAAATGAATGAGCGTTTCTTAAGTCCAGGTAGTCCCTCCCTGTTTCAGTCCATTTGCTGCCAAATGAACAAGACCCTGGTTCCAATCAATGAGTTGTTACAATTCAATGAATTGGAAACCTGTTTCAAATCCATGTTGTTCTGAAGCGATGAATCTAGACGACCTGGGATCAAACACGCGTGTATTTGATTATTTAAATATTTACCTTCTATGTAATTGAGTATTTTCTCATAATGTGGCCAAAATCATCTATTTCTATTGGAATCATTTGAAAGTATTTTGCAATTTTATAAATAGCCTAGTATTTGAAAATATTTGAAAATACTTTTTTTCCAAATATATTATTTCAAACACTCTGAGGACCTGGGTTCAAATGCATGGGAATATGTATTTGTATTTGAGTATTTCCAAATACATTCCAATATTCTACTACTTGTATTTTCAAACAATATACATCTGAATACTTGTGTGTGAAAGTAATAGAAAAACATTTTAATTCAGTCTCCGCTAGGAGTGTTCATATTGTTCTTGCTAAGCCAGTGTTTATCATTTCAACAGGTGCTATGCTCGGTGGCGACCTGAACAATTCAAATGGAGGATGCCCAAGTCCAGTCCGTGAGTAACCTTATGACAGACTACTCTACAATAGCACTTCTACTGACAGAACAAACTGACTGTCAATGAGCGTAGTAAAGAAATGGATGTACTCATTGAAAAAGGGCTAATTTAATCCAATATTTTAGGTGCTAGACAGAAAAATGTCTGCACTATGATTTGCTCCCACAGAGACTTATTGAGATGCTCAAATGACAACTTTTCCAAATATCTCAATAAATATCAGCATATTAGAGATGTGGATGTTGCTTTTTTTTCAAGAAAAGGGCCTGCTAAAAGAATGTGAAAAAGTAAGGGAAAGTGAAAAACATATTTTATGCTTGTCACATTGCCAAGAGCAATCATATACACCATCCAGGGTCCAGTCCTTAGTAGTTCCTCTCCATCTCTTCCTCTATCTTCTCTGCCATTACTGTCCCAGTATTACTGAGACTGCCCCGGATCATCTTGGAATGTCTCCATTGACGTCAGCTGGTGTCCCGAGCACTTGCCTGGATAGACCCCAGAGCAATGTGGGAGCCAGGCGGAGAGGGAGACCCAGAAGTTTCAGGTGTCAACCCTCCCTTGGGGAAAAATCAAATCTAGCCCCGGGCTTTTGGCAAGAGGGGAGGCCTGGTGTTAAGGTTTGAAGCAAGCAATTCAGGGATAGCTGAGATTATGGTGTAAAGACAACTTGTTATGTGTCATTGTATGGCATGACGACATGTTTTTCTGTGTACTTTCTGCCGTGGAATGTACACATTTTCTCACAGCTCATCAGCAATGCAAGCTGACTATGGGCACTTTTTTTTTCATTCAAAACATTGTTTGTCATTGAGTTGCGAGTTGGGAGCACATCAGGGGTGTCTGTTGTCCCCCAATCAGTGGTGTAGTGTTATTTTTATTTTTTAGGTGTGGGAGCGAAAAGTATGATGGCATAATTTCTCAAAGTTTGTACTGACAGATGGAGCCTATTGAATATCATTATAGAACATTCTATCATTATAGAATATGCAGAAAATGCATCCTCAATGTCTGCCTAAGCTTATTGTCTGAAGATTTGTTTGTGTTTTACCCCATCTTTCTCTCCCCAATTTCAATCTTGTCTAATCGCTGCAACTCCCAACAGACTCGGGAGGCGAAGGTTGAGTCATGGGTACTCTGAAACATGACCCGCCAAACCACTCTTCTTAACACCCAGCCGCATGAGCCAAGTAATGCGCAATGTGCCAAGTAAAGCCCCCCCCCCCCGCAGCCAAACCTCCCCTAAGCCGGACGACGCTGGGCCAATTGCGCGCTGCCCTGTGGGACTCCCGATCACGGCCGGTTGTGATACAGCCTGGTTCGAAATGTTCTATTTTTAATACAAATAGGAAATCATCACTGGCAATCATAAACGATAATTCTTCACGTTTTTACCAGTGAAATGTCTAAACTGCATCTGCATGCCAATCATTTGATTTTAATCAGTTTCATGGGAATATGCATTTGATCTTCTTGAATGACTGTTTCGTGAGCAAATTGGAGTAGATGGTGTTAACAGACCACAAGCTTTTCTACCTAGTGGCGCGTGCTGTTCAGTTTTGGGCGCATTACAATTTTTTGGGGGACTATTCAGCTTCAGTGAGCTAACCATCCTAAAAGCTCATAAAATATGATTAAGACGGTGTTTTTGGTGTAATATAGGCTTACTATGCTATTATATTTGGTTTTACTATGTAAAATACTAATTAATCATTAGGCGTATGTGATCTTGCAAGACATACTCTTGGACAGTAGGGCGAGTTCGTTAATTGCGTCGTAGGCAACCTGAGCCCCAGGTCCACAAACCGTTTTGAGGACAGACATTTTAGCAATCCCTTGGAGAGTTTTCTGTCTGGTCTGGCAGCACTACAACCCTGCCCCATTAACATTTCCCCTGTCATAGTGGAGGCGTTTCTTATCATTGTGGAAGAAATACATTTTCCCCTGGCGTTTTCTTGGTGTATTCCAACACAAAATCTTTTAAAATCCTGCATCGTTCCGATTATCGCATTGCACAAAAAAAAGACCTGTCCCAAGAAGGCAGCCTCCCTCCCTCATATAATTTCCTCTGTGACCATGGATAGTTGAAGGATAGATTAAAACATGGCTCTGTGCTGTATGTCATATAAGCTCCTTTGAGATCAGTGATGATGAAATAAAGGACTTTTAGCCTGAGGTTTCATCTTCTAAATACACTAAGCAAATCCTGCTGTGCCTAGGTGTTGATTTACCTGCATGGGTTTGTCATTTATCTCGCTTCCTTCCTTTTCCCCTTCCAGCTAACGGATACATCAGTGCCAGGGCCTCCCCGGGCCTCCTCTCTGTCTCCAATGGCAACAGCCTGGGGAAAGTAGTTCCGGCCAAGTCCCCGCCCCCGCCTCAGAGCCCACAGATGGTCAACAGCCGCAAGCCAGACCTCCGGGTAATCACCTCTCAGGGTGGGAAGAGCCTAATGCAGATGGTGAGCTCAACCAAGCTGAACCACTAACCAAGTTCAATCAGAACCAGGCCATACCAGGTCTAACTGGGGTCAACCAGGCTTTACCAGACTAAATGGGACATGTCTGTGTTTTGTTGACTTTAATTGCATGAAAATAGTCATTGATGCGGGTTGTGACTATTCCCCTTCCACAAACTCTTTGACACTTATTATGCACATGGTCATCTGTTTCGTAGCAAGAGTGAAATCTAGTATGGACTTTGGAGTTGTTTTTTTTTCTAGTTAAAGATTTTTATTTTAGATTTGTGCCTCCACCAGATTGCCGAAACACAACCTGTGCAATCTAGAGTAAGCAAAGGTTATAAAAAAATATATCATACACTATAATATCAGTAAAATACACTGATTGTACAAAACATTAGGGACACCTTCCTAATATTGAGTTGCACCACCTTCTGCCCTCAGAACAGCCTCAATTTACCGGGGCAAGGACTCTACAAGGTGTCGAAAGCGTTCCACAGGGATGCTGGCCCATGTTGACTTCAATGATTCCCACTGTTGAGTCAAGTTGGCTGGAGGTCCTTTGGGAGGTGGACCATTCTTGATACACACGGGAAACTGTTAAGTGTGAAATCCCCAGCAGCGTTGCAGCTCTTGACACACTCAAACCGGTGCGCCTGCCACACACTACCATACCCCGGCACTTAAATCTTTTGTCTTGCCCATTCACCCCCTGAATGACAAACATAACACGATCCATGTCTCAATTGTTTTAAAGCTTAAACATCCTTCTTTAACCTGTCTCCTCCCCTTCATCTACACTGATTTTGAAATGGATTTAACAAGTGACATTGATAAGGGGTCATAACTTTCACCTGGTCAGTCTGTCATGGAAAGAGCAGGTGTTCCTAATGTTTTGTGCACTCAGTGTAGTCTCGTTGACAAACCGGACCTTCTCCTCTCTGTTCACGGTCTTCTGTCCAGCATGACCCTTAGTCAACAGTCGGTCGAGACTAGAGATTCATGTGTTTGGGTTCAGAGAAAGGTCAGTGGCGTAATTATTTCCGCTCCCGCCCCTTTGCAGACAGATGATGAGCTGGAGATGGTGAGCGAGGTGAATTTGTTTTTTGTTTTCCTCCTGTCACTCGCATGTGTCGATGACTGTTGACCTTCCCCCTACATTCACAAGTGTGCAATGCAACGCTCATGAGTGTGTCATTTTAAAGGCCAAAGTATAGTCTCTTTGGCTATGGCTCAATGGCATGTGGTGGTATGGTCATGAGTTTTATAGTCGCCACCGGACTGCATGTGGTTTTAGGGGTCGTAGTTGTGTGACTCCAAGCATGACTGCATATAGTCCTACAACTATGATCAGTTGCTGTATTTAAGGTGAAAAATAAAGATTCCCTCAAGCTACGCTAGCATCTCAGTGGGAATGTTAGCAACTTTGGGCCAACGTTTGCCACACACTTCGCTTGGATCATCTTCATCGTTTTGTCAGCCCATTTTCTTCCATCAACGCTGGCACTGTTGGGCGGCATGATGGGTGTCATTTCACTTGACAGTTTGTTGCCACCACCAACTTGCAGCACGTTCCCTGTCCAGCTGGAAACTGCATGGGGTTACCCAAACAATGAATGGCATGCATTTTTAAAGGGATAATTCACTTTTTGAAGTAAGCTTATTTTAAAATGTGAACTATTCCTTTAAGGCTCGCTCGCGTTCACCTGGCAATGCCACCACCACTATTGTGTGTGTGATGCATGACGTCAAGTCTCCCGACAACACCTCCACCTAATACGAGATACATTTTGAAAGGCTTAGCTTGTCATGAATCCAACCATATCAACATTCGATCATGTCAGAAGTTCAATTCATTGAATACACAGGTTTAAATTCTTTGTTTATTTGGTCTAACATTTTCCCTCATTTCCTTTCTTCCCAGAATGCCCAGCGTTTGGCCGGCGCACAAGTTGCCCAGGCGCTCACCACGCCAGTGGTCTCCGTGACAACGCCCAGCCTCCTGGCGCAGGGGTTGCCCTTCTCCGCCATGCCGACAGCTTACAACACAGGTTACCTGAAGCATGAGCAGATTGCTACAAAGGCTTATACACTGAACAAAAATATAAACGCAACATGTAAAGTGTTAGTCCCATGTTTTATGAGCTGAAATAAAAGATCCCAGAAATGTTTCATACGCACAAAAAGCTTATTTCTCTAAAATGTTTTTTACATCCCTGTTAGTGAGCATTTCTCCTTTGCCAAGATAATCCATCCACCTGACAGGTGTGGCATATCAAGAAGCTGATTAAACATGATCATTACACAGGTGCACCTTGTGCTGGAGATAATAAAAGGCCACTCTAAAATGTGCAGTTTTGTCACACCGCACAATGCCACAGATGTCTCAAGTTTTGAGGGAGTGTGCATTTGGCATGCTGACTGCAGGAATGTTCACCAGTGCTGTTGCCAGATAATTCAATGTTAATTTCTCTACCATAAGCTGCCTCAAGTTGTTTTAGAGAATTTGGCAGAATGTTCAACCGGCATACCACGCCATATGGCGTCGTGTGGGTGAGCAGTTTGCTGATGTCATCGTTGTGAACAGGTTGCCTCGGTGGGGTTATGGTACGGGCAGGCATCTGGACAACGAACACAATAGCATTTTATCGATGGCAATATGAATGTACAGAGATACCATGACGAGAACCTCTATACACAATTCCTGGAAGCTGAAAATGTCCCAGTACTTCCATGGCCTGCATACTTACCAGACATGCCACCCGTTTAGAAGGTTTGGGATGCTCTGGATCAAAGTGTGTTCCAGTTTCCGCTAATGTCCAGCAACTTCGGCACAGCCATTAAAGGGTGGGACAACGTTCCACAGGCCACAATCTATAGCCTGATCAACTTTATGCAAAGGAGCTGTGTCGCGCTGCATGAGGCAAATGGTGGTCACACCAAATACTGACTGGTTTTCTGATCCACGCCCCTACCTTTTTTTAAAGGGTATCTGTGACCAAGTGATGCATATCTGTATTCCCAGTCATGTAAAATCCATATAGTAGGGCCTAATAATTTATTTATATTGACTGATCCTCTGAAATGGTTGTATGTTGCGTTTCATATTCTTGTCCAATAGACATGCTTGCATTGTGTATATATTGCACAGACACTAGTTCAGGATTGCACAACTCTGGCCTCCGAGTTCTGCAGTCCTTCTGGTTTTCATTTCTCCCCGACACCAAAATCAGTAGTTTCAGAGTGGCGGAGTAACAGTGAGTAACAAACCGCTGCAAAAAGCACCATAGCTGCACTAGTGTGTACAGAGTTCCTATATAGATTTGATTAATTTCTACATTACATATGAAAGGAAGTGAACGTGGCTGAACCATTTTTCCCTCTTGTCTTTCGCCTCCCTCAGAATACCAGCTGACGAGCGCTGACATCACCGCTCTCCACGCCCTGGCGTCACCAGGCGGCCTGCTGCAAGGCAACGTGTCGTGGCAACAGCAACCGTCTTTGTCCCAGCAGCAACAGCAGCAGCAACAGCAACAACTTAGTCTGGCGTCGCTTAGCAACTTGGTGTAAGTCCATCCTTGCATTGCCACGTCACAAAGCAACCATGAAGCCCTCCTCCATTCTCTACAAACCAATTGATGACTGTCGAGCTGTCCATCAAAACACTATGCGACTGGCCATTCCTGTCATGTAGCATAGTGTCCCCATGTCATTTGTAGCTGCAAACAATTCACATCCTTTAGATGGGGTCTGTGAATTGGTGTCACCGACATATGCCACCCCAGATCCTTTTCTTCTTGAAGCACCATCGTTTTTTTAGGGATGTGACTTAATACAGGATTTGTTTTAAAGTTTATATACTGATAAAATACTTAATTATCTTAGGTCAGATGCCAGGTATTTTCCTCACACAGGGCACAAATAAGGAAGGTCGTATTATGCTGTGTTGTGGCTCCACACTCGGCTTTACGATGGCAGCACACAGGATAGCGTAGTTGCTTAGAACCTCCAAAGCTACAAGAGAAAAGTCACCGTTTTTTCCCAAACAGCAAAGGTCAATGGTCAAAATGGATCCCACTGCTAGCACCAATACCTCCCCCCAGCCAAGCCAAATCCTCCAGTGGTCAATTGACCCACATAGAGGCAAAATGGCCACCATGCACACACACACACTCAGCCTCAGTAGCCTGTGTGACTGAGTGAGTGTGTTCTCTCCTTTTGTCCACAGCATGTGGGGCATGGACAAACAGAGCGGGGACCTGTCTAGCCAGATCTCCAGTCTGGCGGCCAATCTGAGGTGAATGTCTTTGCCGAGGTGTCCCTTCGGGTGGATGGGGACGCTATTCCATGTTTTCCTTCCTTAAGAACACAGACCCCTTTTTCAGAACAATTTGATTTTGGACAATGCCAAATACATTTACAAACGCTAGCAAAGTATTTTATTATAAAGGGAGAGTTGTCTTTTCCAGATGGTGACACATATTAGCATTAACCACAGGGGGGGCACAAAGACTTGCATTAACATTGAATCAGGCAACGGTCTGTCTAGAGACCACTTATGAAAACCATTAAATATTATTTACCGCTCCTGAAAATGTGGTCACAGCTCTTATTTTTTTGAATGCTTCTTCTATATTGGACGAAATGGGATTGGGCACAACTTTAATCTATTTATGATCTATCTATCCCTAACATATACATATTTCCATTCATGTATTATTATGTCCATCTATTTTTGTTTGCAATTGCTGTATCGATGGATCGGTAGATTGATGAATACTAATATACCCCTTCACGTACACCTTTCACATGCATAGCTACATACTCTGTCATTTTTCTTTTGCAAGTGTCTCCAATGTTTCTTTCTCCCCACAGCGCCTCGCAGTCCAACCTCCTCTTGGGTAGAGATGAGTGGTTGGGCCGGTACTGTATTCCTCCGTACTGTCATGTCTGTGCGCTTTTGGCTGCCCCGGCATGTCAATTCTGTGGTGGTGATTTACACTTGACCAAAGTTCCCAGGTTTTTCAGAAAATTCCGGAACCGGGAATCCTCCAACTGGGATTTTTGAAAAATCCCGTTTCTGGATTGTTTTTCCTGAGCCGCCATGATCTCTTGTCAAATCACCTCTTCATACACAGACAATTTCATGCTTTTCTAATGCTGTTGGCCTGTTTTTGTATGGATTTTGGGAGCTTGAGGGTTCCTTTTACTTGTCAATTGCTTGGAATGGATTTGATCATCAATTCAAATGGTGTTGCTGCTACTACTATGCCTTGTTGGTGCTCTGTCTTGTGATTAGGGGTTCCCCCCGAAACGTCACATGAGAAACCTGTCACTGTTTGTATTGCAATATATTGTAATTGTCAAGTGAAACTCACCCATCCTGTTTTCTTTCTCATAATTTCCATCTCTGTGCTTAATCTTTGTCCATCTTTCCCCTCCCCTCTCCTGCACTTCTCTCCCTCTGACGCTCAGGCCGGTGGGGCACATACCTCAGGGCACCATGCTGACTGTCAACACCAACTCCAACATGAGGATCAAGTCTGAGCCCATCTCGCCTGGCCGAGACCGCCGCTCCCCGTGCCCCCCGCCGTCTTCATCCGGGGGGGGCGTCCAGGCGGCCGCGCCCCCGCCACAATACCCTGGTTCCCTGCTGTGCTTGGAGCCCCCAACCGGCCGTTCCCCCGCCGACAGCCTCAGCAGCAACGGCAGCTCCTACGAGGGCAATGACCACGACGACCCTGCGGCAGGTGGCGGAGGAGGAGGCATCGGCGGAAGTGCAGCGGGCAACATGGGCAACCCTGGCCGCTCCCTGCCCCCCGAATTCAGCCCCTCGGTGGAGCTCCTGCGGGCCCAGAATGAGGCGGAGCAGGAGGGAGCCAACATAAAACGCATGAGACTCGATGCGTGGGTCACATAGAGGCCATGGCGCCAACATCATCGACCCCTGAAGCACCACAAACACAGAACCCCACCACCCCCCCCCCACCACCACCACCACCTCCCGCCATTTTCCACCCCCACTTCGCTGCCTCCATCCAAAGAATTTGCCTCCACCTACCCAGCTCCCCAGGACTCAAAGCAGAGACAGATATGTATGGGCTTGTGCTCCACCTGAGGGGAGGATGGTATAGTGTGCTGTTGGATTTTGTATTGGGCAGCGCATTGAATATGGGGGCTCAAAAAATCTCGATGCTGTCCCGCTCAAATTGAGTTTGTGTGTTTTGTGGGAATTGACACTTGCCCTATCAGGATGATAAGAAGATAATGGATGGATTTAAAATAGAACATATTCTCCTAAATGTTTTGACTGCTCATTGCTGTTTATACCAGGCGTAAAAGTGAATCTAGAGACGTTAGTCGTCACATATTTTAATTTGAGCACGACTGTATCGTTAACAGTACGATGGAAGGCTTTTGCTGTGTTTGCTTGACACAAGTGCTACTTTTCACCGTGGGACTTTCTGTCCCGTTGACTCTTCAGTTCTGTTGTTCGATATAATTAGCACTGTCTGCTTCAGAAAGCACCCCTTCAAAATGCACTTTGGGAATGACTGTTTTGACGAGCGCTGCTTGCAAAGATTGCTGGCTCAGCTTCATCAGTGGCACTGAGCGACGAGACCCCAGACGGGCAAACAGGATGTCCGGTCGGTCCGGGATACACAGGAATGGATCCCACCGCTGCCACCAATTTCCAACACCCCAGCCAAAGCCTCAGGTGGCACTCTGTGGTCAACTGGCACTGTCAGCCAAGGCCAAATCGAGCATCTTGCCAGAGTGCCGATATCAACCTCTTTTTCCTAAATGCCAAATGCCTCGGACGCAGTACAGGGACACTGAAGAATATTGTTCAGTTATTATGACTGACCACCTCCACGAAACAGTAAAAAAAAACACTCAGACTTTGATTCTGCTCTCAATATCTCTATGCTCAGATGTACTTTGTGTCGTCACCTGTGTTTCCTTTCTGATTTTGAAGGAATTGTTGCGATCTTTGTTGCACCGGAATTTCGGCTAGATGCTGAGATGCGTGTCACAGGACTTCTAAAGGCTCGTTCTACTAGTAGAAGACCCCGATGCAATGCATATTTAAAGTTTGTTTTGGACTTCTGGTTGCTCTCTTTAAGGAAGTATTTGGTCTTGGCATTTTGGACACATTCATAAAGGTTAGAACTGTTGAACTGTAGTTTTGGGGAATTAAGAGTAAGACTTTGTATACAATTATTATACAAAAGCGTTTTGATGTTCCCTTAGCTTTCTGCAGCTCTTTGCAATGTTTCAAAAGAGCTGTTTCAGCAGAATGGACAAATACATATTCTATATTTCTATAGCTTCAGTTGGCAGCAAAGCAGTAGGCTTTTCAATACAGATGTGTGTTCATATGAATATATTTGCATAGACTTCGCTAGGTATCCCTAAAACAAGCAATGTGTTCATTCTCAGTGGATCTGTTTGCATATGAGTGTGATTGTGATATGTTTCGAGCTACGATGCAGGAGTCCTGCCGCAGTAGCCGAGAAGTTTGTTTCAGTAACCTATATAATGCTCGTGTTGATGGTGTGCACTTTCTGTCTCTCTTGAGGCCTGCTTGGCTGCGGCGTCAACATGCCCTTTGGCCTCACGCTCTGAACCCAATCCCCAATAATCAAAGTCAAGCGATAGACCACTAACAAATTATAGAAATAAAATGGATTGTACAATTAAACTAGTACAATTGCATTGAATCATGGTATTTTGTCTTTAAAGGATCAGACTTCGTAAACTACAGTATACGCTGTCAGGCTGAGCGAAAACGAATGCTACTTTATTTGAAGTAATTTGCCGATTTTTGAAGCCACATTTTAATCATTCATATGAAATCACGTTTCCATAAGCTTCACCCTCTGCCGTGAGCTACGTCCTAATGGAGTTGTCCTATTTAACACAATGTAAGAAGGCGGTGTTGATTTCTATAAATGTATCTACTGTACATTATGCAACACAGATTTAGTTTCATTGCCTGCTCAGTGTATCCCAGGGTTCAGTGCGTATGGCTGGCACCAGTGACCTTTCTTGTGGGGAGCAACATTGCAGATAGAAATGTAATGTCTAGAACGGACATCCATGCCCAATTCAAAGTTTTTTTTTTTTTCTTCTACACTCTACATTTCTATCTGAACTTTTGTGTAGTCGCACACCTCCGTCTGAGGGAGCGGTCCCTCTGGTTTGAGACATTTTGACACCACACTGATTTGGTTTTAACACCCTGACACTTGCAGGCCACTCATGTACAAAAGGTTCTCTGTCCAATCTAGCAATGTAGTCTGAAGACAATCTATAATGTTAAATGAAAAACCTGCACCCTTTTTTTTTTCTTGTGTGAAACGTTTTCTAGATCTTACTATTTTTCAAGTGTTTATTTGTGCTGGTGACGGCTCCATTGTCTTTTATTAATATTCTATTATTATGGAGCTTATATTTTTCTGGTATTTTGTGTAGGATATTCAACCTTTTATTTAATCGACCTTATATACATGATATGTGAAACTGGCTTCCTTTCTTGAAACTTGCTAGAATTGCACGATCAGTTATTGTGACATAGCAAATGCAATGAAGGAAAATACCAGTTAAATGCTGCAATATTGATTAAGATATGAACATTTATTTATGTGGGGGGGTGAAACTGAAATGAGCAATTAACCGAATTCGAAAATGTAAATGCGTGGGATTATACAAAACATATGTTACATACATTAAAAAAGAAATCACAATGCATCACAAATTAGTAAGAGAACCTCATAAATTGTAGCATAAGAAAAACAAATGATAGCTAATATATTGTGCTCGGTTAGTCTGCTTTGGGTTTTTGTTGTAAAGGTTATTTTTGTTTTTGAGAACGATATACATTTTGTGTATATTTTCATATACAATGTATGCACTGATGTTATTAAAATTCTATACCGCTTTTACAAAAGTGTTTGTTGTACCAAAGTATCCAAGTCCCTTAACCTTATCCTTTTTGCGTATGTTTTACCGTATTTTATATATTAAATAGACAAATTGAGTGAAAAAGTGATCTTGTCTTCTTTTGAACTGACTGTCAATCCCCATCTCATCCCTTGGCTTCATGATGTCATGATACAACTCGGGAATACTAGGTGCTTTATAAGAAACATAATTTCATTAAGACAGTGCCAACCATATTGAACGACAATGTCCAAAAGGAATACAACAATATCAGCTGGCTGCCATTTTACAAACAATGTACTGATTTGTTCATTGCTTTTATGGTATTGTACAGACATAAAGCACATATTGCGTGTAGGCATTAAATTACACTTCAGTCCCATCCATTGGGAGTATTAAATGCTGTAACAAATTTGGAAATGAAATGTAATCATTGCAGTTGAAACAATTATAGCTGCTGTGACAACCCTCCCACTGTCTGCTGTATTCTTTCTAGTTTTCCTTATTAGGATGTCGGGAGACACGGAGGTTCGTCAGCGAAATGGGACACACCTGGGCCCGGGATAAATACCTCTTCCCCATTCATTGAGACTCTCTCCATGCAGACACACTGATTTTGGTTGTAGCATTTTTGTGGCCATTTTGTTTGCTTTGGCACCATTCAACACCCCTCATTATCATATCTATGCGTGCAACCACTCACACTATTGTATTTTGTTATTCCTTGTCTCCCTTGTTATGGGCTTCCAGCCTGTTTGACACCGCATTTTTTTTTAAATGTCTTTAAAAAAAGTCAAATCTGCACTACGTTTATACTTCAGCAAAGTTGCACTCAAGTCTTCATAAATTTCAATAACTTGAAGACCCCGTGATTGGGATTCCCAGCCTCAAGTCATTGTATTTCACCATCAACCACTGCAAATGCTATCCAATGTTTCAGATGAAATCCAAGCTGATGAACATGATTGATTCTTCCCCCCTTACTCCTTCCAAATCAACACCATGACAGTTGTGTAGAGCTGAATGGGTATCAACAACATTTCAAACAAACCTCAGTAGGGCAAAACATTGGGGAATGTGTGTTATATTGTGAACACACTTGCATCTCTGATATCTAGAGTAAGGAATACATTTCTATCTGCAAGGTTGCACAATGTTTGCCTACTGAGCATGGCCCTGGTCTATCAGAAAGCAAAGTGGACATATTCCCATGTCATTTATCCTTATATCTTTCAGATCTACACAAGTGTCTAGGGACTGGGGGTCCATCTAGGCTTCAGGATATCTACTCCTCTTCCTCCTTAGCCCCACCAACTCTGCCGGGGGGGTGGGGCAGTGGTGGGCGGGGCCACATCAAAGACAGCCCCTTCACTGAGTGACGAGCACACAAAGTAGAGGTTGGCACCCAGCATGACCAGTATGGGCAGGAAGGAGAGGCCGAAGCCCAACCCCCTCACACTGCTGCCTAGGGGGACACACACCCAGTAGATCAGCCAATTGGGTCACACGAACCCAGTAGTTCAGCCTATAGAAGAAGAGACATGGGGCAAGTTAATTTTGCATGGCCCAGGTGGGTGGAGATTTCACTTAAGGACCAATGGAATGGTCTAAAACTCTGCCCAACCAGGGCACCGGCCATGTTAAACGAACTCGCCCATATTCAGTGAATATTAGTAACCGCTGTCATATTGCCCCAGTCTAAACTAAAGGTAGACTATGTAGTAATTTGAAGATACTTCCTGCTAACAGAAAACATCAAAATTCCAGTCTGACAAAATTAATTCAAATCTCCAAAAGGTGATGCAGAACAATAAACGAATACCAGATAACTCTATGGGTCAGAGAACATGGAGATAATATACAGAGAACGTATCAAGTGTTTACAAACATGATATAAAAAAAGGTCAGAAAATATAAGGATAACAATGTTGACTGAAAGTATGGATCAGCGATAAGGGAATGCTACTACCCATCTGCACAACACAACCCATTCTGCACCCACAAAGCAGTATTACCTATCCCTCCACAAAAGCCATGGCCCCTGTTGAGAAAGGGGAACAATGGCCACGTTTTAGGCTGACTACACTAGAGACGTATGCCCAATCTCAAGACAGCTGATTATCTAGTGATGCCACGTCGGCTACATCTCTGCTACCTGCAGAGTGAATGCACATAATCACACACACAAATAAACATACAGTGTAGAATGCACTGTCACCACTGAGGCAGAGTAGTGAACATACATGTCACACACCTGCCGAAGGCAAAGACGATGGTGAGCAGGGGCACAATCTTGAGCAGGTCCTGGCTGATGTAGGTGGCCATAATGGCCAGTTGCAGGACGTAGAGCAGGAAGATGGAGAGCGAGTCAACCACATAGTGCCGGTGCACCGCCATCTCCCGGCTCTCCTCCCCCACCATGCCCTCGTAGAGGGGCGTTAAGGTGCCGTAGTGCAGCTGCGCCACCCCCTGCACCAGCACACCTGGGAGAGGAGAGGAGGGAAGGGGGACAGTGCAAGGGATGGGGATAGAGGTAGGGGGAGAGGACGATTGTTTCCCCTCCCAGAGGATGAATAAGACAAAAAAAAAGTGAGGAACAGCAAAGCAATGCATACATGAGAGTTCAATTTTCTTTATTAAAACATTAGCATTGCAAGAGCAAGAAGTAACACACATTATGAGTCTATTAAATGGCTAATAGGCAACAACGTCATATCGCAGCCCAACCCTAATAGTCCACAGTCTTACCTAGAATGATGGGTATGACAGCAAAGAAGGAGCAGCGTAGTGTGTACACCAGCCTGAGAGGGGCGCTGTCCAGTGGCAGGGCATCAAAGGGCAAGAGGGCATAGCCACCCCACATGAGTAGAGGGAATAGAACAGATGCAGCACCAATGCCCAGGCCAAGTTTCAGAACATCCCAGCAACACATATCTAAATAAGAGGAATCTGGGTTCAATTAATTACAGCCAAATATGGGGAAAATTGCTTTAAAAAAAAAGTAGTATTATAATAAAAACTAATTAAGACTTAAAAGGAAAAAAAAGGGGTGTGCTGTGGGATTATTTTAAATACTCTGATGAGGTAGGGTTTCAGATGTTTTCAGAAGATGGGCAGGGAACAGGGAATCTGCGGTCCTAGCTTCAGGGGGAACGGGTCAGATAAAAAAAAATGTATGTAAAAATAAAAGAGAGCCGTCATACAAAGAACAGCATACAAACAAATGGATAGCATACGATCATAGATTAATTTGACTATACAAGTTTACACACAATTACAATGGCAAAGTCACAATAATCACAAGAATGGCTTCAGATCAAAGTCTGAAAATGTATGTACCATAAATGATTAGTTTTTTTAAATCAACATAATGACAAATATTTGTTTCATAGTAATGCACTTCAAGCCCTGAACTGATTGACATAAATGGTTTTGATCCGGCACTGGTACATACGTGTGAAGTTGTCCCGCTCCTCTGTCCATTGTGGGTAGTAGTATACTGGTGGGACTGTATGTGTCAGGGGCTCTAAGAAAGAACTCTTCTCAGTGTCCATTTCCTCATAGTAGTTATTTTCGGGTGGGAACTCCTCCCATTTGCTAGATGGACGCACTATCACTGTCGGAGTGAAGACCTGCATAGCCTTTTCTGGCATCCAATTCACT
The DNA here is from genome assembly GCF_036934945.1 of Oncorhynchus masou masou. Classification (NCBI taxonomy): domain Eukaryota; kingdom Metazoa; phylum Chordata; class Actinopteri; order Salmoniformes; family Salmonidae; genus Oncorhynchus; species Oncorhynchus masou. Next base: position 33,713,676 of record NC_088223.1, on the reverse strand, counting down.
GGGCTTTCCTCCTCATCTTCAAGCGAACCATCCCTTTCCTCATCTTGGCCTCCCTCCACCTCCTCATCCATCCATCTCTCTCCCTCCGGCATGCTTTCTCTCCATGTTGCCTTTCGCTCACTCTCTGGCTGTCTCCTGTCCCTCCAGAAGCTCTTGGCTCCCTATCTCCCTCTCCTCCCCTTCAGTTCCCTCGCTCTCAGACGGTACACTTCCTTTCTCTCCCTCTCGCACCATCTCTTGGTCTCCCGGCCATGGCAAAGTGCTAGGCTGAAAGGCAGCTGAGCTGGTTGCCTCCTTCTCCTCCTTTTCTTCTTCCATCCTCCTGTGCTCTAGGCCCTGTTGTTTCAATCCAGGTGTTTTGAGGTCCTGCAGCAGTAGACCCACTGGTTGTAGAAGGCCCTCCACCTCAGTCTTCATCTGGCTCTGGGTTTAAAGTCAGCTCTGACATCACTGTTTCTCTGCCGGTCTCGGTCTGTATGATATTCATGTCGAGGGGCTATGTGTTGTGAGTGCAATTATTGGCCCGTCTGTCTGTCTGCAAAGTGACTATTTACAATTGTGTTTCAACATTTTAAATGATATTCCATAAAACAAGTTGGTACAAAACATTCTCATAAGGGCAAGTCCCACTGATTCACCTGAAAGGCAAGAGCAATAAAACTATGTATTACCATGTGATTACAAATCAATCTATTTGATAAGCTAATGAGCTGTCAGTGAGCATTGAACTTTAATCTTTTAAATGGAAGGAGAAAGTTAACTTTTCCTGTGGAAAGTGGGAATGATCAACATTCTTATATACAGTTGGTAAAGGTAAAGAAAGAAGTATTCGCCTACTTTATATCAATTTGTAATACACTGCAGAAACAGAGAGCTTACAGAGAAGGAATGTTGTGGTAAAAATTTGCTTTGCGAGTCTGGTCTAACGATACTGGACCAAATCCATAGTGAAAACACCAAGACATAAGGAACTTTGAACCCTGTAGCCTAATTGTAGTTAGACTGACTTACCTGATGTCTAAGCTCCTGCTGTTCCATGAGATTCAAATATGATGTTTTAATCGTGTAGATAAGTTAACTTGTCCTTGTGTTTGTCAAACTCGGTCGTAAAGTGAAACTTAAGTAGCGGTGGGTTGTTTCACAGTTGTGTCAAGGTAAAGCACTGCGGGACATTTGTGTAGTTGCAAAGGCAGTATCATGTGACAACTGTCCACGATTACGTTTTCTACAATGCCATAGAGAAAAATAGTATTTATTTTTGTAGGCACTAACTCCGCCATGGTTTATCCCAAAACCCAATTGTTTTCCCATATGTATGGCTGAACCAACCATAAGTAATTTATTTCCGGGTTTTTGGACTACAATCTGGCTGGCTCAAAACCACAGATATAACTTTGCGATAGAGAGGGTTTGTTAAACAAACGTTTGTCTATATATCATGTTGGTAATCTTTAGAAATTATTTTATTCATTTTAATCGGTAAAGATGCACCCTCTCGTCGTAAATATTGGCTACCCATAATATTTTATTTTCATAAATCGCAGGTAGGCCAACATTAGACAGTCTACTGTACCGGGTCTTTGTCTACAATCAACAGGCCAATAAAGAGGCTGCTTTCTCACCTTGCTCCTATCAGAGCGCTGTGCGCTGCACGTGTGCCTCCTTGGCGCAGTGAAACCGAACCCTATCACTTTTTGAAAAACGTTTTAAAGAGCCAATCATATTTGTTCGTGTATTTCTTATTAACCAATAGTAGACGCCAAGGCCTCCATCCAGGGTGGGCTCCCTCTGAACGATGCACACACGGTTAGAGTGATCCATTACTCTGTTGTCATGTTCCTGCCATGATGGAGTGTCATATTTCTTATTCCAAAAGAATATTCTGAAATTAACAGATTTATGCATATGTGATATTTTTTGTAATAATTTATAGACGTCACGATGGGTAGCCTGTGTAGAGAAATCGTCACTCTTCAACTCGGGCACTATTCAAACTTCGTTGGCACACATTGGTGGAATTTACAGGTTGATACGCGCTAAAGTTAGCGGTTTCTGCATATAACATATGCATGTGTTCTAAAAGTTGTAGTGGGCAAGCTAGCTATCTAGCTACTAGTTTAGTTAAGAACTGGTGCAGTACGTGGCTAAGTTAGTTGGTTAGCTAGCCACTACTATTCTGACATAACTAGCTAATGTTACTGTAGTTAGCTAGCATGACCCTAGTTATCGTACATTCAAACTGAAATAGCCAGGCTAACAATGCGGAGAAGAGTGGTGTTTTGGTGCACAGAGGGTGAGAGGTGCAGCAAAAGGGAGTGAGGCTAGGGTATGGCCCTCATTTTACTGCAACAACCATCGACAAAAATTGCACAGCCAGCTAACGTTATACCGCTAGGGCAAAAGTAACTAGATAAAATAATCCATGTATTGCAGCTAGCTAGGTAACAACGAGGAAGAAACACAGGAGTCAATTATGAAACTCAGAAAAAATACATGCTTTAAAGTTAGAGATAGCTAGCCTGCTAACTATGTCTTTGCTGTGAGGGTGTAGGCAGAGATGGTTTATTTATGGTGTAGGGACCTTTTGTTTTAGTGTGGTCTGTTTGTCTGTCTTCATTACATTGTCAATTGGTGCTCAGTGCACCTCCCTTTGCAGCATGGAAGGTGACACATTGAATTACCATTTGTCTTTGTATGAGTTGACACAGTATACATAACATATGATTTGCCTTAAAATATTTGCTATGTATGTTGTAAATCTTGTGGTGACAGTGCATCTTATGCCACTATTAAGATACATTTTCTTCTCTCTCCCTCCCTGTCCTTCTGTTTGTATTGCATCAGGATGCCTCGCTGACCTATGACCCAGATGCACCCCCAGGCGAGCTCCAGAATGATGTTCTCTTCAGAGAGGGGCAAACCTTTGGGGGTCATATTACCTACACCCCCCGCCTGATCGCCATGGACCTCAAAGGTAACCAACCCTTGGTAACCTGCAGTGCGTCATTCATAAGGGCACCATGTTGCTGAAATGTTCTGAAGCACTTAACCGCTTCCTTGAAATTTCACACAGATGTTTTGCTGAATGTCACTTAGAGGTCACAGATTGAGTAAACATGACATGTTGAAGGTTTTACAGAGTTTACCACAATTACAGTGTACATCTTTAGGTTTGACGGTGACAAATGGACAATGCATGTCATTGGAGTAAGGATAGCTGCTGTGGCTACAGGGGTAGATATAGATTGAACAACCAGGTTGGCTATATTTAAATACTGAATCACCATCCTCTTGTGTCCATTGCCATTATATAGGTAGCCTTCAGACACTGAGACAGGAGGGGAGCCTCTATGAGACTGGGAAGGATCCCACTGCTATCACATGGTAAGTGTGTGTGCGTGCATTTGTTTGTCTGTGTGTTTCCCCCAAACCTTGTTCATGTTTATGACGTAAATTACTTCTCTTTGCAGGGAGGGCAATGTAATAGTGCACAAAGAGAGCCTGCCAACAAAGAACTCCTTCCTTCTAGACCTGGACAAGCTAGACGTGAGTATGACACAAACACCAAGTATATTACTTCTCCCTTTAAACCCAAAGAATGAAGGCTTTTTAAATAGTCCAAAAACAACTTCTAGCCTTTAACCCTTTAAGCCGGGTGTACACTAATCGATTTTTGGCCCCCGATTTGGCTGTCCCATACAAGTTTTTGAGATCGGAGACAAAATCCCCATGTTGCCTATTTGGAGTGCACAGCAATCACCGACGCTCATTTAACGTGAGCGTGTCAGAGATGCTACCAATCCCATCTGTGAGCAGTCCCAGACGTTGTGATATTTTCAAAAGTTAGATTTTTATCAGCACAAAATCTGAAATGCTCTTGTAATGTAAGATGTGCAACGTCAAGTTTTGAGAAGGGTGAGCAGCAATAGCCAATGAGAGCTCGCTAGTGAGATGGCAACGTTATTTTGCATCACCCAGAATGTGTAGACTCGCGCAGGAGCAATGAGTACTACTAGTATGCCTTTGTACTTGGCTTTAACCAAAGCAAATGTGCCAAATCGTTACAGCTCTGAAGTTCACAAGCAATGTTTTTCAATTCAACATGTTGTCTAGAAATGTCAACTCTGTATGGCAAGCGTGAATATCTGACTGAAAACGTTTGAGGCTGCTTTGAGCCACAGCTCGTTCTAGCTACACAATCTAATCACATCATTGTTTTTTCGCAAGACAGTATGGTGGTATGGAGAATCTTCATGACCAAGTGAAGAATCTTGTAGTGTGTGACAACCCATCTGTGCCAGATCGTTGAGTGTGTGCACCACTACGCTGGCAAGACAAAAACATACAGGAAATACAGTAATTTAATGTGAGAGGCTCAACGACATTAGGATTTTGAAAGTTGTGTAGTGTACACCCGGCATTAGCCCGATTACATGTCTGAAGGAACCAGATAAGTGTAAGCAATATTGCCAAAACTCGCTGAAGCCTGTTGAAAGGCTAGGTAGAGCCGTCACCATATTACTTACACCTGCCCAATACTTGCAGTTATTCATTCACCAAAGGTTTTGGGTCCAGGGCAAGGAAATTGGAGTTGTTCTTGGACCAGGCATAACTCGTGTTCGAAAAGGCTCTCATTCAAGTGTCTTGTTATGACAGTTGTTTTTATGTCCAGAAGGGGGAGATATTGGCTGAGGTTGATTTTGACCCAACTCCAGTGCCTCACTGTTCAGGTAAGGTCTTCTTTTTAACTTCGTAGGGCTGAAATCCCGTTACCGGGATCGATATGACAACAGCCAGTGAAAGTGCATGGCGCCAAATTCAAAACAACAGAAATCTCATAATTAAAATTCCTCAAACATACAAGTATCTTATACCATTTTAAAGATAATCTTGTTGTAAATCCCACCACAGTGTCCAATTTCAAATAGGCTTTACAGCGAAAGCACCACAAACGATTATGTTAGGTCAGAGCCAAGTCACAAAAACACACACAGCCATTTTTCCAGCCAAAGAGTGTAGTCACAAAAATCAGAAATGGAGAGAGAATTAATCACTAACCTTTGATCTTCATCAGATGACACTCATAGGACTTCATGTTACACAATACATGTATGTTTTGTTCGATAAAGTTCATATTTAGATAAAGAAATCTCAGTATACATTGGCACGTTATGTTCAGTAGTTCCAAAAACATCCAGTGATTTTGCAGAGAGCCACATCAATTTACAGAAATACTCATTATAAATGTTGATGAAAATACAAGTGTTATGCATGGAGTTAAAAATATACTTCTCCTTTATACAACCGCTGTGTCAGATTTCAAAAAAGCTTTGCGGAAAAAGCAAACCATGCAATAATCTGAGTACAGAGCTCAGATAACAAATGCATATATCTGCCATGTTGGAGTCAACAGAAGTCAGAAATAACATTAGAAATATTCACTTACCTTTGATCTTCATCAGAATGCACTCCCAGGAATCCCAGTTCCACAATAAATGTTTGATTTGTTCGATAATGTCCAAATAGCTACTTTTTACTTTTGTTCGCGCGTTTGGTAAACAAATTCAAATTCACGAAGCGTGTTCACTAGTTGCAGACGAAATGTCAAAAAGTTCCGTTACAGTCCATAGAAACATGTCAAACGATGTATAGAATAAATCTATAGCATGTTTTTAACATAAAACTTCAATAATGTTCCAACCGGAGAATTCTTTTGTCTTCAGAAAAGCAAAGGAACGGTCGCTACCTCTCATGTGAATGCGTGTGACTGAGCTCGTGGCTGCTGGCAGACATCTGACTCATTCCCCTCTCATTCGGCCCCACTTCACAGTAGAAGCCTCAAACAAGTTTCTAAAGATGGTTGACAGCTAGTGGAAGCGTTAGGAAGTGCAACATGACCAATATCCCACTGTGTCTTCGATAAGGGCTGAGTTGAAAATGGACCAACCTCAGATTTACCACTTCCTGGTGGACTCACATACATCATTCAAACAGTTTTAGAAACTTCAGTGTTTTCTATCCAATACTACTAATAGTATGCATATATTAGCAACTGGGACTGAGGAGCAAGCAGTTTACTCTGGGCACCTTATTCATCCAAGCTACTCAATACTGCCCCCAGCCATAAGAAGTTTTAAAGTATATTTTCCAAGATGAAATTTAATCAATATTTAACATGATTTATAAGTTAGCAAACTTTTGTGTGTGTGAACCTGTATGACCAGAAATGGGCTAAAAGAGGATTAGACCGAGAAACAAGAAGCTCTCGGTCACTCACACACTTCCTTTTCATCGATCCGTGTTTCCCGAGTAGGGACTTTAGCCATGGAGACGGTGAACAGCCGCTTGGAGCGCGCTCAGAAGGGCTATCGACTGGAGGGCAGTGTGAGGGTATGGTCGGACTTCTTGAGGATCCACCTGCACCCCCGCACAATCTCTGTCATCCACGAGTACAACCATGATGGGTGAGAGCATCACCATAGGCACATGCAGTCAAATAGTAACAGCCAAAGATGCAGTTCTCCGTATCTCATTCCCAACCCAAAAAATGAAATCTTTACCCCGGGTTCGTATCCTATATCCAACCCCACCCCCCTCTTTATTTTACTGTCTTTTGTATTCTTTACATATTTTAAACCAAATAGTTTGTTTTAATAAAAGTCAAGTTGAAGATGACAAGAACTGGTTAACTATGATGGACCCTTGACCAACCAAAAACCTCAACTGGAAACTGAAAAGTGGGATAAAAGAGGGCATGAAGCCCTGAGCTGTCCCTACCAGTTCCAAAGTTTGGTTGTTGAACAGATATGAACCTGAAAAATGATTAAGGTTACACACTGCAGTACATTACAGTCCTATTATGTGGCTAGGTCGACTCCCAATTATTTCACACGGAGCGCGTTTCCCACACGCTACAGCAGAACTATCTTGGATTTCTCAGGAACATGACTTTGTTTTGGCATTGTGTTCAACAGGGAGGCCCACCGCCTGGAAACGTTTGGCCAGGGGGAGGCTCTGCTTCAGGGCTCAGTGCTGGAGGATCTGGAGGACAGACTACACTTCTTCATAGAGGAATGTGACTACCTGCAGGTAACTAACTGACTGGTGATCCTCTACTGTGACTCTCCAATAGGGGTTATCACAAACCCTGGTCCTGGAAAACTACATGTCTCGAATATAAAACAAATATCCATATATCCATCCAAACATACTTTGTTCATTCTAAAGGCCCCATTCTGTACAATCACTCCTCGAATGGCTGAGTTAATCTGTTTGTCATCTCTCCTTTCTCTTTCTCCTGCTCTTCATTCTGCCATCCCTCTCCCTCCCTCCCAGGGGTTCCAGGTGCTCTGTGACCTGGCTGATGGCTTCTCTGGCCTGGGTTCAAAGGTCACCGAGATGCTGCAGGACTCCTATGGGGGACGGGGCATCCTTACCTGGGGGCTCGCACCTGTTAGTCACCCAGACACAGTGAGTGACAAGAGGGAGGTTTTTGGCAGTGTGTTTTCAGGCAGTTCATCAGTAAGCACTGTTTTATTCAACAGTGTCATGTTCATTAGGGCATTCAATGGACAATTAGCATTTCTTATTGGCCAAGTCCAGATAGTCCCTCCCTGTTTGTCAGTTTTCTTCCGTTTGGTGCCTAATGAGCATGACCCAGGTGTTCTTGCCATGTAATTCTTTGCCATGGGTTTTATTCGCTGTAAAATTGCAGATATAAATGTATTTCATTCAGCTGAGATCAGTGATTTTGTTTTTATTTCACAATTTGCTACTGATTTAACGACTAATCTGGTTTTGTCCGAATCTCATAGTAATTGTGTTTCATGCACAGCTACTGTGTTGTGAATAAAGTCCTATGACATTGTTCTTCTGTTGCTTTCCTCAGACCCCGATGAAGGAGCTCTACCACCTGTTGAACTACTCCTTAGGCATGGTCCACATGGCCAATAACAGCTCGTTCTTCTGCCCTTTGACCCTGAAGGGCGGGCTGGGCAGACGGCCCGCCCAACCCCCCTCCTTCCCCCACCTCAACTACGACGTGAGTCAGACAGACGCCACCCTCTTTTTCCATCTATCATCTGTCTATTCCCACATTTTGGTAGTCATTTATTAATTATTTCGCTGAAAATATATAGACTAGATTGAGCTGTAGTGTAAATGATTGAAATTGCTCTCCCCCACCGTTGCTTGAGAGGATGCTAAACAGTTGTTTTTAGCAAGCCAACCCTAAGATGTCCTACAACCCCAGAAATGAATGTGTGTGTGTGTTTCTCTGTCTATTCCAATCACTCTGTCTTTTCGGTCTCCTCCAGCCCTCACTGTGGTACCACTCCAGCTCTGTGCTGGCTCTGGCCCTGGACTCCCTTACTGTCCCTTACAGGCTGAGGCACAACAGCACCCCCATGTGGGAGTTTGCAGACGCACTGGCAGTGTCCGGGAGAAAGGTGAGAGCTGGGTGCTTTCTTTGAATCCTTTACCGCTGAGTTTAAAATCAAGCTATTTACATTGCTAACCCTACTGCTATCTCTTATGTCAGATTTTTCTTTCCTTCCCAATGAGACTAACCTGGTTAAATAAATAACCTGTGAAAGGTCTGAAAGGTTTAGACAGGTATGACTAAAATAACAGCTCAAGCTAGACTGCAGCTCTGGTTGGCTTCAGTTATCACCCTCAAATAACATTTAGAAGGGCATGTCCAGGGCACAAGATAAACATTATGTCTTCCCCACAGCCTACTATACATTTATCAGATTTACAGTGTGTGTGAGACCAGGGTCATATTGATTAGTGGTCACACAACAAACAAAAAAAACATTTGAAAACATTTCTTGTTGGCCAAGTCTGTGTAGTTCCTCCCTGTTTCAGTCTGTTTTCTTCTGTTTGGTGCCTGATGACGGCCCGCCCAATTTTTTTAAATTTTTTACTTTAGTCTATTTGGTAAGTATTTTCTTAACTCTTCTTGAACTGCACTGTTGGTTAAGGGCTTGTAAGTAAGCATTTCACGGTAAGGTCTACACTTGCTGTATTCGGCGCATGTGACAAATAAAGTTTGATTTGATTTTTGATTTGATTTAATGAACATGGCCAAGATGTGTTTTTCTTCAGGTGGTGGCTGCGTACGGCGCCCTCCCCTTTCCAATGATGCAGGGGTGCTCTCTCCCCGACGCCCTAGGTGACTGCACGGATGTGTTGCCGTGGAAACCCCTATCGGCTTGCCCTGAGCTGGGCGATGGCCACTGCTTCGGCCAATCAGTGACCCTCAAGGGTTTAGAGGGGCAGAGTCTGGTCAGGTGAGACAAAACATGGCTGTTATGTTTAGAGGTCGACCGATTAATCGGAATTGCCGATTTCAAGTTTTCATAACAATCGGAAATCTGTATTTTTGGACGCCAATTTGGCCGATTTTAAACGTTGCTCTGGTAGTATTAATGTGCATTGCTGTAACGTTGTGGTCCCATCTGCAGCCAGCTGAGACCAGGGATGCAGCCGCCCACCCAGCTGCATAGCCTTGACTGTGGGGAAGAGGTGCTAGCCTCCTACATCAATGCTCACTACCCCGCTACGCCTTTGTGAGTGTCATTCTTGCATACACAATAGCACCCTTTTTCTCTCACACACACTTACACTCATGCACTGACAATGTCACACACTCACATAGGCAGGCTTCGAGACATGGCCACATACACATGGACGGATTCAACACACACACACGACTGTAGTAGTTTGATAGACCACACCAAACCAATCCTGCTGTTTAAATAATGAAAATCACAATTGACCATTTCCTCATTCTCCCTGTGCAGTTCGGTCCAGCTTGTATCCAGCCCCAGTAAGCTGACCCCGCCCTTCCCACAGATATTCAGCCAATCCTTGGGTCCACAGGGCTTTCTGCAGAGTCAAGCCCCTCCCCCCAAAAGTGAGTAAATCTAATCCTAATGTTTCTCTGACATTTCTGGTCCAGTTATCTAACTGCGCTTTCTTTCTCACTTTCAAGTTATTTTCAAAGTTTGTCTGTTTGTCTCTCTCTGACTCAGTCTGTTTCTGTTATCAGGTTTTATTAGTCTAATGATCAGGATACACATGGTTATACACCATCCAATGAAATGCTTGCTTGCAGGTTCCTTCTCGGCAATGCAACAACAATAATAAAATATAAGAATACGAACATAAAGTAAATGGCTCAGTAGAATATATCATTTTTGAAGAAGTATAATATAGGACGGCATGATTTTTGTTTTGTATCTGGGAAGGGGGCAAGTGTTTTTAAATTGTGCAGTATTAATAAATATTAATAGTAAAAGCCATTTCATGTGGCTACACAAGTGATTGTATATGCATATTCTACCCTTCCTCGCTCACTCCCTGTCACTTCACTTCAGAACCCTGCCTCACAATCCCTAAATAAGTCTCTTCTATTTTCATGCCTCCCTATGCTTGTATCCAACAGTCTCTCTCATTATTGTCAGTTCTATACCTCTCACCTTATCTCCCTCTTCCACAGAGCGGTCCTGTGCGGTCTCCTCCCTCCCCGTGCTCACCTCCCTGCAGTCTTCTCCGGCCCTGGGCCCGTGGCTGTCGGAGCTTCACCGCGGTGCCAGCACCCTGGACCCCCGCCGCATCGCCCCCAGCTTCCTCTCCCAGGGGCCTGAGCTGACCGACTTCCAGGAGTCCCTGGAGCAACTCCACCTCCTGGCCCGCTGTTACCGCAACGATAGTGGAGGCATGATGTGCTCCTCCTCGGAAGAGGACGACAATGATTGATTGACTGACAACTGCTGAACCGCAAGAGTCATTTTCTCTTTTCTGTTTCCCGCATTGTTAGCCCAGAATGATTTTTGCGCACTCCATACCATCTGAATAGATGGGTCTCAATTGACATTGACTAGTATTGACAAACCCACCCATCCACATTGTATATTCTTGTCTGTGGATCTGATCGCATTCATAAAGACACAGTGATACTTGATAAGGATTGTGAATTCTGGTTGGAAAGAATGCTGTTTATTTTTTATTTTTTTACCATTTATTTAACCAGGTGGGCCAGTTGAGAACAAGTTCTCATTTACAACTGATGGCGACAGAGAACGGTTATGGTAAAAGATTGAGGTTTTAACTGACAAAAGATATTTGGACTGTGAAACTCAGTCATTAAATCAAGGAGAGACTAAATAAGAGGATAGAAGGAAAGGTCCATGAAGGAAGAATGTTGGTTGGTGATATGTTGGAACTGCTAGTGAAGTTAATTTGCCACATGCACAGGATACAAAAGGTGTAAAACCGTACTGTCTAATTCTAACCTTGCGAGCTATTTGACAACAATGCAGTGATGATAATAATATAGAATACATTTTTTTTAAACACAAGAGCTACGATGTGAGTTAAAGAAACGAGAGAACGCAAGTACTGTATATATGTGTATCTGCAAATAAATGTGCTTTATACAACTGTCCAGTTACTGTCAATAGTTTCCCAAATGAAGATAACATACGTCATGGTAGATTTCTGCTAGAATCTGTGGCAGGGAGGAAATTAAAGGTGCAGTAATCTTTTATATCGTTTTTCTGTCCTTGCCACTGGATGGCAACATTGAAGCTATGGCCAAAAAATTAGTGGAACGCTAAGAAAAAGCTGTTATCTTTATCAAGCCCTTGCAACAAGGAGATGGATTACATTACGCATCCATTTCTATCAAATGTTCAAATTATTTAAACTTTTTACACAAGTTAAAATCACTGAAAAATGATAAAATATACAAAAATTGCATGGCTGGCCCCTAGGCACAAATATGGTAGATGTTTTGCCTACAGCTTGAAATGATCTTCTCAGTGTGTCTATTTGTGAGAATCAGGTTGGCTGTAGCCTTTGACAAATACAGAATTATGCCAACACACCCACAGCTTATTAAGCGGAAGCTGACCAGAGGCTGTTAACCCACAATTTCCCCTATCATTCTATGACAAGAAGTCAAAAGAACATAACAAACTTGAGGTTTTCAGAAACAGAGAATTAGATGTCTGAAGTCTGTGTCTTCCAGATAGCTCTTGGATATCTTATTCTTTCGCGGCTGGACTCTGGGCCGTGCTGCATGCAAGCTAGGCACCTTCCTGCTCTACCTCAGCCTATATGCTAACGTGCTAACGGTTACTCTATTCGGTGTCCATCGCCTCCTCCAGGTCCTCTACCCGCAGATGTGGAACAGGCTGGGGCGCAAGGGGGAGGCGGTGCTGCTCCTGGCCTTGTGGGGGCTCGCCTGTGCCCTGACTGCCCCCGCAGTTGCCACCCTTTTAGGGTTTGTGATTCCGTTCTCTGTGCTGGTCACGTCCTACTGCCGCCACCACCGGCGGGTGAACCAGACGGCGCTGTTCAGCAGTGCCAAGATGACGCGGCTGGTCACCAGTGTGGTGGTCACCTTCTTCATCCTCTGGATCCCTGTGCACATTGTCAATGTGGTGGACATCGCCGGCATTGTGCTGCAGACTTCCTGGCCAGAGGCATCGGCAGCGCTGCTGAGACACAGAAGCACGGCAGCGCGTGTCGTCCGGAGCTTTACGTTTTTAACAGCTGCCTGGACCCCTTCCTGTACGCCTTCGCCTTGCGGAGGATTCGTGAGCAGCCCAAGTCGTCGTCGAGGAGCGAAAGCAGGATGCAGGTCACAAATATCTAATGTATGAAGCTCTGCTTTGCTGGTGTGACTAAAGGCATGTGACTGGAATGCCAACCCCTAATTCTAACCCTCAGCCTACACATAATCAAACCCCTCACCCTAAACTTAACAAGTCAGGGTACTCTCAAAAATAAATAGATTTTTTTAGGGGTTCTTGACTTTTGATTTTAGAGCAGCCAAATAAGATGCCCATTGCCCCTGCTATTTTGTCCTCAACAAAACCTACATCTTCTACTTTCTAGGTATCCATAGGTTAGCCTAGATTTGTTATTTCGGGGATCTAACGCCCTTCAAGCTTGACCTCCATTGGTCAAAGCCTAAATTGTATTGCTTCTGTCAGCTTTCCCATGAATAAATTGGTTAGACTTAGTTAGAATTGTCTATGGACACTGTTACTGTACTTATCTCTCAATGTATTCTGCAAAAATTGAACTTTGTGAACATACTGGGACCACTAAGGAAACAGCTGTAAGAAATGCTTGATTTTGCAGGAAATGTTGAACAACATTCAGAAAGGTGTAGACTTTTTGGGAAAATCACCCTTTTCAGAACACAAATGCATGAATGTTGACCCTGTCCAAACCCAATTACCCAACTATTCATCACCGACTCAACAACTTTACCCCATACCCCACCTCATATTGATTCCATTCAAGTGTAACGGTTGTCGTCGTGAGAAAGAGACCAAGGTGCAGCGTGGTAAGTATTCATTGTAATTTAATAAAGAATGAATACAGAAACAAAACACGACAAACAGACAGTGCTGAACGGTGCAACAAAACACAACAGAAAATAAACACCCACAAGTCAAAAGTTAAACCAGGCTACCTAAGTATGATTCTCTATCAGGGACAACGATTGACAGCTGCCTCTGATTGAGAACCATACCAGGCCGAACACAGAAATCCCAAAACATAGAAAAAGGAACATAGACAACCCACCCAATTCACGCCCTGACCATACTAAACCAAAGACATAATAAAAGAACTAAGGTCAGAACGTGACGTCAAGAAGTACGACACATACAGTTGACGTTGGAAGTTTAAATACACCTTAAGACAAATACATTTCAACTCAGTTTCCACAATTCCTGACATTTAATCCTAGTAAAAATTCCCTGTTTTAGGTCAGTTAGGATCACCACTTTATTTTAAGAATGTGAAATGTGAAAATAATAGTAGAGAGTGATTTATTTCAGCTTTAATTTATTTAATCACAATCCTAGTGTGTCAGAAGTTTACATACACTCAGTTAGCATTGCCTTTTAATTGTTTAACTTGGTTCAAACGTTTTGGGTTGCCTTCCACAAGCTTCCCACAATAAATTGGGTGAATTTTGGCCCATTCCTCCTGACAGAGCTGGTGTAAATGAGTCAGGTTTGTAGGCCTCCTTGCTCGCACACACATTTTTCAGTTCTGCCCATAAATGTTCTATAGGAATGAGGTCAGGGCTTCGTGATGGCCACTCCAATACATTGACTTTGTTGTACTTAAGCCATTTTGCCACAACTTTGGAAGTATGCTTGGGGTCATTGTCCATTTGGAAGACCCATTTGCGACCAAGCTTTTACTTCCTGACTGATGTCTTGGGATGTTGCTGTTGGTGTTCTTTGGCTCTCACCCTTTTTCCTCCAAACATAACAATGGTCATTAGGGCCAAACAATTATGTTTGTGTTTCATCAGACCATTGGACATTTCTACAAAAAGTATGATCTTTGTCCCCATGTGTAGTTGCAAACCGTACTCTGGATTTTTAATGGCGGTTTTGGAGCAGTGGCTTCTTCCTTGCTGAGCGGCCTTTCAGGTTATGTCGATACAGGACTCGTTTTACTGTGGATATAGATACTTTTTTTTACCTGTTTCCTCCAGCATCTTCGCAAGGTCCTTTACTTTTGTTTTGGGATTGATTTGCACTTTTCGCACCAAAGTACGTTCATCTCTTGGAGACAGAACGTGTCTCCTTCCTGAGCGGTACGACGTCTGCGTGGTCCCATGGTGTTTATACTTGCGTACTATTGTTTGTACAGATGAACATGGTACCTTCAGGGGTTTGGAAATTGCTCCCAAGGAGGAACCAGACTTGTGGAGGTCTACAATTTGTGGAGGTCTTGGCTGATATCTTTTGATTTTCCCATGATGTCAAGAAAAGAAGCACTGAGTTTGAAGGTAGGCCTTGAAATGCATCCACAGGTACACCTCCAACACTGCCTTTCAGAAGCTTCTAATGCCATGACATCATTTTCTGGAATTGTCCAAGCTGTTTAAAGGCACAGTCACCTAAGTGTTTGGAAACATATCACCCACTGGAATTGTGATACAGTGAATTATAAGTGAAATAATCTGTCTGTGAACAGTTGTTGGAAAAAATACCTGTGTCATGCACAAAGTAGTTGTCTTAACTGACTATAACAACTATAGTTTGTAAACAAGAAATTTGTAGAGTGGTTGAAAAGTAAAGTTTATTAACTCCAACCTAAGTGTACGTAAACCTCCGACTTCAACCCTATATATATTTATATATATACATAATAATATATGTCATTTAGCAGACACTTCTATGTTAAGCGACTTAAGAGTCATGTGTGTGTCAAAGGTCCTTTTTGGATTTGTGTTGAGCAGGTAGAGTAAGGTACATACCAAACACAAACCCTATAGGAGGGACCTGACTGAGGGGAGGAGGGACCCTATAGCGTCTGCCTGAGGGGAGGAGGGACCCTTTAGAGTCTGTCTGAGGGGAGGAGGTACCCTATAGTGTCTGTCTGAGGGGAGGAGGGACCATTTAGCGTCTGTCTGAGGGGAGGAGGGACCAGCCAGAGGGGAGGGAGGACCCTATTGTGTCTGTCTGAGGAGGGACCCTATAGTGTCTGTCTGAGGGGAGGAAGGACCCTATAGTGTCTGTCTGAGGGGAGGAGGGACCCTATAGTGTCTGTCTCAGGGGAGGTGGGACCCTATAGTGTCTGTCTGAGGGGAGGAGGGACCCTATAGTGCCTGTCTGAGGGGAGGAGGGACCCTATAGTGTCTGTCTCAGGGGAGGTGGGACCCTATAGTGTCTGTCTGAGGGGAGGAGGGACCCTATAGTGCCTGTCTGAGGGGAGGAGGGACCATATAGTGTCTGTGTGAGGGGAGGAGGGACCCTACAGTGCCTGTCTGAGGGGAGGAGGGACCTGCCAGTGGGGAGGAGGGACCCAATAGTGTCTGTCTGAGGGGAGAAGGGACCCTATAGAGTCTGTCTGAGGTGAGGAGGGCCCTTATAGTGTCTGTCTGAGGGGAGGAGGGACTCTATAGAGTCTGTCTGAGGGGAGGAGGGACCTGCCAGTGGGGAGGAGGGACCCTATAGTGTCTGTCTGAGGGGAGGAAGGACCCTATAGTGTCTGTCTGAGGGGAGGAGGGACCCTATAGTGTCTGTCTCAGGGGAGGTGGGACCCTATAGTGTCTGTCTGAGGGGAGGAGGGACCCTATAGTGCCTGTCTGAGGGGAGGAGGGACCATATAGTGTCTGTGTGAGGGGAGGAGGGACCCTACAGTGCCTGTCTGAGGGGAGGAGGGACCTGCCAGTGGGGAGGAGGGACCCAATAGTGTCTGTCTGAGGGGAGAAGGGACCCTATAGAGTCTGTCTGAGGTGAGGAGGGCCCTTATAGTGTCTGTCTGAGGGGAGGAGGGACTCTATAGAGTCTGTCTGAGGGGAGGAGGGACCTGCCAGTGGGGAGGAGGGACCCTATAGAGTCTGTTTGAGGGGAGGAGGGACCCTTTAGTGTCTGTTTGAGGGGAGAAGGGACCGAATAGTGACTGTCTGAGGGGAGGAGGGACCTTATAGTTTTTGTCTGAGTGGGGGAGGGACCCATTAGAGTATGTCTGAGGGTAGGAGGAACCCTATAGAGAGTGTCTGAGGGGAGGAGGGACCCTAGAAAAGGCAATGGGAGGGGTCTGAAATTATTTTCTGATCTTGTCTGATAATTGTCTATTCAAAAACAGTCTTCAGTGAGTGATGTTGCCTCACACCCAAGACCTTCAGGGCAATTTGATCATTTGCAAACCAGACTGTGATGCCGTATCACAGGATTCTCTCTGTGACCTCATGGAAGAACAAGAGCATTTTTTCTGGTCAACTCCAAATTCCCTTAGTCTACTAAGGAAATAGAGGCGTTGTTGGACTCTGAAGCAGACCCTGTTTACTTTGACCTTCCAGCTCGGCACCCAGGTACTTATATGATCTAACCTGTGCTATGTTGGCATTGTGGACAACCATAGACACGTGGTCACCGACTGATTTGGGGTCAAACACCATTTCCTCAATCTTAGAAGAATTGTAGTTTTTCTAGCCTTATTTTGCCACTAAATGGAAGCATTAAACTAAGGCAATTACAGTCAAAGAGAGCCAACAACCCAAAGATGGATTAAATGCATTACACATCCATTTACAGTGGGGCAAAAAAGTATTTAGTCAGCCACCAATTGTGCAAGTTCTCCCACTCGAAAAGATGAGAGAGGCCTGTAATTTTCATCATAGGTACACTTCAACTATGACAGACAAAATGAGGGAAAAAAATCCAGAAAATCACATTATAGAATTTTTAATTAATTTATTTGCAAATTATGGTGGAAAATAAGTATTTGGTCACCTACAAACAAGCAAGATTTCTGGCTCTCACAGACCTGTAACTTCTTCTTTAAGAGGCCTCTCTGTCCTCCATTCGTTAGCTGTATTAATGGCACCTGTTTGAACTTGTTATCAGTATTAAAAGACACCTGTCCACAACCTCAAACAGTCACACTCCAAACTCCACTATGGCCAAGACCAAAGAGCTGTCAAAGGACACCAGAAACAAAATTGTAGACCTGCAGCAGGCTGGGAATACTGAATCTGCAGTAGGTAAGCAACCAAATCAACTGTGGGAGCAATTATTAGGAAATGGAAGACATACAAGACCACTGATAATCTCCCTCGATCTGGGGCTCCATGCAAGATCTCACCCCGTGGGGTCAAAATGATCACAAGAACGGTGAGCAAAAATCCCAGAACCACACGGGGGGACCTAGTGAATGACCTGCAGAGAGCTGGGACCAAAGTAACAAAGCCTACCATCAGTAACACACTACGCCGCCAGGGACTCAAATCCTGCAGTGCCAGACGTGTCCCCCTGCTTAAGCCAGTACATGTCCAGACCCGTCTGAAGTTTGCTAGAGAGCATTTGGATGATCCAGAAGAAGATTGGGAGAATGTCATATGGTCAGATGAAACCAAAATATAACTTTTTAAAAACTCAACTCGTCGTGTTTGGAGGACAAAGAATGCTGCGTTGCATCCAAAGAACACCATACCTACTGTGAAGCACGGGGGTGGAAACATCATGCTTTGGGGCTGTTTTTCTGCAAAGGGACCAGGACGACTGATCCGTGTAAAGGAAAGAATGAATGGGGCCATGTATCGTGAGATTTTGAGTGAAAACCTCCTTCCATCAGCAAGGGCATTGAAGATGAAACGTGGCTGGGTCTTTCAGCATGACAATGATCCCAAACACACCGCCCGGACAATGAAGGAGTGGCTTTGTTAGAAGCATTTCAAGGTCCTGGAGTAGCCTAGCCAGTCTCCAGATCTCAACCACATAGAAAATCTTTGGAGGGAGTTGAAAGTCCGTGTTGCCCAGCAACAGCCCCAAAACATCACTGCTCTAGAGGAGATCTGCATGGAGGAATGGGCCAAAATACCAGCAAGTGTGTGAAACCCTTGTGAAGACTTACAGAAAACATTTGACCTCTGTCATTGTCCAACAAAGGGTATATAACAAAGTATTGAGATAAACTTTTGTTATTGACTAAATACTTATTTTCCACCATAATTTGCAAATAAATTCATTAAAAATCCTACAATGTGATTTTCTGGATTTTTTTTTCTCCCAATTTTGTCTGTCATAGTTGAAATGTACCTATGATGAAAATTACAGGCCTCTCTCATCTTTTTAAGTGGGAGAACTTGCACAATTGGTGGCTGACTAAATAGTTTTTTGCCCCACTCTGTGTCTGTCAAAAGTTCAAATCATTAAAACTTTTTGCACAAGATAGAACCACATAAAAAAATATGAATTATTAAATGTGGAAAAAACATATAAAAACCTTGTGGCTTCCCCCTAGACACACCTACAATCTACTTTATATGTTTTGCCTAGGGCTTAAACTATCTTCTCAGTGTCATGTGTCTATTGATGAGAATCAGGTTGAGTGTAGCCTTAATGACAAAATTGGAAGTTTCTAAATGTTAACCTCAAACACAAATATCTCTCCCTCTGACTCATACTCACACACACACACACACACACACACACACACACACACACACACACACACACACACACACACACACACACACACACACACACACACACACACACACACACACACACACACACACACACACAGAGAGAGAGAGAGAGCTTTGTCAGGAGGAAGCTGACCAGAGGCAGTTAACCCACATCAGTTTCCTTATTATCACTCTATGACAAGAGGTCAAGAGAAGAAAACAAACTTGTGAGGATTTGAAGAAGGAGAAACTAAAGAATTAGATGTCTAAAGTCTACTGTCTTCCAGATAGCTCTTAGATCTCTTATTCTTTCACGGACCACGGTGAACATGAACTCCTCCAGCAACTCCAGCTTGGACTCCACCTCCCGGGATTCGGGCCGCCTGATTGCGAGCACCGTCCTGGGGCTGTGCTGTGCGCTGGGCCTCCCTGGTAACATAGCTGTCCTGGTGGTCATCCTGCGCCGCACGTCCCGACGCCCAAACTTCACCCTGTGCCTCATGCTGAACCTGGCTTCCTCCGACATCCTGTGCCTTGCCACGGTGCCCGTGTGGATCTATACTCTCCAGCAAGGCTGGACTCTGGGCCGTGTTGCATGCAAGTTAGCCACCTTCCTGCTCTACCTCAGCCTGTATGCTAACGTGCTAACGGTTACTCTACTCGGTGTCCAGCGCTACCTCCAGGTCCTCTACCCGCAGATGTGGAACAGGCTGGGGCACAAGGGGGAGGTAGTGCTGCTCCTGGCCCTGTGGGGGCTCGCCTCTGCCCTGACTGCCCCCGCAGTTGCCACTCGCGATGTGCGCGATGGCGAGCTCAAGTGCCAGCGACACACGGGCTCCGCTGCTGAAAGAGTTGCTGTCCTCGTCTTGGAGATCCTTTTAGGGTTTGTGATTCCGTTCTCTGTGCTGGTCACGTCCTACTGCCGCCTCCACCGGCGGGTGAACCAGACGGCGCTGTTCAGCAGTGCAAAGATGACGCGGCTGGTGACCAGTGTGGTGGTCGCCTTCTTCATCCTCTGGATCCCTGTGCACATTGTCAATGTGGTGGACATCGCCGGCATTGTGCTGCAGACTTCCTGGCCAGAGGCATCGGCAGCGCTGCTGAGACACAGAAGCACGGCAGCGCGTGTCGTCCGGAGCTTTACGTTTTTTAACAGCTGCCTGGACCCCTTCCTGTACGCCTTCGCCTCGCGGAGGATTCGTGAGCAGCCCAAGTTGTCGTCGAGGAGCGAAAGCAGGATGCAGGTCACAAATATCTGATGTATGAAGCTGTGCTTTGCTGGTGTGACTAAAGGCATATGACTGGCATGCCAACCCCTAATTCTAACCCTCAGCCTAACATTAACAAGTCAGGGTACTCTCAAAAATAAATTGCTTTTTTAAGGGGTTCTTGACTTTGATTTTAGAGCAGCCAAATAAGAGTCCCATTGCCCCTGCAATTTTGCCCTCAACAAAACCTACATTTTGGTTTGCTGACTGTATAGGCTGTACTTTCTAGGTATCCATAGGTTAGCCTAGATTTGTTATTTCGGAGATCTAACGCCCTTCAAGCTTGACCTCCATTGGTCAAAGCCTAAATTGTATTGCTTCTGTCAGCTTTCCCATGAATAAATACATATATATGGTTACCATGAGTAAGTTTCTCTTATAGTGCATGTACTTCTGCTTTGGTTCAGAGGAGCTTCAACTTACCATAGTGTTTTGGAATATTTCGTCATACTTGTGAAGTTTCCTCAATGTATGTCAAAATCAGGTATTTGAGCAGTGAGCACAATGGAAAAACACACTAGATCCATGCAACAACATTTCTGCCTAAATAGATCAATAAAAGCATGCAATACCCCACTCTGATGCCCAATATGGGTTTAACCATTTTAGTTTCAGTCTGACCCGCAACGAGAAGTGAGCCTACTTGCCAAACACTGCCCCCAAAAATAATTCTGAACCAAATGAAGGTAGAACTTGCCATATGTCAGATGTATCAACACATTGGTAAACAGACAAACAACTTTATCTGCACCCAAAGGAACATGCCTTTAGGTTCAAAATGAGAAATAAAGCTTGAGATTGACATACTGTAGTTTAAAACATTTTATGAAACTATAAACAGTTTTTGGGGGGTTATGATGAGGTGGTAAAAATCATGAGCTGACGCACCCCCAGCATTTATTGTAGAGGTGCTGACTAACTGTATAAAAAGAAAGAGAGAAAGTAGAACACTCTACATAGATATGAGTCACACACCCTGCATATGCTCCCAACAATTTAATGGATATATATAGTGTAACTTTCTCTTTATGCAGTTCTGGTGAACTTGCATATTTTCAGATGTAAGTGGTATATTTATAAGTACAAAACTCAAAATTCCTAACACATGTAATGCCCTCTATCTCATGTTCAGAACTTTTGATTGTGAATTCATTGGTGTTTCACAGAACTTTCACAGTTGAGTCATTCAAGCAAAATCAAATCTAACTTGCTTTTCTTTTTGAAGTGGTGAATAGAAAGAATAGCAGATGGTAAATATCATTTTCAAATTATAGTTGAGGGTAAATCTCATTTTCAAATTATAGTGTGCAGAGGGTCCCTGGTTCGAGCCCATGTTGGGGCGAGGAGAGGGACGGAAGCTATACTGTTACACATGTTCAGAGATACAGTGCCTTCGGAAAGTATTCACACCCGTTGACTTTTTACACTGTTTTTATCCAGCCTGAATTTAAAATAGATTAAATTAAGATTTTGTGTCACTGGCCTACACACAAACTCCTGTGATATGTCAAAGTCAAATAATGTTAGAAGAAATTTTTACAAATTAATAAAACGTGAAAGCTGAATTGTCTTGATTCAATAAGTATTCAACCCTTTTGTTAAGGCAATCCTAAATAAGTTCAGGATAAATCATGTAGTTATTGAAGTTATTAATTACACATTGGATGGTGCATCAATACACCGAGTCGTTACAAAGATACAAGCGTCCTTCCAAACTCAGTTGCCGGAGAGGAAGGAATTTCACCATGAGGCCAATGGTGACTTTAAAACAGTTACAGAGTTTAATGGCTGTGATAGGAGAAATCAGGAGGATGGATCAACAATAGTGTAGTTACTCCACAATACTAATCTAATTGACAGAGTGAAAAGAAGGAAGCCTGTACAGAATACAAATATTTCATAACATGCATCCTGTTTGCCACAAGGCACAAAAATAATACCGCAAGAAATGTGGCAATTAATTCTTTGTCCTGAATACGAAGCAAACCTAATACAACACATTACTGAGTACCACTCTCCACATTTTCAAACATAGTGGTAACTGCTTCATGTTATGGGTATGCTTGTAATCGTTATGAACTACGGAGTTTTTCAGGATAAAAAAAAGGGAATGGAGCCAAGCACAGGCAAAATCCTATAGGAAAACCTGGTTCAGTCTGCTTTCCACCAGACATTGGGTAACAAATTCACCTTTCAGCAGGACTATAACCTAAAATGAGGCAAATCTACACTGGACTTGCTTACCAAGTACGCAGTAAATGTTCCGGAGTGGCCGAGTTACAGTTTTGACTTAAAAAATCTATGGCAAAACCTAAACATTTTTATCTATCAATGATCTGCAACCAATTTGACAGAGCTTGAATAATTTTCAAAAGAGTAATGGGGAAATGGTGCACAATCCAAGTGTGGAAAGCTCTTAGAGACTTACCCAGAAAGGCTCACAGCTGTAATCACTGCCGAAGGTGGTTCTACAAAGTATTGACTCAGGGGTGTGAGCTGTTTCTATTTTTCGTTTTCAATACATTTGCAAAAGTTTTTCAAAACATGTTTTCACTTGGTCATTATGGAGTATTGTGTGTAGATGGGTGAGGAAACAATGTTTTTAATGCATTTTGAATTCAGGCTGTAACATGTGGCAATGTGGCATTATTCAAGGGGTATGAATACTTTCTGAAGGCACTGTATGCCAGTCTTATAGTTGCATTATCCTTATACAGTACATACTGTACGTAGGACAAATCATCACAAACAGGGGTATTGTAAAGCAGTTGGCTACTGGAAATCTGTAGCACGTTGTTGTGTACCATTTATTATATGTTGGTGATCAAATGATTGTATCTTTTTAATAAGGTACAAAACAGGTTCCCATGGACAGAAAAGAAGAAGACCGAAGAAGACAAACAGTTCCCATTCCACCCCCGAATCACAGGACTTCCCCAACCCAAAGTTAGTTTGGTGGTTCACAATAGTGGCGCAGTAGAGTCATGTTGTACGCCTTTTTTGCCCCATGCAACATTGTGCAAAATTGTTGTGGTATATGGCCAATATACCACGGCTCAGGGCTGTTCGTAAGCACAACACAACTCGGAGTGCCTGGATACAGCCCTTAGCCGTGGTATATTGGCCCTATACCACAACCCCCGAGGTTACTATTATAATGTCACACCCTGACCATAGTTTACTTTGTATGTTTCTATGTTTTGGTTGGTCAGGGTGTGATCTGAGTGGGCATTCTATGTTGGATGTCTTGTTTGTCTATTTCTATGTCTGGCCTGATATGGTTCTCAATCAGAGGCAGGTGTTAGTCATTGTCTCTGATTGGGAACCATATTTAGGTAGCCTGGGTTTCACTGTGTGTTTGTGGGTGATTGTTCCGGTCTCTGTGTTTTGCACCAGATAGGGCTGCTTTCGGTTTTCGTACGTTTGTTATTTTGTTAGTTTATCGTGTATAGTTTCTTTATTAAAATAAAATGAATAACAACCACGCTGCATTTTGGTCCGCTCCTCCTTACCACAACGAAAGTCGTGACAGAATGTTGGAGGAAATTATAGTTGAAATGATTAATTATGTATACATTTCTTTTAGAACCATTAAGTTTTAATACTATTATGTTATGGTATGAAATGTGTGGGTTCTTGGTTAAACTAGGACCAAAAATGTAGGTAAAACAAATTAGTTGTCTGTACCTTGCGGGAAAGGGAGAAGGAGGGCAGATATCCTTTCAGACAGATAAGAATGTTTGTTTTATGTTCCATTAGTGGAGAATAAATGATATCGTTTAGACAGATTGGAATGTTTGTTTTATGAGGGGAGTAGAAGATGGTCTCCAGACCTGAAAACACTGCGCTATTGTGTGGATCGGAGAGAGTGTGAGAAACTGATGAAGTCATTTTATGTTCTCTCCTTAAAATGTAATGTTCTTTGTATTTTGGGTCAGTACTCATCAAGAATAAATGCTGAACCTGTTTTTAAGACTGGTCTCGATCTATTTCATGCAATAATAGTAAACTTACAACTTATTATGAAATAGAGTGTGATTTTGGTTTTGGCTACAAACACAGAATCACCCACTACAATAGGACCAAGCGGCGTGGTAACAGGCAGGAGCAACTAAGGGAGGAATGGACATGGGAGGACGAATTGTTTGGAGAAGGACCCTGGGATCAGCCTGGAGAATATCGCCGCCCCAAAGAAGAACTGGAGGCGGCGAGAGCTGAGAGGCGCTGGTATGAGGAGAAGCAACAGCGGCAGCAGGAGCAACAATATCGGGACTACACTACTTGAGAGGAAATAGACAGGTGGGCGGTCGACCCAGGGAGAGTGCCGGAGCCCGCCTGGGATTCACTGGAGCAGTGCGAAGAGGGTTATAGGAGAATGGAGATGGCGAAGCAAGCACGGCGGCGCGGAAGGAAGCCCGAGAGTCAGCCCCAAAAATTTCTTGGGGGGGTGGCTCACAGGGAGTAGGGCTATGCCAGGTAGGAGACCTGCGCAAACTTCCTGTGCTTACCGGGGGGCTAAAGAGACCGGGCAGGCACCGTGTTATGCTGTGGAGCGCACGGTGTCTCCAGTGCGGGTGCATAGCCCGGTGCGGTACATACCAGCTCCTCGTATTGGCCGGGCTAGAGTGGGCATCGAGCCAAGTAAGGTTGGGCAGGCTCGGTGCTCAAGAGCTCCAGTGCGCCTGCACAGTCCGGTCTATCCAGTGCCACCTCCACACATCAGTCCTGCAGCTCTCTGCACCAGGCTTCCTGTGCCTGTCCTCGGCCCAGTACCACCAGTGCCAGCACCACACATCGGGCCTCCAGTGCGCCTCACCTCTCCAGCGCTACCGGAGCCTTTCTCCTCTCCTGCGCTGTCGGAGTCTCCCGCCTGTTCAGCGCTGCCCAAGCCTTCCTCCTCTCCTGCGCTGCCGGAGCCTCTCGCCTCTCCAGTGCTGCCGGAGTCTTTCTCCTCTCCTGCGCTGCCGGAGTCTCCCGCCTGTTCAGCGCAGCCAGAGCCTTCCTCCTCTACAGCGCTGCTGGAGTCTCACGCCTGTTTAACGCAGCCAGAGCTGCCAGCCAGCAAGGGGCTGCCAGTCTGCAAGGAGCAGCCAGTCTGCAAGGAGCTGCCAGTCTGCAAGGAGCTGCCAGAGCTGCCAGTCTGCATGGAGCAGCCAGAGCTGCCAGTCTGCAAGAAGCCACCAGAGCTGTCAGTCTGCAAGAAGCCGCCAGAGCTGCCAGTCTGTATGGAGCAGCCAGAGCCGCCAGTCAGCATGGAGCAGCCAGAGCCGCCAGTAAGCATGGAGCAGCCAGAGCTGCCAGTCAGCATGGAGCAGCCAGAGCCGTCAGTCTGCCAGGATCTGCCAGTCAGCCAGACTCTTCCAGATCTGCCAGTCAGCCAGACTCTTCCAGATCCGCCAGTCAGCCAGACTCTTCCAGATCCGCCAGTCAGCCAGACTCTTCCAGATCAGCCAGTCAGCCAGACTCTTCCAGATCTGCCAGTCAACCAGACTCTTCTAGATCTGCCAGTCAACCAGACTCTTCCAGATCCGCCAGTCAGCCAGACTCTTCCAGATCCGCCAGTCAACCAGACTCTTCCAGATCTGCCAGTCAACCAGACTCTTCCAGATCTGCCAGTCAACCAGACTCTTCCAGATCTGCCAGTCAGCCAGACTCTTCCAGATCCGCCAGTCAGCCAGGATCTGCCGGAACCGTCAGTCAGCCAGACTCTTCCAGATCCGCCAGTCAGCCAGACTCTTCTAGATCCGCCAGTCTGCCAGACTCTTCCAGATCCGCCAGTCAGCCAGACTCTTCCAGATCCGCCAGTCAGCCAGGATCTGCCAGAGCCTTCCTCCTCTCCTGTGCTGCCGGAGTCTCCCGCCTGTCTGGCGCTTCTGCCGGAGTCTCCCGCCTGTCCGGCGCTGCTGCCGGAGTCTCCCGCCTGTCCGGCGCTGCTGCCGGAGTCTCCCGCCTGTCCGGCGCTGCTGCCGGAGTCTCCCGCCTGTCCGGCGCTGCTGCCGGAGTCTCCCGCCTGTCCGGCGCTGCTGCCGGAGTCTCCCGCCTGTCCGGCGTTGCTGCCGGAGTCTCCCGCCTGTCCGGCGCTGCTGCCGGAGTCTGAAGAGCACCTCTGTCCCAAGCTGCCCCCCTGTCCCAAGCTTCCCCATGTCCCGTGTTATTAAGTAGGGTTGCCGTGGCTAGGAGGTCACGGAAGCGGACAAGGTGGGGGAAGACTACGGTGAAGTGGGGGCCACGTCCAGCACCAGAGCCGCCACCGCGGACAAATGCCCACCCAGACCCTCCCAGATAGGTTCAGGTTTTGCGGCCGGTGTCCGCACCTTGGGGGGGGGGGGTACTGTCACACCCTGACCATAGTTTACTTTGTATGTTTCTATGTTTTGGTTGGTCAGGGTGTGATCTGAGTGGGCATTCTATGTTGGATGTCTTGTTTGTCTATTTCTATGTCTGGCCTGATATAGTTCTCAATCAGAGGCCGGTGTTAGTCATTGTCTCTGATTGGGAACCATATTTAGGTAGCCTGGGTTTCACTGTGTGTTTGTGGGTGATTGTTCCTGTCTCTGTGTTTTGCACCAGATAGGGCTGTTTTCGGGTTTTCACGCGTTTGTTATTTTGTTAGTTTATCGTGTATAGTTTCTTTATTAAAATAAAATGAATAACAACCACGCTGCATTTTGGTCCGCTCCTCCTTCCCACAACGAAAGTCGTGACAGAATGTTGGAGGAAATTATAGTTGAAACGATTAATTATGTATACATTTCTATATATATATGACATATAAACTATATGACATATAAACTGGTAAACAACGTAATGAGAGCAAATTGATGTAGTATTTACAGCCACATTGATATACAGTTTGGTTTTACCTTCCAACAAAATTTGATGTAAAATTTCTCCATTTATGAGGTGAAAATATAGAAATATACAGTGTTTAGCAGTTATATTATTTTTTTTATATTATTTTGGTTCGATATTTATAATTTTTGAGCAGTTGGATTAATTAAGTGATAGTTAATTGCATTGTTAACAAATTACAAGGAAATCATATCAGAAGTAAGTGAATATTTCATTTTGAACAGCAGATACAAATCAGCTGGGCTAGACAATCTGGACCCTCTCTTTCTAAAATTATCCACCGCAATTGTTGCAACCCCTATTACCAGTTTGTTCAACCTCTGTTTTGTATCGTCCAAAATCATTATAGATTGGAAAGCTGCCGCGGTCATTCCCCTCTTCAAAGGGGGTGACACTCTAGACCCAAACTGTTATAGACCTATATCCATCCTACCCTGCCTTTCTAAAGTCTTCAAAAGCCAAGTTAACAAACAGATCACCGACCATTTCGAATCCCACCTTACCTTCTCCGCTGTGCAATCTGGTTTCCGAGCTGGTCATGGGTGCACCTCAGCCACGCTCAAAGGTTCTAAACGATATCATAACCGCCATCGATAAAAGACAATACTGTGCAGCCGCCTTCATTGACCTGGCCAAGGCTTTAGACTCTGTCAATCATTGTATTCTTATCGGCAGACTCAATAGCCTTGGTTTCTTGAATGACTGCCTCGCCTGGTTAACCAACCGGTTCGCAGACAGACTTCGGTGCGTCAAATCGGAGGGTCTGTTGTCCGGACCTCTGGCAGTCTCTATGGGGGTACCACAGGGTTCAATTCTCGGACCGACACTTTTCTCTGTATATATCAACGATGTCGCTCTTGCTGCGGGTGATTCCCTGATCCACTTCTATGCAGACGACACCATTCTGTGTACATATGGCCCTTCTTTGGACACTGTGTTAACTAACCTCCAAATGAGCTTCAATGCCATACAAAACTCCTTCCATGGCCTCCAACTGCTCTTCAACGCTAGTAAAACCAAATGCATGCTTTTCAACCATTCGCTGCCCGCACCTGCCGACTAGCATCACTACTCTGGACGGTTCTTTCCTAGAATACATGGACAACTACAAATACCTAGGTGTCTGGCTAGACTGTAAACTCTCCTTCCAGACTCACATCAAACATCTCCAATTCAAAATCAAATCTAGAATCGGCTTTCTATTTCTCAACAAAGCCTCCATTCACGCCACCAAACTTACCCTAGTAAAACTGACTATCCTACCGATCCTCAACTTCGGCGATGTCATCTACAAAATAGCTTCCAATACTCTACTCAGCAAACTGGATGCAGTCTATCACAGTGCCACCCGTTTTGTTACCAAAGCCCCTTATACCACCCACCACTGCTACCTGTATTCTCTAGTCGGCTGACCCTCGCTACATATTCGTCGCCAAACCCACTGGCTCCAGGTCATCTATATGTCTATGCTAGGTAAAGCTCCTCCTTATCTCAGCTCACTAGTCACGATAACAACACCCACACGTAGCACGCGCTCCATCAGGTACTGTATATCTCACTGGTCATCCCCAAAGCCAACACCTCCTTTGGCCGCCTATCCTTCCAGTTCTCTGCTGCCAGTGACTGGAACAAATTGCAAAAATCGCTGAAGCTGGAGACTTACATTTCCCTCATTAACTTTAAACATCAGCTATCTGAGCAGCAAACTGATCGCTGCAGCTGTACATAGTCCATCTGTAAATAGCCACCCAATATACCTTCCTCATCCCCATATTGTTTTTATTTACTTTTCTGCTCTTTTGCACCAGTTTCACTACTTGCACATTATCATCTGCTCTTCATGGTCTGCTCATCTATCACTCCAGTGTTAATCTGCTAAATGGTAATTACTTTGTTTCTATGGCCTACATATTGCCTTACCTCCTCACACTATTTGCACACACTGTAAAAATACTTAATTTTTTTTATATTATGTTATTGACTGTATGCTTGTTTATTCCATGTTTAACCCCTTGTTGTTGTTTGTGTCGCACTGCTTTGCTTTATCTTTGCCAGGTCGCAGTTGTAAATGAGAACTTGTTCTTAACTAGCTTACCTGGTTAAATAAAGGTGAAAAAAAGATAATTTGATTAGATATGCATCCAAATTGAAAGAGTGATTTGTAATTTTGATTGTTGTACTCAGTCAGTTGGAAATGTGCTTAGAGTTTTGAAACATGAGCCATTTTGATTATCTGTTTTGGTTTTTATGGCGGCTTTGGAGCAGTGGCTTATTCCTTGCTGAGCGGCCTTTCAGGTTATGTCGATATAGGACTCGTTTTACCGTGGCTATAGATACTTTTGTACGTGTTTCCTCCAGCATCTTCACAAGGTTCTTTGCTTTTGTTCTGGATTTGATTTGCACTTTTCGCACCAAAGTACATTAATCTCTAGGAGACAGAATGCATCTCCTTCCTGAGCGGTATGACGGCTGCGTGGTCCCATGGTGTTTATACTTGCGTACTATTGTTTGTACAGATGAACGTGGTCCCTTCAGGCGTTTGGAAATTGCTCCCAAGGATGAACCAGACTTGTGGAGGTCTACCATTTTTTCTGAGGTCTTGGTTGATTTCTTTTGAGTTTCCCATGTTGTCAAGCAAAGAAGCACTGAGTTTGATGGTAGGCCTTGAAATACATCCACAGGTACACCTCCAATTGACTCAAATGATGTCAATTAGCCTATCAGAAGCTTCTAAAGCCATGACATCATTATCTGGAATTTTCCAAGCTGTTTAAAGGTACAGTCAACTTAGTGGTATGTAAACTTCTGACCCACTGAAATTGTGATACAGTGAGTTATACGTAAGTGAAATAATCTGTCTGTAAACAATTGATGAACAAATTTCTTGTGTCATGCAAAAAGGATGTCTTAACCGACTTGCCAAAACTTGTTTGTTAACAAGAACTTTGTTGGGTGGTTGAAAAACTAATTTTAATGATTCCAACCTAAGTGTATGTAAACTTCCGACTTCAACTGTATCTGTCACAAATACATTTGTTTTACATATAGAAAACCATGAAGACCTGAGTGAAGTCCCCTATTTGAACATTATGTAAAGTCCAGTGTAATTATCTGCTTCCCCAGCCAGTTCAGTTCTCTGGTCAAACACACAGCTGCCCCAGTCCCAGAAGATTGAGGCTGAGAGATTGTGAGCTGTGGTGGGGTTGAAACTCAGATTTGCATGGGCAGGGAACTGCCACACTCCCAGAATAGAGCAGCACCATAGCCAGATGTTCAGCTGTCCCCAGAGAGTTTCAGTGAGTTTTTAGCACATGGCTTCAGTATTGGAAATATCATGAATACTTGTGGCTTTATAACCAATGGCTTCAGTATTAGAAATATCTTGAAGACTAGTGAGGTTATAGCACATGGCTTCAGTATTAGACATATCATGAAGACTAGTGGCTTTATAACCAATGGCTTCAGTATTAGAAATATCATGGAGACTAGTGAGGTTATAGCACATGGCTTCAGTATTAGAAATATCATGAAGACTAGTGGCTTTATAACCAATGGCTTCGGTTTTAGAAATATCATGAAGACTCGTGAGGTTATAGCACATGGCTTCAGTATTAGAAATATCATGAAGACTAGAGGCTTTATAACCAATGGGTTCAGTATTAGAAATATCATGAAGACCAGTGAGTGTATAGCACATGGGTTCAGTATTAGTAATATCATGAAGATCAGTGATTTTATAGATAATGGATTCAGTATTAGAAATATCATGAAGACCAGTGAGTTTATAGCACATGGGTTCAGTATTAGAAATATCATGAAGACCAGTGAGTTTATAGCACATGGGTTCAGTATTAGTAATATCATGAAGATCAGTGATTTTATAGATAATGGATTCAGTATTAGTAATATCATGAAGACCAGATATTTTATAGATAATGGCTTCAGTATTAGAAATATCATGAAGACCAGTGAATTTATAGCTAATGGATTCAGTATTAGGAATATCATGAAGATCAGTGAGTTTATAGCACATGGCTTCAGTATTAGTAATATCATGAAGATCAGTGATTTTATAGATAATGGCTTCAGTATTAGAAATATCATGAAGACCAGTGAATTTATAGCTAATGGATTCAGTATTAGGAATATCATGAAGATCAGTGAGTTTATAGCACATGGCTTCAGTATTAGTAATATCATGAAGATCAGTGAGTTTATAGCACATGGCTTCAGTATTAGTAATATCATGAAGACCAGTGAGTTTATAGCTAATTGTCACTACCGTCATATAAATAATTGGACCAAGGAGCCGCGTGAGAAGAGTTCCACATTTTATTAATAGTGAAACTTATCAAAACAAAGTGTCACACTCTGACCATGATTTGCAATGTTTGTTTCTATGTTTTGTTTGGTCAGGGTGTGATATGAGTGGGCATTCTATGTTGTATGTCTAGTTGGTCTATTTCTATGTGTTTTGGCCTGATATGGTTCTCAATCAGTGGCAGGTGTTTGTCGTTGTCTCTGATTGGGAACCATATTTAGGTAGCCTGTTTTGTATTGTGGTTCGTGGGTTATTGTCTATGTTATGTTGCACGTTAGCACAGTGTTTTGGTAGCAGTCACGGTCGTCTTGTTAGTTAGTTAGTTTGTTTGTTAGTATACTTCGTGTTTTTTTCGTCTTTCATTAAAATCATGCATTCACACCACGCTGCGCTTTGGTCTACTGAATACGACGATCGTGACACAAAGATATAATGATGTGAAGTACGTAGAGCACATAGGCACTACTACAAAACAATATCTATCCCACATCGCAGGTGGGAAAAGGAACACACTAAGCATGATCCCCAATTAGAGGCAACGATTATCTCCTGCCTCCAATTGGGAACCATACACATACACCAACATAGTATATTTCTATCTAGAAACCCCCCTTGTCATGACCTGACCTAAAACACCATGTAGGTCAGAGTTCACCAGGTCAGAGTCCACCGTCCTCCCCTGCTACTGCTCCCATCCACCTTCCAGCTCAGCTTCCAGTCTGAGGGGAAGACCTTGTTTGCCAGGCACATGAGAGTGGCCTTTCCCTGCTGCAGCTCCACACTGGAGGGGGGCAGGACTATCATGGTGGGACAAACGTCACCTAGCAGGCAGGTGGGAAGTTAGAGAGAGGGGAGCTGTCAGTCAATCACCAGACTGATAATAATGATGCAGCAGTTTTACATCTTAGCTTTTAACTAAGATGTTTTGTTTTCAATAGGTTTCTGTCCCTCAAACACACAGCTTCTCAGTCTTTCTGTCACTCTTTCACTTATCTTTGAGTAGCTACTGAAGCATCTTATAACTGTATGAGATTACTGAAATACCATTCGACTATCTTCAAAACTTTTACTATTTAAAATGAAAATATTTCAGCACTCCTCTCCCTTTTTGTAATGGGATAAAATCCTAGGAATCAAACTGCATTTCATTATTCA
The DNA here is from genome assembly GCF_036934945.1 of Oncorhynchus masou masou. Classification (NCBI taxonomy): domain Eukaryota; kingdom Metazoa; phylum Chordata; class Actinopteri; order Salmoniformes; family Salmonidae; genus Oncorhynchus; species Oncorhynchus masou. The sequence goes on along the minus strand of NC_088223.1, from coordinate 33,681,119 downwards.
TTATTATTGATATTTTAAAGAAAATTCCACAGAATATATGACCTATTCCTAAATGATGATCTGTTTAAAATAATGCTGAGGAAGTCAATTCCAGTTGACTGTAACCATGTCAAAAAATAATACTACATTTAAAGTTTATGCAGAAATCACTCCTCCATTTCCTGGTTGCTAAAATTCTAATAGTTCACCTAACTTCAGTTTATGTGACAAAACAAGCAAGTATAGTGGAAGAGCATGGCTCTCCAACCCTGTTCCTGTTGAACTACTGTCCTGTACGTTTTCACTCCAACCCTGTTCCTGTAGAGTTACTGTCCTGTAGGTTCACTCAAACCCTGTTCTTGTAGAGCTACTGTCCTGTTGGTTTTCACTCCAACCCTGTTCCTGTTGAACTACTGTCCTGTAGGTTTTCACTCCAACCCAACAGGGTTGGAGTGAAAACCTACAGGACAGTAGCTCTACAAGAACAGGGTTGGAGTGAAAACCTACAGGAGGGCAGCTCTACAGGAACAGGGTTAGTGAGCCCTGGTGTAACCAAAAGTATATTATTATGAACAGCAGAATTAGTAAGATAGCAGCACTTTGCAAAAGAAAGCAAATATAAAATAAAAGTGCAAAAATAGATAGGTAGTATAACTATTTGTTATATTTCTAAAGATTTAAGAAAATAAGAAATTAGATGTAGATTAACTTCAAATCAAATCAAATGTTATTTGTCACATACACATGGTTAGCAGATGTTAATGCGAGTGTAGCGAAATGCTTGTGCTTCTAGTTCCGAAAATGCAGTAATAACCAACAAGTAAGCTAGCTAACAATTCCAAAACTACTAACTTATAGACACAAGTGTAAAGGGATAAAGAATATGTACATAAAGATATATGAATGAGTGATGGTACAGAGCGGCATAGGCAAGATACAGTAGATGGTATTGAGTACAGTATATACATGTGAGATGAGTATGTAAACAAAGTGGCATAGTTAAAGTGGCTAGTGATACATGTATTACATAAAGATGATAGATGATATACTTCCAACATCCAGTCTAGTCTAGTGCCTCCAACAAAAGTGTACCACGGTGATACAAACTCATGCAACGGCCATGCAAAAACCTTTGAAACTATAAAGACACGGCTCTCGCTCTTTGTAAACCTACATTTATCCAAACCACTCTCAAATTTCAACAATACCACCATTATTCGAAATTAATACACACTTTATAAGCACCTTGTTTGATATACCATTTTGAATAGGCATTTTAATTTAACTCAATTAACTTCTAAGGTTAATGAATGCAACACAAATTATTTTAAAAATAAATACACATTTCTACTTTCTATTTAAGGTAGTTGTAATAGTGTTAAGAAATTGAATTGGTATTTTGATAACAGAAGTCAAGATCGAGAATTGAATACTACTTACACTCAGTTTGGTCCCTCCACCGAAAGACCACCACAGTGACAGTCTGATTGACTCGCAGTACAAAAATCTCCAGACACGCACATAGGGGAATGTTATTAACACAACATGGAACTGATCAATGAATCTTATTTTGTCACTGATGCCCCCTACTGGTATACTCTTGAACTCCAGGAGATTGGACACATTCATGTTCCCTGTTCACCATTAAACATTCAACAGTATGAAAACTGCCGTGCGCTATTTTGATAATATCTAATCATATTTTAACAAGTAATCATGAAAAGAGCTTGATACAGCAATAAAGGAATGTGTCAGTATAAATACGTTGGTGTAATGACTTTCAGACAACACATGGAGGAGGATTTTAGAACATTTCTATAGAAAGACACTTTGCATTGGCATCACATGCTTCAGTGCTCTGGGAGTGTTTATAGCCCTGTGAGTTGAACACTTCATGTGAGAGCTGTATTTCATTTAAACAGAACCCAAGGCAACCATGGCTTTCATCACCATCTTCATCTGGACTCTTGTCTGTCACGCACAAGGTGAGAGACATTTTGAACATTTTCAGAATGCAAGCCTCGCGTTGTACAGTGGGGCAAAAAAGTATTTAGTCAGCCACCAATTGTGCAAGTTCACCCACTTAAAAAGATGAGAGAGGCCTGTAATTTTCACCATAGGTACACTTCAACTATGACAGACAAAACGAGGAAAAAAATCCAGAAAATCACATTGTAGGATTTTTAAATAATTTATTTGCAAATGATGGTGTAAAATAGGTATTTGGTCAAAAACAAAAGTTTCTCAATACTTTGTTATAAACTCTTTGTTGGCAATGACAGAGGTCAAACGTTTTCTGTAAGTCTTCAACAGGTTTTCACACACTGTTGCTGGTATTTTGACCCATTCCTCCATGCAGATCTCCTCTAGAGCAGTGATGTTTTGGGGCTGTTGCTGGGCAACACAGACTTTCAACTCCCTCCAAAGATTTTCTATGGGGTTGAGATCTGGAGACTGGCTAGGCTACTCCAGGACCTTGAAATGCTTCTTACGAAACAACACTTTCGTTGCCCGGGCGGTGTGTTTGGGATCATTGTCATACTGAAAGACCCAGCCACGTTTCATCTTCAATGCCCTTGCTGATGGAAGGAGGTTTTCACTCAAAATCTCACAATACATGGCCCCATTCATTCTTTCCTTTACACGGATCAGTCGTCCTGGTCCCTTTGCAGAAAAACAGCCCCAAAGCATGATGTTTCCACCCCCATGCTTCACAGTAGGTATGGTGTTCTTTGGATGCAACTCAGCATTCTTTGTCCTCCAAACACGACGAGTTGAGTTTTTACCAAAAAGTTATATTTTGGTTTCATCTGACCATATGACATTCTCCCAATCTTCTTCTGGATCATCCAAATGCTCTCTAACAAACTTCAGACGGGCCTGGAAATGTACTGGCTTAAGCAGGGGGACACATCTGGCACTGCAGGATTTGAGTCCCTGGCGGCGTAGTGTGTTACTGATGGTAGGCTTTGTTACTTTGGTCCCAGCTCTCTGCAGGTCATTCACTAGGTCCCCCCGTGTGGTTCTGGGATTTTTGCTCACCGTTCTTGTGATCATTTTGACCCCACAGGTGTGAGAACTTGCATGGAGCCCCAGATCGAGGGAGATTATCAATGGTCTTGTATGTCTTCCATTTCCTAATAATTGCTCCCACAGTTGATTTCTTCAAACCAAGCTGCTTACCTATTGCAGATTCAGTATTCCCAGCCTGCTGCAGGTCTACAATTTTGTTTCTGGTGTCCTTTGACAGCTCTTTGGTCTTGGCCATAGTTTGAGGTTGTGGACAGGTGTCTTTTATACTGATAACAAGTTCAAACAGGTGCCATTAATACAGGTAACGAGTGGAGGACAGAGGAGCCTCTTAAAGAAGAAGTTACAGGTCTGTGAGAGCCAGAAATCTTGCTTGTTTGTATCTTCCACCATAATTTGCAAATAAATTCATTAAAAATCCTACAATGTGATTTTCTGGATTTTTTCCCTCATTTTGTCTGTCATAGTTGAAGTGTACCTATGATGAAAATTACAGGCCTCTCTCATCTTTTTAAGTGGGAGAACTTGCCCAATTGGTGGCTGACAAAATACTTTTTCTCCCCACTGTAAATGTGGAATTACGAATATAATCTTCCAAATATTTTACCTTCCTATATGTGATATTTTCCTTCTTTCTCTCTGCAGGGTCTTGGGGCCAGTGTGTACTGACTCAGTCTGCAGCTCAATCAGTCCAGCTGGGTCAAATTGTCTCTATTGACTGTAGCACCAGTAGTAAAGTTACTCAGTACTCTGGCTCACAGTATTACCTCTCCTGGTACCATCAGACGTCTGGAGAAGCTCCTAAACTCCTGATCTATTACACATCAGACAGGTTCACAGGAGTTTCCACCAGGTTCAGTGGAAGTGGGAGAGGAAATGGTTTTGACTTCACTCTGACCATCAGTGATGTCCAGGCTGAGCATACAGGAGTTTACTACTGTCAGAGTTACCACAGGTGTCAGGAGGAATGGGCCAAAATTGACCCAAGTTATTGTGGAAAGCTTGTGGTAGGGTACCAGAGAGAATACAGTAGACGGCACACGTCAAATGTGTGATTTATGACCCTATGTCATGGGTCACGTGTGTATGCCCATATGCCCATATATGGGTATCCTGTCAGGACATGCTGGTGGGAAGTTATCACGTGCTCTAGGGAGTATTCTCTCTGGTAGCCTACCAAAAGCTTCCCACAATAAGTTGGGTGAATTTTGTTCCATTCCTCCTGACAGAGCTGGTGTAATTAAGTCAGGTTTTTAGTCCTCCTTGCTCGCATACACTTTTTCCGTTCTGCCCATATATCTTCTATGGGATTGAGGTCAGTGCTTTGTGATGGCCACTGCAATACCTTGACCTAGTTGGCCTGAAGCCATTTTGACACAAATTTGGAAGTATGCTTGGGGTCATTGTCCATTTGGAAGTCCCACTTGCGACCAAGCTTTAACTTTCTGACTGATGTCTTAAGATGTTGCTGTTATATGGGCACACCCTAGAACACGTAATAACTTCTCGCCAGGATGTCCTGCCAGGATGCCCATATATGGGCATACACACGGGACCCATGACATGGGGTCATAAATAGCACGTTTGACGTGTGCCGTCTACTGTACTCTCCCTGCTACCCAACACGTTTGACCCAAGTTAAATAATTTAAAGGCAATGCTACCAAATACTAATTGAGTGTATGTAAACTTCTGACCCACTGGGAATGTGATGAAAGTAATAAAAGCTGAAATAAATGATTCTCTCTACTATTATTCTGACATTTCCCATTCTTAAAATAAAGTGGTGATCCTAACTGACCTAAGATAGGGCATTTTTACAAGGATTAAATGTCAGGAATTGTGAAAAACTGAGTTTAAATGTATTTGGCTAGGTTTATGTAAACTTCAACTGTATGTATTGCTGTTCCAGTAGCAGCTGGAGGAGAGCAGCAGCAGCAGCACAGACTGAAGAGAGACATGTTAATGATGTGTTATTGCTAGTGTTTCCCAGTATCACCAGAGCGGGCCCTCCTCCACAGAGGAACCACCAAGAGATGATGTCATTCTCTATGGACTTAACATCATCTCTGACTCTACATTCTCAGGTTCATCATTTGAATGAGAGATAACATTTATAGTGAAGCTAAATGTTAGTTGTATTTAGTGGAAGGGGTTTCTTGCAGGTTGGCTTCAGATCTATAGATATGATGTAATACTGACTACTAATGGCCCATAGTGTTAACATGACTGTGTGTGAGGAGGTTTGTGTTTATAATGGAAGCACTAGTTGCACTGTCTGTCTATAGGCTTTTCATTGTATATTTACTGTACAAGATAGAGACCATAGTGGTGCTGTATTATACTATAGTGGGGCAATATCTGATACAATACTCCTGTGGTCGCAGTGTATAATGAATGGTAGGTTCACAGACAACAGTTCTATGTCTCGTTTTGATTTACATTTGTGGCACCTTAATTGGGGAGGACTGGCTCATAGTGACGACTGGAACGGAATGAATGGAATTGTACTGAACTCATCAAACATATGGTTTCTATGTGTTTGATACCCTTCCATTCAATCCATTTCAGCCATTAATCTGAGCCGTAATCCCCTCAGCAGCCTCCTGTGACCTACAGTGATATTAATACTGAAGACTTGTGCTATAAACTTAATGGTCTTCATGATATTACTAGTACTGAATCCATTAACTATAATCTCACTGGTCTTCATGATATTACTAGTACTGAATCCATTAACTATAATCTCACTGGTCTTCATGATATTACTAGTACTGAATCCATTAACTATAATCTCACTGGTCTTCATGATATTACTAGTACTGAATCCATTAACTATAATCTCACTGGTCTTCATGATATTACTAGTACTGAATCCATTAACTATAAACTTAATGGTCTTCATGATATTACTAATACTGAATCCATTAACTATAATCTCACTGGTCTTCATGATATTACTAGTACTGAATCCATTAACTATAAACTTAATGGTCTTCATGATATTACTAGTACTGAATCCATTAACTATAATCTCACTGGTCTTCATGATATTACTAGTACTGAATCCATTAACTATAATCTCACTGGTCTTCATGATATTACTAATACTGAATCCATTAACTATAATCTCACTGGTCTTCATGATATTACTAATACTGAATCCATGATCTATATAATCACTGGTCTTCATGATATTACTAATACTGAATCCATGATCTATACAATCACTGGTCTTCATGATATTACTAATACTGAATCCATTATCTATAATCTCACTGGTCTTCATGATATTACTAGTACTGAATCCATTAACTATAATCTCACTGGTCTTCATGATATTACTAATACTGAATCCATTATCTATAAAATCACTGGTCTTCATGATAATACTAATACTGAATCCATGATCTATAAACCCACTGGTCTTCGTGATATTACAAATATTGAATCCATTATCTATAAAATCACCAGTCTTCATGATATTACTAGTACTGAATCCATTATCTATAAACCCACTGGTCTTCATGATATTACTAATACTGAATCCATTATCTTTAAAATCACTGGTCTTCATGATATTACTAATACTGAATCCATTATCTATAAAATCACTGGTCTTCATGATATTACTAATACTGAATCCATTATCTATAAAATCACTGGTCTTCATGATATTACTAATACTGAATCCATTACCTATAAAATCACTGGTCTTCATGATATTACTAATACTGAATCCATTATCTATAATCTCACTGGCCTTCATGATATTACTAATACTGAATCCATGATCTATACAATCACTGGTCTTCATGATATTACTAATACTGAATCCATTATCTATAAAATCACCGGTCTTCATGATAATACTAATACTGAATCCATTATCTATAAAATCACTGGTCTTCATGAGCTGTGTTTTTGACTTAGAGAACTGAACATGGACTGGGGAAGCAGCTATTACACTGGACTTTGCATAATGTTCAAATAGGGGACTTCAATCTAAGATCTTTTTAATTTCTATATGTAAACTAAATGTATTTGTGACAGATATGTACAGTATAATCGCAATATCAAAATAGTACTTCTTGAATGGAATCAATATGACTGTATTCACTCTTTAGGGTTGGAGGGGTATAGAAGTTGAGTAGGTGATGAATAGTTGGGTTTGGACAGGGTAAACAATCATATTTGTGTACTGAAATGGGTGCTTTTCATAATATGAAGTTCAATAAAACGTTTAAAAAAAAATCTAAACCTTTTCTGAATGTTGTTCAACATTTCCTGCAAATCAAGCATTTCTTACCGTTCTGTTTCCTTAGTGGTCCCAGTGTCTTTACACAAATGTCAATTTTTGCAGAATACATTGAGAGATATGTACAGTAACATTGTCCATAGACAAGTCTAACCAACTCCATTATTGTATTGTATTGTCATATTTTGATGAAATGGTGTTTAGGATACTTTAGAATACAGGAGATTCCGTTGCTCTGCTGCTGTTGAGTCAGAGCAGTTCCTCTATAGCTGAGGGAGGATTTTGTACGACGCTCTTACACAGTAAAACCCGTTGTACCTCTGACAGTAGTAATCTCCAGCATCTTCAGCCTGGACTCCACTGACTGTCAGAGTGTAATGAGAACCAGATACACTCCCACTGAAACTCTGTCGCCCTCCTCTGACCACAGTGTGTCATGGCAGTTTGGGTGATAAAGTGGGTGTTTTATTTTATGGTGTTTTTAAATCAACTATTTGGTACAGTTTCACAACTGTAAGCATAAAAACCCGAAACAGATCATCAAAATGGCTCATGTTTCAAAACTCTAAGCACATTTCCAACTGATTGTGTCACGGCTTTCGTTGTGGGAAGGAGGAGCGGACCAAAATGCAGCGTAGTTGTGATTCATTTTATTTAATAAGGAAACTATACACGATTAAACTAACAAAATAACAAACGTACGAAAACCGAAAAGAGCCCTATCTGGTGCAAAACACAGAGACAGGAACAATTACCCACAAACACACAGTGAAACCCAGGCTACCTAAATATGGTTCCCAATCAGAGACAATGACTAACACCTGCCTCTGATTGAGAACCATATCAGGCCAGACATAGAAATAGACAAACAAGACTTCCAACATAGAATGCCCACTCAGATCACACCCTGACCAACCAAAACATAGAAACATTCAAATAAACTATGGTGTGACAGTACCCCCCCCCTCCCTAAGGTGCGGATTCCGGCCGCAAAACCTGAACCTATCGGGGAGGGTCTGGGTGGGCATCTGTCCGCGGTGGCGGCTCCGGTGCTGGACGTGGCCCCCACTTCACCGTAGTCCACCCCCCCCCCCCCCCTTGTCCGCTTCTGTGACCTCCTGGCCACGGCAACCCCACTAAATAACACGGGACAGAGGGGCAGCTTGGGACAGAGGGGCAGCTCGGGACAGAGGGGCAGCTCGGGACAGAGGGGCTCCTCAGACTCCGGCAACAGCGCCGGACAGGCGGGAGACTCCGGCAGCAGAGGAGAGGAGGAAGGCTCTGGCAGATCCTGGCTGACTGGCGGATCTGGAAGAGTCTGGCTGACTGGCAGATCTGGAAGAGTCTGGCGGATCTGGAAGAGTCTGGTTGACTGGCAGACCTGGAAGAGTCTGGTTGACTGGCAGACCTGGAAGAGTCTGGTTGACTGGCAGACCTGGAAGAGTCTGGTTGACTGGCAGACCTGGAAGAGTCTGGTTGACTGGCAGACCTGGAAGAGTCTGGTTGACTGGCAGACCTGGAAGAGTCTGGTTGATCCATGCAGACTGACAGCTCTGGCTGCTCCATGCAGACTGGCAGCTCTGGCTGCGCTAAATGGGCAGGAGACTCCGGCAACGCTGTAGAGGCGGAAGGCTCTGGCTGCGCTGAACAGGCGGGAGACTCCGGCAGCGCAGGAGAGGAGGAAGGCTCCGGCAGCGCTGGAGAGGCGAGGCGCACTGTAGGCCTGATGCGTGGTGCTGGCACTGGTGGTACTGGGCCGAGGACACGCACAGGAAGCCTGGTGCGGGGAGCTGCCACCGGAGGGCTGGGGTGTGGAGGTGGTACTGGGTAGACCGGACCGTGCAGGCGCACTGGAGCTCTTGAACACCGAGCCTGCCCAACCTTACCTGGTTGAATACTCCCGGTCGCTCTGCCAGTGCGGCAAGGTGGAATAGCCCGCACTGGGCTATGCAGGCGAACCGGGGACACCGAGCGTAAGGCTGGTGCCATGTAAGCCGGCCCAAGGAGACGCACTGGGGACCAGATGCGTAGAGCCGGCTTCATGGCATTTGGCTCGACGCTCAATCTAGCCCGGCCGATACGTGGAGCTGGAATAGAACGCACCGGGCTATGCACCCGCACTGGAGACACCGTGCGCACCACAGCATAACACGGTGCCTGTCCGGTCTCTCTAGCCCCCCGGTAACCACAGGAAGTTGGCGCAGGTCTCCTACCTAGCATCGCCATATTCCCTGTGAGCCCACCCCCAAGAAATTTTTGGGGCTGACGCTCAGGCTTCCATCCGCGTTGCCGCGCTGCCTCCTCATACTAGCGCCTCTCAGCTCTCACCGGCTCCAGTTCTTCCTTGGGGCGGCGATATTCTCCAGGCTGATCCTAGGGTCCTTCTCCGAATAATTCCTCCTCCCATGTCAATTCCTCCTTTAGTTGCTCCTTGGGGCGGCTACACTCCCCTGGTTTAGCCCAGGGTCCTCTCCCGTCGAGCATTTCCTCCCAAGTCCAAAAGTCCTTTTTTCGCTGCTCCTGCTGCTGCCTTTGCTGTTTCCCGTTACCACGCCGCTTGGTCCTGTTGTGGTGGGTGATTCTGTCACGGCTTTCGTTGTGGGAAGGAGGAGCGGACCAAAATGCAGCATAGTTGTGATTCATTTTATTTAATAAGGAAACTATACACGATTACACTAACAAAATAACAAACGTACGAAAACGAGCCCTATCTGGTGCAAAACACAGAGACAGGAACAATCACCCACAAACACACAGTGAAACCCAGGCTACCTAAATATGGTTCCCAATCAGAGACAATGACTAACACCTGCCTCTGATTGAGAACCATATCAGGCCAGACATAGAAATAGACAAACAAGACATCCAACATAGAATGCCCACTCAGATCACACCCTGACCATCCAAAACATAGAAACATACAAATAAACTATGGTCAGGGTGTGACAGTTTGAGTACAACAAACAAAGTCACAAATCACTCTCAATTTAGGTGCATATCCAATCAAAGTATCTGCTGTTCAAAATGAAATATTCACTTACTTCTTTTATTATTTCCTTGTATTTGGCTAACAATGCAATCAACTATCATGTAATTAATCAAACTACTCAAAAATGATAACTACCGAACCAAAATAATGTATTGCCTGGTTAACATATAACTGTTAACCACTGTACATTTCTGAATTTTTATCTCATAAATGTAACAATTTGACATCAATTTAAGTTTGAAGGGAAAACCAAACTATAGATGTGGCTGTAAATACTACATCATCATTCTCCATCAACCATTTTAATTGAACTAATTACATTGGTAACCAGTTTATAATAGCAACCTCGGGGGTTTGTGGTATATGGCCAATATACCACGGCTAAGGCCTGTATCCAGGCACTCAGAGTTGAGTTGTACATAAGAACAGCATTTACTGCTTAAGTATAGTGTACAATGTACTGTTGAAACACCTGGGTTGTATAGAACAATATATTCCTGTCATTATCTGAATTTCATTGATACACTGCAAGCTGATGAATTTCAAGCAGAGAGACAGGCGATACTGTATCAGTAGAGAAGCTGATTTTGAACATTGTTGCATGGGGCAGAAATGGCGTACAACATGACTCTGTAAAAAGACCGCTATTGTGAACCACTAATCTAACTTTGGGTTGGGGAAGTCCTGTGGTTCGGGGGTGGAATGGGAACCGTTTGTCTTGTTCGGTCTCATCACTTGTTTTTCTGTCCATGGGAACCTGTTTTGTACCTTATTAAAAAGATACAATCATTTGATCACCAACAGATAATAAATGGTACACAACAACGTGCTACAGTTTTACAGTAGCCAACTGCTTTACAATACCCCTGTTTGTGATGATTTGTCCTATGTACAGTATGTACTGTATAAGGATAATACAACTATAAGACTGACATACAGTGCCTTCAGAAAGTATTCATACCCCTTGAATTATGCCACATTTTGTTGTGTTACAGGCTGAATTCAAAATGCATTAAAAATACTGTATCCTCACCCATCTACACACAATATTCATAATGACCAAGTGAAAACATGTTTTTGGAAAACTTTTGCAAATGTATTGAAAAAGAAATATAGAAATAGCTCATTTACGTAAGTATTCTCACCCCTGAGTCAATACTTTGTAGAACCACTTTTGCAGTGATTACAACTGTGAGTCTTTCTGGGTAAGTCTCTAAGAGCTTTCCACACTTGGACTGTGCAACATTTCCCCATTTATCTTATGAAAATTCTTCAATCTCTGTCAAATTGGTTGTTGATCATTGATAAATAATCAAATGTATTTTTTGCCGTAGATTTTTACAGTCAAAACTGTAACTCGGCCAATCCGGAACATTCACTGTCTTCCTGGTAAGCAACTCCAGTTTCCTGATTTTAGGTTAAAGTCCTGCTGAAAGGTGAATTTGTTTCCTAATGTCGGGTGGAAAGCAGACTGAACCAGGTTTTTTCATTCATTCATTTATTATTTATCCTGAAAAACTCCCTAGTCCATAATGATTACAAGCATACCCATTACATGAAGCAGTTACCACTATATTTGAAAATATGGAGAGTTGTACTCAGTAATGTGTTGTATTAGATTTGCCCCAAACATAACACTTCGTATTAAGGACAGAAATTCATTGCCTCATTTTTCGCAGTATTATTTTGGTGCCTTGTTGCAAACAGAATGCATGTTTTGAAATATTTGTATTCTGTACAGACTTCCTTCTTTTCACTCTGTCAATTAGATTAGTATTGTGGAGTAACTACAATGTTGTTGATCCATCCTCCGATTTATCCTATCACAGCAATTAAACTCTGTAACTGTTTTAAAATCATCTTTGGCCTCACGGTGAAATCGCTGAGCGGTTTCCTTTCTCTCCGGCATCTGAGTTCGGAAGGACACTTGTATCTTTGTAGTGACTGGGTGTACTGATACAACATCCAATGTGTAATTAATACATTCAATAACTTCATTTTTTATCCTGAACTTATTGACTCAAGACAATTCAGCTTTCACTTTTTCTTAATTGTATTTCTTAGAACATTTCTTAGAACATTATTCGACTTTGACATTATGGGAGATTGTGTGTAGGCATGAGACACAAAATCTTAATATAATCTATTTTAAAATCAGGCTGGAATTTTTGGGGGAAAAGTCAAGGGATGTGAATACTTTCTGAAGGCACTGTATTTCTGAACATGCTCACAACCTGCCGTTGGATTCAAATTATTTAAAACATTGTGCACGTCAAGTTATGGTCAAATACTGTGTGGAAAATGATATTTACCCTCTACTATAATTTGAAAATGATATTTACCATCTACTATTCTTTCTATTCAGCACTTTAAAATAATAGCAAGTTAGATTTGATGTAGCTTGCATGACTCAACAGTGAAAGACCTGTGAAACCCCAATGAATTCACAATCAAAGTTCTGAACATAAGATAGAGGGCATTACAAGTGTTAGGAATTTCAAGTTTTGTATTAAGAGTTTTGAAAATATACCACTTACATCTGATAATCTGCAAGTTCACCAGAACCGTATAAAGAGAAAGTTACACTCTATATATCCATAAAATTGTTGGGAGCATATGCAGGATGTGTGACGCATATCTATGTAGAGTGTACTACTTTCTCTCTGTCTATTTATACAGCTACAGAAAATGCTGGGTGTGCGTCAGCTCATGATTGTTACCACCTGATCATAACCCCTAAAAAACTGTTTATAGTTTCAAAATATGTTTTAAACTACAGTATGTCAATCTCAAGCTTTTTTTTCCTCATTTTGAACCTAAAGGCATGTTCCTTTGGGTGCAGATAAAGTTGTTTGTCTGTTTACCAAATGTGTTGATAGATCTGACATATGGCAAGTTCTACCTTCATTTGGTTCAGAATTATTTTTTGGGGCAGTGTTGGCAAGTAGGCTCACTTCTCGTTGCGGGTCAGACTGAAACTAAAATGGTTAAACCCCATATTGGGCATCAGAGTTGGGTAAGGTTTGAAATGCATGCTTTTATTGATCTATTTAGGCATAAATGTTGTTGCATAGATCTAGTGTGTTTTTCCATTGTGCTCACTGCTCAAATACCTGATTTTGACATACATTGAGGAAACTTCACAAGTATGACGAAATATTTCAAAACACTATGGTAAGTTGAAGCTCCTCTGAACCAAAGCAGAAGTACATGCACTATAAGAGAAACTTACACATGGTAACCAAATATATGTATTTATTCATGGGAAAGCTGACAGAAGCAATACAATTTAGGCTTTGACCAATGGAGGTCAAGCTTGAAGGGCGTTAGATCCCCGAAATAACAAATAAAGGCTAACCTATGGATACCTAGAAAGTCCAGCCTATACAGTCAGCAAACCAAAATGTAGGTTTTATTGGGGACAAAACAGCAGGAGCAATGGGCTCTCTTAATCGGCTGCTCTAAAAACACCTAAAAAAGCTATTTATTTTTGAGAGTACCCTGACTTGTTAAGGTTTGGGTGAGGGGTTTGATTATAGGTAGGCCGAGGGTTAGAATTAGGGGTTGGCATGCCAGTCATATGCCTTTAGTCACACCAGCAGAGCAGAGCTTTAAACATCAGACATGTGTGACCTGCATCCTGATTTCGCTCCTCGACGACGACTTGGGCTGCTCACGGATCCTCCGCGAGGCGAAGGCGTACAGGAAGGGGTCCAGGCAGCAGTTAAAAAACAAAAAGCACCGGGCGACACGCGCTGCCGCGTTTCTTTGGCACTGCAGAGCAATTGACGACTCCTGAAGAGAAGCCCGCAGCACAATGCAGGCGATATCTACCACATTGACAATGTGCACAGGGATCCAGAGGATGAAGAAGGCGACCACCACACTGGTGACCAGCCACGTCATCTTGGCACTGCTGAACAGCGCCGTCTGGTTCACCCGCCGGTGGAGGCGGCAGTAGGAGGTGACCAGCACAGAGAACGGGACCACAAACCCTAAAAGGGTCTGCAGGAGAAGCATAGTAACTCTTTCAGCATCGGAGCCCTTGTGTTGCTGGCAATGGAGCCCGCCATCAACCACATCGCGAGTGACAACAGTGGGGGCAGTCAGAGCACAGGCGAGCCCCCACAGGGCCAGGAGCAGCACCGCCTCCCCCTTGCGCCCCAGCCTGTTCCACATCTGCGGGTAGAGGACCTGGAGGAGGCGATGGACACCGAGTAGAGTAACCGTTAGCACGTTAGAACACAGGCTGAGGTAGAGCAGGAAGGTGGCTAACTTGCATACGGCATGGTCCAGAGTCCAGTCGTACAGGATATTGTAGATCCACACAGGAACCATGGCCAGGCACAGGATGTCAGAGGAAGCCAGGTTGAGCATGAGACACAGGGTGAAGTTGAGGCGTCGGGACGAGCGGCGCAGGATGACCACCAGGACACCTATGTTACCAGGGAGGCCTAGAACACAGCACAGCCCCAGGATGATGCTCGATATCAGGCGGCCCGAATTCCAGCTAGCCGGAATCAAAGTGGAGTCCAAGCTGGAGTTGTTGGAGGAGGTCATGTTCACAATGGTCCTGAAAAATATGAGATCTAAGAGCTATCTGGAAGACAGTAGACTTTAGACATTTAATTATTTGTTTATCGTTCTTCAAATCCTCACAAGTTTGTTATCTTCTCTTGAACTCTTGTAACAGAGTGATAATAAGGAAACTGATGTGGGTTAACTGCCTCTGGTCAGCTTCCTCCTGACAAAGCTGTGTGTTTGTAAGTGTGAGCTTGTGTCTGAGCCTTGGTGTGAGTGTGAGTGAGTGAGAGAGAGAGAGGGGGAGAGAGATTTGTGTTTGAGGGTAACAGTTCGACACTCCCAATTTTGTCATTAAGGCTACACTCAACCTGATTCTCATCAATAGACACATGCCACTGAGAAGATAGTTTGAAGCTAAAGACAAAACATATAAAGTAGATTGTAGCTGTTGTCCAGGGTCAAGCCACACAGTTTTTATATATTTTTCCCACATTTAATAATTCATATTTTTTATGTGATTTTATCTTGTGCAAAAAGTTTTAATGATTTGAACTTTTGACAGATAAATGGATGTGTAATGCATTTAATCCATATCTGTGTTGTTGGCTCTCTTTGAATGTATGGCCTTAGTTTAATGCTTCCATTTTGTGGCAAAATAAGGCTAGAAAAACTACAATTCTTCCCTGCAACAGATTCTAGCATAAATCTACCATGACTGCTATCTTATATCTTAATTTGGGAAGCTATTGACAAAAACTGCACATTTGTATAAAGCACATACATATATATATATATATATGTATATATATATATATATATATATATATACATATATATATATATACATATATATATATAGATTTATCGATATACTTGCATTATCGTGTTTCTTTAACACACATCTTCGACATTGTGCATTTTTTTTGTTTATTATATTTTAATTATTATTATATATATATATATATATATATATATATATATATATATATACTATATATATATATATATATATATATATATTAGTAGTAGTATTAGCATCATTGTTGGGAAACGGCTCTCAAGGTAAGAATTTCACTGTACTATTTAACACGTGTTGTATCCTGTGCACGTGGTGAAATAACTTTAAACCCTGAAGGAAAGTGCAGCAGTGGACTCTGACTGAGGGAGGTTTTTGTGCTGCTCTAAGTCACTGTGTGAACACAGGACCACTGTGGTGACTCTGACAGTAGTAAACTCCTGTATACTCAGCCTGGACATCACTGATGGTCAGAGTGAAGTCAACACCATTTCCTCTCCCACTGCCACTGAACCAGGTGGAAACTCCTGTGAACCTGTCTGATGTGTAATAGATCAGGAGTTTAGGAGCTTCTCCAGACGTCTGATGGTACCAGGCCAGGTAATACTGTGAGCCAGAGTACTGAGTGATTTGACCAGGCTGGACTGATTGAGCTGCAGACTGAGTCGATACATACTGGCCCCAAGACCCTGCAGAGAGATAAAAGGGAACATCACATATAGGAAGGTAACATAGTCGGAAGATTATAACCGTAATTCCACATTTACAACATGATGCTTGCATACTGAAAATGTTCAAAATGTCTCTCACCTTGTGCGTAACAGACCAGAGTCCAGATGAAGATGGGGATGAAAGTCATGGTTGCCCTGTGTTGTGTTTAAATGAAATACAGCTCTCACATGAAGTGTTCAACTCACAGGGCTATAAACACTTCCAGAGCACTGAAGCATGTGATGCCAATGCAAAGTGTCTCTGTATGGAAATGTTCCTCCTGGTCAAATCACTTCACTGTCATTAAGAAAAGTTCTGAAATCCTGCTCCATGTGTTGTCTGAAAGTCATTACAAAAACGTATTTATACTGACACATTCTTTCATTGCTGTATCAAGCTCTTTTCATGATTACTTGTTACAATATGATTAGATATTATCAACATAGTGCACAGCAGTTCCATACTGTTGAAAGTTTATTGCGGAACGGGGAACGTGAATGTGACCAATCTCCTGGAGTTCCAGAGTATACCAGTAGGGGGCATCAGTGACAACGCAAGATTCATTGATCAGTTCCATGTTGTGTTATTAACGTTCACCTCTGTGTCTGGAGGTTTTTGTACTGCGAGTCAATCAGACTCTATCACTGTGGTGGACTTTTGGTGAAGGGACTAAACTGAGTGTTTAGTAGTATTCAATTCTCGATCTTGACCTCTGTTATCAAAATCCCAATTCATTTTCTTAACACTATTACAAATCTCTCAAAAAGAAAGTAGAAATGTGTTTTTATTTTTGGAGAATTTGTTTTACATTTTGAAGTAAAGTGAGTTAAATTTGAATGCCTATTCAAGATGTAATATATCAAACAAGGTGCTTTTACAGTGTGTATATTTTCAAACAATAGGGTTATTGTTGAAATCTGAGAGTGGTTTGACTAAATTTATCTTGACAAAGAGATAGAGCCTTGTCTCTACAGTTTCAAGGGTTGTTGTATGGCCGTTGCATGAGTTTGTATCACTGTGGTACACTTTTTGTGGAGGCACTAGACTGGATGTTGGAAGTAAGTTTATATACGTGTAATTTCTCATTTAAATAAATGCTCAGTTTTGCTGTCTATTTGCTATATTGCGATCTTATTTATTTATTTTTGTAATATTTGCTACTTTTTCTAAGTGAGCTATCATACACAGTCTTGCTGTTCATGTAAATGTACTTTTTGGTTTCAACTTGTGATAGAATGTCTTGTAAATTACATTATGACTTTATTGTTTTTGTTATAATAATCTTGAAAACATAAAAAAAAGGTTATGTGTCTTTTAAATTAACCTGCAATAGGCTATGTAACTTGTTTGGATGACCAAATTCACATAGAAATATGAGTTCTAGATGTTTCATTATCATTGAAAGCATGTCTATGAAGCGTAGATTATTCAATGTGTAATTTCTATGCTTCCCATTCTTACATTTTGTTTTTGCTTTACTTTAGGTTTTGCACACCTGATCAAACAGGTGAAAATATAATATTTCCTGTTATGGAAAATATATTTCACAGCGAAAACCTACAGGACAGTAGCTCTACAGGAACAGGGTTGAAGTGGAAACCTACAGGACAGTAGCTCTGCAGGAACAGGGTTGAAGTGGAAACCTACAGGACAGTAGCTCTACAGGAAAAGGGTCGGAGTGAAAACCTACAGGACAGTAGTTCAACAGGAACAGGGTTGGTGTGGAAACCTACAGGACAGTAGCTCTACAGGAACAGGGTCGGAGTGAAAACCTACAGGACAGTAGCTCAACAGGAACAGGGTTGGTGTGGAAACCTACAGGGCAGTAGCTCTATAGGAACAGGGTTGGAGTGGAAACCTACAGGACAGTAGCTCTACAGGAACATGGTTGGAGTGAGAACCTACAGGACAGTAGCTCAACAAGAACAGGGTTGGAGTGAAAACCTACAGGACAGTAGCTCTACAGGAACAGGGTTGGAGTGAGAACCTACAGGACAGTAGCGCAACAGGAACAGGGTTGAAGCCATGCTCTTACACTATACTTCTTTGTTTTATCACATAAACAGAAGTTTGGTGAACTATTAGAATTTTAGCAACCAGGAAATGGTGTAGTGATTTCTGCATAATGCATCTTTAAATGTAATATTATATTGACATGGTTACAGTCAACTGGAATTTAATCACTCAGCATTATTTTAAACAGATTGTCATTTAAGAATTGGTCCTACATTCTGTGGAATTTTCTTTAAAATAATACAAATAATGAATTATGAAATGCAGTTTGATTCCTAGGATTTTATCCCATTACAAAAAGGGAGAGGTATGCTGAAATATTTTAATTTTACATAGTTGTAAGGGATGCGTAACTGGTGGCAGTGAAGTCAGACACTGGAGAGCAAAACTATGTAATAGCCAGAGCAGTTAAATGTCAAAACCAACGGCCGGCATCAAGAAATAACCAACTTGGCTACAAAACCCGACGTGCACCAATAACGATGCGCACAAGCACTTACAGAAACAATTCCACACAAAGACATGGGGGGAACAGAGGGTTAAATACACAAGACTTACTGAGGGAAATGAAAACCAAGTGTGTCGAAAAAAACAAGACAAAACAAATGAAAAATGAAAAGTGGAACGACGATGGCTAGAAGACAGGTGACACCGAACACCGAACGCCGCCCGACCAAGGAGAGGAACCAACTTCTGTGGAAGTCGTGACAGTAACCCCCCCCACCCTTGATGCACGGTTCGAAGACGACCCGGAGGGCAAGGTGCAGGGCGATCCGGACGGAGACGGTGGAACTCCCGCAACATTGAAGGGTCCAACACGTCCTCCACCGGAACCCAGCATATCTCCTCCAGACCGTACCCCTCCCAGTCCCAGAGGTACTGAAGGCCCCTCGCCCAACGCCTCGAATCCAAAATGGAACAAACGGAGTACACAGAGGGCGGAGGAACGTCCCGCACCTGAGATTCCTGAAACGGTCCAACCACCACCGGCTTCTCATGAGGGATGTTTATTGTACTATATTTGCTCAATTTATGTGACTGTTTCGTGCATAGTGAAGTTATTAATTACACTTTGGATGGTGTGTCAGCAAACCCAGTGACTACAAAGATACAATAATTCTTCCTAACTCAGTTACCGGAGAGAAAGGAAACCGGTCAGGGATTTCACCATGAGGCCAATGGTGACTTTAAAACAGTTACAGAGTTTAATGGCTGTGATAGGAGAAATCAGAGGTTGGATAAACAACATTGTAGTTACTCCACAATACTAATCTAATTAACAGAGTGAAAAGAAGGAAGCATGTACAGAATAAAACTATTTAAAAACATGCAACCTGTTTGCAACAAGGCACCAAAATAATACTGCAACAAATGAGGCAAGGGATTTTTTTGTCCTTAATATGAAGTGTGATGTTTGGGGAAAATCCAGTACAACACGTTCCTAGGAACCTTTCCAAATTTTCAAGTATAGCGGTAACTGATTCATGTAATGGGTATGGTTGTAATCGTTAAGGACTGGAGAGATGTCAGGATAAATAATAAATGGAATGGAGCCAAGCACATGCAGGATCCTATAGAAAAACCTCTTTCAGTCTGCTTTCCATCAGACATTGGGAAACAAATTCACTATTCATTATGAATATTGTTTGACCTCTGTCATTGCCAACAAAGGGTATATAACAAAGTATTGAGATAAACTTTTGTTATTTACCAAATACTTATTTTCCACCATAATTTGCAAATAAATTCATTAAAAATCCCACAATGTGATTTTCTGGATTTTTTTTCTCTCATTTTGTCTGTCATAGTTGAAGTGTACCTATGATGAAAATTACAGGCCTCTCTCATCTTTTTAAGTGGGAGGACTTGCACAATTGGTGGCTGACTAAATACCTTTTTGCCTCACTGTATGTCAGTCTTATAGTTGTATTATCCTTATACAGTACATACTGTACGTAGGACAAATCATCACAAACAGGGGTATTGTAAAGCAGTTGGCTACTGTAAAACTGTAGCACGTTGTTGTATACCGTTTATTATATGTTGGTGATCAAATGATTGTATCTTTTTAATAAGGTACAAAACAGGTTCCTATGGACAGAAAAACAAGTGATGAGACCGAACAAGACAAACAGTTCCCATTCCACCCCCGAACCACGGGACTTCCCCAACCCAAAGTTAGATTAGTGGTTCACAATAGCGGTCTTTTTACAGAGTCATGTTGTACGCCATTTCTGCGGGAAGCCTGCAGCACAATGCCGACAATGTCCATCACATTGACAAAAAAGTTCTGAACATAAGATAGAGGCCATTACAAGTGTTATCAAATGTTGAAAATATACCACTTACATCTGAAAATGTGCAAGTTCCCCAGAACCGTATAAAAAGAAAGTTACACTATATATACCCATTAAATTGTTGGGAGCATATGTAGGGTGTGTGACTCATATCTATGTAGAGTGTACTACTTTCTCTCTTTCTTTTTATACAGTTAGTCAGCACCTCTACAATAAATGCTGGGTGTGCGTCAGCTCATGATTTTTACCACCTGATCATAACCCCCCAAAAACTGTTTATAGTTTCAAAATATGTTTTAAACTACAGTATGTCAATCTTATGGACTTGGATCTACACTGGGGATTGAAGATAGCTGGCAGAGGGAGGCCTGACAGTCATATAATTCAGCATCAGACATTTGTGACCTGAATCCTGTTTTCGCCCCTCTACGACGACTTGGGCTGCTCACGGATCCTCCGCGAGGCGAAGGCGTACAAGAAGGGATCCAGGCAGCTGGAACGTAAAGCTCCGGAAGACACGCGCTGCGGACGCCTCTGGCCGGAAAGCCCGCAGCACAATTGGCGGCAATGTCATTCACATTGACAAAAAAGTTCTGAACATAAGATAGAGGGCATTACAAGTGTTATCAAATGTTGAAAATATACCACTTACATCTGAAAATCTGCAAGTTCCCCAGAACTGTATAAAAATAAAGTTACAGTCTATATACCCATTAAATTGTTGGGAGCATATGCAGGATGTGTGACGCATATCTATGTAGAGTGTACTACTTTCTCTCTCTTTTAATTGTGCATTCATTGGGGGTTCACAAGTCTTTCACTCCTGAGTTATTGAGGCAAAATTTACGTTTTCCGTGACATACAATGAAAACATTTCGTTTCGTCACCAATACATCAGATAGCGATACTCACCATTTCGTCATTTGAACTACTATTAATCAAATAGCAAAAAAACCTAAATGCTTTTCTTTTTGAAGTGCTGAATAGAAATTATAGTAGAGGGTAAATATAATTTTCAAATTATAGTAGAGGGTAAATATAATTTTCAAATTATAGTAGAGGGTAAATATCATTTTCAAATTGTAGTAGAGGGTAAATATTATTTTCAAATTATAGTAGATGGTAAATATCATTTTCAAATTGTAGTAGAGGGTAAATATCATTTTCAAATTGTAGTAGAGGGTAAATATCATTTTCCACAGAGTATTTGACCATGACTTGACATGTACAATGTTTTACATAATATGTATTCAATGGCAGGTTGTGACATGTTGAGAAATACAGAGCCTTCAGAAAGTATTCACACCGCCCTTGCTGTCTCTGCCTGGCCGGCTCCCCTCTTTCCACTGGGATTCTCTGCCTCTAACCCTATTACAGGGACTGAGTCACTGGCTTGCTGGGGCTCTCTCATGCCGTCCCTGGAAGGCGTGCGTCACCTGAGTGGGTTGATTCACTGATGTGGTCATCCTGTCTGGGTTGGCGCCCCCCCCCCCTTGGGTTGTGCCATGGCGGAGATCTTTGTGGGCTATACTCAGCCTTGTCTCAGGATGGTAAGTTGGTGGTTGAAGATATCCCTCTAGTGGTGTGGGGGCTGTGCTTTGGCAAAGTGGGTGGGGTTATATCCTTCCTGTTTGGCCCTGTCCGGGGGTGTCCTCGGATGGGGCCACAGTGTCTCCTGACCCCTCCTGTCTCAGCCTCCAGTATTTATGCTGCAGTAGTTTATGTGTTGGGGGGCTGGGGTCAGTTTGTTATCTGGAGTACTTCTCCTGTCCAATTCAGTGTCCTGTGTGAATCTAAGTGTGCATTCTCTAATTCTCTCCTTCTCTCTCTCTTTCTCTCTCTCGGAGGACCTGAGCCCTCGGACCATGCCCCAGGACTACCTGACATGATGACTCCTTGCTGTCCCCAGTCCACCTGGCCGTGCTGCTGCTCCAGTTTCAACTGTTCTGCCTTATTATTATTCGACCATGCTGGTCATTTATGAACATTTGAACATCTTGGCCATGTTCTGTTATAATCTCCACCCGGCACAGCCGGAAGAGGACTGGCCACCCCACATATGCTCTCTCTAATTCTCTTTCTTTCTCTCTCTCGGAGGACCTGAGCCCTAGGACCATGCTCCAGGACTACCTGACATGATGACTCCTTGCTGTCCCCAGTCCCCCTGGCCATGCTGCTGCTCCAGTTTAAACTGTTCTGACTTATTATTATTCGACCATGCTGGTCATTTATGAACATTTGAGCATCTTGGCCATGTTCTGTTATAATCTCCACCCGGCACAGCCAGAAGAGGACTGGCCACCCCACATAGCCTGGTTCCTCTCTAGGTTTCTTCCTAGGTTTCAACACATTACTGAGAAGCTCTCTCCATGTTTTCAAACATAGTGGTAACTGCTTCATGTTATGGGTATCCTTGTAATCATTAAGGATTTGGTAGTTTTTCAGGATAAAAAATAAATGGAATAGAGCCAAGCACAGGCAAAATCCTATAGGAAAACCTGGTTCAGTCTGCTTTCCACCAGACATTGGGAAACAAATTCACCTTTCAGCAGGACTTTAACCTAAAATTAGGCAAATCTACACGGGAGTTGCTTATCAAGAAGACAGTGAATGTTCTGGAGAGGCCGAGTTACAGTTTTGACTTAAAAAAACTGTAACTTTGACAAAACGTTTTTATTTATCAATGATCAACAACAAATTTGACAGAGCTTGAAGAATTTTCAAAAAAGTAATGGGAAATGTTGCACAATCCAAGTCTGGAAAGCTCTTAGAGATTTACCCAGAAAGACTCACAGCTGTAATCACTGCCAAAGGTGGTTCTACAAAGTATTGACTCAGGGGTGGGAATACTTATGTAAATGAGCTATTTCTATATTTCATTTTCAAAACATTTGCAAAAGTTTTCCAAAACATATTTTCACTTGGTCATAATGGGGTATTGTGTGTAGATGGGTGAGGATACAATATTTTTAATGCATTTTGAATTCAGGCTGTAACACAACAAAATGTGGCATAATTCAAGGGGTATGAATACTTTCTGAAGGCACTGTATGTCAGTCTTATCGTTGTATTATCCTTATATTGTACATACTGTACGTAGGACAAATCATCACAAACAGGGGTATTGTAAAGCAGTTGGCTACTGTAAAACTGTAGCAAGTTGTTGTATACCATTTATTATATGTTGGTGATCAAATTATTGTATCTTTTTTATAAGGTACAAAACAGGTTCCCATGGACAGAAAAACAAGTGATGAGACCGAACAAGACAAACGGTTCCCATTCCACCCCCGAACCACAGGACTTTCCCAACCCAAAGTTAGATTAGTGGTTCACAATAGCAGTCTTTTTACAGAGTCATGTTGTACGCCATTTCTGCCCCATGCAACAATGTTCAAAATCAGCTTCTCTACTGATACAGTATCGCCTGTCTCTCTGCTGGAAATTCATCAGCTTGCAGTGTATCAATGAAATTCAGATAATGACTGGAATATATTGTTATATACAACCCAGGCATTTCAACAGTACATTGTACACTATAATTAAGCAATAAGGCACGAGGGTGTGTGGTATATGCCCAATATTACACGGCTAAGGGCTGTTCTTACGTACAACGCAGGTTGCAAGTTCAAACCCCCGAGCCGACAAGGTACAAATAGTGGAGTTTGGAGTGTGACTGTTTGAGGTTGTGGACAGGTGTCTTTTATACTGATAACAAGTTCAATCAGGTGCCATTAATACAGGTAACGAGTGGAGGACAGACGAGCCTCTTAAAGAAGAAGTTACAGGTCTGTGAGAGCCAGAAATCTTGCTTGTTTGTAGGTGACCAAATACTTATTTTCCACCATAATTTGCAAATAAATTCATAAAAAATCCTACAATGTGATTTTCTGGATTTTTTTTTCTCATTTTGTCTGTCATAGTTGAAGTGTACCTATGATGAAATGTACAGGCCTCTCTCATCTTTTTAAGTGGGAGAACTAGCACAATTGGTGGCTGACTAAATACTTTTTTGCCCCACTGTATATATATAATAATATATAACATTTAATAAACTAAAAAACACACAATGTCGAAGATGTGTGTTAAAGAAACATGATTATGCAAGTATGTATATATCTTTGTGTATCTCCAAATAAATGTGCTTTTTACAAATGTGTAGTTTTTGTCAATAGCTTCCCAAATGAAGAAAACAGAAGATAGCAGTCATGGTAGATTTATGCTAGAATCTGTTGCAGGGAAGAATTGTAGTTTTTCTAGCCTTATTTTGCCACTAAATGGAAGCATTAAACTAAGGCCATACATTCAAAGAGAGCCAACAACACAGATATGGATTAAATGCATTACACATCCATTTATCTGTCAATAGTTCAAATCATTTTACACAAGATAAAATCACATAAAAAACATGAATTATTAAATGTGGGGATAATATATAAAAACTGTGTGGCTTGACCCTGGACAACAGCTACAATCTACTTTATATGTTTTGTCTATAGTTTAAAACTATCTTCTAGGAGTCATGTGTCGATTGATGAGAATCAGGTTGAGTGAAGCCTTAATGACAAAATTGGAAGAATCTAATTGTTAACCTCAAACACAAATCTCTCTTTCACTCACTCACTCACTCACTCACTCACTCACTCACTCACTCACTCACTCACTCACTCACTCACTCACTCACTCACTCACTCAGACTCAGTCTCACATGCACACACACACACACACAGCTTTGTCAGGAGGAAGCTGACCAGAGGCAGTTAACCCACATCAGTTTCCTTATTATCACTCTATGACAAGAGGTCAAGAGAAGAAAACAAACTTGTGAGGATTTGAAGAACGATAAACTAAAGAATTAGATGTCTAAAGTCTACTGTCTTCCAGACAGCTCTTAGATCTCATATTCTTTCACGGACCACGGTGAACATGAACTCCTCCAGCAACTCCAGCTTCAACTCCACTTGGATTCCGGGTGGCGTGGTTTCGGGCCACCTGATATTGAGCATCATCATGGGGCTGTGCTGTGTTCTAGGCCTCCCTGGTAACATAGCTGTCCTGGTGGTCATCCTGCGCCGCTCGTCCCGACGCCTCAACTTCACCCTGTGCCTCATGCTCAACTTGGCTTCCTCTGACATCCTGTGCATGGCCATGGTTCCTGTGTTGATCTACAATATCCTGTACAACTGGACTCTGGGCCGTGCTGCATGCAAATTAGCCACCTTCCTGCTCTACTTCAGCCAGTGTTGTAACGTGCTAACGGTTACACTACTCGGTGTCCATCGCTACCTCCAGGTGCTCTACCCGCAGATGTGGAACAGGCTTGGGCGCAAGGGGGAGGCGGTGCTGTTCCTGGCACTTTGGGGGCTCGCCGGTGCTCTGACTGCCCCCGCCGTTGCCACTCGCGATGTGGTTGATGGCTGGCCCCATTGCCAGCGACACACTGGCTCCGATGCTGAAAGATTTGCTGTCCTCGTCTTGGAGACAGTTTTATGTTTCGTGGTCCCGTTCTCTGTGCTTGTCACGACCTACTGCCGCCTCCACTGGCGGGTTAACCAGACGGTGCTGTTCAGCAGTGCCAAAATGACGTGGCTGGTCATCAGTGTGGTGGTCGCCTTCTTCATCCTCTGGATCCCTGTGAACATTGTCAAAGTGTTAGCTATCGCCTGCATTGTGCTGCAGACATCCCATCCAGAGGTGTCAGATGCGCTGTGGAGCCACGGAAACAAGCTAGTGCATGTCGCCCTGTGCTTTATGGTTATTAACTGCTGCCTGGACCCCTTCTTGTACGCCTTTGCCTCGCGGAGGATCCGTGAGCAGCCCAAGTCGTCGTCGAGGGGCAAAAACAGGATGCAGGTCACAAATATCTGATGTTTGAAGCTGTGCTCTGCTGGTGTGACTAAAGTCATATGACTGGCATGCCAACCCCTAATTCTAACCCTCGGCCTACCCATAATCAAACCCCCCACCCTAACCTTAACAAATCAGGGTACTCTCAAAAAGGAATATATTTTTTAGGTGTTTTTAGAGCAGCCAAATATGAGTCCCATTGCCCCTGCTATTTTGTCCCCAATAAAACCTACATTTTGGGTTGCTGACTGTATAGGCTGTACTTTCTAGGTATCCATAGGTTAGCCTAGATTTGTTATATTGTTGGTCTCTCGCCCTTCAAGCTTGACCTCCATTGGTCAAAGCCTAAATTGTATTGCTTCTGTCAGCTTTCCCATGAATAAATACATATATTTGGTTACCATGAGTAAGTTTCTCTTATAGTGCATGTACTTCTGCTTTGGTTCAGAGGAGCTTCAACTTACCAGTGTGTTGGAATATTGTCTATTTGTGAAGTTGCCTCAATGCATGTCAAAATCAGGTATTTTAGCAGTGAGCACAATGGAAAAACACACTAGATCCATGCAACAACATTTCTGCCTAAGTAGATCAATAAAAGCATGCATTTCAAACCTTACCCCACTCTGATGCCCAATATGGGTTTAACCATTTTAGTTTCAGTCTAAACCCGCAACAAGAAGTGAGCCTACTTGCCAACACTGCCAATTTTCTTTATTCTGAACCAAATGAAGGTAGAACTTGCCATATGTCAGATGTATCAACACATTTGGTAAACAGACAAACAACTTTATCTGCACCCAAAGGAACATGCCTTTAGGTTCAAAATGAGGAAAATAAAGCTTGAGATTGACATACTGTAGTTTAAAACATATTTTGAAACTATAAACATTTTTTGGGGGGGTTATGATCAGGTGGTAAAAATCATGAGCTGACGCACACCCAGCATTTATTGTAGAGGTGCTGACTAACTGTATAAATAGACAGAGAGAAAGTAGAACACTCTACATAGATATGCGTCACACATCCTACATATGCTCCCAACAATTTAATGAGTGTATAGAGTGTAACTTTCTCTTTATGCGGTTCTGGGGAACTTGCAGATTATCAGATGTAAGTGGTATATTTTCAAAACTCTAAGTACAAAACTTGACATTCTTAATACTTGTAATGCCCTCTATCTTATGTTCAGAACTTTGATTGTGAATTCTTTGGGGTTTCACAGGTCTTTCACTGTTGAGTCATTCAAATCTAACTTGCTTTTCGTTTTGAAGTGCTGAATAAAAAGAATAGTAGATGGTAAATATAATATTCAAATTAGAGTAGAGGGTTAATATCATTTTCCACACAGTATTTGACCATAACTTGACATACACAATGTTTTAAATAATTTGAATCCAACGGCAGGTTGTGAGCATGTTCAGAAATACAGTGCCTTCAGAAAGTATTCACACCCCTTGACTTTTCCCTAAAAAAATCCAGTCTGAATATAAAATAGATTCAATTAAAGATTTTGTGTCACGAACCTACACACAATCTCCCGTAATGTCGAAGTTGTCACGACTTCCACCGAAGTCGGCTCCTCTCCTTGTTCGGGCGGCGTTTGGCGAATGACGTCACCGGCTTCCAGCCATCGCCGCTCCATTTTTCATAATTCCATTTGTCTTGTCTGGGTTTCATACCCACCTGGTTGTTCATTTATCTAATTGTATTTAACCCTCTGTTTCCCATCATGTTTTGTGTGTAATTGTTTTCATGTCATACGATGACCTTCAGCGCTTTACTTTATTGTTCCGTGTTTTTGAGCGCGTTTGTTTTGTTGTGCTCCCGGTTTGGAACTTTAAGAAAGTGCGCTTTATTTATCATACTCTGCTCTCCTGCACCTGACTTCACCTTTATACACACCATGACAAAAGACAAATAATGTTCTAAGAAACGTTTACAAATTAATAAAAAGTGAAAGCTGGGGAGTTTTTCCTAGCCACCGTGCTTCTACACCTGCATTACTTGCTGTTTGGGGTTTTAGGCTGGGTTTCTGTACAGCACTTTGGGATATCGGCTGATGTAAGAAGGGCTATATAAATAAATGTGATTTGATTTGAAAGCTGAATTGTCTTGAGTTCATAAGTATTCCTCCCTTTTGTTACGGCAATCCTAAATAAGTTCAGGATAAAAATGTAGTTATTAAAGTTATTTATTACACTTTGGATGGTGTATCAGTACACCCACTCACTACAAAGACACAAGTGTCCTTCCCAACTCAGATGCCGGAGAGGAAGGAATTTCACCCTGAGGCCAATGGTGACTTTAAAACAGTTACAGAGTTTAATGGCTGTGATAGGAGAAATCGGAGGATGGATCAACAATATTGTAGATACTCCACAATACTAATCTAATTGACAGAGTGAAAAGAAGGAAGTCTGTACAGAATACAAATATTTCAAAACATTCATCCTGTTTGCAACAAGGCACCAAAATAATACTGCAAAAAAATAGGCAATTAATTTTTTGTCCTGAAAACAAAGTGTTGTGTTTGGGGAAAATCCAATACAACTCATTACTGAGTACCACTCTCCATATTTTCAAACATAGTGGTAACTGCTTTAGGTTATGGGTATGCTTGTAATCGTTAAGGACTGGGGAGTTTTTCAGGATAAAAAATAAATGGAATGGAGCCAAGAACAGGCAAAATCCTGTAGGAAGACCTGGTTCAGTCTGATTTCCACCAGACATTGGGATACAAATTCACCTTTCAACAGAGGATTATAACCTAAAATGAGGAAAACCTACAATGGAGTGGCTTACCAGGAGGACAGTGAATGTTCCAGAGTGGACGAGTTACAGTTTTGACTGAAATAATCGATGGCAAAACCTATTTTTTTAATTTATCAATGATGAATAACCAATTTGACAGAGCTTGAAGAATTCTCAAAAGAGAAATGGGGAAATGTTGCACAATCCAAGTGTAGAAAGGTCTTAGAAACTTACCCATAAAGACTCACAGCTGTAATCACTGCAAAGGTGGTTCTACAAAGTATTGACTCAGGGGTGGGAATACTTATGTAAATGAGCTATTTCTATATTTCATTTTCAATACATTTGCAAAGGTTTTCCAAAACATATTTTCACTTGGTAATTATGGGGTATTGTGTGTAGATGGGTGAGGATACAGTCTGTTTAATCAATTTTGAATTCAGGCTGTAACACAACACAATGTGGCATAATTCAAGGGGTATGAATACTTTCTGAAGGCACTGTATGTCAGTCTTATAGTTGTATTATCCTTATACAGTACATACTGTACGTAGGACAAATCATCACAAACAGGGGTATTGTAAAGCAGTTGGCTACTGTAAAACTGTAGCAAGTTGTTGTATACCATTTATTATCTGTTGGTGATCAAATGATTGTATCTTTTTAATAAGGTACAAAACAGGTTCCCATGGACAGAAAAACAAGTGATGAGACCGAACAAGACAAACGGTTCCCATTCCACCCCCGAACCACAGGACTTCCCCAACCCAAAGTTAGATTAGTGGTTCACAATAGCGGTCTTTTTACAGAGTCATGTTGTACGCAATTTCTGCCCCATGCAACAATGTTCAAAATCAGCTTCTCTACTGATACAGTATCGCCTGTCTCTCTGCTTGAAATCCATCAGCTTGAAGTGTATCAATGAAATTCAGATAACGACTGTAAAATATTGTTCTATACAACCCAGGTGTTTCAACAGTACATTGTACACTATAATTAAGCAATAAGGCACGAGGGTGTGTGGTATATGGCCAATATTCCATGGCTAAGGGCTGTTCTTATGTACAACGCAACTCTGAGTGCCTGGATACAGGCCTTAGCCGTGGTATATTGGCCATATACCACAACCCCCCCGAGGTTGCTATTATAAACTGGTTACCAACGTAATTAGAGCAAATTTAAATGGTTGATGGAGAATGATAATGTGGTTTTAACAACTGGTTTTTCCTTCCAACTTAAATTGATGTCATATTGTTACACTTATGAGGTAAAAATTCAGAAATGTACAGTGGTTAACAGTTATATGTTAACCAGGCACTACATTATTTTGGTTCGGTAGTTATCATTTTTGAGCAGTTTGATTAATTAAGTGATAGTTGATTGCATTGTTAGCAAAAGACAAAGAATTCATACAAGAAGTAAGTGAATATTTCATTTTGAACAGCAGACACTTCAATTAGATATGCAGCCAAATTGAGAGTGATTTGTGACTTTGCTTGTTGTACTCAATCAGTTGGAAATGTGCTTAGAGTTTTGAAACATGAGCCATTTTGATGATCTGTTTCGGATTTTAAGCTTAGTGTTGTGAAACTGTACCAAATAGTTGATTTAAAAACACCATAAAATAAAACACCCACTTTATCACCCAAACTGCCATGACACACTGTGGTCAGAGGAGGGCGACAGAGTTTCAGTGGGAGTGTATCTGGTTCTCATTACACTCTGACAGTCAGTGGAGTCCAGGCTGAAGATGCTGGAGATTACTACTGTCAGCAGAGGTACAATGGGTTTTACTGTGTAAGAGTGTCGTACAAAATCCTCCCTCAGCTATAGAGGAACTGCTGACTCAACAGCAGCAGAGCAACGGAATCTCCTGTATTCTAAAGTATCCTAAACACCATTTCATCAAAATATGACACTACAATACAATAATGGAGTTGGTTAGACTTGTCTATGGACAATGTTACTGTACATATCTCTCAATGTATTCTGCAAAAATTGACATTTGTGTAAAGACACGTGGACCACTAAGGAAACCGAGCTGTAAGAAATGCTTGATTTTGCAGGAAATGTTGAACAACATTCAGAAAAGGTTTAGATTTTTTGGGAAAGTTTTGATTGCACTTCATATTATGAAAAGCACCCATTTCAGTACACAAATGCATGAATGTTGACCCTGTCCAAACCCAACTATTCATCACCTACTCAACTTCTAAACCCCTCCAACCCTGAAAGAGTGAATACAGTCATAATGGTTCCATTCAATAAGTACTACTTTGATGTCACGATTATATATATCTGTCAATACGACATTTTGTTTTATTTATACAAATTCATAAAAAGATCTTAGATTGAAGTCCCCTATTTGAACATTATGCAAAGTCCAGTGTAATATCTGCTTCCCCAGTCCATGTTCAGTTCTCTAGTCAAACACCCAGCTGCCCCAGTCCCAGAAGATTAAGGCTGTGAGATTGTGAGCTTTGGTTGGGTTGAAACTCAGATTGTTGTGGTCACGGAACCACCACGCTACTAGAATAGAGCATCAACGTAGTTTAGAGCACATGGCTTCAGTATTAGTAATATCATGAAGACCAGTGATTTTATAGATAATGGATTCAGTACTAGTAATGTCATGAAGACCAGTGATTTTTTAAATACAGTGCCTCGCGAAAGTATTCGGCCCCCTGGAACTTTGCGACCTTTTGCCACATTTCAGGCTTGAAACATAAAGATATAAAACTGTATTTTTTTGTGAAGAATCATCAACAAGTGGGACACAATCATGAAGTGGAACGACATTTATTGGATATTTCAAACTTTTTTAACAAATAAAAAACTGAAAAATTGGGCGTGCAAAATTATTCAGCCCCTTTTCTTTCAGTGCAGCAAACTCTCTCCAGAAGTTCAGTGAGGATCTCTGAATGATCCAATGTTGACCTAAATGACTAATGATGATAAATACAATCCACCTGTGTGTAATCAAGTCTCCGTATAAATGCACCTGCACTGTGATAGTCTCAGAGGTCCGTTAAAAGCGCAGAGAGCATCATGAAGAACAAGGAACACACCAGGCAGGTCCGAGATACTGTTGTGAAGAAGTTTAAAGCCAGATTTGGATACAAAAAGATTTCCCAAGCTTTAAACATCCCAAGGAGCACTGTGTAAGTGATAATATTGAAATGGAAGGAGTATCAGACCACTGCAAATCTACCAAGACCTGGCCATCCCTCTAAACTTTCAGCTCATACAAGGAGAAGACTGATCAGAGATGCAGCCAAGAGGCCCATGATCACTCTGGATGAACTGCAGAGATCTACAGCTGAGGTGGGAGACTCTGTCCATAGGACAACAATCAGTCGTATATTGCACAAATCTGGCCTTTATGGAAGAGTGGCAAGAAGAAAGACATTTCTTAAAGATATCCATAAAAAGTGTAGTTTAAAGTTTGCCACAAACCACCTGGGAGACACACCAAACATGTGGAAGAAGGTGCTCTGGTCAGATGAAACCAAAATTGAACTTTTTGGCAACAATGCAAAACGTTATGTTTGGCGTAAAAGCAACACAGCTCATCACCCTGAACACACCATACCCACTGTCAAACATGGTGGTGGCAGCATCATGGTTTGGGCCTGCTTTTCTTCAGCAGGGACAGGGAAGATGGTTAAAATTGATGGGAAGATGGATGGAGCCAAATACAGGACCATTCTGGAAGAAAACCTGATGGAGTCTGCAAAAGACCTGAGACTGGGACGGAGATTTGTCTTCCAACAAGACAATGATCCAAAACATAAAGCAAAATCTACAATGGAATGGTTCAACAATAAACATATCCAGGTGTTAGAATGGCCAAGTCAAAGTCCAGACCTGAATCCAATCGAGAATCTGTGGAAAGAACTGAAAACTGCTGTTCACAAATGCTCTCCATCCAACCTCACTGAGCTCGAGCAGTTTTGCAAGGAGGAATGGGAAAAAATTTCAGTCTCTCGATGTGCAAAACTGATAGCGACATACCCCAAGCGACTTACAGCTGTAATCGCAGCAAAAGGTAGCGCTACAAAGTATTAACTTAAGGGGGCTGAATAATTTTGCACGCCCAATTTTTCAGTTTTTGATTTGTTAAAAAAGTTTGAAATATCCAATAAATGTCGTTCCACTTCATGATTGTGTCCCACTTGTTGTTGATTCTTCACAAAAAAATACAAATCTTTATGTTTCAAGCCTGAAATGTGGCAAAAGGTCGCAAAGTTCACGGGGACCAAATACTTTCTCAAGGCACTATATATATATATATATATTATTTTTAATTTTACCCATTTTTCTCCCCAATTTTGTGGTATCCAATTGTTTAGTAGCTACTATCTTGTCTCAGGTTGAAAGTCATGCGTCCTCCGATACACAACCCATCCAAGCCGCACTGCTTCTTAACACAGCGTGCATCCAACCCGGAAGCCAGCCACACCAATGTGTCGGAGGAAACACCGTGCACCTGGCAACCTTGGTTTGTGCGCACTGCGCCCGGCCCGCCACAGGATTCGCAGCTGCGCGATGAGTTAAGGATATCCCTACCGGTCAAGCCCTCCCTAACCCGGATGACGCTGGGCCAATTGTGCGTCGCCCCAAGGACCCCCCGGTCAGTACAGCGCCCTTAACCAATGCGCCACCCAAAAATATGGTTTCTATGTGTTTGATACCCTTCCATTCACTCCATTTCAGCCATTATTATGAGCCATCCTCCCCTCAGCAGCCTCCTGTGACCTACAGTGATACTAATACTGAGGCCATGCTATAAACTCACTGGTCTTCATGATATTACTAATACTGAATCCATTTTCTATAAAATCACTGGTCTTAGCCTCCCGGGAGTGAAAACCTACAGGACAGTAGCTCTACAAGAACATGGTTGGAGTGAAAACCTACTGGACAGTAGCTCTACAAGAACAGGGTTGGACTGAAAACCTACAGGACAGTAGTGCTCCAGGAACAGGGTTGGTGGGCCCTGGTGTCACGACCGTTAAAAGAACTGGACCAATGTGCAGCGTGGTGGGTGTAAATTTTCACTTTTATTCGAAATGACGCCGACAAAACAATAAACAATACAAAACCAACCGTGAAGCCTGTGTGCCATCAAACAAAGTTAACTTCCCACAAACACAGGTGGGAAAAAGGGTACCTAAGTATGGTTCCCAATGAGAGACAACGATAGAAAGCTGTCCCTGATTGAGAACCATACCCGGCCAAAACCTAGAAATAGAAAATCATAGAAACACAAAACATAGAATGCCCACCCCAACTCACACCCTGACCAAACCAAAATAGAGACATAAAAAGGATCTCTCAGGTCAGGGTGTGACACCTGGTGTAGTAGAGAATCATTGTATCATCTAAACCACTGTGAAATATATTTTCCATAACCAGAAATATTGTATTTTCAGCTGTTTGATCAGGTGTGCAAAACCTAAAGTAAAACAAAAACAACATTTAAGAATGGGAACCATGGAAATAGCACACATCGAACAATCTACTCTTCATAGACGATGAGAATGAAACATATAGAACTCCTATTTCTATGTGAATTTGGTAATCAAGAAAAAGTTTCATAGCCTATTGCAGGTTAATTTAAAAGACACAACCTTTTTTTATGTTTTCAAGATTATCAGAACAACATTAAAAGTTATAATGTAATTTACAAGACATTTTATCACAAGTTGAAACCAAAAAGTATATTCACATGAACAGCAGGACTTTTTAAGATAGCAAGCACACTTAGCAAAAGTAGTAAATATTGCAACAAAAAAATAACAAAATTAGATAGCAAAACTGAACATTTATTTAAATGAGAAATTACACGTGTATAAACTTACTTCTAAAATCCAGTCTAGTGCCTCCATCAAAAGTGTACCAGTGATACAAACTCATGCAATGGCCATACAAAAACCTTTGAAACTTTAGAGACATGTGTCTTGCTCTTTGTCAAGCTAAATTTAGTCAAACCAATCTCAGATTTCAACAATAACCCTATTGTTTAAAAATATACACACTGTATAAGCACCTTTTTTGATATATTACATCTGAATAGGCATTTTAATTTAACTCACTTTACTTCAAAATGTTAATAACACAACATGGAACTGATCAATTTATCTTACTTTGCCACTGATGCCCCCTACTGGTATACTCTGGAACTCCAGGAGATTGGTCACATTCACGTTCCCCGTTCCGCAATAAACTTTCAACAGTATGGAACTGCTGTGCACTATGTTGATAATATCTAATCATATTGTAACAAGTAATCATGAAAAGAGCTTGATACAGCAATGAAAGAATGTGTCAGTATAAATACGTTGGTGTAATGACTTTCAGACAATACATGGAGCAGGATTTCAGAACTTTTCTTAATGACAGTGCAGTGATTTGCCCAGGAGGAACATTTCCATAGAGAGACACTTTGCATTGGCATCACATGCTTCAGTGCTCTGGAAGTGTTTATAGCTCTGTGAGTTGAACACTTCATGTGAGAGCTGTATTTCATTTAAACACAACACAGGGCAACCATGACTTTCATCCCCATCTTCATCTGGACTCTGGTCTGTTACGCACAAGGTGAGAGACATTTTAACATTTTCAGTATGCAAGCAGCATGTTGTAAATGTGGAATTACGGTTATAATCTTCCAACTATGTTACCTTCCTATATGTGATGTTCCCTTTTATCTCTCTGCAGGGTCTTGGGGCCAGTATGTATCAACTCAGTCTGCAGCTCAATCAGTCCAGCCTGGTCAAATCACTCAGTACACTGGCTCACAGTATTACCTGGCCTGGTACCATCAGACGTCTGGAGAAGCTCCTAAACTCCTGATCTATTACACATCAGACAGGTTCACAGGAGATTCCACCTGGTTCAGTGGCAGTGGGAGAGGAAATGGTGTTGACTTCACTCTGACCATCAGTGATGTCCAGGCTGAGGATACAGGAGTTTACTACTGTCAGAGTCACCACAGTGGTCCTGTGTTCACACAGTGACTTAGAGCAGCACAAAAACCTCCCTCAGTCAGAGTCCACTGCTTCACTTTCCTTCAGGGTTTAAAGTTATTTCACCACGTGCACAGGATACAACACGTATTAAATAGTACAGTGAAATTCTTACCTTGAGAGCCGTTTCCCAACAATGCAGTGATGATAATACTACTACTACCAATAATATATATAATAATATAGAACATAGAATAATACCAAAAAAAACGCACAATGTCGAAGATGTGTGTTAAAGAAACACAATAATGCAAGTATATATATATCTTTGTGTATCTCCAAATAAATGTGCTTTATACAAATGTCCAGTTGTTGTCAATAGCTTCCCAAATTAAGATAACAGAAGATAGATCTCTACTAGAATCTGTTGCAGGGAAGAATTGTCAGACATATGTGTATAGGTGGCAGGGAAGTCAGGCGCAGGAGAGTCAAACGGAGTGTAAAATGGAGTCTTTTAATAATGTCCTAGTAACATGCTCCATAACACTAAACAGAAAAAGGAACATAAACAAATATGGGTACGAAGACCCGTCGCGCACCTATACAACAAAAATACTACACTGACAATAAACAATCTCTGACAAAGACATGAGGGGAAACAGAGGGTTAAATACACAACAGGTAATGAATGGGATTGAAAACAGGTGTGTGGGAAGACAAGACAAAACCAATGGAAAATGAAAAATGGATCAATGATTGCTAGAAGACCGGTGATGTCGAACGCCGAGCACTGCCCGAACAAGGAGAGGCAACGACTTCGGAGAAGTCGTGACAAGAATTGTAGTTTTTCTAGCCTTATTTTGCTAACTAAGGCCATATATTCAAAGAGAGCCAACAACACAGATATGGATTAAATGCATTACACATCCATTTATCTGTCAAAATATCAAATCATTAAAACTTTTCACACAAGATAAAATCACATAAAAAATATGGATTATTAAATGTGGGAAAAATATATAACTGTGTGGATTGCCCCTAGACACACCTACTATCTGGGGTGGCAGGGTAGCCTAGTGGTTAGAGCATTGGACTAGTAACTGAAAGTTTTTTTTGCAAGTTCAAATCCCTGCAAGTTTGCAAGTTCAAATCCCTGAGCTGACAAGGTACAAAATCTGGCGTTCTGCCCCTGAACAGGCAGTTAACCCACTGTGAAAATAAGAATTTGTTCTTAACTGACTTGCCTAGTAAAATAAAGGTAAAATATATATTTTTTTAAAATCCACTTTATATGTTTTGTCTATAGCTTCAAACTATCTTCTCAGTGTCATGTGTCTATTGATGAGAATTAGGTTGAGTGTAGCCTTATTGACACAATTGGAAGTATCTAATTGTTAACCACAAACACAAATCCCTCTCTCTCTCTCTCTCTCTCACTCACTCACTCACACTCACACCAAGGCTCAGACTCAAGCTCACACACACACACACACACACACACACACACACACACACACACACACACACACACACACACACACACACACACACACACACACACACACACACACACACACACACACACACACACACACACACACACACACACACACACACACACACACACACACACACACACACACACACACAGAGAGCTTTGTCAGGAGGAAGCTGACCAGAGGCAGTTAACCCACATCAGTTTCCATATTATCACTCTGTTACAAGACTTCAAGAGAAGATAACAAACTTGTGAGGATTTCAAGAACGAGAAACTAAAGAATTAGATGTCTAAAGTCTACTGTCTTCCAGACAGCTCTTAGATCTCATATTCTTTCACGGACCACGGTGAATATGAACTCCTCCAGCAACTCCAGCTTGAACTCCACTTGGATTCCGGATGGCGTGGTTTCGGGCCGCCTGATATGGAGCATCATCATGGGGCTGTGCTGTGTTCTAGGCCTCCCTGGTAACATAGGTGTCCTGGTGGTCATCCTGCGCCGCTCGTCCCGACTCCTCAACTTCACCCTGTGCCTCATGCTCAACCTGGCTTCCTCCAACATCCTGTGCCTGGCCATGGTTCCTGTGTTGATCTACCATATCCTGCATGCCTGGATTCTGGGCTGTGCAGCATGCAAGTTAGCCACCTTCCTGCTCTAATTCAGCCTGTGCTGTAACGTGCTAACGGTTACTCTATTCGGTGTCCATCGCCTCCTCCAGGTCCTCTACCCTCAGATGTGGAACAGGCTGGGGCGCAAGGGGGAGGTAGTGCTGCTCCTGGCCCTGTGGGGGCTCGCCTGTGCTCTGACTGCCCCCACTGTTGTCACTCGTGATGTGGTTGATGGCGAGCTCAAGTGCCAGCGACACACGGGCTCTGATGCTGAAAGAGTTGCTGTCCTCGTCTCGGAGACAGTTTTATGGTTTGTGGTCCCGTTCTCTGTGCTTGTCACGTCCTACTGCCGCCTCCACCGGCGGGTGAACCAGACGGCGCTGTTCAGCAGTGCAAAGATGACGTGGCTGGTCACCAGTGTGGTGGTCGCCTTCTTCATCCTCTTGATCCCTGTGCACATTGTCAATATGGTAGACATCACCTGCATTGTGCAACATACTCCCCTGACAGAGTTGTCAGTTGCGCTTCGGTGCCACAGAAACGCGGTAGCGAGTGTCGCCCGGTGCTTTATGGTTATTAACAGCTGCCTGGACCACTTCCTGTACGCCTTCGCCTTGCGGAGGATCCGTGAGCAGCCCAAGTCATCGTAGAGGGGCGACAGCAGGATGCAGGTCACACATGTCTGATGTTTGAAGCTGTGCTCTGCTGGTGTGAGCAAAAGCATGTGACTGGAATGCCAACCCCTAATTCTAACCCTCGGCCTACCCATAATCAAGCCCCCTAACCCTAACCTTAACAAATCAGGGTACTCTCAAAAATAAATATACTTTTTAGGTGTTTTTAGAGCAGCCAAATGAGAGTCCCATTGGCCCTGCTATTTTGTCCCCAACAAAACCTACATTTTGGGTTGCTGACTGTATAGGCTGTACTTTCTAGGTATCCATAGGTTAGCCTAGATTTGTTATATTGTTGGTCTCTCGCCCTTCAACCTTGACCTCCATTGGTTAAAGCCTAAATTGTATTGCTTCTGTCAGCTTTCCCATGAATAAATAAATATATTTGGTTATCATGAATACGTTTCTCTTACAGTACATGTACAACTGCTTTGGTTCAGAGGAGCTCCAACTTACCATAGTGGGTTGGAAAATTTCTCTACTTTTGAAGTCGCCTCATTGTATGTCAAAATCAGGGTACTTGAGCAGTGAGCACAATGGAAAAACTCACTAGATCTTTGCAACAACATTTCTGCCTAAATAGATCAATAAAAGCATGCATTTCAAATCTTACCCCACTCTGATGCCCAATATGGGTTCAACTATTTTAGTTTCAGTCTAACCCGCAACAAGAATTGAGCCAAATTGCCAACACTGCCAATAAAAATCATTCTGAACCAAATGAAGATAGAACTTGCCATATGTCAGATGTAACAACACATTTGGTACACGGACAAACAGCCCAAAGGAACATGCCTTTAGGTTCAAAATGAGGAAAAATGCAAAAGACTTTAGCGTATATTGACACTGTATAACATGTTTTCAACACTATAGGCTACATAGTGCTATACAGTACTATACAGTACTTACATGTGACTGAAAAGCCCTTGACACCTCTGATTTTAGGGTATGAATGATATAGCTGTCAGGCCTCCCTCTGCCAGCTATCTTCAATCCCCAGTGTAGATCCAAGTTCATGAGATTGACATACTGTAGTTGAAAACATATTTTGAAACAATAAATCGTTTTTGGGGGGTTATGATCAGGTGGTAAAAATCATGAGCTGACGCACACCCAGCATTTATTGTAGAGGTGCTGACTAACTGTATAAAAAGAAAGAGAGAAAGTAGTACACTCTACATAGATATGAGTCACACACCCTGCATATGCTCCCAACAATTTAATGAGTATATAGAGTGTAACTTTCTCTTTATGCGGTTCTGGGGAACTTGCACATTTTCAGATGTAGGTGGTATATTTTCAAAACTCTAAGTACAAACTCGAAATTCATAACTCTTGTAATGCCCTCTATCTTATGTTCAGAACATTTGATTGTGCATTCATTGGGGTTTCACAGATCTTACACTCTTGAGTTATTCAAGCAAAATCAAGTCTAATTTGCTATTTTGCTATTGAATAGAAAGAATTTTAGGTGGTAAATATCATTTTCAAATTATAGTAGAGTAGGTAAATATCATTTTGAAATTATAGTAGAGAAGGTAAAAAATAATTTTCAAATTATAGTAGAGAAGGTAAATATCATTTTCCACACAGTATTTGACCATATCTTGACATGCACAATGTTTTAAATCTTCAAATAAATGGCAGGTTGTGATTATGTTCAGAAATACAGTGCCTTCAGAAAGTATTCACACCCCTTGACTTGTTCCACATAATTTTTACAGCCTGAATATAAAATAGATGAAAGTCACTGGCCTGCACACAATATCCAGTAATGTGAAAGCCAACTAATGCTCTAAGAAATGTTTAAAAAATAATATAATATAATATTTTTGAGTCACAATGTATTCCATCCTTTTGGTATGGAAAGCCTAAATAAGTTCAGGATAAAAAATGTAGTTATTGAATTGATTAAATACACTTTGGATGGTGTATCAGAAAGACTCACAGCTGTAATCACTGCTAAAGGTGGTTCTACAAAAGTATTGACTCAGGGGTGGGAATACTTATGTAAATTAGCTATTTCTATATTTAATTTTCAATACATTTATAAAAGTTTTCCAAAGCATATTTTCACTTGCTCATTTTTGGGTATTGTGTGTAAATGGGTGAGAATGCAATCATTTTAATGCATTTTCAATTCAGGCTCTAACACAACAAAATGTGGCATAATTCAAGGTTTATGAATACTTTCTGAAGGCACTGTATGTCAGTCTTATAGTTGTATTATCCTTATACAGTACATACTGTACGTAGGACAAATCATCACAAATAGGGGTATTGTAAAGCAGTTGGCTACTGGAAATCTGTAGCACGTTGTTGTATACCATTTATTATCTGTTGGTGATCAAATTATTGTATCTTTTTAATAAGGTACAAAACAGGTTCCCATGGACAGAAAAACAAGTGATGAGACCGAACAAGACAAACGGTTCCCATTCCTCCCCCGAACCACAGGACTTCCCCAACCCAAAGTTAGATTAGTGGTTCACAATAGCTGTCTTTTTACAGAGTCATGTTGTACGCAATTTCTGCCCCATTCAACATTGTGCAAAATCAGCTTCTCTACTGATACAGTATCGCCTGTCTCTCTGCTTGAAATTCATCAGCTGCTTGGGTATTTTCTGTATACCAGGGAGCTAGTTTCTTATGACAAATGTTTTTGGTTTTTAGGGGTCCGACTGCATCTAGGGTATTGCGCAGGCTTAAATTGAGTTCCTCGGTTAGATGGTTAACTGATTTTTGTACTCTGACGTTGTCACGCCCTGGCCATAGAGAGGCTTTCATTCTTTATTTTGGTTAGGCCAGGGTGTGACTAGGGTGGGCATTCTATGTTCATTTTCTATGTTTTGGATTTCTGTGGTGTTTGGCCGAGTGTGGTTCTCAATCAGAGGCAGCTGATTGAGAACCATACTTAGGTTGCCTTTTCCCACCTGTGTGGTATGGGTAGTTATTTTCTGTTTAGTGTGTTTTGCATTTGACGGAGCTGTTTCGGTTGTCTCTTTGTTGTTTTGCATTTTAGTGTTCAGTTTCGAATAAACAATATGAACACGTATCACGCTGCACCTTGGTCCTCACCTTCTTCCACCAACGGCCGTTACAGACGTCCTTGGGTAGGCGGAGGGAGTCTGGAAGAGCATCTAGGAATCTTTGGGTTGTCTGAGAATTTATAGCACAACTTTTGATGATCCTTGGTTGGGGTCTGAACAGATTATTTGTTGCGATTGCAAACGTAATAAAATGGTGGTCCGATAGTCCAGGATTATGAGGAAAAACATTAAGATCCAGAACATTTAGGTCCAGAGTATGACTGTGGCAGTGAGTAGATGGGGGAGACATATTGGACAAAACCCACTGAGGCGATGATGGCTCCGAAAGCCTTTTGGAGTGGGTCTGTGGACTTTTACTTCTGAAGTTGCCTCATCGATGCGGTGCCTGTTAATTTATCATTGAATCACAGCCTACTTCGCCAAACGGGTGATTTAACAAGCACATTTGCAAAAAAACACTATCGTTGCACCAATGTGTACCTAACCATAAACATCAACGCCTTTCTTAAAATCAATACACAGAAGTATATTTTTTTAAACCTGCATATTTATTTAAAAGAAATTCATGTTAGCGAGCAATATTAAACTAGAGAAATTGTGTCACTTCTCTTGCATTCTGCGCAACAGAGTCAGGGTATATGCAGCAGTTTT
The DNA here is from genome assembly GCF_036934945.1 of Oncorhynchus masou masou. Classification (NCBI taxonomy): domain Eukaryota; kingdom Metazoa; phylum Chordata; class Actinopteri; order Salmoniformes; family Salmonidae; genus Oncorhynchus; species Oncorhynchus masou. The sequence goes on along the minus strand of NC_088223.1, from coordinate 33,638,472 downwards.
GGCTGCCTGGCTCGTTGCGAACTAATTTGCCAGAAATGTACATAATTATGACATCACATTGAAGGTTGTGCATTGTAACAGCAATATTTAGACTTATGGATGCCACCCGTTAGATAAAATACGGAACGGTTCCGTATTTCACTGAAAGAATAAACATTTTGTTTTCGAAATGATAGAATCCGGATTTGACCATATTAATGACCTAAGGCTTGTATTTCTGTGTGTTATTATATTATAATTAAGTCTATGATTTGATAGAGCAGTCTGACTGAGCGGTGGTAGGCAGCAGCAGGCTCGTAAGCATTCATTCAAACAGCACGTTTGCCAGCAACTCTTCGCAATGCTTCATGCATTGCGCTGTTTATGACTTCAAGCCTATCAACTCACGAGATTAGACTGGCAATATTATAGTGCCTATAAGAACATCCAATAGTCAAAGGTATATGAAATATAAATGGTATAGAGAGAAATAGTCCTGTAATAACTACAACCTAAAACTTCTTACCTGGGAATATTGAAGACTCATATTAAAAGGAACCACCAGCTTTCATATCTTCTGAGCAAGGAACTTAAATGTTAGCTTTTTTACATGGCACATATTGCACTTTTACTTTCTTCTCCAACACTTTGTTTTTGCATTATTTAAACCAAATTGAACATGTTTCATTATTTATTTGAGACTAAATTGATTTTATTGATGTATTAAAAGTGTTGTTCATTCAGAATTGTTGTAATTGTCATTATTACAAATATATATATAAAAATCGTCCGATTAATCGGTATCATCTTTTTTTGGTCCTCCAATAATCAGTATCGGTGTTGAAAAATCATAATCGGTCGACCTCTGTTGATACTGTATATCTCATTGTATTGTATCATCTAATCATACTATTTCATTACGAGGACCATATCACATCAATTAATATAAATTCAAACTCACTCAGGTAGATCAAATCATCAAAAGTATCTTAAATATGATACAGCAATGAGGTAATGTGTCAGTATATGTATATATATATATATGTTTTTGTAATGACTTTCAGACTACACTTGGAAGTGGGTTTCAGAAAGTTTTCTTAATTACAAGGCAATGCTTTGCCCAGAAGGGACATTTCCAGCTTTGCATTGGCAGTGAATGCTTCAGCCCTTCTCTCTCTGCAGGGTCTTGGGGCCAGTATGTATTGACTCAGTCTGCAGCTCAATCAGTCCAGCCTGGTCAAACTGTCTCTATTGACTGTAGCACCAGTGGTAAAGTTACTCAGTACTCTGGCTCACAGTATTACCTGGCCTGGTACCATCAGACATCTGGAGAAGCTCCTAAACTCCTGATAAAATATATTATGTTATAACGGACTAAGCTGTTAAAAATGTTTGCTTTAATCATTGACAACAGTACAGAAGAATGAACACAAGAGCGAATTCAGTCAGTTTAATAGAAATGAATGTTGGCAAAGATGCTAATAGTCAATGAGCCAAAAACATTAGTATTGATTCTCAATAGTGGAAAAGTGAAACGGTCCATTCCATCGAAAACATTATTTCTCTATAATAATGAGATTGATTACCTGTAGTGAACTTGATCACTGATTTAGACGGATGCAGTACCATCTAACTCTGCTAAACCACTGTTACAGAGACCTTCAGTGGTAAGATCTTTAGAGAGTGGAGTTCACAGTAATTACCAACAAATGGAGAGACTCTCTCTGTGAAATGTTGTGTGAACGCGTGTAGACGTGTGTTATTATCAGGGTCCGAGAATGACAGCTTTCCTCTGTCACAGTCCAGATGCACTCTGATCTGCTTAGGTTTCTGTCTCAATGTGATATCAGTGGGTGGAACAGGTGGGCATAATGCCCAGTATTTACCTTCATAATATCCAACACTCCAGTATCCACTCTTTATCAATCCAGACCTCTGGACAGAGTCTGTGATCACACCTATGGTCCAGTTTTCACTCTCCCCAACCTCAACAAGCCAGCTGTGTGTCCCTGAGTTAAAGCCCTCAGAGGCCAGGACAAACTGGAGGTGATCAAACCTCTCTGGGTTGACAGGAAGCCACTGTATATCATCACTGTCTCTCACACTGGTCAGATCTTCAGACAGGCGGAGACGCGGATGGGCAGTATTGGGGTCCAGAGTCACAGGAGCTGAACGTAGAGATTAGATTTCAACTACAGATTAAAATTGACAAGGGCTGGGTTTCTCACTTTCAATGTTTAAAAAAAACATTTGAAATAACACCACAGCTCCATCTAGCTTGTAAAATAACTGGAAACGTTGCCCCATACAAATATAGTAATGCAACAGGATTCACAGAGAGAGAGATTTTGTTTATTTGTTATTGTCTTTGATTTGAATCCTGGCCAAAGTCTTATTGAAGTTGTGTTCATTGGGCCAACATTTTATTGTTTAATTACTTACTATATTGAACAATCTCCTGCATCTTCTCCCAGACTTTGAACTGCAGGTTGCCCAGGTGCTTTGCCACATTGATAAGTGGACCTGAAACCCTCTCTAGATCCGGCATTGTGTACTGGGTTCTGGAAAACATTCAAGAGTAATTGATACTGTGGGATTGGGTTCAGAACCACAGGGAAGATAGAGAAAGGACACAACTAACTTGCCTTTTCATTGTGACCTTGTAGTTCTGTAGAAGAAGAAACAATGTGCAAATTACCAATCAATGTAATCACTACAATCAATGAGATCGATTTAGTTAATCAAGTATCACAAGTAATGTACACATGGATATTAGTACTTACTTGCAAGAATGAGATGTCTTCAGCTCTCAGCTCCTCTTCTATGGCTCTGATTGTTTCAGACAGTGATGATATCTCTCTGCACATCTCTTCAATCTTCTCCTTCACCGTCTTATTCCTCTGCTCCTCTTCCTCCCGCAGTGCAGCTATACTATCTGCCTCTTCATCTCTTAGAAACTGATGAAGCTTTTCAAACTCCTTCTTAATCTGCTTCTCTGTGTGCTGAGCCTGGCTCTGGAGACAGTAAGAGGGATATCTGATAGACCACAGCGTTTATGTGAAGGGGTAAGCTACTGTAGTTTCACATTGTTATATTACTCAGAATTCTTACCGTAATATTTTCTACTGCTTGATCACAGGATCGTATAACTTTGTTAAAGGCCTTCAGGTTTCCCTGTAAGGATTTTAGTGCAGTCTGGAGTTTCTCCTAAAATTGGTAGTAGTTGTAGTGAGCTATTATTGAAATAGCCACATGAAACACAGACAACTTGTTTTACACATTTTCATGAAATGGACCATTGAACCTTCTGACCTCAAATATAAAATATAAAATTGTACACCTAAAATAAAAAAAATTCTATCAATGCAATTTCTCACAAAACACAATTAACCGCCAGTGACCAGCTTAAACCATCCAAGTTTTCATACCTTATAATTCTTAGCAGCTTTATCGATCTGACAAAGGCCGTCGTTGGTGTTTTTCTTTAAGGCCCTACACTTTAAACACAGTAGCTGCTTATCCTCCAGACAGAAGAGCTCAAGCTTCTCATTATGCAGGTTGCAGAGAACCTCAGACTCAGTCGTATCTTCCCGACTCCTCTCCTGTAAGACAGCCTCACACTGCCTCTTCAGATTCAGATCAAGTGGAAGCTCCAGCGATGATCTTCTTCTACAAAGAGGGCATTCCAGCACGTCGTTATGTTTCCACAGTTCCAACAAGCAGACTTTACAGATGCCGTGTCTACATGACAGGATGACCGGGTCCTTGAAGATGTCACAGCACACAGAACAGGAGAGATTCCCCTCTGGGAGAGATACTATGGAAGCCATTTTAAGGAAATCACATCGCACAAGGCCTGTTTAATTACCAGTTTAGAATATCAGTGTTAATGTAAAATCCTTCTGCCGAGTCCTGCACTGAACTTTGCACCCTAACAATACAGGTTGAGGTGTGTGTGTGTTCTTAATTGTCATGGCTTGTCTCCAAGTTCCACCACTGTGTCTTAACCACTTCATGGCTTGATTCACAGTCACTTTATGCCCCAGTGCTATCAAAAAATGTATTTCCTGTCCTTATTCCTGGTGTTACCTGTCCCGCATCATTCTCCTGTCAACTGAGCTATCTAAACTAGGGGACAGCAATAGGAAACTAGCTAACAGGGAAGGCTGAAATGTCACCAGATTGCAAAAGAAAAGACACAACAAGGAAACCATTTGAGTAGCTTTCATTGAGGACAGGTAACCCTTTCATGACCAGGTACCTTTGGTGTGTTTATAGTGTGTTTATAGCCATGATTCTATATACGTGGCTCAGGATGTGTATTTATTGCAGAGATCTAGAACACTGCGGCATCACAGGGGGAAGGTTTGAGCGACATTGTGGCCGGCCCCTTTTAGAACTCCTAAAGTTGACCATGCCAAACAGAATAATGTTCTAGTGAGGGCCATTCTGTGTGGCTGCATCAAATCATTTTGATGATTTTCTGCAGTGATACGCCATCCCATCTGGTTTGCGTTTCATGGGACTATCATTTTTTCCAACAGGACAATGACCCAACACACCTCCAAGCGGTGTAAGGGCTATTTGACCAAGAAGGAGAGTGATGAAGTGCTTCATCAGATGACCTGGCCTCCACAATCACCTGACCTCAATCCATTTGAGATGGTTTGGGATGAGTTGGACCACAGAGTGAAGGAAAAGCAGCCAACTAGTGCTCAGCATATGTGGGAACTACTTCAAGTCTGTTGGAAAAGCATTCCAGGTGAAGCTGGTTGAGAGAATGCCAAGCGTTATTTTTTTGAGCAGTGTATTTTTGATATAACACTTTTTTGGTTACTCCATGATTCCATATGTGTTATTTCATAGTTTTGATGTCATCACTATTAATGTACCATGTCGAAAATAGTAAAAAATAAAGAAAACCCTTGAATGAGTAGGTGTGTCCAAACTTTTGATTGTTACTGTATAAACATAATTCACAACAGTTTTCATACTGGGTAACATGAACGTGTCCAATATGCTGAAGTTCTATAATATACCAGCAGGGTGCATCAGTTCCAAAGCAGTATTTAGACTGCTGGGTCCTTCCTACCATGCGTGGACTCAGTATTTAGACTGCTGGGTCCTTCCTACCATGCGTGGACTTTTTTTGTTTTTGTGGGGGGGGGGGGGGGGTTATTCTATCAGAAAAATAACATATTTGACTTTTAGAAAAACATGTTGGTCAAGCTCAGGCACTTAAATCCTAATAATAATAGGTGGATTGCTCACAGATGGACCATGACACATTTACACCCTGTCTGGGACTATTGCTGATTGATTAGTGCTTTTTGAGGTTGGTTGGGTTTCATTTTGATTATGAAAAAAGAATCACTGTTTTATTTTTCGGTTTAGATTCTTTGGGTTGAATGCTGTAACACAGAATCAAACAACTAATAGAAGTCCCATGATGATAGTGACTGCCCATTACTGCTTATCACTTAGTAACCATCATTTATTCACATTATTTTACTTGACTAAAATATTTCAGTTGTAGAGTATAATCTTTTTTATTTTATTTGATGACTTTATTATTTCATTCCAAGTCATCATCTCATCTCGATAGAGTTGCTGCCTATGCTGTCTGACAAAATAATCTAGTTCTTCAAAGTAAACAAGGCATCATTTTATGACTGCTTAATTCCAACTATCAGTCATTTAGATCATGTATGTTCAGGTAGAGATCTATAGAGTACCATAATACCCATTAAATGTAGCCTTCAAACAATAAAATGTTTCCAATTGTTTTTCCACCATTAATTTTTCCCAAATGTGATTTTAGAAACACTTCAAATAAGGGCTGTGTTTTGTGTAGGCTTACCCTGGCGTGATATTTTGATAACCGTTTAAATCTCTCTAGGACAAGTTTCACACCCTGATCTGTTTCACCTGTCTTTGTGCTTGTCTCCACACCCTCCAGGTGTCGCCCATCTTCCCCACTTATCCTCTGGGTATTTATACCTGTGTTTTCTGTCTGTCTGTGCCAGTTTGTCAAGTCAACCAGTTGTTTGTCTCAGCTCCTGCTTTTCCACAGTCTCACTTTTTCCTCACTTTCCTGGTTTTGACCTTTGCCTGTCCTGACTCTGAGCCCACCTGCCTGACCACTCTGCCTGAGCCCGCCTGCCATCTGGTGCCTTTGCCGCTACTCTGGATTATTATTTTAAGTAGGATTGTAAAAGTAATGAAGAGATTTTGGATACTTTATTTAATGGGTTATACTTCTCATAGAAATTGAATAGCACCTGGGGACATTACAAAATTATTGAAATTGTTAAAATTCACTTTGAGACAGAGCTGCTGGAAAACGTGTGACGAGCCACACCACTTTCAAAGCTTTTTGCAATGAAAAAGTAAATAGGCGTCGTATGTCGCCTCTGTTTTGTCTATCAGTGTTGGGATTAGTTACTTAAAAGTATTACGCATTACTTTGTGTGGAAAGTAACATGTTATAATGTGACTTTCGTGAGAGAAATTTTAACCACTTTGACTGTCGGCCGGAGCAAGGCGAGCCGACCATGGTCTACCAAAGAGAGGCTACTTACTAACTCAGGTTTGATCACTAGTTTCGCCTTCATCTGTGGCGCTGCCTGTGCTAGTCTACAAGTCCTGCACACTAATATGGGCTGGTTAATTAGCCATACTGTAAGCAAACATCTGTACAGATTTCCTATCTTTTCATTCCAAATCTCTCAAGCCGCCAGTTCTGGTTAAAGACCGCACATAGGCTACCCAGACCTATAGGGATGTATAGAGGGCACACTAGCCACTAGACAGGACAGCCCTCAATGAGCTATCACAGAAGCAATCATCTGTCAACATTTCTCCAACCAGCCTTTCTCCACTGGCTGGAGAACTAAATGTGGAGATCGGATCTTGCAAACACGCTTTTAATTGGCACAGTAACAACTACTTTTAAAAATTGGATGAAGTGTTACTTTACTCTGTTAATCATTTAACATTACTTCCAACACTGTCTAGTGAATACAATCCTGTGACTGGGATTTCAGGTAACCCCCACGCTCTCTTTAACAGGTGGATTCACTTGTCATTCACAGTGGTCTCCTAGCTACAGCCTACAGCAGTGTTTCCCAACCCAGGTCCTCCAGTACCCCAACAGTACACATTTTATGTAACCCTGGAAAAGGACTCCTGATTCAACTTGTCAACTAATCATCAAGCCCTCAATGAGTTGAATAAGGTGTGTTTAACAAGAGCTACATCAAAACGGTGTACTGTTGGGGGTATTCAAGGACCAGGGTTGGGGAAACACTGGCCTACAGAGCCTTAACTATTTCTGGTTGCACCATAGAGATCAAGAACTCATCTTTGTATCTGTGACATTATAGAATGTGACAGCATTGTCGGCGCCATTGAGGCGCTCTCCATTTTGAAGTACGATTGGCTTAACCATCCCGATGACCCGTTTGGACACGAATCAAACCGGATCACCAGGAGGGATCAACCAATGAAGTTGGAAGTCCCATCCAGTTGACTATATTAAAATGGACAAAATTGAGGAAATGTTAATGTTGTTGAAACAACAGCTGTGCTGGAATGCTAACAATATGGGTGCTACTTCGAGAACACAAACTCTTGCATCTTTCATAGCAAAGAGCGAGGGAGACTGGAGTAGCGAGGGAGACTGGAGTAGCGAGGGAGACTGGAGTAGCGAGGGAGACTGGAGTAGCAATGGTGGAAGTATTGTGCGATTCTCTCGTCTCGAGTACAGTTGGTGAGAATGAGTGGACGATGGTGAACAGTGGAGTGAAAAGGGCTAAAGTTGGAAATGAACAGCAGTTTATGTTTGGCGTGAGATTAATGAGAAAGGATATTTTTTGGGGGGTGACCTGTTTGCGGCCTCAAAGATGGAAAAGGATGAATTGGGTAAAGGGGGAATCAGTTTGATTGACCAGAAGCGGTATTTGACCAGGCAGAAGCTACTCTTCCTGGGGTCCAGCAAAATTAAGGCAGTTTATACAATTTTAAAAACAAAACATTACAATACATTCACAGATTTCACAACGTAGTGTGTGCCCTCAGGCTCCTACACCACCACTATCACACATCTACAGTACTAAATCCCTTTGATAATCTGAGGACCCATGTCAAATCTTTTCAGGAACATGTTTTGTTGTGCCCTCTTCACGACTGCCTTGGTGTGCTTGGACCATGTTCGTTTGTTGGTGATGTGGACGCCAAGGAACTTGAAGCTCTCAACCTGCTCTACTACAGCCCAGTCACTGAGAATGGGGGTGTGCTCGGTCCTCCTTTTCCTGTAGTCTTCAATCATCTCCTTTGTCTTGATCACATTGAGGGAGAGGTTGTTGTCCTTGCACCACAAGGTCAGGTCTCTGACCTCCTCCCTATAGGCTGTCTCGTTGTTGTCGGTGATCAGGCCTACCACTGTTGTGTAATCAGCAAACTTTAATGATGGTGTTCGTGCCTGGCCGTGCAGTCATGAGTGAACAGGGAGTACAGGAGGGGGCTGAGCACACACCCCTGAGGAGCCCCCGTGTTGAGGATCAGCATGGCGGATGTGTTGTTACCAACCCTTACCGCCTGGGGGTGGTCCGTCAGGAAGTCCAGGATCCAGTTACAAAGGGAGATGTTTAGTCCCAGGGTCGAGCTTTAAGGCCACTATGGTGTTGAACGCTGAGCTGTAGTCAAAGAATAACATTCTCACATAGGTGTTCATTTTGTCCCGGTGGGAAAGGGCAGTGAGGTAGTGCAATCTCAATTGCGTCATCTGTTGGTGCTGTATGCAAATTGGAGTGGGTCTAGTGTTTCTGTGATATTGATGTTGTTATGAGCCATGACCAGCCTTTTGAAGTATTTCATGGCTACAGACGTGAGTGCTATGGGTCGGTAGTCATTTAGGTAGGTTACCTTAGTGTTCTTGGGCACAGGGACTATGGTGGACTGCTTGGAAATCGTTCAGTCGTGTGGATTGACATGCATATTATTAATATTAGCTCTCTGTGTACATCCAAGGGCCAGCCATGCTGCCCTGTTCTGAGCCAATTGCAATTTACCTAAGTCATTTGTGGCACCTAACCACACGACTGAAGTAGTCAAGGTGGGACAAAACTAGGTCCTGCCTTGTTGAGTGTTAGGAAGACAAGTGTCGCTTTATTATGGACAGACTTCACCCCATCTTACCTACTACTGTATCAATGTTTTGACCATGACAGTTTACAATCTAGGGTTACTCCACATTATGTATTACAAGATTTAGTTGAGGTTTAGGGTTTAGTGAATGTTTTGTCCCAAATACAATGCTTTTAGTTTTAGAAATATTTAGGACTAACTTATTCCTTGCCACCTACTCTGAAACTAACTGCAGCACTTTGTTGAGTGTTCCAGTCATTTCAATCTGAATATCTGGACATGTCCAGTAACTGCTGAGAAAGGTCAACTGACAACAGGGGAAAGTCCTTGTGGCGGCACGGAGAGACGGCTGACCAGAGGGAATAGACACCACTGGGACAGTCATGGGGTAGATTCCCATTTCTGTAGTTTCCCATGCTTCGCAGTATGTTGGAAACACCCGCTTTAGCTACAGAAAGTCAACATACGAGAATACCCCTAGAGTCTGCGAGAGCGGGGGCGGGAGATGACTCATCGGCTGACAACATGGTAACAACTGGACCGGAAATGACTACGAGTAATGAGAGCACAGCACAAGAGAACACCACAGCAACTCTCACAAGTTCTGCTGCAACAGTGGGCCACAAACAGATGCAGGTATGTGTCTGTGGTTGGAGGAAAGTTACATCACACCATACGTTGAGGATCCACCAGGGGAAGAAGGGGTGTTTGGGTAAAGAGAGACAGAGGCCTCGCATTGATAACTTTCTGAGAAAGCGATCAAATCAGTCGAATGAAGCACAGCAACTGGACGCAAACCATAGTTTGCAGTGCATCAGTACCACTGTCATGGAGGACGTAAACTCAAGCACCGAAGTAGCAACTGAGGTGGAACCAACAACAGGAGTTGAACTCACCCAGCCTCCCAGACCTGCAGTCGAGAGGAGACTACCAGGGCAGAGACCGTATGTGAAGTGGCCTGGCGCCAGTGACAAGATGTTGTGGGAAACAGTGAATACTGACCTTACCTTGACCCTCGAGAAACTTCGAGGCACAGTAGAGAAGAAGTTGGAGAGGATGGGGGACATCATCTATGAGTACGGGACAGAAAGATTTGGAGTGGAAGAGGCAAAAGGTGGGAGAAAGGTTCCAACCCCACCAGTTTCCAGGAGGCAACAAGAAATCAAGCACCTCGTTCAAGAAAGGTGGCAGCTTAAGAAACAGTGGAAGAAGGCCTCGAAGTGGAAAAGGAGGGCATAGAGGCACTTCAGGCTGACATCAAAACCCGGTTGGCATCCCTCCGTAGAGCAGAGAACCTACGGAAGCACAGAAGGAAGAAAGAACAAACTAGAACTCGATTCTATAAAGATCCCTTCAAGTTCCTTAAAAGTCTCTTCTCGAAGGAAAAAAGTGGAGCTCTAAAACCAACAAAGAAAGACCTAGAGGAGCACCTGAGAACAACAAACTTTGACTCAAAGCGACATGAACATCTGGCCATCCCATCAGATATCCCACCCATTGAACCCCCGGAACATCATATTGAGACCAGCCCTCCGACATGGAAAGAGGTGGAAAACACAGTTCGACGGGCAAGAACAGCATCAGCCCCGGGGCCAAATGGAGTCCCGTACAAAGTGTATAAGAACGTATCAGACGTCCTGAGGTTCCTCTAGAGGCTTATGAGAACAGCTTGGCAAAAGAAGATAATACCCAAAGTGTGGCGTAGGGCAGGCGAGGTCCTGATCCCTAAGGAGAAGGATGCAGTGAACATCAGCCCATTCCGCCCAATCTCCTTACTGAATGTCGAGGGTAAAATCTTCTTTAGGGTCATTGCCCAGAGGATGGCCGAGTACCTGCAAAGGAATGCGTACGTCGATACATCAGTACAGAAGGCAGGAATATCAGGGTTCTCTGGCTGCTTGGAACATTCCAGCATGATCTGGCACCAGATCCAAATGGCCAAGGTGGAGAAAAGGGACCTCCATGTAGTCTTCCTCGACCTCGCCAATGCATTTGGCTCTGTGCCCCATGAACTCCTGTGGTCTGCCTTCAGATTTTTCCACATACCGGACACCATCACAAACCTGGTGAAGTCGTACTTCCAGGATCTGCAATTTGGCTTCACCACCTCAGAGTTCACCACCTCATGGCAGTGCCTGAATGTAGGTATAATGGCGGGATGTACCATTTCTCCGTTGGCATTCACAATGGCAATGGAGGTTATCATCAGATCCTCAAAATGGGTTGCTGGTGGACAGCGAGTCGACTCTGGTTTCCGCCTCCCTCCACTCAGAGCCTACATGGACGACATTACAACATTGACCACCACTGTCCCATGCACCAGGAGACTGCTCAGAAAACTCGAGGAGAACATCACCTGGGCCCGTGTGAAGATTAAACCATCCAAGTCACGCAGCGTCTTGATTGTGAAGGGAGTACTGTCTGACCTGAAGTTCTTCATCGGAGATGACCAAATCCCAACAGTGTCTGAGCAGCCGGTAAAAAGCCTTGGAAGGTGGTATGATGCAAAGACCAGGTGCAACAGCTGCGCGAAGACATCAGTAGTAGCCTACAGTCCATCGACAACACCCAGCTACCTAGAAAGTTAATGGCCTGGTGTTTGCAGTTTGGTCTCCTACCCCGGGTGTTGTGGCCCTTAGCACTGTATGAGGTTCCAATCTCAACAGTGGAGAAGATAGAAAGAGGAGTCATAGGCTACTTAAAGAAGTGGCTCGGAGTTCCACGATCCCTTACCACCATAGGCCTCTATGGAGATGGTGTCCTCAAGCTGCCCCTCACCAGTCTAACAGAGGAATTCAAGTATGCAAAAACCAGGCTCCAGATGACACTGAATGAATCTCAAGACCCAGTGGTGAGCAACAACGCGCCAACCTTGGCAACTGGGCGCAAATGGAGGCCAGGAAAAGCAGTCCAGGAGGCAACAGCAGCCCTCAGACATGCTAACATTGTGGGTCATGTTCAGCAAGGGAGAGGAGGCCTTGGGCTAACTAGCCATGCTGCTTGGAGTAAGGCCACTGCAACAGAGCGGCGGAAGATGGTAGTGCAGGAAGTACGCCATCAGGAGGAGGCTGCAAGGTGGACCAAGGCAGTCTCTCTTGCCAAACAGGGACAGTGGACTCGATGGGACAGTGTGGAGAAGAGGAAGATCAGATGGAAGGATCTGTGGGCCATGGAAGCGAGGCGGTTGAGTTTTTCCATCAGAGCAACATATGACGTACTTCCAACACCAGTTAATCTCCACCAATGGTATGGTGAAGATCCGGACTGTGCCCTCTGTTCCATGCCAGCCAACCTCAGGCACATTCTCACAGGGTGTAAAACAAGCCTCACCCAAGGATGCTACACTTGGCGTCACAACCAAGTCCTTAAAAACCTTGCGTCCGCCCTGGAGGACAAGCGAGCTGCCACCAACTCCCTACCACCCACAGCAGCATCACACTCCTTACGGACAAACTTTGTCCGCGAAGGGGCTAAACCACCAAAGAGCGGCTCTACACCATTAGAGCGAGACCAGCTGCACTTGGCCCGCGACTGGAAAATGCTAGCTGACATTGGCCGGCAACTTGTGTTTCCTCCGGAGATCGCAACCACCACCCTAAGACCTGACATGGTGCTCTGGTCCCGTTCGCTCAATAAGGTCTTCATCATTGAGCTCACAGTACCCTGGGAGGACTCAGTAGATGAGGCTTATGAGCGAAAACATCTGCGCTATGCTGATCTAGCTGCCGAAGCACGGCGGCATCATGGCTGGAACACAGAAGTCCGACCAGTGGAGGTGGGCTGCAGAGGTTTTGTGGCAACATCTACAACCAGACTGCTTAGAGACCTGGGAATTAAGGGCCAGAGCCAGCGTTCGGCAATCAAAGCTGTATCGGAGGCGGCAGAAGGCAGCAGTCAGTGGCTCTGGATGAAGAGGAAAGACCCCAGCTGGGCCCCGAAGTGAGAGGGCCAGGAGGTATGCGGTCAACAATACTTGACTCAGGGAGGAGGACGCCCTTGCCATGCATAGTCCTATGGGATGTTGGCTATCAACAACAAGGCAACTCCTATGGCAAGCGTAGGATTGATCACCCTGTCGCTGGCCGCCTTTGGGGAGGGTGTATAGTGTGAAAGGCCGAAACACCCTAGGAACCAAAGGTACACTACTGACGATGCGCTCCCCAAATTTCACCAAGCTCACTGTTCATTAACTCTTGGAAATGCTTGCACAAAGGATAGTAACATCTCATCCTGTGTTCTTGGAATCAGTCATTGTAGTACCTGACGTGTATAGTGTTGAGTCATCCGCAAACATAGACACTCTGGCTTTACTCAAAGTCGTTTAGTAAAAATTGAAAAAAGCAAGGGACATAAACAGCTACTGTCGTCATATGGAGGAGACCAAGGCGCAGCGTCGTAAGTGTACATACTTCTTTATTTAAAGAAAGAACACTGAAAAACTATCAAAGCGAACCATGAAGCTAATATGCATAGTGCACACAGGCAACTGAACATAGACCAAGAACCCACAAATACCCTAGACAAAATGGCTACCTAAATATGGTCCCCAATCAGAGACAACGATAAACAGCTGCCTCTGATTGGGAACCAATTCAGGCCACCATAGACAAACAAATACCTAGACTTACAAAAACCCCTAGATATACAAAAAAACAACGAATATACCCACCCTAGTCACACCCTGACCTAACCAAAATAATAAAGAAAACAAAGATAACCAAGGTCAGGGCGTGACAGCTACCCTGGAGAATTCCTGATTCTACCTGGATTACGTTTGAGAGGCTTCCATTAAAGAACACCCTCTGTGTTCTGTTAGACAAGTAACTCTTTATCGGTATGATTCTGATTTTGTGTGTGTCAACAGCGCAAAAGGAGAAAGCACTGTGGCTCAACAAGATGTCGTCATATGATGTGGAAAGCTAGGAAGTTCAGTGTAGGGCACTGGTTGTGTCATCTCTGGTGTTCTTTAGACATAGAGGCTGTGTGGTTTAGGGATAACATTCCAGGAGTGTTAGACTCACGTCGATTGAATCGAATGATAGGCTTCCTTCCATCTATCAGTATTACTGTCGTTTAACGTTACAGAAATCGTTTACTATTCAATAATCTGAGACGGCGCTCAGACATAAGCAATATTTCTCCGCTATGTTGGAGTCAACAGAAACACAAAATTACAACATAAATATTCCCTTACCTTTGATGGTCTTCGATCAGAATGTAGTGGAAGGAGTCATACTTACCCAAAACATTGTTTGGTTTCAAGTCGTGTGTCTTTGTATTAGCATATGCGACAAGTTCCAGCTGAAATGCATCCAAAATTACTTCTGGTCCCGAACAGTTGCGCATCAAAACTTCAAAATTACATATTATATGTCGACTAAACTGGTCAAACTAAGTGCAGAATCAAGCTTTAGGATGTTATTAACGTACAAAACAATTGGCGATTCAACCGGACAAAAGCAATTCCTCTCAGACAATCTGGAACGGAGGAATGACTGTGTACAATTCGCGCCCGAACGCGCATGTATTGTCTCGCGACACCCACTATTTTGCCTGCCAAAGGGTCAAAGCTTGCGGGATTTGCACAATTAAACGCTCTACTGTTAGAAGACATCTCGCGGAAGACATAGAAACTGTTCCCAGATCCATAGCTGGTTGGGAAGGGTGGGGGCGATAACGTCAAAGTTGGCCCAACTTTCTGAATGAGAAAACTAGTTTGGGAGATTGGCTGCCCTGTGAGTTCTGCTATACATACAACATAATTCAAACAGCTTTAAAGTGTTTTCTATTCAATAATAATTATATATGCATATATTAGCAATTTTGGACAGATTTTTTTCAGTTTACTATGGGCACGCAATTCATCCAAAGGGGGCAGTATTGTCCCGAGCCTTAACAGGTTATTAACCTCTTGAAACTCCCCATCCCGGATCCGGGATTGTGACTAAGCCTCAGGCTCATTAGCATAACGCAACGTTAACGATTTCTGAAAATCGCAAATAAAATTAAAATAATGCGTTTGCTCTCAAGCTTAGCCTTTTCTTAACAACACTGTCATCTCAGATTTTCAAAATATGCTTTTGAACCATAGAAATTGACTAATTTGTGTAAGAGTATGCAAAGCTAGCATAGCATTTTGTGTAGCATGTAGCACGCAACATTTTCACAAAAGCCAGATAACCAAATAAATAAAATCATTTACCTTTGAAGAGCTTCTGATGTTTTCAATGAGGAGACTCCCAGCCACATACCAAATGCGCAGTGTTTCCTGAAAGCATCTGTGTGTAGGAGAAATCGTTCCGTTTTCTACATTGCGCCTGGCTACCAAAACAAACCGAAAATGCAGTCACCTACAACGTGAAACTTTTTCCGGATTAACTACATAATATCGACCGAAACATGGCAAACGTTGTTTGGAATCAATCCTCAAGGTGTTTTTTCACATATCTCTTCATTGACATGCAGTTCATGGAAGCTTGCTTCTCTCTCTGTGCCCCATGGAAAAATACTGGCAGGTGACTTTTGCGCACCAATTTCGGCGCAGGACACCGGGCGGACACGTGGTAAATGTGGTCTCTTATGGTCAATCTTCCAACGATCTGCCTACAAATACGTCACAATGCTGCAGACACCTTGGGGAAACGACAGAAAGGGCAGACTCATTCCTCTTGCGTTCACAGCCATATAAGGAGATCATGAAAGACAGAGCCTCAAAAATCCTTGTCATTTCCTGGATGCCAAGTCATCTTGGTTTTGCCTGAAGCTCACGTTAAAGGGCACGCACAGAGAAGATATTTGTATTTCTGGACACGTCAGAGTGTTTTCTTTCGAACAGTAGCAATTATGTGCATAGTCGAGCATCTTTTTGTGACAAAATATCTTGTTTAAAACGGGAACGTTTTTCTTCCAAAAATGAAATAGCGCCACCATAAGTGTAAGAGGTTAATAAATATGTAGTAGTTGAAGAGTCAGTTGAAACATGTTGTTTTAATAGTGATGGCAATCACGTTAGCTAGGATCAGGGCCATCCAGCAGGTCTCCTGTGTGGAGGCAGTGAAAATAGCTGTAGGAGTGAATAGAGAGGAGATGGTAGTGGATATCCCACAGTCTGCAGTGAATGACATGCAGGAGAAGGATCCCAACATACTAATAAGAATTTCTTCCGTTTTATATCGCAAATTCTAAATTGCACTAGTCAAACTAATACTTTTTAAAAAGAAGCTAGACATTGTGAAGGCGGCAAATAGATTCTGTATCTCCATGACTTATATTACAGGGAGCACTGAATGAAGAGGCTCCTCCCTCCCAGGTTACTGAGCCTGTGTAGAGATCTGAAAAGTACTGTTTTTGTTTGAAATACAGTAAGGCAGTTTCAGTTAGAATAGACTGCGATAGCATGATCAAAGTCCACTGTTTATCATTGTGTGTGTTTAGAGTGAAATTCATATTTAAAGACATTGTAGCCACTCTTTGCATAACGCTCAGTCCAGCTATAGTAGTTTACTAAACTATGCTGTCCCAATCAGCCCTGGGCCAAAGCAAGGAAAATGGACTCTGTAGCAGACTAGCAATCTTCCAGATGATTGAGGAACAGATGTACTACATTGATTAAGAAAGCTAAATCAAGCTACTTTTTAAGCTCCATCTCTGACACTGCTGGTGATCCTTCAAAGTGTTGGAAAACAGCAAATGCACTGAAGCGTATAAATTCATCTTCTTCCCTGCCAAAGCAAGTTCTGTCTGACTCTGGCATCATAACTGAGAAGAATGGGATAAGTGATGCTTGCAATCATTATTTTATCTCAGCAGGCTTTTTATTTGAGATACATGGTGGTTTAATTGACCTTGGTCAGTCATTCGACTGCTCTTTCCTCTGCCAGACTCTAGCGGACTCGACGGTTAACCTGTCAACTTCTAGTAAATCTTTGCCTTCATTTTAACAATTTACTATCTGTGATGTGCTAGATGTCTTAAGATTGATGTAAAACGAAATCCACTGGGGCTTATGTGCTTGATCCATTTTTGTTGTAGCTCTCTGCCCCCCTAAATGCTGAATTATTAACCAATATTTCTTACCTGACGATCATATCTGGTACTATCCCCAAGGTTTGGAAGGTGGCCCATGTACTCCACCTTTCTTGCCTAGCAAAAATATTAGAATGCTTGATTAATTCTCAACTAAGATCTTTCTTATCTTTGATATGTATTGCAAATTGATATGTATTGTACATTAGTTGGGTTTTAGACCAGGTCATAGCATTATCTCTGCTGCATCTCTAGTTATAAGTGATGTGGTTAACTGTATGGAGAAAAAGCAACATTGTGCTGCCCATTGACCTGTCAAAGGCCTTTGATAGTGCTAGTCACTTACTGCTAATTCAGAGGTTTTCCTCAACTGGCCTAGACCAGGATGTATGTACTGTAACTGGTTTAAAAATTACTTGACAGATAACTCAATATGTATCTACTGATGGTGTTTAATCAGGTTTCCTGGATTGTCTCACCAGGGGTGAAGGTCGGATTCATGTTTATCGTTGAAGGAATGAGCATTACACCGAGGCCTGTACTTTGGAGTGTGATCGATTTGGAGGTGGAGGGTCCGTCATGGTCTGGGTCGGTGTGTCACAACATCATCGGACTGAGCTTGTTGTAATTGCAGGCAATCTTAACGCTGTGCGTAACAGGGAAGGCATCCTCCTCCCTATGTGGTACCCTTCCCGCAGGCTCATCCTGACATGACCCTCCAGCATGACAATGCCACCAGCCATACTGCTCGTTCTGTGTGTGATTTCCTGCAAGACAGGAATGTCAGTGTTCTGCCATGAACAGCGAAAAGCCCGGATCTCAATCCCATTGAGCACGTCTGGGACCTGTTGGATCGGAGGGTGAGGGCTAGGGCCATTCTCCCCATAAATGTCTGGGAACTTGCAGGTGCCTTGGTGGAAGAGTGGGGTAACATCTCACAGCAAGAACTGGCAAATCTGGTGCAGTCAATGAGGAGATGCACTGTAGAACTTAATGCAGCTGGTGGCCAGACAAAAAACTGACTGTTACTTTTATTCTTGACCCCTCCCTTTGTTCAGGGACACATTATTCCATTTCTGTTAGTCACATGTCTGTGGAACGTGTTCAGTTTATGTCTCAGTTGTTGAATCTTCCCATTTTCATACAAATATTTACACACGTTAAGTTTGCTGAAAATAAACAGTTGACAGTGAAAGGACATTTCTTTTTTTGCTGGGTTTATAAGTTCTCTAGAGCGCTTTCAAAAAAGCATATATGCTTTGGATGGTATCCATATTGATCGTGTCAATGCTTGCAAATATCTGGGTAAATGAAAAGCTGTCTTTTAAAAAGCATGTTGACGAGTTAGTTAAAAAGCTGAGAATAGAAAGGGGTTTCGGCTATAGAAATAGGTTCTACCTCTCACTAAATACTAGAAAGCAGATTTTAGTACAATTTTAGTACTCATCACTGCATTCTCCACCAGAAATGTGGAATGCCCTCTTTGATGTCACGTAGGTTAATAATACATTGCTATGTTTTCATGTATAAAGCCTTTTTTACAAAAAGGCCCCCTGTTCCTAACATCATTACTAAACGTTAGACATATGAGTTACCACACCCTGTCTCAGGAATGGAAAAGTCTGGAAATTTGTTTGTTCTTTACTGAGTTGGATACATTACAGCTTTTAGTTTTCTTGCACCTTATTTGTGGAATAATCTTCAAAAGGTTCTTATATTTGATGTGCTGATGCCTCTAGGGCCATTCAGAAAGCTGATTGAGGACCTTTATTACTGAGGAATATGAGGAATCAAGGTAAGACCCAGATGCAGACACGTTGAATAAACAATGGTTTAATAGTCCAAGGGGCAGGCAAGAGACCGGTCAAGGCAGGCAGGGGTTAATAATCCAGAGATGGGGAAAGGGTACAGCTCGGCAGCCAGGCTCAGGGTCGGGGACAGGCAGAGTGGTCAGGCAGGCCGGTACAGAGACGGGACAGGCAGAGTGGTCAGGCAGGCTGGTACAGAGACGGGACAGGCAGAGTGGTCAGGCAGGCCGGTACAGAGACGGGACAGGCAGAGTGGTCAGGCAGGCTGGTACAGAGACGGGACAGGCAGAGTGGTCAGGCAGGCCGGTACAGAGACGGGACAGGCAGAGTGGTCAGGCAGGCTGGTACAGAGACGGGACAGGCAGAGTGGTCAGGCAGGCTGGTACAGAGACGGGACAGGCAGAGTGGTCAGGCAGGCTGGTACAGAGACGGGACAGGCAGAGTGGTCAGGCAGGCTGGTACAGAGACGGGACAGGCAGAGTGGTCAGGCAGGCTGGTACAGAGACAGGACAGGCAGAGTGGTCAGGCAGGCTGGTACAGAGACGGGACAGGCAGAGTGGTCAGGCAGGCTGGTACAGAGACTGGACAGGCAGAGTGGTCAGGCAGGCAGGCTCAGGGTTGGGGACAGGTAGAGTGGTCAGGCAGGCTGGTACAGAGATGGGACAGGCGAGGGTCAATACCAGGAGGACGAGAAAAAGAGACTAGGAAAATAGGAGCTGAGAGGACAAACGCTGGTAAGCTTGACAAACAAGACGAACTGGCAACAGACAGACAGAGAAACAGGGGATAATGGGGAAGATGGGAGACACCTGGAGGAGGGTGGAGACAATCACAAAGACAGGTGAAACAGATCATGGCGTGACTGATGAATGCGTTTGTTTTTTACGTCCGTATTTTGATGTATATATATATATTTTTTGTGATTTCTGTAATTCAGGGCTCATCTGTAAAAGAAACCTTGGTCTCAGTGTGACTCCCTGATAAAATAAAGGTTAAGTCATTTAAGTTGTTGTTGCCTCATGTGTCTCAGGCCCTTTTTGATATCAGATTCAGAATGAATAATAATAAGATTTGTGGTAGTTTGAAAAGCTTTGATTCACCTTAGGCCAGGAGTGTTTCCAATTAACATGATCCGTCAAGGAAAAACCCAGCCCAATAGTCATTGAGCCCAGCCAATCAGAATGGCTTATGGTAGAGAAATTAACTTTAAATTATCTGGCAGCAGCTCTGCTCGACATTTCTGCAGTCAGCATATCAATTTCAAGGTCCCCCAAAACTTAGACACATTGTGTTGTTTCACGAAACTGCACATTTAAGAGAGGCCTTGTATTGTCCTCAGCACAAGGTGCACCTGTGTAATGATCATGCTGTTTAATCAGGTTCTTTATATTCCACACCTGTCACGTGGATGGATTATCTTTGCAAAGAAGAAATGCTCACTAACAGGGATGTAAACTAATTTCTGCACAGAATTGGAGAGAAATAGGCTTTTTTTGTATGCATGGAACATTTCTGGGATATTTTATTTCAGCTCATGAAACATGGGACCAAAACTTCACATGTTGCGTTTATATTTTTGTTCAGTGCAGATTTAGACTTGTAATGTTTTAATTAACATCCTGGGACCATTCCCATCCCCCGCCCACATAGAGCATTCCATTGTTGTCCAGGATCATCCAGTTATGGGGTAAGGCTTAAAACATAATAGAAATATATATATATATATTTTATTTTACTTTATTTAACCTCTATTTAACCAGGTAGGCCAGTTGAGAACAAGTTCTCATTTACAATTGCGACCTGGCCAAGATAAAGCAAAGCAGTTCGACACATACTGTACAACGACACAGAGTTACACATGGAGTAAAACAAACATACAGTCAATAATACAGTAGAAAAAGATAAGTCTATACACGATGTGAGCAAATGAGGTGAGATAAGGAGGTAAAGGCAAAAAAGGCCATGGAGGCAAAGTAAATACAATATAGCAAGTAAAACACTGGAATGGTAGATTTGCAGTGGAAGAATGTGCAAAGTAGAAATAAAAATAATGGGGTGCAAAGGAGCAAAATAAAAATAAAATAAATAAATACAGTTGGGAAAGAGGTACCGTAATTTCTGGACTATAAGACGCTACTTTATTCCCACGCTTTGAACCTCGCGGTTTATACTATGACGCTGCTAATTTATGGATTTTTCCCGATTTCACAAGATTCATGCCGCCAAAAAACTGAGCACCGTCACATAATGTGACGTAAATCGAGCACGCTCAAACTTCCCATCATTCTGATTACGGTAGTAATTTTGTCACCCTCATCATGGCAAAGACACAGAGAAATGCATATGATGCAGCTTTCAAGTTGAAGGCGATCGATCTGGCTGTTGGAAAAGGAATTAGAGCTGCTGCACGGGAGCTTGGCCTTAATGAGTCGATGAGAAGACGTTGGAAACAGCAGCGTGAGGAACTGACTCAGTGCAAAAAGACAACAAAAGCTTTCAGAGGGAAGAAAAGCAGATGGCTCAAAGTATTTGCAGCCACTCGACATCAGTGTAAATCGTGCATTTAAGGTGGCGCTCCTTGTTCAGTGGGAGGCTTGGATGACAAGTGGGGAGAAATCCTTCACTAAAACGGGCCGCATGCGAAGAGCAACTTATGGTCAAGTCTGCCAGTGGGTCCTGACAGCGTGCAGCATTGTCAAAAAATCCACTATCATCAATGGGTTTCGAAAGGCTGGACTGCTGCGTGTTGAAGGGGCAGCATGAGCTCAGCGGAGTATTTGCCTCCGGATGAAAGTGACGAGAGTGACAATGAAAACGATCCAACATCGGATGAAGCAATTCTGAGGCTATTTAACTCCGACACCGAAGGAGATGACTTCAGTGGTTTCAGTGCACAGGAGGAGGAAGATAGTGACCAAGTTCATTTGTTTCAATGTACCGGTAGGCACCTGCTGCTTATAGACATGTGCAGGTTATTTATGTACAAAAGAATTTCATAATTCAGTGGGTGCGGTTTATATTCAGGTGCGCTTAATAGTCCAGCAATTACGGTAGTTGTTTTCGGCTAAATTATAGGTGGGCTATGTACAGGTGCAGTAATCTGTGAGCTGCTCTGACAGCTGGTGATTAAAGCTAGTGAGGGAGATAAGTGTTTCCAGTTTCAGAGATATTTGTAGTTCGTTCCAGTTATTGGCAGCAGAGAACTGAAAGGAGAGGCGGCCAAAGGAAGAAATGGTTTTGGGGGTGACCAGAGAGATATACCTGCTGGAGCGCGTGCTACAGGTGGGTGATGCTATGGTGACCAGCGAGCTGAGATAAGGGGGGACTTTACCTAGCAGGGTCTTGTAGATGACATGGAGCTAGTGGGTTTGGCGACGAGTATTAAGCGAGGGCCAGCCAACGAGAGCGTACAGGTCGCAATGGTGGGTAGTATATGGGGCTTTGGTGACAAAACAGATGGCACTGTGATAGACTGCATCCAATTTGTTGAGTAGGGTATTGGAGGCTATTTTGTAAATGACATCGCCGAAGTCGAGGATTGGTAGGATGGTAAGTTTTACAAGGGTATGTTTGGCAGCATGAGTGAAGGATGCTTTGTTGAGAAATAGGAAGTCTATTCTAGAATTAACTTTGGATTGGAGATGTTTGATGTGAGTCTGGAAGGAGAGTTTACAGTCTAACCAGACACCTAGGTATTTGTAGTTGTCCACGTATTCTAAGTCAGAGCCGTCCAGAGTAGTGATGTTGGACAGGCGGGCAGGTGCAGGCAGCGATCGGTTGAAGAGCATGCATTTAGTTTTATTTGTATTTAAGAGCAATTGGAGGCCACGGAAGGAGAGTTGCATGGCATTGAAGCTTGCCTGGAGGGTTGTTAACACTTTGTCCAAAGAAGGGCCAGAAGTATTACGAATGATGCCATCTGCGTAGAGGTGGATCAGAGACTCACCAGCAGCAAGAGCGACATTATTGAATTATACAGAGAAGAGAGTAGGTCCAAGAATTGAACCCTGAGGCACCCCCATAGAGAATGCCAGAGGTCCGGACAGCAGGCCCTCCGATTTGACACACTGAACTCTATCAGAGAAGTAGTTGGTGAACCAGGCGAGGCAATCATTTGAGAAACCAAGGCTGTCGATTCTGCCGATGAGGATGTGGTGATTGACAGAGTCGAAAGCCTTGGCCAGATCAATGAAAACGGCTGCACAGTAATGTTTCTTATCGATGGCGGTTAAGATATCATTTAGGACCTTGAGCGTGGCTGAGGTGTACCCATGACCAGCTCTGAAACCAGATTGCATAGCAGTAATAATCGGTAATCTGTTTGTTGACTTGGCTTTTGAAGACCTTAGAAAGGCAGGGTAGGATAGATATAGGTCTGTAGCGGTTTGGATCAAGAGTGTCCCCCCCTTTGAAGAGGGGAATGACCGCAGCTGCTTTCCAATCTTTGGGAATCTCAGATGTCACGAAAGAGAGGTTGAACAGGCTAGTAATAGGGGTGGCAACCATTTTTAGAAAGAAAGGGTCCAGATTGTCTAGCCCGGCTGATTTTGCAGCTCTTCCAGAACATCAGCTGACTGGATTTGGGAGAAGGAGAAATGGGGAAGGCTTGGGTTGCTGTGGGGGGTGCAGTGCTGTTGACCGGGGTAGGGGTAGCCAGGTGGAAAGCATGGCCAGCCGTAAAAAAATGCTTATTGAAATTGTCAATTACAGTGGATTTATCAGTGGTGACAGTGTTTCCTATCTTCATTGCAGTGGGCAGCTGGGAGGTGTTCTTATTCTCCATGGACTTTACAGTGTCGCAGAACTTTTTTGAGGTAATGTTGCAGGAAGCAAATTTCTGCTTGAAAAAGCTAGCCTTGGCTTTTCTAACTGCCTGTGTATAATGGTTTCTAGCTTCCCCGAAAAGCTGCATATCACGGGGGCTGTTCGATGCTAATGCAGAACGCCATAGGATGTTTTTGTGATGGTTAAGGGCAGTCAGGTCTGGGGAGAACCAAGGGCTATATCTGTTCTTGAATGGGGCATGCTTATTTAAGATGGTTAGGAAGGCATTTAAAGAAATAAACAGGCATCCTCGACTGACGGGATGAGATCAATATCCTTCCAGGATACCCCGGCCAGGTCGATTAGAAAGGCCTGTTCACTGAAGTGTTTCAGGGAGCGTTTGACAGTGATGAGTGGAGGTTGTTTGACCGCTGACACATTATGGATGCAGGCAATGAGGCAGTGATCGCTGAGATCTTGGTTGAAGACAGCAGAGGTGTATTTAGAGGGCAAGTTGGTTAGGATGGTATCTATGAGGGTGCCTGTGTTTATGGCTTTGGGGAGGTACCTGGTAGGTTCATTGATAATTTGTGTGAGATTGAGGGCATCAAGCTTAGATTTTAGGATGGCTTTTTAGGATGGCATGTTCCAGTTTAGGTCGACTAGCAGCACGAGCTCTGAAGATAGATGGGGGGCAATAAGTTCACATATGGTGTCCAGAGCACAGCTGGGGGCAGAGGGTGGTCTATAGCAGGCGGCAACGGTGAGAGACTTGTTCTTGCTCTTCTCTACTTTGCATTCAAATTTATGGATATGCATCTCCGCACTTGGTGTGAGATCTGTATTGGCCTTCAACAGTACAGTATATGATAGCTGTCCAACTGTATAACTAAAATCTAGTATTCAACAGCATATAATAACAACTTATGTCAAGCATGCCTAACCAACTTGTCTTATTGAAATCTGAACTTAGTTCATCACTTTTCATGAATCAATCAACTTCGTTTAGTGTTGATATTAATGAAAGAGAGTGACCCGGCTCTACATGTTTGCTGGTTTGTGACCCACTGACATCGCCTTTAAAGGGGAATAAGGCAACCCGAGAGTTGACACACACATGAACTTTATTTATACACACTGGAGATGAACATGGAGTTAAACATGGGGATGGTTCTGTAAAGATACAGAGAATGAAGGAATAAAGAATATTCACGTACAGGATAGAATATGCCACAGTTGACTGTGCCTTTAAACAGCTTGGAAAATTCCAGAAAATGATGGCTTTAGAAGCTTCTGATAGGCTAATTGACATAATTTGAGTCAATTGGAGGTGTACCTGTGGATGTATTTCAAGGCCTACCTTCAAACTCAGTGCCTCTTTGCTTGGCATAATGGGAAAATTAAAAGAAATCAGCCAAGACCTCAGAAAACAATTGTAGACCTCCACAAGTCTGGTTCATCCTTGGGAGCAATTTCCAAATGCCTAAAGGTACAACGTTCATCTGTAGAAACAATAGTACGCAAGTATAAACACCATGGGACCATGCAGCCATCATACCACTCAGGAAGGAGACGCGTTCTGTCTCCTAGAGATGAACGTACTTTGGTGCGAAAAGTGCAAATCAATCCCAGAACAACAGCAAAGGACCTTGTGAAGATGCTGGGGGAAACGGGTACAAAAGTATCGATATCCACAGTAAAACGAGTCCTATACTGACATAACCTGAAAGGCCGCTCAGCAAGGAAGATGCCACTGCTCCATAAAAAAGCCAGATTACGGTTTGCAACTGCACATGGGGACAACAAGGACTGTACCTAGGACTGTACCTAATGTTGACCTAATGATGACCTAATAACCATGTATTACATAGTAACACCGGATTAATGACTAGCATGACAAAAGCACAGTAAGGAAAATGAGAAGGACTGTATATTATACAAATAGTAGGCTATTGCACAGCAACACACAAGCACAAGGACTGTTTAAATATATAGGAAGTAGTAAACAGTGAATAATCATTGCAGACAATATCAGTAGTAACATAATAACAGGAATGAGAAATACATAGAATACTGCTACTCTAGCTCATCCTACACTGGTAACAACAGGGACAACTTTGTAATCATGCACCGATGTCCCCCCAAGCTATGAGTGCATGGGGATAGTCTGATTGGCTGAAGCCACGAGCTGGAGGTGAACGATATCTCTCACGTGAGGGGGAGAACTGGACTACGCAGCGCTTGACAAACATAAACAACTACACACACGCTGGAAATTAGTCCCACAGCATCCTCGCCAGGGAGATTCTGTAACAGTCACCTAAATACGGTACATTACCTTCAAAAAGTATTCAGATCCCTTGACTTTTTCCAAATGTTGTTACTTTACAGCCTTATTCTAAAATTGATTTATTTCTAAATCCTCCGCAATCTACACACAATACCCCATAATGACAAAGCGAAACCAGATGTTTTGAAATTTTTGCAAATGTATTAAAAATAAAAACAGAAATACTTTATTTACATAAGTATTCAGACCCTTTGCTATGAGACTCGAAATTGAGCTCAGGTGCTTGCTGTTTCCATCGATCATCCTTGAGTTACTTCTACAACTTGGTTGGAGTCCACCTGTGGTAAATTCAATTGATTTGGAAAGGCACACACTTGTCTATATAAGGTCCCACAATTGACAGTGCATGTCAGAGCAAAAACCAAGCCATGAGGTCGAAGGAATCATCTGTAGAGCTGTGAGACAGACAGGATTATGTCGAGGCACCGATCTGGGAAGGGTACCAAAACATTTCTGCAGCATTCAAGGTCCCCAAGAACACAGTGTCCTCCATCATTCTTAAATGGAAGAAGTTTGTAACCACCAAGGCCTGAGAGTGGTCTGAGAGTCTGAGAGTTGAGCTGTCAGCCCAGCCAAACTGAGCAATCGGGGGAGAAGGGCTTTGGTCAGGGAGTTGACCAAGAACCCGACAGAGCTCCAGAGTTCCTCTGTGGAGATGGGAGAAGCTTCCAGAAGGACAACCATCTCTGCAGCACTCCAACAATCAGGCCTTTCTGGTAGAGAGGCTAGACAGAAGCCATTCCTCAGTAAAAGGCACATGACAGCCTGCTTGGAGTTTGCCAAAAGGCATCTAAAGACTCTCAGACCATGAGAAACAAGATTCTCTGGTCTGATGAAACCAAGATTGAAATCTTTGGCCTGAATGCCAAGTGTCACGTCTGGAGGAAACCTGACACCATCCCTACGGTGAAGCATGGTGGTGGCTGCATCATGCTGTTGGATGTTTTTCAGAGGCAGGGACTGGGAGACTAGTCAGTATCTAGGCAATAATGAACGGAGCAAAGTACAGAGTAATCCTTGATGAAAATCTGCTCCAGAGCACTCAGGACCTCAGACTGAGGGTGAAGGTTCACCTTCCAACAGGACAATGACCATAAGCACACAGCCAAGACAACGCATGTGTGGCTTCAGGACAAGTCTCAATGTCCTTGAGTAGCCGAGCCAGAGCCCGGATTTGAGCCCGATCGAACATCTCTGGAGACGTTCCCCATCCAACTTGACAGACATTGAGAAGATCTGCAGAGAAGAATGAGAGAAACTCCCTAAATACAGGTGTGCCAAGGTTGTAGCATCATACCCAAGAAGACTCGAGGCTGTAATCACTGCTAAAGGTGCATCAACAAATTACAGAGTAAAGGATCTGAATACTTATGTAGATGTGATATTTCCGTTTTTTTTAAATTTTTTACTTTGCAATAAAATCTAAAAGCCTGTTTTCGTTTTGTCATTATGGGGCATTGTGTGTAGATTAATGAGGGGGGGGGGGGACTATTTAATCCATTTTAGAATAAGGCTGTAAGGTAACAAAATGTGGAAAAAGTCAAGGGGTCTAAATACTTTACGAATGCACTGTATAGGCTTGATGTGAGTTGTTACTATGTTACGTGTGTCTGAGTATTTAACCTACTTTATTACACATAAAAAACAGAGAAACTATCCACCACAGTGGAGGAGGCGTCATTTAGACATCTTCACTTTGATGCATGCCATCGATGCACAGCATCTAATTTACTCTGCCCTTGGGGTTTTAACAACGTACAGGTAGGTAAGAGAACGCGTGTAGGCAAACTACATTTACAAGCGTTATTTTTGTATTTATTGGCGGTGGATGTCCGTGTGCAGTCAGTGTGCAGCGATTATTTCAACAGCCAAATCAGATTAAGAAATTACATCAAATATAGCCTATTGTTTTCACGACATGTTTTTGTATCTAGGCTACAGAAACTGCGGTCTGCTGGAAACACAGGGCGGAGCTTTAGCGCCTACTTTTTTTGTTTTGATGCATTTTTGTCTGGAAGCCTATTGCTTGTAGTCTGTAGAGTACTAAGCCGATTCTATTTCAAGGGGAGCGAGTCGAAACGGGACATCGAGACCATGATTAAACGACCCGACGGAAACTTTGCACTCTGGGCACATTGAGAGCAGTAAGAAATCACGCCAGGAATTCATCGGGGAGCAAGCAGTAAACTATAAACATGTAATTGGAGAACTGTTCCCGATAAAATAATTTGACAACTTTCTACGGATGCATGCTACTGTCATCGTGTTTAAAAAAAATATTTGCTGAAGTGTGTAGTTAGGCTACTGGAGGACACAACAAATTCGTTTAGGTCTTGAGGTAAGGTACTTTTTTAAAACCTCTTTTCCTACTGTATAAATATACATCTGTATAAAATAAACGACAGTTCATATGCAAATGTTTTAAAGATTGCTTTTCATGGTGCCACCAAAACGTTTGAGGAGGACAGTGCATTGTGGTGAAGAGGAGAGGGGATAAACAGTCCTTCAATGGTTAATTAATTCACAGTGCGAATGTAGCGTTCAACAGGCAGGTTAGAAGGCTCTATAATATCAAGATCTATAATATCTAGTCTAGGCTACACTTGACTAGATTAGAGACATAGAATTTCCTTTTTTTCTTGACATCTCAAGATAACGAAAAACAGGCTCACTCTGCTGGCACACAATTGCTTTCCATTGGTTTCTTTCTGTAGACCAATTTTATCATTTTCACACGTATCTTTCTTTCTCTTTCCATTCCTAAGGCAGACTATTGGTGCTATCATTGTCAGTGCAAACTTGTGTTTGTGAGTGGCCCTAACAAAAGAGACAAGGCGTCTATTGTACAGGATCAGCAGCAGATTACTCAAATTCCTTTTCTCTCCACTCGCTCAATGGCCTCTTAGTCTACTCCATCTGGACTGCCTAAAACCCCACACTGGCAGTGGCAATAATATTTGTATGCCTTTGTCATTCTTCAGCCGTTGCTGCTGTTCAACCTTCTCACCACAGTATGTTGGAGACCTATAGAGAAGATATGGACAGTTAGGCAATAGACAGTTAGACCATCTCCATCCTGAGTTGTATTTCTGTATTGCAGATGTGTATCCACACAGCATGCTGTGGAACTGTAGGCCAGAGACACAAAACCCCCGCTATCAAATCTTAAGTCTAAAAAGTCTAAAAATGGTTTGGATGACTTGCCTCCTGGCCTAGAATTTGAAAGAAAGCATATCAGTGTAGGCCTGACGCAGTCGAAATCTAGCAAGGCAGAATGGGATCTGATGTTTAGAGGTCTGTAATCGTAATGATGTATATATATATATATATATATGGAAAGATATCTGTAGATGAATCTGGATGGTTGAAAAGACAGACAGACAGACAGACAGACAGACAGACAGACAGACAGACAGACAGACAGACAGACAGACAGACAGACAGACTATCTCCCGGCCATCAGACTGTTAAAATAGTCACCACAAGCCAGCCTGCCCTGAACTTAGTCACTGTTACTAGCTGGCTGCCACCCGGTACTCTACCATGCACCTTACATAGTCATTGAACACTGGTCACTTTAATTTTTACATTTACATTTAAGTCATTTAGCAGACGCTCTTATCCAGAGCGACTTAATAATGTTTACATACTGTTGTACCCACTTCTTATGTATATACTGTATTCT
Organism: Oncorhynchus masou masou; assembly: GCF_036934945.1. NCBI lineage: Eukaryota > Metazoa > Chordata > Actinopteri > Salmoniformes > Salmonidae > Oncorhynchus > Oncorhynchus masou. The sequence goes on along the minus strand of NC_088223.1, from coordinate 33,608,714 downwards.
AGTCAAGGCTCATCCTTAATAACTACTGCTGTACACACCATTTATATTAATATACTGTCCATAATGTCTATACACACCATCATATACATAAACTCAGCAAAAAAAGAAACGTCCTCTCACTGTCAACTGCGTTTATTTTCAGAAAACTTAACGTGTAAATATTTTTGCAAACATAAGATTCAACAACTGAGACATAAACTGAACAAGTTCCACAGACATGTGTCTAACAGAAATGGAATAATGTGTCCCTGAACAAAGGGGGGGGGGGGGGGGGGTGTCAAAATCAAAAGTAATAGTCAGTATCTGGTGTGGCCACCAGCTGCGTTAAGTACTGCAGTGTATCTCCTCCTCATGAACTGCACCAGATTTGCCAGTTCTTGCTGTGAGATGTTACCCCACTCTTCCACCAAGGCACCTGCAAGTTCCCAGACATTTCTGAGAGGAATGGCCCTAGCCCTCACCCTCTGATCCAACAGGTCCCCGACGTGCTTAATGGGATTGAGATCCCGGCTCTTTGCTGTTCATGGCAGAACACTGGCATTCCTGTCTTGCAGGAAATCACACACAGAACGAGCAGTATGGCTGGTAGCATTGTCATGCTGAAGGGTCATGTCAGGATGAGCCTGCAGGAAGGGTACCACATAGGGAGGAGGATGCCTTCCCTGTAACGCACAGCGTTAAGATTGCCTGCAATGACAACAAGCTCAGTCAGATGATGTTGTGACACACCGCCCCAGACCATGACGGACCCTCCACCTCCAAATTGATCCAGGGTACAGGCCTCGGTGTAATGCTCATTTCTTTGACGATAAACGTGAATTCGACCATCACCCCTGGTGAGACAAAACCGCGACTCGTCAGTGAAGAGCACTTTTTTCCAGTCCTGTCTGATCCAGCGACGGTTTGTGCCCGCAGGCGACGTTGTTTCTGGTGATGTCTGGTGAGGACCTGCCTCACAACAGGCCTACAAGCCCTTGGTTCAGCCTCTTTCAGCCTATTGCGGACAGTCTGAGCACTGATGGTGGGATTGTGAGTTCCTGGTGTAACTCGGACAGTTGTGGTTGCCATCCTGTCCCTGTCCCGCAGGTGTAATGTTTGGATGTTTCCCGATCCTGTGCAGGTGTTGTTACACGTGGTCTGTCACTGCGAGGACGATCAGCTGTCTGTCCTGTCTCCCTGTAGCGCTGTCTCAGGTGTCTCACTGTACGCACATTGCAATTTATTGCCCTGGCCACATCTGCAGTCCTTATGCCTCCTTACAGGATGCCTAAGGCACGTTCACGCAGATGAGCAAGGACCCTTCTTTTGGTGCTTTTCAGAGTCAGTAGAAAGGCCTCTTTAGTATCCTAAGTTTTCATAACTGTGACCTTAATTGCCTGCCGTCTGTAAGCTGTTAGTGTCTTCAGGTGCATGACTGTTCCACAGGTGCATGTTCATTAATTGTTTATGGTTCATTGAACAAGCATGGGAAACAGTGTTTAAACCCTTTACAATGAAGATCTGTGAAGTTATTTGGAATTTTACAAATTATCTTTGAAAGACAGGGTCCTAAAAAAGGGACATTTATTTTTTTGCTGAGGTTATATATTTATATTCTGGACTCTGACATTGGTCCTTATGATATTTCTTAATTACTTTCTTATTCTTTTTTGGATTTGTTTGTATTGTTAGGTATTTCGCTGCACCTGCGATAACATCTGCAAATATGTGTATGCGGTCAATAACATTTTATTTGAATTGACAGACAAAAAGGATAGACAAAGGCAGACAGATATTTTAGACAGACAGATTTAGATCAATATTGTAGGTAAGCCATGCGTTCAGATATATAGCTAGCGAGAGATATTCTACTACCACGGCTCCCCCCACACACACACACACACACACACACACACACACACACACACACACACACACACACACACACACACACACACACACACACACACACACACACACACACACACACACACACACACACACACACACACCATCCCCCCCTGTGTGTGGCCAACATGTGGGGAGGTAATCTGCTGCTATTAGGGTAATCTTCTCAGCATGGCCATCAATGGGGAGTATGCTAAGCAACTATCCGGGCAGGCAGAGTATCGTCATCCCCGACTAAATTAGGGCCAAGGAAAAATGATTTAATCATACAGATTAAGTGGGAGAGACATGGGGGGGAGACATGGTGGACAGAGGTTGTTTGTTGAGATTTTTCAGTTATATGGTTTATCTTGAAAAATTAGTTTTTTAATCATGTAGGAAGGTAGGCTCTTGAAATCACCTAGGAAGGTAGGATCTTGGAATCATGGAGAAAGGTAGGATCTTGAAATCATGTAGGAAGGTAGGATCTTGAAATGATTGCATTCATTTGTTATTCCCATGATGGGGGTATTCATGACGCTTAGTGCTGCGGTCAATGGATGCTACAGGACAACCTGCTATGGTACAGGACAAACTGCTATGGTACAGGACAACCTGCTATGCTACAGGACAACCTGCTATGGTACAGGGCAACATGCTATGCTACAGGACAGTCTGCTATGGTACAGGACAGCCTGCTATGCTACAGGACAACCTGCTATGGTACAGGACAACCTGCTATGCTACAGGACAACCTGCTATGCTACAGGACAACCTGCTATGCTATAGGACAACCTGCTATGCTACAGGACAACTTGCTATGGTACAGGACAACCTGCTATGCTACAGGACAACCTGCTATGCTACAGGACAACCTGCTATGCTACAGGACAACCTGCTATGCTACAGGACAACTTGCTAAATACCTCATATAATCTATAGCCTGATAGGAATGGTTAACCACCATCTAAGGCATTATTACTATGCTAAATATAATTAGAATCCAATCTACAGTATACATTTTTACTACGTTTTGAAAAAGATGTAGAAATGTACTGCACTTTACTGTAGGGACAGTTTTATTGAATGACATTCCTCACATGTCAGGTGCAGGGTACTGTAGTGGCATCCTCAGTAGTATGCAAATACACTGTTTTCACAGCTGCTGTGCCACTGTGGACCACGAACTGAAAAACACTATTCATAGTCAAGAATGACAGTTGAGCATAATATTGTTGAAATGCTTCATACTCAATGTGAGTGTGCTTTTGCTTAAAGTTCTTTGTGTGTAAAGGCTAAGAGTGGTTTTGGTGTGTGTGTGTGTGTGTGTGTGTGTGTGTGTGTGTGTGTGTGTGTGTGTGTGTGTGTGTGGAGAGAGTGCTCAATTGCTGTAGCTGTGTTTAGAACACACATGCTGGTGTCTGGTGAAGAGCTTGGCTCTGGTCAGTTGGCAATGCCACAGCTGAGAGCAATGTGGGCAGAGGACTCTGTTCTGGCATGGTGTGTGTATTTGTTTGTATCCGGTTAGTGTGTGTGTGTGCATGAGTGAGACATTTAGCTGAATATGCATCTTCTCTTTGGATGTTGGTACTAAACAGAGGATCTACTATCTAACCATCGAGGCTGTTCGTGTGATTGTCTTGCCAGCATACAGTATGCCCACTGTCCCTGTTTTTGGCTTTCTAATTTGGGGATAGTTTGAGCATAATCATGCTTCAAATGAAGCGCAATCAATCAGGCTAAACAAATAACAAATGGGTTTGAACAAAATGTATATACAGTACACAACAGCACTTAGGGGCCAATATTAGGCATCTTTAATAAAACATTTTCACTACAGTCTCCCACTCTATACAGATGGGAAACATGTTGCCTGATTCGTGAATGGATATACAGTACCAGTCAAAAGTTTGGACATAACCCCTGGAATGAGTAGTTTTCTTTATTTGTACTATTTTCTACATTGTAGAATAATAGTGAAGACATCAAAACTATGAAATAACACATGTGGAATCATGTGGTAACGAAAAAAAGTGTTCAACAAATCAAAATATATTTTACATTTTGGATTCTTCAAAGTAGCCACACTTTGCCTTGTTTTCATTGACTTGGCCAAGGCTTTCGACTCTGTCAATCACCACATCCTCATCGACAGACTCAATAGCCTTGGTTTCTCAAATGACTGCCTCGCCTGGCTTACCAACTACTTCTCTGGTAGAGTTCAGTGTGTCAAATCGGAGGGCCTGTTGTCCGGGCCTCTGGCAGTTTCTATGGGGGTGCCATAGTGTTCAATTCTTGGGCCGACTCTCTTCTCTGAATACATCAATGATGTTGCTCTTGCTGCTGGTGAGTCTATTTTGCAACAAAGCATCATTCACTCATGCTGCCAAACATACCCTCATAAAACTGACCATCCTACCGATCCTCGACTTCGGCGATGTCATTTACAAAATAGCCTCCAATACCCTACTCAATAAATTGGATGCAATCTATCACAGTGCCATCCGTTTTGTCACCAAAGCCCCATATACTACCCACCACTGTTATCTGTACACTCTCGTTGGCTGGCCCTCGCTTCATATTCGTCACCAAACCCACTGGCTCCATGTCATCTACAAGACCCTGCTAGGTAAAGACCCCCTTATCTCAGCTCGCTGGTGACCATAGCAGCACCCACCTGTAGCACGCGCTCCAGCAGGTATATCTCTCTGGTTACCCCCAAAACTAATTCTTCCTTTGGCCGCCTCTCCTTCCAGTTCTCTGCTGCCAATGACTGGAACAAACTACAAAAACCTCTGAAACTGGAAACACTTATCTCCCTCACTAGCTTTAAGCACCAGCTGTCAGAGCAGCTCACAGATTACTGCACCTGTACATAGCCCATCTATAATTTAGCCCAAACATAATTTAGCCCAAACAACTACCTCATCCCCTACTGTATTTATTTAGCTCCTTTGCACCCTATTATTTTTAATTTTACTGGCACATTCTTCCACTGCAAATGTACCATTCCAGTGTTTTACTTGCTATATTGTATTTACTTCGCCACCATGGCCTTTTTTTTGTCTTTACCTCCCTTATCTCACCTCATTTGCTCACATCGTATATAGACTTATTTTTTCTACTGTATTATTGACTGTATGTTTGTTTTACCCATTATACAACTCTGTGTTGTTGTATGTGTCAAACTGCTCTGCTTTACTTGGCCAGGTCGCAATTGTAAATGAGCACTTGTTCTCAACTCGCCTACCTGGTTAAATAAATGTGAAATAAAAAAATAAACAGCTTTGCACACTCTTGGAATTCCCTCAACCAGCTTCATGAGATAGTCACCTGGAAAGCATTTCAATTCAATTAATTTGTGGAATTTCTTCCTTCTAAATGCTTTTGAGACAATCAGATGTGTTGTGACAAGGTAGGGGTGGTATACAGAAGATAACCCTATTTGGTAAGACCAAGTCCATATTATGGCAAGAACAGCTCAAATAAGCAAAGAGAAATGACAATCCATTACTTTAAGACATGATGATCAGTCAATGCAGAAAATGTAAAGAACTTTGAACATTTCTTTAAGTGCAGTCGCAAAAACCATCAAGCGCTATGATGAAACTGGCTCTCATGAGGACCGCCACAAGAAAGGAAGACCCAAAGTTATCTCTGATGCAGAGGATACGTTTATTAGAGTTTCCAGCCTCATTGCATCCCAAATAAATGCTTTACAGAGACATCTCAACATCAACTGTTCAGAGGAGACTGCGTGAATCAGGCCTTCGTGGTCGAATTGCTGCAAAGAAACCACTACTAAAGGACACCAAAACGAAACACTAGCAATGGACATTGGACCGGCGGAAGTCCACATTTGAGATTTTTGGTTCCAACTGTGTCTTTGTGAGACGCAGAGTAGGTGGACCAATGATCTCCGCATGTGTGGTTCCCACCGTGAAGCTTGGAGGAGGAGGTGTGGGGGTGCTTTGCTGGTGACACTGTCAATGATTTATTTAGAATTCAAGGCACACTGAACCATAATTGGCTACCACAGCATTCTACAATGATACGCCACCCCATCTGGTTTGGGCTTAGTGGGATTATCATTTGTTTTTCAACAGGACAATGACCCAACACACCTCCAGGCGGTGTAAGGGTTATTTGACCAAGAAGAAGAGTGATGGAATGCTGCATCAGATGACCTGGCCTCCAACAATCCCCCGACATCAACCCAATTGAGACGGTTTGGGATGAGTTGGACCGCAGAGTGAAAAAAGAAAAAAAAAGCAACCAACAAGTGCTCAGCATATGAGGGAACTCCTTCAAGACTGTTGGAAAAGCATTCCAGGTGAAGCTGGTTGAGAGAATGCCAAGAGTGTGCAAAGCTGTCATCAAGGCAAAGGGTGGCTACTTTGAAAAAGCTCAAATATAAAATATATTTAGATTTGTTTAACACTTTTTTTGGTTACTACATGATTCCATGTGTTATTTCATAGTTTTGATGTCTTCACCATTATTCTACAATGTGTGTCCAAACTTTTGACTGGTAATGTAGGTGCCAATGTGTTTTTCCATGTGTTTATTCCACAAATTAGGAGACATTGGGAGACATTTTGGGACTATACGAAGAATTGACAAGTTAAATAAATACAACGTTTTTGGGTGGAGTTTTCCTTTAATTATTGATCTGCTGGGAAAACTCATACTCCCATGGTTCTTCACTCTCCTCTCACTCTTGCTGTAGTAGTGACCCCTTAGATTCATTGTCTTCCGAAAGGTGGCGTCACTCCTACGTGATGCTAGTACTTCAAATGACCTGTCTTGTGGGATTGGAACTCATTAGTGCTCGGAATTGCCAGGGACCTTACGATACGATATTATCACAATACTTATGTGCCAATAAAATATGCGATGCTCGCGATTTATTTATTAATTTGCGATTCGATACTGGGATTTTATTGCTATTCGATGTTCCAAACATCGAGAGAGCGCCATGAGAAAATTAGTTTTGTTCAGTCATGGAAATAAAAGCACTGGACACAAATTGGCTCTCTATTTAAAGTGAAGATGGAGCACAAGCTATAATGGAGAAAATACTGGAGTCTTATTTCAGGCATTGGTATTGTCAAAACAATACAAGATGAAATATCGTCAAAAATGATATCCCGATATCTAACTATCGATTTTCCCACGATCACTCGAACTCATCCTAAAAACTTTGTATTCCAGAGCGTCCGCCATTCAAAAATGAAAACATAGTTACTAATTTGTGATATCATGTCACGTATACTCCCTCTCAGGCCTCTAGGTCATCAGGCTGCTGATTATCCCGCACACCTTCCACCATCGTCTTGTGCACCTGCACCTCATGACACTCACCTGGACTGCATCACCTCCTTGATTATCTTCCCATTAACTGTCACTCCCCTTGGTTCTTTCCTCAGGTGTTTTTAACTCTGTTTTCATGTCGGTGTGTTGTTTGTGTTTCGTGTTCATTGTTTCTTTTATTTATTAAAACACTCACTCCCTGAACTTGCTTCCCGACTCTCAGCGCACTCATTACAGAAAAACACCTCACTTAAAGGAAGCGTTTATTTTATATATATTTTTTGTGTCAGAGTAATGACGTCGGGTCCGAACTGCTGCAGGCTCTCATACCTCAACCAGATCACCATGCTTCCCTGCGTCAGGCTCTCATACCTCAACCAGATCACCAGGCTTCCCTGCTTCAGGCTCTCATACCCCAACCAGATCACCAGGCTTCCCTGCTACAGGCTCTCATACTTCAACCAGATCACCACGCTTCTCTGCTACAGGCTCTCATACCTCGACCAGATCACCAGGCTTCCCTTTCGTCAGGCTCTCATACCTCAACCAGATCACCAGGCTTCCCTGCGTCAGTCTCTCATTCCTCAACCAGATCACCAGGCTTCCCTGCGTCAGGCTCTCATACCTCAACCAGATCACCAGGCTTCCCCGCGTCAAGGCTCTCATACCTCAACCAGATCACCAGGCTTCCCTGCGTCAGGCTCTCATACCTCAACCAGATCACCACGCTTCTCTGCTACAGGCTCTCATACCTCGACCAGATCACCAGGCTTCCCTTTCGTCAGGCTCTCATACCTCAACCAGATCACCAGGCTTCCCTGCGTCAGTCTCTCATTCCTCAACCAGATCAACAGGCTTCCCTGCGTCAGGCTCTCATACCTCAACCAGATCACCAGGCTTCCCTTTCGTCAGGCTCTCATACCTCAACCAGATCACCAGGCTTCCCTGCTACAGGCTCTAATACCTCAACCAGATCACCAGGCTTCCCTGCGTCAGGCTCGCATACCTCAACCAGATCACCAGGCTTCCCTGCGTCAGGCTCTCATACCTCAACCAGATCACCAGGCTTCCCTGCGTCAGGCTCTCATACCTCAACCAGATCACCAGGCTTCCCTGCGTCAGGCTCTCATACCTCAATCAGATCACCAGGCTTCCCTGCTACAGGCTCTCATACCTCAACCAGATCACCAGGCTTCCCTGCGTCAGGCTCGCATACCTCAACCAGATCACCAGGCTTCCCTGCGTCAGGCTCTCATACCTCAACCAGATCACCAGGTTTCCCTGCGTCAGGCTCTCATACCTCAATCAGATCACCAGGCTTCCCTGCTACAGGCTCTCATACCTCAACCAGATCACCAGGCTTCCCTGCGTCAGGCTCTCATACCTCAACCAGATCACCAGGCTTCCCCGCGTCAAGGCTCTCATACCTCAACCAGATCACCAGGCTTCCCTGCGTCAGGCTCTCATACCTCAACCAGATCACCAAGCTTCCCTGCGTCAGGCTCTCATACCTCAACTAGATCACCAGGCTTCCCTGCGTCAGGCTCTCATGCCTAAGCCGGATTGACAAGGCTCCCCTGCCTCAGCCGGCACGTCGGGCTTTCATGCCTTAGCTGGATTGCCAGGCTCCCCTGCTTCCACCGGCTTGTCAGGTTCTCATACCTTAACCGGATCGCCAGACTCTCCTGCCTCAATTGATTTGTCAGGTTCCCGCTCCCCAGTTGACTCCACAAGTTCCCATGCCTCAGCTGGCGTGACAGGTTCTCGCACATCAGCAGGTGTAACCGGTCCACTCCTGATCCCCGGGTTCATCCCCTTTGAAGGCATCTTGTGGCTGGAGCCACGCATTCGGTGAGGGGGTACTGTCACGTATACTCCCTCTCTGGCCTCTAGGTCATCAGGCTGCTGATTATCACACACACCTATCACCATCGTCTTGCGCACCTGCGCCTCGTGACACTCACCTGGACTGCATCACCTTCTTGATTATCTTCACTATATCTGTCACTCCCCTTGGTTCTTTCCTCAGGTGTTATTGACTCTGTTTTCATGTCAGTGCATTGTTTCTGTTTTGTGTTCATTGTTTCTTTTATTTAAAACACTCATTCCCTGAACTCACTTCCTGACTCTCAGGGCACTCGTTACATATCACTGCGCTCTCGCATGACTCTCCATGAAATAGGCAGAATTACTAGCTAAATTATTACAAACTTTGTGACCGTGATTAAATAGTTTGCAATTGCGAGAAAATAAAAACAAGGCGGTGGCTATCTCCTGCAAAACTTACTTGACCAGCTGCTTAGCTAACTATTGTAGCTAGCTTACTGACATAGCTGACTAGCTAGCTAGCTCTGCATAAACATTTCTTAGCCTTTTTAAATTAACCTAAAGTTGTAGACATGCGGCCCGAAATTTAAGAGGAACTGATATCAGAAATCAGACTGTAGATCAGCATGTTTCCCCGTGATCGCTAACGTTGCTTTATATCGTTGGGTAGGCTGAGCACAACAGCTGACTCGGGAAGCTACTGCAATGAGTCGCTGCAGAATAGCTCATTCCTGAACACATAATAAAGAATTAGCACTACTACAGTTTTTTGCCAACTAGCCTTTTTTGGAAGATTCAACAATGTGTGTTAAGCACTAAGTTAGTAGCGGGTTGGTCAGCATCATCATTTCACTCACTGGCTCTGATAGCAAGCTAATGTTGTAAAAATGTATGCTAGCTTTAGCAACCATAGTCAAACAATTGAAGCAAAATAATCCTTAGCTAGATGTAAAATGGTGTGACTTCCTCACAAAAAAAACATCAACGTATTTACATTTTTTAAATCTTAGATTAATTCTGATGGTTTTGAGGGAGAAATCACATTTTATTGGTCACATATACATGGTTAGCAGATGTTATTGCAAGTGTAGCTAAATGCTTATGCGTCTAGTTCTGACAGTGCAGCAATATCTAACAAGTAATCTAACAATTTACACAACTACATAATACACGCCAATCTAAATAAAGGGATGGAAGAAGAATATGTAGAAATAAATATATGAGTACATGAGAATATATGAGAATATATGAGCAATGACCGAGTGGCATAGGCAAGATGCAATAGGTGGTATAACATACAGTATATACATATGGGATGAGAATTGCAAGATATGTAAACCTAAAGTGCCATTTATAAAGTAACTAACTATTTGTTAGTTGCAACACAGGACATTTTAAACTTATAGTGTATTTTAGGTTTAAAAAGTCTTCTGACGTTTGTAATTTCCACTTTGAAATTTCTAACTTCATTTTACCCTTATGGAAAATGTATCAACCCCTACAAAAATGTCTATTAATTATAATCCACAAAAAAATAATGACATTTTCCTGTTGCTGCAGGATTATTTTCATGCTATAGCAAACTGTATCAAATTAAGATCTCACATCTGTAGGGGAAACATTGTTCATTTGTCCAGATGGGAGATGAGGAGGTAAGGCAGTCCCAGATCCCTTCTGTTCAGCCCTCTGAGACGGGGAGAAGGAGACATGATTAGATGGGTCTCAGGGTGTCCGGTTACCTATAGCCTATACTGTAGTCTCCTAAATGAGGCGCTGTTGAGATACTGCACCACCTCAGGGAACCTGATCCTGATTCTGCCAGCTGTCATTAGTTGCACACAGGAAATGAGGACATATTGGATAGCACTTCATTAGAATGGTCCCTCACAGATGATGTCTAGATGCTCAAACTGTCAACAAACAATGTATTTTTTTTTTTTAAAGCAAGGGAGACCATCATTCAAATGCATTTATTTGTATGGAATGTTCAATGGATCAAAGATGAAAAACTCTGACTTTTTTCGGCAGTTTGGCCTTCGTCAGGGAGTACACAGATGTATGTTGTACTCCCTGACCAAAGAGCACCTTCTATTTACCAAATTGCCTGCCATTGTTTCCCCTAGCAGTGCTCCCTTCCTTATTTTTACTACAAACTATCGGTTTAATTTAGTGATTGATAGACTGCAAATGATTTCATGATAGGCCTAATTACTTGTTAAAAACAGTCTAACTACTGACTAAGTACTGTTTGTTGTGGAAGATGGTGATAGACTGGGTGGTAATATAATTGTTTTTAAGGGGGAATTTGTCTGTCGAAAAAAATTCAGATATGGCCTTTTATCCTATTTGAAAGACTCCTGTCCTACATATCGACAATAGGATTTCATGGTTTGGTTTATTTCAAGTTGAATTCACATTTGTTGACAACTCAATCCAATGGCAACCAAAATTGGATGTTAATCTGTTGTCTATGTGGGTAGTTACTTTCTGGATAAAGTTACATAATGGTGATAGCGTAGATGTAGCCTACACAGCCTTAGGCGATATGTTTTACCGGCTTTAGACTGCGTGCCTTTCATTTCAGAATTATATAAGCTTTCCTTACTCTACTCTTTCTATGACGGAGATGCATCCAGAAATATGGTGCATATTGCCAGGCTATACGATACTAGGATTCTCACCATGTTTTAGCACCAATTCAGCATCAAGCTCCACCAATTTCACCTACAATTGTATCAATCAGCACATTGACACTTATTCTACTAAAAGTATACCATCAGCAAATTGATACTTATTGTAATCTCTGTGGAATGACACTATCATTGTTTGAGCTACAAAACATTAGCCTGCCAGGCTACCACTAATTACATGTGGAAGATGCGCTGTCTGAGAAATTAGATGGACTTGGATGAGATGGATCATATGTATTGGACATGTTGACTGTATTTCTTTAGATGCTCTCACTTGGGTATTTAACCCTTGTGTCGTTCCAGATTATTTTACACACTGCGCTTGACAGAGAGACAGACAGAGGGTTGGATGGAGAGAGAGAGTCTGAGCTGAGAGTCTTTACCGTGATAATCTAATCCCTGTCGAGAGTGCTTTTTTTAGAGAGCAAGTTAATGCTACCGGATTATACTCCTGTGTCCCCCACACCAACCATTCCAGGCTGCAGAGATAAAGAGAGAGGTCTGTGCTCCGCTGTCAGGCCCACCAGGAAAATAGAAGAAATGCCACCTCATATACACAACATCCTAGAATTGCTCAAAATCGTGCCTTAAACTCACGTAGGGGAGCTGTACGATGCGTTTGGAAAGTATTCAGACCCCTTTCGTTTTCCCACAGTCTTGTTCTAAAATGGATTCAATCTACACACAGTATTCCATTAATAATGTATGTTGTTCTGTCCTTGAGCTGTTCTTGTCTATTGATGTTCTGTATTATGTCATTCTGTATGTTTCATGTTTTGTGTGGACCCCAGGAAGAGTAGCTGCTGCTTTTGCAACAGCTAATGGGGATCCTAGTAAAATACCAAAATACTATGTAGTGAAAACAGGTTTTTAGTAATATTTGCAAATGTATTAAAAATAAAAACAGAAATATTTGATTTACATACAGAGAGGGAAAAAGTATTTGATCCCCTGCTGATTTTGTAAGTTTGCCCACGGACAAAGAAATGATCAGTCTATCATTTTAATGGTAGGTTTATTTGAACAGTGAGAGACAGAATAACAACAAAACAATCCATAGAAATGCATGTCAAAAATGTCATAAATTGATTTGCATTTTAATGAGTGAAATAAGTATTTGACCCCTCTCAATCAGAAAGGTTTCTGGCTGCCAGGTGTCTTTTATTCAGGTAACGAGTTGAGATTAGGAGCAGACTCTTAAAGGGAGTGCTTCTAATCTCAGTTTGTTACCTGTATAAAAGACACTTGTCCACAGAATCAATCAATCAATCAGATTCCAAACTCTCCACCATGGCCAATACCAAAGAGCTTTCCAAGGATGTCGGGGACAAGATTGTAGAGCTACACAAGGCTGGAATGGGCTACAAGACCATCCTCAAGCAGCTTTGTGAGAAGGTGGCAACAGTTGGTGCGATTATGGAAGAAATGGAAGAAACACAAAAGAACTGTCAATCTCCCTCGGCCTGGGGCTCCATGCAAGATCTCACCTCGTGGAGTTGCAATGATCATGAGAACGGTGAGGAATCAGCCCAGAGCTACACGGGAGGATCTTGTCAATGATCTCAAGGCAGCTGGGACCATAGTCACCAAGAAAACAATTGGTAACACTACGCCGTGAAGGACTGAAATCCTGCAGCGCCCGCAAGGTCCCCCTGCTCAAGAAAGCACATATACATGCCCGTCTAAAGTTTGCCAATGAACATCTGAATGATTCAGAGGACAACTGGGTGAAGGTGTTGTGGTCAGATGAGACCAAAATGGAGCTCTTTGGCATCAACTCAACTCGCCGTGTTTGGAGAAATGCTGCCTATGACCCCAAGAATACCATCCCCACAGTCAAACATGGAGGTGGAAACATTATGTTTTGGGGGTGTTTTTCTGCTAAGGGGACAGGACAACTTCACCGCATCAAAGGGACGATGGACGGGGCCAGCTGAGAATCTTGGGTGAGAACCTCCTTCCCTCAGCCAGGGCATTGAAAATGGGTCATGGATGGGTATTCCAGCATGACAATGACCCAAAACACACGGCCAAGGCAACAAAGGAGTGGCTCAAGAAGATGCACATTAAGGTCCTGGAGTGGCCTAGCCAGTCTCCAGACCACAATCCCATAGAAAATCTGTGGAGGGAGCTGAAGGTTCAAGTTGCCAAACGTCGGCCTCGAAACCATAATGACTTGGAGAAGATCTGCAAAGAGGAGTGGGACAAAATCCCCCTCCTGAGATGTGTGCAAACCTGGTGGCCAACTACAAGAAATGTCTGACCTCTGTGATTGCCAACAAGGGTTTTGCCACCAAGTACTAAATCAAATGAAATCAAATTTTATTTGTCACATACACATGGTTAGCAGATGTTAATGCGAGTGTAGCGAAATGCTTGTGCTTCTAGTTCCGACAATGCAGTAATAACCAACAAGTAATCTAACTAACAATTTAAAAACTACTGTCTTATACACACAAGTGTAAGGGGATAAAGACTATGTACCTAAAGATATATGAATGAGTGATGGTACAGAGCAGCATAGGCAAGATACAGTAGATGGTATCGAGTACAGTATATACATATGAGATGAGTATGTAAGTGCATAGTTGAAGTGGCTAGTGATACATGTATTACATAAAGATGGAGTAGATGATATAGAGTACAGTATATACGTATACATATGAGATGAATAATGTAGGGTATGTAAACATTATATTAGGTAGCATTGTTTAAAGTGGCTAGTGATATATTTTACATAATTTCCCATCAATTCCCGTTATTAACGTGGCTGGAGTTGAGTCAGTGTGTTGGCAGCAGCCACTCAATGTTAGTGGTTGCTGTTTAACAGTCTGATGGCCTTGAGATAGAAGCTGTTTTTCAGTCTCTCGGTCCCAGCTTTGATGCACCTGTACTGACCTCGCCTTCTGGATGATAGCGGGGTGAACAGGCAGTGGCTCGGGTGGTTGTTGTCCTTGATGATCTTTATGGCCTTCCTGTAACATCGGGTGGTGTAGGTGTCCTGGAGGGCAGGTAGTTTGCCCCCGGTGATGCGTTGTGCAGACCTCACTACCCTCTGGAGAGCCTTACGGTTGTGGGCGGAGCAGTTGCCGTACCAGGCTGTGATACAGCCCGCCAGGATGCTCTCGATTGTGCATCTGTAGAAGTTTGTGAGTGCTTTTGGTGACAAGCCGAATTTCTTCAGCCTCCTGAGGTTGAAGAGGCGCTGCTGCGCCTTCTTCACGATGCTGTCTGTGTGGGTGGACCAATTCAGTTTGTCTGTGATGTGTATGCCGAGGAACTTAACACTTACTACCCTCTCCACTACTGTTCCATCGATGTGGATAGGGGGGTGTTCCCTCTGCTGTTTCCTGAAGTCCACAATCATCTCCTTAGTTTTGTTGACGTTGAGTCATGTTTTGCAGAGAGGTCAAATACTTATTTCCCTCATTAAAATGCAAATAATTTTATAACATTTCTGACATGTGTTTTTCTGGATTGTTTTGTTGTTATTCTGTCTCTTACTGTTCAAATAAACCTACCATTAAAATTGTAGACCGATCCTTTCTTTGTCAGTGGGCAAACGTACAAAATCAGCAAGGGATCGAATACTTTTTTCCCTCACTGTAAGTATTCAGACTCTTTGCTATGAGACCTGAAATTGAGCTCAGGTGCTTGATGTTTCCATTGCTATGTAATGTTGAGATGTTTCTACAATTTGAATGTAATCCACCTGTGGTAAATTCAATTGATTGGACATGATTTGGAAAGGCACACCTGTCTATATAAGGTACCACAGTTGACAGCACATGTCAAAGCAAAAACCAAGCCATGGGGTTGAATGAATTGTCTGTAGAACTCTGAGACAGGATTGTGTCGAGGCACCGATCTGGGGAAGGGTACCAAAAAAATGTCTGCAGCATTGAAGGTTCCCAAGAACACAGGGCCTCCATCATTCTTAAATGGAAGAAGTTTAAATCCACCAAGGCTCTTCCTAGAGCTGGCCGCCCGGCTAAACTGAGCAATCGAGAGAGAAGGGTCTTGGTCAGGGAGGTGACCAAGAAGCCGATGGTCACTCTGACAGAGCTATAGAGTTCCTCTGTGGAGATGGGAGAACATTCCAGAAGGACAACCATCTCTGCAGCACTCCAACAATCAGGCCTTTATGGTAGAGTGGCCAGACGGAAGCCACTCCTCAGTAAAAGGCACGACTGGTTGATGCTTAGGCATCACTCCCCCCTATCTGAGATACCTACTGCAGCCCTCATCCTCCACATACAGCACCCGTTCTGCCAGGCACATTCTGTTAAAGGTCCCCAAAGCACACACATTCCTGTGTCGCTCCTCTTTTCAGTTCGCTGCAGCTCGTGACAGGAACGAGCTGCAAAAAACACTCAAACTGGACAGTTTTATCTCCATTTCGTCATTCAAAGATTCAATGATGGACACTCTTACTGACACTCGTGGCTGCTTCGCGTGATGTGTTGTTGTCTCTATCTTTTTGCCTTTGTGCTGTTGCTTGCCAGCAGAATACCACCCTGCATTCCACTGCTGGCTTGCTTTTGAAGCTAAGCAGATTTAGTCCTGGATGGGAGACCAGATGCTACTGGAAGTGGTGTTGAGGGACCAGTAGGAGGCACCCTTTCCTCTGGTCTAAAAAAATATATCCCAATACCCCAAGGTAGTAATTGGGGATACTGCACTCTGTAGGGTGCTGTCATTTGGAAGGGATTTTAAACAGGTGTCCTGACTCTCTGTGGACACGAAAGATCCCATGGCACTTATTGTAAGAGTAGGGGTGTTAACCTTGGTGTCCTGGCTAAATTCCCAATCTGTCCCTCATACTATCGCAGGCACCTAATCAGCCCCAGTTTACGGTTGTCTCATTCATCCCTCTCCCCTGTAACTATTCCCCAGGTTGTTGCTGTAAATGAGAATGTGTTCTCAGTCAACTTACCGAGTACAATAAATAAAATGTTTGTGCCATGCTGTGTTGCTACCATGTTGCTGCCATGCTATGTTGTTGTCTTAGGTCTCTCTTTCTGTAGTGTTGTGGTGTCTCTCTTGTCATGATGGGTGTTTTGTCCTATATTAAATGTTTAAATCCCAGCCCCCGTCCCCGCGCGAGGCCTTTTGCCTTTCAGTAGGTTGTCATTGTAAATAAGAATTTGTTCTTAACTGGCTTGCCTAGTTATAAAAAAAAAAGAAATGTGCGTTTTGCATGTGTTTTCTTCATTCCTTCAACTTCCGTGCTCAAGATACTTCCCTGGCTTACCTCCAGCACATTGCAGAGGTGTAGCAGGCCTGGAATGTTAAAAGGCAGCTCATTGAGCAGCTCATCACATGCTATGAAGTCCATGTGCATTTGTTGTGTAACAGGGACGGAGAGTTGAACAAGGAGGGCAATGGGAGTGTGATGTGTGTTTGCTGTCTTTCCCTCCAAAATGCACGCACGCGCGCGCGCAGACACACACACACACACACACACACACACACACACACACACAGCGGCAGCAGCAGCATAACCACACCAGCTGCCGGAAGCCTTAAGGGCCAGACATGCTGTGTGTTTGCAAGAGTGCACATTTGGCACCTCTTATGCCATAACATAATGCTTAAACAAAGCATGAACAATGAGACTTCATCCTATGTCTTACTCTTATTTTAACAATCACCTTTTTTCTTTTTTTGGGGGATATATTACTAGATCTTCTTTTGTGGATTTGGGAGAGTGGTGTTATGGGAATGGTGACCAGACATCCTTCCTCATATGTCTGTTTTGCTGATTGACATCTATAAACAGTATTTCTAACACTCCCATTGTGTGGAACACATCCATACAAAGTGAATTTATGTAACACATCTATATACAGCGTTTCTCACACAACTGCACTGTTTTTCGTACAAATGTACCAAGTGTTTCGTACCTGTATACACAGTGTTTGAGACACATCTACAGTGTTTTCTGACACACCTATATCCAATATTTCTTACGTACTGTGTCATTAAGCAGCATTTTAGACAATGTGTGTAACATATCTACATACTTCTGACACATCTATAAACAGTGTTTCTTTCTTACCTAGACATACGGTGTTTCATACATGTGTTTCGGACATGTTTCTACACACAGTGAGTCTGTGTTTCTTGCACGCCTACACACAGAGAGTCTGTGTTTTTTGCACGTCTACACACATTTAGTCTGTGTTTCTTGCACGCCTACACACAGTGAGTCTGTGTTTCTTGCACGCCTACACACAGTGAGTCTGTGTTTCTTGCACGCTTACACACAGTGAGTCTGTGTTTCTTGCACGCCTACACACAGTGAGTCTGTGTTTCTTGCACGCCTACACACAGTGAGTCTGTGTTTCTTGCACGCCTACACACAGTGAGTCTGTGTTTCTTGCACGCCTACACACAGTGAGTCTGTGTTTCTTGCACGCTTACACACAGTGAGTCTGTGTTTCTTGCACGTCTACACACAGTGAGTCTGTGTTTTGTATACATCTATAACACAGTGTTTCTGACACGTCTTCACATAGTGGGCCTCCGGTATGTGGATTAGTCAGTGTGGCGGATGCTGGAGCTGCAGTACGGCCTGGTAAACAAAGCCTGGTAAACGGCCTCTACACTGTGACCTAACCGCAACAGACGGCTGTCACCCTCGTCGCTTCTGTAGACAAAATAGGGACACTTTAGGACAGAAGAGGGTCCCTTTGTTATCAAAGTGGAGGCATCCCCCAGCCTATCTCTGTTGCTTAATTTACTATCACTCTCTCTTGTATTTTAAGTGCTCTTGTCTTCTGTGTTGTCTGCTATTTTATACCTTCCACCTACAAAACAATCAGGGTGAAACCTTGGGCTCCCGAGTGGCGCAGCGGTCTAAGACACTGCATCTTAGTGTGAGAGGCGTCACTGTAGTCCCACATGATTGGGTGTCCCACAGGGCGGCGTACAATTGGCCCGGCGTCGTTCAGGTTTGACCGGGGTAGACTTATATCTCCCTCACTAACTTTAAGCATCAGCTGTCAGAGCAGCTGACCGATCGCTGCAGCTGTGCCCAGCCCATCTGTAAATAGCCCATCCGACTACCTACCTCATCCCCATATTGTTTATATTTACTTTTTTTGTTGCTCTTTTCTACTTGCACGTCATTATCTGCACGTCTATCACTCCAGTGTTAATTTGCTAAATTGTAAATACTATTGGCCTATTTATTGCCTTACCTCCTTACTCCATTTGCACACACTGTATATAGATTTTACTATTGTGTTATTGACTGTACTTTTGTTTATCTGATGTGTAACTCTGTGTTGTTGTTTATTGTCGCACTGCTTTGCTTTATCTTGTCCAGGTTGCAGTTGTAAGTGAGAACTTGTTCTCAATTAGCTTACATGGTTAAATAAAGGTGAAATAAAAAAATAACAAATAAGAATTTGTTCTTCACTGACTTGCCTAGTTAAATAAAGGTCAAATAAAACAATTCTAACACTGGGATACATTCACCCAATCCCAAATTGACCCCTACCCTCTATTAGATAGGTGTAAGCAATACCATAATAACGGCCCCTTGCCCTTTGATAAACTCACAGGAATGTTCACCTCATTGTGTACACCTATCCAATCCTTACAGATCTAGGACGGAGTAGGGCAGAGTTTCCCAAACTCTGTGCTCAGTGCCCCAAGGGATGCATTTTGGTTTTTGCCCTAACAACTACACAGCTCATCAACGGTTGATGATTGGTTGATTATTTGAATGAGCTGTGTAGTTGCTAGGGCAAAAAAAAACAAAAGGCACACCCCTTGGGGCACTGAGGACAGAGTTTGGGAAACTCTGCCCTACTTCGTCCTAGATCTGTAAGGATTGGATAGGCGTAGGGGGCTAGAGGTTGATTTGGGATTGGGCAAAACACTCATTTGGAACACTGACAGAAGCGCACTGTATAGCATAACATTAGCATAGGGACGGTCACATGCTAGCACTAGTGGCTGTGTTGGCACAGTTTGCGGTTGGTTGAGAGAGTGTATGTGGATGACTTCAGCACGTACTCACGTACTCAGACATGGGTGCCCTGGTGCGTGCACACAGCCACACACATACATGTATTCACTTACTGTCGCTCTCTTTCTCTCACTCACCACACACACGTGTATACACACACACACACACACACACACACACACACACACACACACACACACACACACACACATGCATACACAGGCTCTTAGCTCAGCAGCAGAGCCCTGGCCATGGGGAGTTTGTGCTGAGCTGGTTTGGACGTGAGTACAGCTGACTGGACATGGCTATTCATCTGTCAAAGAAAAGAGGGGGAGAAAAGGGAGAGGGAGAGAGGGTCTGTAAAGAACAAATTTAGCCCAGAGCAACATGTTTGGCATTCTGCGCCTGTGTGTGTATCCTACATCGGTTTATCCTGGTTTTTTTTTGTTCCTGTGTGTGTGTGTGTGTGTGTGTGTGTGTGTGTGTGTGTGTGTGTGTGTGTGTGTGTGTGTGTGTGTGTGTGTGTCTAAAGCATCACACTTCCAGTTGTTTTTATTGCATGTTATATCAGCTCTGTTTTCGTTGAATGTGTTATCTAGCTAAACTACAGCCTAAATCAGGGTTCTCTGACTCTGTTCCTGGAGAACTACCCTGCTGATGGTTTTTGCTCCAACCCCAGTTGTATAAATAACCTGATTCAGCTTTTCAACCAGCTAATTATTAGAATCCGGTGTGCTAGATTAGGGTTGGAGTGAAAACCTACAGGATGGCAGCTCTACAGGGACAGTGTTGGAAACCCCCAGCCTATATTGCCTTCCTTCATGGAGACCAATCGAGGGAACACTGCCCCTCTCATCTTCAATAGAGCTTACCTCTTTGAAAGGTTCAACACAGAGTTAATATATTTTTAGAGGCACGCTTACAATTTGTTTTGAATTGTAAATACTGCAGATTGTACTTTTTGCACTTAGTTTCTATTGGCATGCTGTCTATTGCACAATTCAATGATCATTCAAGATCATGGTCTTCTCTATTAGGCCCATTTCTGTTTAGTTTGGGCTTTCGAAGAACACAGAGATTCATACGAACAGTGACTAATAAAGAAACAGCCAGATGTCAGAGAGGTCAGAATACACAACACACTCTGTCAGAAGCCTTCTCGCTCCACTAAATGACACAGCATGTGTTTAAACCCCCTCAAAGAAAGCCTCTTTTTGTTTTGTGGGTGTTTGTGGGTGTTGGAGTGTGTGTGTGTTCTATTCAGGAAGGTTTGGTGGGGTTGTTTAGTTTCTAAGTATGTCTAGATGTCTGTCTTACATTTTTGTTGCTTGTTCTCATTGGTCAAAAATGATGGGAGCACTATGCTGAATTGAAATAGAGAGTTTAAAAAAAGATGAAGCATATAGGCTAGTCAAGGTTGCTATATGTATTTCTAAGACCCAAGACCTAACAATTCCCTCAAGAGTGCCTAGTTGGAAATACTACCTACACACACACACACACACACACACACACAAACAAACAAACAAACAAACAAACACACACTCGTTATGTTCTTTTATCCTCGTGGGGACCTAAATGTATTTCCATTCAAAATCCTATTTTCTCTAACACCTAACCCGTAACCCTAAACCTAAACCCTTATCCTAACCATAATTCTAACCGTAATAGTAAACGTAACCCCTTACCCTAACCATAATTCTAACCGTAATAGTAAACATAACCCTTAAACCTAAGCCCTTACCCTAACCATAATTCTAACCGTAATAGTAAACCTAACCCCTTACCCTAACCATAATTCTAACCGTAATAGTAAATCTAACTCCTTACCCTAACCATAATTCTAACCGTAATAGTAAACCTAACCCTAAACCTAACCCCTTCCCCTAACCATAATTCTAACCGTAATAGTAAACATAACCCTAAACCTAACCCCTTACCCTAACCATAATTCTAACCGTAATCGTAAACCTAACCCTAAACCTAACCCCTTACCCTGACCATAATTCTAACCGTAATAGTAAACCTAACCCCTTATCCTAACCATAATTCTAACCGTAATAGTAAACCTAACCCTAAACCCTAACCATAATTCTCACCGTAATAGTAAACCTAACCCCTTACCCTAACCATAATTCTAATCCCTTACCCTAACCATAATTCTAACCGTAATAGTAAACCTAACCCCTTACCCTAACCATAATTCTAACCGTAATAGTAAACCTAACTCCTTACCCTAACCATAATTCTAACCGTAATAGTAAACCTAACCCTAAACCTAACCCCTTCCCCTAACCATAATTCTAACCGTAATAGTAAACATAACCCTAAACCTAGCCCCTTACCTTTACCATAATTCTAACCGTAATAGTAAACCTAACCCTAAACCTAACCCCTTACCCTGACCATAATTCTAACCGTAATAGTTAACATAACCCTAAACCTTACCCTAACCATAATTCTAACCGTAATAGTAAACCTAACCCCTTATCCTAACCATAATTCTAACCGTAATAGTAAACCTAACCCTAAACCCTAACCATAATTCTAACCGTAATAGTAAGCCTAACCCTAAACCCTAACCATTATTCTAACCGTAATAGTAAACCTAACCCTAAACTCTTAAGCCTAAAATAACATTTGTCCTCATGGGGACAAGGGAGAATTCTTCTTGTTTTACTATACTTGTGTGGACCTTTTAGGATTTTAGGTCCCCACAGGGGTAGAAGAACCAACACACACACACACACACACACACACACACACACACACACACACACACACACACACACACACACACACACACACACACACACACACACACACACACACACACACACACACACGACTGATGGCCTCCACTACCATCTGTTGCCTCCTTTCGCTCTGACATCATCCCACCATCCCCCTATTGTGTTAACCCCTCATCACCCGGCCTTCACCTTAACCTCTTAATTACTACTAACCACCCCCCTCCCTTCCCCCCCCCACCCAGAGACACTGTGCCACTCGGTCCGTGTGCTAATCCGTCAGCGTCTGCCCTCAACACCTGCCGCCACACTCGTCTAACTCAACTCCCATTCTGGAGCCCATGCCAGTTTCTTCTCTATTTCGCCCAGTAGAGCGCGCACAGCGAAAAGCCCAAAGTGGCGGGCACACACACATACATGCTGAGACACACACACATGAACGCACGCACGCACGCACACAGGCACACACACATACATGCTGAGACACACACACATGAACGCATGCACGCACGCACACAGGCACACACACATACATGCGCGCACACACACTCGGCTGAGAATAGATAGGTCTCTTTTGTCATCGTCCCCCCCAAATCCACTGCCCTCCCACCCCCAGACATCTTTTTCTGGGCGCTGAAGTGTAGGGCGCTGGGCTCATTGTCCAACAATGGCCACCGTAGGACCCCAAGGACCCCCTGGTGATAGGTGGAGGGCGAGACGTGAGGAAATGTGACAGTTCTGGTGCAGCTGACACAATGGTGTTTCTTTCCCGCAGGCTGCCTGCCCTGCGTTGGCTTTAAGAGAGCCTGGGCACTTTTCTCCCTGTTGTAGTTTTCGAGAAGGAAACCAACATCTTCTGCTGTGGTCTGGAAATTACTGCCAATTACTTGGCTGTAATGGATGTGTGTCTATCATCCACAGAAATAAAAAGCAACTTGGAACCGATGCCCCTTCACAAAGATAAATGCTTATCTTAGACATGAGTAATGATTTTTCTGAAGATGTTTGATATAGGAACACATTTTGTTTTATTTGACTTTAGGTGATCTAGTGTGCTGGAGGTTGATTACGAAAACAGATTCATCATATATTCTCGTGATTATACTGACGCCACTTGCCCCTTTTCATAATTTCTTTGCCTTTGCTTTTCTCTCAGTGTGTCTTCTAGGAGTGAGGTTAACTACTGTTTGTCGATGATGGCACATTTAGTCATTTCCCTTCATATTACTACCACTCTCAATGTGACCTTGGCATCCACTGACAGTATTGGGATTGTGTGAGTGCATGTGTATGTGTGTCTGAGTTTCAGTCTGCATGTGTGAGTGTGTATGACTGTGGGTGTGTATGTGTGTATGAGATGGAGAGAAATAAATGTAGTTTGTTGATAATGGCATATTGATGGGGTTTGGAATGGACTGGCCCTGAGGCCTCATCCTGACTGGTCAGGACTGAATGCACCTCTTCATGCTTCACTAAACACACTCAATTAAGGCATGGGGAACAGAGGACACGTGCGCACACACACACACTTTCAGTATAAGCTTCCTTTAAGGACAACTGTCAATCATCCTGTTCGGGACAATAGCCATTCCAAAATCAGTGTCATGCAAATTCTCTCCCTCTCATCTTTCTTACACACACTGTTACATTTATAAAACTGAATTATGCACAGACGTAACACCCTCTTACGTTGTGACAGTGAAACATACACAGTGAGAAACGGACGATGTAGAAAGTAGGTTTTTTAGTAATAATGCTTATACTTAAACACGTTGCACTGGGGCCCAGTGGGAGAAGCTCTTTCAAATGATTGCAAACTGTTGTTAGGGTGTGGTAAAAATTATTTTATTAACTGAGCATACCAGAGAACGGGATGTGTCATTTTGATTTATTAGCAACCATCATTCTAAAGAGGCTAGTCCTTTAGTGTCACGCCCTGACCTTAGAGAGCCTTTTTATGTCTCTATTTAGTTTGGTCAGGGTGTGATTTGGGGTGGGCATTATATGTTCTGTGTTTTTGTATTTCTATGTTTTTGCCGGGTATGGTTCTCAATCAGGGACAGCTGACTATCGTCGTCTCTGATTGTGAATCATACTTAGGCAGCCTTTTCCCCTTTTGTCATTTGTTAGTGGCACTATAGCCCTGTAAGCTTCATGGTTGTTTTTCGTTTGTTGTTTTGTTGGCGACATTTACTAAAATAAAAGTAAAATGTACGCTCACAACGCTGCACTTTGGCCTACTTCTTTTGAGGGCCGTGACATTTAGACAAAGTTGCTTTGTTATTGATGATTGTGGCATGATAGCATTTCCTCTCTATTTGACCTCCTGGTGACTGTGCCAACTGCGCTCTTTCTGTCTCTGTCTGTCTCTGGGTTTAAAATATAGCCTACCCGATGTCAGTTACTGCATTGGTTGTGTGATTATCATATAACCTATTATTAGATTCTAAATGTTTTCTAATAGTTTTTTCTTGTGTTTTCAGGTGTTTTTCAATGATCATCTCTCCAGTCTTAATGTCGGTTAAAGAAAATCCCTCCAACAACAGAAGTAAAGCAATATCTACAAACATGTCCCCCATCGCAATCACTATGAGAAACTTATGACTTTGCAACGCACGGGTTAGTTTTCTTAATCAGGGATACTTGAGCTACCACAGCCCTGGGGCCGGAAATGGAGGTGGAGCCGAAGCAGGAGCAGGCGGACCAAAGCAAAGCCGACGCTGTCAAGAGTGACCAGGAGGAGTACGATGCGACGGTCTCTGGCCACACTTGTGGCCTCTGTGGACGGGGCTTCCCTCTCCTGAGCTCGCTGTCCCAGCACATGCGCAGGCACACTGGGGAGAAGCCCTACAAGTGTCCCTACTGTGAACACCGGGCTGCTCAGAAGGGCAACCTGAAAGCCCACATCCGCAGCCACAAGCTGGGCCTGCTCAACCGGAGCCTGGGCAAGTTGGACTGTGATGAGAGGGTTGGGGAGCAAGGACAAACACAGGGGGACCCTAAGAAACTGGATAGTCCCGCCGACAACCTCGCCAATGGCACCTCGGCCAAGAAGCACAAAGTCAATGGCAAGACGAAAAGCTCCAAGAAGAAAGGCGAAGAAGCAGTCATCCAGGATGACGGCAAGGAGGACGAGCCGCAAACCATGACTGAGGGAGACTCACTTCCGGGAGGGATCTTCTGGGTGGACAATGGGGACTGTGCGGGTTCCTTTCCCTGCGGCTCTTGCAGCCAGGTCTTCCCCCAGGCCCTGCTCCTCAAGGCCCACATGAAGAAGCATCGAGGCTCCCTGGACCACGGTTGCCGCATTTGCGGCCGGCGCTTCCGCCAGGCCTGGTTTCTCCAGAGTCACATGCGGATTCATCGGGCCAAGAGCCAGCTGCGGGGTGGGAGTTGCGACAGCAGTGAGTCCCAGACCACCCTCAACGGGGTCCCTCGGGAGCCGGCGTCCCTGGTGAACGAGGACTGTCTCTACGAGCTGTGTGCCGGCTGCGGCAACTTCTTCTACGACCGCAAGACCCTCCGGCTGCACGAGAGGGTCCACAAGCAGAGCCACACCCTCAGCAAGCTGCCGCAGCAAGACCCCGGCAACATCTCGTCGTCACCCGCCGCCAAGAGGCGCTTCCTGGAATGCCTTAACCTCAGGGCAGCCGGGGCTGGAGAGGCAGCTATAGAGGGGAATCTCGGAAGACGGATCCCCGAGCTGGACCCGGTATGCAGTTACCAGGCCTGGCAGTTGGTCACCAGAGGATGTGTGGTAGAGGTGACAGATAAAAGCCGAGGCTGGGGGGAGAGGCTGGTGGATGCCGAGGTGGCGTTTGCCCGGGAGAAGGGCGAGTATGTGCCTCTGAAACAGGAGAAGCGGAAGAGGCAGTTGGATTCCTCCCAAAGAAAGAAGAAGAAAGGGGCCCAGGATGTTGTCATTAATGGTGGCAGCGGTGGGATCTCCCACCAGCAGGGTGACAGTAGAAATAGCCGCACCTTATTGAATGGGCTCAGCCCAGAGACGTTTGGGATATTGCAGAAAAAGAAGGTGAAATATGGTCATCAGTCCATCAAGCCAGCCACTAAATCAAACTCTGCCAGTCAGCCCAGCACACCAAGACAAGAAGATTCTCTATCTTCCTCTTCCGTAAAGAGGAATAGTATCAAGGACCCAACTTATGAAGGTAAGACAAAAAAAAATGCCTAGATTAGCAACAAGAATTTTATTTTATTTAAATGACATGACAAAGGGCATCTTGGTCGTATTCACACTTAAAATCCTGATTGAAAAGGGAACATTTTGTTTACTACTACAGCAATAACAATGACCCCCCCCCCCCAAATTTCAGACATTACCATACCAAATTCCATTCCCATACTATATTCTTTGATGTATATCACAGTTTTCAGTGTGATTCAGTCATGTTTGTTTTGGTTTCTATTGCTACTCAGTCCTGAGTTATGGTCAATCTATTTTCACGTGGTAAAAGGGAGACCACATCTCACGTGTTGATTCATCAATTTACACATCTTAGCATAACTAAACGCCTCTGTGTATGTGGGCGCATGTCTCTCCCGAGCTGCTGAGGTATGTAGCATACTTAGCATAGTAGACTGCAGATTGAGCAGCATACTTAGCATAGTAGACTGCAGATTGAGTAGCATACTTAGCATAGTATACTGCAGATTGAGTAGCATACTTAGCATAGTAGACTGCAGATTGAGTAGCATACTTAGCATAGTAGACTGCAGATTGAGCAGTACGTCAAACAGGAACCTGTTCTTATGTTATGGTTTAATTATCTGTATTCATGTACAGCAACTGATTATTGGAGACAAGACAGTCTGAAAAGTGATGCTGCTTTGACTGTTAAACTCTGTGATAGGATAATAAATGGTTCCCTTCCGAGTCCTCTTGATTACAGTATTAACCAAGAACCGGAAGTACATGGTAAATATGCCCATATCGAGCAACTCAGAAGTTTGTAATAGGCTTTTAATGTTTGAAATTGCACTCATGACATTGATAAGCAAAAGTGATAGATATAATTATGAATTCTGTAGCACTTTCAGTTCAGTTTTCCAGTTAAAAACTGTCCTTCAGTTGCCATGGAGCAGTACTCATACAGGTAAAATGTGTGTTTAGCAGTTGCCTTTAGGTTGTCACTGCAAGTTCATTGGTGTTATGGCACCATCGTGTGGCATAGATTGCCCATTACACCCTTCATCCTACATAAAGAAATATGAAAGGCCTTTACATCTGGTACATTGCTGAATGGAGCATAACCCTTTCTGTAACATTCATATAGGTAAATGACCTATGGAGAGTAGCATGACAATGTACTCCTTTCTCATCCACATGTTTGTTATATCATGTTAGCACTTATTACATCTACATACTTTGCTGAAGCTCATTTTCTTAAAATGTCTGTTTTTCAATATGAGCTTAGTCTAACTGTACTCTGCAATCCACAGATACCAAGCCATACCTCTGCGAGCACTGTGACTTCTACACCAGTGACCCCTCTTCCTTCACATCCCACATGCACAAGCAGCACAAGGACGTCAGGGAAGCACATCATCACATACTGGGAGCTATTATGGCAGAACCAAACCACGGCGCTCCCAAGGCCTCAGATTACGTGGAATATCTCCGGCTGAAGAGCACACTGCTCAGCCAGCCCTACACAAATCCCTACGTCTGTCCTCCTGGCCAGGAGAGGGCAGCATCAAGCTGCCAGTCGGAGAAGTCGAGGAGCCTAAAAGTCAAAGGGCAATCCTCTCAGGATGCCATCATCTACGCCAGCCTCCTCAACCTGTCTGCCCCACCCGATGGCCAGGAGGAGGATGGCGGTGTGAATCCTGTGGCAGCAGCGTCTGAGGGTAAGCTGGTCAGACACCAGTGTCCGTTCTGCTCCCACACAACCCATTACCTGGAGGTGCTGTGGATCCACCAGCGTGTGGCCCACAGGGTGGATAGTGGCAGCTCCCTGGCCCCCAAGTGGGCCCCCTGCGTCACCGGCTTCAGGGGCCCCAAGGCTGCTGGACGGCGCACGGGGCCCCCGCCCTTTCTGGAGGGCAAAGACTGCCCGGCACTCTCAGTCCCCCGGGCCCAGCGCACACAAGCCCCAGGTTCCACCGCCACACATCCTTCAGGTGGAAGCACCAAGAGGCCAAAGACCCACACAAGCAGTACAACTACTACTTCCCAGCCCAACACCAGCCAGGCCATGGTGTCAGCGTCGCGTACCTCTACAAGGTCTCCCCCTGGTGGTGGGAAGTCACTCCTACCTCAAAAAAAGAAGTCGAGCCGCTCAACCCATATGGAGGAGGTGGCAAATAAAAGCGTCAGATCTAAAACGAAAGCCCACCCCAAAGCTCCTGCCGCCACCACCACCGCCTCAACCATCATTCAAGGCTTCTCCCAGCAGTCGACAAGCAGCCCCAAAACCGGACATTATCGGGCGGCTGCCGAGGGAAGCCTGCTTCCGCAAGAGGGCCTCGGCTTTATTCTCGCCAGGAACCATGGCTGGGCCGACCACGCGTCCCATCTTACCCCAGGCAGAACTCACCTCCACCCCCACCCCCAGCCCCACCCACACCCCCACAGCCGTCCACGGGATCCACCTGCAGCCCTGAATGGTCAAGACCTTTGGTCAGTCACAAACATGTTTGGGGCGCAGGGCGGCAGCGGGTACCTGGCACCCACCACCCTCCTCGGCCACGGGAAGAGGGAGTCGACTGCTGTGAACAGCAGAGACACCCCGATGGACATGGGCATCCTGGGTCTGTTGAAGAACTACAGCCCCCACGAGCTGGCAGCTCTCCACCAGCACTGGGGCTTTGTAGATCCCAGGCTTGACCCACAAGGTAAGGAGGGATTGAGTGTTGGGTAATGTAGTCCATTAATTGGCAGTGAAAATGGTTTTATAATGTTCACCACAGCCCTACATAATTCAGCATGTATACAGACACACTGAGAGGGACAGAAAGATAGACAGACATTCACAAAACTGACCATGTCCTTTACACTGTACGCTAAGGTCATTTTGAGAGTAGCAACTCTAACCTGCAGCTTGTCGTCGTAGATATCATCATCATCCTCTTTAGCCCTTTGAGTCACATTTAATAACGTGACCTTTAAAAATATTTATATATATTTGTCCTCCACCTTCTCTTTTTCTGTGAGTGTTTTGGCATGAATGCTAATAGCTTTGGGAAACATGTGTACCAAGGCCGACAGAAGGACATGTTTCTGCCGGTGATAGTACCAGTCAAGGAATAGGTCTCTGTCTAGTGTTGACCTGTGTGTAGGTCCTGGGGTGGTGTGTGTGTGTAGATGTGTCAGTATGTGCATGCATGGATCACAGTGACACAGATGGGCAGTTTGTGTGTGTCTGAGCGAACGAGAATGATAGAGGTGGCAAGTCCACACACACACACAGAGTAAATTCCATGGCCAGGACATCAGAGAGACCTGACACAATTGGAGTGACAGTGGGGGGAAAGCTCAGCAAGTACAGGGAAGGAGAGAGAGACAGAGGAAAGAGAGGGAGAAACAGGCAGTGAAAGAGTGACCCAGTGAGAGCAATATACAGACATGGAGAGAGAAAGAGCGAGAGGAGCACACCTGACATGTGACACAGGAGCGCTGGCCAAGGGCACATCAAAGTTTGCAGTAATTTATGCGCTACTTCCCAGGCAGCCAGGGGGTGGGTCAGGCCTGTTGGGAGGTACACCACCGCGATTTGGTACGAAAGTTGCCATCCACTGCCCTGAAGGAAGCTCCACCCCCCCCCCCAGATTAATGGCACATGATGTACTAATGAGCCCTGTACTTTGTGGCTTAGGTGGTCTAGCGGTTGGCTTCGCCGCTTCTAGCACACATGTATACCTGTGTCTGCGTGGATTCAAATCTGACCCACAGCCCCTTGACACTGACTCCTATTCTTTCCACGCTATCACGATATGACTTAATTCTGTTCAATTACATTCTGGAAGAAAAACACAATAAACTAACTAGCCAGCTACTGTTTTTGCACAATACATCCCCGCTGTGTGAGATAATTGTCACTATTTTTATAAATGGAACAGGTTAGCTTCCTATCAAACACTGCAATTAGAGCCAGCTGGCTCACTAACTGTGACTAACAGGTCAGCTGCAATGTAGGTCAGCTAGCTAGCTAGCATTTCCTTCATAAATGAAGCAAACTATCTAGCTAGCTATCAACCTAGAAAAATAGAGGCAAGAGAGTGGTGTTGAACTACCAGACAGCTTTATAAACATTCTGATTTGGTCTATAATCATTCCAAATAATTGGATTTGTGTAAGCATAGGCTGACTGGACTGGTGCGAGTACAGATTTGCACACTAATGATGAAAAACCATCAAAAAAGTAATTTACATTTCTTTACGAAGTGTTTTTTTGTGTGTGTGTTTGCATGCATGTCTGCCCTTGTATATGATTTTGTCCTTGGATGGCAGTCCTTCAACTTTGAACAAACATATTTGCTTGTGACACTGACCTGTGAAATGTTTTATACATTATTAATCAGATGTCAGTTATGGGGATGTAATTGGTGTGTGTGGGTGTGTGTGTGTGTGAGTGTGTGCGTGCATGCTAATAAGATGCCGGGCCACCAGCACAGTGACCATTGATCCTCTGTAGCTCAGTTGGTAGAGCATGGTGCTTGCAAAGCTAAGGTAGTGGGTTTGATTCCCGGGACCACCCATACGTAAAATGTATGCACGCATGACTAAGTCGCTTTGGATAAAAGTGTCTGCTAAATGGTGTATATTATCATTTGAACACAATGTCAATGGGAGACTAAAAAATAGAACAAGCAGAAAATCCATCACTTTCTCCCCTGCATGTCACTCCAAGGCAATATTAACCTGAAATCCAAATGGAATATTGCCCTAGAAATAATAGAACCAGTACCTTAAGTGATTGTTGCATTATTAAGTTCAGTATTTTTGGTTGTGAAGGTCTTGGAATTCTACAGTGTTGCTATGTCTCTTGTTTCTACAGGGATACTGCAGTACAACGGACATTTTGAAAACAAAGTCCATTCCTCCACAGAGGCCTCCAAACAAGTATGGTACTTTTTGTTTGGGTTTTGTTTTGCTGTGACCGTTCTCCCCTTTTTATAATTCCTCACCTGTGCCAGAGTCTGGTTGAGTGCTAATGTTCCCCTATATGTCCCCTGGCCCAATTTATCTATCGGGATTTCAGCTATCGGATAGGATTCAATGCATAGAAATAGAATCTGTCTCCTTACTGTCTGTGCTTCTTTTACATGCGTTTTTCTCTCTTTGCATTCCCGCTATCCTGTCAATAACAAAAATACTAAAGGTATTTCGACCTTTTAAAAAATCTCTCGCCACTCCTTTCTGCTCCCAGCTCCGAGAATCCAAAAGAGAAATCGGTGTTTGAAACACTAAAGGCGAGGCAGTGATACTTGGGCGTCTGTGTCAGATGGCTCTTTCTCGGGCTTGGTACGAGGAGCTGACAGGAAAACAAAAACATCTTGACGCCCCCCTCGGGGTAAACAGTCGTGTGTCTCCATATGGCATGTCAACATCCTGCCAATCATGACCACATGCAGGCCCTCCTGGACACTCTCTACCTGCCTGTCTGTTCTCTTTACTTACTTCGTCTTCTTCTGTTGCCTTTGCAACGTGTGAGACGTGAGGACACACTGACACACACACGAAAGATGAACTCACACACTCTCGCACAAACGGACATTTTTGCACATTCGGAAACACAGTCGGAGTTATACTTGCACACACACAAATACACTCATAGAAAGACCACTGACACTCAGCAACACGCGCGCACACACACAAACGTGTCTTGGTGTGATCTGTGATCTGACTCCATTTTGCCACTTGTCTCTGTCCTCTGCAGGTGATCGGCTGTTCCGCTACTTCAACAGCCTCTCTCAGGAAGGGGACATGAAAACACCACATGCCTTGAAAACTCCACTTCCCAAAATGCACTGTTGCAAAATGAAAGGCCTGCAGTCTCTCACAGGAACCAAGCCATGACTACAGGAGCTCTTCACTTTAGGGGCCCAATTGTCTCAAGGGACACTCTTTGTTTACAACTAACTAATCCACCCAGACAAAAGGAGTTTCCATAACATGCGGACGTGACAGAGTGGAAATTCTTCCCGAACTGGAGTGTAAACTCACAACCGTCTGCACTGTAACTCAACAAGCACCGTCAATGTGTCGGACCCATTACGGCTAAGGCATTTCTGCATCCAGAGCAACAGAACTTCTCAGGAAGGCAGTAGCGATGCACTGAACCATCTGCTACATCACCCACTGGGCTTAGATCACAGGAGGTTGGTGGCACCTTAATTGGGACAGACTGGTTCATGGTAATGGCTGGAGCAGTATAAGTGAAATGGTATCAAATGCATCAAATACATGATTTCCATGTGTTTGGTGCCATTCTGTTCGCTCCGTTCCAGTCATTATTATGAGCTGTCCTCCCCTCAGCAGCCTCAACTTAGATGTTTCTGTGGTGAAAGTATACTGATCTAGAGATGGTGCAGTTGGGTTAGATAACTGATCCTAAATCAGTTGTTAAAGGGCATGAAACCAGGATCCCCCAGGATGTTTTATGTCAACTTTAAACCCTTTAAATCCATGTCAGAGAAAACACAAGAAGCAAAGACTGAAACGTTCATGTTATAGCCCTCCAGAGAATTGTTAGAAAAAGGGTGAAGTAATCGGATTGGTATGTGTATTTACTGTGAATGTGTGTTAGTGTTTTAGTCATCTGTTTATTTGAGCTTTTGGCACTTTTTTCTGTGGTATTTGGAAACGGTTTGGATTGGTCAGGTCAGCCAGCTCACACCAGCAACGTTACTACCTACCTTTAAAGCTGGAATCCTTAATGGTGAAACAGCCACGTCCGTTTGTGATATTACCACGACAAAGAAGTTTTCCCTCGGACATCATTGCGCGATGCTCCCCAGGCTCTGTTTTGCCCCAAAAAACTAAAACTATAACAAAGGCTGTGGGGCGGACAGTTTCCCCAACTTATTATTCCATCTTTAAGCAACAATAATGAGGCAGCTGTTTGTTACTTACCAGCCATCTCCAGCCGTGTTTACATGAACAACAAGCATGCTAGACTCTGCTGACCTGGGATGTGGTGGATGGTAAATGCACGTAAACGTCGGCAGGTAGCCTCGGCAGGTAGCCTCGAGGTTAGACTGTTGGGCCAGTAACAGGGGACGCAAGCAGAGAGAGGTTAGTACAGTGTTTCCCAAACTTGGGGTCGGGGCCCTATGTGGGTTCCCCTGAGAAAATCTGTACTAATCTTATTAAACAAATTTAAAAACAAAAAAAATATTGTTCATTATTTCCCCATGTCCTACCTTCCCTATAGGCCTACATCAACATGCAAACAATACAGTTATGAAAAATACGTTATAGTTTGTATAGGTGGTTGTTTGTCTTATCTCGATCGCCCACTGGAGGTCATAGTTTAAACCACTTTTTTTTTTAAACCTCTACATCACAGCTTCTGAATAGCACCTAGATGGAGTATGTATGTTCTATTTTAGTTCTGTTGCATTAAGTCTGTATGTCCACTCAAGTTGATATCCCAACGTTGAAAGACTGGCTTCTCCGTGTTAAAATGAAATAGATTCCATCGCAAGGGAACACTGACGATGCGGAACATGTTTCTCAGACCTCAGAAAATTGTGTTCTGTTGAGAAAACAAAAAATTGTGTTCTGTTCTGATAATTCCACTTCCCAGGCCATCTGATTCAGTTGGAACTTAAAATGAATCCAGAATGAATGGAAAAGAAAAGCACTATGTAACTTACAGATTTGCAGTGCTTCATGAATATAGTTGGATCGACACAACCAACGGTTGTGAACTTGAACAGAAGGCCACTTTTGAGGTTTGAGAACAGAAAATGTCTCAGAAGGTAGATGTGCAGTTTGACTCCATGAAAATCACGACTCTTCACTGAGGAGGACTGTGGTTTCGGTCTTGGACTGTCTGTGTTTAGTTCCTTTTTGCAGTGTTTTATTTTGGTGTTTTGCTGAATCACTGGGTATCTCTGTCTTAGAAATGGCTTCTGCAGCGTTCAAGTTATTTTAGCTGCCCACAAGGAAGGAAAGCCATACATGTTAAACAGTACCAATCTGATGTTATTACTTCGTTATTTATCGAATATTATATGATAGTTATCCACCTTGATCGATTGTCGTATGTAAAAAAAAAATATATATATATAATTTATGATTTGAAGTCAATTATAAAATGTCCGACTTTTGTAATAAGAAAAGGTTGGTGCTTTAGAGGGATGTATTTCTTCGAATGCTTCATGAAGACTAGCTGTGTTTGCTAATGGCAAGTGCTCAGATATTCTTTTAGGACTTTAGATGGTGGGGTTGTATTTTCAAAGTATTTATATGGCACAACACCTGTTAGTACAAATAAAACTTGCTATATTTACATGGGCATGGTTTTGGTCATTTTGTTATCCTTGAGGCTCTTTCATCAGCCGTTGAGGTGATATGTTTATGACACACATGATTGTGATTAAGTAACATGAAAATAGCTGTTTAACAGTGCTTAGTAAAGCACTCACACCAATTATTATTTCTAAATTAGCTGTTTTATTAGAAAGTAAAAAGTGTTACCGAGCAATCTGGAAGAAATTTGACATTCATTTTTTGAGAGGGCAATCCAGGTGTACAAAACATTAGGAGCACCTTCTTAAATTGAGTTGCATCCCCTTTTGCCCTCAGAACAGCCTCAATTTGTCGGGGCATGGACTCTAAAAGGTGTCAAAAGTTTTCCACAGGGTTGCTGGCCCATGTTGACTCCATTGCTTCCCACAGTTGTCAAGTTGGCTGGATGTTCTTTGGGTGGTGGACCATTCTTGATACACACGGGAGAATGTTGAGCGTGAGAAATTCAGCAGCGTTGCAGTTCTTGGCGCTAAAATCAGTGTGCTTGGCATATACTACCATGCCCCGTTCAAAGGCACTTAAATCTTTTGTTTTGCCCATTCACCCTCTGAATGGCACTCATATAATCCATGTCTCAAGGCTTAAAAATCTATTTCTCCTCCCCTTCATCTACACTAATTCAAGTGTATATAACAATTGACATCAATAAGGGATCATACCTTTTCACCTGGTAAGTCTGTGTAAATGATTTACGCAAAATACTCTAACGTCAAAGTAAAAAATAAATACAATCCAAAATAAATTATTGGAAAATAAAATGTATTATGTTTTGATTAGATAAGTATTCAACCCCCTGAGTCAATGCATGTTACAATCAACTTTGGCAATGATTGCTGCTTTGAGTCTTTCTGGGTAAGTCTCCCAAGTGCTTTGCAAACCTGGATTGTACAATATTTTCCCATTATACTTTTAAAATTTCCTCAAGCTCTGTCAAGTTGGTTTTTGATCATTGCTAGACAGCCGTTTTCAAGTCTTGCCATAGACTTTCAAGACGATTTTAAGTCAAAACTGTATCTTGGCCACTCAGGGACATTCAATGTCATCTTGGTAAGTAACTCCAGTGTATATTTGGTCATAGATTTTAGGTTATTGTCTTGCTGAATGTGTCTGTTGGAAGCAGTCTGAACCAGGTTTTCCTCAAGGACTTTGCCTGTGCTTAGCTCTGTTCCTTTTCATTTTATCCTAAACAAAACTCCCTAGTCCTAGCCGATGACAAGCATACCCATAACATGGGCTCCCGACTGGAGAAGTAGTCTAAGGCACTTCATCTCAGGCTAGAGGCGTCACTACAGAACCTGGTTCAATCCCAGGCTGTAACACAACTGGCCATGACCGGGAGTCCCATAGGACGGCGCAAAATTGGCTCAGCGGTGTCCGGGTTAGGGGAAGGCATCATTGTAAAGAATCATTTGTTTTTAACTGACTTGCCTAGTTAAATAAAGGTTAAATCAAATCAAATAACATGATGCAGCCGCCACCATGCTTGAAAATATTTAGAGTGGTATTCAGTGATGTGTTTTGTTGGATTTCCCCCAAACACAAAGTTTTGTATTAAGACAAAAAATGTATTTCTTTGCCACATTTTTTGCAGTATTACTTTAGTGCCTTATTGCAAACACGATGCATGTTTTGGAATATTTTTAGTCTGTATAGGCTTCTTTTTTTCATTCTCATTTAGGTTAATACTGTAACTACAATGTTGTTTATCCATCCCTCTCTTGGCAGGTTTTTTGTTATTCTTTCCATTTTTTAATAATGGATTTCATGGTGCTCCGTGGGTTATTCAGAGTTTCGTATGTTTTTTTTATGAGCCAACCCTGATCTGTACTTCTCCATAACTTTGTCCCTGACCTGTTTGGAGAGCTCCTTGGTCTTCATGGTGCCGCTTGCTTGTGCCCCTTGCTTAGTGGTGTTGCAGACTCTGGGGGCCTTTCAGAACAGGTGTGTATATATACTGAGATCATGTGATAGATCATGTGACAATTAGATTGCACACAGGTG
Source organism: Oncorhynchus masou masou (assembly GCF_036934945.1). Classification (NCBI taxonomy): domain Eukaryota; kingdom Metazoa; phylum Chordata; class Actinopteri; order Salmoniformes; family Salmonidae; genus Oncorhynchus; species Oncorhynchus masou. The sequence continues at coordinate 33,571,787 of NC_088223.1, read as the reverse complement.
TACTTTATTTAACTACTTTTGTGACTTCTGAAGGTAATTGGTTGCACCAGTTCTTATTTAGGGGCTTTGTAACAAAGAGGGGTGAATACATATGCACGCACTACTTTTCCGTTTTTACATTATGTATTTCACTTCACCAATTTGGACTATTTTTTATGTCCGTCACATGAAGTCCAAATAAAAATCTATTTAAATTACAGGTTGTAATGCAACAAAAAAGGGAAAACGCCAACGGGGATGAATCATTTTGCAAGGCACTGTACCTACTGTAAAATATGGTGGTGGATCTTTGATGTTATGGGGTTATTTTGCTTCCACTGGTTCTGGGGCCCTTTTAAAAATCAGCGGAACAATTAACTTTACCCAGGACTAGGACAGTTTATCCAAAAACCTTGTTTCCCATTCTAGGAGGCTGCAAGTGGATATTCCAGCAAGACAATAACCCAAAGCACTCATCAAAATCTACAAATAAGTCAGACCTTATCCAAGAGAGAGTAGTGTGTTATCCCATAAGAGTCTAAGCCCTGTCTAAGCTACTAAGCTATATGGAATTGTTTTAATTTGTGTGCAGTTGGATCCTACCTTAACCCTAACTTCATGTCTAGCTCCCAGTTCAACCCTAACCCTAGCCTCAACCCTAACCCCACCTTCCATGTCCACCTCCCAGTTCAACCCTAACCCTCGCCTCAACCTTAACCCTACCTTCCATGTCCACATCCCAGTTCAACCCTAACCCTCGCCTCAACCTTAACCCCACCTTCCATGTCCACCTCCCAGTTCAACCCTAACCCTCGCCTCAACCTTAACCCTACCTTCCATGTCCACATCCCAGTTCAACCCTAACCCTCGCCTCAACCTTAACCCCACCTTCCATGTCCACCTCCCAGTTCAACCCTAACCCTCGCCTCAACCTTAACCCTACCTTCCATGTCCACCTCCCAGTTCAACCCTAACCCTCGCCTCAACCCTAACCCCACCTTCCATGTCCACCTCCCAGTTCAACCCTAACCCTCGCCTCAACCTTAACCCTACCTTCCATGTCCACATCCCAGTTCAACACTAAACCGCTAAACGCAGTCATAGTGTAAGTGCAATTTCTATCAGGAGATGGCGCACAATACCAAGGTTCGGGTGGATAAGAGTTCAGCTGCAAAGGATGAAACACATCAAATAGTATTACACATGGCTCATTTATAGACAAAATGTAGATAACGTCACCACACCACATACATAATACGATGAATATTGCCATAACAATGTTAATAAAAGTACAGATTATGAAGTGTGGATTGTCAAAAGACATAAACAACAAACCTCTGGATAGACAGCCGTTGAAACAAAGGCAATAAATGGGCAGCTAAGGACAGATCAGTTTTTCTCTTTCACCCAAAATGACTGAGATTGGGTTTAAGCTGAGGTAAACGGGCCCCACAGCCACACTCAGGTGTGAAAAATCAGGTAAAACCATTTTTGTTTACTGATCACAAAACATAAATCCAAATCAACGGTTTCAGTCCATGCCTCGAATCTTTACATCCGTTCGGTTCCATTGCTTCCTCTTGGATCCACTCTGTGGACGCATTCGTCCGATGCCCTTTGAACAGACACAAACACAAACACGCACGCGCACGCACACACACACACACACACACACACACACACACACACACACACACACACACACACACACACACACACACACACACACACACACACACACACACACACACACACACACACACACACACACACACACACACACACTGCCATAGTAGAGTGTAGCTATCACATCCTGTTTGTCAATGGGACCGCATCATCTCTAGGCGTGGTGACAGCGTCAGTCATCAGCCTAAAATACACAGATCATGGCCAGAGCCACGAGCAGAGGACCAGTGAGAGTCATGTTGGCCATAGGGCCCGAGAGTAGATCATGTCACCAGTCTGGCTGGGAGAAGGAGATGGGTTGGCATATGTTCTTTGACAGGAAACTGCCTCGCTTTAGTTTACCCCTTTGCAGGCAAGAGGAGAGACTGACTGGTGGCTGATCGGAGTGACAGGCTTCTCCTGTTCTGTTGGTCCATGTGAGGTGGATCTGTGTGTGTGCGTGTGTGTGCGTGTGTGTGCGTGTGTGTGTGTGTGTTGGGGTCATATGCACACTGCTCGATTTCTGCAGAGATAAACCGTCTACTGTGGGAGGTAATATCACACACACACACACACACACACATTTTAAATAATTTATTTGAATACACCAATCAAATTGACAAAAAAGGAACCAAACATTTCAAAGGTCCCTGTATGCATGGCACTCAAGGGTACAAAAGCACCTCCTACAAAGAGCTTGGCTGTCCACGACAGCTGAAACAAAGCAGTACCTAGCCAATTGCTTTGCCCTAGTTTTTGTCAGGCCCGCAATCTGGAGGCCACACACACACACACACACACACACACACACACACACACACACACACACACACACACACACACACACACACACACACACACACACACACACACACACACACACACAGGCACACACACCATTGAGGTAGTCCATTGTATCCAATGATGAATTCCACTACTGCTTGTGGGTTCGCTGATGACTGTATAATCCGATGCAGAATGCACATTCTCTGCCACAGACAGGGCACACAAAGGCTGGTGAAGGCATGGTCATATTTCAGTCCTCTTTTCCTCGGCCAACTGCACTCCTTGAAGGCAGAGGCCACGCAGGTAGAGCGGTCCTCAGCAACAGTCTGGGGGGAGGCGCGGTTTATCCCCAACTTCTTCAGTGATGTCTTCAGTTGGTCCTTTAGCCACTTTTTCTGCCCACCTGCATAGCGACGGCCTAGTTATAGCGGTCCGTATAGCATCTTTCGCGACAGGCCAAGCCATCAGGTGGTGTGTGATGGACGCATCAATGCTCATGCAGTTGGTTCTCTTTAGGATCTCTGAGTGTGGAACACGGTCCTGTCCGATCAATTTCAAAATGTTTTGGAGGCATTTTATGTGAAAGGACTGTGTCAACTGTAGACTGTCCATGTTCAAATCAAATTGTATCGTTCACGTACACATATTTTGCAGATGTTATCGCAAGTGCAGTGAAATGCTTAGTTGTGACTATTTAACCTCTTGAACCTCTGGGGGCAGTATTTCATTTTTGGATGAAAAACGTTCCCTTTTTAAACAAGATATTTTGTCACGAAAAGATGCTGGACTATGCATATAATTGACAGCTTTGGAAAGAAAACACTCTGACGTTTCCAAAGCTGCAAAGATATTATCTGTGAGTGCCACAGAACTGATGCTACAAGCGAAACCAAGATGAAATTTTAAACAGGAAATGCCCCAGATTTTGAATGCGCTGTGTTCCAATGTCTCCTTATATGGCTGCGAATGCGCAAGGAATGAGCCTACACTTTCTGTCGTTTCCCCAAGGTGTCTGCAGCATTGTGACGTATTTGTAGGCATATCATTGGAAGATTGACCATAAGAGACTACATTTACCAGGTGTCCGCCTGGTGTCCTCCGTCAAAATTATTGCGTAATCTCCAGCTGCATGCACGTTTCCATTTGGTTCAGAAGAGAAAGGCAACTGCCACAAATGATTTATCATCGAATAGATATGTGAAAACCACCTTTAGGATTGATTCTAAACAACGTTTGCCATGTTTCTGTCGATATTATGGAGTTAATTTGGAAAAAAGTTTGGCGTTGTAATGACTGAATTTTCTTTTTTGTTTCTTAGCCAAACGTGATGAACAAAACGGAGCGATTTCTCCTACACAAATAATCTTTTTGGAAAAACTGAACATTTGCTATCTAACTGAGAGCCTCCTCATTGAAAACATCCGAAGTTCTTCAAAGGTAAATTATTTTATTTGAATGCTTTTCTTGTTTTTGTGGAACTGTTGCCTGCTGAATGCTAGGCTTAATGCTATGCTAGCTATCAATACTCTTACACAAATGCTTGTGTAGCTATGGTTGAAAAGCATATTTTGAAAATCTGAGATGACAGTGTTGTTAACAAAAGGCTAAGCATGTGAGCCAATATATTTATTTCATTTCATTTGCGATTTTCAAAAATAGTTAACGTTGCGTTATGGTAATGAGTTTGAGGCTATAATTAATACGGAATTGCTCGTCGCAAGAGGTTAACAGTCTGATGGCCTGTAGACAGAAGCTGTTTTTCCGTCTCCCGGTCCCAGCTTTAATGCACCTTTGTTTCACATCCATAGAATGAGTGTAGATACACAACCAAACTTCTGCACCTGACTCCATCCTGGACCAAGCACACACCCTTGCCTCACACCAGTGCCAACTCCAAAGAGTTCAGATTCCTGACCAACAATTGTTACTCTGGCACCATCCCCTCATGAAACTGAGGCAGGATGTTCACAAATTTCCATGGGCAGCCCTACTGCAGGATAACCTTGCACAATGTCGGTGCACAATGTTGATGGCTTTGGAAAGGTCCACAAAGGCAATGAACAGATGTTGTTTCTGTTCACAGCATTTTTTTCTGCATTTGGCGTGCACTGAAGATCATGTCCACCGTGCTTCTGTTCTTTCTTAAGCCGCACTAGGACTCCGGTAGCAGGTCTTCAGTGATGGTGACGATGAGTCTGCAGACGTTGCCAGCAACTGCAAGGAGGGGTATGCCCCTGCTGTTGCCGCAGATGGATTTGTCTCCCTTGTTGTTGAATGTGGTGACAAAGATTGCATCCCTCCATTGATGGGGGATGCTCTCTAGACCACATATCTTAGATGATGAACACAACAAATCCTTTGAACTCAGCAGGGATGGAGTCAGGTCCAGGAGTTTGGTTGTTCTTCAGTGAACTGATGGCAGTGCAGACCTGGGTGGGCGATTAAGGTTCTGGATGGTGGGCAGGGTTGTGAGCTCCTCCAGCACTGAGTAGTCACCTGGGTCGGCTGGTTTAAGAGGGCTTCTGTTATGAACTTGAGTGAAGACCCAAACGCGGTTTTAACAGAAAACAGAGTTCTTTAATAAAAAACAGGAATGGCATAAATCCTCTTCCAACGTAGTCAATGGAACAAAAGAACGTAGTATAATGCAGGTTGCACCTGCCATGCAGACTCCGACAGGACAGGACAAGGTGGAAGCAAACGAGACGACAGCTTGCTTCTGGCATCAAAAAACACAAACAAGAATCAGACACTGAAAGTAGCAGGAACAGAGAAAGAAATAGAGACCTAATCAGAGGGGGAAGAGAGAACAGGTGGGGAAAGAGAGAATGAGCTAGTTAGGAGAAATGTAGAACAGCTGAGGGATGAGAGACAGAGAAGGTAACCTAAAAAGACCAGCAGAGAGAGAGAATGAAGAGAAAGGACAGGAACAGACATAACAAGACATGACAGTACCCCCACTCACCGAGCGCCTCCTGGCGCACTCGAGGAGGAAACCTGGCGGCAACGGAGGAAATCATCGATCAGCGAACGGTCCAGCACGTCCCGAGAGGGAACCCAACTCCTCTCCTCAGGACCGTACCCCTCCCAATCCACTAGGTACTGATGACCACGGCCCCGAGGGCGCATGTCCAAAATCTTACGAACCCTGTAGATGGGTGCGCCCTCGACAAGGATGGGGGGAGGGACGAGCGGGGGCGCGAAGAACGGGCTTAACACAGGAGACATGGAAGACCGGGTGAACGCGACGAAGATAGCGGGAGAAGAAGTCGCACTGCGACAGGATTAATGACCTGGGAAATACGGAACGGACCAATGAACCGCGGGGCCAACTTGCGAGAAGCTGTCTTAAGGGGAAGGTTCTGAGTGGAGAGCCATACTCTCTGACCGCAACAATATCTAGGACTCTTGGTCCTACGCTTATTAGCGGCCCTCACAGTCTGCGCCCTATTACGGCAAAGTGCCGACCTGACCCCCTTCCAGGTGCGCTCGCAACGCTGGACAAAAGCCTGAGCGGAGGGGACGCAGGACTCGGCGAGCTGAGAACAGCGGAGGCTGGTACCCGAGGCTACACTGAAAAGGGGATAGACCGGTAGCAGACGAGGGAAGCGAGTTGTGGGCGTACTCTGCCCAGGGAGCTGTTCTGACCAAGACGCAGGGTTACGAAAAGAAAGACTGCGTAAAATGCGACCAACAGTCTGATTGGCCCGTTCGGCTTGACCGTTAGACTGGGGATGAAAGCCGGACGAGAGACTGACGGAAGCCCCAATCAAACGGCAAAACTCCCTCCAAAATTGAGACGTGAACTGCGGGCCTCTGTCGGAAACGACGTCAGACGGAAGGCCATGAATTCGGAAAACATTCTCGATAATGATCTGAGCCGTCTCCTTAGCAGAAGGGAGCTTATCGAGAGGAATGAAATGAGCCGCCTTAGAGAATCTATCGACAACCGTAAGAATAACTGTCTTCCCCGCTGATGAAGGCAGTCCGGTGATAAAATCTAAAGCGATGTGAGACCACGGTCGAGAGGGAATGGGAAGCGGTCTGAGACGGCCGGCAGGAGGAGAGTTCCCAGATTTAGTCTGCGCGCAGACCGAACAAGCGGCGACAAATCGACGCGCGTCACGTTCCCGAGTGGGCCACCAGAAACGCTGGCGAATGGAAGCGAGCGTACCCCCGAACGCCGGGGTGGCCGGCTAACTTGGCAGAGTGGGCCCACTGAAGAACGGCCGGACGAGTAGGAACGGGAACGAACAGAAGGTTCCTAGGACAAGCTCGCGGCGACGGAGTGTGAGCGAGTGCTTGCTTTACCTGCCTCTCAATTCCCCAGACAGTCAACCCGACAACACGCCCGTCAGGGAGAATCCCCTCGGGGTCGGTGGAGACCTCAGAAGAACTGAAGAGACGAGATAAAGCATCAGGCTTGGTGTTCTTTGAGCCCGGACGATAAGAAATAACAAACTCGAAACGAGCGAAAAACAGAGCCCAACGAGCCTGACGCGCATTAAGTCGTTTGGCTGAACGGATGTACTCAAGGTTCCTATGGTCAGTCCAAACGACAAAAGGAACGGTCGCCCCCTCCAACCACTGTCGCCATTCGCCTAGGGCTAAGCGGATGGCGAGCAGTTCGCGATTACCAACATCATAGTTACGTTCTGACGGCGATAAGCGATGAGAGAAAAACGCGCAAGGATGGACCTTGCCGTCAGAGAGAGCGCTGAGAAAGAATGGCTCCCACGCCCACCTCTGACGCGTCAACCTCAACAACAAACTGGCTAGAGATGTCAGGTGTAACAAGAATAGGAGCGGATGTAAAACGATTCTTAAGAAGATCAAAAGCTCCCTGGGCGGAAACGGACCACTTAAAGCACGTCTTAACAGAAGTAAGGGCTGTGAGGGGAGCTGCCACCTGACCGAAATTACGGATGAAACGACGATAGAAATTAGCGAAGCCCAGAAAGCGCTGCAGCTCGACGCGTGACTTAGGAACGGGCCAATCAATGACAGCCTGGACCTTAGCGGGATCCATCTTAATGCCCTCAGCGGAAATAACGGAACCGAGAAAAGGGACAGAGGCGGCATGAAAAGTGCACTTCTCAGCCTTCACATAAAGACAGTTCTCCAAAAGGCGCTGGAGGACGCGTCGCACGTGCTGAACATGAATCGAGAGAGACGGTGAAAAAATCAGGATATCATCCATGTAAACGAAAACAAAAATGTTCAGCATGTCTCTCAGGACGTCGTTAACTAGTGCCTGAAAGACAGCTGGAGCGTTAACGAGGCCGAAAGGAAGAACCCGGTATTCAAAGTGCCCTAACGGAGTGTTAAACGCCGTCTTCCACTCGTCCCCCTCCCTGATGCGCACGAGATGGTAGGCGTTACGAAGGTCCAATTTGGTGAAAAACCTGGCTCCCTGCAGGATCTCGAAGGCTGAAGACATAAGAGGAAGCGGATAACGATTCTTAACTGTTATGTCATTCAGCCCTCGATAATCCACGCATGGGCGCAGGGACCCGTCCTTCTTCTGAACAAAAAGAACCCCGCGCCGGCGGGGGAGTAGGAGGAGACTATGGTACCGGCGTCGAGCGAAACCGACAAATAATCCTCGAGAGCCTTACGTTCGGGAGCCGACAGAGAGTATAATCTACCCCGGGGGAGTAGTTCCCGGAAGGAGATCAATACTACAGTCATACGACCGGTGTGGAGGGAGAGAAGTGGCCTTGGAACGACTGAACACCGTGCGCAGATCGTGATACTCCTCCGGCACCCCTGTCAAATCGCCAGGCTCCTCCTGTGAAGAAGAGACAGAGGAAACAGGAGGGATAGCAGACATTAAACAGGTTACATGACAAGAAACATTCCAGGATAGGATAGTATTACTAGACCAATTAATAGAAGGGTTATGGCGCACTAGCCAGGGATGACCCAAAACAACAGGTGTAAAAGGTGAACGAAAAATTTAAAAAGAAATGGTTTCGCTATGATTACCAGAGACAGTGAGGGTTAAAGGCAGCGTCTCACGCTGAATCTTGGGGAGAGAACTACCATCTAAAGCGAACAAGGCCCTGGGCTCCCTAACTGTCTGAGAGGAATGTCATGTTCCCGAGCCCAGGTCTCGTCCATAAAACAGCCCTCCGCCCCAGAGTCTATCAAGGCACTGCAGGAAGCAGATGAACCGGGCCAGCGGAGATGGACCGGAAAGGTAGTGCGTGATCTAGAAGGAGAGGCCTGAGTAGTTGCGCTCACCAGTAGCCCTCCTCTTACTGATGAGCTCTGGCCCTTTACTGGACATGAGGTGACAAAATGACCAGCGGAGCCGCAGTAGAGACAGAGGCGATTGGTGATTCTCCGTTCCCTCTCCTTGGCCGAGATGCGAATACCCCCCAGCTGCATAGGCTCAGCATCCGAGCCGGCGGGGGAGGGTGGCAGTGATGCGGCAGGTGGCAGTGATGTGGAGAGGGGAGCAACGGAGAACGTGAGCTCCTTTCCACGAGCTCGGCGACGAAGATCAAACCGTCGCTCTATGCGAATAGCGAGAGCTATTAAGGAGTCCAGACTGGAAGGAACCTCCCGGGAGAGGATCTCATCCTTAACCTCGACGTGGAGACCCTCCAGAAAACGAGCGAGCAAAGCCGGCTCGTTCCAGTCACTAGAGGCAGCGAGAGTGCGAAACTCAATAGAATAATCCGTTATGGATCTATTCCCCTGACATAGGGAAGACAGGGCCCTGGAAGCCTCCTCGCCAAAAAACAGAACGGTCAAAAACCCGTATCATCTCCTCCTTAAAGTCCTGATACTGGTTAATACACTCAGCCCTCGCCTCCCAGACTGCCGTGCCCCACTCACGCGCCCGTCCGGTAAGGAGAGAAATGACGTAGGCGATGCGGGCTGCGCTCCTGGAGTAAGTGTTGGGCTGGAGAGAGAACACCACATCACACTGAGTGAGGAATGAGCGGCACTCAGTGGGCTCCCCAGAGTAACACGGCGGGTTGTTGATCCTGGGCTCCGGAGACTCGGAAACCCTGGAAGTGGGCGGTGGATCGAGGTGGAGTTGGTGAACCCGTCTTGTGAGGTCGGAGACTTGGACGGCCAGGGTCTCAACGGCATGTTGAGCAGCAGACAATTCCTCCTCGTGTCTGCCTAGCATCGCTCCCTGGATCTCGACGGCGGAGTGAAAAGGGTCCGGAGCCGCTGGGTCCATTCTTGGTCTGATTCTTCTGTTATGAACTTGAGTGAAGACCCAAACGCGGTTTTAACAGAAAACAGAGTTCTTTAATAAAAAACAGGAATGGCATAAATCCTCTTCCAACGTAGTCAATGGAACAAAAGAACGTAGTATAATGCAGGTTGCACCTGCCATGCAGACTCCGACAGGACAGGACAAGGTGGAAGCAAACGAGACGACAGCTTGCTTCTGGCATCAAAAAACACAAACAAGAATCAGACACTGAAAGTAGCAGGAACAGAGAAAGAAATAGAGACCTAATCAGAGGGGGAAGAGAGAACAGGTGGGGAAAGAGAGAATGAGCTAGTTAGGAGAAATGTAGAACAGCTGAGGGATGAGAGACAGAGAAGGTAACCTAAAAAGACCAGCAGAGAGAGAGAATGAAGAGAAAGGACAGGAACAGACATAACAAGACATGACAGCTTCAAAGTGTTTTCCACTTAATATCTTAGTTTGGTATTTTATGAGAGTGGACCAATTTGTACTTCTGAAGAGAGAGAGAGAGAGAGAGAGAGAGAGAGAGCAACTCCTTGGGCCATGCATGGGTGGTCTTCAGTGCATCATAACAGTTGTGCATGTCATATCTGTCTGAAAAAGATTGGATTTCTTATGCTTTGGAGGTCCATCACTCATTTTGTAGATATCGTAGATACTCTGTGCCCCCTTCCACTCCACTTGTCATTGCTTTTTGAGGGCCTCAGAAGTAGGCTTTTTGAGTTTTCATTGAACCAGTCCTGGTGTTTCTTTCTGTTGTAGCCAATGGAGTGGGCTGCTGACTCATAGAAGGATGTTAGGAATGACAATTTGTCATCAATCGCACAGTCTGCATTCAGGAGAGTCTCAATGTTTTCTAGTTTTTCTGATAGAGAGCGACATAGGTTGTTACCTGCCTCTGTTTCCTGAAGTCGAGCACAGTGCTGCCTTTTTTTGTGGACTTCTTGAGGTGGATGGCTGGGCGAACCTTCATTCTGAGCTTGGTTAACCTCTAGCGTCCAGCAATCCCGTATCCGGGAACATAATCATAGCCTCAAGCTCATTAGCATAATGCAACGTTAACTATTCATGAAAATCGCAAATGAAATGAAAGAAATATATTCACTCACAAGCTTAGCCTTTTGTTAACAACACTGTCATCAGATTTTCAAAATATGCTTTTCAACGATCGCTACACAAGCATTTGTGTAAGAGGTTTTGATAGCTAGCATAGCATTAGCCTAGCATTCAGCAGGCAACATTTACACAAAAACAAGAAAAGCATTCAAATAAAATCATTTACTTTTGAAGAACTTCGGATGTTTTCAATGAGGAGACTCTCAGTTAGATAGCAAATGTTCAGTTTTTCCAAAAATATTATTTGTGTAGGAGAAATCGCTCCATTTTGTTCATCACGTTTGGCTAAGAAAAAAAACAGAAAATTCAGTCATTACAACGGCAAACATTTTTCCAAATTAACTCCATAACATCGACAGAAACATGGCAAACGTTGTTTAGAATCAATCCTCAATGTGTTTTTCACATATCTATTTGATGATAAATCATTCGTGGCAGTTGCCTTTCTCTTCTTTTCCAAATGGAAAAGTGCACGCAGATGGAGATTGCGCAATAATTTCGACGGAGGACACCAAGCGGACACCTGGTAAATGTAGTCTCTTACGGTCAATCTTCCAATGATATGCCTACAAATACGTCACAATGCTGCAGACACCTTGGGGAAACGACAGAAAGTGTAGGCTCATTCCTGGCGCATTCACAGCCATATAAGGAGACATTGGAACACAGCGCCTTCAGAATCTGGGCCATTTCCTGTTTGAAATTTCATCTTGGTTTCGCCTGTAGCATAAGTTCTGCGGCACTCACAGATAATATCTTTGCAGTTTTGGAAACGTCAGAGTGTTTTCTTTCCAAAGTTGTCAATTATATGCATAGTCGAGCATCTTTTCGTGACAAAATATCTTCTTTAAAACGGGAACGTTTTTTTATCCAAAAATGTAAAGAGCGCCCCCTATATCAAAGAAGTTAACATAATCCGATGATCTGTCCAGCACTCCGCTCTTCACATGGCTAGCATAATGATCGTGGGTGCATCCAGGAGGTTTTGTCAATGCATGACCAACGCCGTGCTGTCCTATCACTCCCCTCAATCTCACAATCTCTCCCCACTCTTGCGTTGAGTACATATTTGGGTACTCTGTGGAGGGCCTCATCCAGAATCCTGTAAAGGTGTAGCCCTCGCTAATGCCGGTCTTTTGCTGATGGTCGAGTTGGTGCATAAGCACTGAGGAGAGTGGCATGCTGCTTTTCCACAAGGGGAATGCGGAGTGACATTAGCCTTTCACTAATGCCAGTTTGTGTTTCTGTAAGATTTGACAGGAGGCAGTTCTTCATGGCTATGCCCATATCCTGCAGACGTTGTCCTTCTGGGTGGTATCCCTTCCAAAAGAAGGTGTAGCCCCTCCTTCCTCCCTGAGCGACCCAGGAGTCTGGTCACACTGAGAACAGAGATGTCGATGTTATATCGCTTCACCTGCTGCATTGAGTGCAGTCCTTCGTTTGGGCCTGTCGGCACCCTGGCTCGAGTCCATATGTTCCATTTTGCAGTCATAAGGGGACATATTTGATCTTGTTTAGGTTTTGACTGCTGAAATGGACTGTTGTGATAGGTGCGGTGGCCTATCCAGGAGAGTAAGAGTGGGCAATGTTTAGGTCACATTTTCTAGACCTTTCTCCAGTCGGCGTGAGCAGTGTGTCTCCAAAATACAGCTGCTCACATTCCAGCTGATGACGACCAACAGCCTTGTGAATCTACCGTGCAGGGTCGTTTTACATTTTTGCTATTACCTTGCCATTTTATTTTCAACCAGGGCCTTTGAATTGTTTAATTGTGTAGCAGGCTCAAGGGTGTGGGGTATCCACATCACCAAAACTTGCACCAGTAGCACAAATAGAATGCAAATGGGAAGTCTATGGGGGGTTTTGGTACACTGGGGAAGAAGAGGGAATTCACCAATCACCTCACTGTCCACAAGCCATTCTCTTTGTCCATTCTGTTTTCCAGGGATAATCCTCACACTCGGGTCCTCAGCCAATCCGGTCCGGTACACAATTCAGGTAGACCGACAGTCCAGGTCACAATGGGTAATTATACAGATAGTATTCTCTCTTCTCCCACTCTTCATAATGCTCTTGGTCCTCTCCTACTCTGCCCCTTTGTGCAGGCTGCTTCCTCCTTTATCCCCCAAAACTCCCTGGCTTAACGAACCACAGCCTCGCCTCATTGGGGCAGGAAGTCCATATAAGGGGTGGAGCCAACGGACTGCCAGATATCTCCCCTCAATAACCACTCCCCTCAACTCCTCTGCCGTCTGCCCCCCCCAGCTCCCTAGAGCATACTTCCTGGAGAGGGCATTGGCATTTCTATGGGCTGCACCTGATCTGTGGACAACAGAGAAAGCAAAGGGCTGTAAGGATAGGAACCAGCGCGTGACCCGGGCGTGACTGTCCTTATTCCATGACATCCAAACCAATGGTTCATGGTCTGTTACGAGGGTGACTTGCAGTCCCAATAAGTAATACTTCTTTCTCCACCCTGGAATATATTTGTTCCCGCGGCAACAGCTTCCGGCTAATGTACATGACTGGGTGTTCCTCACCTTCTTGGAGCTGTGATAGAACGGCACCCACCCCTGTTTTGGACGCATTGGTCTGAAGTCTGGTGTCACCAGCATGGGTACAGAACATGGTGCTCACTTTAGGTCCTGGAAGGCTTTCTCTGTCTCCTCGGTCCACTTCACCTGCTTCTTGGTGAGGGGACAGGGCCAGTCACGAATCGCTTCCACTGACTCTTTTTCCCATTGGGCCTCCTGCAGTGCCTTCATCTGAAGGGAGATCTCCTGCTCCCTCTTAGCTAGCTGCTCCTGTAAGGCGGATGGTTGCCTTCTCTGTCAGAATCCTGAGCTGCAGGTCGTCTGCTGCTTGGAGGGCCTCCATCTTCAGAGTGGCCTCATCTCTGCTCTTCTCCTCCTGCTCCCTCAGTTCCCTCAGAGCAGCCTCCAGGCTCTGCTGTAGCTCTGCAGCTCCCTGCTGATTGAGGATCAACTCCCCTCTCAGAGCGTCTACCGCCTCCTCCTGGAGGGCTACAGCCTGGTCCTGCTGCAAGACCTTCTGTAGGGAGTTGTCCTTCTGCTGCTGGACAAGCTGGTCCTTCAGCTCTCTAAGGGTCTCCTGCTTTTCCTCCTTCTGCCTGGCAAGATCCTCCCTCATAGCAACATTCTGCTCTTCCAGGCTATGCTGGAGCTCTGCAGATCTCTGCTGATTGAGGGACACCTACCCTCTCAGTGCATCCTTGGCCTCCCTCTCCTGGAGGACTGTGGCCTGCACCTCCTGCAGCAGTCCCTCCCTGTAGGTAGTAGTCCTCCTGCTGCTTGACCAGCCGGCGCAGGATTTCCTTTTTCAACACCTTATACTGCATCGCCTGGTCAACCGTCAGATCCTGATAGGTCTAGCCGCCGTCCTTTCGAAGGATTGTAGGTAAGCCTCGATGTCGTCAGACTCTGCCAGCTTCAGTAGAAACCTACTGGGTTTAGGACGAGAGACTGCTGCGCCTGCCGCTATGCCGGCCTGCGCGGCTGTCAGCTGGCTGAGTTCAGCTCGCGGGAGAGCGGTCTGCTGATGCTGTTAATCCAGCAGCTCCCGATGCATAGCCTGCTGTGCTAACTTCACCTCCACCAGCTGTCTCACCAATGCTTCCATTGTGCTCTGTGTCTGTTTAGTTATCGAGCTTGGTTTGGGTTGTCCGCATTCTCCACCATATGTAGCAGGCTCAAGGGTGTGGGGTTTCCACATCACCAAGTTCAATAACAAATTTTGCACTCGTACCACAAATAGAATGCAAATGGGAAGTTTATTAGGGGTTTTGGTATACTGGGAAGGAAGGGGGAATTCACCAATCACCTCACAGTCCACAAGTCGTTCTCTTTGTCCGTTCCAATTTCCAGGGGTAATCCTCACACTTGGGTCCTCAGCCAATCCGGTCCAGTACACAAGGGGGGTTGTCCGACAGTCCAGGTCACAATGGGTAATCTCACAGATAGTATTCTCTCTTCTCCCACTCTTCATAATGCTCTAGGTTCTTTCCTACTCTGCCCCTTTGTGCAGGCTGCTTCCTCCTTTATCCCCAAGCACTCCCTGGCTTAACGAACCACAGCCTTGCCTCGTTGGGGCAGGAACTCCATACAAAGCCCGGGGATGGATCCAACAGGCTGCCAGATATCTCCCCTCAATAACCACTCCCATAAACTTCCCCTGCCATCTGCCACAATTGGTAAGGGCGTTTCCAATTTGAATCCACATTTGTGTGGGAAAAACGACCTGTAGTACATCATGTTTTGTGACGAGAAAAAGGATAGCATACTATAGTCGCTGAACACAGTTTCCATATTAGGACAGACTCCGAGAATGTGGCAGGCTGCCTCACAGTCTGAGGCTGGCCTAATATGGACATACCTGGCGCTCATACCGTCATTGCCACCTAATCATCCCCAGCTTCCAATTGGCTCATTCATCTCCCCTCCTCTCAAATCAAATCAAATTAAATGTTATTTGTCACATGCGCCGAATACAACAGTATTCAATCCCCTGCACGGTAGACCTTACAGTGAAATGCATATTTACAAGCCCTTAACCAACAATGCTTAAGAAGTTAAGATTATTTTTTAAATTAGTGTTGAGTAAAAAATTGATAAGTGGAAAATAGAAAATAATAGTAACAAATAATTTAACAGCTGCAGTAATATTACAAGCGAGGCTATATACAGGGCGTACCGTGTCAGAGTCAATGTGTGGTGGCACCGGTTAGTTGGGTTAAATGAGGTAATATATACAGGTAGGTAGAGTTAAAAACTTGACTTATCCAGTTGCGGCCCACTTCTTGGAGGCAGGCCACTCGATTTCGTCTCTGCGTTATATTGGCATCGAACATGTCACCCTCCCTAGGAGAGGGGGTGACCTTGATAATTTATTGTTAAAACGAGAGGCTGCCTGGATCTTTAATTTAATTTAAAGACCCTTGCGCCCTTCGGTCTCAACGTAGACTTTGATCTGAAGCCATTCTTGTGATTATTGTGACTTTGCCATTGTAATTGTGTGTAAACTTGTATAGTCAAATTAATCTATGATCGTATGCTATCCATTTGTTTGTATGCTGTTCTTTGTATGACATTTTAATATTTGATTATTAACCAATGATATTAGGCCACTCTTGGCCATGATTACAGACGCCTGTGTCTTTTGACACTATATAAACGAGTCATGCCGCAGTGTTTGTGATTATACCCTGATGAAGACAGCTTGGCTGTCGAAACGTTGGTATTACATTTTTGCATCTGAGCTCCAAGAGTGTGCGACTCTCTTTTATTTTCCAGTTTCTACTCCGCTAGCCAGCACCTCGTCTTAATAGGTGTGCGTTTCTTTTTCTTCTAGAGAGTTAAAGTACTATGCATAGATTATAAACAGAGAGTAGCAGCAGCGTAAAAGAGGGGTCTGGGTAGCCCTTTGATTAGCTGTTCAGCATGGCTTGGGGGTAGAAGCTGTTAAGAAGCCTTTTGCTGCTTGCCATGCAGTAGCAGAGAGAACAGTCTATGACTAGGATGGCTGGAGTCTTTGACAATTTTTAGGGCCTTCCTCTGACACTGCCTGTTATGGAGGTCCTGGATGGCAGGAAGCACGGCCCCAGTGATGTACTGGGCCGTACCCACTACCCTCTGTAGTGCCTTGCGATCAGAAGCCGAGCAGTTGCCATATCAAGCAATGATGCAACCAGTCAGGATGCTCTCGATGGTGCAGCTGTAGAACCTTTTGAGGATCTGAGGACCCATGCCAAATATTTTCAGTCTACTGAGGGGGAATAGGCTTTGTCGTGCACTCTTCACAACTGTCTTAGGGTGATTGGACCATGATAGTTCGTTGGTGATGTGGACACCAAGGAACTTGAAGCTCTCAACCTGTTCCACTACAACCCAGTCGATGAGAATGTGGGTGTGCTCGGTCCTCCTTTTCCTGTAGTCCACAATCATCTCCCTTTAAGAGTCTGCTCCTAATCTCAGCTCGTTACCTGAATAAAAGACACCTGGCAGCCAGAAATCTTTCTGATTGAGAGGGGTCAAATACTTATTTCACTCATTAAAATGCAAATCAATTTCTAACATTTTTGACATGCGTTTCTATGGATTTTTTTTGTTGTTATTCTGTTTCTCACTGTTCAAATAAACCTACCATTAAAATTATAGACTGATAATTTCTTTGTCAGTGGGCAAACGTACAAAATCAGCAGGGGATCAAATACTTTTTCCCCTCACTGTAGGCTGTCTCATCATTGTCGGTGAACAGGCCTACCACTGTTGTGTCATCGGCAAACTTGATGATGGTGTTGGAGTTGTGCCTGGCCATGCATTCATGACTGAACAGGGAGTACTGGAGAGGACTGAGCATGCACTCATGAGGAGCCCCTGTGTTGAGGATCAGCGTGGCGGATGTTCCCTACCCTTACCACCTGGGGGATCCGTCAGGAAGCCCAGGATCCAGCTGCAGAGGGAAGTGTTTAGTCCCAGGGTCCTGAGCTTAGTGATGAGTTTGAGGGCACTATTTTGTTGAACGCTGAGCTGTAGTCAACGAATAGCATTCTCACATAGGTATTCCTTTTGTCTAGGTGGGAAAGGGCAATGTGGATTGCAATAGAGATTGCATCATCTATGGATCTGTCGTGGTGGTATGCAAATTGGAGTGAGTCTAGGTTTGCTGGGATAATGTAACTACTCCCCGTAGTTACATTATCCCAGATCGTTGCTATAAATGAGAATGCGTTCTCAGTCAATGTACCTGGTAAAATTAAAATAAAAACATAGAAGCTATATAGCTTCACTGTACATTATGTCTGGTTATGCTCTGGCATGTGTAAACTGTCCTGTCTCTCATCTCAGGAGAGCAATGGAGACAGGTGGCCATCTTGACAATAACAGATGCTGAACCAACAACACGTTGATGAGAATATATGGGAAGTAAGACAACAAGGGGTGTGAAAATCAAGTCAGCAGACTTTTTTCAGGGGGGGGGGGGGTGTGTTGCTTCTACTCAAGGCAGGGTCCCCCATGTTATCAAGCGTGTAAGCAGTTTGTTCCCCGTGGCCAAGAACCAAACTGCAGCAGCAATACAAGACTATTCTATAATAGTGTGGCGAAAGTTGACACTTGAAGGATTTATGCGCGATGAAAGTGATATGCAGTTGTTTCACCATCAGCATTTTGTAAGTCACTCTGCATAGAAATCAAATTGAAAACGAATTCAGTAAATTCATTTTCGTGTCATATATCAGTTGCCTTTTGAAATAGAAACAGGTGGCAATGAGTTACAAATGGAAGATAAAGTCAACAGATCATTTCCAGAATGATGTGTCTTCTTTGTGTGAACAGTACTGTGTACGTATTGTTCAACAAAAAACTGTGGAAGACGAGAAACGATATGTGGAGAACAATGGAACAAAGTGGGCCTTTGTTTGTTTCTGCTGATGGGTGGAATTGTGTTCTGGCTTTATGGCTGTGTACAGTTAGTATCGCATCCAATTTTAGGGCGTAAAAGTCTCCTCTTATTTTCCTGGAAAGCTCAGCTTCATTGTGTGTGTGTGTGTGTGTGTGTGTGTTTGGCTTGCTAATTTTAGAGCCGGAGAATTCACAACACATTTCACACTATTTCACACACAATGTGCAGACACACTACAAGAAACACCAGTTACCTCAACAAGGATGTAACATACAGTACCTCTATTCCACAACCAGTCAGTTCATGCATGCTTTAGAGAGCATTAGATACACCCTGATCTTGAGGCAGGGCAGGGTTCAGTTCCACCTCAACTCAAGATGTTTCAGAGTGAAACTAAAATGGACCCAAACCCTGATTGTGGCCTCACCTTCCAGCATTTTTTTTGCTGTTGGTTTGTTTGTTTAATTTTCTGTTGAACACGTTATAATACGTTTTTCTATGTTGTGCCATACTGAACGTGACCCAGGTCTTGGTGCTGCATACCTGTGGGTTCGAGTCTGGTTTGATTCCACTCGGTTGTTTCTTTCTATCTTTTTTTGTTCTCTCCAAGGGTCCCATCATTATGCTGTGTAGTTGTTTGTAGAAACATAGTAATTCAATGGAGATATTACATATGCATCATGAATGTCAAATATATTTTGCAATGTAACCACTGCAATTTAGTTAGATGGACAGTAAAAAGGAAAATAATTGTGGGTTCTTTGTATCTTGGCTTGTTTTACATTCATAGAGAAGACCGGTCATGAATGATTCATGTCACAGTTGTGAAGGCTTTATGACTTACCATTTAAGTGAAGTGTTGCCACTGATGTCTTTGCCCGCCCTGGGTGTAATGTCTCATTTGAAACCCCTTTCAAAAAATGTATCACATTTGTTTTCCCTGTAATGTCCAGTGTGCCACAAGCTGTTTGTGGCCGTTCTTGGACCATTTCAGTCCCTAGACACTCTATCTCTCCCTCTCTCTCTCCCTCACGCGTGCACATGCACACACACACACACACACACACACACACACACACACACACACACACACACACACACACACACACACACACACACACACACACACACACACACACACACACACACACACAGACACACGCACCTCCCCCTCAGGAGTGCAGAGAAGTGATGGATGGACATGTGTCTGCATCACAAGAGCACCTATCCACGCTCCGGTGTCAGCTCGCCTTTATCAAACGGCGGTCTGGGTATATTCTGCTGTGCTGCATCATTACCCAGTGCCACCGGGGCGTCGTGCCTGAAATTTTTGAGCTGCTCCCGTCGCTTCTTTAACACCTTCACTCCTCCTCCCTCCCTCATCTGCCCTCTATCATCGCCCCTCCTTCTTTTCCTCTCATTATCTCCTGTTCTCCACCCCACTGTTCTTTTCTTATTCTGTGCATAGAGTTTTCTAGCATCCCAGACCTCACCCTTCCCTCGATTCTTTTCCTTCCTCCCTTTCTTCCTATCTTTCCATCCCCTCTACTAACTGCATTGCCCTGTTCTCTGTTCTCTGTCAGGGGATCTTGTCACACCTGGGCGACAATCGGAGTGGCAGCCATTACGGGTCACAACGGCGGCAGTTGCAGCGCTACCTCTGGGCCCGAAGTGATGGATCTCACTGCGACGCCGTCTCTCCGGCTCAAGCACTCGGTGATCGCACTGCTAACGAGTGAGCCATTACTATTGCCCAGCTGGGGTGAAGGATGGCCATCGGCGGCGATTGGTATTGGCAACCGATTGACGGGGACAGGGTGATTAGAGGACCCCTGAAAGCCCTCTTACCCTCCTGACCCCTCGTTAGAGCACTCTTCCTCCCCCTCCCTCACTGTCGCTGACCGCCGTTTGACATCCTACGATAGGATATTGAAGTGGGTTCGTGGGACGTGACTGACATCTAGGTAGACTCACATGCGCACCTGGGTCGCGTTCATTAGTGCATGCAATGGAAAACGTTTGACAGAAGAGCGATCTAATGTTATAAGACATTTCAGCTCCTATGACCTTTGTGATGTCGAACCATCAATCCCGTCAAAATAGTTGGCACTTCTGAAAAAAATTACTCCTGGGCTGTGTTCATTAGGCTCAAAACGGGAGACAAAAAACAGAAACACTGTCAAAAGTTAAAAAATAATTTTAATTGCGTGCCTGACCCTTTTCTATGCTGTGATGCGTTATGCCAGAGCAGTGGCATCAATTTTGACCCCCTTGTCATCGGTCAGCTTCTCCAACTTTTCCAGGAGAAAGAAATAGAGGGAAGAAGAGAGGAGGGAAAGAAAAAGCAAAGACTCACCTTGTTAGAGGAAAACAAACAGCCTTGGGTCTCCTGGTTAGCAGTGCTGCACTATTACTCTCCTGATAAACACTTTTCAGCCTGTCTAGTGGTGTCTGCTTACTGTAGCTCTTAGTCTACTCAGATCATATACTATGACACAAAGAAGGGTTAGCTGACAACATCATAAAACCAATACGTGTGCTTTAAAGGGGGGGGGGGGGGCTGTGTGTTGTCATCGTTTCTTGATAGCCAGACAGCAATGACAAGAACCTGCCATGTGGTGAATCGTAAGTGGCTCGTTCTGCATTGGATCTTGTTCTTGGCACCGCGTATGGTTTTGAGGTGTTTCGACTGATGTCACGTCTATGCTAATATGGCTAAAAGTTGCTAACTAGCTAGCTAACCAACAACTGTAACGATGTATTCGAGAGACAACAAGTGCTCATTGTGCAGCTTTATTCATATTTTCAATAAACATTGGCGAATAAATAAAGTTTAAATCGACAATCTAAGTCCAACCCTGTCTGTTTTGCCTCATTGTTGTGCACGTGTCGGTTTTGTTGCTAAAGTACCAATTCACCTATACATCACTCTTAAACATATTACCGAAGCCATACTCATATCAGCATCTCAGAACCATTTATGTTTGCATCTACTACATAATTGTGATTAAATGACAGGTGGCATGTTGTTAGCTAGTTTTACCACATGGCTATAGTTGTCCAAGTGAGGGGAGCCATATACAAAGACTATAGCATATTAAATGTTAGTATTTCGTCTCACCAGACTCCTATTAAATTATATCAAATATAGCCACTGACTTCAATCCAAACTCCTCTCTCTCAATATTTAAGTGCCTATAGTCGACCTCTGGGACATGTTCATTAGGACCCAAACAGAAGGAAACAGGCTCAAACAGAGAGGGACTACTTATACTTATTCAATAAAAAATGTGTACCATCTTTGTGTGCCCTAATGAACACAACCCAGATACATACAATGGCTTGGGACTTTCATGATACATGCGCTAAACTAAATCATGCAGATACAAAGCAGGTAAAAATAATGGATCTGGGATTTGGGACAGTTGTACTGCTGAACTGCTGAATTTGAGATTATAAATCAAATCAAATTTATTTATATAGCCCTTCGTACATCAGCTGATATCTCAAAGTGCTGTACAGAAACCCAGCCTAAAACCCCAAACAGCAAGCAATGCAGGTGTTGAAGCACGTTGGCTAGGAAAAACTCCCTAGAAAGCCCAAAACCTAGGAAGACACCTAGAGAGGAGTCAGGCTATGACGGGTGGTCAGTCCTCTTCTGGCTGTGCCGGGTGGAGATTATAACAGAACATGGCCAAGATGTTCAAATGTTTAAAAATGACCCGCATGTTTAAATAATAGGTCTAGGACAGGTAGCACGTCCGATGAACAGGTCAGGATTCCATAGCCGCAGGCAGAACAGTTGAAACTGGAGCAGCAGCATGGCCAGGTGGACTGGGAACAGCAAGGAGTCAACATGTCAGGTAGTCCTGAGGTATGGTCCTATGGCTCACGTGCTCCGAGAGAGAGAAAGAAAGAGATAAAGAGAGAATTAGAGAGAGCATACTTAAATTCACACAGGACACCGGATAAGACAGGAGAAGTACTCCAGATATAACAAACTGACCCTAGCCCCCAGACACATAAACAACTGTACGGTAGGGCACTGTGAAAATCATATCCATTATTGCCATGGTTATGATATACTCTTGATAATAGTAATTGAGCAAAACACTTGGTACGAGTAACCAACTCTGCTGAATTTGTTGTAGGCGGTATCAGAGTACCAGTATTGTCGTTTGTTTCTGTTTGTGTGTGTGTTTGTGCACATGTGTGTTTGGACGTGTGTGTGTGTGAAAGAGAGAGAGACTGAGGGCTGAGTTAGGTAATGGACAGCCATAAATACTGCACAAATGCAATTTGTACTGATCCATTGTTATGAAACGGTGTTCCTGAGACTAAGAGAGATGGAGAGAGAGACAGAGCGAGCCAGCTAAGAGACACAGAAGAGAAATAAGATGTATCAATCAAATTAACACATGGGTGACTTGATTGTTATCTCCCCCCAACTCTATTGTAGCCAGCCGCGGTCACGGCCGAGCCCCCGGCCAGGGTGATTTATCAATGCAAAGCTAATAGCATCAATATGAATCTAACTAAAAATCTATATTTCATTACCAAATTGTTAGCGGGAATGAAGAGGGATGAGCATTAGCTGACTCTATTCTCCCGGGTGGGAGCATCTGGAGTTCATGAACACAGCGTGAGTAATGGGCGACTTCAGGGGCGTGGGGAAGGACATGGTGAGGAGTTGAGGCTTGAGGCTTGGCCTGCAATGGCCTGAACCGGAACACTCCCTTTCTGGTACAACTAAATGCAACACACAGACCATTTTCGTCTGTACTGTATGTCCTAACATAGCTCTGTGGTGATTGAACCTATAACAGCACACAGACAGGTCCTGAAGTATGGTACATTGAATATTCCCCAATCCTCTCCGTTTCAGTTGAACTGTAGGGTACAGGCTGAGTAGCTGCACAGTCAGGCATTCACTCTTTCACCTTCAATTAGACAGAGCACACAATCTGCATGGTCTTTCATCCTCATTTTCATAATACAATGTGCATTTCTTTCCATTGATCCATCTTCTCTTTACTTCCATATCACCCCATTTAATTTCTCACTCCTCCCCCTTTTGTCTTAGACTACCTCCAGTTCCGAATATCTCACACTCCTCCCCCTTTTGTCTTAGATTACCTCCAGTTCTGAATATCACACACTCCTCCCCTTTTGTCTTAAGACTGCCTCCAGTTCTGAATATCTCACACTCCTCCCCCTTTTGTCTTAGACTACCTCCAGTTCCGAATATCTCACACTCCTCCCCCTTTTGTCTTAGACTACTTCCAGTTCCGAATATCTCACACTCCTCCCCCTTTTGTCTTAGATTACCTCCAGTTCTGAATATCACACACTCCTCCCCTTTTGTCTTAAGACTACCTCCAGTTCTGAATATCACACACTCCTCCCCCTTTTGTCTTAGACTACCTCCAGTTCTGAATATCTCACACTCCTCCCCCTTTTGTCTTAGACTACCTCCAGTTCTGAATATCTCACACTCCTCCCCCTTTTGTCTTAGACTACTTCCAGTTCCGAATATCTCACACTCCTCCCCCTTTTGTCTTAGATTACCTCCAGTTCTGAATATCACACACTCCTCCCCTTTTGTCTTAGACTACCTCCAGTTCTGAATATCTCACACTCCTTCCCCTTTTGTCTTAGATTACCTCCAGTTCTGAATATCACACACTCCTCCCCTTTTGTCTTAGATTACCTCCAGTTCTGAATATCACACACTCCTCCCCTTTTGTCTTAGATTACCTCCAGTTCTGAATATCACACACTCCTCCCCTTTTGTCTTAGATTACCTCCAGTTCTGAATATCACACACTCCTCCCCCTTTTGTCTTAGATTACCTCCAGTTCTGAATATCACACACTCCTCCCCTTTTGTCTTAGATTACCTCCAGTTCTGAATATCACACACTCCTCCCCTTTTGTCTTAGATTACCTCCAGTTCTGAATATCACACACTCCTCCCCCTTTTGTCTTAGATTACCTCCAGTTCTGAATATCACACACTCCTCCCTTTTTGTCTTAGATTACCTCCAGTTCTGAATATCACACACTCCTCCCCTTTTGTCTTAGATTACCTCCAGTTCTGAATATCACACACTCCTCCCCTTTTGTCTTAGACTACCTCCAGTTCTGAATATCACACACTCCTCCCCTTTTGTCTTAGACTACCTCCAGTTCTGAATATCTCACACTCCTCCCCCTTTTGTCTTAGACTACCTCCAGTTCCGAATATCTCACACTCCTTCCACCTATTTTGGGGCTCCTCTCTCCTCGCCCTCTCATCCTCCTCTTCCCAGGCTTCTGTCTTTCACTCCCCGTGTCGATTGTGTGTGCAATTTAAACAAACAGCCACTTCTGAATTTGCACATCAGCAACAGAAACACATTTGGACTGCCCACCGTTTAAATGGTGTTTTATCTTTGTTCCCTGTAAGTGAGCTTTTGATGAGCACAGATCGAAGTCCCCCTTATGTTTATAAAGCCCCGGGCAAAAGCTCTGGAGTTACAGTAAAACGAACAGATTTTTCTTTGGAAGTCAGAAAACATCATTTGATTTAAGAAGAAGCAGCTCCAGCGGTAATGATGATATGATTGCGCTAACTGACTTCAGGAAGAAAGCTATGGATGATGAGTCCCTATGGTGGTCTCTGGGAGGGACTTGCCTGTGTGCATCATTCAGAGTCGGAGAGAATTTCTTCCTTTGGTGGGACGGTAATTGGGTGCACATATGGCCGTCAAGATGTCTTACGTAAAACATTGCATGACACACATATGTTCACTACGGCTTCCACCGGAAAATGGATACACTTCAACTTTCGTGTCAAAAGACTTTTAGGTTTATGTTCCCTAAAATAAGTCATTTTAAGGTTTGTTTTAAAAAGCGAGAAACGTAAATGTGCTTAGCTAAATGTCTGAAGAGATTCTCGTTAAGAGTTCACTGTGTTTGCGGATATTTATATCGCAACAATCTTCCTTTGCATTTTCTTAGGTCTTAAGCTAGTTATGATACACAGTACAGTACCACAGCATCTATGTTAAGTGTTATAGTCAACAAATGGCCGATTCTGGAGTTGAATCTGGACCCTAGACCATCTGCAGACCTTTTTTCTCAAGCTGTTTTTCCTCAATTCTTCAGGTCCCCTCTCCTTACCTTTTTGTCAAACTGCTTGGAGGAGAACATTCGAGATCCGTCCCCTTGGACCTTCTCCTCCAAGGCGTTTGAAGGAGGTGAGGAGAGAGGATGAAACATGATTTGGGAAAAGAGCTACTCTGCTACTGTAGCTCAGGGACTGTGTTTATTCCGAAAGGTATTGAGTCAAACTTGTACTACCCAGAGACGACCAAACCCCCCCCCCATGCTGGTGAGTATAATTAGTAGCTGCGAACCAACTCAGCTTGAACACTATTAGAGCGGATTAAGAAGTGCTCCGTTTGTAATTATCAAAGGAGAGGAGAAGCAGGTGTTTAAGCTCTCTGAGACTGAAGAACAGTGGATTTGTGGGAAACGGCTCTGTGAACAAAGCCAAGAGGGAGAATCAAGAGAGAACAGCGATGTCCCAATGGTTTTCAACAATTGTGGATGGTTCCTGGTTAACTTTCATTAGTGACCAATGACATAAAAAATGAATTAGGTAATGCTATAGTTCCTCCATTTTGTTTTCACCTGCGTGTAGTCCCTTAAAATCACTGGGCATAACAACTAGAAGATTCGTAAAAGGAATGTAAATAGTATTAGGCTATAACCCATTTGGCAGTAAGATAAAATGGAGATTTTGAGGCACACATGGAAAACAAAGATAATTTTAACAATGCCGTGTTTAAGAAAACTGCATTGACGCAATTTCGATCCAATTTGCAGCTTTTTGTCTCCCAACGTTCCTTGACTGTCACGCTTGCTGTGCATGTGATTATAGTGGTTCGGGCATGGTGAGGATCTGTTAAGAAGGAACAGTGTGGAGGGAGGTCCCTTGAGTATCCTGGCAGATGTTTGCATGCAGGAGGACGGCATGTGAGGCTTGGGCATTTTACCCCCTGGAGGAAAAGCCTGTTCTGACTACTCGGGTGTTGGAATAGCTAAAACTGAGGCTGTTTTAGTTTAATACAATACACTTTTGTTACTAGCCACGTAGAGTGTAAAATAAGTCACTATGGGAGACAGAGCAGATTGATGGGTGAAAGTCTTTTACTTGAAACACATTTGGTGTCTCCAAAAAGTTGGCCGGATTGAATTGACTAAATATTGGGTTTGTTCCACAAAAATGCTTGTTTGGCTTGCTATGCCTACTCAGTTCCTTCTATGATAATGACTTTTCATACTAAAGTGTCTGTTCTTGTTGCTGATACCCAGGTAAAATCCATGTTGTTTCAGATTAGAAAAGAATCCATCTTCATTGTCCATCCAGGATGGACATGTTTCTTTGGCATCACCTTCATTAAAAGGATCACATACATTCTCACAATCAGACACATTTCAACCAGTCAGTCCATCATGTTGTAAACACTAACAACATAGAGGACATGAATACATTCACTCACAACTGTCCCAACTGCACTAGACAGATAAGTACATATACCAATATAATTTACGTTGTATTTAGTAGGCCAACGGCACAAGGAACTAATGAATGCTTGAACACGTTCTTCTTGGCCATCGGCAATCTGAAGCACCGGCCAGTGGGCAGCACGACCTCTCCGATGTTGCTGTGCCTGATATGTTTTTACTGAAACAGGATCGCTCAAAATCAGGGCAACTACAGTATACTGTGTGAATTATAGTGTATTGAAACGTTTTCAGAGTGATTTGTTTTATTTGCCTAGCATCACACTATCAAGCCAAACTTAAATTCCTATCATTTGAGCCAGGGCATGGAGCTTGAGTAGAGTCTTTGAGTGACCCTGTGTCCACCACCCCTGCTGTTATTTACCCTTCCCGGGCAACCCAAGAGAACACATTCTCCCCCTACAGTGAAGAACCCCCATGTTACAATCACTTGGTCAAGGAGGCTGCCCTCTGAGGGCATAATGGGGCACACTGCTGTGCCCACATTCACCATCTCTGTCCTTGGCCCACCTGCTTGTCGTGTCACTGCTGTTAAGAGGGGCTGTGAGCCTGGCCTGATGGGGGCGGGGCATTGACCAAAGGGTGAACGTTCCCATGGTGATACACACGCCATCCCCACAAAGTTTCCCCTTCACCCCTATAGCAGAAGGATATGCCCTCTCTCACCTCACCGCCTATGTTATTTCATTTTGGTTTTTGATGTGTGTAGAGGTCAGAGGTTATGAGCAAATTAACTGTAGGGCAAGCGCACTGGCCGGCCAGGGCACATGGCACGTCAATGACCCAACACACTCATACACTCTGAGAAAGGATTTGTTTTGATGCTGTGTCCCCTTGAGAAACTCACTTTGAAAGGGTGGACATTTGTTATTCTATTTCAGCATTGTTTTAACAGTTCAGAGTCTGCTCTACATTCAGTATATGGGTCTACGTTACATGTGCACATGTACTCCCACTTCAAATATAATTTAGTTCCATTAATTAATACACTCTTAGAAAAAAATAATTTATTGAAGACGGGTAGGGTTTGGGGTTGGGTTCTACGTAGAGCCTTTCTCCCTTTTCTCCCCGAAGAAAGGTTTCTTTGAGCGTTCATTGTTGGAACCAAAAAGGGTTCTCCTACAGGGACAAGCCTAAGAACCCTTTCAGGTTATAGCACCGAGTGCAGGAAGTCACCACATACACGGTACACAATAACCTTCAACAAAATAACTCATCAGAAAAGTGTACAAGTAAAAGGACATAATGAGTGTTTTTCACCTCTGCTGCCAAATCTCACATCACTCCTCTCACGAGTGTGGAGGGAGGGATAGCACGTCCTCCACTCTTCTGTGGTGGTGAGAGAAGAGGAGAGGAGCCGAGAGCCACATATTGGATCAGTGGTTTTCCAACACAATCAATATTTGTTTGAACAAATGTTTAGCAGACGGCTCTGTGAGTTCCTTGACAAGGGCCCTCCCACATATCTGATTGACTCTTTGTCATATCTTTACAATGGATTGTTATGAGTAGAGATCTATTGAGAGAAGCAAACGCGGTGTACGGTTCAAAACGAATGGTTATTGTGTTAAAGGCATCGGTATTGACAACTGTCAGTTCTAGAAATACAAAGACTTTCATGTAACAACAGTATAAGCATCTATGACTAAAATTGGCATGATGTATTTAACCAACTTATAAAGCTTATAAGCCACAATCCGTTTATTCATTCACATAGAATTTAGGATCAATTTGCGGTGGGAGGAGAGATAGAAGATGACAATCTCTATCACTTCTCTCCATCAGTTATTAACTGTCCTCAGCTGGATATCCTCCAAACTGTTTTGCCACTCAGTTATATGTGGCTCTGAAATCTCCTTATCACCAATGTCCACCTGTCTGGCTCAGCAGTCTGTCTTTGGCCCGCTGTCCAACCATTACTGGCACAGTAGGGTCTGTTAAGCAGGTATGAGTGACATCCGCCTCTACTTTTCTAGCATAACTTTGAAAAAGACAACAGTGGCAACTATCACACACTGTAGCTGCCATTTTGGTTCAAACAGCTAAAATCACAGTACAGATAGAGCTGAGGCAAATAACACATTGGTATAATGGAGGAATGTCTACCCTCTTTTGGTCTGACTTTGATGATATTCAGTACCATCTCAGACATCTCAGAAAAAGACATTTACAACATCATCCTACCTAGGTACTTTTCCCTTTAATGAAATATAGTATAACACTGATTTAGTGGTATCCGATTTAACAGAACAATGTAAGCAAATATCACCCAAAACGTGATTACTTAATGCCCCACATTCTATTTTGAGGCCAGTATTTCCTTGCCCTCTCTGTAAGTGTAACAGCTACTGTCCCCCCCCCAGGGCAATGCTGGCATGCAAGTGGCAAACGCTGCCACCATGTCGCCACCCGTTAAGGCAGCTTCTCACACATCTTCTCGGATTGACTCTGCGAATTAGACTTGTTTACCCGGAGTTCTCCTCTCCTCCCTCCGACGTATCCCTCCAAACAGAATGAGGTCAGACGTGCATTAGGAGACATACAGGGAGAGATCAGCAAGATTAGATTAGTTGAAGCGCTTCGCAGGGCCACCGTTTTGACAACTCATATCCCCGAGCCACCCGGTGATGGCTACTCGGTTAGCTGCTCTTGACGTGGCCAAAACAATGTGTTGATTTGAATTTCCTGTTGCTGGACGCTCTGTGTCCATACAGTTTATGGAAATAGTTAAGTTGGTTAAGTTTATTCCAGCCCCCACTATTTTAGATTAAGTCAGAAAGATGGAAAGGGAAAAACATGGAGATGACCTCTGAGCTTATGCCTCTGTGGTTAAAGTCACTAATGCGTGTCACTAACGTGAATGTGTTGGTGTTAATTCTATTGTCTGTTTCATTCTGTAACGTTCTGGTTTCGCAAAAAGGAACAACATTACAGTTTGACCTTGGACGTGTCTAAGAAAATAAATGTTCTCTCATGTTACCATGAAACATAGCCAAAAGGAATGAACCATATTGCACTTTATCACTATGCTTGTGTCACCTTTTAACCCTTTAAAATGTGTGATTACAGCAAAGCGATGTGGGGTGTGGGTGGTTGTAGCTATGGGAATGCACAACCAGACCATTTTCTCCTTTGCATTTTGCACAACAAACTTGGCTTTCCTACCGAGGAAAAACTTGCTTTGCCCCCCCCCCCCGCCCCCTTTATTTATTTTTCCTCCTTTGCATTCGTTCTTCCCTTCTTCTTTTGTCATCTTCCTCTAAAGAGAGATTTATTGTTTTCCTCACCCATCTCTTTTGTTCTCTACCCACTTTTGAATCCTCTGAATTGAGGAGGGGAAACTATGATTGTATGGCCTCAGGTAAAGATTTTTTTAGTTTTACATATCAAAGCTACTTATTTTTTTTTTGCTCTCCCTCTCTTCCAGTTTCACCGAGGATGTTTGCCTTACCACATGAGAAGAGCAA
The DNA here is from genome assembly GCF_036934945.1 of Oncorhynchus masou masou. NCBI lineage: Eukaryota > Metazoa > Chordata > Actinopteri > Salmoniformes > Salmonidae > Oncorhynchus > Oncorhynchus masou. The sequence continues at coordinate 33,541,563 of NC_088223.1, read as the reverse complement.
ATCCACCGAAACAAAAGGGATTATCCACTCTCTGACGCCGTTGTCTTATTTATCTGTTTTAACTCCTTGCCAGAGTTACATGTCAGTGTCGTGACAACGCAACACGATGCGTACAAGGTAAACACTATGAACAAAACAGGGTATTTGTAAATGGCAACGCACGTAAGTGCTCTCTCCACTGCTTGTCTTGTGGGTTCCGTTTGGAGTTCTCTCGGTTTCCCAATATTTCTAATGTGTTGAATAAGAAGTTTGCCTTCAATAAAGGAAAACGGTCGTACACTGTGAGTGTGGGCCGAATTCTAACTTGAGATTCTCACACGTACCTCACAGAAATAATGATTTGATTTGATATGTTTTCCATTGCTTGCCCTAATAAACATGACCCGGGAGGTTGGATTTGCTCTGTTAGGAGAGGGGGGCTAAGCCAGAGACAATGCTACTGATGTGCTCGCGGATGGCACTGACGGCGACCATGTTGCAATCTGGGGCAACGACTTGAGCCTGTGTGAGCCGCGTCAATGCGGGGACTGAATGGACATGACAGTGTTTTGAGTACGGTCATCATGCGCTTCTACCCTGATGCTCTGTAATGCACAGTATCTTTCAGCAGTGTTGCCATAACCCGGGGAGAGAAGGAGAAGAAAGATATAGAAGAGGGGAAGAGAAAAGGAGAAGCCTGACTACAATAATTGGGGAAGGAGAAAGAGGGAAAGCAAAATAGCATTATGGGGACAAAGAGGAAAGGACGATAATGTTCGATCAGAATTCTATATCTATTGACCAATGTCTTCTAAATACTATACTGTTATAAATATACATACTGAGTATATGTACAGTATATGCATGTATTTATGTATACAATATATACATCAAATAGTGTATATTAAAAAGCATGAAACGAAGGTCCTCACCCTTGTGCTACCTTCTTGATCATCAATCACAGACTTATATACAGTGCTGTGTATTCATGGATGCCAAGGGAAGCCAGGCTTCCCCCAAAACATGACAAACACAAAAAGAAAAAACACATTCATCACTCTGTTTCATAATTCTTCCTTAAATTTGCAAGAGGCTGAATGTATCTCACCGGAGAAAGCATCCGAGCGAGCGAAACAGCACTCCGCTGTATCTGTATATGTAGCACTATACAGTGGGGCAAAAAAGTATTTAGTCAGCCACCAATTGTGCAAGTTCTCCAACTTAAAAAGATGAGAGAGAGGCCTCTACATTTCATCATAGGTACACTTCAACTATGACAGACAAAATTAGAAAAAAATATCCAGAAAATCACATTGTAGGATTTTTTATGAATTTATTTGCAAATTATGGTGGAAAATAAGTATTTGGTCACCTACAAACAAGCAAGATTTCTGGCTCTCACAGACCTGTAACTTCTTCTTTAAGAGGCTCATCTGTCCTCCACTCGTTACCTGTATTAATGGCACCTGTTTGAATTTGTTATCAGTATAAAAGACACCTGTCCACAATCTCAAACAGTCACACTCCAAACTCCACTATAGCCAAGCCCAAAGAGCTGTCAAAGGACACCAGAAACAAAATTGTAGACCTGTACCAGGCTGGGAAGACTGAATCTGCAATAGGTAAGCAGCTTGGTTTGAAGAAATCAACTGTGGGAGCAATTATTAGGAAATGAAAGACATTCAAGACCACTGTTAATCTCCCTCGTTCTGGGACTCCACGCAAGATCTCACCCCGTTGGGTCAAAATGATCACAAGAACGGTGAGTAAAAATCCCAGAACCACACGGAGGGCCTAGTGAATGACCTGCAGAGAGCTGGGACCAAAGTAACAAAGCCTACCATCGGTAACACACTACGCCGCCAGGGGTGAAGTTTGCTAGAGAGCATTTGGATGACCCAGAAGAAGATTGGGAGAATGTCATATGGTCAGATGAAACCAAAATAGAACTTTTTGGTAAAAACTCAACTCGTCGTGTTTGGAGGACAAAGAATGCTGAGTTGCATCCAAAGAACACCATACGTACTGTGAAGCATGGGGGTGGAAACATCATGCTTTGGGGCTGTTTTTCTGCAAAGGGACCAGGACGACTGATCCGTGTAAAGGAAAGAATGAATGGGGCCATGTATCGTGAGATTTTGAGTGAAAACCTCTCCTTCCATCAGCAAGGGCATTGAAGATGAAACGTGGCTGGGTCTTTCAGCATGACAATGATCCCAAACACATCGCCCTGGCAACGAAGGAGTGGCTTCGTAAGAAGCATTTCAAGGTCCTGGAGTGGCCTTGCCAGTCTCCAGATCTCAACCCCATAGAAAATCCTTGGAGGGAGTTGAAAGTCCGTGTTGCCCAGCAACAGCCCCAAAACATCACTGCTCTAGAGGAGATCTGCAAGGAGGAATGGGCCAAAATACCAGCAACAGTGTGTGAAAACCTTGTGAAGACTTACAGAAAACGTTTGACCTCTGTCATTGCCAACAAAGGGTATATAACAAAGTATTGAGATAAACTTTTGTTATTGACCAAACCCTTATTTTCCACCATAATTTGCAAATAAATTCATTAAAAATCCTACAATGTGATTTTGTGGATTTTTTTCCCCTCATTTTGTCTGTCATAGTTGAAGTATACCTATGATAAAAATTACAGGCCTCTCTCATCTTTTTAAGTGGGAGAACTTGCACAATTGGTGGCTTACTAAATACTTTTTTTGCCAAACTGTATATCTGATGCTGGTATGACGTTGTTGTCACCTATTGCATTGAATGCAAGTGAAGCCAATGAGCATTTAGCCTCCATTGATAAAAAAGTATAAAATAATAGCTAATCATTGTTGAACTAAACTGAATGAGCTCAACTGTGAATTGTCCTCGCGCACCAAAAAAAGTGTCAAGGGAAGCCAGTTTGGATTTGGCTTCACACCAATCATATCACATCAAAAGCCAAACGTCATTAACAACAAAAAAAATAGAAATTTTGCCTTTTGTTGTGTTGTCCTCTGGTGGCTAGCTAAAATTGGCCTTGTCCTGAATTAGATATGGATGGAGATAGGGATTTAGACTTGTGGTTTTACTTAATTCTCCGTACTGGCCAATACATTGTGCCTCTGGCCTGAGAGGATGGAAGTTCAATATGTACCTAGATGTAGTAGGATAAACTTAACTAACTGGCTACTCATTGCCAATGAAAGGAAGTTAGGCTAGCGAGCAAGCATTTTTGGCAAGCAGCCTATGACAACACAAACTAAAAGTGTGTATTGTATGACTGTCATAGACCATTTTGGCAACATGAAAGAAAAGAGGATGGTATTAGTTAACTCTCAGGTTTTCTAAATCAATAGTTGTTTAGTACTCCAAAAATGTTGGAATGTAGGTCATGTAACTATTTGGTATATGCAATATGCACTGTGGACTCCACCGGACAGATTGCTCTCCAGTTTTGAGATGAAAAAAAGGTGTGGTTGAATTTACTCTGCCACCGTGTCTTCTTATTGCCTTGGCCTTAGGCCTGTATATCACAGTGTCAATGCATATGAACTAACAGGTTATAGAGCAAACAAAGCAATTATCACAACACATTGTAATATGGCTTTTTTCCTGGCTTGGCTTCCACAGTGATTTTACCTTTGCACCACTACTGTTTCTATAAGGACTTGTCCCTGAAATGATCCTCATCAGTAGTTGAAACCTACTGTACATTCAGTATCCCATGGTACCTCTTGCTCTCGTTCCATCAAAACACAGCAGCCAGTCGCTCTGCGGTCCACTGTAGCTCAGTTGGTATAGCATGGTTCTTGCAATACCAGGATAGTGGGTTTGATTTCCTGGGCCGGCTGCACAAATGTATGCATGCATGACTGTAGGTTTCTTCAGATAAAAGCGTCTGCTAAACGACATGCAGTACTAGTCAAAGGTTTCGAAACACCTACTCATTCCAAGGATTTAATGAAGACATCAAAACTATGAAATAACACATATCATCATGTCGGAACCAAAAAAGTGTGAAACAAATCAAAATATATTTTATATTTGAGATTCTTCAAAGTAGCCACCCTTTCCCTCGATGACAGCTTTGCACAGTAAAAATGAAGAAAACCCTGGAATGAGTAGGTGTGTTCAATCGTTTGACTTGTACTGTATATTGTTCATTTTGTAATGAGAGGAATAAAGAAAGTATGGGTGGATGGATGATTAAGAAGAAAGACAGATGGACCATGTCTGGCTGCTGTGTGTGTGAAGACTCGACTGGTGTGCAGTGCAAACCCTTCCCCTGGGACCCCTGGAGCAGAGCATGAAGTCGCTAATTGGCTCTTTTAGGGTCAGCAATTAGCGGCTAGCGCTAGTGACTAGCCACTAGCCTGTTACAGTACTGCCTTTTCATAGCTGTTGACACTCTCCCTAAAGTTGACACAGTGCGAAAGGGCATTAGGAGTGGGGAGGAACGAGGAGCCTCCACCATAACCAAACCCACTATAAGGACGTGGATGGTGTAACAAATTTCCAGAAGACTTTCTAAAATGTTACAGGTTTTCAGGAGGGAATAAGCAGGTAGGGAATCCTCCAACCGGGATAACTGGAAAACGTGAATTTTAGGAACATTTCAGGAATATTGCCACCCTACTACCTGGCTTGCCAAGCCTTCACCTTGTCTTCTTCACGACCACTGATCAGAAAAAACTTGAAAGGTGTTTCTGCCCTAAATGTGCTATTGTAGAAATTTACATCAAATTGAATAACATGCTTTTTACAAACAAGAACATGTTTTTTTATAGACTTGGACAAAAGGTCAAATCCTTGTCAGTAATTGCAATTCCGGCTTTTGAAATGTAATTTCATCTTGTGTCTGTATTAACATGTGCATTGACTTCAGATATTGCAGATAGATTCTGACTTCCATCAATGTAATTGTCTGGATTATTTCCCCTGTTGAGTTACAACATATTGTCTTTCATTCATCTTCCGTCTAAGCCATGTATAGGCAAGCGGCGTACGTCCGCGGATCTTTTTACAAAGACAAAGATAAATAAAATTTTTTGGGGGGTGTTCAACTTCCTGTTGAGAGTTAGAATAGTAGAATACACAAGGTGCAATGTAAATATTTTGTTGTGCATTAGCAGTTGTCTCTTGTTATGTCAGTCAATGACAGTCACTCAATTAACCATGTCAGCTAATATTTGTTAGATTGGTAAGTTAGTCTTGCGGCCAGCTATCTAAACTTGTAGTAATAGTGGTTTATTGCCGACCGGGGAGCCCCCATTGAGTCACTCTTGCTCAGATATCATATTAAAAACTGCAAACATTTCTCTCCACCCTATGGCAAAATGTGTAGAATTGCAGGAAATTAGCTGTAAAACTGAACATTTCTCTCTCTGCCTCAAGGAAAAATGTTAAGAACAGCATGAAATTAGCTAGAAAATGGCAAAATCTTCTCTCCTCCCCATGGAAAAATGTGTAGAATGGCAGGATTATTTTCTCTCTGCTGTCAAGAGCAGGAATGCTAAAATGTTTTGCTCGCAAGGTGGGGTAAACAAAATGTTGCTTTTGGCCACCGAAAGGCTCTGGCTGGCTCTGACTACGTGTGGGTATGGATGTGGGTATGTAGACCCGCGAGCCACAGCGGCCAGCCATGATGAGTTCAGATTTTTTGTGGCTCCCACCCCATCAAAGTTGCCCATCCCTGCTCTAAGCAGTGTTTTTATTATTATTATGTGTGTGTGTGTGTGTGTGTGTTTGCTTTATCTGGCCCAAGCCATCAAATGGCAGTTGGGGGCAGCATGCTTGGAAGGTAGGCTGGTTACCACGACAACCAACCAGGTGATGTTGTTGATGCTCCTATTATCACAGCCTGCGGGTCATTAGGAAATGGGTCTTCATATTCCCAATAACCAAATTAGCCTCATGTTATTTTTGTTTGGAGGATATGACTGGTGCAGGGTTTTCTTAACGATGTAAGGCCAGCAGGGATCCACTATAGCACTAGAAAATGACGTTGTTCCTGATGAGACACCATTGGATATAATCCAACAAGGCTACATTGCGCTGACATTTTGTTGTGTGGAAAATATATTGTGAGAATATGTTGCATGTAGAAGGAAAAATAGAGATGGAGAAAAAGAAGAGATAACAGGAGAGGGTGATGAGCGGAAGATAGTGACAGGGAACGAAGAAATACATAATTGGATGTAAAGCTAAGATGAGAGAGATAGAACATAAAAGTAAGACATGAAAAGTTATGAAAGAGAGAAAAGTGGTGAGGTTTTCCGTGTCCGTTTGCAAAACAAAAGTGACTCTTCAAAATAGTGGAATTCTATTTTGTGTTTCATTGTACTAGAAAACACATCGAATTTGCTGAAACTGGACTCTGGGGACAAATTTCTATGAAATTTGATCAAATTTTCCACTTCAAAACCCAAGAGACAGAATCAAGAGCTTGCCATCAAGTTGGTATTACCATGGCAACAAAGGCTTTTTTTATCCCTCCAAATTTCTGTCATGTGTTTTTAAATTGCCGTTGTCAATGAAACTGAATCCTGGTACAGTGTTGGAGCCGAGACAGATGGAATTTGGGGACAGGTTTGACAGATTAGCACATGGGGGACCAGATAGAACTACATTTAGAACTATGTTTCCCTGGGAACTTAGAGTCTGTGTCTGTTGGGAATTGTGATGATTGGATGAAGCGTTGATTGGATGCTAGCGTAACGAACGCGGTATAGCTCATTATTTGGATTGAATGAAACACAAATTTAAATGTTAAGTCTCGACAATAAAAGATCATCTGGAGTTGGGATACTATCTGCTCCCTGGACATGGGCGGTGTTGGGGAAGCTACTCTGAAAATAGATAGTTTACCAAGCTACCAATTATTTCACACTGGAAGACGTTAAGCTACACTAAAGCTACCCTTGTGAAAAAGTTACTTTGAAAAAGTATTTCACTACATCCAAACTACTTAATGAAAAATTATCATATCTAAATCTGAAATGCCATAGAATACAAATCGATGTTAACAGAATGTGTAGTGTATCTTATTAAACAAAAACAATGGTTCAAGTGAGAAGTAAACATGTCTGATGCCAAGAAATACAATTATTGCCTACTTGTAAAAAATAGTGTGGAGTTCCAGTAGTTAGCGACACTGCTACATGACACAAAAAATACAGAAAACAACAGAAAACAATAACAAGATTTGAATTTAGTTCAATTACCACCAAGCTACCCCAAAATGTAGTTTCATTGAACTACATGTAGTTCACTACTTCCCAACACTTGACATTGGCATGTGCATATCTCATTAAATGAAGTGGTTTGCTCTTCCTAGAGTGCATCAGTTTGGGTCATCGAGAGAAATAAATGACCACAATAGCTACGAAGCTTTCGGGAACCTAAACCAAGTCTGTTCTATCAATCAGACCATATCAAATGTATGTTTATTTATGAAGCCCTTCTTACATCAGCTGATGTCACAAAGTGCTATACAGAAACCCAGCCTAAAATCCCAAACAGCAAGTAATGCAGGTGTAGAAGCACGGTAGCTAGGAAAAACTCCCTAGAAAGGCCAGAACCTAGGAAGAAACCTATAGTGGAACCAGGCTATGAGGGGTGGCCAGTCCTCTTCTGGCTGTGCCGGGTGGAGATTATAACAGAACATGGCCAAGATGTTCAAATTTTCATAGATGACCAGCAGGGTCAAATAATAATAATCACAGTGGTTGTCGAGGGTGCAACAGGTCAGCACCTCAGGTGAACGGATTCCGATAAGCCATTTGAGTGCATTGGTGCGAGAGTGATCAGGAAGAGAGGAAGTTAATTTTCAGAAAGAGAAGGACACAAAAAAATGGTAGGTGGCTTTGGAAGTGAACACTTCATGTGGTGACATCATATCATTACTGTAGATTTTTGATATTTTTGCTGTGTGTTGATTAATTGGGGCGGCAGGTAGTCTAGTTATTAGACCGTTGGGCCAGTAACCAAAGGTTGCTAGATCGAGATGCCAAGGAAATAATCTGTCGTTCTGCCCCTGAACAAGGCGGGGGGAAGGAGGACTCGCTAGCCAGCTTTGAAACTGTGCTGGACAGGATACCAACCAATGTGCTGCCTGACGTCAAGTAGATGCAGTTATTTAATGTCAAATGCAGACTGTCAACTTTTGTTTAGAAATCTCAACTGAACACTTTCCCTGGGTCATTGCATTGATTCAAAACGAAGGTACAAGAACACCCCCTCACTCCCAGCAGAGAGAAACAAAGCAAGCAAGAGCAATAGTCTTGTTTCCTTGAGTTGCTCTTCTCATTTACAAAACCCAAGCCCCAAATAAGATGTGGCAGCAGGGGAAGAGGGTCCCAGAGGGCAATACTGCATAACACGCACGCACGCACACACACACACACACACACACACACACACACACACACACACACACACACACACACACACACACACACACACACACACACACACACACACACACACACACACACACACACACACACACACACACACACAGAGAAACCTCAATAGCCTCATCAATGTGTGTATAACTACTCCTCTTCATTTGGATTTTGGTGCGCATCTCTGTTTGCCTTGTGAAGTCATCAGTGTGCTAGCCTGAGGGGGAACCCCCCGGCAAACCCAGAGTGGTGCCATCCGGCTTCCTTCACCGTTCCATTAGGAAGGTAAGGCCTGTCAATCAACACACACACACATGAGGCCTTATGGGATAGCAGCGGGAGGGCGTGCGCCTCTCTGAAAGGCTCTGACACAATCTTCTCACAAATACATTTCTCACACACACTTCTCTGTCTATTAGATGCACCAGAAGGGAAGGGCAGCTGGAACTGAAATGTTTGTGATGGCGAAGAGACAATTATTTTTTTCCGGGTGTGTTCAATGTTCAATGTTTTGAGTGTTGTGTGTTTCTTCCTTTTGTTCCATGCATTTTCTGCCTCAGCTTAGGTATCAGCCTCAATTTATAGTTAGGTACAAATGTAGGACATAAATGGTGCCACAGATTAAGATCTTGATAGCAAAGCTTTGCAAAGAAATTGACTTGTTGTTCATCTCGTTCTATGTAAGACATCCTTAAAGACATTTACCAATGAATTAATGTGTAAACAAAAGAAAACATGCCAAATCATCACAAAAAGTCAGCTGGCACAGACATCCCAAAATTAAGTTTAAAAAAATGTGTGGCTCGAACCCAAAAGAAATCGCCCTTTTTATATTCATGTTTACAGGCCTTCACTCTCTCCACCGCCACCGCAGCTAAAGGGGGGCTCAATTTAATTGCGACGGAGCAGAGTACATTATAACATCACAACGGCCAGGCTTTGGGAGTGAGGCCAGATCTCAGCCTGGGGACAATCAGGCACTAACTACACATCACCGTGACAGAGATGCACCTCCTCTCTACCTCTCCGTATTGATTTTCCTTCCTGTTGTTAATGGTCACGTTAAACACCGTCGTCTGGCACTTTACCGTGCCCGGGCCCACTTAGCAATAAAACTCCCCTCCAGTCCTGTTTTAAACGCCAAAGAGGGGGAGAAGGGAAAGAGGGGGGGGGGGTGAGATAATTCACCTGCCGGCTGGACAACAAGGTCAGACGACATGTTTTGGGAAATGTCTGCAGTGTCTTGCTTGGCGCTGTCTTGGGTCTTTGGCAGAGAGAGATGCAGCCTGATTGCTAAGGAAGTCAAGTCTTGTGTTTTTGTGACTGTATTATGCAGACTGTATCTTAACCAGTGGAGGCTCCTCAGAGGAGGAAGCTGGTAAGGTGGTAATGTGTTGGGGCCTATTACAAAGATATTCTAGGTGGTAGATCTCGGCTTGCATTTTGACTCAAAGTGATCATGACTCAGAAAAGGTTGGTGACCACTGTTCTAGAGTGTTTAGTGTTAACACTATCAACGTTTCGCAACCTACCAAAAGAAAACAAACTATGCAACAGATTTTGTTGTAGGCAGAAGGTATCTGCCTATCGTATTGCGTTGACATGCACTACTCAGCCAATGCTCTACACAGACTTGTGCGGCATAAGCAATCAGAGCTGCAGTAGGCCTATACTGTAGGCCTATACTTGCCGTATATGGATCTGTGCCATTTACCTTTAACTGGACTGTGTTTACAGCATTAGCGGTTGTGAGTAGATGTGCTTGTTTTGAGATCAAAGCAAGACCTGCATGTAGCATGTAGTGACCGACCACCTTGATTCGGTCGTATGTAGCAACATTTGAAATTGTGTTTTTTACATGGGATAAAAGCAGAGACAAAGAGCTACAAAATGGTATTTCATACACTGTATTTGAGGAACAATGGGAAAACATATAACCTGACTTCTGAGAAAACTGCCTTTGGATGTTTTTGCTACCGACTGGAGAGCTCTTCTTTGTCTACACCCATTCAGCATCGTTCACACCCTCTTAAGCGTAAGCCCCACCCATCTCTTTAAAGGTTGATCCGAGCGTTCTGTCCTAACAACAACAGTCAAGCAACGGAGCTAACTGGCTAACCTTGGCTAGCATGCTAGCTACTTCCAGACACAAATGAGAGAACAGCTAACTGATGATTTTACTCGCCCTATCAGAGTTGGTTAGGCTGTTTTTAAGTTATCCAGAGCGTTGGTGACTGCAAAGAGTGCTGCTGGCAACAATTTACATTTTTTTTACCGTTTACTGACACTGGCCATATTCAGCAGTTGTTGAGCGTTCATAAATTTGTCAGTTATTCTGCGCTCTGGCACACTCAGATGATAGTGCTCTGAATTTGGAATAGATAGCCAGAGTGAATTTACCAGTTACGTCTATCAACAGTTGTTGCCTGACATTCTATTGAAATGGTTACTTACATAGTGGACTCTGCATAGTGGACTCTTTTGTTAAGATGTAGGTAGCTAGCTAGATAAACAATTAACCATAATCCCAACTCACGACATTACTACCCTGTATGAATCTGCAGATAGCTAGCTAATATTGAACCTGGTTGGTTAGCTAACATTAGGCTAAAACTAGCAAAGCAAATGGCTCTGAGATACAAATAATAAAATCATACATGTAACGTTAGCTTGCGTGCCAGACGTTAATGTTACCTAGCTGGCTAACAGTACACTTTAAATTGAAATGAAAAGGACTTTCTGACAAAATTAGAAATGTGTAATATTTGAAAATGTAGCTAGCTAAACTATCTTACAAATATACATGGATGGACGCTTATGGCTAGCTAACATTAGGCTATAACTAGCAAAGCAAATGGCTCGAAAATATGAATAATAATATCATACACATAATCGTAAGTAGCGAGCCAGCCAGCTAACATTAGCTAGTTAGCTAACAGTACACTTTAACTTGAAATGAAAATTACTTTCTGTCAAAATTAGAAATGTATAATATCTGAAAATGAAGCTAATTCGACTATCTTACCCGTGTTCTGAAATTGGACTATCTTACCCGTGTTCTGAAATTGGGGAAGATAGCCAGAGCGAATTTACCAGCTACAGTATGTCTATCAACAGTTGTTGTAGTGACATTCTATTGAAATGGTTACATGCATAGTGGAGTCATTTGTTAAGACATGTAGCTAGCTAGCCAGGTACTTCCGGCGCCGACAGAGATGGCCACCTCGCTTCGCATTCCTAGGAAACTATGCAGTTTTTTGTTTTTTTTTACGTGTTATTTCTTACATTAGTACCCCAGGTCATCTTAGGTTTCATTACATACAGTCGAGAAGAACTACTGTATATAAGATCAGCGTCAACTCACCATCAGTACGACCAAGAATATGTTTTTCGCGACGCGGATCCTGTGTTCTGCCTTACAAACAGGACAACGGAATGGATCGCATGCAGCGACCCAAAAAACGACTCCGAAAAAGAGGGAAACGAGGCGGTCTTCTGGTCAGACTACGGAGACGGGCACATCGTGCCCCACTTCCTAGCATTCTTCTTGCCAATGTCCAGTCTCTTGACAACAAGGTTGATGAAATCCGAGCAAGGGTTGCATTCCAGAGGGACATCAGAGACTGTAACGTTCTGTGCTTCACGGAAACATGGCTCACTGGAGAGACGCTATCCGAAGCGGTGCAGCCAACGGGTTTCTCCACGCATCGCGCCGACAGAAACAAACACCTTTATGGTAAGAAGAGGGGTGGGGGTGTATGCCTTATGGCTAACGAGGCATGGTGCGATGAAAGAAACATACAGGAACTCAAATCCTTCTGTTCACCTGATTTAGAATTCCTCACAATCAAATGTAGACCGCATTATCTACCAAGAGAATTCTCTTCGATTATAATCACAGCCGTATATATCCCCCCCCCAAGCAGACACATCGATGGCTCTGAACGAACTTTATTTAACTCTTTGCAAACTGGAAACCATTTATCCGGAGGCTGCATTCATTGTTGCTGGGGATTTTAACAAGGCTAATCTGAAAACAAGACTCCCTAAATTTTATCAGCATATCGATTGCGCAACCCGGGGCGGAAAAACCTTGGATCACTGTTACTCTAACTTCCGCAACGCATATAAGGCCCTGCTCCGCCCACCTTTCGGAAAAGCTGAGCACGACTCCATTTTGCTGATACCTGCCTACAGACAAAAGCTAAAAAAAGAAGCTCCCACGCTGAGGTCTGTCCAACGCTGGTCCGACCAAGCTGACTGCACACTCCAAGACTGCTTCCATCACGTGGACTGTGACATGTTTCGTATTGCGTCAGATAACAACATTGACGAATACGCTGATTCGGTGTGCGAGTTCATTAGAACGTGCGTTGAAGATGTCGTTCCCATAGCAACGATTAAAACATTCCCTAACCAGAAACCGTGGATTGATGGCAGCATTCGCGTGAAACTGAAAGCGCGAACCACTGCTTTCAATCAGGGCAAGGTGTCTGGTAACATGACTGAATACAAACAGTGCAGCTATTCCCTCCGTAAGGCTATCAAACAAGCTAAGCGTCAGTACAGAGACAAAGTAGAATCCCAATTCAACGGCTCAGACACAAGAGGCATGTGGCAGGGTCTACAGTCAATCACGGACTACAGGAAGAAATCCAGCCCAGTCACGGACCAGGATGTCTTGCTCCCAGGCAGACTAAATAACTTATTTGCCCGCTTTGAGGACAATACAGTGCCACTGACACGGCCTGCAACGGAAACATGCGGTCTCTCCTTCACTGCAGCCGAGGTGAGTAAAACATTTAAACGTGTTAACCCTCGCAAGGCTGCAGGCCCAGACAGCATCCCCAGCCGCGCCCTCAGAGTATGCGCAGACCAGCTGGCTGGTGTGTTTACGGACATATTCAATCAATCCCTATACCAGTCTGCTGTTCCCACATGCTTCAGGAGGGCCACCATTGTTCCTGTTCCCAAGAAAGCTAAGGTAACTGAGCTAAACGACTAACGCCCCGTAGCACTCACTTCCGTCATCATGAAGTGCTTTGAGAGACTAGTCAAGGACCATGTCACCTCCACCCTACCTGACACCCTAGACCCACTGCAATTTGCTTACCGCTCAAACAGGTCCACAGACGATGCAATCTCAACCACACTGCCCTAACCCATCTGGACAAGAGGAACACCATAGTAACCTCCAAGCTCGTCATCAAGCTCGAGACCCTGGGTCTCGACCCCGCCCTGTGCAACTGGGTACTGGACTTCCTGACGGGCCGCCCCCAGGTGGTGAGGGTAGGTAACAACATCTCCTCCCCGCTGATCCTCAACACTGGGGCCCCACAAGGGTGCGTTCTGAGCCCTCTCCTGTACTCCCTGTTCACCCACGACTGCGTGGCCACGCACGCCTCCAACTCAATCATCAAGTTTGCGGACGACACAACAGTGGTAGGCTTGATTACCAACAACGACGAGACGGCCTACAGGGAGGAGGTGAGGGCCCTCGGAGTGTGGTGTCAGGAAAATAACCTCACACTCAACGTCAACAAAACTAAGGAGATGATTGTGGACTTCAGGAAACAGCAGAGGGAACACCCCCCTATCCACATCGATGGAACAGTAGTGGAGAGAGTAGCAAGTTTTAAGTTCCTCGGCATACACATCACAGACAAACTGAATTGGTCCACTCACACAGACAGCATCGTGAAGAAGGCGCAGCAGCGCCTCTTCAACCTCAGGAGGCTGAAGAAATTCGGCTTGTCACCAAAAGCACTCACAAACTTCTACAGATGCACAATCGAGAGCATCCTGGCGGGCTGTATCACCGCCTGGTACGGCAACTGCTCCGCCCTCAACCGTAAGGCTCTCCAGAGGGTAGTGAGGTCTGCACAACGCATCACCGGGGGCAAACTACCTGCCCTCCAGGACACCTACACCACCCGATGTTACAGGAAGGCCATAAAGATCATCAAGGACATCAACCACCTGAGCCACTGCCTGTTCACCCCGCTATCATCCAGAAGGCGAGGTCAGTACAGGTGCATCAAAGCTGGGACCGAGAGACTGAAAAACAGCTTCTATCTCAAGGCCATCAGACTGTTAAACAGCCACCACTAACATTGAGTGGCTGCTGCCAACACACTGACACTGACTCAACTCCAGACACTTTAATAATGGGAATTGATGGGAAATGATGTAAATATATCACTAGCCACTTTAAACAATGCTACCTTATATAATGTTACTAACCCTACATTATTCATCTCATATGCATACGTATATACTGTACTCTATATCATCGACTGCATCCTTATGTAATACATGTATCACTAGCCACTTTAACTATGCCACTTTGTTTACATACTCATCTCATATGTATATACTGTACTCGATACCATCTACTGTATCTTGCCTATGCTGCTCTGTACCATCACTCATTCATATATCCTTATGTACATATTCTTTATCCCCGTACACTGTGTATAAGACAGTAGTTTAGGAATTGTTAGTTAGATTACTTGTTGGTTATTACTGCATTGTTGGATCTAGAAGCACAAGCCTTTCGCTACACTCGCATTAACATCTGCTAACCATGTGTATGTGACAAATAAAATTTGATTTGATTTGATTTGATTTTGATTTGAAATAATGAACCATAATCCCAACTCATTACGTTACTACCATGCATGAATCTGCAAGTAACGAACAAACCAGGTTCAATATTAGCTAGCTAACATTAGGCTAAAACTAGCAAAGCAAATGGCTCTGAGATACAAATAATAAGATCATACACGTAAAGTTAGCTAGCGAGCCAGCCACTAATGTTACCTAGCTAACTAACAGTACATTTTAACATGAAATGAAAATGACTTTCTGACAAAATTAGAAACGTGTAATATTAGAAAATGTAGCTAGCTAGATTATCTTACCCATATACATGGTTGGATGCTTCTCCCTCTCTCACGGATGCCAAGGTTGCTCTTAGTTTGAAGATGTAATCCGGAGACAGGTGTTTTCTCCTTAGTTATCTCCTTAGCTATCATACTCTGATTCCACTGATTTCAAAACTCAGTCCTCCAGAAAGTGGAGAGCAACACCGATGCAGTTCTGACAATTGTATTTGTATTTACAGATGGCAAACAAGTTTGTTATTAAGGCCCATGAAAGTTCACATGTTCCAGAAGGCGTTCCTGCCAAAAAACGCATTTTGCTTTCAAGTTTACATTCAATTGGCTCTCCTGTGAAGTAGTGACCCACGACATACGCCTAGTTTCCTGATACTAGTCACATTTTATTCATATACATTTCTAAACATCTTTGAAAAGTGAGTCAGAATTTTTTATCTTAAAGGGGCAGTGCTGCTTTTTGAGACAGGCTTGAATAAGCTAAGTAGCCATTAGGCAGAGGGTAACATCATTTGTCTGATTCTCTGTAATAATGGTATGTGAATAATAAATAATTGTATTTTGTAAAGTAGTTTCTTGCATCAAACAACACAATAACATGTTCAGTCAACTCCTTGTCTGAAGGACAAGTGGAGAAACAGGTCAAGCCCCGTATTTGTATTTTTCAAAAGGTTCATGGAATGTAGGCCTACATTGAACACCACACATTGGATGCTACTGTAGGCTGAATGATATAACAGCTATTTTCATGTTAAAATGTTATGGGATGCTTTTTCTCCATTGTTTTTGATGGTAGACCCCTCTGGTTGGCCTACATTATGATCGATTAGCCACAGTAGTCTACTTGGCAACTGTTAAAACTGTAACTTAAAGTGGGAACAGCCTAAGTGTTCACAGTAAACGCACACTGGAAAATGCTCTGAATTTTCCCCATTTTCAAGTTTAAACTCAGCAGATCTGAAATTTGCTCAGTGCAGGTTTTTTTTGAGGGAATATTGGTTCTCCCCCCCTTCAATAGACTTACACAGTTATTATGACAACTTCAAATCAGAGCTCTTGCAGCATGAACTGACATGTTGTCCACCTAATCAAATGATCAGAGAATAAATCAAGTACTGAAAGCATAAGATTTTTTTTCACTTTCAGTTTAACTTACTTAGCTAGCAAATCCAGCTATCTAATTTAGCCAACTCAAACACCTTGCTCAAACAGAGGGGTGCTATGTTAACTAGTTGGCAATGACTATCCAACACAACCCTGGAACTCTTCCAAGTCAAGGTAAGCTTTTGGTCTTACAAATGTATTGCCACCGGGGTCCACCGGTGTAACAGCAAAACTGCTTACTGACTACGCACTGTAACGTTACTGCATGATTGTAGCGGGTTTACTAATGCATTACTTATATTAGCTATGTTAGTTCATATCGTGACAACGATGTAGGCTGTGTGTAGCGATTATGATATGGTTTGGCTTGGAATGTTTTTTTCCGCCTGGTAACATGCAGCTGATTTGTTGTGCATTTACAGTGCCTTGCGAAAGTATTCGGCCCCCTTGAACTTTGCGACCTTTTGCCACATTTCAGGCTTCAAACATAAAGATATAAAACTGTATTTTTTTGTGAAGAATCAACAACAAGTGGGACACAATCATGAAGTGGAACGACATTTATTGGATATTTCAAACTTTTTTAACAAATCAAAAACTGAACAATTGGGCGTGCAAAAGTATTCAGCCCCTTTACTTTCAGTGCAGCAAACTCTCTCCAGAAGTTCAGTGAGGATCTCTGAATGATCCAATGTTGACCTAAATGACTAATAATGATAAATACAATCCACCTGTGTGTAATCAAGTCTCCGTATAAATGCACCTGCACTGTGATAGTCTCAGAGGTCCGTTAAAAGCGCAGAGAGCATCATGAAGAAAAAGGAACACACCAGGCAGGTCCGAGATAATGTTGTGAAGAAGTTTAAAGCCGGATTTGGATACAAAAAGATTTCCCAAGCTTTAAACATCCCAAGGAGCACTGTGCAAGCGATAATATTGAAATGGAAGGAGTATCAGACCACTGCAAATCTACCAAGACCTGGCCGTCCCTCTAAACGTTCAGCTCATACAAGGAGAAGACTGATCAGAGATGCAGCCAAGAAGCCCATGATCACTCTGGATGAACTGCAGAGATCTACAGCTGAGGTGGGAGACTCTGTCCATAGGACAACAATCAGTTGTACATTGCACAAATCTGGCCTTTATGGAAGAGTGGCAAGAAGAAAGCCATTTCTTAAAGATATCCATAAAAAGTGTCATTTAACGTTTGCCACAAGCCACCTGGGAGACACACCAAACATGTGGAAGAAGGTGCTCTGGTCAGATGAAACCAAAATTGAACTTTTTGGCAACAATGCAAAACGTTATGTTTGGCGTAAAAGCAACACAGCTCATCACCCTGACCACACCATCCCCACTGTCAAACATGGTGGTGGCAGCATCATGGTTTGGGCCTGCTTTTCTTCAGCAGGGACAGGGAAGATGGGTAAAATTGATGGGAAGATGGATGGAGCCAAATACAGGACCATTCTGGAAGAAACCTGATGGAGTCTGCAAAAGACCTGAGACTGGGACGGAGATTTGTCTTCCAACAAGACAATGATCCAAAACATAAAGCAAAATCTACAATGGAATGGTTCAAAATAAACATATCCAGGTGTTAAGAATGGCAAAGTCAAAGTCCAGACCTGAATCCAATCGAGAATCTGTGGAAAGAACTGAAAACTGCTGTTCACAAATGCTCTCCATCCAACCTCACTGAGCTTGAGCTGTTTTGCAAGGAGGAATGGGAAAAAATTTCAGTCTCTCGATGTGCAAAACTGATGGAGACATACCCCAAGCGACTTACAGCTGTAATCGCAGCAAAAGGTGGCGCTACAAAGTATTAACTTAAGGGGGATGAATAATTCTGCACGCCCAATTGTTCAGTTTTTGATTTGTTAAAAAAGTTTGAAATATCCAATAAATGTAGTTCCACTTCATGATTGTGTCCCACTTGTTGTTGATTCTTCACAAAAAAATACAGTTTTATATCTTTATGTTTGAAGCCTGAAATGTGGCAAAAGGTCGCAAAGTTCAAGGGGGCCGAATACTTTCGCAAGGCACTGTAAGTCAACAAATCAAGGGAAAAGGTGAGAGGAGGGGAGTGCATAGATGTGAGAAGGAATACATTGTGGCTGCTATGAAAGTGAACTATGTTTATGCGTGATCAGGAGTGTATTCATTCCTCCGGTTCTGTTGAAAAAAGTTTTGCAAACGGAACGAAAGGGGATACCACCTCAGTCATCGGATTCATCAATAAGTGCATCGATGACATCGTCCCCACATTGACCGTATGTACATATCCCAACCAGAAACCATGGATTACAGGCAACATCCACATCGAGATAAAGGCTAGAGCTGCCGCTTTCAAGGAGTGGGACACTAATAAGAAAACTCGCTATGCCCTCAGACGAACCATCATTGGTTCATTGAATCCTACTACACTGGCTTTGACGCTCGTCTGATGTGGCATGGCTTAAAAACTATTAAGGAGTACAAAGGGAAACCCAGACGCGAGCTGCCCAGTGACACGAGCCTACCAGACGAGCTAAATGCCTTTTATCCTTGCTTCGAGGCAAAGAAGCATGCACGAGAGCACTGAAGCATGCACGAGAGCACCAGCTGTTCTGGAGGACTGTGTGATAATGCTCTCGGTAGCCAATGTGAGCAAGACTTTATATAGGTCAACATTCACAAAGCCGCGGGGCCAGATGGATTAACAGGACGTGCACTCAAAGCATGCACATACTAACTGGCAAGTGTATTCACTGTAGATTAGGAATTGTTAGTTAGATTACTTGGTTATTACTGCATTGTCGGAACTAGAAGCACAAGCATTTCGCTACACTCGCATTAACATCTGCTAACCATGTGTATGTGACAAATACAATTTGATTTGATTTGATTTGATGATTTGATTTGACTTTCAACCTCTCCCTGACTGAGTTGATAATACCTACATGTTTCAAGCAGACCACCATAGTCCCTGTGACCAAGGAAGCAAAGGTAACCTGCCTAAAACTTTACCGCCCCGTAGCACTCGCGTCGGTAGCCATGAAGTGCTTTGAAAGGCTGGTCATAGCTCACACCAACAGCATCCTCCCGGATACCCTAGACCCACTCCAATTCACTCCAACAACATGTCAGCCAACAACACGTCTGCCACGCTGATCTTCAATACTGCAGCCCCTCAGGGGTGTGTACTTAGTCCCCTCCTGTACTCCCTGTTCACCCACGACTGCGTGGCCAAACACGACTACAACACCATTATTAACCTCTCTAGGGTAGGGGAGACGCTCACGTCCCACCAGGCCAACATCCGGTGAAACTGCAGAGAGCTAACATTTCAAATACACCATTCGTTGTATTAAACATTCTTGTAAATACATGTATCTTACATCATTTAAAATATGAATGTCTTATTAATCCAGCTGCTGTGTCAGATTTCAAAAAGGTTTACTGCGAAAGCAAACATGAGATTTTCTGAGGACGGTGCCCCAGACACAAGTATTACTAGCATTTTCCAACCAAGCATTAGCGTCACGAAAGTCAGAAATAACAATAAAATAAATCGCTTACCATTAAAGATCTTCCTCTGGTGACAATGCCAAGTGTCCTAACAACACAGTGAATGTTCGTTTTGTTTGATAAAATACATTTGTATAGCCTAACACGAAACATTTGTAAACCGGTTGCGTCGTGATTTCCATCTCATTCAACATTGGACGAAGCATTTGTGGTAATTACACACACTAAACAAACGTTTATCCAGTCATGGTTGGTTTCATTGCAATCCTCTGGTTGTTACTAACACAACCATACATGATGGTTCTTTTCCCGGGACGTATTGACCGAAACAAACCAATTTGAAGTCACCAATCAATGACCTGATTGCGCACCAATGGTAGGACCGGTCTATCGTTGATTGACTGTATTTTGGCCCAATGACCACTGATCATCTTGAAACATAGCTTGGAAGATAGCCAATGAACTGAGGTAAACGGCAATATGTAATGGTTATACGTTCGAAGACCAGCCTTTGTGGTAAACTCTGGCGTAAAAGAGGTTAATTCGCCATTGCAAATCCTACTTGACGGAGCCACGGGTGTTACGCATAGCAGTACATATTCAACAGCATTTTCAACAAGTTTATATATTTAAATTATGGCAAATAAATCAGGAAAAGCTAAAAGAAAGTCTAGGTATACAGATTTAACCCAAATTATAGAGGAAATTGATCGAGACAGCGAGACAGAGTTTCTTCAGGAAGATGAATCTTGACTCCCAGGCGGACGTAATGTTTCTGCACGGCGAGGATGCCATGCTGGATTGGTTATAATGCTTGGTTCTAATGCTAATTCTAATTCTAATGCTAATGTCATTGTTTGAAATTAATATGAAATATTATTAATTGAGATTTTTTCGTTGTTGATTTTCTTATTTTATTTGCAATATATAAAAATATCTTCTGTAATGAAATGCGTAAAGTACACATTGGTAATACTGTGTGTGTGATATATTTTTTTAAACGTATTTTACATATACTTGGAATGGAACAGCACTGCACCGTAGTGATTATGTTCCCTGTACTCTATATATATATCTGTTTATTTTACGTGTTGATACAGGGCTCATATGTGAAGGTATTGTTACTGATTTTTTAAATCTTTCACAGTGGCAGTGATTCTGATTATGAGCCGCCAATGTCTAGGTGTCCATCTCCCTCTGAAGCATCCAGCCAGACCCCCGCTGTCTACGGCTCCACACCTACCCGGCCATCTAAAGTTGTGAAGTCAGTGACAAAGAAGAGGAGGTTGGGAAGAGAGAAACCTGCAGACAGAGGGCCAGAGAGTTGTTGGCACTCTGTGTTAGAAGATGATGTGGAACCAAATCCACCAGTTTTTAGACCCAAAAGGCAGCCAGGCCCTCAACTAGACATGACTGCAAAGTACAGCCTCCTTCAACTTTTTCACCTTGTCAGTTGTTGATTCCTTGATGGCGAACACGAATAAGTATGGGGCTAAGAACCAGGCAGGAAAGAAAGAGGCATGGAAGACCATTTCCATGTCAGACCTTTTCAATGGTCATTTACATGGGGCTGGTGAAGCCTTGTCTCATCGCGCACCAATGTGTCGGAGGAAACACCGTGCACTGTGCCCGGCCCACCACAGGAGTCGCTGGTGCACGATGAGACACGGATATCCCTACCGGTCAAACCCTCCCTAACCTGGATGACGCTAGGCCAATTGTGCATCGCCCCACGGACCTCCCGGTCGCGGCCGGTTACAACAGAGCCTGGGCGTGAACCCAGAGTCTCTGGTGGCACAGCTGGAGCTGCAGTACAGTGCCCTTAATCACTGCCCCACCCGGGAGACCAAATATACATGTTTTACATATAATTAAAGATACACTGGTTCTTAATGCAACCACTGTGTCAGATTGTTTTTTAACGTTACGAAAAAAGCATACCATGCAATAATCTGAGACGGCGCTCAGACGTAAATATATTTCTCCGCCATGTTGGAGTCAACAGAAATACAAAATTACATCATAAATATTCCCTTACCATTGATGATCTTTCATCAGAATGCAGTGCAAGGAATCCTAGTTCCGCAATAAATCGTTGTTTTGTTCCATACTGTCCAATAATAGTGTACAATTAGCTACTTTTGCTAGGATGTTTAGATCACATGTCCAAAAGCTGGCGCTGGTCCAGGCGAACTCGGATGAAAACTTCAAAAAGTTATATTCCAGGTCGAATAAACTGGTCAAACTAAGTAGAGAATCAATCTTCAGGATTTTATTATCATATACATCCAATGACGTTCCAACCGAAGCATTCGTTTTTGTCTACAGAACGTGGAACGCAAGGCGATATAATGACTACTGCGCGTAACCAGGAAAAGACCAGTGACTCAAATAGCTGCCATCCGGTCCCACATCACACTAGAGGCTTGATTCCACATTCTACTGACTGTTGACATCTAGTGGAAGGCGTAGGAAGTGCGAACAGATCCATATCTTATTTGGATGTGAATAGGCGATGAGTTGAAATCAACCAGCACCAGAATTTCCACTTCCTGTTTGGAAGTTTACCTGCCCTATGAGTTATGTTATACTCACATACATCATTCAAACAGTTTTAGAAACTTGAGAGAGTTTTCTATCCAATAGTAATAATAATATGCATATATTAGCATCTGGGACAGAGTAGGAGGCAGTTCACTATGGGCACGCAATTCATCCAAAGTGAAAATGCTGCCCCCGATCCCTAAAAGGCTTTAGGGATCGATAGCGTGCTGTACTTCGGTCTAGAATGTTGAGGGTTCGAAACCTGCTCCCTGCTTGTTTCATTACATTATTATGCAGGTCTCAGAGCAAATAGCCTGGATTGTTGCTACCATCTCATTCCTCGCTCTCTTCCACACGTCATTCAGCATGCTTGTTGGCGTGCTGGCAGGATGTACTGTTTTTTATTCTGTATATATGAATTACAAATCAGCTTTTACTTAAATCATGTTTCTAGTCTATTTCATAGTTACAATGTGTAATCATTGACGTCCCAGTAGAGTTTCAGTGGTAAACACTGTTGAAGTGTATAATTGTAATACATACATGCAGACACAGCATCATTCAAAGAATGGAGTTTGATACATCTGGTATTGGATATGATAGAATTTTTTTGTTGATAAATAGTGATTTTCGTAAATTAAATGTATGACCAAGAAATATGCAGAATTGTTTGTCTCTACATTATTTAACATATTCCTCTCAATTGTACATTTTTTTGCTTGACTCGTTATGACGTTATAAGTACTTATATTCACTACTACATACAGTATAAACATACGGGTAATGCATGATATGTAAACATCATTATTAAATCGGCATTAATAAAGAGTGACTAGTGATCCATTTGTTAGAGTGGCCAAAGATTTCAAGTCTGTATGTAGGCACCAGCCTCTCTGGCTGTTTAACAGTCTGATGGCATTGAGATAGAAGCTATTTTTAAGTCTCTCAGTCCCAGCTTTGATACACCTGTACTGACCTTGCCTTATGGATGGTAGCAGGGTGAACAGGCAGTGGCTTGGGTGTTTGTTGTCCATGATGATCGTTTTGGCCTTCCTGTGATATCAGGTGCCGTAGGTGTCCTGGAGGGCAGGTAGTTGCACCACCCTCTTGAGAGCCCTGCGGTTATGGGCGGTGCAGTTGCCGTACGAGGCAGGGATACAGCCTGACAGGGTGCTCTCAATTGTGCATCTGTAAACTTTTGTGAGGGTTTTAGGTGGCAAGACAAATTTTTTCAGCCTCCTGAGGTTATAGAGGCGCTGTTACACCTTCTTTACCACACTGTCTGTGTGGGTGGACCATTTCAGTTTGTCCGTGATGTGTATGCCGATGAATTTAAAACGTTCCACCTCCTCCACTACTGTCCCGTCGATGTGGATAAGGGGGTGCTCCCTCTGCTGTTTCTTGAAGTCCACGATCATCTCCTTTGTTTTGTTGACGTTGAGTGAGTGGTTGTTTTCCTGACACCGCACCCCGAGTGCCCTCACCTCCTCCCTACAGGCTGTCTCGTCATTGTTGGTGATCAAGCCTACTACTGTTGTGTCGTCTGCAAACTTGATGATCGAGTTGAAGGCGTGCATGGCCACACAGTCATGGGTGAACAGGGAGTACAGTAGGGAACTGAGCACACACCCTTGTGGGGCCCCAGTGTTGAGGCTCAGCGAAGTTGAGATGTTGTTTCCTACCTTTACCACTTGGGTGGGGCCCGTCAGGAAGTCCAGGACCCAATCGCGCAGGGCAGGGTTGAGACCCAGGGCCTCAAGCTTAATAATGAGCTTGGAGGGTACTATGGTGTTGAATGCTGAGCTGTAGTCAATGAACATCATTCTTACATGGGTATTCCTCTTGTCCAGATGGGATAGGGCAGTTATCAGTGAGATGGCGATTGCATCGTCTGTGAACCTATTGGGGCGGTATGCAAATTGCAGTGGGTCTAGGATGACAGGTAAGGTGGAGGTGACATGATCCTTGACTAGTCTCTAAAAGCACTTCCTGATGACAGAAGTGAGTGCTACGGGGTGATAGTCATTCAGTTCAGTTACCTTTGCCTTCTTGGGTAGGATAGGGAGATATTGAATATGTCTGTATACACACCAGGCAACTGGTCTGGGATAGGGAGAGATTGAATATGTCTGTAAACACATCAGGCAGCTGGTCTATGCATGCTCTGAGGACGCGGCTAGGGATGTCGTCTTGGCCGGCAGTCTTGCAAGGGTTAACACATTTAAATGTCTTACTCACGTTTGCCACGGAGAAGGAGAGCCCACAGTCCATGGTAGCGGGCTGTGTCTGTGGCACTGTGTTATCCTCAAAGCGGGCAAAGAAGGTGTTTAGTTCGTCTGGAAGCAAGATGTCTGTGTCCGTGACGTGGCTAATTTTCTTTTTGTAGTCCGTGATTGCATGCAACATACGTTTCGTGTCTGAGCCGTTGAATTGCGACTTCACTTTGTTGATATACTGACATTTTGCTTGTTTGATTACCTTGCAGAGGGAATAACTACAATGTTTGTACTCGGCCATATTCCTGGTCATCTGTCCATGGTTAACCTCTCTAGGGTACGTGGGACGGTAGTGTCCCACCTGTCAACAGCCAGTGAAACTGCGCCAAATTCAAACAACAGAAATTCCATAATTAAAATTCCTCAAACATACATGTATTTTACACCATTTTAAAGATACACTTGTTGTTAATCCAGCCACAGTGTCCGATTTCAAAAAGGCTTTACGACGAAAGCAAACCAAACGATTATGTTAGTTCAGAGCCAAGTCACAAAAAAACAGCCATTTGTCCAGCCAAAGAGAGGAGTCACAAAAAAACAGAAATATAGATAAAATTAATCACTAACCTTTGATGATTTTCATCAGATGACACTCATAGGACTTCATGTTACACAATACATGTATGGTTTGTTCGGTAAATGTCATATTTATATCCAAAAATCTGAGTTTACATTGGCGCGTTATGTACAGTAGTTCCAAAAACATCCGGTGATTTTGCAGAGAGCCACATCAATTTACAGAAATACTCATAATAAACATTGCTAAAAGATACAAGTGTGATACATGGAATTTTCGACCCACTTCTCCTTAATGCAACCGCTGTGTCAGATTTAAAAAAAAAGAAACGGAAAAAGCAAACCATGCAATAATCTGAGTACGGTGCTCAGACGACTAATCAAGCCAAATTGATATCCGCCATGTTGTCAAAAGAAGTCAGAAATAGCATTATAAATGTTCACTTACCTTTCATGATCTTCACCAGAATGCACTCCCAGGAATCCCACTTCCACAATAAATGTTTGTTTTGTTCGATAATGTCCATCAATTATGTCCAAATTCCTCCTTGTTGTTAGCGCGTTCAGCCGAGTAATCCAACTTCGTGACGCACGAGCAGACGAAAAGTCCAAAAGTACCGTTACAGTCCGTAGAAACATGTCAAACGATGTATAGAGTCAATCTTTAGGATGTTTTTAACATAAATCTTCAATAATGTTCCAACCGGAGAATTCCTTTGTCTGTAAAAAAGCAATGGAATGCAAGCTAACTTTCACGTGACCGCGCATGGTTAGCTCGTAGACCTCTGACTCATTCCCCTCTCATTCACCCACACCTCACAGTAGAAGCCTCAAACTAGGTTCTAAAGACTGTTGACATCTAGTGAAAGCCTTAGAAAGTGCAACATGACGAATATCCCACTGTATCTTCAATAGGGAATGAGCTGAAAAATGACCAACCTCAGATTTCCCACTTCCAGGTTGGATTTTTTCTCTGGTTTTTGCCTGCCATATGAGTTCTGTTATACTCACAGACATCATTCAAACAGTTTTAGAAACTTCAGAGTGTTTTATATCAAAATCTACTAATTATATGCATATTCTAACTTTTATAGCTGAGAAGCAAGCAGCTTAATTTGGTCATTCTTTTCATCCAAAATTCCCAATGCTGCCCCCTACCCTAGAGAAGTTAAATGCGGCAGTTCTCGCTTTCAGTTTTGCACAAATGCCGCCATCTATCCATGGTATCTCGTTAGGGTAGGTTTTAATAGTCACAGTGGGTACAACATCTCCTATGCACTTCCTTGTATACGCACTCACCAAATCAACTTATAAATCTACGCTAGTCTCTGAGGCTACCGGGAACATGTCCCAGTCCGCGTTGTCAAAACAATCTTGAAGTGTGGATTCCAATTGGTCAGACCAGCGTTGAATGGTCCTTGTCACAGGTACATCCTGTTTGAGTTTCTGCCTATAGGAGGGGAGAAGCAAAATAGAGTCATGTTAAGATTTGCTGAATAGAGGGCAGGGGAGGGCCTTGTATGCATCGCGGAAGTTAGAATAGCAGTGATTCAGTGTTTTGCCAGCTCGGGTACTACAATCAATATGCTGATAGCCTTGTTCTCAAATTTGCTTTGTTAAAATCCCGAACTTCAATAAATGCAGCCTCAGGATATATGGTTTCCAGTTTGCATAGAGTCCAGTGGAGTTCCTTGAGGGCCATCGTGGTATCGGCTTGAGGGGGGATATACTCGGCTGTGACAATAACCGACGAGAATTCTCTTGGGAGATAATACTGTCAGCATTTGATTGTAAGGAATTCTAGGTCAGGTTGTCACACCTTGACCATAGTTTGCTTTGTATGTTTCTATGTTTTGTTTGGTCAGGGTGTGATCTGAGTGGGCATTCTATGTTGTGTGTCTAGTTTGTCTGTTTCTGTGTTTGGACTGATATGGTTCTCAATCAGTGGCAGGTGTTAGTCATTGTCTCTGATTGGGAACCATATTTAGGTAGCCTGTTTGGTGTTGGGGTTTGTGGGTGATTGTTCCTGTCTTTGTGTTTGTTACACCAGATAGGGCTGTTTTAATTTTTTTCACGGTTTCTTGTTTTTTTGTATATTGTTCTATTTTCATCTTTACTAAAGATGTATCACAATAACCACGCTGCGTTTTGGTCCGCCTCTCCTTCAACAGAAGAATCCCGTTACAGAATCACCCACCACAACAGGACCAAGTGGCGTGGTGACAGGCAGCTGCAGCAGGAGCAGCGCGAGTAGTACTGGACACGGGAGGATAAGTTGGATGGAAAAGGACCCTGGTCACAGCCTGGAGAATATCGCCGCCCCAAAGAAGAGCTGGAGGCGTAGAAGGAGGAGAGGCGCTGGTATGAGGAGGCAGCACGGCGGCGTGGATGGAAGCCCGAGAGTCAGCCCCAAAAGTTTCTTGGGGTGGGCACACAGGAAGTGTGGCGAAGCCAGGTAGGAGACCTGCGCCAACTTCCTGTGCTTATCGGGGGGCTAGAGAGACCGAGCAGGCACCGTGTTATGCTGTGAAGCGCACAGTGTCCCCAGTGCGGGTGCATAGCCCGGTGCGATACATACCAGCTCCGCGTATCGGCCGGGCTAGAGTGGGCATCGAGCCAAGTGCCATGAAGCCGGCTCTACGCATCTGGTCTCCAGTGCGTCTCATTGGGCCTGCTTAAATGGCACCAGCCTTGCGCATGGTGTCCCCGGTTCGCCTGAATAGCCCAGTGCGGGCTATTCCACCTCGCCGCACTGGTAGGGCGACCGGGAGCATTCAACCAGGTGAAGTTGGGCAGGCTCGGTGCTCAAGAGCTCCAGTGCGCCTGCACGGTCCGGTCTATCTGGTACCACCTCCACGCACCAGCCCTCCGGTGGCAGCCCCCCGCACCAGGCTGTCTCTCCGTCTCATCCCTACAGGTGCTCCCGCCTATCCAGTGCTGCCGGAGCCTTCCTCCTCTACAGCGCTGCCGGAGTCTTCCGCCTGTTCAGCGTTGCCAGAGCTGCCAGTCTGCAAGGAGCTGCCAGTCTGCAAGGAGTTGCCAGTCTGCAAGGAGCTGCCAGTCTGCAAGGAGCTGCCAGTCTGCAAGGAGCTACCAGAGCTGCCAGAGCTGCCAGTCTGCAAGGAGCTGCCAGAGCTGCCAGTCTGCATGGAGCAGCCAGAGCTGCCAGTCTGCATGGAGCAGCCAGAGCCGCCAGTCAGCATGGAGCAGCCAGAGTCGCCAGTCAGCATGGAGCAGCCAGAGCCGCCAGTCAGCATGGAGCAGCCAGAGCCGCCAGTCAGCCAGGATCCGCCAGTGCCACCAGTCAGCCAGGATCTGCCAGAGCTGCCCCACCGTCCCTTGCTGCCCCTCTGTCCCTAGCTGCCCCTCCGTCCTGAGCTGCCCCTCCGTCCCGAGCTGCCGCTCTGTCCCGAGCTGCCCCTCAGTCCAGTGGGGTCATTTAGAAGGGTCGCCGTGGTTAGGAGGCCACGGAAGCGGACAATGTGGCGGACTAAGACTATGGTGAAGTGGGGGCCATGTCCAGAACCAGAGCCGCCACCGCGGACAGATGCCCACCCAGACCCTCCCCAATAGGTTCAGGTTTTGCAGCCGGAGTCCGCACCTTGGGGGGGGGGCCTTGCTCATGAAAATAATGTAATTGCCCTCCCTCATCTTAAACGGCACAGAACGCCACTGATCTTAACACTGGCTTCGAGATGAATTCTGAATAAATTCTTCCATCTGGCACTCCAGGTAGACTCATGCAAATGCTCAAAGTATTTGAATGATTTCAACCCAGGGGCGTTTTCAATAGGGACAAAATGGAAGAAAACGGGTAGAAGTAGTACCTGAACCTATCTTAACCTTTATTTTATCAGGGAGTCATACTGAAACCAAGGTCTCTTACAGATGAAGTTGAAGATGACGCATCAATTTCGACAGAGGACACCGGGCGGACACCTGGCAAATGTAGTCTCTTATGGTCAATCTTCCAATGATATGCCTACAGATGAGCCCTGAATTACAGAAATGACAGAAAATACACACATCAAAATATAAATACAAAATACAATCAGAAAGAAAGAAAAACACGGTCATAATAAAAACTCACATTCATCATTAACTTCTTTCGTCGAGCAATCCCGGATCCGGGATCCTATTTATAGCCTCAAGCTCATTAGCATAACGCAACGTTAACTATTCACGAAAATCGCAAATTAAATGAAATAAATATATTTGCTATCAAGCTTAGACTTTTGTTAACAACACTGTCAGATTTTCAAAATATGCTTTTCAACCATAGCTAAACAAGCATTTGTGTAAGAGTATTGATAGCTAGCATAGCTATAAGCCTAGAATTCAGCCAGTAACATTTTCACAAAAACAAGAAAATCATTCAAATAAAATCATTTACCTTTGAAGAACTTCAGATGTTTTCAATGAGGAGACTCTCAGTTAGATAGCAAATGTTCAGTTTTTCAAAAAAATATTATTTGTGTAGGACAAATCGCTCTGTTTTGTTCACGTTTGGCTATGAAAAAAAACCTGTATCCAGTTATAGCCTCAAGCTCATTAGCATAACGTAACGTTAACTATTTATGAAAATCATAAATGAAATGAAATGAATGTGCTAGCTCTCAAGCTTAGCCTTTTCTTAACAACACTGTCATCTCAGATTTTCAAAATATTCTTTTGAACCATAGCAAAACAAGCATTTGTGTAAGAGTATTGATAGCTAGCGTAGCATTTAGAGTAGCATTTAGCGGGCAACATTTGCACAAAAACCAGAAAAGGATTCAAATAAAATAATTTACCTTTGAAGAACTTCGGATGTTTTCAATGAGGAGACTCTCAGTTACATAGCAAATGTTCAGTTTTTCCTGAAAGATTCTTTGTGTAGGAGAAATCGCTCCGTTTTGTACATCACGTTTGGGTACCATAAAAAAACGAAAATTCAGTCATCAAAACGGCGAACTGTTTTCCAAATTACCTCCATAATATCGACTGAAACACGGCAAACGCTGTTTAGAATCAATCCTCAAGGTATTTTTCACATTTCTTCATTGATATATCGTTCGTGAACGTCTACTTTCTCCTGTGAATCGCTTGGAAAAAGACGTGCAGTTGAAGATGACGCACCAATTTCGACGGAGGACACCGGGCGGACACCTGGCAAATGTAGTCTCTTATGGTCAATCTTCCAATGATATGCCTACAAATACGTCACAATACTGCAGACACCTTGGGGAAACGATAGATCGGGCAGGCTCATTCCTTGCGCATTCACAGCCATATAAGGAGACAACGAAAAACAGAGCCTCAAAAATCCTGCTCATTTCCTGTTTGAAGGTTCATCTTGGTTTCGCCTGTAGCATCAGTTCTGGGGCACTCACAGACAATATCTTTGCAGTTTTGGAAACGTCAGAGTGTTCTCTTTCCAAAGCTGTCAATTATATGCATAGTCAAGCATCTTTTTGTGACTAAAATATTGCGCTTAAAACGGGCACTTTTTTTTATCCAATAATGAAATAGCGCCCCCATAGATGTAACAGGATAATAAGGTTTTCTGAATTTCCCTAGAGGCACCAGAAGATAAAATATAAGAACATTTTGAAGAGTGTTCCATAAATAAGTTGCAAGAAAAGGGCCTTGGTCAGGGAATTGACGAAGAATCTGATGCACTCTGACAACCATCACTGCAGCACTCCACCAATCAGGCATTTATGGTACAGTGGCCAGACAGAAGCCACTCCTCAGTAAAAGGCACATGACAGCCCGTTTGGAGTTTGACAAAAGGCACCTAAATGACTCTCAGAACATGAGAAATAAGGTTCTCTGGTCTGATGAAACCAAAATATAACTCTTTGGTCTGAATGACAAGTGTCCTCCGACTGGAGGAAATCTGGCACCATCCCTACGGTGTAGCATGGTGGTGGCAGAATCATGCTGTGGGGATGTTTTTCAGCGGAAGGGACTGGGAGACTAATTAGGATCGAAGGCTAAGATGAACGGAGCAAAGTACAGAGAGATCATTGATGAAAATCTGCTCCAGAGTGAAGGTTCACTTTCCAACAGGAAAACGACCCTCAGTACACACCTAAGACAACAATGCAGAAGTGGCTTCAGGACTAGCCGCTGAATGTCCTTGAGTGAACCAGCCAGAGCCCGGACCTGAACCCAATGGAATATCTCTGGAGAGACCTGTCAATAGCTGTGGAACCATGCTCCCAATCCAACCTGACAGAGCTACAGAGGATTTGCAGCGAAGAATGGGAGAAACTTCCCAAATACAGGTGTGTGAAGCTTGTATTAAGCCTGTCGAGATAAAATTATGATTAAAAGCATCGCACATCCCATTCTTTTCAGTTATGATTCAGACCAAGCTTTCTTGGGCAGGGAAGAAGAGGAATTTGCACACTTCAGTGCATTTAGGGTCCTGTGTGGCTCAGTCGGTAGAGCATGGCGCTTGCAACGCCAAGCGTCGTGGGTTCGATTCCCGCTGGGACCACCCATATGTAAAAGTAGTGGCCCCAGCCGACTTGTAAGTCGCTTTGGACAAAAGCGTCTGCTAAATGGGATATATATTTACTGTTCTCCAAATGTTCTAGGGTTTCACCTGCAGAGTCAAAAATAGAACTTAAAAAGTTGCTTGATTTCGTTTTCTTGATCGAGATAGTACATCAATAAATGTAAAATGCTTCCTTTAGGTGTTCATTAAAATGCTTTGTTACCATAAGACACTGTGGGCTGTGGGCTCTTCTTCTCCGTGGCCGACAAGAGTCAGATATTTAAACGTGTTAACCCTCGGAAGGCTGCAGGCCCAGACGGCATCCCTAGCTGCGTCCTCAGAGCATGTGCAGACCAGCTGGCTGAAGTGTTTACGGACATATTCAATCTCTCCCTATCCCCGTCTGCTGTCCCCACTTGCTTCAAGATATCCACCCAAGAAAGCAGAGGTAACATAACTAAATGACTATCGCCCCGTAGCACTCACTTCTGTCATCGTAAAGTGCTTTGAAAGCCTAGTCAAGGATCATATACCTTATCTGACACCCTAGACAGACTTCAATTTGCTTACCGCCCCCAATAGATCCACAGACAATGCAATCGCCATTGCACTGCACACTGCCCTATCCCATCTGGACAAGAGGAACAACTATGTAAGAATGCTGTTCATTGACTATTACTCAGCATTCAACACCATAGTACCCTCCACACTCATTATTAAGCCTGGGGCCCTGGGTCTGAACCCAGCCCTGGGAAACTGGGTCCTGGACTTCCTGACGGGCAGCCACCAGGTGCTGAAGGTTGGGAACAACACTCCCACTTTGCTCTCCCTCAACACATGGGCCCAACAAGGGTGCGTGCTCAGCCCCTCCTGTTCTCTCTGTTCACCCTTGACTGCGTGGCCACGCATGCCTCCAACTCAATCATCAAGTTTCCAGATAACACAACAGTAGTAGGTCTGATTACCAACAATGACAAGACAGTCTTCAGGAAGGAGGTGAGGTCCCCTGGCGAGTGGTGCCATGAAAATAACCTCCCACTGAACGTCAACAAAACACAGGAAACAACAGAGGGAGCACGCCCCTATCCACATTGACGGGACTGCAGTGGAGTAGGTGGAAAGCTTCAAATTCCTCGGCGTACACATCGCTGACGATCTGATATTTGTCTTGGCCCCTAAAACCCTCACAATCGTTTACAGATGCACAATTGAGAGCATCCTGTCTAGCTGCATCACTGCCTGGTACTGCTACTCCACCGCCCACAGGGCTCTCCAGAGGGTGGTGTGGTATACCCAACGCATTACAGTTGACAAACTACCTGCCCTCCAGGAGACCTACAGCACCCGATGTCACAGGAAGGCCAAAAAGGTCATCAAGGAAAGCCACGGCCTGTTCACTCCGCTATCATCCAGAAGGCGAGGTCGGTAAAGGTGCATCAAAGTTGGGACCGAGAGACTGAATAACAGCTTTTATCTCAAGGCCATCAGAATGTTAAATAGCCTTCACTAGCTGGCTTCCACCAGGTTACACAACCCTTCACCTTAGAGGCTGCTGCCCTAAATACATAGACTTGGAATCACTGGCCACTTTAATAATGGAACACTAGTCACTTTAATAATGTTTAAATAATGTTTACTGCTTTACTCATCTCATATGTATATAAAGTGCTATTCTACTGTATTTTAGTCAATGCCACTCCGACATTGCTCAATCTAATATTTATATATTTCTTAAATCTACTCTTTTACTTGTAGGTTTGTGTGTATTGTTGTGAATCGTTTTTTGATACTACTGCACTGATAGATACTACTCCACTGTTGGAGCTAGGAACACAAGCATTTCGCTACACCCACATTAACATCTGCTAAATATGTGTATGACCAATAACGTGTATTTATTCTCAAGAAGCAACCAGCATCTCAATAAGTTCACGTGACAGACAGGAATTTATAGACACAGATCAGGCATTACTAAGGAATGATGAACATCCAATTCTCATTCTTACATACATCCCCATCTCACTAAGAAAAGTGCTTGTTTCTCTAACATAAAATACAATATCTAGGGGCCTACTCGCTACATACTACAAATCGCTCTTTGAGATGCATCTGGTGCACCCTGTGTTCTATATGTCAAATATTTCAAACATTGAAATTCAGAAAAAAACACGACATTGCATTCAGAAAGTGAACAAATAAGCTGTCCACACATTTGTATCAAAGTAAAATCCTCTTCAAGATTTCCCCGCTAAAGGCAAATCTCACTTGGAATCTGATGGCAAGGAACAAAAATGGACTCCATAGCAGTTTGATATTTTTTCCTATAGCCATCAACAAATACATTTCACTAGTGTGTTTACCAAGAAAACAACAGCAGCACAGACATGGGACTGTAGATTGGGGAAGAGGAGGAGGAAGAAGGGGGATGAAAAGGAGGAACATGTTTTGAAGGCAAACAATTGTGTTTGCAGTACATTTAGAACAGGGGTCTTCTGGGAGCCGGAGTCTTTAGTAAAGGACTTGGGTTTTATTAGTTGAATGATATAAAACATGACAAAACAGCTACTTAAAGAGGCTCAGAGATTCTCCCCCTTTTCCCACAGGGATTTCTATGTAGGCCAAGAGCTGTCCCCCTCTTTCCTTTGTGTGTGTGTGTGTGTGTGTGTGTGTGTGTGTGTGTGTGTGTGTGTGTGTGTGTGTGTGTGTGTGTGTGTGTGTGTGTGTGTGTGTGTGTTGGCAGGGAAAGGGTACATTCTAGCACACACAGAGGAGATTGAGCGGCAGGGTAACGCTAGGCAATCTTATCTGCTGTAGAGACGACAACACTGGAGACCTGGGCGAGAGACGTGCGCAGGGAAAATAAACAAGCATCTGCAATCCCATATGCACAAATGTGAATTAGAGTCATCAACATTAGCAGTCCTTTCAAAGCAGACGAGATGCTGTTTATGGACCTGTTCTTGTAGCCTTGGATCTCTTGAAAACAGAAAGGTATAAAACATTTTTTTGTTTTGTTACAACTTTCTGTTCTTACCGGATACAAAGCATTCTGTTTAAATCGATATACTATACTACATAAAACATTTATGAAAATTATTACAAATGTTGCAAGAATTACACAGAATATCATTCAGTACAGGTTGCAGGACTATTACTTTGGACAATAACGTAAGTGGAAATGGAAGTACAAATATTACGTATTTGTCATTCATAATCATGCCTAATGATATTGTACAGCACACATAATAAAAGGTAAATACACACACTTTCCTATATAATAAAATGCAGAAGGGAGTAACAGTAGCATACCAACTCAGCGAGCACATTTGGTTCCTTGGAAGTTGTGGAATTTACGTTTTTGGTTTCCCATTAGTTCTGGGAACGAAACCATAAGTTTCCTGATTGTTAAAATGGAACGTTTTTTAAACATTCTGAACAGAAGTCAAAATTTCACCTGTTCAACATTCTGAGAACATGACTTTAAACAGAACTATGAGGAAACCTGTCGAAAATGTTAATCCGGAGTACTGAGATTCCCGCAGAAGAACGTTGTTTCTTAAAGTTCTCTGAACAATTTGAGAACATTACTTTAAATAAAACCGCAAGAAAACCTGTAGGAAACGTTTTGGGAAGGCTTTATGCAAAATAATCATATTACAACCATCCTCTCGCCAAGCTCTAAGAAACATATGGTTCTCAGAACGTGTGCTAGCTGGGAAAGGTGAGCTCCGGGAACAGATGGCCTTGCTGAACACAACTGAGGTGACAGACGGCAGCACCGACCTCAACTGACCTGGAGATGGTTTATTATATGCCTACAGACCTTAAAGTATAAGCCAATATTATTTGACCTGTCAGAGCTCCTGAACAAAAGAAGAGGAAGGAGATGGGGAAAGAAAGCTACCTAATAGGATGATTGAGACAGCCATTCAGACATGGTATTGCTAATCTGACAACTGACGATGTCCTGATATGTATGCCTTACATTTAAATTGGGTATTAGAACATAGACCATACTGTACATAAGCTAGTGTTACTCAACTCAAGTCAAGTGATCTGAACTAAGATCAGAAATGGACTTTTTAGAGCCAAACACAGCTGTGAACTGAATTGAGCCGAGATCAGTGTATTATTATCAGAGTGGAAAGTGAGGAGGACTCCATTCTATAACGAACCCAGCCAAGTGGAACAAGACATGGGAGGGGGGCGAGGGTACTGTGTGTGTTTGTGTGTGCACATGCATGTGCACAGTGTGTGCACCGCCAGAAGATGTGTTTAGCTGTTAAAAATCAAATGTAATCTTTAGCTACGTAGACAGCTTTTAATGCTCTTTTTCCCTCTCTTTCAGATTTTAGGCCAAAGGTGCGGCCATAGTGAGGAAAACAATAGCAACATGCTCTTCAAAGTGGTATCAAGCTATTCCCAACTCAAGGTGCACTTATCTAGGCTCAGTACTCTATGTAAACTAACATGGTCCATGTCCTAATACCCCATTACACTGATCTAGGATCAGTATATCTCATAGCTCTGTGTGTGTCTGCGAGGAAGTATGTTCATCTGAGTGTGTGTTTATAAGCGTGTGCATGGCGTGTGTGTGTGCACATGGTATGTGCACGGTGTATGTGTATGTGTTTGTCTGCACAAAAGTGTATTAATATGTGTGTGTATATGTTTGTAAGCATAAGAATGGAGTGTGTGTTGGCCTGCTAGTTGGTGGGGTGGAGGCCATCCCATATCTTCTCACAGACCCTCTTTCCTTCAGTGGACCGGCTTTTCAACAGTGATCTATTGGGCGATGCTGACAGTAGATTTTCGCTGGCAGCAATAAATGTAGGCTGATTCAAAGAATAATTACAGTATGCAAATGAATAGGATTTCTGGGCCGTCCTTTTACGGATGGGCCCTTGCCGCCATTCATCAGGGAAAAGGCGGATTTATAGAAAGGGAGGGATTGGTGAAGGAAGAGGAAGAAAGAAACAAAGAGAGAGAGAGAGAGAGAGAGAGAGAGAGAGAGAGAGAGAGAGAGAGAGAGAGAGAGAGAGAGAGAGAGAGAGAGAGATGGGGGACGGGAGGAACACACACACCTCCCCTTGTTGTGCCAGTTTACAAGGCCGTCCTGTACCGTGCTCTCTACCATGTCCATTCCCAGAATAGAGTTGGCTGACAGTATGGCCCACTCCCCCAACACCTCTCTGTTTTTGCTGTCCTTTGGCCTTGGGTTAAAAGGCTTAGTGCACTGATGTTGGTGTCAGAGATTAGAACGTTAGTGTTCCTTCAGATCCTTATAAGGACTGAAAAATTCAAACTTTCTGGCCTTTATGGATAAGCAGGTGCCTGGCCCCTACCCACTGGGCACACACGGGTCAAATCAACATTGTATTTCCATGAAATTACGTTGAACCAAATTGGAATAGACGTCCAAAATGGTACATCCCACCTGCTCATTTTAAATTGTGGAGGTCTTTACCATTGCCGGGTGTAAGGGGTTATCCAGCCCCCTGTACACTGAGTGTACGAAACATTAAGAACACCTGTCTTGACATAGACTGACCAGGTGAATCCAGATGAACGTTATGAGTGCTTATTGATGTCACTTGTTAACCCCTAAGGTTGATGTCCACGCAATGCGAAAATGTAATTAGCATAATATAAAAATCCCCATTCAAATCTTTCAGTTTTTTTGCATTGGATGCGTCTCAATCCACCACATCCGCCTATGTCGCACTTCCGCATCTGCGGTGAAAGGTGAACTAGAGCGGTGTTTGTCAGATCATGAGACATCCTGAAAATCATTCTTCTCACAAAATCGTCTGTAGCATCCGAACATGGAAAGATGATACTCTCACAAACTCAACAGTGTTTTGCTCTATGACCCCAACAAGCGTCTTGGGACTCGTCTGAAGTTGGCACAGCTGATCTACCAACTTCTGTCAGCAGCGTCCGATCAGTTTGGGCGAAACAATAATGTGACCCCTTTGGAAAGGTGAGACTCATGAACATGTACATGTCAGTTGTTTTGCTCTAGAGTCACAAGAATCGTCTGAAGGTCCCCTGGTACCAGTTGACAAAATGTATGGAAGTATATATGAATAATGTTTAATGCCAAAAAGAAGGTTAAATACATGTTATTAAAAAAAATCCTGATCTTTATTATATCTTTCAGATATAGGACAGACACTTCAGAACAAACTTCCTTTAGATTTTTTTTTGGGGGGGGTTATCTGTTGTTCCATGTAGTGAATCTGTTATTCAATGAGTTTGTATGGGGTAATAGCAGTTTTTTTATGAAATAATATTAGATTTTTTTTTTATACTTCAAGGAATCTTAAAACTCAAAATCAAATAGTTAAATGATCCTTGGTATGATCTTCTTAAAACAATTCCATATAGCTTAGTAGAATCCCCTCCCCCCGGCTTAGACAGGTGTTAGACTATTATGGATTAAACCCATTTCAATCAGTGTAGATGAAGGGGAGTTGATGATTTTTAAACCTTGAGACAATTGAGACATGGATTGTGTATCTGCAATTCAGAGGGTGAACGGGCAAGACAAAATATTTAAGAGCCTATGAACAAGGTATGGATATAAATGCCAGGTGCACCGGTTTGAGTGTGTCAGGAACTGCAACGTTGCAGGGTTTTTCACAGTGACGGAAAAAGTATTCAATTGTCATACTGAAAGACAAAGATACTTTAATAGAAAATGACCCCAGTAAAAGTGAAAGTTACTTGTTAAATTAGGAGCCTAGTTGGTTAAGCCACAGAAATATCTGACAACCTTTCCGCTAGCCATGATTGGCTGAGATAGTGAGTGGGCTGGACATGCAGAGAGATGAGTTCGGATTGGTCTGCCATGTGGCATGCTTCTGTCTATTTGAGGTGGTCAGTATGTATAGGTAATCCTGTCTAACGTGGCTTTAATTTTTTTTTCTGTGCTAGTTATAGCCTAATGTTTGCTAGCTAACTTGGTTGGTTAGCTACCTGCAGATTCATGCAGGGTAGTAACGTCATGAGTTGGGATTATGGTTTATTGTTTAGTTAGCTATCTACATTTCTTAACAAAATAATCCACGTTAATAAACATAGCTGGTAAATTCACTCTGGCTATCTACTCAGATTTCAGAGCACTCTCGTCTGAGTCGATTTTACAAAATATGGCGGTGTCAGTAAACGTTGGCAAAAAAAGCGTAAATTGTTTCCAGCAGTTATCAACGCTCTGGATAACATAAAAATAGTCTAACCAGCTCTTCTAGGGCGAGTAAAATGGTCAGAGTGAGCTGTTCTCTCATTTGTGTCTGGAAGTAGCTAGCATGTTAGCCAACGTTAGCCAGTTAACTTGGGTGCATGACTGCTGTTGTTAGGACAGAACGCTCGGATTAAAGAGATGGGTGGGACTAAAGCTTAAGAGGGTGTGAACAATGCTAAATGGGTGTAGACAAAGAAGAGGTCTCCACTATTTGTACCAAAACATTCAAAAGCCATTTTTCGCTGAAAAATACATGATTTTGAGACACTGACTTAACGTATTGAGATAAATTGTCACGAAAACTAGTAGTCTATTCTACAGCCAGGACGAGTGCAGCAGTGTGTGCTCTCGTGGCAACAGGAGAGAGGGAATTTTAAAAAAGCAAGAGATTAGCCTACCTAGTTTGATGGGCAATTAATTACATTTACAGTTACAAGAAAGAAAAATGAATAAAATATGTCACCAATCTGCAAGTGCACTTTTCACATAGTGGAAGAGCTCGAACACCCATAGGTCCCTATCTGTGCACTGACCTGATTGAGGGTGGCTAAGCCAAGCCTAAACCTAAAAGATTCTGCAACTTCCATGGACATTAGAGTATGTTTAAGACACAACATTGACTTAAAGCAGTACTGTTTTACCTCCTAGACACACAGAGTTATTATGAAAGATGCTCGACTGTGAGCGAATAAGTGGCAGATGCCAATATGGGCCTTCCCTGCCAAATCTGTCACAGTTGGAATGCCATCTCCTTGTCACGGGTTCCCAGATGGAACAGTCATCCCCGCCTATCGCTCCGTCTGTGCCGGCACTTAGTTCGCTCTCTCTCTCTCTCTCTCTCTCTCTCTCTCTCTCTCTCTCTCTCTCTCTCTCTCTCTCAAACACGCCCACACATGGCACACACGCAAGCATGCACGCACATACACATCGCAAACACGTACACACACGCACGCAACATCAACCAACATTTTACATATAGTAGAATTGTGAAAGATGACCAAACAAATCTCCAGCATCATCTGTCCACCAAACGCACCATCCAAACTTTGCGCCGTCTTTATACCCCTGCACCATCAATCAAATTACCCTGTGCATATGTTTTTGCGTGAAGGGAAAACAGTCAAACAGTCTTCCCCCGGTAGTGATGGGGGGATGGAGGGAGAGATGGAGGGAGGAAAAAAAGGTCTGTCATCTTTGACAGCCCAACGCACAAGGCTGTGCCTCATCTCTCCAGACGTGCGCATTTCCCAGCGTCTACCCCAGGCGCTACAGATAGATGGAGAGCTAAGAGAAGGGGAAACGATTTACAAGACAGTTTAGAAGGCGCCATCAATATTTCATCACAAAGCATGTTTACGCACGCAAACAAATAAGAAACGACGTCAGGAGCAAATTAGTGCAGCGGTTCTCTCTGACTCTGTGATTGTTCTCTGCTACTGGACCCTGGACTTTCTGACGGGCCACCACCAGGTGGTGAGGGTAGGTCACAACACATCCGCCAAGCTGACTCTCAGCACCGGGGCCCATCAGGGGTGCGTGCTTAGTCCCTTCCTGTACTCCCTGTTCACCAATGACTGCGTGGCTGCACACGACGCCAACCCCATCATTAAGTTTGCCAACGACGGTGGTTGGCCTGATCACCGACGAAATAGCCTGTAGGGAGGAGGTCAGAGACCTGCCCGAGCGCAACCCCATTCACATCGACAAGGCTGTCGTGTGAGCGGGTCAAAAGATTCCAGTTCCTCCGCATCCACATCACTGAGGATCTATTATGGTCACCACGGTTATACAGCTGCACCATTGATACACCATTGTATCTACATCAATTACCTCGTAACCCTGCACATCGACTCGGTACTGGTACCCGGTGTATAGCTAAGTTGTCTTTTCTCGTTGTGTATATCACTTTATGATTACATGTTTTGCTTTTTATTATCTCTCTATTGTCTCTCTCTCTGCATTGTTGGGAAGGGCCTGTAAAGTAACCATTTCACTGTCAGTCTACACCTGTTGTTTATGAAGCATGTTGCGAATACATTTCAATTGAATTTGGTTCTCTCTCTTTCGCTGTCATTCTCTCACTCAATTGTTTCTTCACCACTACTTTAAACCGTTGTTTCTCTCATTCTTTTTTCTTGCTTCATCTGTTTTAGCCTTTTTCTTCCCCCCTTCCACTTTTCTATCCCTTTCTCGCTCTGCAAGTAACTCAAACTTGCTGAACCGAGTCAATTATATGGTTTCTTAGCTAAACACAATATTTACAACGGCTGGTACTGTGGGTGTTTATGATAGCTTATATTGTGTAGCCTGCAGTTTGTTCAGAGGTACTGTATGACTCGGTGAGAGCTTATGCAGTGACAGGGGAGTGAGGCCTGAGGTCTTGGTAATGAGTTATGAGTCATTATAGCGCTAGACTATGTCTATGGCTTGAAAGGGTCATTTAAAAACAGTATACTAACTATTGTATGTGTATAGGGTAGGCAGTCTTTCACCCAGTTGGCATCTGGCAAAATATGCTTTGTTTTAAATCAAATAAAAAAGAGATTCATATCTCAATGGGATTCAATTTGATAAACAACCAATACAAATAAAATAAAACCTAAGTTAATAACATACTTTCTCCATTACCTTCCATTTTTCATTTACCCAACAATAATCAAACCTACTTTTCCTGTGAGAGGAAACAGTGATAGTCTGTCTTAGATACGGGAGTCGACACTGCTCCCATAACCAACCCATAAGCTCTTGTGTCAGTCTGTTGAACGCATGTTGAAGCAAAAAAAATACGCTCTTTGAATTCACGCTTATTTGTTTTTAAGTTCCTCTCTCTATTAGGCAGTAAAGATTAGGAAAGTCAAAGAGTGGTAGTGGTTTGGTTATTTTGGGCGGGGGCTGCTTTCAAACATTTTTACTGATGTTTCCTATCCCCCGTAGCCTCTTTTTGAATACAGACGTACAATTTGAGGAATTAAAGAGGTGCGTTAAATGTTCTGCTCGTTGTTTTTGTTTTGATGTGTTTTTCAGGAAGGCTCCTCCATGCTTAGGTCTGACGCTTTGAAGAAAGTGGGAGAGAGTCAGTTTTTAAGAAGCTGTTTGGAAAGTGTTGCATATTTCTGTCTTCAAAACCCCCTCCCTTCTCAATGCACACACACACACCCACACGCACACACACACACACACACACACACACACACACACACACACACACACACACACACACACACACACACACACACACACACACACACACACACACACACACACACACACACACACACACACACACACACACACACGTTTGCACATTATTACAACATTGTTTTTAGACATAATATGACATTTGAAATGTCTTTATTCTTTTATCACTTTTGTGAGTGTAATGCTTACTGTTATTTTTTATTGATTATACCATTTTGGTTTATTGTTTATTTCACTTGCTTAAGCAAGTGTTTCCCATAAACATATGTTTCCCATGCCAATGAAGCCCCTTAAATTAAAATTGAATTGAGAGAGATAAAGAGACTGAAAAAGAGAGAGAGAGAGAGAGAGAGAGAGAGAGAGAGAGAGAGAGAGAGAGAGAGAGAGAGAGAGAGAGAGAGAGAGAGAGAGAGAGAGAGAGATCTCCTTAGCTGGTACGCTGAATCTACATTGACAGGCACTTGTCTGGGAGGCACTCCATTTCCAAAGTTTCGATTGAGGGGCGGCCAGAAGGGACTTTGACAGAAATGTCAATTTAAAGAAGCAATTTGAATGAGGAAAATAGATAACTGTCAGCAGTTCAATAATTCCTCTTCTCCAAAGTTTGCCAACAGAAGGGGCTCTTCTGTATTATTTGGAGACAGATTCGAATCAATTGTCAGTCTGTGACTACATTTCTCACAAGGTGCTAAATAGCAACCCAGCCCTAAATGTGTTGTTAAAATAAAGCCAAAATCAAATTTGATTGCATTTAAAACAAGGTTCTCCACAGTGCAACTTTGTTTGAATTCATTGCATTAGCTTACAACCTTCCCAGCTAACAACAAATGTTGCCACACCTTTAGAGAAAGCTGCCTTGGGAGTCTGCAGGGCATTTTCATAGGAATGTTCCAGTGATGTGTAAGAACTGTTTCCTATAGACCATTACCTTTAATGTGAAACACAACTTATCCAGAACATGGTTACAATATTTTAAGAATATAAAATAATAATGTTCTACACACGTTTCATTGGAACGTAGCGAGAATATTCCAGTTTCTACTTTTCTGAGGGTGAGGAGAATATTCTATCAATGTCACCAACTTTAAACAGCTTAGAAAATTCCAGAAAATTACGTCATGGCTTTAGAAGCTTCTGATAGGCAAATTGACATAATTTGAGTCAATTGTAGGTGTACCTGTGGATGTATTTCAAGGCCTACCTTCAAACTCAGTGCCTCTTTCCTTGACATCATGGGAAAATCAAAAGAAATCAGCCAAGACCTCGGAAAAAAATTGTAGACCTACACAAATCTGGTTCATCCACGGGGGGATAAATTTCCAAACACCTGAAGGTCCCACGTTCATCTGTACAAACAATAGTACGCAAGTATAAACACCATGGGACCATGCAGCTGTCATACCGCTCAGGATGGAGACGCGTTCTGTCTCCTAGAGACGAACGTACTTTGGTGCAAAACGTGCAAATCAATCCCAGAACAACAGCAAAGGACCATGTGAAGATGTTGGAGGAAACAGGTACAAAAGTATATATATCCACAGTAAAACGAGTCCTATATCGACATAACCTGAAAGGCAACTCAGCAAGGAAGAGGCCACAGTTCCAAAACCGCCATAAAAAGCCAGACTACGGTTTGCAACTGCACATGGGTTAAAGGATTGTACTTTTTGGAACAATGTCCTCTTGTCTAATGTAACATAAATATAACTGTTTGGCCATAATGAACATTCTTATGTTTGGATGAAAAAGGGCGAGGCTTGCAAGCCGAAGAACACCATCCCAACCGTGAAGCGCAGGGGTGGCAGCATCATGTTGTGGGGGTTCTTTGCTGCAGGAGGGACTGGTGCACTTCACAAAATAGATGACATCATAAGGTGGGGAAATTACATGGACATATTGAAGCAACATCTGAAGACATCAGT
Organism: Oncorhynchus masou masou; assembly: GCF_036934945.1. Taxonomy (NCBI): domain Eukaryota; kingdom Metazoa; phylum Chordata; class Actinopteri; order Salmoniformes; family Salmonidae; genus Oncorhynchus; species Oncorhynchus masou. Next base: position 33,497,496 of record NC_088223.1, on the reverse strand, counting down.
CAGGAAGTTAAAGCTTGGTCACAAATGGGTCTTCCAAATGGACAATGACCCCAAGCATACTTCTAAAGTTTTGGCAAAATGGCTTCAGGACAATAGGGTCAAGGTATTGGAGTGGCAATCACAAAGCCCTGACCTCAATCCTATACAAAATGTGTAGGCAGAACTGAAAAAGCGTTTGTGAGTAAGGAGGCCTCCAACCCTGACTCAGTTACACCAGCTCTGGCAGGAGGAATGGGCCAAAATTCACCCAACTTATTGTGGGAAGCCTGTGGAAGGCTACAGTTAATGTTTGACCCAAGTTAAACGATTTAAAGGCAAATACTAATTGAGTGTATGTAAACTTCTGACCCACTGGGAACGTGATGAAATAAATAAAAGCTGAAGTAAAAAATTATCTCTGCTATTATTCTGACATTTCACATTCTTAAAATAAATTGGTGATCCTAACTGACCTAAAACAGGGAATTTTCACTCGGATTAAATGTATGGAATTGTGAAAAACTGAGTTTAAATCTACTTGGTTAAGGTCTATGTAAACTTCCGACTTCAACTGTATATGGTTGCCATGTTCTCAGAATAAAATATATGAATTTTCTCGACACGTTTCATTGTAAGAACATTCATGTGTCCAATGGCATTTAAAACATGGGGTAGTGTTATTGTCCTCTTGAGGATATTGATGAGGTCCCAGAATGTTCCAGGGACGTCCCAAAATACATTTTTAGGATGTCACCTGATGGTCGCAAAAAAAACATTCTCTCAAAAAATCTATTCGTCATTACACAAGTTACTGTTGCCAAGCCCATGATTGGTGAACAACTGATCCTTTTGCAACTCTTTGTTTGTTGGCGAGGTTAGGGACAATGTTTTCAATTTACAAATGTAATTACATTGTTCAGTATTTACTGTATTATTCAACATGTCCACACATGGGATTTGAACTCCCAAAATATTCTGAAAAAAAATATCTGAAAATATAATACAAATGTTCAACCTCTCTTTCGTATCGTCTGAGATCCCTAAATATTGGAAAGCTGCCGTGGTCATCCCCCTCTTCAAAGGGGGAGACACTCTAGACCCAAACTGTTACAGACCTTTATCTATCCTTTCTAAAGTCTTCGAAATCCAAGTTAACAAACAGATCACCGACCATTTCGAATCCCACCGTACCTTCTCCGCTATGCAATCTGGTTTCTGAGTTGGTCATGGGTGCACCTCAACCACACTCAATGTCCTAAACGATATCATAACCACCATCAATAAAAGACTGCATAATGTGCAGCTGTCTTCATCGACCTGGCAAAGACTTTTGACTCTGTCAATCACCGCATTCTTATCGGCAGACTCAACAGCCTTGGCTTCTCAAATGACTGCCTCACCTGGTTCACCAACTACTTCTCAGATAGAGTTCAGTATGTCAAATTTGGAGGGCCTGTTGTCCGGACCTCTGGCAGTCTCTATGGGGGAGCCAGAGGGTTCAATTCTCGGGCCGACTCTTTTCTCTGTATACATCAATGATGCCGCTCTTGCTTTTTGTGATTCTCTGATCCACCTCTATGCAGACGACACTATTCTGTATACTTCTGGCCCTTCTTTGGACACTGTGCTAACTAACCTCCAGACAAGCTTCAATGGAATACAACACTCCTTCCGTGGCCTCCAACTGCTCTTAAATGCAAGTAAAACTAAAAGCATGCTCTTCCACCGATTGCTGCCCGCACCCACTGCCCGTCTAGCGTCACTACTCTGGACGGTTCTGTCTTAGAATATATGGACATCTACAAATACATAGGTGTCTGGTTAGACTGTAAACTCTCCTTCCAGACTCACATTAAGCATCTCCAATCCAATATGAAATCTAGAATCGGCTTCCTATTTCACAACAAAGCATCCTTCATTCATTCTGCCAAACATACCCTCATAAAACTGACTATCCTAACGATCCTTAACTTCGGTGATGTCACTTACAAAATAGCCTTCAACACTCTACTACTGCAAATTGGATGTAGTCTATCACAGTGCCATCCGTATTGTCACCAAAGCCCCATATACTACCCACCACTGCGACCTGTATGCTCTCATTGGCTGGCCCTCGCTTCATCTTCATGGCCAAACCCACTAGCTCCAGGTCATCTATAAGTCTTTGCTAGGTAAAGCCCCGCCTTATCCCACCCATAGCACGCACTGGTCATCCCCAAAGCCAACTCCTCTTTGGCCGCCTTTCCTTCCAGTTCTCTGCTGCCATTGACTGGAACGAATTGCAAAAATTACTGAAGCTGGAGTCTTATATCTCCCTCACTAACTTTAAGCATCAGCTGTCAGAGCATCTTACCAATCATTGCACCTGTACACAGCCCATCTGTAAATAGCCCACCCAACTACCTCATCTCCATATTGTTCTTTTTTGCTGCTGTTACTCCTTTGCACCCCAGTATCTCTACTTGCACATTCATATTCTGCACATCTATCACTCCAGTGTTTAATTGCTAAATTGTAATTATTTCGCCACTCTGGCCTATTTATTACCTTACCTCCCTAATCTTACTACATTTGCACAAACTGTATATAGATTTTTCTATTGTGTTATGGACTGTACGTTTGTTTATCCCAAATGTAACTCTGCGTTATTTGTGTCGCACTGCTTTGCTTTATCTTGGCCAGGTCGCAGTTCTAAATGAGAACTTGTTCTCAACTGGCCTACCTGGTCAAATAAAGGTGAAATAAAAAACACATTGAAAAAAACTCTTGGTTCACCACATTCTGATCTTCCTGCTACGCCACCATGTCTGCATCAATGACTTACTTCACCTGCCTCGCTACCCTTTGCACTTCAAAGTCCTGCATATCTCAGCTCTGTGTTTAATCACTTTGGTCCTATTTTCACAAGATTGCGATGAATTTCAAAACTCTTAGTGCAAAACTCCAAACTGGTAACACAACATACTTACATTCAAAACCTTTCCTTGTGCATTCATTTTGTTTGTAGACATCTTTCACCGCACAACCATTGCCCCAAAATGTAAGTTTATAGTGAAATGTAATGAGTACATTGGTTTAATCACCAAAACAAAACATAATGATATCGTCTCAATTTAGTTCTTTAAACAACCAGTTCAAAACAATGTGAGATACAATTCAAAATTGCCCTATAAATGCTGTATGCTACAGTACAGTACAATACAATATTTTCACATTATCAATCAATCAATCAAATATATTTTAAAATTTATTTTTACATCAGCAGATATCACCAAGTGCTTATTTAGAAACCCAGCCTAAATCCCCAAAGATCAAGCAATGCAGATGTAGATGCATGGTGGCTGGGAAAAACTCCCTAGAAAGGCAGGAACCTAGGAAGAAACCTAAAGAGCAACCGGGCTATGAGGGGTGACCAGTGCTCTTCTGGCTGTGCCAGTGGAGAATATAAGAGAACATGGCCATTAGAGAACACATTTGCACTACCCATTAATTTTGACTGAACATCACATTTCCATAATTTCTATCCCATGTGTGATCAAAGGTGTGATTATTGAAGATATCTTTCACAACGTAATGAAATCAAATAAATGTTTAACAGACAGTAGTTTGCATCACACCTGTCTTGAAGACTTGGCCATAGGTTCTCATCGGATGCTGGTCCAATGCTTCCCATGGTTATGTCAAGTTGGCTGGATGTCCTTTGGGTGGTGGACCATTCTTGAGACACACGGGAAACTGTTGAGCATGAAAACCCCAGCAGCCTTACAGTCTTGACATAAACCGGTGTGCCTGGCACCTACTACCATATCCTGTTCAAAGGCACTTAAATCTTTTGTCTTTCCCATTCACCATCTGAATGTCACACATACACAATCTATGTCTCAATGGTCTCAGGGCTTACAAATCCTTCTTTAACCTGTCTACTCCCCTTCATCTACACAGATTGAAGTGGATTTAACAAGTGACATCAATAATGGATCATAGTTTTCGGCTGTATTCACCTTGTCTGTCTATGTTATGGAAATAACAATGTTTATCAGTGTCAATGTCAGTGTATTACAGTGTCAGTGTCAGTGTATTACAGTGTCAGTGTCAGTGTATTACAGTGTCAGTATATTACGGTATTACAGTACTGTATTGGAATTTTTTAAAGCAGTGTGACCCCACTTCCATGTTTACTGTATTAGGGATGCATTTCTTTCTTGTTTAGGACTTTCAGGAATATTTCCGTATTGGTTTTGTATTGTATTGATCTTGTATTACTGCAACTTAGGAGCTAGAAGCACAAGAATTTTGCAGCATCTGCTAAAACATCTGCCAATCTGTGTACGGGACCAATAATCTTTGATTTGATTTTTGATTCAATTTTATTTGTTCTCTGTGTCACGCCCTGACCTTAGAGATCCTTATTTATTCTCTATATTTGTTTAGGTCAGGGTGTGACTCGGGTGGGAGAATCTATGTTTTCTATTTCTTTGTTGTTTTTGCCTAGTGTGGTTCGCAATCAGAGCCAGCCTTCTATCGTTGTCTATGATTGGGGATCATATAGAAGTTGTTATTTTCTGTTTAGCTGTTTTGTTGCCTGACAGAACTGTGCACTTTTGTTATTTCTACTTTGTTCTTTTGTTGCGGTGTTCAGTTTATTAAAAATCATGAACGGCTACCACGCTGCACCTTGGTCTCCTTCTTCAACCCACGAGAGCCGTTACACTCTGATCTTGTCAATATCAGATTTGATTTCAACTTACTGTGAAGCAAAATCATAATAGTAATCATTATAGTGGCTATGTCATCATCACCTACTTGCCTAGTTAAATAAAGATTCAATAAAACAATACAAAAATAAATAAAATACTACTACATTCAAGTATATATCCTACTTGTTATGTTTTTACTTTACAGACATTAAACAGTACGTTTTCATGACATTAAACAGACAGTACGTTTTCATTATGTAATGGTCAAAATCTGTAGCAGACAAACCAACCAGCATGTGAAATCTCTAGGTTTACCAAATGTTTCATGGATCGTCAATTAACTTCTTGGATATAGGGGGCACTATTTTAATTTTTGGATGAAAAACGTTCCCGTTTTAAACAAGATATTTTGTCACGAAAAGATGCTTGACTATGCATATAATTGACAGCTTTGGAAAGAAAACACTCTGACGTTTCCAAAACTGCAAAGATATTGTCTGTGAGTGCCACAGAACTGATGTTACAGAAAAAAACAGATAAAAATCCAATCAGGAAGTGCCGCATTTTTTAAAACCGCCTCATGCCAATGACTCCTTATATGGCTGTGAAGGAGCTAGGAGTCAGCTTACGTTTTCCAAGTTTTCCCCAAGGTGTCTGCAGCATTGTGACGTATTTGTAGGAATATCATTGGAAGATTGACCATAAGAGACAACATCTACCAGGTGGTCGCTTGGTGTCCTCCGTCACAATTATTGCGTAATCTCCAGCTGCAGTATTTTTCCGTTTGCTTCTGATGAGAAGCCAACTGCCACCACTGATAGATTATCGAATAGATATGTGAAAAACTCCTTGAGGATTGATTCTAAACAATGTTTGCCATGTTTCTGTCGATATTATGGAGCTAATTTGAAAAAAGTTTGGCGTTGAAAGTGACTGCATTTTCCGGTATTTTTCTTAGCCAAACGTGATGAACAAAACAGAGCTATTTCGTCTACACAAATAATCTTTTTGGAAAAAATGAACATTTGCTATCTAACTGAGTCTCGTCATTGAAAACATCCGCAGTTCTTCAAAGGTAAAATATTTTATTTGAATGCTTTTCTTGTTTTGTGAAAATGTTGCCTGCTGAATGCTAGGCTTAATGCTATGCTAGGCTATCAATACTCTTATTCAAATGCTTGTGTAGCCTTGGTTGAAAAGCATATTTTGAAAATCTGAGATGACAGTGTTGTTAACAAAAGGCTAAGCTTGTGAGTGAATATATTTCTTTCATTTCATTTGCGATGTTCATGAATAGTTAACGTTGCGTTATGCTAATGAGCTTGAGGCTATGATTACGCTCCCGGATACGGGATTGCTCGACGCTAGAGGTTAATAAAAAATGTGCTTAGAGTTCCCGAAACAACTGTCTTTTTGATGATCTGTATTGAGTTGTATACTAAGAGTTGTGAAAATTGCACCAAAGCGTTTAACCTCTTGAAACTCCCCATCCCGGATCCGGGATTGTGACTAAGCCTCAGGCTCATTAGCATAACGCAACGTTAACGATTTCTGAAAATCGCAAATAAAATTAAAATAATGCGTTTGCTCTCAAGCTTAGCCTTTTCTTAACAACACTGTCATCTCAGATTTTCAAAATATGCTTTTGAACCATAGAAATTGACTAATTTGTGTAAGAGTATGCAAAGCTAGCATAGCATTTTGTGTAGCATGTAGCACGCAACATTTTCACAAAAGCCAGATAACCAAATAAATAAAATCATTTACCTTTGAAGAGCTTCTGATGTTTTCAATGAGGAGACTCCCAGCCACATACCAGATGCGCAGTGTTTCCTGAAAGCGTCTGTGTGTAGGAGAAATCGTTCCGTTTTCTACATTGCGCCTGGCTACCGAAATGAACCGAAAATGCAGTCACCTACAACGTGAAACTTTTTCCGGATTAACTACATAATATCGACCGAAACATGGCAAACGTTGTTTGGAATCAATCCTCAAGGTGTTTTTTCACATATCTCTTCATTGCATGCAGTTCGTGGAAGCTTGCTTCTCTCTCTGTGCCCCATGGAAAAATACTGGCAGGTGACTTTTGCGCACCAATTTCGGCGCAGGACACCGGGCGGACACGTGGTAAATGTGGTCTCTTATGGTCAATCTTCCAATGATCTGCCTACAAATACGTCACAATGCTGCAGACACCTTGGGGAAACGACAGAAAGGGCAGACTCATTCCTCTTGCGTTCACAGCCATATAAGGAGATCATGAAAGACAGAGCCTCAAAAATCCTTGTCATTTCCTGGATGCCAAGTCATCTTGGTTTTGCCTGAAGCTCACGTTAAAGGGCACGCACAGAGAAGATATTTGTATTTCTGGACACGTCAGAGTGTTTTCTTTCGAACAGTAGCAATTATATGCATAGTCGAGCATCTTTTTGTGACAAAATATCTTGTTTAAAACGGGAACGTTTTTCTTCCAAAAATGAAATAGCGCCACCATAGGTGTAAGAGGTTAAGAACTGTAATGTCAGCTCTGTCGGTATTGTCTGTGTCATATCTACCAAGATAATTCTCTTTGATTATAATCACAGTTATGTATATCCCCCCCAGAAAGACACTTTGACGGCCCTGAAAGAACTTCATTGGACTCTACGTAAACTGGAAACCACATATCCTGAGGCTGCATTTATTGTAGTTGGAGATTTTAACAAGGCTAATCTGAAAACACGGCTCCCTAAATTTTATCAGCATATCGAATGTCAAAATTCTGGATCACTGTTACTCTAACTTCCGCGAAGCATACAAAGCCCTCCCTCGCCCTCCTTTCGTCAAATCTGACCACGACTCCATTTTGTTGCTCCCAGCCTATAGACAGAAACTAAAACAGGAAACTCCTGTGCTCAGGTCTGTTCAACACTGGTCCGACAAATCTGATTCCACGCTTCAAGATTGCTTCGATCACGTGGACTGATATATATTCCGGATAGCGTCAACAACATTGATGTATATGCTGATTCGGTGAATCAGTTTATTAGCAAGTGCATCGGTGATGTTGTACCCACGGCAACTATTAAAACCTTCCTCAACCAGAAAACGTGGCTTGATGGCAGCATACACGCAAAACTGAAAGCGTGAACCACTGCTTTTAATCAGGGCAAGGCAACCGGAAACACGACCAAATACAAACAGTGTAGCTATTCCCTCCGCAAGGCAATCAAACAAGCTAAGCATCAGTATAGAGACAAAGTAGAGTCGCAATTCAACGGCTCAGACACGAGGTATGTGGCAGGGTCTACAGTCAATCACGGACTACAAAAAGAAAATGAGCCCAGGCGCAGACCCCGATGTCTTGCACCCAGACAAACTAAACAACTTCTTTGCTCGCTTTGAGGACAATACAATGCCACCGACACGGCCCACTACCAAAACCTGCGGGCTCTCCTTTACCGCAGCCAACGTGAGTAAAACATTTAAACGTGTTGACCCTCGCAAGGCTGCCAACCCAGATGGCATCCCTTGCCGCATCCTCAGAGCATGCACAGACCAGCTGACTGGTGTGTTCACAGACATATTCAATCAATCCATATCCCAGCCTGCTGTTCCCACATGCTTCAAGAGGGCCACCATTGTTCCTGTTCCCAAGAAAGCTAAGGTAACTGAGCTAAATGACTAATGCCCCGTAGCACTCAATTCCGTCCTCATGAATTACTTTGAGAAACTAGTCAAGGATCATATCACCTCCACCCTACCTTGTGCCTACCCTGGATCTCGACCCCGCCTTGTGCAACTGTGTCCTGGACTTTCTGATGGAACGCCCCCAGGTGGTGAGGGTAGGAAACAACATCTCCCCCCTCTGATCCTCAACACTGGGGCCCCACAAGGGTGTGTTCTCAGCCCTCTCCTCTACTCCCTGTTCACCCATGACTGCGTGGCCATGCACGCCTCCAACTTAATCATCAAGTTTGCAGACGACACTACAGTGGTAGGCATGATCACCAACAACAATAAGACGGCCTACAGGGAGGAGGTGAGGGCCCTCAGAGTGTTGTGTCAGGAAAATAACCTCACACTCAACGTCAAGAAAACAAAGGAGATGATCGTGGACTTCAGGAAACAGCAGAGGTAGCACCCCACTTTCCACATCAACGGAACAGTTGTGGAGAAGGTAGAAAGTTTTAAGTTCCTCGGCGTACACATTACGGACAAACTGAAATGGTCCACCCACACAGTCAGTGTGGTGAAGAAGGCGCAACATCGCCAGTTCAACCTCAGGAGGCTGAAGAAATTTGGCTTGTCACCAAAAACACTCACAAACCTTTACAGATGCACAATCAAGAGCATCCTGTCAGGTTGTATCACCGCCTGGTACTGCAACTGCTCCACCCACAACCGTAAAGGCTCACCAGAGGGTGGTGAGGTCTGCACAACGCATCACCAGGGGCAAACTACCTGCCCTCCATGACACCTACACCACCCGATGTCACAGGAAGGCCAAAAAGGTCCTCAAGGACAACCACCTCCCGAGCCACTGCCTGTTCACACACACCGCTATCATCCAGAAGGCGAGGTCAGTACAGGTGCATGAAAGCGGGAACCGAGAGACTGAAAACAGCTTCTATCTCAAGGCCATCAGACTGTGAAACAGCCATATTTAACATTGAGTGGCTGCTGCCAACATAGTGACTCATCATACTGACATCATGATGTTGGCATTGTCTGTGTCATGTCTGTATTAGTTATCAGTCAATCTGACTATTCTCTCATCTTTGATTTTTGATTGAGCTGAGATATACTTTGAGGTGCAAAGCGTAGCAAAACAGATGAAATCAAACATCGACACAGACATGGTGGCGTAGCAGGAAGCTCGGAATGCTGTGGACCAAGAGGTTATGAGTTGAAATCCCAGGTTATAACATGATAATAATTACTGTATAAATGCACATGCACAATGTAAGTCCGGGATTGATGTTGAAACAGCTGTGTGGGTGTCCCTAACCTTGCCAACATACTGTAAATGGATCAGGGTCTTGATGGGCTCTGCACAGTAACAAGAGATGATGTAATTAAACACCATTTTCTTGGGAACCATCAGGCGACCTCCTAAAAATTCCTTAACCTTTTACTGCAGTGGGCTAAATCAGGGTCACACAGGGTGTTTCTGGGTCGTCTTAAACAAATCTACTTTGAAACCAAAGTGTACACCTCACACACATGGTTATGGGCTTACAAAAAAGAAGACACCGAGACCATGGCAGATAAAGGGTTGATATGTCCTCAATTTTGAGTTTGCATCCCAATATTGCACTTGATCAATATCACAGAAGACTGAAATATAGCAACAGATTTATAACGTTTCAAAAAATATGTTTATTAATTATGATATTATGAAGAATATTAGTAACATTCCACCCACAAAGCCAGAAGTCATTTGACTTCAGGAAAGGGCTATGGGACGTCCTTGGAACAAGCCAGGAACTAGACAAAACCTCCAAGGGTTAGGGTTAGGGTTAGCGACAGAATTTCTGTTTTAAATGTTCTTGGACACGGTAATGTTTTTGCAACGTCCAATAAAATGTGTCTGGAACATTAATATGTTCTGAGAACATAGCAACCGTGTTTTCTATATGTTTGGTGTGACGTTGATGGAATATTCTCCTAACCTTCAGAAAACTGGACGCGTAAATCTTCTTGCAACGTCCCATGGAACGTGTCTAGAACGTTAATATTGTATATTCTGAGAACATGGCAACCAATGTTCTTGGTAAGTTCTGTTTGACATTAAGAGAATGTTCTCCTAACTCTAACGCAAAAACATGCTAAATTAGGTTCTTTGGGTTTGTTCTTCAACACATAGCATTTTCCCGTAACTTATGGAAAACTGGATACTCAAACATCAGGAAAGCATCACGGGTCACATGACAAACTGTTCTCTCTCCCTAGAATTATTAGCTGGGTTAGGATTGTGCCTATCAGATACCCTCTCACACTATTTTGCCCACCTGATCCGTACTGTTCTGGTAACATCTTCCGGTCACACTTTATTTGGATAGTCCGGATTTTCAATCAACAAACTATTTGTTGATTAGCAACTGCTTACTAAAGTTGTGGTTAGGGTTAGGTTTAGAATAAAGGTTTGGGTAATGGTTAATGTTAGGGTTAGAGCTAGGGTTGGGGTTAGCATATAGTTATTTGAAATGTTACTGATAGTCAGTAGATTGTCTGCATAGCATCTACAGATGGACTATCCAAAAAAAGTGTTACCCATTTCCCTATTATGATGGATGCATAACCAGGCCAGAACAGCTTGACTAAGCTCAGTAGTGTAAAACTGGCCTACAGTAGGGTGAGAATTCCTAGCTGAAAGTGACAGAGGATACAAAGTTTCACTCCCTGAGAGTTAAAGCACCTCAACAGAGTGTTTGTGTAAAGAGGACGAATTAAGTGAACATTACTATGCAGTAGATGCTTTGGATGACTAAGAGGGATTGGAAGCAGAGGGTCTTCTGCTTCCAAGAGCCACATTTGGTTTTGGCACTTTGCCTCTCAGCTGTGTTGTACTTGAGTGCAGCTCTTGTGAGAAACGGGGCACGAGTGTTGGGTAAACAACACACACACACACACACACACACACACACACACACACACACACACACACACACACACACACACACACACACACACACACACACACACACACACACACACACACACACACACACACACACACACACACACACACACACACACACACACACACAGGTCTTCCTGTTATCTGATTGGCTCCCTGTGCCATCTGCTGCTGCTTGCCCTCCTCTCTTTGCCACTGGCAGTCACATCTCTGTCCTCCTTCTCTCTAATAATCTTTCTCTCTCTCTCTGACTCCCCTGACTCTCTCTATCTATCTCTCTTTGTCTGTCTTTCTATGCCCAAACCACACTCTGAAGCGGTGCCAGTGAAGTGCCCGCAATTCTCTGACTCATCTACCCCCACACAGTCTCACCACTCTTCCACATTCTCCCTATTTCTACTCCATCTCTCTCTCACTCACTTGCTCTTTCATCTGCTCAAGATGGCCTGCCCTCTCGCTCTCCACCACTTCTGCCCTCCCTCATTCTTTATTCCTCCCTTTCTCTATCCTCTCTCCTTTTCTTTTTTCTCTCTCTCCCTCCTTCCTCCCTCCCTCGTTCCCTTTCCCTCCCTCTTTCTCTCTCTCTCTCTCTCTCTCTCTCTCTCTCTCTCTCCTCTCTCTCTCCCTCCCTCTCTCTCCTCTGGGCCCTGTGCTGGCCTTCAGTCAGAACAGGGGATGTGTAACACAGCAGCTGCAAAAAGGCCTCACAAACATCGGCTGACAAGAAGTGACAGCTCTCTATAGCGCTCGCTGGCACTGACAGCTGACAGATGGATACCAATCATATACACTGGAGGGGAAAGAGAGAGAGAGAGAGAAAGAGAGAGAGAGAGAAAAGCCCCAGGATGATTCTCTAGCATGACTCTCTGTTCGCGGTGACGGGGCCAATGTTTGATTGAGTGCTGGGGAGAATAATAAACCCCTCCACTCACTAGCGCCTGGGCCAATCTCTCTCTCTCTCTCTTTCATCTCTCTTATGTTTTAGTCTGCATTGTTATTCTGATTCTATTCCCTTATAATGACCCATGTATTTCAATCGTAAAGCTTAGAAATGTCCGTAGTATTCCAATAAACTTAAACTAATTCTAAATTGAATTATTTCTATAATACTCTTCGCTTTCTATGGTCATCTCTTCATCATATTGTTTTCCTCCTCTCCAACCATCTCGTTCTAATTTATTTGTCCCTCCTCTCTTCTTTTATACCAGTGTCCTTCTTAGACATCCAATGATGGTTCACCTTGATCTCTCTTGACCAGACTTAGAGGTGCAGTATACAAGGTTTACAGGTAAATCCAAAGCTAACACCAACTAGAGCTGTTGGCGTCAGGTGGTCGAGTAAGAGACCCCTCCACATCAACAAGATTGACACGTTCTGTCTGTCAGCCGTAACATAGCAACCAGGGAGGAAATGGCCAATAGGGACTGATTTGAAGCATCTAGCATCCATCTGCTTATATTTCTGGAGGGGGAGGGGCAGAGCAAAATGCTTGTTTAATCGATAGTCATCCTCGCCTTCCTATTAGAGTCTAGCGAGGAAATAGCCAGGTGGTGAATGTCAAGCGCTGCTTCAACGACTGCAATGAGATAAAGAGACGGAAGAGGGGTGTATAGTTGAGAGAAGGGAAAGGGAGAAATAGTGAAGTGTAGAAAGGGAAGTTGCCAGAGGAAAGGAAGAAAAAGAGAGGAAAGTAGAGGAGGAGAGGAAAGGAGAAGAGAGGAGGACCTAAAGGAACAGGTAAGAAAGACAGAAAATAAGGAGTGAGGTGGAGGGAAGGAAGAACAGAGGTAGATAAAGGAGGGGGACAAAGGGGAAAAGGATAGAGTGGAGGACAGGACAGAGAAGGTGAGAAGAGAGGAGAGATGAGGACTACAGTGTGGAAGAATTTGCCGTGTGGGTCTGGAAGCGTCTTCAGCGGTTCTAGATATAACAGAGAGCTCTCTACTCAGTCAAGTAGCAAACGGATGCAGGGGCTTTTTAGCAAATGTTTCGGAGAATGGTCCCCAATTTATCGCTGCATGATCTGTCATGAAATGTCAGCGTGTGATCCTTGACTAATGTCAACTGCCACAGTCATTCAAATACTACCCTTGTCTCCTCATTACCACCTCATTACCACCAAGACATATCCCATATTAAAAGTACTGCATTACTTATCACCAACAAACAACAGAGCAAGATTTCTAACAAAATTGTATTTTTCTCAAAATAACCACCATTTTCCAACATCTTCATCGGCCTTGTCAGTGCTCACATCCCTGTTTGTTTGTAGATGTCCGTCGGAGGTGGGTGGATGAAGGGGTATAGAAAGAAGCGCACACTTTGTTGCCTAGTGATGAAAGCTGCATGACAGATATGGGTCCTCATGCCTAGGCAGGAGTGTCTGATATTTGATAGCGCTCATCATTCTGTTAGCCTGAGGGCTAGAAACCATTTTAGATGTTTATCCTGTACATCAGGCTCATTTTGTGTTGTGGAATCGGTAATGAGGGATGGCGACCGCAGATATCAGATTGGGGGTTTGGCTTTCTGTGATTGGCAGATGGAGATGGATATGACTTTTGACCCTAGTACTGTCGCGTTAGCCACTAGCCATAGCAATAGCATTAACCACTAGTTTATGTAGTTAATATGCAATAACAAGAAATACAGTTGAAGTCGGAAGTTTACATACACTTAGGTTGGAGTCATTAAAATTTGTTTTTCAACCACTCCACAAATGTCTTGTTAACAAACTATAGTTTTGGGAAGTCAGTTAGGACATTTACTTTGTGCATGACACAATACATTTTTCCAACAATTGCTTACAGACAGAATATTTCACTTATAATTCATTGTATCACAGTTCCAGTGGATCAGAAGTTTACATACACTAAGTTACATTTACATTACATTTAAGTCATTTGGCAGACGCTCTCATCCAGAGCGACTTACAAATTGGTGAATTCATCTTATGACATCCAGTGGAACAGCCACTTTACAATAGTGCATCTAAATCATTTAAGGGGGGGGTGAGAAGGATTACTTTATCCTATCCTAGGTATTCCTTAAAGAGGTTGGGTTTCAGGTGTCTCCGGAAGGTGGTGATTGACTCCGCTGTCCTGGCGTCGTGAGGGAGTTTGTTCCACCATTGGGGGGACAGAGCAGCGAACAGTTTTGACTGGGCTGAGCGGGAACTGTACTTCCTCAGTGGTAGGGAGGCGAGCAGGCCAGAGGTGGATGAACGCAGTGCCCTTGTTTGGGTGTAGGGCCTGATCAGAGCCTGGAGGTACTGCGGTGCCGTTCAGTTGACTGTGCCTTTAAACAGCTTGGAAAATTCCAGAAAATTGTGTCATGTCTTTAGAAGCTTCTGATTGACATCAATTGAGTCAATTGGAGGTGCACTTCTGAATGTACTTCAAGGCCTACCTTCAGACTCAGTGCCTCTTTGCTTGACATCATGGGAAAATCTAAAGAAATTAGCCAAGACCTCAGAAAAAAAATTGCAGACCTCCACAAGTCTGGATCATCCTTGGGAGCTAATTCCAAACACCTGAAGGTACCACGCTCATCTATACAAACAATAGTGTGCAAGTATAAACGCCATGGGACCAAGCAGCTGTCATACCACTCAGGAAGGAGACGCATTCTGTCTCCTAGAGATGAACGTACTTTGATGCGAAAAGTGACTCAGTTACACCAGCTCTGTCAGGAGGAATGGGCCAAAATTCACCCAATTTATTGTGGGAAGCTTGTGGAAAGCTTGCTACACGAAACGTTTGACCCAAGTTAAACAATTTAAAGGCAATGCTACCAAATACTAATTGAGTGTATGTAAACTTCTGACCCACTGTGAATGTGATGAAAGAAATAAAAGCTGAAATAAATCATTCTCTCTACTATTTTTCTGACATTTCACATTCTTAAAATAAAGTGGTGATCCTAACTGACCTAAGACAGGGAATTTTTACTCGGATTAAATGTCAGGAATTGTGAAAACTGAGTTTAAATATATTTGGCTAAGGTGTATGTAAACCTCCAACTTCAACTGTCGGAGGTTTACATACATGTTCCTTTAAACCACAGATCTAGAATCAGATTAACCTACCATCACCGATATGTGAATGAAAAAACATCTGACCTCGTATCAGTGATCAGGGGCAACTTCTACTTACTATAGAACCTCTGTGTGAAGGTGGAATATTGTATTTCATATGGATGATATACCCAACCCTCTCTTGCCTTAGTTTACTGTAACCCAAACAGTGCCTT
Organism: Oncorhynchus masou masou; assembly: GCF_036934945.1. NCBI lineage: Eukaryota > Metazoa > Chordata > Actinopteri > Salmoniformes > Salmonidae > Oncorhynchus > Oncorhynchus masou. Next base: position 33,481,947 of record NC_088223.1, on the reverse strand, counting down.
GCTCATGATTTGTGGCAGTGCTTGAGTCATGCTAATTGCTTACTGCAGCATTCAACTAACATTCCCTTTTGATACCCTGCATTATGTTATTCGCATGATCACATCAACGTAATCTGTGCCGTATCTGTGTGTCTAATGTGGTTGGTTTATATAAACAAATGTCTGTGTGTTCCAAAGAAAGCTGTGGTGCTTGTGGATATCTTGGCTTTATCAACATCTCTACGGCGGTTATTTGAATTTTGGCAACACTTTCGATAGTCGATCTATAGATGCTTGACTATTGAAAAGCATTACCCGGGTATGAATACTAGTTAGGGCCAAACCTCAAATTAAATGAATAAGTCAAATAGTCTAATTTTCTTTTTGGAAACTTTTGTCTGGTGCAAGTAGCCTCGCCAAAGTACAACTCCCCATGCACAAAAAGCACTGATGCCTCAATTTGTTTCCATTGAATCACTGGAGGGCACTGGAGAGCAGCAACAGGTTATTTCATGATTAAAACCAGGCCAATACCTTCCAGATAGATAGGCGACAGGAGAGGAGGATGTAAACTAGATAGGAAAACGTCTAGGAAAGTGGTTTCCAGTATTGTGCTAGTGTGTTCTACTGTAAAGTCTAATCATAGATCAGAATCAGAATCTGTTTTTGCCTCGGCTTGTGTGGAACAGCCTCAGAACCACAAACGGTTTCTATAATTTTATTGACAACTCGTTAATCCGCTAAAATAAGTTAATTCGCCACTATGGTGGGGAAGGGTCTCCTGGGAAAAGAAGTCATTGTTAGTGCAATCTCTCAGCATGTTGGCAGTTGATGTGGCGTATGACTACGCCCGCCAATCAAACTGCTATGCCATACAGAAAGCAGGATCAGCAGTCATTTTACAGTGCCTTCAAAAGGATTCATACCCCTTGATTTATTCCACAATTTGTTGTTACAGCCTGATTTCAAAATTGATCAAATGTATTTTTATTCACCATCTACACACAATGCCCCATAATGACAAAGGGTAAAACATGTTTTCAGATTTTTTTGTTTCATTTTTTGAAAATGAAATACAGAATTATGTCACTTAAGTATTCACACCCCTGAGTCAATACATGTCACGATCACCTTTGGCGGCGATTACAGCTGTGAGTCCTTCTGGGTAAGTCTCTAAGAGCTTTCCACTCCTAGATTGTACAATATTTGCACATGAGTCTTATGAAGACTATTCAAGATCTGTCAAGTTGGTTGTTGATCATTGCTCGACAGACATTTTGAAGCAGATTTAAGATCAAATCAAATCAAAATCAAATCAAATTTTATTTGTCACATACACATAGTTAGCAGATGTTAATGCGAGTGTAGCGAAATGCTTGTGCTTCTAGTTCCGACAATGCAGTAATAACCAACAAGTAATCTAACTAACAATTCCTAAACTACTGTCTTATACACAGTGTAAGGGGATAAAGAATATGTACATAAGGATAGATACAGTAGATGGTATCGAGTACAGTATATACATATGAGATGAGTATGTAAACAATGTGGCATAGTTAAAGTGGCTAGTGATACATGTATTACATAAGGATGCAGTCGATGATATAGAGTGCAGTATATACGTATGCATATGAGATGAATAATGTAGGGTAAGTAACATTATATAAGGTAGCATTGTTTAAAGTGGCTAGTGATATATTTACATCATTTCCCATCAATTCCCATTATTAAAGTGGCTGGAGTTGAGTCAGTGTCAGTGTGTTGGCAGCAGCCACTCAATGTTAGTGGTGGCTGTTTAACAGTCTGATGGCCTTGAGATAGAAGCTGTTTTTCAGTCTCTCGGTCCCAGCTTTGATGCACCTGTACTGACCTCGCCTTCTGGATGATAGCGGGGTGAACAGGCAGTGGCTCGGGTGGTTGATGTCCTTGATGATCTTTATGGCCTTCCTGTAACATCGGGTGGTGTAGGTGTCCTGGAGGGCAGGTAGTTTGCCCCCGGTGATGCGTTGTGCAGACCTCAAGATAGAACTGTATAAGATAGAACTGTAACTAGGCCACTCAGGAACTATGCAATGTCTTGGTAAGCAACTCCAGTGTATATTTGGCCATGTGTTTTAGGTTGTCCTGCTGAAAGGTTAATTTGTCTCACAGTGTCCGTTGGAAAGCACACAGAACCAGGTTTTCCTCTAGGATTTTACCTGTGCTTATACCATAAATGTTTATCCTAAAAAGCTCATTATTTAGAGCCTTATTGCAAAACAAGATGCATGTTTGGGAATATATTTTTATTCTGTACAGGCTTCCTTCTATTCATTGTCATTTACTGTAGGTTAGTATTGATGAGTAACTACTATTTTGTTGATCCATCCTCAGTTTTGTCCTATCACAGCCATTAAACTCTGTGATTGTTTTATAGCCACCATTGGCCTCATAGTGAAATCCCTAAGTGGTTTCCTTCCTCTCCATCAACTTAGTTAGGAAGGATGCCTGTATCTCTATAATGACTGGGTGTATTGATACACCACCTGAAGTGTAATTAATAACTTCACCATGCTCAAGGGGATATTCAATGTCTTGTTTTTTAACCTATCTACCTCCCTAGTTTCCGTGGTTGAATCTGGATTTGAAATTCACTGCTCGACTGAGGGACCTTACAGATAATTGTATGTGTGGGTTACAGAGATGAGGTAGACATTCAAAAATCATGTTCAACACTATTATTGCTCACAGAGTGAGTCTGTGGAACTTATGATGTGACTTGTTAAGCACGTTTTTATTCCTGACCTTGTTTAGGCTTGACATAACAAAGGGGTTGAATACTCATCGACTCAAGACATTTCAGCTTTTCATTTTTAATGAATTTGTAAAAATGTCCAAAAACATAATTCCACTTTAACATTATGAGGTACTGTGTGAAGGCTAGTGATATTACATTTCAATTGAATCAATTTTAAATTCAGGTTGTAACAAAACAAAATATGGAACAGGTCAAGGGGTGTGAATTATTTCTGAAGGCATGGTACGTGTGTGACACATTTTAATATTTACATTTTTTAAAGTTACAATCAGTAGGTTAATTTAAATAATTGAATTTCAGTTCCATTTCAGGTCTCTCATCGCCGTATGTATTAAACTAGTGTTACTCTCTCAATTCCATTCCATGTTAATTTCCTTTAATTGTCTTCCTCATTACATGAATTCACCCCAATCCCAAATGTAGCCATTAAAGTAAGTTGAAATGTGTCAACGTATTGTACATCTATGACACAAACAATACGAGCCAGTGAACGGGCCAGTGAGGTCGCCAGTAAGCTACCACAGTCAAACATTCAAATGCATTTAGGCTGGGATTCAATCCAAGCCACATTATAGAGCAGGCTTGAGCTGATATGCCATCTCAGCGAACATCCTGGGAAAATGCATTTAAAAGGCGCATTGTTGTCTGTCCATTTGCGTTGCTTTAAAACACTCCCAAGTATACAAACACAGACTTCGACCAAACTAATGAGCGCTTTACGTGCGATAAACAACAAGTGACATGCCAGCATAACACAGACATGTCAAGTTCCATCACCCCATATGGGTTGTGCCACACTGAAAGGCAGAGGGTTATGCTGTTGATCGGAGGTGAAAAGTGGCAGAGTTTTGTTGGCACACCTTGGGGCACTGAAGCCGTCACACAGATAAACAATGAGAGGCAATCTGGGACACTTTCTCTCATTACTTGCTGGCATCAAATCTGTCACTCATCAAATATCCCCCCGCACTATAGGCTGCTACCCAGATTACTTCCTCTTCACTTCCTGTATATTCCCCCTTACTGCATTCCTTTCTACTTGACCTTTCCTAAGTACACGAAGAGGAGCGTGTTACTGTAGGGGTGGAACTCTGTCACATAATATGATATATCTCTGTTTTAACTGAAATGCATTGTGATACACTTAGCCTTGGGATGACGTGACATGACTCAAAGCCATCCATGTTGGCTCCTCAGGGCTATTATTGACCAAAAACAGTCAGTAAAATGTTGTCACTATGTGTACAAACAAAACAGATTTAGATGCAAGAAGTCTCCCATGTACTCATCATGATTTGGTGAGTAGGCTGTGCAGAGGCAGCATAATGGTATCCAGGTCTTCAGTATACCTGTGGTCCTATTAGGGGATAAAATAATTTGCTGATTTCCTGTATCTCTATTGGGCCTATAGCTACTTTGAATGCTGAATGTTGGCTTTTGACAGAAATCAGCGGGACAAAAGTAGTGGACTGTTTGACCATGGTCTGTGGAAATGTTATTCTGGGAGTATTTGACAAACCATAATTGCCTCTCAGTTGGTTTTATATTGATAAAACAGTTCCTTCACTTACAGTGCCTTGCAAAAGTATTCATCCCCCTTGGCGTTGTTCCTATTTTGTTGCATTACAACCTGTAATTTAAATGGGTATTTATTTGGATTTCATGTAATGAGTGGCAACAAAGAGACCAAAGAAAACCCTGAAGGAGCAGCAAAGCTCCACAGCTGAGATTGGAGCATCTGTCCATAGGACCACTTTAAGCAGTACACTCCACAGAGCTGGGCTTTATGGTAGAGTGGCCAGAAAAAAAGCCATTGCTTAAAGACAAAAATAAGCAAACACGTTCGGTGTTTGCCAAAAGGCATGTGTGAGACTCCCTAAACATATGGAAGAAGGTACTGTGGTCAGATGAGACTAAAGTTGAGTTTTTTGGCCGTCAAGGAAAACGCTATGTCTGGCGGAATCCCAACACCTCTCATCACCCAGAGAATACCATCCCCACTGTGAAGCATGGTGGTGGCAGCATTATGCTGTGGGGATCTTTTTCATCGGCAGGGACTGGGAAACTTGTCAGAATTGAGGGAATGATGGATGGTGCTAAATATAGTGAAACTCTTTCAGTTATTCTTTCAGTCTTCCAGAGATTGGAGACTGGGATGGAGGTTCACCTTCCAGCAGGACAATGACCCTAAGCATACTGCTAAAGCAACACTCAAATGGTTTAAGGGGAAACATTTAAATGTCTTGGAATGGCCTAGTCAAAGCCCAGACCTGAATCCAATTGAGCATTTGTGGAATGACTTAAAGATTGCTGTACACCAGCAGAACCCATCCAACTCGAAGGAGCTGGAGCAGTTTTGCCTTGAAGAATAGGCGGAGACTTGCAGCTGTGATTGCTGCAAAAGGTGGCACTACAAAATATTGACTTGGGGGGGGGAATAGTTGTGCACTCTCAAGTTTTCTGTTTTTTGTCTTAATTCTTGTTTGATTCACAATAAAACATATTTTGCATCTTCAAAGTGTAGGCATGTTGTGTAAATCAAATGTTACAAACCCCCCCCAAAAAATATATTTTAATTCCAGGTTGTAAGGCAAGAAAATAGGAAAAATGCCAAGGGGGTGAATATTTTCGCAAGCCACTATATATCTCTGTTTCTCAGTTTGGCAGATCACCCCAAGTTTCCTTGCACTTCTGCCATATACCTTTTCTCACCATCTGTGTCTGCATTCTGGATGTTAAAACTGTGACAGCCAAGTCCTAGCACAGGCTGAGCCTTCACAGTGGCTTAATCAATCCACACACACACACACACACTTCGCACGGAAACACACTGAAGGAATCCGCCATGAAACTTAATCACAAAAGGTCATGTTGGCGAGCGGGAAACAGATAAAATTAGCATAGTATTAGATATGGAAAATGATTTCTGTCAAAACCATCCGTAGTACAATTATAATATGTTAATTACGTATTTCATTAAGGAAGTTGATTATGGTTCACAGATGAAATCATGCAGGCAAAGACACCTGGAAGGAAGTGAGGGAGCTTGAAATGCTTTCTCTTTCTCTCTTTCCTTCCCTCTGTTCTCTCACTCTTTCTTTCTTTCTTTGCATCTTCATTGCTCATCATAATTTTTGTATTTATTCCTGGTTTGCCATGAATTAATTTATGCATTAATTGCCTGAACATGCTTTACAAGAATGATAAACATTTTAAAAAGGATAATAGGGCTTCTATTTGTTCATCAAAGAGAAAATTAGGTGAAGAGATGAGATCGGAGTCATTGACCACACGCCCAAAATGGAACTGAGGAAAGGGAGAACAGCGTATGATGGCAGCCAGTAAAAAGACAACGACGAGACAAAAGGATGGAAAATATCATTTTCACAACACGTTGGAATGGTCGTTAAATCCCATCTGATTACCACTATATACACTGTTAAAAAATAAAGGGAACACTGAAACAACACAATGTAACTCCAAGTCAATCACACTTTTGTGAAATCAAACTGTCCACTTAGGAAGCAACACTGATTGACAATACATTTCACATGCTGTTGTGCAAATGGAATAGACAACAGGTGGAAATTATAGGCAATTCGCAAGACACCCCCAATAAAGGAATGGTTCTGCAGGTGGTGACCATAGATCACTTCTCAGTTCCTATGCTTCCTGGTTGATGTTTTGGTCACTTTTGAATGCTGGTGGTGCTTTCACTCTAGTGGTAGCATGAGACGGAGTCTACAACCCACACAAGTGGCTCAGGTAGTGCAGCTCATCCAGGATGGGACATCAATGCGAGTTGTGGAAAGAAGGTTTACTGTGTCTGTCAGCGTAGTGTCCAGAGCATGGAGGCGCTACCAGGAGACAGGCCAGTACATCAGGAGATGTGGAGGAGGCCATAGGAGGGCAACAACCCAGCAGCAGGACCGCTACCTCCGCCATTGTGCAAGGAGGAGCAGGAGGAGCACTGCCAGAGCCTTGCAAAATGACCTCCAGCAGGCCACAAATGTGCATGTGTCTGCTCAAACGGTCAGAAACAGACTGCATGAGGGTGGTATGAGGGCCCTGACTTATTTGGGGGGGGCCGCACAGCCCTCCATGTGCTCGCCAGAGGTAGCCTGACTGCCATTAGGTACCGACATGAGATCCTCAGACCCCTTGTGAGACCATATGCTGGTGCGGTTGGCCCTGGGTTCATCCTAATGCAAGACAATGCTAGACCTCATGTAGCTGGAGTGTGTCAGCAGTTCCTGCAAGAGGAAGGCATTGATGCTATGGACTGGCCCGCCCATTCCCCAGACCTAGAATCCAATTGAGCACATCTGGGACAACATGTCTCACTCCATCCACCAACGCCACATTGCACCACAGACTGTCCAGGAGTTGGCGGATGCTTTAGTCCAGGTCTGGGAGGAGATCCCTCAGGAGACCATCCACCACCTCATCAGGAGCAAGCCCAGGCATTGTAGGGAGGTCACACAGGCACGTGGAGGCCACACACACCACTGAGCCTCATTTTGACTTGTTTTAAGGACATTGTATCAAAGTTGGATCAGCCTGTTGTGTGGTTTTCCACTTTAATTTTGTGTGACTCCAAATCCAGACCTCCATGGGTTGATAAGTTTGATTTCTGTACAGCACTTTGAGATATCAGCTGATGTACGAAGGGCTATATAAATACATTTGATTTGATTTGATTTCCATTGATCATTTTTGCATAAAAAAATTATTTAATAAGAATATTTCATTCATTCAGATCTAGGATGTGTTATTTTAGTGTTTCCTTTATTTTTGTGAGCAGTGTATATATACTGTAGATGCACACAACACAAAGTACTTCTAGTACGGTAATCAAAAAATATAAAAAGGAAACTTATAAATATAATTCTTATAATTAAGAAAAACAGCACTCGGACTAACCTACAAATTAACCTTACTCTTGCATTCCACACACACACACACACACACACACACACACACACACACACACACACACACACACACACACACACACACACACACACACACACACACACACACACACACACACACACACACACACACACACACACACACACACACACACACACACACGAACACACACACTATGATTTCCTCCCTTCCCTTCCTCTGCAGTGTCTAGGTCCTCTAGATGGCAGATCAAAGTGGGGGATTTCAATCGTGTGGTAGTGGCAGTGTTTAAGACACAAAATGCCGACACACAATCTCTTGGGAGACAGAGGCATAGCTATTTTCATTATTCAACAGATTGGCTTCATCACACTCGCCAAGACAGAGAGAGAGAGAGAGAGAGAGAGAGAGAGAGAGAGAGAGAGAGAGAGAGAACTGGAATAATCACAAATGCAAGGTCTGTTGTACGTAACTTTTTAAGAAGTTCCATCATTTAATAATGATCCATTTCCTTGTTATAGTAAAAAAAAAATGCAGTATGAAAACATACAGGCTACTTTTTAAGCTGGTAAAAATAATCATGTTGAATAATATCAAATAACCAAACAAAAATGTCGTAACGTAAATAAAGTATTGACCAAAGTGTATGTAACAAATATTGAAAATAATATAGTCATGGCTCTGATGGTGAATATGATCAGATAAGGTTTCTTTCTATCATTTTTGAAATCTTCACTTTTAGGATTCACATTTTTTGGAACATTTTCACTATGCAAGAAGACCAAGATGACTATTATTGCATTTAAGAAGAAAAACACCCACATCAGGAGAACATACAGTAGGAATATAAAGCCCATTCAGTGTGTCACAAGCAAATATGGAGATTTATTCTGAAGTAGACCTTAGTATTCACAAAGACCCATAGTATTCACAAAGACCCATAGTATTCACACAAACCCATACAGACACACACACACACACACACACACACACACACACACACACACACACACACACACACACACACACACACACACACACACACACACACACACACACACACACACACACACACACACACACACACACAGTACTCCAGCTGTTTCAGATCTGAGCTGATGTGAGACCTTTGATGTGCATTCAAAGATATATTGAAATGAGTAAGTGCACTTAACTGTTAAAACTCCTTCAGGATTGGTGGGTCCCCTGCGGGACGGTTGAGCTAATGTAGGCTAATGCGATTAGCATGAGGTTGTAAGTAACAAGAAAAATTCCCAATTCATGGACATATCTGATATTGGCAGAAAGCTTGAATTCATAATAATCCAACTCCTCTGTCCAATTTACAGTAGCTATTACAGTGAAATAATACCATGTTACTGTTTGACAAGAGTGCACAGTTTTGAAGATGAAAAGTTATTAATAAACAAATTAGGCCCATTTGGGCAGTCTTGATACAACATTTTGAACAAAAATGCAATGGGTCCTTGGATCACACTGCACACTTCTTTAACCCATCTGGAATACCTATGTAAGAATGCTGTTCATTGACAACAGCTCTGCATTTAACACCATAGTACCCTCCAAGCTCTTCATTAAGCTCGACCCTGGGTCTCGACCCTGCCCTGTGCAACTGGGTCCTGGACTTTCTGACGGGACGCCCCCAGGTGGTGAGGGTAGGAAACAACATCTCCACACCACTGATCCTCAACACTGGGGCCCCACAAGGGTGTGTTCTCAGCCCTCTCCTGTACCTCCTGTTCAGCCATGACTGTGTGGCCATGTACGCCTCCAACTCAATCATCCAGTTTGCAGACGACACTACAGCGGTAGGCTTGATCACTAACAACAATGAGACGGCATACAGGGAGGAGACGAGGGCCGTGAGGTGTCAGGAAGCTAACCTCACACTCAATATCAACAAAACAAAGGAGATGACCGTGGACTTCAGGAAACAGCAGAGGGAGCAGCCCCCTATCCACATCAACGGGACAGTAGTGGAGAAGGTGGAAAGTTTTAAGTTCCTCGGCGTACACATCATGGACAAACTGAAATGGTCCACCCACACAGACAACCTGATGAAGAAGGCGTATCAGCGCCTCTTCAACCTCAGGAGGCTGAAGAAATTCAGCTGGCCACCAAAAACACTCACAAACTTTTACAGATGCACAATCGAGAGCATCCTGTCGGGCTGTATCACCGCCTGGTACGGCAACTGCTCCGCCCACAACCGTAAGGCTCTCCAGAGGGTAGTGAGGTCTGCACAACGCACCACCGGGGACAAACTACTACCCTGCAGGACACCTACACCACCCGATGTCACAGGAAGGCCAAAAAGATCCTTAAGGACAATAACCACCCGAGCCACTGCCTGATCACCCAGCTATCATCCAGAAGGCGAGGTCAGTACAGGTACATCAAAGTGGGGACCGAGAGACTGAAAACAGTTTCTATCTCAAGGCCATCAAACTGTTAAACAGCCATCACTAACATTGAGTGGGTGCTGCCAACATACTGACTAATCTGTAGCCACTTTAATAATAAAAAATTGGATGTAATAAATGTATCACTAGCCACTTTAATTAAACAATGGACCTTAAATATAATGTTTACATATCCTACATTACTCATCTCATATGTAGATACTGTACTCTATACCATCTACTGCATCTTAGCTATGCCGTTCGGCCATCGCTCATCCATATTTTTTATGTACATTTTCTTATTCATTCCTTTTAATTTAGTTTATTTCACATTTATTTAGCCAGGTCGACAAGTTGAGAACAAGTTCTCATTTACAACTGCGACCTGGCCAAGAATAAAGCAAAGCAGTTCGACACAATACAACAACACAGAGTTACACGTGGAATAAACAAAACGTACGGTCAATAATACAGTTGAAGAAAATCTATATACAGTGTGTGTAAATGAACTAAGAAAAGTGAGGTAAAGCAATAAATAGGCCATGGTGGGGAAGTATTTACAATATAGCAATTAGACACTAGAGTGATTGACGTGCAGAAGATGAATGTGCAAGTAGTGATACAGGGGTGCAGAGGAGCAAGATAAATAAATAAATACAGTTTGTTGATGAGGTAGTTGGATGGGCTATTTACAGATGGGCTATGTACAGGTGCAGTGATCTGTGAGCTGCTCAGTCAGCTGGTGCTTAAAGCTAGTGAGGGAGGTAAGAGTCTCTAGCTTCAGTGATTTTTGTAATTAATTCCAGTCATTGGCAGCAGAGAACTGGAAGGAGAGGCGGCCAAAGGAGGAATTGGCTTTGGGGGTGACTATAGAGATATATCAGCTGGAGTGCGTGCTACACTTGTGTGTATAAGGTATTTGTTGTGAAATTGTTAGATTACTTTTTAGATATTACCTGCATTAACATCTGCTAACCATGTGTATGTGACAAATACAATGTTATTTGATTTTGATTTGATTTGATCAGTCTAAAATTTTGCACATACACTGCTTCCATCTAGTGGCCAAAATCTAAATTGCACCTGGGCTGGCATAATACATTACGGCCTTTCTCTTGCATTTCAAAGATTCAAAATGGTTATTTTTTTCTTTGTATTATCTTTTACCAGATCTGTGTTATTTTCTCCAACATTCCTTTCACATTTCCACAAAATTCAAAAGTGTTTCCTTTCAAATAGTACCAAGAATATGCATATCCTTGCTTCAGGGCCTGAGCTGCAGGCAGTTAGATTTGGGAATTTCAGATATTGCAAAAATTGAAAAAGAGAGGCCAATTCATTAATACACGTCAAAGCCCAGTATGATAAGTTGTTCATAGTAATATTTTGAAGAAGAAACTAGATCAAACTTTCAACAAGCTAGTGCTTTCGGAATAAAGTGCATTCGGAAAATATTCAGATCCCTTTACTTTTCCACATTTTGTTACGTTACAGCCTTATTCTAAAATGTATTAAATCGTTTTTTTTCTCATGACAAATCAAAATGAGTTTTTAAACATTTTTGCAAATATATTAAAAAACAAAACTGAAATATCACATTTACATACAGTACCAGTCAAAAGATTGGACACACCTACTCATTCCAGGTTATTTGTACTATTATCTACATTGCAGAATAATAGTGAAGACATCAAAACTATGAAATACTACATATGGAATCATGTAGTGAACAAAAAAGTGTTAAAAAAATAAAAATATATTTGAGATTTGAGATTCTTCAAAGTAGCCACACTTTGCTTTGATGAAGAGCTTTGCACACTCTTGGCATTGTCTCAACCAGCTTCATGAAGTAATCTAATCAAGTCATATCAACGTTTATATATCACATGCGCCGAATACAACAGGTGTACACCTTACAGTGAAATGCGTACTCACTAGCCCCTAACCAAAAATGCAGTTGAAAAAATACGGATAAGAATAAGAAATAAAAGTAACAAGTAATTAAAAAACAGCAGTAAAATGCCAATAGCGAGACTATATACAGGGGGGAACCGGTACATAGTCAAAGTGATGGGGGGCACCAGTTAGTTGAGGTAATATGTGCATGTAGGTGGAGTTATTAAAGTGACTATGCATATATGATAACAACAGAGAGTAGCAGCGGTGTAAAAGAGGGGGAGATGGGGGGCAATGCAAATAGTCTGGGTAGCCATTTGATTAGGTGTTCAGGAGTCTTGTGGCTTAGGGGTAGAAGTTGTTAAGAAGCCTCTTGGACCTAGACTTTGTGCTCCGGTACCGCTTGCCATGCGGTAGCAGAGAGAACAGTCTATGACTAAGGTGGCTGGTAATATTTGACCATTTTTGGGGCCTACCTCTGACACTGCCTGGTATAGAGGTCCTGGATTGCAGGAACCTTGGCCCCAGGTATGTACTGATCCGTTCGCGCTACCCTCTGTAGTGCCTTCGGTCGGAGGCCGAGAATTTGCCATACCAGGCAGTGATGCAACCAACGCTCTCGATGGTGCAGCTGTAGAACCTTTTGAGGATCTGAGGACACATGCCAAATCTTTTCAGTCTCCCAAGGGGAATAGGTTATGTCGTGCCCTCTTCACGACTGTCTTAGTGTGCTTGAACCATGTTCGTTTGCTGGTGATGTGAACACCAAGGAACTTGAAGCTCTCAACCTGCTACATTTTAACCCCGTCGATGAGAATGGGGGCGTGCTCTGTCCTCTTTTTCCTGTAGTCCACAATCATCTCCTTTGTCTTGATCACATTGAGGGAGAGGTTGCGAATGTTTCCTGTAATCCATGGCTTCTGGTTGGGGTATATACCTATGGTCACTGTGGGGGGGTGGAGAGTCTTCGATGCACTTATTGATGAAGCCAATGACTGATGTGGTGTAATCCTCAATGCCATCAGAGGAATCCCGAAACATATTCCAGTCTGTGCTAGCAAAACATTCCAGGAATGCATTTCAATTAACTTCTCTAGGGTAGGGGCAGCATTGGGAATTTTGGATGAAAAGCGAGCCCAAATTAAACTGCCTGCTACTCAGCCATAAAAGCTAGGACATAAATGATGGACATTATCGAACAAAACAAACATTTATTGTGGAACTGGCATTCCTGGGAGTGCAATTCTGATGAAGTTCATCAAAGGTAAGTGGATATCTATAATGATATTTCTGACACCACAACATGGTGGATATCTGTTTGGGTTGTTTTGGTCTCTGAGCGCCGTACTCAGATTATTGCATGGTTTGCTTTTTCCGTGAAGCCTTTTTGAACTCTGACACAGCGGTTGCATTAAGAAGACGTGGATCTAAAATTCCATGCATAACAGTTGTATCTTTTAGCAATGTTTATGATGAGTATTTCTGTAAATTGATGTAGCTCTCTGCAAAATCACTGGTGTTTTGGAACTACAGAAGATAACGCGCCAATGTAAACTCAGATTTCTGGATATAAATATCAATTTTACCGAACAAAACATACATGTATTGTGTAACATGAAGTCCTATGAGTGTGATAAAGATCATCAAAGGTTAGTGATTAATTTAATCTCTATTTCTGCTTTTTTGTGACTCCTTTCTTTGCCAGGAAAAATGGCTGTGTTTTTCTGTTACTTGGCTCTGACCTAACATAATCGTTTGGTTTACTTTCGTCATAAAGCCTTTTTGAAATCGGGAACATGTGGCTGGATTTACAACAAGTGTATCTTTAAAATGGTGTAAAATACTTATACGTATGTTTGAGGAATTTTAATTATGGGATTTCTGTTGTTTTGAATTTGGCGCCCTGCAGTTTCACTGGCTGTTGACGAGGTGGGACGCTTTCGTCCCACGTACCCTAGAGAGGTTAACAGGTGTGCCTTGATAAAAGTTAATTTGATAAAAAGACCAAGTCCACATTATGGAGTTACCTCTGCTGCAGAGGACAAGTTCATTAGAGTTACCAGCCTAAGACATTGCAGCTAAAATAAATGCTTCACAGAGTTCAAGTAACAGGCACATCTCAACCTCAACTGTTCAGATGAGACTGCGTGAACAGGCCTTCATAGTCGAATTGCTGCAAAGAAACCTCCACTAAAGGACACCAATACAAAGAAGAGACTTGCTTGGGCTAAGAAACACGGGCAATGGACATTAGACTGGTGGAAATCTGTCCTTTGGTCTAATGAGTCCAAATTTGATATTTTAGGTTCCAACCGCCATGTCTTTGTGAGAAGCAGAATAGGTGAATGGATGATCACCGCATGTGTAGTTCCCACCGTGAAGCATGGAGGAGGAGGTGTAATAGTGTGGGGGTGCTTGCTGGTGACACTGTCAGTGAATTATTTTGAAATCAAGGCACACTTCACCAGTATGGCTACCACAGAATTCTGCAGTGATACGCCATTCCATCTGGTTTGTGCTTAGTGGTACTATCATTTGTTTTTCAACAGGACAATGACCCAACACACTTCCAGGCTATGTAAGGGCTATTTGACCAAGAAGGAGAGTGATGGAGTGCTGCATCAGATGATCTGGCCTCCACAATCACCCGACCTCAACCCAATTGAGATGGTTTGGGATGAGTTGGACCGCAGAGTGAAGGAAAACAAGTGGCTGCTTTTGTGGCACATGTGGCAACTACTTTAAGACAGTTGGAAAAACATTCCCCATGAAGCTGGTTGAGAGAACGCCAAGAGTGTGCAAAGCCGCCATCAAGGCAAACGGGGGCTATATTTGAATAATCTAAAACAAAAAATATATTTTGATTTGTTTAACATTTTTTTGCTTACGCCCTGATTTCTTCCATCTGAGTCCTCGGTGCCTTTTTGCAAACTCCAAGCGGGTTATCATGTGCCTTTTACTGAGGAGTGGCTTTGGTTTATCCACTCTACCATAAATGCCTGATTGGTGGAGTGCTGCAGAGATGGTTGTCCTTCTGGAATGTTCTCCCATCTCCACAGCGGAACTCTGCAGCTTTTTCAGAGTGACCATCAGGTTCTTGGTCACATCCCTGACCAAGCCCCTTCTTCCTCAATTGCTCAGTTTGGCCGGGCAGCCATCTCTAGGAAGAGACTTGGTGGTTCCAAACTTCTTCCATTTAAGAATGACAGAGACCACCGTTTTCTTGGGGACCTTCAATTCTGCATACATCTTTTGGTACCCTTCCCCAGATCTGTGCCTCGACACAGTCCTGTCTCGGAGCTCTACGGACAATTCTTTCGACCTCATGGCTTGGGTTTTTCTCTGACATGCACTGTCAACTGTGGGACCTTATATAGACTGGTCTGTGCCTTTCCAAATCGTGTCCATTCAATTAAATTTACCACAGGTGGATTCCAATCAAGCTGTATAACATTTTTAAGGATGATCAATGGAAGCAGGATGCACCTGAGCTCATTTTTGAGTCTCTTAGCAAAATCTGAAAACGTATATAAACAAGGCATTTCTGTTTTTGATTGCTAATACATTTGCAAAAAATTATAAAACTTGTTTTGGCTTTGTGATTCTGGAGTATTATGTGTAGATTGATGAGGATTTTTTTTTACCCATTTTAGAATATGGCCATAACAAATGTTTTGAAAAAGTCAAGGGGTCTGAATACTTTCCGAATGCACTGTATAGTCAAGGAATACGTCAGGATTTTTACAATAAGGGACAGGCAGAATGGTCAGGCAGGTGCATACAGGGGCCGGAAAAAACCAGGAGGACGAGAAAAAGAGAGGCTGGGAAAAGACAGGCGCTGACAGGACGAATGCTGGTAAGCTTGACAAACAAGACAAACTGGCACAGACAGACAGAAAACACAGGTATAAATACCCAGAGGATAAGTGGGGAACACTTGGAGGGTGTGGAGACAAGCACAAAGACAGGTGAAACAGATCAGGACGTGACACTTCCCCAGTGTCAGGTGAACTCATGGATACCATTTTATCTCTGCGTGCAGAAAGAAGCTGCTAAGTAGCTCTAGTGCAATTGCTAATTAGCATTAGCATTATGACTGGAAGTCTATGGTGTCTGCTAGCAATCCCGAAGTATCCCTTTAATAAGATCTCTCTCTATTAGCTCCATAATGCACGTCAAGGGTTGTTTGACCCCTGTCATTGGACCCTTTGCAGGTTGTGCTATAAAGCAGATGAATTTGAGTTTGATTTGAGGCGGGTTTTCTAAATGAGTGAGATTAAAAGATTGGATCATCCCTGGTAATTTTGCTTTACTGTCTCGCAGCTCAGAAACATCCTCATTGTAAATAAGAACTTGTTCTTAGCTGACTTGCCTTGTTAATGAAGGGTATCGGTCATCTGTTAACTCAGGGAAAATATCGGAATACTATTTCCTTGCTTTTTTTGTCAAATCAACTTTACATCAAAGTGCTTGATTAATTACTGATAAGAGTTTAATAAATTAATAATAGCTTTAGTAATTAATGTAGCTTCCCCCCCAACACAATCACCCGACATCTAAATATTTCTCACCCGAGCCTTTCATATTTTGACATCTTTTCTCCACACACTCAAAATTATTCATTATCTCATGATTTGCCCGAAAACTCCAAACAAAACAGCAGTTGTTCTTCCTGCTTGGAAGACAGAAGACATATTTCTTGTGAATGTTTGAAAGGCGGCAATTTGAAGGACCGGATGATGAGGGCACTTGCAAAATGGCAGTTTCAGTTTCCTCTCTGACAAGTCGTTCAAATGGAGGGGATTAGCGTAAGCCAATGATCTCCAATTTTAGTGTGACATTAAAACCTAATTTGAAGTGACATCAATAACAATATCACGCCTATTTAGAGATAATCAAATATGTCGACATCCAAAAATTGTGATATGGGACCTCTGAAGAGGGGAGTTTGTTTTGGTGCCAAATGTGGAATCGAGGCTTTTTTTTGCAATTATGATATTTGCATCTATTCACTGGGCCTGAGAGATTTGAACTAAATCCCTCAGTCCATCAGCCCTCAAATTACCCTTTCTTATCAAGTGTTTGAGTTAAGATTAGGCCATAATACAATCTATCATGGTGTGAGGCAGGGTTAACGGATAGTTGGATGATATTTGGGGGTTGAACTTTGACTCTATACAGTATTTTGAACACACAATTGATGAATGTGTAATTTCATGTTCCAATAAGTGAACCGCAATGGTCAATAGATGACACAAGCATGGCTTAACCCTTAATTTGACAGTTTTATACTCAATATTTTTCATTACTTGAACAGTATCACTTATTTTTCTTTGTGGGCGGTATACAGTAAAGCATTCTTGTTCATTACTGTATATCTCATCAGATTGTAACTAAAAGCTGAGGCACTTGAACACTTCAGAGGAGGGGATGTCTTGGAATAAGATTTGAATTGTGGAGGGTGGAGGGTGGGTGAACATAAGTGTGTGTCTGTGTGCCTATTTATTGGTGTGCGTGTCTGTGTGTGTGTTTCTGTGTGTGCCTGGATATGATAAATGTGCTTTCTCTCATAATCTATGTGCTTCAAAATATGATGTATGTGAGGATGAACTTTGAATTATAACCTAAAGAGGGACTCATAAATCTTGTGACTTTGTTGAGTAGCGGTCCAGAGGAATCCATTCTCTGTATGTTTGTGTTTGATGAATAATGCAGTCGAGTTTGGCCAGTTGGATCCAGAAAGTGATGTAGAGACAGACCTATGCTTCCTGACAAACAAACAGCTCTGGTTGAAATGCATGTAAGGAGTTTTGTGTTGGTACTCAGACTCAAGGTCAAGCATTTCACTGACTCTATGGTCATTATTGGCTGTCCAAGACCTGCCCTTGGTGTTGTACAGTAGACATACATTTATGGATGGAGACCCACTCAAACTGTAATAATACCGCATTCAACGGAATCCACGCTTCAAGATGATTTTGATCACGTGGACTGGGATATGTTCCAGGTAGACTCAGAGAATAACATTGACGTTTACACGGACACGGTGACTGTGTTCATCAGGAAGTATATAGAACATGTTGTTCCCACGGTGTCTATTTTAAAGCTACCAAAACCAGAAACCATGAATTGATGGCAGAATTTGTGCAAAACTGAAAGCGTGAATCACTGCATTTAACCATGGCAAGGTGACTGGGAATATGGTTGAATACAAACAGTGTAGTTTATCCCTCCATAAGGCAATCAAAAAGGCAAAATGTCAGTACAGAGACAAAGTGGAAAACCAGCCATGTTGCGGACACCGACGTCTTGCTCCTAGACAAGCTAAACACCTTCTTCACCCGTTTTGCGGATAACACAGTGCCACCGATGTGGCCCGCTCCAAAGGACTGTGGGTTCTCATTGTCTGTGATGTGAGTAAGACATTAAAGCGTGTTAACCCTCACAAGGCTGCTAGCCCAGACGGCATCCCTAGCCACGTCCTCAGAGGATACGCAGAACAGCTGGCTGGAGTGTTTATGGACATGTTCAATCTCTCCCTATCCCAGTCTGCTAGCAAGTGGGGACAGCACTTCCATTGTTCCTGTACCCAAGAAAGCAAGGGTAACTGAACTAAATAACCCTATAGCACTCACTTCTGTCAAGTGCTTTGAGAGACTAGTTAACGGTCATATCACCTCCTCCTTACCTGACACACTAGAACCACTTAAATTTGCTTACCGCCCCAATAGAGCCACAGACAATTTCCATCGCACTGCACACTGCCCTATCCCATCTGGACAAGAGGAATACCTACGCCAGAATGCTGTTCATTGACTATATCTCAGCTTTCAACACCACAGTACCCTCCAAGCTCATCATCAAGCTCAAGGCCCTGGGTCTGAACCCCGCCCTGTGCAACTGCATCCTGGACTTCCTGAAGTAGGAAACAACACCTCCACTTCGCTGATCCTCAACACAGGGGCCCCACAAGGGTGCGTGCTCAGCCCCCTCCCTTACTCCCTGTTCACCCATGACTGAGTGGCCACACACACCTCCAACTCAATCAACTCAATCAAGTTTGCAGGTACACAACAGTAGTAGGCCTGATTACCAACAATGATGACAGCCTACAGGGAGGAGGTGAGGGCCTTGGCGGAATGGTGCCAGAAAAATAACCTCTCCCTCACCGTCAACAAAATTAAGGAACTGATCATGGACTTTAGGAAACAGGAGAGAGAGCTTACCCCTATCTACATCAACGGGACCGCAGTAGAGAAGGCGGAAAGCTTAAAGTTCCTCAGCGTACAAATCACTGACGATCTGAAATTATCTACCAAACAGACAGTGTGGTGAAGAAGGCTCAACAGCGCCTCCTCACCCTCAGGAGGCTGAAGAAATTAGGCTTGGCCCTAAGATTCTCACAAACTTTTACAGATTTGCACAATTGAGAGCATCCTGTAGGGCTATATCACCACCTGGTACGGCAACTGCATAGCCCGAAATCGCAGGGCTCTCCAGTGGGTGGTACAGTCTGCCCAACGCATCACCAGGGGCACACTGCCTGCCCTCCAGGACACCTACAGCACACAATGTCACAGGAAGGCCAACAAGATAATCAAGGACATCAACCACCCAAGCCACTGCCTGTTCACCCCGCTATCATGCAGATAGCGAGGTCAGTACAGGTGCATCAAAGATGGGACCGAGAGGCTGAAAAACAGCTTATATCTCAAAGCCATCAGACTGTTAAATAGCCATCACTAGCCGGCGACCACCCGACTACTCAATCCTGCACCTTAGAGGCTTGCTGCCTTAAATACATAGACATGGAATCACTGGCCACTTTAATAATGGAATACTAGTCACTTTAATAATGTTTACATATTGCTTTACTCGTCTCATATGTATATACTGTATTCTATTCTACTGTATTTTAGTCAATGCCACTCTGACATTGCTCGTCCTAATATTTATATATTTCTTTATTACATTCTTTTACTTTTAGGTTTGTGTATTGTTGTGAATTGTTAGATACTACTGCGCTGTTGGAGCTAGGAACACAAGCATTTCGCCACACCCGCAATAACATCTACACATTTGTATGTGACCAATACAATTTGATTTGATTTGAACATTTGCTAAGAATCATGGTGAAAGTGTCCGTAACCAAATCTGAAGAGATGAAAACCACTCCCCATCAGATAAAAGTGGTGGAACATGAAGGAAGGTTAGAACCTACCAGTTGGCAGTCTCGACCTTGTTGATGTCTCCTTCTGGTCAGCAAGGATATGAAATGGGAACTACTAGAAAGTAAACAATTTTTGTGAATTCATACAGTTCAAAGTCAGGTAATGAGAGCTATTGGATGGCTGTTCTCAAGGCACTCAGTCAGTAGGACTGACCTAAGATCAGTCATGTCACTGTTCAAGAGGTAGATCTAGAGGCAGTTTATTGGTTTACAGCTGATTGAGGGACAGCAGACGATGGTACATCTTCTGCTAATTGAGTCCCACACCAACGGTAATCAGATCAGGAACTCTGTACTCTTTATCAATTATTAACTGAGCAGTCTCATTTAGAAGGGAAAGTGGCTATTGAACATATTTACCTTGGACTCGTCAAAGGTCAAGGTTTCTAATTGTCAATGCAATCGGAGTCGTGTTCATTAGGCACCGTAATGGAAAACATCTTGCAACGGAAAACTAAAATGAGCATTTCTTATTGGATCAGTTACTTTCTCCTTGTTTTAGTCCGTTTGGTGCCTAATGAACATGACCCAGGTCTCTTCAAGCAATAGCGCATTACCAAAGATAAAATGCAGCATGTCTGTTTATTATAACCTCAGTTAAAGGCCCCAGAGGCTTTCCTGGTCAAGGTCATGTACAGTAGTCATGAGAAAACCCTGGCCTTATATGCTGTAAGCCAAGAATCATCAACTAGATTCAGCTGCGTGACGGTTTTTTTCTGGAGCTGATGGTCGGGGGGCCGGAACATGATTGCATATTGGCCCAAAAAAATATGTTTGACTAAAACATAAGCATTTCAAACTTTGCTTACATTTGTATACAATCGTGTCTGTCTATTATGCGTGGGAATACTTGGGAACAGATTTCTCCAATTAAAATAACTTGGGGCTGGCTGATTTCCTGGTGTTTTTACAGTCTTTTATGTCCAACAATGAAAATTCCACAAAAAAAGTTCATTTTTCTTGCTCAGAAAATAAAACCGAATTCGGCCCACGGGCCTCCAGCTGGGGATACCTCCTGTAAGCATTATATGGGGATGTTAAGATGTCTCTCAATAAGCAACATGTTATACATTCATTTATGGATGTAACTCTAAATATACACATCAGCCATAAATATACACGTCAGCCATTATGCCATTGTACCTCTCACTGAGGTACAATGCAGAATAACAAGGTTTGTGCCCAAGCTGTGACATCAAAAAGTAATTTAAAGCCTGAACAAAACATGACAGCGTCCTCTTAGGCGCCCAGCACAAACGGTAAAACCCCCTTCTACAGGACATGTAAAAAAAACTTCTACAGGACATGTAAAAAACCCTTCTACAGGACATGTAAAAACCCCTTCTACAGGACATGTAAAAACCCCTTCTACAGGACATGTAAAAAAAACATTCTACAGGACATGTAAAACCCCCTTCTACAGGACATGTAAAAAAAACTTTTACAGGACATGTAAAAACCCCTTCTACAGGAGGGGTAGAAGGGTAAAAAAAACTTCTACAGGACATGTAAAAACCCTTCTACAGGACATGTACAGTGCCTTGCGAAAGTATTCGGCCCCCTTGAACTTTGCGACCTTTTGCCACATTTCAGGCTTCAAACATAAAGATATAAAACTGTATTTTTTTGTGAAGAATCAACAACAAGTGGGACACAATCATGAAGTGGAACGACATTTATTGGATATTTCAAACTTTTTTAACAAATCAAAAACTGAAAAATTGTGCGTGCAAAATTATTCAGCCCCCTTAAGTTAATACTTTGTAGCGCCACCTTTTGCTGCAATTACAGCTGTAAGTCACTTGGGGTATGTCTCTATCAGTTTTGCACATCGAGAGACTGAAATTTTTTCCCATTCCTCCTTGCAAAACAGCTCGAGCTCAGTGAGGTTGGATGGAGAGCATTTGTGAACAGCAGTTTTCAGTTCTTTCCACAGATTCTCGATTGGATTCAGGTCTGGACTTTGACTTGGCCATTCTAACACCTGGATATGTTTATTTTTTAACCATTCCATTGTAGATTTTGCTTTATGTTTTGGATCATTGTCTTGTTGGAAGACACATCTCCGTCCCAGTCTCAGGTCTTTTGCAGACTCCATCAGGTTTTCTTCCAGAATGGTCCTGTATCTGGCTCCATCCATCTTCCCATCAATTTTAACCATCTTCCCTGTCCCTGCTGAAGAAAAGCAGGCCCAAACCATGATGCTGCCACCACCATGTTTGACAGTGGGGATGGTGTGGTCAGGGTGATGAGCTGTGTTGCTTTACGCCAAACATTACGTTTTGCATTGTTGCCAAAAAGTTCAATTTTGGTTTCATCTGACCAGAGCACATTCTTCCACATGTTTGGTGTGTCTCCCAGGTGGCTTGTGGCAAACTTTAAACAACACTTTTTATGGATATCTTTAAGAAATGGCTTTCTTCTTGCCACTCTTCCATAAAGGCCAGATTTGTGCAATATACGACTGATTGTTGTCCTATGGACAGAGTCTCCCACCTCAGCTGTAGATCTCTGCAGTTCATCCAGAGTGATCATGGGCCTCTTGGCTGCATCTCTGATCAGTCTTCTCCTTGTATGAGCTGAAAGTTTAGAGGGACGGCCAGGTCTTGGTAGATTTGCAGTGGTCTGATACTCCTTCCATTTCAATATTATCACTTGCACAGTGCTCCTTGGGATGTTTAAAGCTTGGGAAATCTTTTTGTATCCAAATCCGGCTTTAAAATTCTTCACAACAGTATCTCCGACCTGCCTGGTGTGTTCCTTGGTCTTCATGATGCTCTCTGCGCTTTTAACGGACCTCTGAGACTATCACAGTGCAGGTGCATTTATACGGAGACTTGATTACACACAGGTGGATTGTATTTATCATCATTAGTCATTTAGGTCAACATTGGATCATTCAGAGATCCTCACTGAACTTCTGGAGAGAGTTTGCTGCACTGAAAGTAAAGGGGCTGAATAATGTTGCACGCCCAATTTTTCAGTTTTTGATTTGTTAAAAAGGTTTGAAATATCCAATAAATGTCGTTCCACTTCATGATTGTGTCCCACTTGTTGTTGATTCTCCACAAAAAAAATACAGTTTTATATCTTTATGTTTGAAGCCTGAAATGTGGCAAAAGCTCGCAAAGTTCAAGGGGGCCGAATACTTTCGCAAGGCACTGTAAAACCCCCTTCTACAGGACATGTAAAAAAAACTTTTACAGGACATGTAAAAACCCCTTCTACAGGAGGGGTAGAAGGGTAAAAAAAAACCTCTACAGGACATGGAAAAAAACTTCTACAGGACATGTAAAAAACTTCTACAGGACATGTAAAAACCCTTCTACAGGACATGTTGTCACGCATAGGTGTAATAGGTGGCAGGGAATTCAGGCGCAGGAGAGTCAAACTGAGTGTAAAATGGAGTCTCTTAATAAAGATTCACAAGTATGCTCCATAACAATAAATGAACAAACAAACCAAACATGGGTATGAGGACCCGACGCGCACCTATGCAACAATCACACTATACTGACAATAAAACAATCTCTGACAAAGACATGAGGGGAAACAGAGGGTTAAATACACAACAGGTAATAAATGGGATTGAAAACAGGTGTGTGGGAAGACAAGACAAAACCAATGGAAAATGAAAAAAGGATCAATGATGGCTAGATGACCGGTGACGTCGAACGCCGAGCACCGCCCGAACAAGGAGAGGCAACGACTTCGGCAGAAGTCGTGACACATGTAAAACCCCCGTATACAGGACATGTAAAAACCCATCGTACAGGAGGGGTAGAAGGGTAAAAAAAAACTTCTACATGACATGTAAAAAACCATTCTACAGGACATGTAAAAAAACTTATACAGGACATGTAAAAACCCTTCTACATGACATGTAAAAACCCTTCTACAGGACATGTAAAAAAAACCTTCTACAGGACATGTAAAAACCCCTTCTACAGGACATGTAAAAAACCCTTCTACAGGACATGTAATACCCCCTTCTACAGGACATGTAAAAAAACTTCTACAGGACATGTAAAAAACCTTTCTACAGGACATGTAAAAAACCCTTCTACAGGACATGTAAAAAACCCTTCTACAGGACATGTAATACCCCCTTCTACAGGACGTAAAAAAAACTTTTACAGGACATGTAAAAAAAACCTTCTACAGGAGGGGTAGAAGGGTAAGAAAACCTTCTACATGACATGTAAAAAACCCTTCTACAGGACATGTAAAAAAAAACTTCTACAGGACATGTAAAAACCCCTTCTACAGGACATGTAAAAAAAACTTCTACAGGACATGTAAAAAACCCTTCTACAGGACATGTAAAAACCCCTTCTACAGGACATGTAAAAAAAGCTTTTACAGGACATGTAAAAAACCCTTCTACAGGAGGGGTAGAATGGTACAAAAAACTTCTACAGGACATGTAAAAACCCTTCTACAGGACATGTAAAACCCCCTTCTACAGGACATGTAAAAAAAACTTTTACAGGACATGTAAAAACCCCTTCTACAGGAGGGTTAGAAGGGTAAAAGAAAACTTCTACAGGACATGTAAAAAAAACCTCTACAGGACATGTAAAAAACTTCTACAGGACATGTAAAAAAACTTCTACAGGACATGTAAAAAACCCTTCTACAGGACATGTAATACCCCCTTCTACAGGACGTAAAAAAAACTTCTACAGGACATGTAAAAAACTTCTACAGGACATGTAAAAACCCTTCTACAGGACATGTAAAAAAAACATGTAACGGCTTTCGTCTGGTGAAAGAGAAGCGGACCAAAATGCAGCGTGGTGGTTATTCATGTTCTTTAATAAATGACTCGACATGAAATAACTAAACAAAACAATAAACGAACGTGAAAACCTGTACAGCCTATCTGGTGAACATAAACACAGAGACAGGAACAATCACCCACGAAATACTCAAAGAATATGGCTGCCTAAATATGGTTCCCAATCAGAGACAACGATAATCACCTGACTGATTGTGAACTGCCTCAGGCAGCAATAGACTATGCTAGACACCCCCAAGACAAAACACACCACAAAAAACCCATGTCACACCCTGGCCTAACCAAATAAATGCAGACAAACACAATATACTTCGACCAGGGCGTGACAGAACCCCCTCCCCCCTACTCCCGGACGCACAACAAAACAATAGGGGAGGGTCCGGGTGGGCGTCTGTCCATGGTGGCGGCTCCGGTGTGGGACGTGGACCCCACTCTATCAATGTCTTATTCCCTCCTCCTCACGTCCTAGGATAGTCCACCCTCGCCGCCGACTATGGCCTAGTAGTCCTCAGCCTGGCTGACTGGCGGATCTGGAAGAGTCTGGTTGACTGGCAGATCTGGAAGAGTCTGGCTGACTGGCAGATCTGGAAGAGTCTGGCAGATCTGGAAGAGTCTGGCTGACTGGCGGATCTGGAAGAGTCTGGCTGACTGGCAGATCTGGAAGAGTCTGGCTGACTGGCAGATCTGGAAGAGTCTGGCTGACTGACGGATCTGGAAGAGTCTGGCTGACTGGCAGATCTGGAAGAGTCTGGCTGACTGGCGGATCTGGAAGAGTCTGGCTGACTGGCAGATCTGGAAGAGTCTGGCTGACTGACGGATCTGGAAGAGTCTGGCTGACTGGCAGATCTGGAAGAGTCTGGCTGACTGGCAGATCTGGAAGAGTCTGGCTGACTGGCAGATCTGGAAGAGTCTGGCTGACTGGCAGATCTGGAAGAGTCTGGCTGACAGGCAGATCTGGAAGAGTCTGGCTGACTGGCGGATCTGGAAGAGTCTGGCTGACTGGCAGATCTGGAAGAGTCTGGCTGACTGGCAGATCTGGAAGAGTCTGGCTGACTGACGGATCTGGAAGAGTCTGGCTGACTGGCAGATCTGGAAGAGTCTGGCTGACTGGCGGATCTGGAAGAGTCTGGCTGACTGGCAGATCTGGAAGAGTCTGGCTGACTGACGGATCTGGAAGAGTCTGGCTGACTGGCAGATCTGGAAGAGTCTGGCTGACTGGCAGATCTGGAAGAGTCTGGCTGACTGGCGGATCCTGGCAGACTGACGGATCTGGCTGCTCCGTGCTGACTGGCGGCTCTGGCTGTTCCATGCTGACTGGCAGCTCTGGCTGCTCCATGCAGACTGACAGCTCTGGCGGCTTCTTGCAGACTGGCAGCTCCTTGCAGACTGGCAGCTCCTTGCAGACTGGCAGCTCCATGCAGACTGGCAGCTCTGGCTGCTCCATGCAGACTGGCAGCTCTGGCTGCTCCATGCAGACTGACAGCTCTGGCAGCTCCATGCAGACTGGCAGCTCTGGCTGCTCCATGCAGACTGGCAGCTCTGGCTGCTTCATGCAGGCTGACAGCTCTGGCTGCGCTGAACAGGCAGGAGACTCCAGCAGCGCTGTAGAGGAGGAAGGCTCTGGCAGCGCCGAACAGGCGGGAGACTCCGGCAGCGCAGGAGAGGAGGAAGGCTCGGGCAGCGCTGAACAGGCGGGAGACTCCGGCAGCGCAGGAGAGGAGAAAGGCTCCGGCAGCGCTGAACAGGCGGGAGACTTCGGCAGCGCAGGAGAGGAGGAAAGCTCCGGCAGCGCTGGAGAGGCGAGGCACACTGTAGGCCTGATGCGTGGTGCTGGCACTGGTGGTACTGGGCCGAGGACACGCACAGGAAGCCTGGTGCGGAGAGCTGCCACCGGAGGGCTGGTGTGTGGAGGTGGCACAGGATGGGCTAGACCGTGAATGCGTACTGGAGATCTTGAGAGCAGTGCTGGCACAGGACTTGCAAGGCTAGGAATGTGCACAGGAGGCCTGGTGCGTGAGGCTGCCACCAACTTCACCAGCCGACTAACACTAACCTCAGGACGAGTATGGAGCGCTGATCCAGGTGCCATCAAATCCCCAACACGCTCCATCGGGCGAATTCCATGCAAAAAGCACCAACACAGCAACTCCCTCATTTCTCTCTCCTCCAATTTCCCCATTAACTCCTTCACAGTCTCTGCTTCGCACACCTCCAACACTGGCTCTGGTTCTGGTCTCCTCCTTGGCTCCTCACGATAAACAGGGAGAGTTGGCTCAGGTCTGACTTCTGACTCTGCCACACTCTCCCTGAGCCCCCCCCCAAGAAAGTTTTGGGGCTGACTCTCGGGCTTCCTTCCGAGTCGCCGTGCTGCCTCCTCATACCGGCGCCTCTCCACTTTCACCGCCTCCAGTTCTTCTTTGGGGTGGCGATATTCTCCAGGCTGAGCCCAGGGTCCTTCTCCATTTAGGATTTCCTCCCAAGTCCAGAAATCCACCCAGGGTAAAGACATCGGACAGACAACAATTAACTATATGTAACGGCGTTCTTCGTTTGTCGCAAGAAAGTCGGACCGAAATGCAGCGTGTAGGTTACTCATGTTTATTAGTGAAACAAAACAAACGAACTATACATGAAATAACGAATAAATACAAAAACAACAAACGGAACGTGAAACCTATTACAGCCTGACTGGTGAACACTAACACAGAGACAGGAACAATCACCCACGAAATACAAAGTGAAACTCAGGCTACCTAAATACGGTTCCCAATCAGGGACAACGAGAATCACCTGACTCTGTTTGAGAACCGCCTCAGGCAGCCAAACCTACAGTGCCTTGCGAAAGTATTCGGCCCCCTTGAACTTTGCGACCTTTTGCCACATTTCAGGCTTCAAACATAAAGATATAAAACTGTATTTTTTGTGAAGAATCAACAACAAGTGGGACACAA
The DNA here is from genome assembly GCF_036934945.1 of Oncorhynchus masou masou. Classification (NCBI taxonomy): domain Eukaryota; kingdom Metazoa; phylum Chordata; class Actinopteri; order Salmoniformes; family Salmonidae; genus Oncorhynchus; species Oncorhynchus masou. The sequence continues at coordinate 33,453,956 of NC_088223.1, read as the reverse complement.
TCATGAAGTGGAACGACATTTATTGGATATTTCAAACTTTTTTAACAAATCAAAAACTGAACAATTGGGCGTGCAAAATTATTCAGCCCCTTTACTTTCAGTGCAGCAAACTCTCTCCAGAAGTTCAGTGAGGATCTCTGAATGATCCAATGTTGACCTAAATGACTAATGATGATAAATACAATCCACCTGTGTGTAATCAAGTCTCCGTATAAATGCACCTGCACTGTGAGGTCCGTTAAAAGCGCAGAGAGCATCACGAAGAACAAGGAACACACCAGGCAGGTCCGAGATACTGTTGTGAAGAAGTTTAAAGCTGGATTTGGATACAAAACATTTCCAAGCTTTAAACATCCCAAGGAGCACTGTGCAAGCGATAATATTGAAATGGAAGGAGTATCAGACCACTGCAAATCTACCAAGACCTGGCCGACCCTCTAAACTTTCAGCTCATACAAGGAGAAGACTGATCAGAGATGCAGCCAAGAGGCCCATGATCACTCTGGATGAACTGCAGAGATCTACAGCTGAGGTGGGAGACTTTGTCCATAGGACAACAATCAGTCGTATATTGCACAAATCTGGCCTTTATGGAAGAGTGGCAAGAAGAAAGCCATTTCTTAAAGATATCCATAAAAAGTGTTGTTTAAAGTTTGCCACAAGCCACCTGGGAGACACACCAAACATGTGGAAGAATGTGCTCTGGTCAGATGAAACCAAAATTGAACTTTTTGGCAACAATGCAAAACGTTATGTTTGGCGTAAAAGCAACACAGCTCATCACCCTGAACACACCATACCCACTGTCAAACATGGTGGTGGCAGCATCATGGTTTGGGCCTGCTTTTCTTCAGCAGGGACAGAGAAGATGGTTAAAATTGATGGGAAGATGGATGGAGCCAAATACAGGACCATTCTGGAAGAAAACCTGATGGAGTCTGCAAAAGACCTGAGACTGGGACGGAGATTTGTCTTCCAACAAGTCAATGATCCAAAACATAAAGCAAAATCTACAATGGAATGGTTAAAAAATAAACATATCCAGGTGTTAGAATGGCCAAGTCAAAGTCCAGACCTGAATCCAATCGAGAATCTGTGGACGAACTGAAAACTGCTGTTCACAAATGCTCTCCATCCAACCTCACTGAGCTTGAGCTGTTTTGCAAGGAGGAATGGGAAAGAATTTCAGTCCCTTGATGTGCAAAACTGATAGAGACATACCCCAAGCGACTTACAGCTGTAATCGCAGCAAAAGGTGGCGCTACAAAGTATTAACTTAAGGGGGCTGAATCATTTTGCACGCCCAATTTTTCAGTTTTGGATTTGTTAAAAAAGTTTGAAATATCCAATAAATGTTGTTCCACTTCATGATTGTGTCCCACTTGTTGTTGATTCTTCACAAAAAAATACAGTTTTATATCTTTATGTTTGAAGCCTGAAATGTGGCAAAAGGTCACAAAGTTCAAGGGGGCCGAATACTTTCGCAAGGCACTGTAAGTAACACACACCCCTAATCAGCTACAATCCCAATAACTAAAAAACCCCACTACGAATACAACAAACAATAAACCCATGTCACACCCTGGCCTGACTAACTAATAAACTAAAACACAAAATACTAAGACCAAGGCGTGACACTATAGGCCCGAAATGAAGCTTTCTGCTTAGTTGACTGAATACTGTTCCAGGGAGGCTGAGCAGCATTCCCCTAACTAACTCGGGCTGTTACAGTGAGGGGTGGGGATAAAACATGAAACTGACACCTCCATTAAGTTAATTCATTTTTATATTTTTTATTTGTTTTGTTAAGTGTGTTGAGACGTTCTATAAATACACTAGCTAAGGATGCTAACACTGCTGTGTTAGCTATGCTATCACCGCAGTGTTAGATAAGTGGATCATTTTGCATGGTCATGTCATCAGGCTTTTCATTTATGATTAAAATTTGGGGGATTTTTCCCTCAAGCTGTACAGTCTTAGTGGCTTGGCATGGGCCATAAAACAATTCAACCTTGACCCCCTGGCACTCGATGACAAAACGGGCTTTAATGGTGAATTCTGTCTGAGCGATTATCGTCCCCCCGTTTAATACCTCTTCAAACTTGTGGCAGCCTTGATTCATAAGCCTTTTTTTTCAACATTTCAGTTAATATGAGTAAATTTTTGGCAGACCACATTAAGGATATATATTGAACAAAAATATAAACACAATATGTAAAGTAAAAAAAGTAAAAAAAGCGTATTTCTCTTCAAATTTGTGCACAAATTTGATTACATCCCTGTTAGTGACCATTTCTTCTTTGCCAAAATAATCCATCCACCTGACAGGTGTGGCATATCAAGAAGCTGATTAAACAGCATGATCATTACACAGGTGCACCTTGTACTGGGGACAATAAAAGGCTACTCTAAAATGTGCAGTTTTGTCACACAACACAATGCCAAAGATGTCTCAAGTTTTGAGGGACCGTGCAATTGGCATGCTGACTGCAGGAATGTCCAGCAAAGCTGTTGCCAGAGAATTTAATACCCATCTGTCAGGGATGTAACCTTCTAACCCCATCCCTTGCTTTCAAGTGTCCTTTCAACACCCTAAAAAAACAGAGGAAACAAGATACAGAAGAATATTTTTGATCGAGAGAGATACATTAACAACCTTATTACTAGTGGCAGTGGCCTTGCACTGTACTGTAAACCCAAACAGACAGAGTCAGGTGCGGTGCAGCAACCACGACCTGTCGGATCCGTCCACCATCCATAGTCAGAGTATTCACTCTGCCTTTGAGTGAGAAACATTATATTAGCAGAGTTGATTTATGGACAACAGAAAGCTTGTGTGTGTGTGAGTGTGTGTGATTCCGCTGTGATTCCAAGCGTTCCCAGTCATTCCCAGACGCAAAGCCTCTTGATACTCTGTTAGCCCTGAGGTGTAACGTTTAATAATATACTGCTGCTGTCACTGCTCTCTCTTTTTTCTCGCTCTCTGTGCAAATACATTACATTCAGCTACAACTTTCCAATATTTCTGTGAGTGGAAGGATGGAAAGGAGAGAGCGAGAGAGAGAGAGAGAGAGAGAGAGAGAGAGAGAGAGAGAGAGAGAGAGAGAGAGAGAGGGAGGGAAACTATACATTGATTAAAAGCCTCAGATAGTCCATCCAATATTGCCCTGAAGAACATCAGTTATTTTGCATTCTGACACAGCGATTGATAACTGGTAAATGTGTGCGGGAATGACAAATGCAGATAGAAACAGGCTTTGACAAAAATGATAACAGCATTGGTCTCGGGGGGCGACGGAGGTATGAGCGGAGGCTGTTTAAAATATTTAATCATTTTATGAAGGCTGCAAGATGTTGTTTGACCCTGGAGGAGTGTGAATGTCATGCGGATCATAAATTGCCAAGACTTTGAAATAAAACAGATCATGGGGGGGGGGGGGGGTGTATTACAATTTTATAGATGGTACATTACAATTTTCATCTATTATTTTGTCTGGACCCCTGTCTTGAGGATATAGAAAATCATCTATTCACAGGCAAGATGCGGAAAGGGCATGATATGAAAGCTATTTGCACTGGTGCTATCGTTATCAAATATTAAGAACAGAGCCAATACAAGGTTGTTGTCCACTTTCTAGCCAATAGGCAAGATGGTACGAAAAAGACACAATATATATATTTGTGACAAACTACAAAGCAATCTGAAAATGTTAACAAAACAGGAGGAATTTCCTTCCACTGGGGTGACATAATTACTTACAATATTGAACTTCCAGACATGTCAAGTCACTGCCCAATCATTCTCATCATCCCCTTTTGTAGACAGCAGCGTTCTGAATTACTCTCCATATGGCACATGGCGGAACCCTGCAAATCAAAACAGTGGGAAATATCAAAGAATTCCAATCCCCCTTCCTCCCCACCTCCCCAATTCCAAAGACCCCTATAAGTGAACAGGGTCATGTTCAATGAGGTTGGCATAGGAAAACATTTTGCAACGTGAAATGAAAATGAGCGTTTCTTATTAGACAAGTCCAGGAAATCCTTCCCTGTTTCAGGCTGTTTTTTTCCCCATTTGGTCCCTAATGGACATGATCCTGATCTTTATCTTGTCTAGCATGGTATTTGGGGAAATCAGCCCCTGAAACATTGGCCATTACAATCCTCTTATCAAAGTCTGATGTCTGAGAAGCAACAGACAATTAAGAGGTGGCCACTAATGAAGGAGATTAAGGACTCATATTAAAAACATTAAGGAGTGAAGGAGTTCTGTACCTTGGGTACAGACAAAGGAGATAATACATACATTTGCCGAGTGTTGACATGGCAAAATGATGTACCTGTTTTCGACAATGAATTAGACCGTCCAGTAAATCATACATTGATGACAATGTAATTACGTACTTGGATTCCAGACTTTATGATTTATGTGGAGAGAGAGAGAGAGAGAGAAGGGTAGATGCAGGAAAACCTGGCTCCCTGTAGAGGAAAGGCTGTGCATCCACTGCACAACAGCAGAACCTGAGACGGAACTGCATTTCCTGACAAAATGTCAAAAATATAAAACAATTAGAGAGTGTCAATTTCCCAAATTTGAAACCCTTATTCAAAGACCTCTCTGATGAGGATAGGCTACCCGTCCTGTTGGGGGAGGACACAGAGAGCTGTGGGTTGGCAGCGCACTACATTGCTGCTTTACCATTAGTTGAGGGACAGTGTCTGACAGGCCAATCAACCTGCACATGTACTCTACTGTATGCTTATTGTTATTGTTGAATGTATGGTTATTTTGACCCTTAGTCACTGTTGTCCCATTGACAATTTTGATACTCATTTTTATTTATTTTATATTGTACATATCCAAAATAAGCTTTGGCAATATGTACATTGTTACGTCATGCCAATAGAGCAAATTGAATTGAGAGAGAGAGAGAGAGAGAGAGAGAGAGAGAGAGAGAGAGAGAGAGAGAGAGAGAGAGAGAGAGAGAGACATTAATAAAGACAGTTAAACTGGAAGGTGCGTTTGAAAGGTATGTCACCACATACAGTACCGCAAATATTAAAGAGGACTCAGCGTCTTGAGCCGGGTTCAGGAGACACTTTACAAGGATTTGGCTTAGCCTCTTAAGAACTTAATTGACAACTGAGACCCAAACAAACACTTCCACAATAGTTACCCGTCAACTGTTCAGGACACCATCATTGCAAGTTAGGTATTATTTAAGTTTAGGAAGGAACATTTTAATGGACTATTTAAGTCTACTTTTCCTTCATCTTAATTGAATCTAGTTTGTAGCAGTATTTGGGTGAGCACACACAGAACATACATTTCTAATTCATTTCAAACATCAATTGCAAATGTAATGAATGGCATACATAATTGCAAATGCAATGGCATATATAATTGTTTAATCTTGTAAACCAGGGGTTGGTCCCAATTCCATTTTAATTTCAGGAAGTAAACTGGAATTTGATCAACTGAATTGACTCAATTGAAATGGAATTGACCCCAATCTATTTATCATCATTGTTGTCTCTCCTCTGTACCATCCTTTTTCCAAGACATGGGAACATTCACCGGTGCCAAGACTCTCTGTTTCTCGCCAGCAGCCCAGTTTTGTAGCGCTCAGTGTGCCAGTTGGTGGCGTTTGTTGGCCCTTCTAGGTGCGTACACACATACTGTGTCCTTGAAAACTTTGTGCTCTTTCCACTCACACCTGAAAAAGCTGTCATATTGGCTCTTGTCACATGTCTCCTAATGTTACCACACATGCTGTGGAAGGTCACCGAAGAGGAGAGGCAGACAAGACAGTCGGTCGTACAGTCGGTCGTACAGTCGGTCGTACAGTCGGTCGTAACACCAAACCAATTTACAGGATGAGTCAGACCAGGTTTCAATATTGTATGTGTTTTCTTTCAAATACTTTAGCTGTGCTTTATTGAGCTTGCCTGGTGCAATGGAAATACTGGAATAGTACAGAAAATGCCAATCAATCTTTAGAATCTATGCTATGGCAATGGGTGGTGAATTGGTATAGTGTTTGCAAAATCAATTAGATCTCTGATTCAATG